>NC_089821.1:176701887-178050815 GCF_035046505.1 Tiliqua scincoides | reverse complement strand
TAATGTTTTACGCTTCTGTCCCATTAAGAAATAGAGAATGTACAAAATACTTCACTATAGTCTAAACCAGGGGTGTCCAAAGTTTTTGGCAGGAGGGCCAAATCAGCTCTCTGACACTGTGTCGGGGGCCGGGGGAAAAAAGAATTAATTTACATATAAAATTTGAATAAATTTACATACGTTTACATAAATGAATATATTAAAGATGAACTTATATGAATGAATGAAGGTCTTGCAATAGCTCAATGCCTATAAAAGGCCTTGCACAAAGCAAAGCTGGCCTTTCCTTTGCTGCCACTGCTGCGTCACAAATATGAAAGAGCAAGCAGTGGAGGGAGCTCTCATCCCACAGCTCACACGAGAGGTCAAACAGTCGCCCTCAAGCTGAGAGAAGTTGTGTTGGGCCAGTGCAGGCTTCAACAAATCTCCAGAGGGCCAGAGGCTCATTGGAGACTGGGGGCTCCCTGAGGGCCGCATTGCGAGACCTCGAGGGCCGCAAGTGGCCCCCGGGCCGGGGTTTGAGCACCCCTGGTCTAAACATTGAGTGAGTGAGTGAGTGAGTGAGTGAGTGAGTGAGTGAGTGAGTCACACAGCTCAATCTTATCCAATTGCACAATCCACCACCACAAGTCTCAGAACTGAAGGTGCAAAGTCATGCCACTGTGGTGTGTGCAAAGGATGCAAGAGCAAATGGCTGGAGGCCCCAACTGTGGATCACAGATGTTCTGCCTCAGCACATAGGTTGGCAGGGAGGATGGTTTGGTGGAAGATTGGGTGGTTTGGGGTGGGGAGAAGGCTGGGCAGGGGCATTTTGGGGGGGCAGATCTTGGTGACAGTCGTGCTTACCGAGATCCTGTCCCCTTTCTCCGCCCTGAACTGCCCCATCTTTTCAGACATGCCAGCTGATGTAGCTCCAAGGTGACCTATTGAAGACCAAGCGACTAGGCTGTCTGGTTGCCCCCCTCCCATAGAATGCAGCACATACTCCATCAGTAGGGCTGTGTGCTATGGACTGGCAAGCATAGCATTGGGGCCCACAGTGAGTTAACAACTTCATGAGTTTCCTTGTATCTTTTTCCGGACTTATGCAGAAGCTAAAATTTATATAGGTATAAATTAGTGTGGCCCAATGACCTCAGTGGGGAAATGCTGATTTACAGCTAAGCATTCAAGTTGCAAAGCTGAAGAAAACCTGTTTTCTCTTCCATCTGAAGCACTATTAGTATAAGTCATGAAAACGAATAACCAATTGAAGTCAGCAGGTATAAGCTTCTATACCTCTGCAGTGAAGCTGGATGAATTAGCATTAACTGAGTCAAAAACAATGTTTTGTAGATACTATTAGAAGATTAACTTTCAGCAGGGTTTTGAGGACTTGGGAGAAAAACCCAACTATTGGCTTATTGTAATAATGTTTTAGAAGCAACAGAAAATGGAAATTAGATTTATCTTATAATACTTGAATAATGTATAATTGACCCTGTTTGCTAGCTGAGTTCCTTAATGAAAGGAATTGAAAGGAAATGGGCAGGGCAGGGCAGGGGAAAGAGAAAGAGACGGGTAAAGAACAAGACAAACTATACACTGATTTTTTTATAAGCTTGAACACACATCAAGTATAGCATCAGCTGCCATATTTTTACCTACTTTGTAGGGCTGCAGGTATGCAAGGCCTTCAAATGAGGCTTCCAGGTAGCAATGGAAACTGATTTCTCATCAGCCGCATAACTACGCCATACACACTACGTGCAGGATATATGATAAAGGAAGGAAAAAAAAGGCAAGAGGGAGCAGGGGATGAAACAAAAATTGAAAAGCATATTAGTAAACCAATACAAGTCATGGCTTTTTTGTATCATTCATAGCACTGATACATGCCTGAGGGATGGAAGAATACTTTCATAATATCGCCAGGTGGCTGTCAGGTTTGTTCGTCTGGAATCAGTAGAATAAAACCGCCACGTAGCCTGGTTTGAGGAAACAATAGAAAAGCACAAAGGAGCCAACAATACATGAAATGAAAGTAGCACCGTTATTATGGGAGATTGGTGTTTTTTTCAAGCTGGAAGCAATACCTGTTAACACTGCTTAAATAATTAGTTTTGTACAGTTATGCTAACAAAATGCAATGAAGATTGGGTTGTGAGCATTTGCATTAACAAATGGGACTACTTCAACATTAACAAATGCTCAACAGATGGGACTACTATATATGTGGGCTACAAGGCTCACTAATATACGTGCCTTCCTACAAAGTCTTTAAGCACACATTTTGCTACATTATCTTTGATGAGCATGATGGGTTTTAGGTGTTTCTCTTCAGACTGGCACCAGTGCCACAAGCAGTGTGTTATCAAACTGTATTTTTGTCGTCATCATCATCATAATGAGTATTTGCATACCACTTTTCAACAAAAAAAGTTCACAAAGCTGTTTATAGAGAAAATCAAATAACTAAGTGGTTCTCTATCCCAAAAGGAGCATAGTTAAAGATGCTGCAGAACATATTCTTAAGAAGCATATACATTTTCATCATTGGCTCCTAACAAGGAAAATCTATTGCTGACCTCTCCTGGTCCATATGATATATGGCAAGTGTCGACCTACAAACGTATTTCATGTGCAGAAAAGTACAAAGAATGTGTGGCTGATTTATTATGCACCTTCAGAATTCTTGAAATCTGCATCACAATGAAATATTAGGCAAAGAGCACTGTGCAGTAATTTCAATGCTGATACTTTTAAAACAAAAATCAGGTTTCAAAGCTATGTGAATGGCAAATAGATTTGGTAAATATTTATCACCAACAAATATATATTTTTTCTTGCCATTGAACATATGAAAATAAGAAAATACAATGTGTTAAATAATAAAATTATTTTCCTGAATATATTTTATTATAGTAATAATATTTAACCACTATACAGGTGGGGCCTTGGTATCCGCAACGGATCTGTCTCAAACCCCTCACAGATTCCGAGAATTGCAGATAATCATATTCATGATTTTCTGCCCTTTCTGTCTCCAAAAGGGACCAGAGCTGTACTCCAGTCCTCTCCAGAGGGCTTTCTGAAGCGCTCAGAAGCAGCGAGCATCCACCCGCTGCCTCTGCGGGCTTCAGAATGGCCCAGAGAGGCAAAAAAAAACCAAGGGGAACTCAAGGGAGGCTTTTTTTCTTTTTGCACCATATAACACATTTTGAGGCCTGGAGAAGCCCCTTTGGGAAACCAGAAGAGGCTTTTTTTGCCTCTCTGGGCCATTCCGAAGCCCGCAGAGGCAGCGGACAGATGCATACTGCATCCGTGGGCTTCAGAAAAACCTCCAGAGGGGACTGGAGCACAGTTCTGGTCCCCTTTGGAGGGCTCAGGTGGAGCCAAGTGTAGCTCAGTGCAGGTCTGGGGGACCCACACTGAGCCAGATCAGTGGATAAAAAATCCATGGATAAACAGGCTCCACTTGCATAGCGTTTTTATATACCTCAGATATAAGGCCCAGCAGACCTAAGGGCATCTAACAAATTCATGGCGCTTAACCTTAACCACTACCATACACAAATATCCTTCTAGCCATATTAATGAAATTTGAAATAATGAGGAATAGCATTAACATTCCTGTAAATAACACTTCTAGAAAAATGGCTTTTCTTCCAAGTATTTCAAATTATATTCCAAAATCCCAGCTAGGATCAGGCTGGCATGCAGAGCCATTTACAGCAGGTGAAAGGCTTTCCACTGCCATAAAATGGGTAGTGGTGGCACAGCATGCTGCTGGTGGCCATTTTATGAGCAGCGCCAGAAGAAAATTGCCAGTGCAGGTAAGCCACCTGTGGGGATGAGAGACATGCCAGGGTGGTAAGGGTGGGTATCAGTGGGGAGAACTCCACTGATATTCTAACCTTTTTGTCTCTGACACACTCCCTTTGCTGTATTTGAACCTGCACCAGCTAAATAGCTGGTGGACGTTTGAGCAGACCCTTTTGGGAACATACGGGAGCAGAGAAGTACAAGTAAAACAGAGCACAATCCTATGCGTATCTACTCAAAAGTAAGTCCCATTGTCTTTAATGGGGCTTACTCTAAGGGAAGTATGCCTAGAATTGCAGCCTTACTTCCCTCTCCATCCCCACATGGTCTCCGGCTGCTTGCACGATGCAGTGGAGCCCATGTCAGTGCTTCTATGTCCTACGGACAGTGTTTAGTTAGGATCAGGCCGTTAGACTAAGCAGAAAAAACCCTCCAACATGTTACCACTGACCATTTTATGTAACTATAAGATAAAGAGAAGCACCAATAAACAGTATTAACGAGTTCTCTGGATTACCTTTGAAATGGCTGTGACTAATGCACTTAAAAGCCTACAGAGCACCAATTTTCAAGGTATTTCTTCTCCCTGCACACTGACCTCTGAGGTCTTCTCTATGGTCCTTGCCCCTTGGGCTGTCACTTCCAGGAGAATTGTCTGAGTTCTGCAGCTCTATTTCCAGGGCAACTGTCAGTTGTAGCGGATTGCCTGTCCCTTTTCCTCCACCAACAGAGCCAGCAAAGAAAGAGGTATAGAAAATTCGTTACCACAGACCAGGGGTGCCCAAACCCTGGCCCAGGGGCCACTTGCGGCCCTGGGGATTCCCAATCCTGCCCATGGGGCGTCCCGTCTCCAATGAGCTTTTGTCCCTCTGGAGACTTGCTGGAGCCTACGCTGACCTGATGCAACTGTTCAACCTCTTGTATGAGCTGTGGGATGAGGGCTCCCTCCACTGCTGGCTGTTCCATGAGTGCGATACAGCAGGGGCAGTGAAAGAAAGGCTGGTCTTGCTTTGTGCAAGGCCTTTTACTGGCCTTGAGGTACTGCAAGACCTTCATGCATTCATATAAGTTCCATCTCTAATATATTCATTTATGTAAATTTATTCAAATTTGAAATGTAAATGAATTCTTTTTTCCCAGCCCCCACACAGTGTAAGAGAGATGATGTGGCCGTCCTGCCAAAAAGTTTGGACACCCCTGCCACAGACAGTTGCTGTAAAAACAGAGCCACAGAACCCGGAAGAGATTTTCAGTGATTTTCAAGACTATACTTCAAATTGCTTCAGTACACTTGTGGACTTTCACAGCACACCAATGAGCCGCAGCGTATGGGCTGAAAATCACTGTTTTAGAGTATAGCTGAGTTCAGGCATCATGCAAAGCCATGGTTTAACCCATTTAAACCATTTTGGTTTAACTCACAGGTGTACACATTTGGTCCCTGTTGCATATATGCAATGTTGGGCAGAAATGGTTAATCATGGTTTAGCATTACTGTTGGGAGCCTTGGGCTGCAATCCTATACCCACTTTTCTAGGAGTAATACAATGGAAATTACTTCTGAGTAGGCATACATAAGATTCCATAGTTGGGCTTGTGCATCCCCCCACTCCCTTTATGCCTGTGAGATGAAAGTTGTTAACTTGTGTTTCTGGTTTAAAACAAGGCAGGCCTAGAACTTGCAGATTTTGTCTCCTTGCATGTGCATTTTAAAAATTACTCTGCCGAGATTTGGAGAGCAGTAAGTATTTTTCCTCCCTCTGTGATCACTATCAATGCAAAGGAGAATCCTGTGTTGGCCAGGCACTGTTCACTAAAGCTTGTTCAGCAGACATGTGATCATAACAGTTCTAGCATATTGTCTTTGCTCCCAACTGTGCTCTGATTTGTGAGTGGGAATGCTCTGACTATTCAGCCTGTTCCTTGAAGGCTAGCAGACACGGCAGGCTGGGGAATGACTGATTGACCCTCAAAGAGAGTTTGGCAGATGTATTTCATGAGCATAATCCAGCATAATTTGTGAGTTGTTTCTGCTGCCAAAATCCTTTTGTGGAAATTTGATTTAATTTTCCAAAGAATAATGGGAGCTATACATATACACACAGGAAGCCCATCAAAAGCCAATGCAGGAACAGTTCAGGGCTTCTTGTATATTACACATTAAAAAAAAATTCCCTTTAGGCAGCATACTGGACTTTTTTTTTTAAGTATAAAATGTTCTTGATTTAACCTGGTAAGAAAAAAGCTAGAGAATGGAACATACAGCATGCAGCTCTAATCAGCAAAGTGAATTCTATTCAACTAAAAGTAAATGTAATCCTACAAAGCAGCACTTAAAGACATCAAATATGGTAACATTGCATTTTATTTTCACTTCTACAAATCAGTATCACCACTGCTAAGATGCTAATCATTTTAGGGAAAAGCTATTATGTTCAGTCATTCAAAATGTTGTACTGTATTGTAATAAAGCAATTCTTTGGACTGAGGTCTCTTCATTTGAAACGGCTGTATTAACCTTTGGCACACAATCAGTATTTCACTCCTGAGAATTAGCTGAACTTGGGTAAGTGTGTGCTGTGCTGTCATTTAATCTGTCATTTATTTATCAGTTCTGGGGTTTTTGAGAAAACTATATTGTAAATTGTGGCATGCAAAACATCAAATTGTATCTTTCCAGTTCTTTTAGAATTGTTGAAAGAACCAAGAACCACTTGCTCTTGAAACATATCAAATACAACAAACACAACCCAGCTGTATTGAAATCAATGGGAGTTTCAATGCTGAATTCAGTGGGAAGTGGCAGATGATATCCAACAGAGCACTCTCAGAGTGTCTGGGCTGAGTGTGCATGGTCCCTTTTCAAAAGTAAGAAGCATGCCAATCAGCTGTTGGACAGGGAGGCGGGACTGGCAGGAACAGAATCTAGCCCCTATTCTGATTAAGTAGTGAAACTGGTGCAATTTCAGCTTCTTTAAAAAAAAAAGATGTGTGCCATCCCTGCTGAACCATAGTTTTTATGTCTGATTCCCTATCTAACTATGGACATGTATGCGGAAACCTGATTCCATGTACATATGACTCCTACCAGGAGTGGGTGAATCTGTTTATTGAATATGCTGCACAATGTGAAATCATTCAAATAATGCATATATTTCTTTTAAACTTAACATAATAGGTATTATAATAAGAATTTTTTAAAAATCTGATTCTTTTGCCACTTACTTGAATTAAACTGGCAGCAGGATTCCTTCTTTTTTCAAAATGTTTCTGACGGTGCTGCTCCTGTACTTTTAATGCAAATCCAGACCCAAGAATGCCCTAGAGTGCAGTACAAAAAATGCTTGTGTTCAGGACAGTAATTTTGGTAAGAGTTACAAGTAAACATATTTTAAAATCATAAAGCAGTCTTATATAGAAAGCCCCATCCCTCAAAGGAACTAAACATGGTTATGTGCATGAATATTTGAAATTACATATTGGGCACAATCTTGAAAGAACTGAATGCATAGGTCAAAAAAAGATGAGTTTGAGTCCATTTCCAATAACTTGAGGAGTGGGGGCCATTTAAATGTAAAGGTGAGCTGGAGAGAGTGTTAAATCTCTAACCCACTTGTAAAAGGGGTTTGTTCCATTTTTCACAATTTAAGTAAATAAGGTTCAATCCTATCTAACTTTCCAGCGCCAATGCAGCATGCACTGAAACCTGCAGTTGGGGGGCAATCACAGAGGCCATCTCAAGGTAAGGGACTATATTGTGGCTGCACCGGTGCTGGGAATTTGGATAGGACTGGCCCGTTACATATAAAAGATTTCATTTATGATGTCTCCTTTTCTTCATAATTCTTTTTGAAGAGGCTGTGTGCACTACTACTAGGTGTCAATTGGGTATCAGCAAGAAAGTCTATTCTTCAGGGATGAATATTCAGAGAAATTTAAGCAAGAAATAATTATACAATTTCCTTCAATACCAATAGTGAGCAACTGGAACATAACTTCTTTTGAATTTAGAAAACTCAAAAATAACATCTTTGACTACAGGCTGTAAGGCAAATGTTTCACTTTAATAATTAATGCGGAATAACATGTCTTCAAGACATGGAAACAATGCAATTAATGATTTCTCCACCTTGTGGCTGCTCAAGTGAAACAGGTTGAGAATATGCATAATTCAACTAAAAAGCTCAAGAGGACAGAGTACTGTTTACCTTGACTTCTACAGCATTCTGACAGCTCAGTCCTATCCCCTGCTGGCCAAGAGTGTGCAGTGACACCATCACAGCCTGTACTACATGTCATAGTTTGGCCAATAATCAGACATCTCAGGAGAAGTAATATTTTTTATTTACCTCCTCTTAGGCTGCCTGGTCTCCAATGGGTCTCTTCAGACCTACAGCAGCTCTTTTGCTAATGTAAATCAGAGGAGATTCTGGGAAATTCTAGGAGATTCTAGGGCTGGGCCAGGCTGGGAAGGAGGGGATAAGATCTAGTGTGTATGTCTGCTGCTGAGATCCACCCCTCCAAATGCAGTAGTTTCACTGTGCAAGAGTAGGCAGAACTATTTTTAGCTTTTTTCTTTACTTTCCCTTTTTAAAGTGTGTCCCTGGTATCCATGGATTTGTGTATCCATGGAAGGGGCGTCCAGAACAGAATCCCGGCGGATACGAGGGTATGCCTGTAGATGGTTTGCTGTTAATTAATATCTTTTGAAATTTTTTTGGTATTTTAATGTATCTTATTAATACAATATTCTTTCTTCCCCCCTTTTTGTTTTCTTTAGTTGTTCATGATTGTGTTGTTTTAATTATTTTTTTCACTAATAAAGGGAGGGAATTTTTTTTTTTAACCCAACCTTCTACAGGATGAGTAAAATTTATCTAAGATGCTTTTGGCATTATGAAAAATGTTACAAGAATAATTTCTTATGCCAAGAAAGCTGACTAAATCTGACTGAAAAACATTCTGACGTAATGTACTGATTCCTAGATTCACACTGAGGTCACGATCACATAACCATGCTGTGAAGTGTGTTGTTGAAAAAGGCAGATGTCTTTTCTTTTGGGAACCTCTGTGTTGACAGCAGGAAATTGGCTGTGCAACCTACACAGATCTACAGTTGTCTTCATCAATCATGTGGACAGATGGGAAACCAGGGTGGGCTGGATCCCCTGGCATTGAAGGATAGTGGAAATTGAAGACACCACATCTGATCAGCCCCACGCAAACATGCCCCCCCACAAAAGCTGCTCTATGGATACAATCATACCAAACTAAACTTTTGGACATTTCAGATAAATTTAAACATTTACCCTAGGGCTTGAATGAGTTTTCAGAGCAGCATAAAAATATTCAAGGAAAGAAAAACTTATCTTCCATAATTTCAAAAATTGATTGTAAAGAAATAATTCTAGAAATTCTGCACTCATACACGGCTCAATCCTACCCCCTGCCATATTATAGCATGGAGCCATGCCAATGGAGCGCACACTGCACGCTATGTTGAGGTGCACAATCAGATAGCCAGCAAGAGGTAAGTAAAAATCTTTACTTACCTCCTGGTAGGCTGCCTAATCACCTGTGGGTCTCCTTGGACCTACATCAGCTACTTTACTGGCCTAAGTCTGAGGAAAGGGATGTGGCAGGCTGAAAAATCTTGGATAGGATCTGGCATGCAAGTTTGCCGCTGAGATCCACCCCCTCCAGCCCATTTCCCACCCTTGCCCTACCCTCTCTGCCCTGAACCTCTCCTAAACAGTTCCTGAACAGCCACAAATTGCCACCTCCACCATTATACATTGGCCAGCAGAGCATCTGGAAGTGTTTGGTGTGGGCAAAGCCACTAGCCACTTCTGTCAGTAGCTTATGTGATAGTGGCATGGTTTTTGTGCCACTGCATTGGGGCTCGTGGCAACAGAATACAAGATCCACTTGATAGGATTGGCCAACAGATACATTAACCCAGTCTGTACATTTTTTTTTCCACATCATGTCTGCTTAGTGTGTGAAGTCCTTAAAGTTTAAAATTGTTATAAAGATACTCACAGCAGGTAATGCAAAGAAAGAAATACCAAGCAACGCAAACCCAGCAGAAAGCAACCTTCCTAGCCAAGTCAGAGGCGTTTTATCCCCATAACCAATTGTTGTCAATGTGATCTGGAAAGAAACATATACAAGTCAGTGTGAGAAAAAGGAGGTACTACTGATGTCAAAAGTTGTAACATTAAGCTGCATTCCAAAGGACACATGATGAAGACTAACCAAAATATTTGCTTTTTCTTGGGCTGCAAGAACAGATTTCAATTTCAAATGGTCATAGACCCTAAAAACAGCCCTTTCCCCAGGCTGTTCTTAGGAATTTATTTTCCTCAGCCTTGCTCTGAGACTGGCAGTAATCCTGGCATGGGGAGAGAGATTTTCAAGGGAATTTTCAGTAGGTAAAGGAGGGCTGAACTTCCCTGCTCCCAGCTGATTCTTTACAACTGTTTCCCACATTTTGCATTACCTCAAACACACACAAATCTGGGAATGACTGTGGGCCCAATCCTATCCAACTTTCCGGCACCAGTGCAGCCACAATGCAGCCTTCAGGAGCCTTCTGTGACTGCATCCTTGCCATAGGATGCAGCACATGCTTCATTGGCATGGTTGCACCAGTACTGGAAAATTGGATAGAATTGGGCCCTGTGTTCCCTACAAAGAAAGAGTTACAAGTGTTCCATAATGTCTCCCAGAAGAAATATTCTTTTAACAGCCTTACAGTTACGTGGCTCTAAATGTTATACCAGGGGTGTCCAAAGTTTTTGGCAGGAGGGCCACATCATCTCTCTGACACTGTCGGGGGCCAGGAAAAAAAAGAATTAATTTACATTTAAAATGTGAATAAATTTACATAAGCTTACATAAATGAATATATTAAAGATGAACTTATATGAATGAATGAATGAAGGCCTTGCAATAGCTCAAGGTCTATAAAAGGCCTTGCACAAAGCAAGACTGGCTTTCCTTTGCTGCCGCTACTGCATCACAGACGTGAAACAACAAGCAGTGGAGGGAGCCCTCATCCCACAGCTCACACGAGAGGTCAGACAGTTGCCCTCACTCAGAGCAGTTGCGTTGGGCCAGTGCAGGCTCCAACAATTCTCCCGAGGACCAGAGGTTCATTGGAGACTGGGGGCTCCCTGAGGGCCGCCTTGAGAGGCCTCGAGGGCCGCAAGTGGCCCCAGGGCCGGGGTTTGGGCACCCCTGTGCTATACTGATGGTGGTTTTGTTGAATGTGTTATAGGTTAATGTGTGTAAAGAAAAGATACTTCTGCATGAGCTTCCTTGGCTTTCCTTATATTCACATTGCATTGTGTTTCCCCAAAACTCAAGTGAAGGCTTTTCAGTTCATCTCATTTGTCTCACATTCAAAGTCCGGCAAATGATGATGTCTTTTTATTATTCCACTGATAATTGTCTGGACATCCAGATTAATTCTAACCTAAATTTCCCTGTTATCTCAAAGTTTATTCAAGTGAATGTTTCTTTTATTTAACCAACAGACATATTACATGGTATCTCAAGAAGTGCAGTTTTGGGGCAGAAAAAACCCCTAGAATCAGCTGATTCTCGTTGCTGCTGGTGCCTGTGCCCGCTAAGTCTCTAAGCTGGCTGAACTGGGAACTATGGGGGTGGCAACTTGAGAACTGGCTGGCTCTTGGGCTGCTTTCAGCACCATCAACCTGGGGATCTAATGGGGACAGGCAGTGGCAACAAAAGAATTAGCTGAACCCAGATCTTCACAATCCTAGTCTGATATTCAACCCTCAGAGTACAAGTATAACCTAATTATCCACGGATTTTTTCTGCCGCAGTTTTATCTCAACGTGATGACAAGGGTCCTTTAAATTAAAGAAAAAAAGTCAATAACCTCCTTAATGCATTAACATACAATAGCCTCCTTCATGCAATTTTAATACGATTTTTGCCATCCACCTGAGTTCTGAGAACTGAACCCTTACGAATAACGAGACTCAACCTGTATTTCAACATATCTTTCAGGAAGATACAGTGGAGGGTTCAGATTATATGAGCAACAGAAATTTCAAAGTTTTTAATAGTAGAAAACAGTCTACCACACAATATACAAACAGTTCTTTGCCTGTATAATCCCATTTCTCAAAATGAACATAGGAACATTCAAGGCATGAAATTTTAACAAGGGACTGACAAATGCTTTCCCCTTCCTTGATATACCTGCCAGTTTTTTCAGAGTTCTTCCTTGAGCAAATCAACATCAGCCTGTCCTATCATGAATGAACCTGAATAATCTGGCCTTCATCCAGATTGCTCTCACTGCCAGACACTGGAGAATAGAGAGATGTTTCCAAGCTATATTTGATGAAAAGAAGCAGAGTGTAGGAAAAGGATAGAGCCAACGATCATCTATCTTTAATAATATTGCAGGCTCATTGTTCCTAAGTAGAGAAATGTACTGTGGGCCCTCTGGATATTTATATAATAGAAAGAAAGAAAGAAAGAAAGAAAGAAAGAAAGAAAGAAAGAAAGAAAGAAAGAAAGAAAGAAAGAAAGAAAGAAAGAAAGAAAGAAAGAAAGAAAGGCACATACCTCTCAAGGAACAATATTCAACCTGTTCTTTTGCTCACTCAATACACTCTGAAGCCCTAATGAGAACGTGACACCTTTAAGAATATCAGTCTCCTTGCTTTCATTTCCAACGGCAATGTGGTTTTTTAATACAATACACAGATCTCATATATTCACAAGTCCACTTCTCAAGGCTACTGAACACAATTTTGCCTTGGCAGCATATTGATTAGCAGACTTTTAAAAAAGTTAGATTGTAAACTCGTAATTTATGCGCTAGGGTTCCTCAGGTTCTAAGCTTCTCAGGGACCTTACTTATCTTATATTACTCTGTGAAGCACCATGCATGATGATGGGTACAAAATAATAATCATCATAATACATCTTTTTATTTAAATAAACTGGAACTTTAAAATAGTCTAAGTAGTTTTCCATAATAGAACTGTCTTTGAGCAAATGTGCTAGTGTGAATATAAATCTGAACCAGTGACAAATCTGGATGGTTAGTATTCCTGAAGCAGTGATAAGCACACTTTAGGCACTTCCCAGTCGCGCTTCAAGCTGTGTGGAGCTCTGCAGTAAGAAGTTTGGTAACGATGTGGACTTCATGGCTGAATGTCTGGAGGGGGCATTGCGACTCGTGATTCTGAGCAGCTGTGAATGAGGGTCCAAGCACTGATGTGGACCCCTTAGAAGGAACACAGGTGATAAGACTACTGAACCCTTGGAGACTGTGGAATAAAGTGGAACAGGGAGCATGGTCACGTGCCTTGGCTGTGGGTGTGGTCATTCAAGCAGACTTTGCACTCAAACTGTCGCAAAAGTGCCGTAAAGCACTTTTGCGTGACACAAACCCCACTGGGCTGGCGCAATGGTAAGCCTGTGCTGGCCAAGCTAGGCCGGCATGGGGGTCTGGGGGGCAAGGGGAGGGCAGGGAGGAGGTGTTTCAGAATGGGGGGAGAGTAGGCAGCGGGCAGACCCATGGGCAGGTGGTAGGGCCAGGATCTGGCACTTACGCTGGATCCTATCCTGGGCAGTCCAGGGCAGTTCCAGGCTGCTCAGATCTGTGCCACCTCTTGAGGTGGCGCAGATTCAAGTAGCCCATTTGGGCTGCTGCAGTTTTACCTGGGGTAAGGGGAAGTGATTCCCTTAGTCCTGGGCTGAGCCACTTTTGGCTCCAACCTTGTGTTGGATTCAAGGCAGGCCAGCCAACGTCCCCATTCTAGCGCAAGTTAGGATTGGGTTATGAAAAGGATTCAACCTGGAATGAAGATGTTCTATGGAAGATTAGAACTTGTAATTGTAAAAATCCTTTATGGGGATTTAGAAAAGCCTGCCTATGTAAACCACACTGGTTTAAAGTTGAAGGAGAAATTCAATGACAAAGGTGGTATCAAAAAAGTGGTGGTGGTGGTGGTGGTGGTGGTGGTGGTGGTATTATTATTATTATTATTATTATTATATTTTTGCACAGTTAGGTAGATGTTATTGACTGGTTTGTTTTATTCAAATGTCCTTTCCAAGGACCTGGAATGCCTGGTTTTATCCCATTTTGATATTACAAATACCATTGCAAAAGATAAGCTGTTGCCACTAAGGCTGCTTTTTGCAGTTGATTGATGGTAATTTCTGTGTCCCCTATGCTGTTCAGGCGCTCTTCAAGGTGTTTTGGAATAGCACCAAGGGCACCAATCACCACTGGGATCACTTTGGTCTTCTTCTGCCACAGCTTTTCAATTTCTACTGGTAAATCTTTGTATTTTGTTGTTTCCCCCCCAGTTCTTTTTCTTCTCTTTTATCACCTGGTATTGCTACATCAATGGTTTTAACTTGTTTTTCTTTCTTCTTGACCACAGTTATGTCTGGTGTATTGTGTGATATTATTATATTATTAATTTTGTGTAATAGTTCAATGGGATGGTTATGGTAAAATATAAAAATGCTGTCTGCCACAGAAAGAAGGCAGAATTATTCAAAAGGATTTTAACTTTTCATTTATCACTATTGCTTACAGTTGGTGTATCCAAGAAAGAATGATGCCAAAAGACCATTAATTTCCCAGAGATATTATTTAATGGAGTAAAATACATTATATTACAATTGACTGTTAATTAGGCAAACAATTAAAAAATTAATCAAATGTGGTAAGAGAAATATCACAATGTGGCTCCACTAACCAGTACTATCTGGAATCTTATTCTTAATTATTCAAATAAAGGGGACATTATCAATTGTATCTACAAAAGATTCTGTCCTTTGGGAGCCTCACACACTTCAAAATACCAAAACTAGGGCCTAATCCTACGAGGGCCTTACACTACTGGAACTAGTGTTCCAGCAGAGTAAGGTCCTTATGGCTTTCTCAAAGCATTATATGCCATTCAGTGTGGCCTGACTGCTGCCGCAGTCTGCCACAAGCAGCTGGGTCTGCATGCTAGCAGACAGGGAAAGAGTCCTGGTGCCAGTCAATTTGGTGCCTATTAATTTTCAAATTACCAATAAATCGGTAATTTGCTATATTGCTTATATCATCTTATTGCTATATCACCATGGGAAATGCAATTGGACACAGTTGCTGCATTGCCAGCACATCATTACCTATGATACTGTAAGTTTACTCAGTTAATCAGTTGAACTAGGAAATTTGGTCAGATGGGTTTAAAAGTTTGGTCACCGCCATTCCTCTGGCAAAATTCACCACTGCCAGAACCTACATAACTCAGAGTTATTACATGGTTCAGAAATGTGCATCAGATGGCACATAGTGGACACACGACCAAGGCAGAACAGTAGATGCTTTACCAGTGGTTAGCTACTATGAAGTCATTATGTCCAGTATGTGGTGGCAGATTGCAGCTGACTTGGGAGCAGAACAATCCTGCCCTCCACGTCTCACATGGAATGCGCTGCAGTTTAAAGCAGTACAAGCTAGTCCAGGGGTGTCAAACATAAGGCCCAGGGGCCGGATGCAGCCCATGGAAGCTTTTTATCTGGCCCTCAGGCTCTCAGCTGCTGAGCAGTGCTGTTACTGCTGAAAGGGCAGCCCAGGTGAAAATTGGGCTCTCCCATATCTTGAAATATGATAAAGATTTGCTGTTTTCTCTTCTGTCATTTATAGCTAATGAATTTCTAAGTGAGAAAAAGTGCTTACTTTTGGTTATGACCTGTTTAATGACCTTACTTCCTGCCTAACGACATCATTTCCGGCCCTCAGCAGACATCATGAATGCCATTTGGCCCTCAGTATGAAACGAGTTTGACACCCCTGAGCTAGTCTGTGTGCCATTACTGTGCAATTATTTTATATGTATTTAGATCAATTTCTAGAACCAACCCCCAAAAGCAGGATATGTTTGCCTTTCATTCACATGTAGTTTGTGAAATAGATGGCTAGATTTGTGAGTTTGCCAAATGCATACGAGACAGGTAGTGCAATGTATAATTTTAAAAATCTGAATTGGATGAAAGTAATAAAACAAAAAGAAACCATAAAACAAGCAAAAACTACAGCAACATCAAATGTAATTTTTCCTATTTGAAACACATGAGAAAGAGGAAGGTCTTTACTTGATTTCCTAAAAACCAGGTGGCCTGACAAGCCTCCTGCAATAGCTGTTTGCTTAACAGCAGGGCCACCACAGAGAAAGCCTTGTTCCAAAGTCCCTATATGTCTGAGCCAGAAACAAGTATATACAATATTTGTACAATTACTCAGCTTTGAATCATGCTGCCAATCATAGCCTGCAGGAGATGCACAGTATACTGCCGCCCACCATGGCCATGTGAGGATCAAGGTTTATGTTTTACTTCAGCTTTGGGCTGATAAGCTATAAAAGTAGAAAGACCTCGCACACTTGTGCATTGCACAGAGGTTTGCTGCTTCTGTCTACACAACTCCCTTTTTGTAACTCCAGGCAGCCTCTTTTCTCATTTGGGCCCTTCTTCACTTCTAGCCTGTTCCTTTCAGGCCTTCAGTAGTTAAAATGGGGAAAGAGTGATTGCTTATTAATCTGCTGCTGGTGTTAGAATGCCAACATATGGTTGTGGTATCTTGATTAATATTGTTTTGCCACATTAAATATCAAGGATGGCATCACTAAAAAGATTTGACATAACTGAAAGGGTTCTGGGCTTCAGTGATTCAGCAAAATTGGCTGTTACAGAAAGACAGCACTGAGTGTTTCTCAGATTGGAGATTTTTTCAGCTAATGCTATGTCAAGATGACCATACAGAAACTTAAGTTAATCGTGAGTTTCACACACAATTCCTTGCAATCTAACCTAGTGGCAGAATGAATTTTTGTGACATTTGATTTCTGCTGCAAAGGTTACATTTAAGAGGTGCAAAAATGTTGTATGAAAAACACAGGGGTTTTCCATACATTTTTTTCACACCGGGTGATGATTATTATTCCTCTAATCTGCTACTGCTTGGGGTAGGAGAAGAAGGAACTATCCCTGTTGCTGGGGCAATCTGGAAAATACCACCTTGTTTCGGGATGCACTTCCTAATACGTATCCTGTTAGTGCAGAGAAACCATATCTGCATTTGAATGCTGTATTATTGTCAGTGAACTAAAGGAGACATGTTCTCTCTTCCTTCCCCCCCAAAAAACAGTTTCCAACCTTGTGTTGAGGGGTGCAAACTGCTGAAAAGATGGGCACATTTTGCAAGGGCAAATATGTTCATGCATTGAGCCTCTCTATTTCTGCTCAACACTACTAAGGGCCTCTTGGATTGATGATTCCCTATTATTACACGTAGAGTTCATGTCCAAGCAGGAGGCTGCTATTTTGAACTATCCTCACTGATAGCTCACAACATTGCTGTAATGGAGGAGAACTATCCATCTTTGCTGAGCAGAGAGAGAGAGGCCCATGAAGCCATATGTTTTTCTGATATATGTTGCACTGAGCAATGTAACAATGTAAACTAATAAAATACAAGCATAATATTAATACTATCTACGTATGTAGAACTATATTTTGCATCTCTGGTTCTTCTATCAGAATGCCCTCTTAATAAACCCTATTGTCAGAGTCCGGGGTGGTAGTAGTGGGGTTTTGGAGGCCAGGGAGAGCTGGTTGTTAGCCTACTAGGGCCACTAACAAGAAACACAGTAGAAGCACATCATAAGGCATACCCAAAAGCAGCAGCCAAAGAGCAGAAAAGCCAGATTTGGGTGATGTGGTTTGAGTAATGCAGGTCAACTCAGAGGTCAACTCTGAAACACAGCAGCTGAAAATCCAAAGAGCCAGAAGCAAGCAGAGTCATCCTGAAATCAGCTCTTGAGCCTCAGATATGATTAAACCTCCTCTATAAAGAAGGAAAAGCAGAATCTTGTGGTAGGCTCTGCATAGATGGGTACCATGGGGACTCAATACCCACTGAAGGAGCAGTCAAAGGCCACCCCACAGACGGCAGTTATTACTGAACAAAAAACTGATTGCTGAAATTTCAGGATTTTGAGTCGTGTTAGGAAAATCTTGGCACGATCAGGTAACTACATACTTGCATGACTGGCTTAAGATCAACAACAGTAGCCAAAACAATGTTTGTAGTGAAGCACGAGGGTAATACCTGTGCTTCAAATGCTGCACAACATTATAAAATTATAATTGTATAGGCATAGAACGTCATTAGTGCTGATCAAAATAAAATGCAATGGGACTATTCACTGGATAGGACTGTTAACATGAATATAAAATATTATAGTACAATTTATGCATTCAAATGGGTTCTGTACTTACTGTGCCCCACCACAGAGCATCTGCATATGTAGAAAATTGAGAATTTGCATCTTTTTCCACGAGATAGACAAGGAAAGATGAAAAAATGAGTACTAAAAATCCTATGTACCAGGCTGTAATTAATTCCTATAGGACACAAAACCAGAGATTTAAAAAGTAAATATGTATTTTAATGGTTTCTCTGGAGACCCACCACCCATAGATTCAATAAATAGTTTCTGCCCAATCCTACCCTCTACCATTACCAATGAAGCAGCCGCACTGGTGAAACATGCACTGTATCTAATGGTGGGGGTGATCAGGAGGCCTGCCAGAGGTAAGTGAAAATATTTTCTACTTA
This sequence comes from Tiliqua scincoides, assembly GCF_035046505.1. NCBI lineage: Eukaryota > Metazoa > Chordata > Lepidosauria > Squamata > Scincidae > Tiliqua > Tiliqua scincoides. Next base: position 178,032,334 of record NC_089821.1, on the reverse strand, counting down.
CCTCTGTGTAGGTCTCCTGGTGACCTATGGGTCCCTTTGGATCCAAGCCATCCATACAGCTGGTGTAAGTCCAAGAAGAGGAAAGGGGGGACAGTTGGGAAAGAGGTGATAGGATCCTGGCAAATGCTGGTACTGCTGAGATATACCCCATCCCTACCTACTCCCCAACCCAAAACTCCTCCCCCCCTGCCCATGACACACCCCACTGCCAAATTACTGCCACTGGTGGAGCCTGCAGGAGCTCCTGCTGTGCACACCAAGCTTCTTGCTGTTTGCAGCGGAGGTGGCGGTACACAACAGTGACCAGGCTTTTGCGCTGCAGTAAAGTGCCTGGCACTGGTGGAACAGGAGTTCAGGCAGAGTAAAGTCCAGATAGGATGAGGCTGTTTTTATCAGTTAACCATGAGAAGTTCTTTCTGTGCACAAATTATCATTAAACACAGAGTGTAACAAGTCAGTTTGCTTGAGGGCCTCTTTGTTTAGGCCAAATAAAGTAATTCAAATAATTACTTTAGGTGTGCTTAAATGCCTGGACACACCCATGCAATTTATGATTTTGAATAGCAGATGACCATATCACAAACTGTTTTGGAAACCCCAATCGATCTCCAGAGAGGGTTACTGTTCAAGAAACACAAGCAAAAGCTGCTCTGGGCCCACAGAAATCATTGCTTGGTTTTTAGACCCTGGTCTTAGAGCAGCCATTTTCAACCTTTTTCAGCTCAGGGCACACTGACAAGGCACTAAAATGGTCAAGGCACACTATCAGTTTTTTAAATTACATTAAATTACTACATTACAATTAATACAATTAAATCATTACATGACAAAGGGCAAAATCCTAATCAGGTCTACTCAGAAGTAAGTCCTATTTTGTTCAGTGGGGCTTGCTCTCAGGAAAGTGTGGTTAGGATTGCAGCCAAAGACTCAGAAGAAGTTTGGGGAGTATGAAGTTTGGAGTGTATGTGATTCTGGAAAGGAGGAAAAATGTTGTTATTAAAGTGTAATGCCAGAAAGTGCTGGCAAAGAGAGGTCAGACTGAGCACACAGTGGGGTGAGGGGCAATGAAGACACATGATTGAAAGAAGTGCAGGATTCAGCTGGAGTGCAGGGGGGGGAAGAGAATGTGAGGAAAGTGACTGTGGACCTTTGAAAGGTGCAGAGGAGTGAAGGGAGGGACAGCAAGAGAGGTGCTGACTGCAATTATGAGATTGGGGGGAAGGGCCTGTGGGAGGGCATGGGGGGGGGGGAGAAGTGCCAATTGCCTGCTCCTGTATTTAAGAAACAAGACTGTGACCAAAAGCCCAATCCTAGGCAATAAGTCTACTCAGAAGTAAGCCCCACTATAGTTAATGGAGCTTACTCCCAGGTAAGTGTGGATAGGATTGTGGCCCAATGCCTTTCTCCTGAAAGGCAAAAGACAAGGCAGGGAGGGTCGCTTTGGGGAGTTGCTGGCAACTGTGGCACAAAGACCCTTTTAGCCAGCCAGTTCTTGGGCTGGTGGCTCAGCAGACTCGCTCGCTTCCTGCCTCCCTCTTTCTCACTCTGGACCTCTCTGCCTGGACTTGATACCCAATCCTAGGTGTGTCTACTCAGAAGTAAGCCCCATAATAGTCAACAGGGCTTACTCCCAGGTAAGTGTGGATAGGATTGTGGCCCAAAGCACTTCCTCTGAAAGGCGAAAGGCAAGGCAGGAAGGGTTGCTTTGGGAAGTTGCAGGCAACTGTGGCAGGAAAAGGAGTTTCATGGACTCTTTGCCAGGCCAGGCAGTTCTTGCGCTGGCCTCAGCAGACTCGCTCCCTTCTGACCTGCTTGCCTGCTTCTGCCTCCCTCCTTCTCACTCACTCCACAGGCTTCTCTAGCTGCCCAATGAGCATGCGGGTGGACTTGATACCCAATCCTAGGTGTGTCTACTCAGAAGTAAGCCCCATAATAGTCAATGGGGCTTACTCCCCGGTAAATGAGGATCGGGTTGCAGCCTTCCTCACACTCAGCAGCAGGAGATACAAAGCAGCTGTGGCTGTTCCTTTTTCCTCCAGCTGCCTAGTGAGGGTCAAAGCAGCCACTTCTCCGCTTCTCCCCTGCGCTCACAGCTGCTGCCTGCCTCCTCTGGCCCCACAGCACACCTGAGGCTGCCTTGTGGCACACCAGTGTGCCATGGCACAGCAATTGAAAACCCGCTGTCTTAGAGTGTTATATTTACAGCACAAGCCTATGGGCCTGTTATGCTGATATACCACTGGTTCAGAAAGGTAAGAAGGGGAAAAACTTACCTTTTGGGGGGATGATCGCTCAGCAGCAGTATCTGCTGCATCCTGAACCTCCAGCCTGGCCCGAACAGGCCACCAGCAGGGTCTTCAGAGCAACACCAGCAAAAAAGCTGGCGTAGATCAGAGGAATCCCACTGGGGATCATGTAGAGGCCAACATGAAGGTAAGTTTTGCACCTTCTTTTTCCAACCAGCCTCATCCCTGGAAAATGCACTGCATGAAGTGGATAGCACGCCTGCAGCCCTGCCTCCTTATGCTGTTGCCCAATGGGTAGAGGTGGGAGAAAATGTTGATAACAAAATAAAAAGTAACATCACTTTCTGCACTTCTGATTTTTATAAGACAAATCTCCCCAAAATCTGTGAAAACTGTTCAATTTGTTTTTTATTTATTATTTAATGGGGTGTGTGTGTGTGTGTGTGTGAGAGAGAGAGAATGACTGTGGCAGCATCTGCTGACACTATACCACTTATATTATCTATCTAGTAAACTTTAAGGTACATTTTGAATAAAAACACATAACACTGCTTTCTGCACTCCCAACTTTGGAAAACAACAAACAGCCCAATCCTGAGCTGCCTGGGGCACCCAGCCTTGGCGGCACCGAGAAGGGCTGCTGCCGGATCCTGCGCCTCCGGAGCTACTTTCATCCCCTTCGCCTGAGTAATGTAAGCAGCTCCACAATGGGGGGGGGGGGTTATTCACTTTACTGCCGACCAAAAGGTTGGTGATAAGGTAAAGGCACTCATGTAGGCACTCCTTGCAACTCTACATGAGTGCCCTGGATCTTGTGGATCTGCCTCCCATCCCTCCCCCAGGCACGCCTCCAGCCCGCCCCCCTCCCCACGGAAGCTGGGTGACTGCCCTGCGCTAGCCCAGCACCAGCGGGAGCCCAGCGGTGAGGCTGGCAAACATGCCTTACGGCACATTTGCGACAGTGCTCAGTGGCATGGAGCCATGCCACCAAGCACAGGATTGGGCCCAAAGTCTGCCAAATAAGTTTTTTCCCACCTCTTCCAATAGGATTGGGCTGTTAGTCATGTAAATAACATAGTAATGTTATTACACATACACACAATCATTAAAACTCAAAGGGCAGGATCCAAGCTGATGTCTATTCCATTATGAGTTTTCAGCACAGGTATATTGTGTTGGATTTAGAGGAGTTTCCTCAGCCAGAGAATGTCTTCCTTCAGTGAAAGGAATCCTCTCCTTTTTTCTCTGGACCCAACCATAAGCATGACAAAAACTGCACTGAAATTTCAATTCATCATTGGAATCCTATGTTTTCTTTTTTTCACAGCATGAGATACATACATGAATCACGTAGCAGAAATTCAGAGATGCAAACATGTATAGACAGGCACTTACCTTACTATGTGCATAAACCACTGAACCTAATAATTTCCAAGTTCCTCCTCTTCGGTCCATGCGCACCATACGAAGGATCTGTAGGAAACGAAGACTTCTCAGTGCTGATGTTGCAAAAATGTTACCCTGAGTTTTTGCAGAAACAACTGCTATTGAAGCGATGAGAACAATAATGTCTGAAAGAAATACATTATAAAATATATTAATGAAATTAGAATGACCATTCATATATATGGTCATGTGCAGGGTGAAGTGGGTGATTTGTACATGAAGAATATTCTATGGTATTATTTATTAAAACTTTTTACTCTGCCATTTCAGTAATAGCTCACGGCTAACAAATTCAAACAAGCTTGAATAAATAATTCAAGTACATTAATAAAACATCAAAAACATAAATACAATAATAAAATTCACCCAAAAGTTCATCTAAAAAATTTCACAAAAGTATTCATGCATAGCCCACCTAGAAACCCACAGCAGCAAAGCATTTGCTTTTGCATAATCAGTCTAAATAACAGCAGCCTTATAGCAGCAATAAAACATCACAGAAAATAATCAATAGAATGAGCAAAAAATAAGCTGCATATGGAGAGTAGGAGATCCAGTCCACCTTCTCACACCCACCACTCTCAAAACACCAATGCAAACAAAGAAGTCTTTAACTTTAAGGGCAGTTCTTAAAGCATAAGGGCGGGAGTAACATAACTATGGTATTACCCCTGAAAAAGCCTGGCATCTTGCGGCAAGCCGTCTAACAGAATTTGCAGCAGGGCCCTATCGAACAACCTTAGGGAATAGGCTACACCAGACTATATGGAAGTACATAGTCCTAGACTTACCCTGGTCCTTGGCTATAAAGGCCAGGGATTTATCCTAATTCTCTCTTGATTAGGATTGCTGAATCAGGAACTAAAGTCTTGTTAAAATATACAAATAAATGTCAATAACAAACATATGGTCAGCACTAAAGAAAGGAATCACTTTTTAGTTTGTGCCTAATCTGTACAAGTTGCACACACTTGATTCTGAAACTAGATTTTGAAATTAATGTTCATATTAGAGTTTGAAACTAGTGCTCTCTATGGCAATACGTTAAAATATGTGTGCACTGGACTCACTGTTCTGTAATAATGAAGAAAAGCTGTGCTGCACAACCTCAGTGAGTTCAGCCCCTGTTTCTAGCAGGCTGTCATATCCAGGCCCCCAGATATACAGGTCCCGCTTTGGGATGAGAGGAAGGTGGGCACCCTGATGACAACAGTGCCAGAGCTCTATCAAAACAAGTATCCTATCACCCAATACTTAGAGCAATTTGCAAGAAAAGCTGTTCTTAGGCACCCTGCATGCATTTCAGAATCTGTGCAGTGCACCACCCATCTGACTTGTGCACCAATTTCCTGGGACCACACTGGAAAGAACTGTTTAACCCAAAGTGGTCTGCTCTAGGATTCTTCCATAGGTTATATTTTCTATGCTGCTCATATGTTAAATTTAGGGAAGATTAAGGGCATTTCACAAATGACACTGGACACACATTTTTCTGTATATGTGCAGAATTATGGTTTTAAAATGTACGCACACACAGGCACACACACAAAAATTGTTCATTTGGTATAGATATAGGAAAGGGCAAGTTTAAATTCAAATGATATAAGCCGTTTCTGCCCAATGTTGCATATACGCAACAAGGACCAAATGTGTACAATGATTTGATGGGTACACATTTTCCTGATCCTGTGCATATATGCAGGTCTTAAAGATGCATGTTATGCATCACAAATCATTGTATCTGCCTCCTTTTGTGTTGCCTATGTTAGAAATGCCTAGTGATAATAACTGAAAATGCATAATACGAACCTGTATGATGTCATCAGGAAGATGACAACAAAACAGCAATTTGTGCATTAAGCTTAGTATTCTTGATATGGTAGGTTTTCAGATGCAAATACTGTTATTTAGAAAACAGTTCAAATGTGATTGCCTCACCTTGGGAGGCTGAAATGGTCTAAGGCAGGGGTGCTCACACTTTTTTGGCTGGAGAGCTACTTTGAAACCCAGCAAGGCTGGGAGATCTACCAGAGTTTTTTTACAATGTTTGCACCATCATAACATATAACATTTATGTGTACAATGTATGTTGGTGTACCTTGCATAACCGCATGAGCCAATATTGCACAACACAACATAATTAACTATAAACATTTTTGTAATTACTTGAGTTTACTTTGATGACTTGCACTGAAGTGAATCAGCCAAGGATGCATAGTCCGGACAGTAGCTGCTGACAGCCAGCCTCAAGCACGCTTCCAAATGTTCATCAGTCATGGTGGAACGGTACTTGGACTTAATGATCTTCATGTAGGAAAAGGCTGACTCACATAAATAAGTGGAGCCCTTCCTGCCTCAGGTGCTCTTATATCCCTGAGGGCCCTATTGCCTTCAAGTGGCTGCAGCTGTGCAGCACACTCTGCTGGATGCCCAGGCCTTACCCTTAAAGGGGCCACTGCTGACACCACATCTACTTCCTCACCAGATCTTCCTTGATTCCAATACAAGTGGGGGGGGGGGGAGCAGATCTCTATACAGACCAGTGCAAAAGCAGGGGAAAGGTGTGGGGGAGGGAAGATCTCTGTATAGACATCACAGCAAAACTAGTGCAAAACCCCTTGCACACAGAACCAACAGATGGAAGTTGGGGGGGGGGCAGATCTCCATACATACCAGTGCAAAAGCAGGGGAAAGGTGTGGGGGAGGGAAGATCTCTGTATAGACATCACAGCAAGACCAGTGCAAAACCCCTTGCACACAGAACCAACAGATGGAAGTTGGGGGGGGGGCAGATCTCCATACATACCAGTGCAAAACCCCTTGCATACAGAACCAACAGATGGAAGTTGGGGGGGGGCAGATCTCCATACATACCAGTGCAAAAGCAGGGGAAAGGTGTGGGGGAGGGAAGATCTCTGTATAGACATCACAGCAAGACCAGTGCAAAACCCCTTGCACACAGAACCAACAGATGGAAGTTGGGGGGGGGGCAGATCTCCATACATACCAGTGCAAAAGCAGGGGAAAGGTGTGGGGGAGGGAAGATCTCTGTATAGACATCACAGCAAGACCAGTGCAAAACCACTTGCACACAGAACCAACAGATGGAAGTTGGGGGGGGGGCAGATCTCCATACATACCAGTGCAAAAGCAGGGGAAAGGTGTGGGGGAGGGAAGATCTCTGCATAGACATCACAGCAAGACCAGTGCAAAACCACTTGCACACAGAACCAACAGATGGAAGTTGGGGGGGGGGGCAGATCTCCATACATACCAGTGCAAAAGCAGGGGAAAGGTGTGGGGGAGGGAAGATCTCTGTATAGACATCACAGCAAGACCAGTGCAAAACCCCTTGCACACAGAACCAACAGATGGAAGTTGGGGGGGGGCAGATCTCCATACATACCAGTGCAAAAGCAGGGGAAAGGTGTGGGGGAGGGAAGATCTCTGTATAGACATCACAGCAAGACCAGTGCAAAACCCCTTGCACACAGAACCAACAGATGGAAGTTGGGGGGGCAGATCTCCATACATACCAGTGCAAAAGCAGGGGAAAGGTGTGGGGGCGGAAAGATCTCTGTATAGACATCACAGCAAGACCAGTGCAAAACCCCTTGCACACAGAACCAACAGATGGAAGTTGGGGGGGGGGCAGATCTCCATACGTACCAGTGCAAAAGCAGGGGAAAGGTGTGGGGGAGGGAAGATCTCTGTATAGACATCACAGCAAGACCAGTGCAAAACCCCTTGCACACAGAACCAACAGATGGAAGTTGGGGGGGGGGGCAGATCTCCATACATACCAGTGCAAAAGCAGGGGAAAGGTGTGGGGGAGGGAAGATCTCTGTATAGACATCACAGCAAGACCAGTGCAAAACCACTTGCACACAGAACCAACAGATGGAAGTTGGGGGGGGGCAGATCTCCATACATACCAGTGCAAAAGCAGGGGAAAGGTGTGGGGGAGGGAAGATCTCTGCATAGACATCACAGCAAGACCAGTGCAAAACCACTTGCACACAGAACCAACAGATGGAAGTTGGGGGGGGGGCAGATCTCCATACATACCAGTGCAAAAGCAGGGGAAAGGTGTGGGGGAGGGAAGATCTCTGTATAGACATCACAGCAAGACCAGTGCAAAACCCCTTGCACACAGAACCAACAGATGGAAGTTGGGGGGGGGGGCAGATCTCCATACATACCAGTGCAAAAGCAGGGGAAAGGTGTGGGGGAGGGAAGATCTCTGTATAGACATCACAGCAAGACCAGTGCAAAACCCCTTGCACACAGAACCAACAGATGGAAGTTGGGGGGGCAGATCTCCATACATACCAGTGCAAAAGCAGGGGAAAGGTGTGGGGGCGGAAAGATCTCTGTATAGACATCACAGCAAGACCAGTGCAAAACCCCTTGCACACAGAACCAACAGATGGAAGTTGGGGGGGGGGCAGATCTCCATACGTACCAGTGCAAAAGCAGGGGAAAGGTGTGGGGGAGGGAAGATCTCTGTATAGACATCACAGCAAGACCAGTGCAAAACCCCTTGCACACAGAACCAACAGATGGAAGTTGGGGGGGGCAGATCTCCATACATACCAGTGCAAAAACAGGGGAAAGGTAATTAGGCCCCAGTAGAGTCAATGGGGCTCACTCCCAGGGATGCGTGGATGGGAGAAAAGCCTGCCAGCGGCTCCTCTCCAAGGGAGTAGCCTGCCAGGTGCTCACTCCCTGGGCTCACTCCCTAGGCTCCCTGGACCCACTCCCTGGGCTCGCTCCCTGGGCTCACAAGCCTGCCAGGGGATCACTCCTAGGGATGCGTGGACGGGAGAGAAGCCTGCGATCGAGTCATTTCGCCTCGAGATTGGTAGCTCGCGATCGACATAATGAGCACCCCTGGTCTAAGGAAAGACTAGAACACATACTATAACTGCATGTTTAAATCAGTTCTTAGTTTGCAAAAAGTATCTCATCCTAAACAAATTGACATGGGAGTAATTCCCACTGGTATTAACAGATCAGCAAAATATATTCATTATTAAATTCAACCAATGGTCACAATATAATATGAGAACTTTCAAGTGAGCAGAATTATTCTTCAGGCTGGATATACTACAATGTGAATATCTCTTGTTCCCAATAAAGCTATGATTTTATTGATCTTGTGTCTTTTTAAAAAATTAAGAATGGACCAGTGCAACTGATTTTAATTTATTTCAGTGGAGCTTACTTCCAACTATATAAATCAATTCTGACCAGACTTTGAATTCACAGGATATACTTGGAAGTAAATGTGGCGTACCTATTCCCCATTATATGAGCTTAATGCATTCCACAAAACCTGGTTGTAAGGTGAAAATGTATGTAGGGAAAACGGTTTTCCCATAGGATCACATGTTATAATTTCCAATTGGTTCCTGAGTTCAAAAATTCACCCCCAAACATTTATTCAAATAGAGCACAGAGCAATACCTAAACATGAAAACAATACAATTCCTACTCTACTATTTATGTATTTTGTCTCCAAATGATACTCATGGATTCAGAAGAAGAAAATTGATAGACAGAAGTAGATGGTTGAGGATCTGAAGTAGATGGCAGAGAGGAAAAAAAAAAAGAAAACCTTGTCCATTGCTGTCTTGTAGCTGCTATTTTTATTCTGTAAAGTTCTTAGTAGCAGCCAAGGATGTCATGCAATGCACGCTTGAAAGTAGAGTTTCAAGTTATGTCTAGATCAGCTTCCACTGTCCTGCACATCTGATTTGGCCAGCTGTGCAATTTTACAATTTTTCTGGGCCAAATGACTTCTCCAGCATTGCTTCCCTTCTAGTTGGCATTCTCTCCATCAGTTCTTCATTTGTTAATTCCTCTCCATGACGCCAAAACCTTCTCAACATCATCATCAACTTCTTTTAAGCCTGTTTGATCTATTTATTTTGTGAATGTCTGCAAGCACATATGGGAAAGCACATCCTGGAAATTCTGCATTTGTAAACCTCTGGGCAGCAGATTCTTTCCAAATTCAATTGTAACAATGTTGAGTGATCTTTGTCCAATCAATATCAATATAATCAACAGTCATTTTAATATTGCAGTTTTTCCATCAGCTTTCGATTGTTACATTCCTGTCGTTACTCACGCCTGTGACAATGTTAAGGAATTGAAGAATGAAGTTGCTGATCTCTTGACTAAAATATGCAACTTGTCCCTCAAAACAGCCACGGTGCCAGAAGATTGGAGGATAGCAAATGTCATGCTTATCTTTAAAAAGGGAAAGAGGGGGGACCCGGGAAACTATAGGCTGGTCAGCCTAACATCTACACTGGGTAAGATGGTGGAATGCCTCATCAAAGATAGGATCTCAAAACACATAGACGAACAGGCCTTGCTGAGGGAGAGTCAGCATGGCTTCTATAAGGGTAAGTCTTGCCTCACAAACCTTATAGAATTCTTTGAAAAGGTCAACAGGCATGTGGATGCGGGAGAACCCGTGGACATTATATATCTGGACTTTCAGAAGGCGTTCGACACGGTCCCTCACCAAAGGCTACTGAAAAAACTCCACAGTCAGGGAATTAGAGGACAGGTCCTCTCATGGATTGAGAACTGGTTGAAAGCCAGGAAACAGAGAGTGGGTGTTAATAGGCAATTTTCACAATGGAGAGAAGTGAAAAGTGGTGTGCCCCAAGGATCTGTCCTGGGACCGGTGCTTTTCAACCTCTTCATAAATGACCTGGAGACAGGGTTGAGCAGTGAGGTTGCAAAGTTTGCAGACGACACCAAACTTTTCTGAGTGGTGAAGACTAGAAGTGATTGTGAGGAGCTCCAGAAGGATCTCTCCAGACTGGCAGAATGGGCAACAAAATGGCAGATGCGCTTCAATGTCAGTAAGTGTAAAGTCATGCACATTGGGGCAAAAAATCAAAACTTTAGATATAGGCTGATGGGTTCTGAGCTGTCTGTGACAGATCAGGAGAGAGATCTTGGGGTGGTGGTGGACAAGTCGATGAAAGTGTCGACCCAATGTGTGGCGGCATTAAAGAAGGCCAATTCTATGCTGGGGATCATTAGAATAGGTATTGAGTACAAAACGGCTAATATTATAATGCTGTTGTACAAATCTATGGTAAGGCCACACCGGGAGTATTGTGTCCAGTTCTGGTCGCCACATCTCAAAAAACACATCGTGGAAATGGAAAAGGTGCAAAAGAGAGCAACTAAGATGATTACGGGGCTGGGGCACCTTCCTTATGAGGAAAGGCTACGGCATTTGGGCCTCTTCAGCCTAGAAAAGAGACACCTGAGGGGGGACATGATTGAGACATACAAAATTATGCAGGGGATAGACAGAGTGGATAGAGAGATGCTCTTTACACTCTCACATAACACCAGAACCAGGAGACATCCACTAAAATTGAGTGTTGGGAGGGTTAGGACAGACAAAAGAAAATATTTCTTTATTCAGCGTGTGGTCAGTCTGTGGAACTCCTTGCCGCAAGATGTGGTGATGGCATCTGGCCTGGATGCCTTTAAAAGGGGATTGGACAAGTTTCTGGAGGAAAAATCCATTACGGGTTACAAGCCATGATGTGTACGTGCAACCTCCCGATTTTAGAAATGGGCTATATCAGAATGCCAGATGCAAGGGAGGGCACCAGGATGAGGTCTCTTGTTATCTGGTGTGCTCTCTGGGGCATTTGGTGGGCCGCTGTGAGATACAGGAAGCTGGACTAGATGGGCCTATGGCCTGATCCAGTGGGGCTGTTCTTATGTTCTTATGTTTATGTTCTTATGTAATGTACCTTCACACTGCATGTAATAGGTCTTGAAAGTAGTAATGAAACATTAATCCAGTGGTTAGAGGACTGCAGTGGTTTAAGGAGGAAAAAGAACAACTTTTAAGTTTGCTGCTACATCTTTGATAGTCCTAGGATGACCAGGTGCATTATTGAGAAACAAAATTGCCTTGTTATTGAGGTTATTCTTGGCACACTGTTTGTGGATGAGCAGAGAGAGGTACAGTGTTCTGTGATGTCATGTAGGTAAATTTCTGTGGTAACTCAAGACACCTTGTTCCAATAGAAAAGTACAAGTAATTTGATGCTCAAGAGTTTTGTGAATGGTACAGTTTTGTGAGTGGTTTCAGGTTCAAATCACCTTTGAGATTGGCACCAAGAAGAGAGGTGAGTTCCATCGATATGTTAAACACAGGTGTCTGCTTTTCATCATGAGAAATAAATGTATGAGATGGCATTTTCATCCAAAAATAAAATTTCTATTCTGTTGGTGCTGAAGATCTGCTTTGGTGAATAGCCTCCTTCATCTATAATTTCTTGAAGCTCAGAAGGGTAAGGTGTCACTGCTGCAATATCAGCATTAGACTTTTCATCTGTCACTTTTACATAGTGAAAATTGGCATGCTTCTTGTATTGCTCAAACCAACCATGGCTTGCTTTAAATTCTGGAACTTGTCAGAAGCTTCTTGTCCTTCTTCCACTGCCTTCTCCACATCTTGAATCAAAGAAACAGCCTTTTCTTAGACAATATTAAAGGGTAAGTATGATTGTTTATCATCATATCTGCATTGTATCTGAGTGTGGCTATGTATCCAAAGTGTAGGAAGTCACTCATCTGCTCTAACATTGATTCTTGTGATTGTGTAACACACTCCAAATATACTTGTCCAACATTGGATTGTACAATCTGCTTTAGTTTTCTCTTTCTGCAGAAAGATTGCTCTGACCATTGGCGGAGACAAGTTAATGTCAAGACAGATATCCTTCTAAAGGTCATCTTGTTCCAACCTTTTTTATGATATCCAATCCCTCATTATACTTATTGGCCTACTCATATTCTTCATTCTACTACTGCTAGCAATAGGAATATGAATTACGGACCATTATTTTTACTGTAATCTTCACATGGAATTCTACGTGCCTAGATGCACTGTGCACGCTGGGAGCACAGCATGGTGTTTGAGAAGATACAAGAAATGCGAGGAAGGCCTGGTTGCATGAGTGAGGGAAAGTGTGTATGTCATGAGACAGCAGCAGCCAAGGCAAGGCTTCCCCCATCAGCCTCCTCCTTCTGCTTGCACTGCAGTTGCCCTTTCCTCACCTGCTGTGACACGCTCGCACTTACATGCATGGATGAGCGGGTGGGCAATGAACTACTCCAAGGAGGGGGGTAGGAGGAGGGCATGGCTGTGCAAGGAAGGAAGTGTGAGTGAGCCATGAGACAGGAGCAGTGCATGCAAGGCAGTAGATGAAGTAGACAAACTTCATGATCAAAAACTGCCCTTTCTCCTCTCCTATTTTCCAGTGCGTGTTCCTGGCAGCACTTTACAAAATCTTGTGTAAGTGAAAAATATGCTTGTATACTGAATTTAAAAGTATGAATTTGTACACCTCATTATAGTGAAATCTTGTAAAGTGATTGCTCATATAATGAGAAATAACTGTACTAGTTCATAATGTAAAAGCTATTTTGTTATTATTGGGCAATAGATAAATTCTTGCCACACCACTGCTTTTGTTTGCTTTACTGTATTTTTTATTCCACCTTGGAGCTGCTTCATAACATTGAGGCTGCAATCCTAACCACGCTTTCCTGAGAGTAAGTCCCATTGACCAAAATAGGACTTACTTAAGAACATAAGAACATAAGAACAGTCCCACTGGATCAGGCCATAGGCCCATCTAGTCCAGCTTCCTGTATCTCACAGCGGCCCACCAAATGCCCCAGGGAGCACACCAGATAACAAGAGACCTCATCCTGGTGCCCTCCCCTGCATCTGGCATTCTGACATAACCCATTTCTAAAATCAGGAGGTTGCGCATACACATCATGGCTTGTACCCCATAATGGATTTTTCCTCCAGAAACTTGTCCAATCCCCTTTTAAAGGCGTCTAGGCTAGACGCCAGCACCACATCCTGTGGCAAGGAGTTCCACAGACCGACCACACGCTGAGTAAAGAAATATTTTCTTTTGTCTGTCCTAACCCACCCAACACTCAATTTTAGTGGATGTCCCCTGGTTCTGGTATTATGTGAGAGTGTAAAGAGCATCTCCCTATCCACTCTGTCCATTCCCTGCATAATTTTGTATGTCTCAATCATGTCCCCCCTCAAGCGTCTCTTTTCTAGGCTGAAGAGGCCCAAACACCGTAGCCTTTCCTCATAAGGAAGGTGCCCCAGCCTCGTAATCATCTTAGTCGCTCTCTTTTGCACCTTTTCCATTTCCACTATGTCTTTTTTGAGATGCGGCGACCAGAACTGGACACAATACTCCAGGTGTGGCCTTACCATAGATTTGTACAACGGCATTATAATACTAGCTGTTTTGTTCTCAATACCCTTCCTAATGATCCCAAGCATAGAATTGGCCTTCTTCACTGCCGCTGCACATTGGGTCGACACTTTCATCGACCTGTCCACCACCACCCCAAGATCTCTCTCCTGATCTGTCACAGACAGCTCAGAACCCATCAGCCTATATCTAAAGTTTTGATTTTTTGCCCCAATGTGCATGACTTTACACTTACTGACATTGAAGCGCATCTGCCATTTTGCTGCCCATTCTGCCAGTCTGGAGAGATCCTTCTGGAGCTCCTCACAATCACTTCTGGTCTTTACCACTCGGAAAAGTTTGGTGTCATCTGCAAACTTAGCCACTTCACTGCTCAACCCTGTCTCCAGGTCATTTATGAAGAGGTTGAAAAGCACCGGTCCCAGGACAGATCCTTGGGGCACACCACTTTTCACCTCTCTCCATTGTGAAAATTGCCCATTGACACCCACTCTCTGCTTCCTGGCCTCCAACCAGTTCTCAATCCACGAGAGGACCTGTCCTCTAATTCCCTGACTGTGGAGTTTTTTCAGTAGCCTTTGGTGAGGGACCATGTCAAACGCCTTCTGAAAGTCCAGATATATAATGTCCATGGGTTCTCCCGCATCCACATGCCTGTTGACCTTTTCAAAGAATTCTATAAGGTTTGTGAGGCAAGACTTACGCTTACAGAAGCCATGCTGACTCTCCCTCAGCAAGGCCTGTTCGTCTATGTGTTTTGAGATCCTATCTTTGATGAGGCATTCCACCATCTTACCCGGTATGGATGTTAGGCTGACCGGCCTATAGTTTCCCGGGTCCCCCCTCTTTCCCTTTTTAAAAATAGGCGTGACATTTGCTATCCTCCAATCTTCTGGCACCATGGCCGTTTTGAGGGACAAGTTGCATACCTTAGTCAAGAGATCAGCATTCTTCAATTCCTTAATAACCCTTGGGTGGATGCCCTCAGGGCCCGGTGACTTATTGATCTTTAATTTATCAATGAGGTCTGAAACATCTTCTCTTTTAACCTCTATCTGACTTAACTCCTCGGTCAGGAGGGGCCGTTCGGGCAGCGGTATCTGCCCGAGGTCTTCTGCCGTGAAGACCTACTTCTGGGTAGACCTGGTTAGGATTGTGCCCTAAAGAACTAATAATTCATACACTGATAGAGAGGTTTCATTAATGCTTCCCCATGCTGTTCTGTTAAAAGCAGAATAACAGAATGAAATTGGAAAGGCAGATTGTATAGGAAGTTCCCATGTCAGTGCTGCATTTTCTTGGGGGCTTGCAGTGCTGACTTGAGAACTTAATGAAATACATCTACCTCATATTATTCCATTATTCATATGTTCCCAGAGCAAAAGGGGATTCAGCCCCATGGGAGTGGCAATCATGCCACTCTGATAACAGATGAATCATCTCACTGGAACAGTCTTGGAGGTGACATTTGTATCTGAAGATGTATGACTGTATAATGGTGGAACTGTGATATCACTATGCCTCAGTGAGAAAAAACACTTGTAAGAAAAGCTGCTCAAATGTGGCGACTCTTGAATCATGGGAGTGATTGCTGAGAGTGCAGTCAAATCTTGAAATAAAACTCTCAATATACTGAGTAGCTGAGCCAAATGAGTGTTGAAAGCACTTAGCAACTTTTTGATATTGGCAGTTTGCATAGCCTGAAAAACTAAAAATGACTGAACTTAAGAAAATGCAGCATTTCAGGGTAAAGATCCAATTCAATGTAAGAACAGCAGAATCTATTCTAAAGATAGACAAATATAGACAAATATCCACAAGTGTGCCTTCCTTGCCTATTATTTGTTAATAAACAAATCCAAATATATACATAAAATTTACATATAAGCAACTGACAGACACAACAGAAATAGCTTTAAAATCATTTAAACATTTCAGCTTCTGCCTTTCAAAGAAACATAGTTGGATTGTTTCACATCGTGGCTGTCAGGGTGCAGCAGTCTGGAAGGTCCAACCCTGAAGCTGGTGGCGCCTAAGGTTCTAGTGGCACCAAAATGGTGACTGCAGGATCCTGTGGGCTAATGCCAGGGTCCCCTCGGGGGAAGAGAGCATTTGCTCCCTTCAAGGCAGATGGCAGCCAGTGGCCGTGAATCTCCTCAGCTTTGTGCCCAACTATGTGAGACTCCATAAGCCATGGCCAGCAGGTCTAATTCCCCACTGACATTTAGATAATCCCACACATTTCAGAAGAAAATATGGGGAGAGGGAAGTGAGAAAGTTTAAAATAAAAATTTTACCTCTGTTCCTTGAAATAAAAGAGCTCAGTATCAAATAACTACAAACTGGACTGTTGCATTAGACCGGGGTCTCCAAACTTTTTGGCCAGAGGGCTGCATCAAATATCTGATGTGGTGTGGAGGGCTGGGGAAAAAATTTAAATATAAAATTTAAATAAATATATTAGAGATGGAACTTAGATGAGTGAATAAATGAATGGGGTCATTCATTCAACCTCTCTGGCCCTCAGAATACCCTCCAGACACAATCAGAGCACAGTTCTGGTCATGTTCAGTTGAGTGGGACAGAGGCTTTCAGGGGACAAGAGGTTGGATGCGGGCCGGAAAGAGGCTAACTGCAGGCTGCATCTGGCCCCCAGGCCGGGGTTTGGAGACCCCTGCATTAGACACTCAAAAAGACTAATTAAATCTACATTTAGAGTGATACTACCAAATCTAATTGCCTCAATCAAGTGAGGAGCACATGCATTCACAGTGCAATCCTATTCTTCGCTAGTGTCAGCCCAGCAGCTGCTGTGCTAGCACTAGTCATCGCAAATGTGTTGTAAAGCAAGTTTGCGATGACTGCCACGTAAGCCATGCCGGCGGGAAGGCCTGAGAAGATGATGCAAGTCAGCCCAGTGTGGGCCAAAGACTAATGACATGAGATCCTTAAAATTTAGATTAGAATTTGAGCTTCCAAGATTTAAGTATCTTACAGCCTAATCATGTGCAGCAGTATTTCTCAAACTGTAGGTCCAGAGTCGGGTCACAAGCCAATTTCAGGTGGGTCCCCATTCATTTCAATATTTTATTTTTAATAGAGTTGATGCTACCACAGTATGTGACTATATTTGGGGAAATGTTACTGATCTGTACTTTTAACAGGCTACTATGTATATGCTTTAAACAATGATAGTAAATGGGGCTTACTCCTGGGTAAGTGTGGGTAGGATTGCAGCCTAGGATTGTTAAAACTTTTCCAGCTTGAAGATGTCACTTCCGGTGGGTCCTGACAGATTCTCATTCTAAAAAACGGGTCCTGGTGCTAAAAGTGTGAGAACCACTGCTATGCAGGATTGGGCTGTCATAAGAACATAAGAAGAGCTGGATCAGGCCAAAGTCCCATCTATAAGAAGCAGTGGAACAGAGTCACAAAAATGGTGCTGTCACAAAATTGTTCCATTGACAGCAAAGTGCTCAATCGGCGGCTGTTTTATTCATCAGAGTCATAGGAGACAGCTATGATGGGTCCTTTGATGGCTCTGAACCTTTAATGAGAGTTGGCCAATGCCTGATACTGATCCTGGTGCATGGGAATTATGTTGCCATAAGATGATGAGAGATGGGGATAATGATGTGATATTCAACATTATCTTACACTAGATGCCACTAGGAAGGAAGATGCAGGATGTCAGCTGCACCATGTTTCTAAGGCTGCAACCCTATACACATCTTCATGGGAGTAGCCCTATTTAACTCAAGAGGACTTATTTCTGAGTAGACATAAATAGGATTGTGCTGTAAATCTCTAGTTCTGCTCCTACCGTAATAAGGGAACTTCAAGAGTGTCTATTAGCTTAAAAATGATTGTGTCAATTTTAGAGGACAATTTCTTCAGCATGTACAATTCTGGTTGGTACATTTATGTGAACAGAACTGCTGCCAGACATATTTGTTAAGGCAGCTGTTAATATGTTCCTCTTCAGTATATACTATTTATTTTTTTCTGCTACTCTTGCTGGAAGATGTCAAAGCTCATGAGTGACATCATAATAAAGCACAAAAGAAAAATTCTACACTAGAATCTTGTGTGATGTATTTCCTTGTACCTCATCTGATGTGCCTCTCCCAAGTTGATTTTCCTTCTGGTACTCAGAATGAGTAACTTAGACTTAAGTAAACCATAGGAAAACACAACACAGCAGTGCCTGAAAAAAGAGCACTCACTCTGAAAGATCTGGGAAAATGTGCTTGCCGTAGTCATCTGACCTGGGAATATTTATTTCAAAGAGGAAAAAAGGAAGATGTTTCGTCGGGCTGCGCAACAGCTGGCCGCATTTGCACACTTTACCAAACCGTTGTTCGGAGGCCGTTACCTTATCGTTACCAATACAGTGACCTGTGGCTTTTTACTGGGAACTGGAGATGTCATTCAGCAGTCTTTGGAGAGAAGGCAAGACCCCACAAGACACTGGGAAAGGGACCGTACAGTTCACATGTTTATTACGGGATGCTCCATGGGACCACTTCTGCATTTCTGGTACTCCTGGATAGACAAAATAGTCCCAGGAAAAGGAATCCAGCGTTTTAGAATTGTCATCATGAAGGTAACAGTTGACCAGCTCTTTGCTCCGTGCTTTGCAACCTGGTATTTCTTGTTCATGGGCATGCTTCAAGGCCATACATTGGCAGCCAGCTGGAAAGAATTTAGGAGCAAGTTCTGGGATTATTACCTGGCAGAACTCTCCGTGTGGCCTGCATGTCAAATGATCAACTTTTTTTTCCTCCCCCCCATATATCGGGTGCTGTTTGTGAATACAATAACATTGGGATGGAACATTTACCTTTCATACCTCAAGCACAGAAACTAAGAACTACAAGGAAGAGAAGACCTGGGAAGACCTGGATGCAGAAAAATGAATCATGAATCTATTCCTCTGAATGGATTGTCTTGGCAACAAATACATGTGATGATGATTCCTCCCTAAAATTTTATTATTTCATTCTTCTTCACAAGAATATAGGTTTTCAGGAAGAAGGTAAAATAATGTCTCACCTAACTGGTTTTCCCAGCAAGTTTTTTTTTTTTTAAATTAAATAGTTTTTTTCTTTTTCTATTTAAACCAATGCTCAAGAATGTATTAAGAATCCAGTCCACTGCAGAACAAGGGGCTGCTTTGTAATTCATTCATGCTGGATCATGCAACTATTAGGGTCAGTTTTCCTCCCTGGCACAAGGACTTTTTAGGAAGGATAGCAAGTTGCTTATTCTAGCCCTGAGCTGCTTACTCCTCATTTGAGAAACCCTGGGTTTGAAACAAAATCTGGAGCACTCATAGCCCTGACATTCTTGCACTTTACTACGTCAAGCCCAAAGCCAGGACTTTGTAAGTATATATATATATATACTTACACTCCCCCAAGTAGGCTGCCCAATTGCCTATGGGTCTCGTCAGACTTATGCCAGTCATTTTGCTGGCATATGTCTGGAGGGAGAAAAGGGTTTAGGGGGCCTGGAAAGAGGGATCTGGTGCACACTGATACCACTGAAATCCATTCCCTGCCTTCCCTCCCTGAAATGTCCCCTGCATCCCCCTCCCTGCCCATGACATGTCTCCACTGCCAACTCACCAGCACCGGTGAAGACTTGGGGAGCTGTTGCTGCTGCCCGTGCCATGCTGCTGCCCATCTGTGGCAGTGGCCTGGCAGTGTACAATGGTGGTCTGGCTTTTGTGCCATTTGAAAGGGCCTTGAACTGCTGGAAAGCTACCTCGGGCAGCAAAAGTTCCTGATAGGATTTGAGTGTAAGGAATAGTATGTCATAATCACTTCTCAAAATACAGGCAGGCTATATATTTCTTTTAAAAAGACTTCGCAGCATGATTTCATAGTCAATGAGAAGACAGGGAATGAGCAGCTCCCTGAGGCGGCTCAAGGGTGCTAAACAGGTGAATGTGCACTGATGTACCTCTTTAGCACTTGGACAAGCAGAACTGTCTTGCAAACCAATTTGTTAAATAGAAATACTGGTTTTGGTTACAGATGCTACATATAAGCAGACTGTTAAAGAATGATGAAAAGAAAAAGACCCTCTCACTTTCACCTTTGAAATACAGCAACAGCTACCAACTTTCACCATAGAACACTGCTGCCCTGACTTTTTCTCTGGACAGCATTGTTAGGTGGTAAAAGCATAGTAAAAGTTACATTGTTAGGCGGTAAAAGCATAGTAAAAGTTACTGCTTTATGCTGAAGCAGTAACCCCTGTGCTTGACAGAGGTGCGTGGTAAAGACCCCTGCTTATACAATGTTGAAGTGACAGCCCTTTGCCTTGGCCTCATGGTATTGTCCACTATGGGCACTGGTTCCTTTCCCCATGCAGTGGCACTCCGCGACAGAACCTGGTACTCTGTCAGTGAACTGCATGATGAACCACTGGTGCCCACATTTTATTTTTTTGTCATCTTAAGGCCCAATCTTATCCTTGAGATATGCCAGTGTATCTCTGTGTATGCCAGTGCAACAACTGCCCTGCTGCACAGAAGCCTGTCTGCTGATGGACGTACCATGGACACTGGCGTATTGTTGGAAAAATTTTTCACTGAATTCACTCGAATGTCATTTGAATTCCAACGCAAGTCCATTGGCAAAGAGGCCAAAACAGGGAGGAAATGAGGCGTGACATGGAAGATATGTATGGGGAAGAGGGGGATAGTGAGGAGGAGTTAAAATACTCCCTTTCAGATGAGTACCAGAAAAAAAGTTACGACAATGACAGAGTTGAGGTAGGTGGGAAATCCCAATAGGGAAAAAAATGTACAATGTGGAAGGAAAAAACAGCAGAAAATTTCAACTCCCATCACCCTCCTGCCCTGCCACTCCTCCACAAAGGACAACAGGATATAAGACTACATTTAGCAGCCAATTACATCATTATATCACACCAGTACACAAGAGCCTTCCAAGGAGACCAGAGCTCAATAAGGAGGTGCCCAGCATGGGGCCCTATCTCTCTGGTCTCCCAAAGGGAAACTTTGGTGATGGGAACCATGGTGAAAAGGCACTTAAGGGTCTCACTACACAAACAGCCTCTTATAGCTCATAACATATATGGCAAAATATTTTGTTATCCTCTCAGAATTCTTATTGTAGGTAGCCTGCTCCAGGAGGACTCCAAAAGCAAACATGGAGCTGCAGAACACGGAGCTCTGCCCTACCACCCAAAGGAGAAAGGAGCACAATGCATCCCACACAGGTAAGCAAGAGGGAGGGAATTCCATGCTGCCACTCATTGGTTCTGCATCTCTGCCTCGTGGCTCTCTACCCCCTCACTTCTAACCCTTCAGGATTATCAAATGTGTCACTGCTATAAACTGTATAGCCTTCCTTTTGCAACAGTTAAGAGCTGGGAGTGTCTGCTCCCTTCTGATGAACGCTAGGGGCTCCAACCTTTGTTTGTACAAGCCAAATGCTCATCAGAATCCCTTTTTTTCCATGACTGTGCCATGAGCTTAGTGCAAGCTAAGTGTGTTTAGGATTGTAGCCTTAGAACAGAGTCTTGGGATTCAGTCAAACCTTTGTCCTGCATGTTCTTGGGCCAACTGTTGTCTCTCAGTACAACCTACTTCACTGGGTGTCTGTGAAGATAAAATGGGGAACAAATGGTTGCCTGAGGGCCCAATCCTATCAAATTTTCCAACGTTGATTCAGCCATGTCAATGGGGCTTGCACTGCATCCTGTGCTGAGGGGGCAGTCATGGTGGCCTTCTCAAGGTAAGGGAAAGTCTCCACTGTAGCTGCATTGGTGCTGGAAAGTTGGATCAGATCGGGCCCTAAGGTTCTCAAAGGAAGGGGGATGGCCAAAATATAATGAATAGACAAACATATGAATATGCCTGGTACACAAAGCTACAGGTGCTTTCTACAAAGCTACACAAAGCTTTCTTACCTGGCTCATTCTGGTGCCTATGCTGATGTGTTTGAGGCATACATTTTAAAATAAAAGATCATTGCACACAGTTTTCAACATTACAGTTCGTTAAGTATACAACTTTTCCTATTTAAATAATGGCAATTTTCCAGTAACCATTGTTACTGACAAAATTGTGGTAACTAATTAGAAAATTCCATTAGAAGTTATGTGTCTGTGGGAGGATTGTTTATGCCTCACTTCAGAAATGTTAGCTCTTCAGGTGACAAAAAACAAGCTAATAACTTTGAGCAGCAGCACCTATACATTTGTAAGCAGAATGGCATGCAAAGTCCCTTCTTTAATGTTAATGAGTACATGCTGGTTTTAACAGTATTCCAACTCCTTTTCACATATCAGTACCATGCTGATATTTTAAAAGCTTGCATACCCATAGTAGTTATGATTGCTTTTGTGGTCAACCTAGGTGCAAAGACAACGCAGTCTAGTGGCCCTGTTCTATTTGGATGCCGCACTGATGTCACACAGACACCAGGGGGATCTCCATTATATCTTTAGTCTGTCCAGGCAATACCACCCCAGCACAACTCTGCCAGTAGTGCTGGTTCACCCTTCCCTGCAATGCCAACAGCATCCTGACACAGCCAATCATCCACTGAGCAGCATCCTAACATTGGTGTGTCATTGGCATGGGCAGGAGGTCTGGTCTGGAGGGTAGAGCCTCCATTTGCCTGAAGATAACATCCGCAGGTCGCCAGTTCGAGGCCACCGGCACCGTGCGACCTTGAAGCAGCTGACAAGCTGAACTGAGTTATTCCATCTGCTCTGAGCGTGGGAGGATGGAGGCCAGAATGTTGTGACCAGATCAGAAAGAAACATCTGAATGTTGAGGTTTCTTGAAAGATAGAACCTTCTTTCAAATTGTAAAAATCCCTACGGGGATTTAATTAGCCTGCCTATGTAAACCGCCTTGAATAAAGTCTAAGGAGAAATATGAGGACCAAGAAAGGCAGTATAGAAATACCTGTATTATTATTATTATTATTTTATATCACTGTTAAGTCCACAAGTCATCGGTGTGATGTCCAGGGAGCCAATCACCACAGTCATCCTGCTACAATGCCAGTGAACAGAAAGGTGCCACTAGGATGAATGGACTGGGGGGGGTGGAGAAGGGGCGGGTGCAGAGTCAATGAATGACCAATGCTGGGGAGATGCCCCCCTACCAGGCATTGTACAAACAAGGATATGCATATTTTTCCTATACTGTATTCTCTTTAGTTTTAGGGATGTGACTATAGCTCAGTGGTAAAGCATTAGTCCCAGGTTCAATTGCAGCATTTTTAGGTAGGGCTGAAAAAGACACCTGTCTGGAACCCTAGAGAGCGGGTAGACAATACTGTATTTGGAGGATCAATGGTCTGACACAATATACAGTGCTTCACAAGTTCATATTCACAGGTTTTGCAGGTCTTTTTCATATAGTGGTTCAAAAACCTGCTTGACCAGAAACATCAGTGTGACCAAAGAAGCAACTATTTCATACTATCCTCAGTGTTCTTATACTGTCTGTCTCAAGCACCACTGCTCACATCCCATGTGTTTTAGACTATTCCACCTGATAGCTGGGCCCCTTTAGCTAGGCTAAAACTGTGTGTACACACACAGTGAGTGTCATCCAGTTAGGTTTAGAACAACCTCCTTGATGATTCAGCTGTTTTATTCATTTCGAACATCCTGTGGAGGTAATTGTGATGGATCCCCGGAGGATGGCTCCAATGAGAGGCTCTGGGTATGCTGGGAGGGAAGTCAGGGCTGGTTCCAAGCTAGTCCCACAGCTCCAGCTGTGGATGTTGGATCTCACCCATCCTCACCTGATGGCCGGGGATATAATGGCTAGCTCAGACAAGCACAGGACAAGCACTAGAGAAGCACATGCTCACAGGAATTAGCAGAGCCAGCTGTGCAAGCTCTAGGTGATCCTCTGCTGAGCTGTGGACAAGCCCCTTTGCCACCTGTTCCTTCTGCTGCCTCCTTGGGGTGAAGCTTGGCCTTGGGAATGATGCCAGGGGTCCATGGCTGCTCAGGGTTGCCGTCTGACAGGGGGAACTTTGCTGGGATGTTGTCACCAGCCCCAAGCAGCAGCGCCTCCTGTAGAAGTTGGCTTGGGGTGAAAAGGATCTACCAGAGGAGGAGAAAAAACTGGCTGACCCACCCCCAACAGTGAACCCCTTCCTGGAGGATCATTTTATTGGGACTTGGTTGGTTGGCAACCTTCAGTCTTGAAAGACTATGGTATAAGCCTACAGTACCCGGTATTCCCAGAACTAGGAAAGCATGGTAGTGACTCAAAAGATCCTGGCATCGGAGCCCTGCCAGGGCAAAAGAGACCCTCCAGCTTCAGTGCCCTGCCAGGAAGGATCCCTGCAGCATTGGTGCCCTACTGCTGGAGGAACCCTGATCCAGGCTGGTTTGCCCATGTCATTCCCTACTGCAGCTTGACTGGTAAATAAACCCAAGTCTGTTCTATACTTTCGTCTCCCAGAGTTTTCCTGTAGACCCCTTGCTCTTATGTCGAGCCGGAACCCCTATGACGCCCCATCCTTCCTTGGGAGCAGGCCCTGCCAGGGAGTGGTAGACATGACATGGCCATTGAACAAAGTTAGGAGGGTAGCTCTGATATCCAGTGCAGTCTGACCTAGGCCAGGAGATGAAGTGAAGGAAGCCAAAGCAGTCAACTGTCTAGGGATCCTGTCCCCTCTTCCTTCTCACCCAGCAACAATAATAAAAAAATATTATTAATTGCTTCCAAAACAAAATACTGTGCAATCAAGATAGACCCTGTTTGAAGACTTCTGTTTGAATTCATGAATGAAAATAGGAAAGGAGAAGGGAAACAAAAGAAAAGGAAATGGTGAGTTAATGGCTAGGGAAACAAATGTGTCTTCAAATGCATTTCAAATATCAAAACTGATTGAAATGTTCTCACATTAGGAACTGGACCATTCCAGATTTAAGAAACAGCAAGGGAACGTGGATATAAATGAGATTTAGGAATTGGCTAGAAGAAAAGGAATACTGTAACTTTATCAGAATTTACAGATGCCCCAGGCAATTGTTTGTCCAGTTATTTGGGATTATGTTCAGTTTGTACAGACTAAGGATGAGGACAGGATTATCCTACATGTGAGGCCTGTTGCTTGTCTTCTTTGTGGTTATTACGGTCTGCCTGGGGGAGGGTTGGCTGAATGGGCAGGAAGGATATTAAATTCATCTCTCAAGGAGGGAGCACTTCCAGAACCCTTAAAGGTTCACCCTCTCCTGAAGAAAACCTCTCTAGACCCAGTGGTCCTGGATAATTTCTATCCAGTTTCCAACCTCCCATTATTTGGGCTAGGTGTCTAGTGGGTGGTGGCATCTCAGCTCCAGGGTATTCTGGAAAAAGCAGATTATCTGGACCACTTTCAATCCAGTTGCAGGCTGGGCTTCAGGATAGAGATGACTTTGGTTGACTTGATTGATGACCTGCGCCAAGGAGTAGGCAGGGGAAGGGTCCTCTCAGTGGCTATCGACACCATTGACCATGGTGTCTTTCTGTACCAACTGGTTGTACTGGGACTTAGGGGTACTGTATTGCAGTGGTTCTGCTCCTTCCTGACAGATTGAACACAGATGGTGAGGCTGGGGGATACCTGTTCAGCATACGGCTGTTTAACTTCTATATGAAGTCATTGCTGGGGGTCATTTGGGGATCTAGAGTCAAGTATCACCAATATGCAGATGACACCCATCTCTCTCTCTCTCTTTTCCATCAGTTTTCAAGGAGGCTGTCAAAGTTCTAGGTTGCTGCCTGGAAGTGGTTGTGGCCAGGATGAGGGCTAATAAACTAATAAATCCAGGCAAGACCGAGGTCCTCCTGATCTGGAAGCCACAATCCAGACTGTAGATCTACAGTTTGCTCTAAATGAGGTAGTACTCTCTCTGAAAAAGCAGGTTTGCAGCCTGGGAGCCTTTCTGGATCCACAGCTGTCCCTGGATGATCAGGTGGCATCTGTGGCCAGGAGGACCTTTGCCCTGTTTTGGCTGGTGCATCAGCTGAGACCATATCTGAGTCAGTTGGATCTAGTTATGGTGGTCAGTGCCCTATGACACCTCGTTTAGATAACTGTAATTCACTTTATGTGGGGCTACCCTTTAAAATGTTTAGGAATCGCTTTCCGCTGGCAGCTTCTTCATGCTCAGAAGCGGCATACCATTTACGGCAGTGCTGTGTAAGTTTACAAAAACAGAATGCAAATTCTATGGTTGTAAACAGCAAATAGGATTGGACTATAAGACACAGGAGAAATAGGAAGATAGCACAAAGAAAAGTGCAAACAAGCAGAAAATGATCAGGTCAAGGGATGAAGCTGTAAGATCTGCTACAGAACAAGAAGTTACACACAAATCAAGAATATGAGCAGCTAAATAAGCAAGAGAATACATTAACAATTCCAAAGATGTAGAAATACATTGAATATTTCTGCTCTACATGAATTTCCTATAGGCTTCTCTCTCTCTTATTCAATCACCAGGGAGTATGTCCAAAAAGTCTTATGGTTGAACCCAAACCATTCATGCACATAAATACCAGGAATATCTTTGAGGTTCCTTCCTCAAAAACCTGTTCTTTCTAAGGTTTAACCAACCCTCTTTTTTCTTTATTACCAATATGCTCCTCCCTCCCTCCTCTCACTGGGATTCTGCAATGTTTCTTTACCACTCTTCCAATCAACAAAGAAATGGGCCTAAGGCAATCCTCATAAAACCAAGCAAACCTTTTATGTATGAATTTGGGAGAGTCTCTCATACACTCCTGCTCCTTCCTAATTTCTCAGTGATGTCTCAAAGAACCTTCTGCCCCATTTCTTTCTTTTAGTGCACCACCTCAACGGAAAGCTTAGGTGTAATATGTACAGTTATGTACAGTAATATGTACTGATATGTACAGTTTTTTTTTTTAAGTACAATGGTAAGCCATTATCCTTAGAAGAGAGGGAAATGGGACACAGCTCTATGGTTGAGCAGGGATGTGTAGTCAAGGGAGGCATGAGAGGCAGAGCTTCATCTAACCCAACAAATAAAATAAAAAGTACCTTACCTTTCTGTGCCTCTCTTCTCCAGCACAGTCAGTACACACACACAGAACAACAATACACAGGGAGGCAAGCTAGCCACTGATTTGCTGTAATCATGGCTGGCTTTCAATGAAAAACAGGCAGGGCACCTGCATCAGCAATCAGTGGAGAGGCAGCAGGCAGAGTTGCATCCAGTCAATTAAAGAAAGCCATGAAGACAGTAGGGAGCCTGCACACAGGGACCCATGTCTCTAAAGTGCCATGGGAGGCAACTATCCAGCTGCCTCAGGAGGTGTATTGCTGACCTTACCCTAGCTCTATGTGGGGGAAGAAGAGAAGTATTTTTAAAATTTATTTCCAGGTTTGGAGGGGGGAGAGTTTCAAGGAAGGGAAAACCTGTGGAGAGAGATTGAGCTTAAGGGGGGGAAGAGAGTGTATTTATGTGGATGTGCCTTCCCACGCCTGGACCTCACTTCATGTCACTGTGGTACAGCATATGCTTTGCATGGAGAAGGATCCAGCATCAATCCCCAGCATCTGTATGTAGGACAGAGAAAAATTCCTGGCTGGAACCCAGGAGAGGAACTGCCAGTCACTATCAATAATAGTGAATTTTATGAACCTATGTTCTGAAGCAGTATAAGGGAGATTCCTCGATTATATGTGTGGGAAAACTATGAAGACTAAAGCCAGAACAAAGTAGAATGAGAGGAAATGCAGCAAAGGGCGCTGATTCTGATATAAGTCGTTCTAGTTAAAGTTAGAATCGAATGACTTCAAACGTGAAGTCCACAAATACTTCTTATTTGCAGAAAAGGAAAGGTACACAATCTTGCTTGCCATCCACAATATTGACAACAGCAGTGCACGTGCTAAGTTCCCAGGCATATGTGGAATTTTTCTTTCACACAAACTATTATGCAAAACTGTCTATCAGGGACACATCCAAGTGTAACTGAGAATTCAAATCAAAAAAATGGCACCTAGAATTCTACTCTTCTGATTTCAACACAGGCTTAAGGCAGATGTTATTGTTGTAGTTAATTAAGTTAGCGATAGCTGAATCTCACCTATTACACAGAATGGTTTTCTTGCAAATCGCAACCTTCCTTGCCATCCACGGTACCGACAACAGCAGCCAGCAGACCAGATGCGTATGATAAATTCCAAACCAAAGACAACAATCATGACAGACTCCTAAAAAGGGACAAATAAGAAACACAACTGGTAAAGCCAGCAGCATAGAAAACAGAAGCAAATGTTTGTCAATGTTCAGTAATTAATCTCAGCAGTTGGAGTGTAACTGCATTCTTTAATAATGTGAAATGAAATATATTGCATGTAACATCAGATTTTTCTTTTAAAAAATCCATGACATCTTCACATAATACATATCAAGTCTGCCATACGGCAGGTGGCACTTCACAAAAAAGTGGAATTCATAGAAATTCATAGAAATCCAGCTCATCAGGAAAAAGACTAGGCTGGGCCCTTTCTTCCTTACGCACTTCAGTTTTCTGTAGTACAGTACACCCTCAGCATCCACAGGGTTTTCATTCCTGGAACCCCGCGGATGCAGAAATCCATGGGTAATGAAATTTGTGGTCTTGTGATCTGAGGAACAGGGAGGTCGCATGTGACATCTCTGCCTCAGAAGACCTCCCAGATGCGACCTCTGTGGGCCCTCCTAATGCGTGCTCTGAACCTGCTTTGGGTCAAATCTGCAGGTTCTGAACCTGCGAACCTGCAGGGTTTAGAAGGGGCTACTGTATTTTGTGTGTAGTTATTTAGATTATATCTCTGTTGTACCCTTTTCCACCCTCCATGAGAAAGAGCAGCTTGAAGAAATGGAATTTCATTTGGAACATGGAACACAGGAAATGTTAAATTCATCCTCAGAGTATTGGGCTCCAGTCCAAACCATGCGCCAGCTGCAGGAAGAGGCCTCTGCCATATCCTAACCCCATCCCGGGCCTGTAAGCCCTACACAGGATTATTTGCTTCTGTGCCAGTGATCAGCTGGTGCAGATCCGAGTAGCCCCATTGATCAGTAGCCCCATTGATCTACACAGAGTAAAGGAACGAATGTTCCCTTACCCCAAAAAGACCTCCAGCCTGCTCAGTTTCAGTGCTGGATACAGCATGGGCCCAGCGGCCCCACTGTGCCAGTGTTGAATAGGATTAGGCTGCAAGAGAAGAACAGTATATTGAAAATACTGTCTTACAACCTTCACACAGAAAAGATCTTCCACGATATCACTTTTACTCTATACTGGTTAGAAATGATTAAAGGTTCATGAGCTAACTGTAGCAGAGACCAAAGTACTTGAAAAAGCTTATTAAGCAGTTTGTCAAAGCAACAAAGAATAAGATTTATATTTTATTTGGCAGGTAAAAACATTTTCCTGTCCAGGATAAAGCTGTTCTACATCAGATGACTAATTTGTTATCATTACAGGATGGGGACTAATATGGTACCAGATTAGTAAGTAAGCATTAAAAATAAATTAAACACAGGAATATCTGCAAAGAAAGTGGTGACCCACCTTTGATTTTTCCCCCTTAATAAATCACTCATGTTTTTACTCTAAGAAACTGAACTTCCTTAATGTTAATTACAGGCAGCACCCACAGTAGACTAGCCTGCCTTTCACTAGCATGATGTAACCATATCTGTTGCTAGAATACAATGAATAGCTAATTTAATAAACATACATTATCATTTGCATAGCATTCCCAAAAGTGGTTTACCATCTATTTGTATTGTCCTTGTGGCAAGGGGTTGACCAGCTAAGCTGGCGTGAACAGTCTACCTCACAAATATTTCAAATGTCCAGAATCTCTGAAAAGATGCCAGCACTGTCAGAATCTTTGCAGAGGAGACAGAGAAGGGACTCTGAAGAAACCTCATAATACTTTAGGCCAGGGGTGTCAAACATAAGGCCCGGGGGCCAGATGTGGCCCCCGGAAGCTTTTTATCCAGCCCTCAGGCTCTCAGCTGCTGAGCAGCGCTGAGGTGTTACCGCTGAAATGGCAACCAACATGAAAATTGGACTTTCCCAAATCTTGAAATATGATCAAGATTTGCGTATTTTCTCTTCTGTCATTTGCAGTTAATTTCTATATGAGAACAAGGTCTGGCTTCTGTCCATTAGCTAGTTAATGATGCCACTTTCTGCTTCATGACATCACTTCTGGCCCTCAGCAGGAGCCCTGAATGCTAACTTCGGCCCTCCGTATGAAATGAGTTTGACACCCCTGTTTTAGGCCATGAGGGGCTGGATATCATCGCAGGAGGGGAATACATTCCTCAGGAGTCCAGCTGATAGCTAAGATGGGTGAAGGATATGGACTGAAAAACAGGAGCTTCAGAAAACATGGGTGGTGGAGAGGTGGAGCTGAAGAGGAGCCAAGGCGAAAATAAAAGTGAAGAAGTCTCACATGGAGCCTAGGGACAAACCAATTTGCACATCATTGATAGAAAAAAAGTGGACAGACAAAGGCAATATTGGAGAACTGCAGAACTGGGTTTTGTGGTCTGTATTTTGTTGTTATGCACTATTCCTTACAATTGTTTTACGATTAATGCACTTTATTGTTCTTAGTTTTGCATGTTTTTGGTCTATATTGTACGCCACTTTGATTGCTCCATTTAGTTGAAAGTAGAGGGGGGATATAAATCATTTAGGGCGCAATTCTAACCCCTTATGTCAGTGCTTTCCAGCACTGGCATCGGTGTGCCAATGGGACATGTGCTGCATCCTGCAGTTGGGTGTCACTCACGGAGGCCCCCTCAAAGTAAGGGAATGTTTGTTCCCTGACTTCAGAGCTGCATTGCCCTTATGCCAGTGCTGGAAAGTACTGGCATAAGGGGTTAGGACTGCGCCCTTAAACAAATAGTGCATCAATCCTTTTCATTTAAAACAAAAGGCTGCACATTGAGCTTCTGGGAAAGAATGGAGGAGGAAGGCTCCAGATCACCTGTCTCTGACCACTGGGTGCTTTGTAAGTACCAAGTGGGTGGGAAGAAATTATTTGGAGCTATGGGCGCTTTTTTCCCTTCCTTCCCACTTCTCCCTCCAGCAACTCTGGACAATATTGATAATATTGTCTCTATTACATAAAATATCGCCCTCAGCAAGCCAGGAGAGGATTGGAGCACCCTTTGGAGTGGCAGGCTGCAGAGGGCAGCAGACAAATGGGCTGGGGGCTCATCAATTCACTGCCCCTCCAACTTTACTGCTCTACACAACTGTTTAAGTTGCTTCATGGGCAGGTTGGCCTTGTTAGTGAGCTGAGTTTGATGACCATTAGTACAGCCCAGCTATTGCGTGCAAACACAGGATGCTTCTTTGCCCTCCTCTGTTCCAGAGTCTGGTCAGCTTTTCCCTCAGCAGCCAGGATGCCCACAGCATCAACAATATGCCTGTGGGGGCACAGCCTCTAGCAAATGCCTCTTAGGAAGCCAAAGTGAATTCTAGAAAACAAATAATGCAATAACTTATGTTTCTTTTCAAAATGTGTGTTTGTTCAGCAAACACTAGGGTTTTTATATAGAAATAATGACATCTAGAAGATTCCTGTTTATTCATTTTATGGAATTGCATTTGTAGCCATTTCATAGCTATTATGGAACTGTACCCATAAGGGAATTAGTCCGTCTGTGATGATTCTCAGCAACATCTGATATGTTCAATTATGTTGTTAGAAATACACTATAGGAGATGAAACAAATATGTTATTGATTGGAAAGCCATGGATAAATGACATATTGTGTGCTCTTCAGCTTCTGCTTCTATAATGTTGAAGCAACAAAAAGTTCCAGAAGTAAAAATAGCACTCCTGATTCCCAGTCAAAGGTTTTCTAGAATCTGTTCACTGCCTAGAATACTTAAATTATCACTGTAAAGCAACTTTTCCTATTCAATGTCTATCCCCTGATCTAAAGTTCCATCTGTACTCTGATCTGCACGTGGGAATCCCATGTGAGCAAATTTCCCACTGACGTCAGTGGGACATTGGATCAGATATAACATTGAACATGTAAAATGACTACTCCATCCATCAAAAGATACAAGAACCCCATACAGAGCAGAAAGCTGTGGGTGTGCTTCATAGCGTCTGTAATTGCAAGAAGAAGCGGGTCTGAGGGATTGTGTATGTAGCCACGGGGAAGAGAAAGCTTTTACCCTAGCAATTTTTCTGAAAAAAAACTATTGGACTGTTTAAAATCTCAGTAAGAACATAACACAAATCTCATAACAATGTTATAAACCACTTTATGAAGATGGTGAAGGCATCTTCACCAAAAAAGATAAGAGTGAAATGAAACTCTAAATGCTGCCTGCTGCTTTAGTAAGACTTAAGATGTTTAATATACAGAATGAAATACAGTGCTTTCATAATTCTTTAGCTTAATACTGTAGCCAGCGCTTGTATTTAAGGTCTATATTCTGTGCGACTATTAGGAATTTTCTCACTTCATCTCTAAGAAAATGTGTTCTGAGTAAGTGTATGAAATCCATGATGAAAATGCTCACTGAAATCCAGTATTAATTTTTTTTTGAGGTAGCTGGGCTCTAGAGTTCCAATTTCAGTTTCTATTACATTTGTAGTGACAGGATTTTTTGTTTTACATTTTTTTAAAAAGTGTGGGAAGAGCACTAAAGGGCCAGCTGAAATGGCTCACAGCCCAATCCTATGCTTCCCTGCTCCAAGAGCTACAGCGGTGCCAAAATGGCAACTGCTGTATCCTATGGGGCAAGGAAGCAGCGCCGGGTCTCCTCAGGGTAAGGGAACAAACGTGTAAGACCCAGGCGGCCCCAATGGGATTCCTTGGATCTGCGCCTACTACTGAGATGGCCCAGAACTGAGGAGACCTGTGTTGGGTTTCCCGCCATGGGAGGGGAGTCAGCATAAGGTGGCAGAGCTGACCACAGTCTCTGCCCCCCTCTGGAGCCCACTCCTCCTCTCCCTATCCTCCCCACCCAGTTCTGCCTCCTTCCTACCATCCCCCCACCCCCAAAAGCCCTACTGCTGGCCATTCCTATAGCCGGGTACACTTGGCAGTGATCTTTGGGTACTGAAATTCAGCACCGACTCGTGCTGAGCTCAGCGCTGGTGGCGCATGAGTTTCAGTGGCACAAACCCTTATGGCACCTTTTGCGCCAGCCCTAGCCAGCCCTTATGGCACCATTTGCGACACCCTCTGTCACCACTGCCCATAGGATTGAGCCTTCAATGGGCAGATGGTGGGCAGATGCAGGGTTCGTGGCATCTGTCATCAGTTCCCCACATCTCTCAACTCACTGTTTGAAATGGCTGTTTCAGTCAGCTTCATGGTTGGGCCTGCCCTGTGCACAGGTGTTCCACATGTGCATCAGTGTGTGCACAGAACTCTAGCTTTGAGTGAATGTGTCCTGAAATGGACTTGTGAGGTCAAATCTAGCGCTATTGATTCCAGTGGACCATGCTACATGAAATTGCAAAAGTGCCATTAATGTATTTTAACTGAAACTTGGGTCGGAATGAGAAATGTAGACCAGTTATCAATATTAAATCATAAGGCTTTTCATGATCTAGTCAGCTCAATTTCATTTTATTATATTTGTAGTTTGAGTAACTGCATCAAAGCTACACCATCAAACATCTAATTGGCTCAATCAGTAAATTAATCAACTCTCAAGTTTTAATCTGTGAATAGCAATTTTAATCAGTCATGGGAAATTTTAGCTGATGAGGATGCCATAACTGTATGTTATGCCAGGGAGAAGAGAATACACAGATGGGCTTGAAGCTGCAGGCCAATTATGTATTTGACAACATTCGCCAATCAATTCATACAAATTATTGCAGAGGTTTGGAAAGCATAGAATTTGTACATATCTCTATATCAGTGGTTTTCAAACCGGGGTGTTGCAACAACCTAGCCTAAAAGCCCTGGGCTCTTTTTCCTTAAGGGGTGGAGAGGGGGGAAGGCAGAGATGCGATGCACAGCATCATGCCTCTGATCTGGGCACAGGGGAGCGCTGCCACTCACCGCCGCCTACAGCAGCCTCCCGGGGGTTGGGGGAGCCTGGTGCCAGCCTCAGCAGGGCTCCCCATGCAGCGCAAGCCCCCCAGAAGGCAACCACTTCCTGTTTCTCAATCGCAAAACTGGAAGTGGTCACGATTGCCTCCTGGAGGACTCTATGCTGCATGGGGAGCCCTGCTGAAGCTGCCGCCGGCCTCCTCCAGCCCCTGGGAGGCTGCTGCAGGTGGTGGTGAGTGGCAGTGTGCCCCTGCGCCCAGATTAGAGGTGCGATGCTAGGCATTGCGTCTCTGCCTTCACCCCTGCTGCCTGCAGCAAAGACTTAGGGCGCAGTCCTAACCCCTTATGTCAGTGCTTTCCAGCACTGACATAAGGGCAATGCAGCTCTGAGGTAAGGGAACAAACATTCCCTTACTTTGAGGAGGCCTCCGTGAGTGACACCCAACTGCAGGATGCAGCACACATCCCATTGGCACTGGAAAGCACTGACATAAGGGGTTAGAATTGTGCCCTAAGATTTATTTATTAGGTAATAAATAATGAAATGCACATGCACACAAGCGCGCACACACTTTCATCTCTTTTTGGATATATAAAGCAAAATCTGAACCGCTACAGACTCAAGACAACTGAGGAAGATCAGATCACACACACTCTTGGCAAAGCATGCATTTGCTGAAGGCCTGAACTTACCGATTGTTTATAATTTTGTTAGATTGTCATAATTCCCATATTAGATGTCTCAATAGCAAAATACATTCTTCATTCCTGATGAGGAACAGTAGTTTTAAGCATTTCTCATGCACTAATTTTACTAACAAAAATAATGTATTATTGTCAAGGGATGGACATTCTGTGTGTGTGTTGGGAGGTGAGTGACAGATATGAAATCCCTGTTCCTGCCTTAAGTTATGCCTCTGCCTGAATAATGAAAGAGCTGGTGGTGCCCATAAAGTGGCTGCTTCCCAAACATCTCTAAAGACGGAACTCTATGGTTGATTAATAGTCAACACAAATATATTTATTATTTACTTGTGTTGTCATGCATGACATAAGACCTAGGCATGGACCCAGATAACTGCAAATGATGCTCTGATCATGAAGCAACATGGCGAGGGAGAGGTAGAAGACACAAGACTGGAAAATGAGAAGAGTGTCCCAGGAACTACATAACTGCTTTAGCTCAATGAAAGATCACCTTCTGAATTCCAGGTATCACAAAATCTGGAATGGAGAGTTATCAACTTGATTGATGTTCGTGTTCAGCACCAACTAATAATTTGGT
The DNA here is from genome assembly GCF_035046505.1 of Tiliqua scincoides. Lineage (NCBI taxonomy): Eukaryota > Metazoa > Chordata > Lepidosauria > Squamata > Scincidae > Tiliqua > Tiliqua scincoides. The sequence goes on along the minus strand of NC_089821.1, from coordinate 177,996,974 downwards.
CTTTAGACTTAAATTTGTTTTTCTTTTCAAAGGTTCTGTTGATCTCAGCTGAAGGTGTACTTATGCAAGGCCAATAATCAAACTGTATGCCTATGAAAGATTTGACACCTACTGATTTCAGAAAACAATAAGAGTATTGCTAGAAGTCCTGGAGTTCTTTTACATATGAATCAGTCATTGCTGCTGCACTAAAGAAAGCTGTGGGGTTGCACAAAGTAGCATGCATAGGGAAAAAAAAGATCTCTGATGGGTATAACTGTGATGGGTAATGATGTGATAATTGCAATCAAAGATCTGATCCAAAATCCAGCAGCACAAAGGCATTTAAGTATATGCTTTGCCACTGAAATAAATGGGACTTTAAAGTGTTAACTTTGGCTGGGTGTGCCCATTATGGATGTATTTTTTTTAATATTCCATTAGATCTTAAGGTTCTGAAATGGCTTAAACTGCCTTCTCTGTTGGTTTCAGCAATAAGCAGTTTCCTTTAGTAGGACATTAAAATGAAACTTGTTATTGTGATTTCCCCATTAATTAGCACCACTAATCATTAACACTCTAAATAACTTTCGGTTAATTTGCAGAGTTCATGCTGTGGCCATCAAATTCCCATGGTTTTAGTCCCTTACTGTAGAGAATCAGAAGGCATTTGTATAAAAGGAAAAAACAAACAAAACACTGACAAATTCAGGATTATACTTTCTAGTCTCAAAAGAATCATGGTTAATTAGCTATGCAAAAAATAAAACCAGCAAGAAAACGCAAAAAGATTAAGGCTCAAATCCTAACCAACTTCCCAGCACTGGCATAGCTCTGCCAATGGGGCGTGTGCTGTATCCTGCAGTTGGGGGGCAGTCACAGAGGCATACTCAAGGTAAGGGAATGTTTGTTCTTTTACCTCGGAACTACATTGCCCTCAAGTCAGTGCTGGAAAGTTGGTTAGGATTGCACCCCTATAACAAGTAATTCTCTGTTATTTCACTGTGTTTAAAATATACACAGGTTTTTAGAACTGCCAACCAAAAGCTTGGTATCAGATTAATCATCTGAGTTTTAATGAAAGTATTAACACATCTAATTTAATGTGTTACGATAATCAATAATATTTAAATGAATTTGCAGATTATCAAAACCTGTCTTTTTAAGGTTGTTGAAATAAGTGTGAAATAATGTAGTTATTTAAAGCAAAAGAGACTACCCATTGTTAAATGGGAAGTTCATCTTTAATTCTTTAAAATGAATTTTGGTTAAAGATAAAGCCAGTAAAGAATAAAGCCCAAGATAATCTTGGTACATCACTTATAATTGTGCATCACTTATTGCACGTGGGCCAAACTGCCTGGTCCACACATCTTGTGAAACCCAGGTCAGGCCCACTCACAGATGATTGGTGGTTGGGTCTGGGGCAGAGCCTGAACAAGCTAGAAGCAGCGCAGTGAGAACTGCAAGCCAGTGTGGTTCAGAATTTTGACCTCTGCAATTGCTTCTTCAGTGCTTCATATTGCTTCTCACTCTGGGCCTTGTGGTTCTCAGGCCTGTGGTATTTGCCAGGTACTGTTGCAGTTTGTCCTCCAGAGATAGTGGCTTCCCTTGGCTTCTCCACTACGGCTTTGGGGCTGGTGGCCTCATGGATCTTGTCTGTGGTTTTAGGCCCTTGGGTCTCAGTGGACACACTTCTCCTTCTCGTTGCAGCTTTGGACTGCTGGGTGGGCAACTACTTGGAATCACTGTTCCTTCATACTCAGAGGATTGTCACTTCAGTTGCAGTCCTCATTCCTCGTGGGCCTGTACCATGGTTTGGCTATCGCTTAGTCTCCTTTTAAACTCACGTATTCCCCCCATTGGTAATGTCTCAGTCTTGGGCAAGTTCTCTCCTGGGCTGCATGCTGTGTTAGTTTTGTCTGCTCCCAGTGTCTCCGTCGCTATTTCTCTCCTGTACTCCATGCTCTGTTGGGGTCTGTTTTTCCTGCTCCCAGTGTCTCAGCTGCCATTTTGGTAGTTATTTCTTGGCCATTTTGGTAGTTCTTCTCTCGGTGTCTCTTCTTCCTGCCATTTGGGCAGCCCCTCACCCCTTTTTGTTGCTTGCCAGCATAATATTTGCAGTTCCCAGCATTTGTCTGTGATTCTAGCCATCATTTCCCATGTGGTTGCCAACATTTGTGTATTTCCCATTCCAATTCCCAGTTTTGTTCTTTTCTTAGGGTTTGTGTGTTGTCCTGTTTTAGCTTGGAGTCAAAGTGTGAATGCCTATCCTGGGGAATACACAGTCATTTTCTCTCTCCCCTAAAGTCCCCACTTGAGGAAGAGAAGCTTCAAGTCTTCTTACTGCAGTTTTTTTTCCCTTCCTGTAATTGTTTTTAATAAAGAGGTCTTACTGTATTCAAATGGGTATTTGTATTTGTCCATGGCTTCCTGGACTGGATCTTTGCAATCATCACTTTAGCTTGTGTAAAAAGTATCAATGTCTTTTGTAAGTTATCCATATAGATAAATTCTTTCTTGTAATGTTGTTGTTCTCTGATGGACTTATGCAGCACAGCCTCCATGCCAGCAGTGTATGATGTTTTGGTGCTAGCCATTGCAAAAGTGCCATAAAGTACTTTGCAACAGCACAGCAGCTGTCAGCACTGGCTGGAAGGCCCATGCTGGCTGCATGTGTTGGCAGAAGACCCAGTGCACACTGGATGCAGAAACTTCTGTGTCAAACAGCATGGGAGTGATGGAAGGGCAGGGAGGGGTGTAATGGGGCAGAGGGAGGGTAGCAAAGGGGGCACAGGCAGATGGACCAGGCCTGGGAGGGAGCAGGATTGCGACAGTGGCACATGCCATCCTACCCCCTCCAAGGCCCAATCTGCCAACACAGGTGCATGCGGACTTGCGCCAGCCAGACAACTAGTGCAGGTCAAAGTAGACCTGTTGCGCAGGCTGGGGCTTTCCCCAGGACAAGGGGATGAATGTCTCCTTACCTCACAGAGACCTCTAACCAGCAAAATTCCAGTACAGGATGCAGCACAGCCCACGCTGACCCGACTGCACAGGAATGTGTGCTGGACTGGGCTGTTATTTTGTCAAAATTTGACTTTCGCTTTGTTTTTTTAAATGTTTCATTTCATCCCAAGGTTTTACCTACTTCACATTAAGGGACTGATTAATATGCTGTATTACATATACTTCAAGAGAACAATGTCTTAAATAAATACGTATGACTCACTTTTTGAATACAAGAGACAAGCATTCAGAGATGATGGTTTTAAAACATAGGAATGCAGAGTTCATGTTGAATCTTATCCAACTGGATTTGCAACAGTAGGAAAAGTGGAGTCATAAATTAAAAACACAAAAATGTGGATGAGATTTTATAAATGGAACATAAATCTCTACCAATGAATTCCTATGAGTGTCTAGTAGAGTTTTTTATATATACTTCCAACTCAATCCTACATTCACAACCCAATCAAATGGGCGATTTACAACAGAGTATCTCCATGGGAAATCAGGTTTAATTTGCACATTTTTAATATACGGGTGAGGCTTCTTTATATGCAGGTTCAGAACCCACAGATTTGACTCAGTGTGAGCAGAATCCTAAAGGTGCTCTCGGCTGGCTGATCATCCTGGGCTGCTCAGATCTGCGCCACCTCTTTAGGTGGCACAGTTCCAAGTAGCCCCATTGGGGTTGCTATGGCTCTACCCGGGGTAAGGGGAATCACTTCCCTTTGCCTCAGGCCAGACCACAGCCAGCCTTAAACTCACACTGGATACAGCACAGGCCAGCCGGCCAGCCTGTTCCAGCGCAAGTTAAGATTGTGCTGTGTGAGCCCCAAAAAGGCACTAGAGGGCACCACCTGACCTTCCAGTCACATCCAGGAGGTTTTCTTAGGTCCAGGTAGGCCACAAGCAGCCTCTCCAGGCCTCAGAACAACTCTGGATGTGACCAGTACTTCCAGCTGCATCCAAAGCTCCTCTGTGGCTCAGACCTATGGATTTGATTATCTGCAGGTTTTGATAAGGGGGGGTTCAGGAACAGATCCTCCATGGATAATGAGGGCCAACTGTACACTCTGTAACCCCCACATAAATTTAAAGCTGCCTGGACTTATTTGATAAATAACTGTATATAGTTAGGAGCCAAAGACGTCCTTCTACATGTGAAAGATGCCTTCTGTCCATGGAAAGTCAATTTTTAATCCTGCCCTAGGCTACTTAGCAAGAACTGTGAAACAAAATCCAAAGAGATTGTGCAGGAGCACAAATGAAAGCATGAGAACTGTTACAGAAACTAGAGTGGCATCGGAGACTGGGCAAGTTGGGCAGTGACTAAGGGTCCATGACCAGCAGAATAACCATCTGGGCTGGGCTGGGCTGACTTCTAAATCCTCAGTACTGATGGCAGTGGTAATCACCCAATATACCACCAGGGAGAGGGCAGTGGGCATCTTGGGGGCCCCAGAGCAGGGCTTTCCCCAGAGTCCCTAAGAACTCAGTGGAGGCACTGACAGAAGCAAACTATTATAGCACCACATAATCTCTTGTATTATGAACAGCACTGGCTGCTACTTGCCTTGCTTATGGTTATTTTGGTTTAGCTTGATGTTGGTGCCAAGGTTCACAATCAGTCAATGAAGAAAGGAAATTAGCAGATAAGGAAGTCTGTTCCACAGTTCTCTTGTGTCTAACAGCCACTGGAAGATCTAGTGAAAATGCTTATGGGCTACAGTTCTGAAATGGACTATTATTTGTGAAAGCCCTATTTGTTTCAGTCTGCTGCTTATGCAGTATGTTGGTTTTAAAACATGTCATTTGTTGCAATCCAGGACCCACATTTTCCCCTACTACACAAAGTCACATTTCCAGGTGATGAACTTGCTTATTATTTTGTTCAGTTTTTATTTTGCAATCAAAAAATGCTCTAATCACTCATCATGCAGAAGGAAGTTGAAAATCCACAGTCACAATATTCAAAATTCATTCCCAAATGTAGTTAGATAAATGTTATTTATAGCAGCTAGGAGGCTTTTCCTCCTGCCTTATTTCCAGTTCTCTCAAGCTGGAGACAAGGACAAATGGAAGAACTTCAGGGACCTGTTTTCTCAAGGTGTGTTACCAAAAGATGGCATGAAGAAAGTAAAAGTAAAATACTGAAAAAGAAAATCTTTTTCATCTCATCTGCCAAAATCCTGCTGAGGAATATGACCCAAGGAAAGATTTTTCAATCTTGTCATCTCAGCTATCTTCTCATTGCTAGTAGATAAGTAGAAGTATTCCCTTTTAATCCTTTCTCTCCATTTCTTGGGAATGTGCAAATGTGAATTATCTCCTTTCAACAGTAACTTGAGAGGGTACCCAATCTGTTGATGCTTCTGTTCAGTGATGGATGCCATCTGTGGCTATACTTTGCAGTTCTCCCTGTGGCCTTTCCCCCCAAGGTTTAGGCCTTCACAGAAAACATTTTTCCAAAGCTAAGTGACGTGGTAGTATCCCATGAAAATTATCTGTATTTTGGGTACTGCACTCATTCATGCATGATTCATCCTTGATGTTAAAACTGCTGCTCTGATTCTGTCTGGCTAGCACGCATGTGTGCATGCAAGCATGTATGAATACTGATTGATTGCTTTGGAAAAAATATTAGCAGCTCTGTTTCTCAATTTGCGGTGCAGCATTTGTCCTTCAAAATTATTCACAACTTTCCATAACTGGATTTTACTCTCCATTGTAAAACTTAAAATTACATGTAGCATTTGAATATTATAAATTAGTTGAACTGTGGCAGTATAGTTGCTTTTGTTCATATCTATTTGAATGCCAAATATTTTGTTAAAATTGCTGCAGATCTCCAAGGGCCTGTTCTTGGATTTTTTTAAGATCAAAATGTGAAAATCAGTCTATTTAGCATACATTTTGTGATTACGTATTTGTAGTTTTAACATGAAAGCAATTCATAAGCAAATGTAAGCAATTCAGCAGTTACAGAAGTCAATGAAAACTCATTGGTAAGTCCATGCAGGGGGGCAGGGAAAGGGCAGGGGAGGGAATTGAGCAGGGCCAGGGAGGGCAAAACAAAGAGGTGGAGCGGGGAGGTGGGTAGATCGGGCCTGGCTGGGTGCTGGCTTTGGCTGCGCCCACACATGCCGAATCCTGACTCCCTTCCCAGGCCCCATCTGCCTGCATAGATCAGTGTGGACTTGCACCAGGTCCGAGTTGACCCATTGTGGCTGCTGGAGTTTACCCTAAGGCAAGGGGACAAGAGCTTGAAGAAATCTTGAGGCAACCAAAAATCCCCCATGGAATGCAGAAGAAGCCCTACTGTACTGGAATTTAGGTAGGATTGGTTGTCATACTGGCTCCTACCATGCAACCAGGAGCACCAGAGGTTCCCAAAAGTGCCTTTAAGACTCTTGAAAGCAATGGACCTGAGAGTGAACTATCTTTGTACTGGATTGTGGCATTTATTTGCTAAAGTCCCAAACATCTGGACTGTGTAGTGTGCTCCCCAAACTAATCTGAAAGCATCTAAGGGCTTATATATCTGTATACCTTTAAGCTTGTAATGTGTGTGGTTGTGTGAGGGACAGGGTGAAAGAGCTTTTTATGCTTTCTGAAAATGCATTCCACTGTAATCTATTTTTTCAAAATACTGTTTAAGATACTTTTTCTATTCCAAATTTTTCATTATTTAGTGAATTGTTGCTAAAGAATCTTTACTTCTCTCTTGCTGTCTGTCTTTTCCCGCTTCTCTGTTGTTTTCCATTATAAGCATAATTCCTTATTTTCCTGTCTAAATATAAACAAACATCATAACAATCTGTATAAATATGATAATTACTTTTATGAACTGTTTTGCACTTTGAAGTATCAAAGTCAAGAAAAACCACCAAGAAGAAAAGGACCTTGGTTTACCTGAAGCTCCCTAACAACATATTTGTTGTAGTTGCTGTATGCCTGTGTTATATCAACATGAAGAACATTGTTCTATTTTCTGTGGGCAGAGTAAAGATTAAAGGCGAATGGTATGAGGAAAAGTCAGATGCTATCCTTCTGTTTAATCTCATTGCTTTCAAGTTACCTGAAGATGTTTGATCATTTGAAATACTGAGTCTTCTCAAAATATTTTAAAGCATTGTGCAGTGGTTTCCAATTTTTTTAGCACCAGGACCCACTTTTTAAAATGACAGTCTGTCAGAAGCCACCTAGCTTTAACAGACAAAAAAAGCTTCATTTTACCAGCTGCTCAAGCCTCTGTTTTTATCCTTTTTACTATGGTGGTGGAGCTGCCCTCTTGTGCATTTCTTGAGCTCCACGTTCATCAGATTGGGACCATTCTGATGGGTTCTCCTTTTCCTGGACTTCAACAAGAGCCAAGGCATGGCCACCTACTCATGAGTAAACATGCATGTGTGGCTCAGAATGCAATCCGGCCCTGACAAAGGGATGGCACAAGTCCCATGTGTCAGCGTGGGAGTGTCACAAATGTGCTGTAAAGCATGTTTACACCTAGGAGTTGGCAGGGTCAGCAGCAGGAGGCCTGCTGGCCCATGGAGGCTGAATCTAGCCCTTGCACCACCAGCACCAGGTAAGGTTGTGTTGGGGGTTGGGGAGGGCATACCGGGGGCATTCAGGGGCAGATGGGTGGGCAGACTGTGTCCGGGAGGGGAGTGGGACCAGCCTCTGTCACCTAGACCAAATCCTAACTCCCTTCCTGAGCAATCCAGCATTACACCAGTGATTTAGCTGACACAGATTCAAATAGCTCCATTGCAGTGGCTGGGGACTTAGGGCAAGGTAAGGGAACATGTCCCCTTACTTTGAATTGTGCTCCATCCACCTCCAACCCTGCACTGGATACAATGCAGGCCACCTGGCCTGCCTGTTTCAGCACAGGTTAGGGCTACTCGTTTCACTTTCCATAGGGTTCAATACATTTTCCTTGTCAGCTTGTGGGGGGCCTTCCTTCTTAGGAATTTTTGGGCACCTGTGTTCATCAGATCAAGACTGTTCTGGTGGTGTTGCATTCCTCTCAGCCTGTCCTTCAAAGCAGACCAAGGGACATTCACCTACTAATTGGTAAACATGCACATGTGGCTTTGTATCACTTTCCATAGGGCTCAATACATTTTCCTGGTCAGCTATTATCTTGTCAGTTTCACGACCCACCAACAGTCAGGTCAATTTGAGAACCACTGATCTAGTGTACAGAAATAAATTGGAAAGAGACACTGTCTGCATCTTCCCTACTGACAAAATGACTTGAGAGAATAAGAGAACACTTGCAATGCTGATGCTACACAAATTTGAACAAATGTGATGGTTCTCGACCATGTCACTTAAGAAAATATCCAAGGTATGGAAATAATTTGTTCTTCTTTATTTTCTCCATGCATTTGATTTATTAGAAAACAGCATCGTCTTCCAAATTGTTTTCATTATTTAACATCTTTTGCCCTGAGTAAGGCTTTTTCACACTGAGATTCCAAAACTATGCCAGCTCATTACCTTGAGGGATGCTACAGGGAGATGAGACCAACATCTTCACATCTGAGGAGTTCAAGTGCCTCAGTGTTATCTATACTGATCCCAAAAGGAAATTTATTGTACCACTGTGAGATGGTTTGCCAAGTCTGATGACTTTGTTAAAAATAATTTACTTACTGTATAATTAAGATGTGCTACATTCAGAATTGTAACAAAATGAATGGGAACAAAATGCATTGCAATAAGTGTCATTAATTATCAAAATGTGTAAGAAGATATGCCTTTAAATATATGAACTGTATGCAATTTTTTAAAATTTTAATTTACTATAGAAAAATTACAGTTTTATTTAATCTTAATATTGTCCATTTGAAATTATATGAAGCTTTTGAACAACCTACCACAGACACCCGCCTATAAGTCGATCTCACAGATAAGACGAAGGCAGGTTTTGAGCCCGTAATCATGGAATTTGCTATGACCCTTGGATAAGTCGGGGGTTTAACTTAGGGAGGTGTCTGACTGTAATTTTCTCTGATTTTACCTGAGGCCAGATCCTGAAAAATGTCCAGTAATTGTTATCTAAGAACTATACCATCTAATTTATTAAAAATAAAGTAAAAGATAATAAAATACATTTGTGTACATGGAAGTGTGTGTGTGGGGGGGGGGGGGAAGAGCAGATCTCTATACATACCAGTGCAAAAACAGGGAGAAGGTGTGGGGGCGGGAAGATCTCTATAGAGACATCACAGCAACACCAGTACAAAAGCCCTTGCACACTCAGAACCAACAAATGGAAGTGGGGGGGAGCAGATCTCCATACAGACCAGTGCAAAAACAGGGAAGGTGTGAAGAAGGGACAAACTCTATATAGACATCACAGCAACAGCAGTGCAAAAGCCCTTGGAGCTACTCAGAAGTAAGTAACATTATAGTCAATGGGGCTTACTCCCAGGAAAGTGTAGGTACCGTATAGGAAAGTGTAGGAAAGAGGCAATCCACGCTGGATTTCAAGGCATGAATTTTTTGCCTTATAGGCGAGTATCTACAGTAATTGGAAAAGATATACATCTCTGATTGACTGACACTTAAAATATAAAGTTGAATATTATAATGATCAGAGAATAAAATAATTTAAACTGCTGATACCCTCTTTCTGTACAAAGATGTCTCTGGATGAATTTGAGGTATCTTGTGCAAAATATTTTGCTGGCTCTAGAACCATGGATGATCTGGACAATTCAGATGCAAATGCACATCCCCACCCATTATCTCTCCAACTGGTTATTAACAGGGTAGTTGTGCATAATTATCTCTACATAGAGCCACAAGGGGAGATTTTATCAAGCCAAATGGGGGCTAGGATGCTGAAAAATGGGGTAAAAATATAAAAAGAGCTAGCTGTGTAGCTACATAGATAGTAATTAATTTGTTAGTTGTACTTCACTTTGTAAGTGCTTTCATAAAGCTTGGTTTGTGTGTGATTTACAGCACAATCCAGATGGAGTTGTCTGCTGGTGCAACAGCTGCTGTGACACCCTAGAGCAGTGATTTTCAACCACTGTGCTGTGGCACACTGGAGTGCTATGAATAGTCTGCAGGTATGCCATGGGAGTTGGAGGAGGGTCATTTATTAGTAGGGCCACTGGGAGCACAATAGCATGGTGTGCCTTGTCAATTGTTAAAAAACCGATGGTGTGCCTTGACAATTTTGTTACCTTGTCACTGTGCCATGTGACAAAAAAGGTTGAAAATCACTGCCCTAGGTGTCACAAATGTGCCATAAAGCATGTCTGCAATGACTCACAAGCAAGCAGCAGCAAGAAGGCCTTTGCTGTCCTGCCAGCACTATATCCAAAGGAAAGGACATTGGCAGAGATTAGTACTCCGCCAAGCGGTAGAGGGGTAGAGTGAGGGCAGCGGGATGGTGGAGTAGAGGTGAGTAGGAGGTTAATGAGCATGAGGAGGGCAGAATGAGGAGGGGTGGGAGGGGCCAGAAGGGGGATGGGGTAGGCAGAGGAAGTCTCCGCTGTTTTCTAAGTCCCCTTCTGGGCCTGGTAGCCTTATGTGCAAGTGATTTTGCTGGTGCAGATCAGAGCAGCCCCATTGGGCAGGCTGGAGCTTTAAGGGAACAAATGTTCCCTTATCCTGAGGAGACCATCAGTCTGCTCCTAACTGGCCATGGTGCCACTGCATCAGCATGGGCTAAGACTGGCCTGGAATATAAACAACTTTACTCCTACTCCTTCTATGCCTGTTGCAGACATGGGATTTGAGCCTAGTTATCCCTCACATTTTGACAACAGCACTATTTTCAGTCCATTCTTATACCTGCCAGTGGATTGCGTTTTCCACCAGCGGAAATGGCAGGATCCAAGGATAATGGCTAGATCAATAACATATTGCACGATGTTGTTATGACTGCCAACACTGGTGGCAAGCAAAATGAGGCTGCCAGCGCACTCATGTGTGACCATGTCCTTTCCACTTTTTCTCTCCCTTACGCTCCTTGGGTGTGCACCAGCAAAATAGCTGGTACAGAACTGGGGAGACCTACAGGGAAAAGGGAGGCTTTCCACAGGGTAAGGGAACGAAAGTTCCATTACTCTAAGAAGACTTCTGCAACTGCCTCTCACCTCCTTGGCATGTAGGGGAGATTTGGATAGAACTGGAGCCTTAATAATGTCATCTTTTCAAAGTCTCACTATATTATTGTCAGTTGGTGGGTTGTGAACTTACTTAAGCTGCATTAGTAAGACAGCCATTTTGTCCTTTTTAATTAACAGTTCTACTACAGTATACAACCCTAAAGGGTAAGGCCAGTATCTCCTGTAATATCACAAGAGGATCTGGGGTGGAACTCTCAGATTTGTGCCCCGAGAAATGTGCCCCGGTATCTCAAAAGATGTTGCAGTGGATGCTTAAATATACCTCTCAAATCATATAAACCTTTCACCATAGTTTGGATGCAAGACAAATGCAAAATATAGAAAAAATGAAACAGAGAAAATTATGTGTAAAGTGAAATTAAAAGCAAATTCCATTAAGTCCTGAGTCTTAAACATCTGAGAACCACTGCAGTAGATTCCTCACCTTACAGAAATCTCTGCTTCTAGTTTTATTAAAGACTGAATTTTTCAGAAATAGATGTTGGATCTGATGTTTTGTGGCTGTAGCTAATAGGAAAGTTGTGTGTAGCCACTGTATAATTTTTAAAGAAAATGTTACATATTTTAAATATCCTCTAGAAAAAGTGAAGACTTTAAGAAAGAAAATAAGAAAATATGCAGTCTTAGCTACTATTAATTATATGGAAATATTTAGGGCCCAATCCTATGCTTCCTCAATGCCCAAGGAGACAATAGTGCTGAAATGGCCGCTGCTGTATCCTATGGGACAGTGAAACTCCCAGAGGTCTCCTTGGGGTAAAGGAACAGCAGTTCCTTTACCCCTTGTTGAGCTCAGGTGGACATGATGGGTTTACTCAGATCTGTACCCGCTAATGATTGGGCACAGAACCGAGGAGACCTATGTTGGTCTCTGCAGCTCGGGAGGGAGTTGAGGATTTGGCAGCAGCCTCTGCCGCCATCCCCGCTCCCTCCTAGGTCCAATCCTCTCTCTGCCGCAGCCCCCCTCTGTCTAGTTCCACCCTCCCCCCCGCCTTCCCTCACACTGAAAAGTCTCACTGCTGATCGGCTCATCACCAGTTACTCATCACCAATAGGATCAGGCTACACATGTATTAGCTATAATTGAACTATGGATATATTATATTAACTTTTATCTAATTGGCAATTAGCAGTACTTATTTTTGAAAAGCACAGCTCTGTGGAAGATACAAAAGGTTGAAATGAATACAGAATAACAAAAATCTTAAACCACTAGCAGAAAAATAAGATAAAGGTTAGTATCTTGAATTGCATACAATCTAAAATAAAGTCATCCTATACACACTCGCTTTCCACTCCACACTCCCTCATTCTACTTGCTGATCCTTCATTCATTGCAATGACTTTCTGGTATTCAAGCTTCTGCTGCAGAGGTGGTTTATGCAATGACAAATCTGCTTAAAATGCCACAAAACTCTTTGATGTTTTTGCTCCATGAGACTAATTCTCTGGAATTTTGTCTCTAACATAAGAACAGCCCCACTGGATCAGGCCATAGGCCCTGGATCTAGTCCAGCTTCCTGTATCTCACAGTGGCCTACCAAATGCCCCAGGTAGCACACCAGATAACAAGAGACCAGCATCCTCCCTTGCATCTGACATAGCTCTACTTTCATCATTATCTGTTTAACCTACATAGGAAGATCTTTTGCCATATGCCCTTATAACACCATGAAACATTTCTAAAAGGAACCATTTCTATATCCTATTTCCAAATCAAAGCTGTTGCTATATGAGGTAATGATATGGGACTTCCAGGGGAGAGGTAGGCATAGCAGGAGCTTCTGTGAAAAGCAGAGAACTGAAAGACTCTCAAAAAACAAATAGCAGCAGCTACAGCTAACAACAGTGTATACTTGCCTGTGGAGAATCTGTATTTGAGAAAATAGCCTTTGGGGAGAGAAGAGGAATGTGGACTTAGCTAGAATCTTGCTAGGAGCTGTGCAGCATGGGATTTAAGCACTGACTCTTGCTTTTCTGAACACAGGAGAAAAACCACTGATCCAGCAGTCTAGCAAGTAATCCACCACTTCCCCTTGTCTCTTCTATGGAATCTCCTTCCTGGACGCTTTTAGGTGTCATTAGAAATCAGAGTTAACTCCCTTCCAACTTCCATGCCATTAAAAAGGTAGCATATGACGAAGATCCAGAAATAAAATAATATGCTAGAAGTAACGTTAGGTCTGATTATTGTGTACTAAGTAAGGGTTATGTAGCATACAAGAAGTATAAATAACCACATTATTTACCAAGTAATATTGAGGTTTTCTTTACTTGGTCCGAGTGCACATTTTATTAATTGAGAGACACTGGCTACACACAGCATTTTTATAAACAGGATAAACAACAATGCATGGACCCTGTGGGAAGAGGATCATGGCACCCTCATTCCAAAGGTGAAGGGTTTCATCCCTAGGAGAATGAAGGTGCTTCCACAGATCTTTTTCCTCCTATCAGTTCACTGGAAATATGGGAAAATCTACATTTGTGGAATGCTATCTTCCTTCAGAACTTCTAAAAGAACAGAATCCCTATCTCTTTTGAAGCACAATCACCTTAAAGTTACCTGGTTTTGTCCCATCTTTGGGCTCCATGTTTGTTTTGTTTTTATTTGGGGAAACGGCCCTGTAGGAATCATGTCTACTAACAAATGAGGACAGCGCAATGATTTGGCTGCACACGTCTACATAAGGCCCAAGATACACTGAATAAACCTGAAATGAAAAATGTGACTAACCTCCCTATTGTTATCCTATTCAATTTCTCCACTTATTGATAAAAAACAAAACACCAGAAGGCATACAGTGTGTTTGCACAGCTAGACCTGGCAGAAGGCATGTTCCTTCCCTCTCCTTCCCTGAAAAGTTGCTGCAGACTGAGGACTGACAGAATCTTAGTAACAGCATGGGATGCCACATGGGAAGGGGTGCACAGAGAAGAGAGAATATTCAGAAACCGCAAGCAAAGATGGGTCTCCACTTGTATTTTAAAAACAGTTTCTGGGTATTGCCCTTGGCTCCCATACTGCATCCCATGCCACTGCAGAAGGTTCTCTTAGTCCCCCAATAGTGTCTTTTCACAATGCCTGAAGAACTTCATTAGGAAGGATGGAGTGGGGAAGATGTTGAGCTCTAGTGCTTGTTGAATGACCACTATTCAGGATACTCCCCATCACAGTTAACTCAGCTCAGGAATGCAGATAGTATAGATATACATACTTAACAGTTTATAATTTTCTTGTGTTCATAAAGTTCACTTACCAGAATGAAGAGGCAGCTAGTGGCAAGCCACGTATGCTCAGGAATAGTAGAAAATACTGACAAAATCAAGCAACCAAACACAAGGAGAAAACTGAAAAACAAAAGAGTATTAAAAATAGTGAGGATACAGTCAAAGCAATAAACTTCAAATATATGAAATTCCAGATTATTTGAATCCATTGTGTCTCTGGTGTAGCATAGTTTTAATGTTACCTTATGTACCGACTATAAGGTCTTGTTAATTCAAACGTACAATGAATAAGAAAAAATAGATTAAAGCAGGGGTGCTCACACTTTTTTGGCTCGAGAGCTACTTTGAAACCCAGCAAGGCCCGGAGATCTACCAGAGTTTTTTACAATGTTCGCGCCATCATAACATATAACATTTATGTGTACAATGTATGTTGGTGTACCTTGAGCCCCACTGAGTATAACAGGACTTACTCCTGAGTAGACATGCCTAGGATTAGGCTGTGAGGCTGCAATCCTAGCCACACTTACCTGGGAGTAAGCCCCATTGAGTACAATGGGCCTTATTCCCGGCGTTTCCTCCCAGAGGCACCTGAAGGGGGGGGGGTCTGCACTCCGCGTCTACTTATTTTGCCTCGCGATGTACCGGTAGATCGCAATCCACCTATTGAGCACCCCTGGATTAAAGCCTCTTCAAAAATCATTGGGTGCAATTCAGAGCCATAAAAACCAATAGGTTTCTTGAAGTTTATTTTATGCAAAGTGAATTGCACACCTTATTTTCAGCAAACATTTACACGTTCACAGCTAGTTCAGTTTGGTGATGGATCTATAGCCCATCTCACACACTTTTCCAAAATGAATTTAAGAAGTACACAGCAAAACTGATGCATGTTCACATCACTGCAGGTACACTGGGTCAAGACACTGATGCATAGGATTAAATGGGCACACTGTATTTTGTATGAAATTATGTCCACGTTTTTCTCTACAAAATTTCATGTATGAACCACTTCTAATTTAAAGATGGATAACTGGAAGCCACATCATTTTCATGGCTACAGCAAGCAACAAAGTACACCAGCAGGAGGCAGAGGTCTTGCATATATTTTACAAACTATTTAAATGCAAATGTGAAGAAATCTGACTATACTATTGTTGACCAACATTTTAACATGAAACCTTTGCAGAAAAAACTTGTTTGTTCCTCTCTCTTTTTAAACTTATGATGGTTTTGCTTATTTTGCCATCATTTTGTCAAGCTGCAGGTCCTGAGAGAGAAGCTTAGAGCACAATCCAGCACTCATTAGGCACATTTAAGTCCTACTGATTTCAACAGGAGTGTACAGTGATGTCACTAAGGTTCGCGTCACCCAGAGCGGGAGGCCAGCATGTCACCCCCACGATGGACCTCCTCCCGTGTAGTGGGTGTGGTGATGCCCCTGGGCAGTGGGGGTGGTGCATCATTGCCCCACCTCAGCAGCTTTAAAATTACACTTTTAAATTACAATATCATACACCCAGCCTAAATGTATGTACATATGTATTTATTTCTGTAAAAATGAACAAAAACAAATACACAAACAGTGCAATACATACTGAACATCTTCTTTCTTTAAAAATGAGAAGAAACAAGCAAACAGTGCAATATTTGGTGAACAGTTCCAGAGGCATCGCTAGGATTTGGTCACCCAGTGTGAGAGTTCATTGCATAAGCCCCATGATGGACCTCTTCCCATACCAGACCATACAGAATAACATACAATATCCTATGCACAATCTAAATGCAGTGATGCAGTGGCATCACTAGGGTTGGTGCACGTCACCCTGTGTGGCCCACACCCACCTAGCAATGCTACTGGGAGAGAATCAAGCTTTTGCTGAACCCTCACATCGACATGTGGTGTGTAAGATGCTTACCTTTGCCTGGTTCATGCCCCTTAACTTTTAAAAGAAAACTGTGAATCCTAAGATTCTAATAAATGTGTTGGAACCAAAACAGACACTTTTTTTTTCATCTGTTCAACCATATTTGCTAATTTAATTCATCAGAGATCTGATATCAAACATACTTGAGAGCAATATTTTCTTGAGATTGTCTATATTCTCTCTTAAGAGAACAATCCTATCCATAGCATGCACCCACACCAAAACACACAGTGCTATATGCTATGAAAGAGGGGGATACAGATTGGGAGGGGAAAAGGAAAATATTTTCCTTTACCCCTTAAGTCTCCTAGGCACCAATGGGTCTCCTCCAGCTCTTCAGCTGAGACAAATTTGTAGAGACAAAGGGGGCATGTTGGCTCCTTCCAGAGGGCTTAGCATCCAGTGAAAGTCACTTGCATTGGGTGCTGCCCCCTCCTGCCTCCGACATGCCTCCCACTCTCTGCCAGTTCTGCTCTCCTCCTCCCTATTCCACCTTTCCTGCTGACTAACCTTTGTCAGTGGGTGCCCCTTCTCCCACCATCATGTTGGGGGCCACTTCAGCCTCTCTGGCAGCAGCCTGGAAGTGTGCAGCTCCATGTGCTTCCAAAGTGCCATTAAGCCATACAGCCTCTACCGCTGCCTGAATGTTTGTTCTGGCAATAGTAGAACTCAATAAGATTGGGCTGTAACAGTTCCAAGTGACACAAAAGAAGTAAATATTCAAGTAAGAAGTAAATATCCCAATTAAATTCTCAGTTGGCCTATGTATAAAGACATTTTTAAAGATCTTACAGCCCAATCTCAACTAGTGGTTACAACTGCAGGACAGAGCTTTGTTGTTGTAAATGGCTATGAAGGGATGCACGTAGCTTACTGCCACTGACCATTTTGGAGCTGCTGCTGCAAGCAGCAGTGGTGTCCACTGCCTGTACCAGCTACAATGGAGTACCAGTGGGTGGAGTGGAAGGAATGGGGTGAGAAGGGGGGAGGACTGGAAGAATTGAAATGGGGGAGGGAGGGGTTGCGGGGTAGTCCCAGCAGCAGTGATTTGCGCTGGAACCCTATCCCTGTCTCCTTCCCTTTCCCTCACACTACTTGGACTAATGTTTGCAAAATAGTTGGCGTAGACTTGCCAAGACCCACTATGGAAATGAAGGCTTATCCTGAGGAAAGGAAACAAAACTTCCTTAGCTTGAGGAGGCCTCTGTGACTGCTCCCCAGTGCAGGATGCAACATGTGCCCCACTGGTGCAACTGCATCAACGATGGGGGTAGTTAGGATTGAACTGTTAAGCTAACTCCCTACAAGGCTAGTTACTTTCTTAAAGTACACAACTGTAACAGACAGTATGAAAAAATGTAACAGTACTAGCTAGCACGTTTGTTATCTCTTAACTTTATCCAATTTATTTTAGGGGTTGATCAAGGTTTCCGCTTGTTGCAGAACCTTACCACACTGATTTCTCTGTCAAGGGCACCCTCCACAAAGCCAAAACAGCCAGTAGATTGCAGAGAATGCTGGGGCTTGTTCTAGGCACACACCCATTTCACATAGTACATTGGCCAGCCCTATTCAGCCTCACCGTTTCCCTGCTTGAACTGATGACTGTGGCTAGATGAACCACCTACCACTCTCATGCAAGAGGAAGAAGGCAGAAGGAGACTTTTAGTGTTGGTGGGCAAGATGGCTTCTGTTACTCTGATTAATACCTAATATACTTCTAGAGAACCCCAATTTCCAAATGCAGTCTGTAAGCCACTGGTATAGTTTGTTTGTTTGATGAACAAAAAGACTTGTTTTACTGAGATTACTTTCCTATATCAAAAATATCTCTAAGGTAGAAAGCATCAACTAGATTAAGCTTATAAATGTTCTTTATTCGGACCCTACTATAGCATCTTCCTTTAAAAGGAGTCTTTTCAAAGATAATGCTCTGCTGACACTGTGGAAAATAAGGCAGTTTTGATAATGCAAGCCATGTGGATTAAATTTTCCATCATTTATACTTCCCATGTGACTTGTTTATGAAAGTAAAATGAGATATGACAAAAGGTTATTGTAATTTGTTTTAAATGTTTTGACAAAAACTGTATAGAGCATAAGCTGTACTTCCACAGAAGAAAGCTTGTAAATCTATACTGTAAACATTTGTATAAAATGACTTGCTCTTTGGCCTTTTCTATGAAAATGATAGCATGACCTTATGGGCTGAGACCACATGAAAACAAGGGACATTTCATAAGGGTGGTTTAGTAAAAATAAATCTCTTTAAACATTTGAAGGAAATATTAAATTAAGCTTTTATGATGTGAAAATAAGATTGTGGCAAATATCTCTTTTCCTTTATTAACTGAGCATTATGTGGGGGCGGCGGGGCGGCGCTAACACCTGATAACATTACACAGTTTCCAAATCCCAAAGAGTTTGCTATTGCTTTTGCTCAACATTTATTCAAATGCTTTTACTTTCATTTTGTTCACCTCTGTCAAATACTTTCATGTATCTTGCATATTCTGCTTTATCAGTATTGGCTTAGATCAGTAGTTCCCTCACTTCCCTGTGCCACAACCCACCTCACCCTCCATGATGCTCCTTCTTGCACTGCAAGGCCCTCATGGGAGGCCTCGAAGGCCTCTTCTGAGTTGGGCCAGGCTGGTGGCCCACTCTATTGGCCTCTGTGGGTCTCAGAAGCATCTGGAAGCAACTTCTTGTCAAACTCAAAATTGTGTCCGAAAACTGGAAGTCACTTCTGAACACTTCTATGAGCCATTCTGAGCTCTGCAAATAGAATGAGTCACTGGCCCAGCATGACTCAGAAGAGGCCTCCAGGCCTTTTCAATGCTTCTGGAATGGTTCCGATTTGGAACTAACCAGAAGTAAGGGCAGGTGGGGGAGGGGTCAACTTGTGACCCACCACATGGGAAACCCTAGCCTAGATCCAAAGAACTACACAAGTAGTTCTACTGATACAAGGGGGCTTGGATTTATGTCTCTCAAAGAGCAACCCCTGCATTCTAACCCATCGCATGTGGCAAACCTCTTTTGAAACTGAGGATCATTTCAAAAGCTACTTGATAAGACATATGTTTCTGCCTTTTGAAGGGAAAACCAAAATACAAAATTCCAGTGGACATGCCCCAAATAGCTCTTTCGATCTCAGGCCTGAAATATAAAATGGCGTAATTCACATGAACAAAAAGAGCTTAAATGAATGGAGACACCAGGGCCTCCAAGAGGAATTTTATCAGGGCTTATACAGTTTCTTTTGGGTCCCTTCCCAAAGTGAGAGGTGGGGACAGGGTTGATGATAGAGAGAAAATGATAGAGAAAAATTGTCCACTGACAAAAAAAAATACCAATAATAGTAGTTGTTTTCTCAACTATAGGCTTTGTTCCTTTGCCACTGAAATCAAATCTTAAAAGGATTCAGATACCACACTGCACAATATGTAAACTTACATGCAGCTGATCTGTGGAATTCCCTCACAACAACACAGACGCCCCTTTGCTTTGGAAACTGGTTTGAAGCTTGGTGGCAAGTATGAGAGCATACGCCACTTCTGTGAATTAGAACTAGTTTTACTGTTACATTTGTGCACTCTTGAGGACTGCACTGTCAGCCCAATCTTATACAACATTTCAGTACGGATGCAGCCACAACACAGCCCTGAGGTGGCCTCTATGACTGCCGTCCACCACAGAATGCAGCACACATTGTGTTGACATCACTGCATCAGCAAGGGAAAGTTGGTATGAATCACTTACAACCCACTTACAGTTGGTAAAGAATCACTTACAACCACCTGATCCAGTGCATATTTGCAGATTCTTATGGTTTAGGTTCCCTTCCTGCACATACTAAGCAGTGTGGGAGCTACTCCTTTGTGGTGCAATTTCTACACCGCTACCGAGCAGGTATGTGAACCCACTCTGAATCTCTTTCAGTTTGTCTATAACAGAGGTGCCCAAACCCCAGCTCTGGGGCCACTTGTGGCCTTCAAGGCCTCTCAATGCCTCCAGTGAGCCTCTGGCCCTCTGGAGGTTTGTTGGAGCCCATGCTGGCCGGATGCAACTGCTCTCAGCGTGAGGGTGACTGTTTGACCTCTTGCGTGAGCTGTGGGATGAGGGCTCCCTCCACTGCTTGCTGTTTCACGTCTGTGAGGCAGCAGTGGCAGCAAAGGAAAGGCCAGCCTTGCTTTGTGCAAGGCCTTTTATAGGCCTTGAGTTATTGCAAGACCATTCATTCATATAAGTTCATCTTTAATATATTCATTTATGTAAACTTATGTAAATTTATTCAAATTTTAAATGTAAATTAATTATTTATTTTTTTGCCCGGCCCCCGACAAAGTGTCAGAGAGACGATGTGGCCCTCCTGCCAAAAACTTTGGACACCCCTGGTCTATAACCTTCTAGAAGTGTAGTGGCCAGAAATGGATCTAGTATGGGAGTAATGTAGTACAGTACTGGGAGGTGGGGGTTTCGCTGGGAGGGAGCTGGCATGGCCAAATCAGGAAAGCTGGAGAGCAAGACAGCCACACTTTGCATTCCTCCTGATACAGTGCCAGTCATGCAATCTCTGTGACCACTTTTAACAATACTGGCAAAGTGCTTAACTTTAGACATTCAGTCTTTAAGCAATTATTGTTGTTCACCCAGGATAGTTTTTAACTTGAAACTTCATCTCCTGAAGCCAAGAAATTGAAAATTGCTCTTCTTCAGTACACAACAAAGCACATTTATTTACTCAGGTTTCATGGAAATTAAGACAAACCAGAGTAGATGGAATAAGAGCCTGACAAGCACATTAGCAAATGCTTCTGCTTGCGGTGAGCCTAAGAATGATGTTAGAAAATTAGGTAACAAGTAGTATTTGCTGTAATAGCTATAATGCATCATTGTACATCATGTATAACTGACGTGGTGCATTTTAACCATTTTGCAAAGAGATATTTTACTACTGCCTCTGTGCTTTAGCAAACAGCAAGCAATTTAAATGATCTAATTTCAGAATGATTAGAGGGAAAACATACTGTTTTGTATAAAACCTTTAAAGTTCAACCAGTATATAGATATTTCCCAACCTCACCCCCAACTCAAATTTACCCCAAATTTTGAGTTTTCCTTCTAAATATCAGTTTGTATTCTTCTATGCAATGCAGAACACTGTTCCTCCTACTATATCTTTTTTCTTATGTAAAATGTGGAATAGAAAGGGGAGCAGCAAGACTCAGACAAGATTTCTCAGTAAGCAGAATGAGATTACCCTAGAAGATAATTGCTGCTGGAACATACTAATAGAAAAGGAACCTGGATACCACCCTTTCCTTCACAAGTTATATCAGTATCTAGAGCAGTGGTTCTTAAACTTTTAGCGCCAAGATCCACTTTTTAAAACGAGAATCTGTCAGGACCACCAGAATGTCATGAGCGGAAGTGGCATCATCAAGCAGGAAAATTTTTAACAATTTTAGGCTGCAATCCTACCCACACTTACTCAGGAGTAAGCCCCATTTACAAGCCCTAAATACAGATCTGAAACATTTCCACAAATGCAGTTACATACAATGGTAGCATTAAGTCTATTAAAAATAAAATATTAGAATGAATGGGGACCTACCTGAAATTGGCGCAGGACCCCAGAGTCTGATCTAGAGAGAAGGTGCCTTCCACACTAGAAGGTTCTCTCTGTGTCAGCTGTGAGAATTCAGACTTTTTTATCATAAGAACAGCCCTGCTGGATCAGGCCATAGACAGGTGTACACGTTTGATCCCTGTTGCATATATGCAACATTGGGCAGAAATGGCTTAATTTAAAATCATGTTATTTATACAAGTAAGCACTACTGCAGTGCAGTTTCTTCTCTTGGCACACTAGAAAGCCCATAGAAGAGAATGCTTGCCAGGAAAACGGGATGCTGCTAGCACTTCTGACCTTTCCATGAGATTGCTATCTATGAATACTCTTTTACCAATGGTATTTCTGTTTCAGTACTGCTTATCTTATTAAATGTTGAGTTGATTAGCAAACATATGCTCAATAAATGTACACGTTCATTTCAATTAACACAAATCAACTGCAGCTGTTGCGTGTCTGAAATCTGCAAAGAAAGATTTCTGATGTCACAATAAGGATGAATTTACACAGCCATTTTGATGTGGTGGTGACACCATCGTCCACAACTTCCCTGAGGAGGCTGTGGGTGGGTAGCAGTCCTGGACAGGTGACCAGGGTGACCAGATGTCATAACTATAAAAGAGTTCAAGGCACCCCAAAATGTAGGGCATCCAAGAAATATAAAGGACATGACAAAAATAAAAGCTAAAAACATTTGTATATTGATTTCATGTGGTAAATTTAAACACTATATTTCTTATTATTATATTTAAAACTATATTACATATAATTATTACATGCATTAATTACAAGAAGGCTATGCTCTGCCTGCAGGGGCTTGCTCACAAGGAGGAAGAGGACATTAAAGTTCTTTTCCAGGACACAAGTCTGAAAAAAGAACATATCCTGGAAAAAGAGGACGTCTGGTCACCATGGGTGACCATAAGAAGATCCAGCCAGTCAACAGAACTGGATGGTACTTGTGATAATAAAAGGGTCCTCAAGATCATTGGATGTGGCTTTGTATGCAGACTGCAAAGATGAAAGTAGAGTCTGGAAGGTCTCACCTTATTCACTATAAACATGTTTTATTGACAGACAGAATGTGCCCTTTTGGCCTTTGTAAGGCTTAAGCACAGTCTGCTGGCAGAAGATGAAAAGTAAGAGGAGAAAGAAATAGCAGAGAAAAAGCAGGATAGGAGAGACTTGAAGGATCCTCGGAGATGATCCCACCAGCTTTGGATATGGGATTGGACCCAGATGTGTGTCCACTCTCAGCATTCACATAGCTAGTCTGACAACCCTCAGATCCAGATTATTCCATGCCTAGAACTTTGATTAACCCCATAGGCAACCACCTATATTGTTACTGAACTCTGCTTTGTACAATTAGGAATAGGTATTCCATGGATGTAGGATGGTACTACTGAAGTTCATAGGGACTCATCCCATAGCAAAGTTACCGCGTGATCTATAAACTCTTGGGAATAAGGACTTTTATAGAGACGATGGGCCTTCAGGGAGGTATTTTTAACAAGGAAAAGGCAAAAAGCTGAGATTATGCATTATTTGGACTGTCACCCTGTATGTTGTTTATGTATCATTTGGTATGTAGTGCTATAGTTATCAAATATCTTGAAGCAAGCAAAGTCAACTGGGTTTATATATAGGAGCTAAATATTGCTTTGCATAATTATACATCTTTACAGATTTTAATTTTGATATTGCCTTTTTTGGGTGGGAACAAAAGGCAGCTTTTAATAGTGCATATTGATGTATCAGTATGGACTGGAACCTTAAAAAAATATTCACAGTTCCACTTACAACCAGTAGCCACAATAAAGTTGCTTTAAAACTCCACTGTAATTTTAAAAGAAATTACTGAATGGGAGAAGGAGCTAAATTTACAAAGGGCGCAATCCTAACCAACTTTCCAGCATTGACATAGCTGTGCCAATGTGGTGTGCACTGCATCCTGCAGCGTGGAGGCAGTCAAGGAAGCCTCATCAAGGTAAGGACATGTTTGTTACCTTACCTTGGGGCTGCATTGCGGCTAGGTCAGTGCTGGAAAGTTGGTTAGGATTGCACCCAAAATCTCTTAACGATCACACAAAGTCTCATGTGCTGCACAGTTTACTGTTTTGTTAATAATATGAATTCTTTTTCTTTCAAGGTTCTGTTAGCTTTGGATGCTATTTCTGATTCAGCATAACTTTGTTAAAAATACATACTGTGAAACTTAAGGACACATGATAGAAGGGCACATGAAAGAGGAGAAAAGCAGCTTTTTCCAACTTGAAAGGAACAGCCTCTTCTACTGTTAATAAAATGATAATCTCAGAAATTACAAATTATTGCTCTCTATAGTTGAAGTATTTTCCATTCAGTCCTTTCCGTACAAAATTCTAAAATAGCTCCTTCCATGATTGCACCTTCAGTATACAAAGGAATGCTTTCTCCTAGTCTCAGAGATGGTTGCTGTCGTAGTTTTTGTGCATTTGTGTGGGTGCACACATACACACAAAGAAGGCTGAGAAGTCTCTTTTAGAGATGATTCAATCTCTTTTATTCCATTCAGTCAGTCAGCATCACTCCTTAGTAGACCAATTCTGAATTGTAGTTTCACTTATAGGTTTACATTCGTAAAATATGAACAGCTTGGATCCTAAGGTACTCCTGAGCAAGCAGGAAGCACTTCTGCTCATGCAAGGGGGCAATTTTCACCAATTTCCGCCTTCCTGTTACAGCCCTCCATGCTATCTTGTTCTGGGGATGGAAGTGTCCTACTACCCACAGGCATGGATTTCTAAGATGCACAGGGAAATGCGGGGAAGTGGTAGAGTGGAACTCTGTTAATGGACATTAGGATCAAAGTCTGTACAGGTCCAGCCTATTTATACACGGATTTTTTATACATGGATTTGACTCAACATGAATGGCCCCTGCAAATGAGAAGGAATGTGCTGATCCCTGGAGAAGGGGGCAAATGCACCCCTTTAAAATCAGTTTTAAAAACTGAACTTTAACAATAGCCTCCTTAATGAGAGAGAGAGAGGGCAGCTGGCTGACAATCCATCAATCCTTCTCTTTCCAGGGGAACCCTCCCTTCCCCCTGAGCCCGTGAAAGAAAGATACTTTGCATTGGTGAAGGGAGGAACTGAGTGAAGCTTTCTAAGCTCTTGGAGGAGGACTTGTTGATGGATTGTCTTCTTAATGACTCTTATCTTAGAGTCAAAAGGTCAGCAAGGCTGTTTTTAAATCACTGGAGCAAAGAAACTTTGTTTTTTAAATTGATTTGCTATAGTGCGTTTTTTCCCATCCAGTGAGTGCTTGGAACAGAACCAACACGAATAATTAGTCTCAACCTGCATAACAAAAAGTACGGTTTTCTTGCATGTCAATTGTTCAAATATGGAACTGAGATCTTATGTTTAAGTGTATTACACAACATTACAAGTGACTAACTTCTTGAAATAGCAGATCTAAAACTTAGCAACCCACAGAACAAAACAACAACAGACACAAAGTATTTTCTGTGATAACTTTTACTTAGGTCTTCTAATATATATAAGCTCAGTCACATGTGACTTACAGAAAACTTTACGACAAAAAGTAGAAAGACTAGGACCACTCTACCATATTTTAAACACATCTACCAGTTCAATAACAGTTTATATATGTGACACATTTCCTGTTTTATGTTTTTATTTTTCTCTTAACTTATTCTGAAGAAAAGTTATATGCATCTTGAAAGCTCATAGCGCCCATTCTGAGCACTGGTTGTTTCAAACAGTTGATCTAGTTCACACTACACCAAATTTCAATCTAGTATTCAGTATGATGACAGTAACATCCTCACCAGTTATAGAAGTGGATAGTTAATTGTATGCACTGTATTTCAAAGCAAATAAAACATGTTGATCATGTTGGTTACTCCTAAAAAGCAATGACAGCAGCACAGTGTATCCAGTCTTCAAACAGCAGCTATACAAAAGTATTGTTCTTATTACAATCATAAAATGACCATGTAGAGTGAAGCCCACGACTGTTAGTTTGAATACAAGGATATAAGTATGTGTGTCTGATGATGGTCCAATGGTACCATAGACTTGCTTGTCTAGAATTTTGTTCTAGACAACCCCAAAGGAGCATAACATCCATGAAATCAGGGATTCAGGGCTTTAACCCAAAGGCCCAGTCCAAAAAGCTTTTTAAAAAATGACCAGCTATGACAAAACTCTGCTGATGAAAAAGATTGATAGAACCAAGCATACCCAGGACACTAGGCCAAGAGTAATGTGCCCTGCTTGATTCTTTGTATGTTTGGCTACAATCTGCTCAAACCACACATTCCAAGTATATTAAAATGGTCTCTTTTCTGCACATCTACCAATAGAAAATAACAAAGTTAGGGAAATAATACCTGCTGTTCAGATACACACCTGTCCTGCCTGCATTCCAGTTAAGAAGTACTGCTTGTTAACTATTAAATACAGAAGAATTTTGACAGCTTCAGAGGCCTCGCTTTTACATTTGGTTCACATACATTATGTATTGACACAGATTTGTAATTTATTTATTTAATGCCTTGTAAGGCATTAAAAAGGTCACTTCTGGTTTCTCTGTGAAATAGGAAGTAGTGTTTTTTTTTTTTACCTAAAGAGCTCAGTCTGAGCTTGGCAGGGACAAAGGTCCTCAGCCTCTGCTGAGCTCAGAGGCCCCTCTGCAGGTATGGGAGGGGTGGCCCCCTGGAACTGGGGACCCCCTGGGCATTCACCCGTATCCATGGTTTCAGCTATCTGCAGAATAAGGGGGCATGCCTGTACTTTAGATTAGAGAAGTAGCAAATGAGAGCTGGCCTAGCCATGAGCCAGTCACTTCAAGTGGTGGTCTGGAAAGAGGTGAAATCCTACTCCCAGCCTACAACTCACGCAGCCACTTTATCCTCTGCAGCAAGACAGAGGAGAACTGGGACCCTATCTTTAAATAAACAAGCTGGGTGGTGCATGCTAGAAGCGGAAGAAGACTCTGGAGTATCCCAGCATATTCCATCCAAATGGTTTGTTTGAAAAGCAGTTAGGCAGAAACAAGTATGAGACAGTAAAGGATATATAAACAGCTTGGCAGGTGAGGAGGAAAAGGAGGACGAGATCAGAGCAGCAACAAACCCCCCCCCCCCCAAAAAAAAAGACAGGGAAAGGACAGTAGTGAAAAAGTGGGTATCACCTCAAGTACCACCTAAACTTGGGCTGGGCCTGTTGAATGTTAGCATAACTGTTACACATTCCCCTGCATTTCACCTTAGAGGTGATTACTGAGTAGACTTTAGGGAACAATGAAGTGCTTACTTTGGAAAGTGTTTCAAGTTTGAACACCCCATATACTCAGTTAAAATTGCATTTTAGCATAACAACAGTGCAAGAACAGCACCCTGGATGCCAAACTCCTGATAACAGCCCACGGAGAGCCTGGTTTCAGGTTTAGCAGCTGCTGCTATTATTATATTTATGCAAACAAACTGCCAAGAAAATAATTGACAACATTGAGAACAACAACAACAAAGAGGAAGAAAGATGAATGAACATGCAATGGTTACTTTTTGTTAAAAGAAAAGTTGTAACAACATTATGTGCCCTCACACATACTCACAGACTGATTTAATGCTGGCTGTGTAATCAGTGGTATATTCTATTTCTAAATAAACTTGGATGATTAATGCATTTACTGAAATGGACTATTAGACAAATAGGTGATTTTTAGCAAATGTTTTAAATGTACTCCTCAATAGACTTTACTAGAGAGAAGAGATGTGCTTTGTTCATCGCACTGAAAGAGTCCTGTGCACTTTGAATGTACGTCACCTTTCCTTATTGAGAAACTATTGAAGATTAGATGTTCCCATTTGTTTATCCCATACTGTTCTATAACTCTGCAACTATTTAACCCAGTGTGAAAGGCAAGAAGGCCCCCCCCCCCACCCTGCCCATCTGTGTGGGATCAAGAGAGGATTTTTAAAGGAACTTTTCCCCAGAAAAAGGCAGTGTGAACTTGAAGGAGGGGAGAAAGCCAAAGAAAGAGCCCTCAGTGGTGGGGGCTCATGCTGCTGACGGACCCTTTCAGGGAGAAGTCTCCGGTGACAGCCTTTCTGCATGCCAACCAAATCTTGTGTATGCCACTTGGGCACACATGCTATAGGTTTGTCATCCCTGGGGTATCACTTTCTATAGGTCTGTGACTCAGTAATTCTATTGATAAAGTATTGCAGTATTTCATTTTAAGATGCTTCATTTGCAACACTGCTGTAGTCAGAAAGCAAATGGTTCAAAAAGGTCACAGCCACATTCAGATTTTGTTTTCCATCTTTTCAAAGCTCCAATTCATAAATTCACTCCCATCTTCATGGTGTAGCACATGTGTCTCCAAAGTATGGTTGTGGGCCACATTTGGCCTGCAGCACCCTGCCATCTGGCCCGCAGCACCCCTCTGCCTGCAGCAACACTTGGGCCCATCAGAGACTGCAGCCCAAATTTCAGAATATGTTCTGAGAGTAAAAGTGTTTTTTGCACTGGTTGCTCTGAGGTCTGTATGAAGATCTTCCCTCTGTTGGTTCTGTTCTTTTGGAATGTATGGGGTGCAAAAAGGTCAAAGTAAAATTTATGTCTCTAATGTATTTATTATTTATTTATTTAAATTTATAATTTGATTTTTTTTTTCTGGTCCTCAATACCTTGTCAGATTTATGGTGTGACCCTCCTGCCAAAAAGTTTGGAGACCCCTGGTCTAGCAGTCTCTTACAGATTGACTGCATTGTCTTCTTGATAATTTACTTCTAGGGGAAGGAACATTATTTGCACCTCAGAAGAAAGCAACATGCCAAAATGTGTTAGTACAGCAATGACATTTTATAATAAAAATTTTATTTTTGCATCTGTTTGGACATTGCCTCATTTTTTTCCAGAAGCAAAACAATGACTCACTTATCAAAGGCTTATCAAAGGTTTGTGAATTCAGACATAACATTCAATCACAGTGCAAACAATGCCTTGAAAAAATCATTTCAAATACCAAAGAAACCATTGTTTGTGGGAAGGATCAGGCTCAGGTTCAGAAAGATGATGATACCAAGATGTAAGCTAAACAAACTTTAGTTTGTTGGTTGTTTTTTTTTTTTCTTTTTTTGCATTATATATGACCATCATGTCCAAATACAGCAAAGTGAGGTTGCAAACCATAGTTCCTCCTCCAAACCACTCTCCGTGTGTGCATGTGTGTGGTGATTTCAACAACCATGGCATGTTGTAACATTTGAATGCCACCAATATAAAGGACATAGCTAATGCTCTCTTAAAATGCACCTGCATACAATGGTGAGTCGGAGAAATCTAGAAGTTTGAAGGCATCCAATACACAGTCACAGAGAATGTTTCTGAAAAGTCAGTGTTTTGTAAGTATATGTTTTTGGGAATGAGTACTGGAAAAATTATATTACAAGCTAAGCATTAATATTCATGTTTTGACACTCTGTTTGACAATTATGGTGGAGATTAATGGTAGGTTTTAGAACCAGGGTGGAGATGCTTGCCCTTGTCCTATTCTTCTCAGTTTAAACTTCTAGGAAAACAATAGATAAGTAGGCTTTAACTCTATAAAAGGAAAGAAATGTAACTACTCAAGCAAGCTGCCCAGGCTATAACAATGAAGAACTTTGAAAGATAATTCAGACCATTAGCACACAGAACAGTAAGAAGAATTAATTGATTTTATAGCATGACAACATACGCAATGCTCCCAGATCAGAGATGTGGGGGAGGGAGGTGTTGGTGGACCTTGCTCCTCTGTTTAGTGGGGAATGTAAAACCTCTCCACAGTCTCACTCATGTTCACATATGCACAAGCCTTTTTGTGATCTACTGGGTATAAACTGTCATCTAAAGGAGTTCTTAGGTTTCATTCATTTCGGTGAGATTTAAGCATATTTAGATGTCTCGGAGATCAGTGCGATTTAAGGATATTTAAATTTATTTGAACTGTGCCAACAGTGAGGAAATTGCCACTGTACCTACTAAATACAGTTGAAGTCCCTGTGACTTTCTTAAGTCATTCAGAACGGATGCACAGGCAATCAGTCTGTACCCAGGGAGACCAGATACAATGGAGAACAGAATGCTTATACCTTTAGCCACTGTATAGAAGGGGGAATTTTGGCAGGTGCAGTTTTTAAAACCCTTCCAGGTTGAGCTGCACCTTCAAAAATTCCCTCTTCTCTACAGTGGTTAAAGGTACAGGCATTTTGTCCTCCATTGCATCTGGTCACCCTGTCTGTAGCACTAGCTCCCTTACATAAGAACATAAGAACATAAGAACAGCCCCACTGGATCAGGCCATAGGCCCATCTAGTCCAGCTTCCTGTATCTCACAGCGGCCCACCAAATGCCCCAGGGAGCACACCAGATAACAAGAGACCTCATCCTGGTGCCCTCCCCTACATCTGGCATTCTGACTTGACCCATTCCTAAAATCAGGAGGTTGCGCATACACATCATGGCTTGTACCCAATGGATTTTTCCTCCAGAAACTCGTCCAATCCCCTTTTAAAGGCGTCTAGGGTAGACGCCAGCACCACATCCTGTGGCAAGGAGTTCCACAGACCGACCACGCGCTGTACTTTTTTTTGGTATTTATTTGTACTTTTTTTTTGTATTTATGTATTTATACATGAATTCAATATATTGTATTTATCAGTAACACATATTCTTCAGCTGTTGTTTCCTGACAAAATAATTTTTAATTGGTTGATACAAAGCTTGCTTCATAGTCTCCAAGGACTATTAATTGTTATAACTGCAGTCATAACTTTACTGACTCCACTTTTTTTTTGTTTTTACAGGGAATCTCCTTTTTCTGCATCAATTGTAGTGCAATCCTATGCATGTCTATTCGGAAGTTAGCCCTTTTGCATTCAGAGGCACTTAGGCCCAGTTCAAAAGTGCAAAAACTAACAAGGAAATCAGCATTCCCCAAAGAATAATTGCACATTTGGATGCAAACCCCATGTGGGTGACTTATCCATAAAGGAATAAGCTAAGCACCTTTTTAACTTAATCAGTGAGTTCTGAATTTTTCACACAGGCTGCAGCCGGATCCTGCGCCTCCCGGGCTACCATGGGAGGCACCTCAGGAGAAGGGGACTTTCGTCCCCTTCTTCCAGGTAAGGTAAGCAGCCCTGCAATGGGCGCGCAATGTAGTGTGCAGCCCTACACGAGTGCCTTGGATCCTGCGAAGCGGAGCTCCGCAGACCCGCCTCCCATCCCTCCCCCAGGTACACCTCCAGCCCTCCCCCCTCCCCACACACCTCCCCAGAACGCCTCCTCCCTGCCCCCGCTTACCATACCGTGGCTTGGCGGTCCAGGAGACCGCCAAGCCACAGAAGCTGGGCGACTGCCCCGCACTAGCCCAGCACCGGCCAGTGCTGAGCTAGCATGGGTGGGAGCCCAGCGGTGAGGCTCGCAAACGTGCCTTACGGGACATTTGCAACAGTGCTCAGCGGTATGAAGCCGTGCCACTGAGCGCAAGATTGGGCTCTCAGTCATCAGAGGAGATGGGGCGGCACCCTGGACTGTCTCCCAGCAGATCCTTCCTTTGCTAGAGCTTGTCTTCTCCTTGTTTTTGGTTTTAAAAAGGCAGCTGTTTTTCTCCTTACTTGTGTTGAGTAGGAGAGAAAGGTGTGAAAGCAGACCCACCCTGAATTTTGGCTGAGTCTCAGAGTCTTTCTACCAACTAAACATGCTGGAAAGTAATATTCCAATGGCTCCAGCTATGCCTGTCAGTAACAAGGGGATCCTTGCTGTCTGAGGAATCCTTTGTGGAGTGAAGAGGAATTGAGAGCCTTTATTGTTTTTTGGTGACAGGATGCTGTCCAGGCAGCTCTCACCAAAAATTATTGAAATGTGAAGCAGTTCTATTATATTTTGGAGAAGCCAAGGACTTGGGCTACCAGAGGAATCTTGAGGCATATAAGATCACAGCCAAAGATTTGAGGAGTTACAAAATAGTAAAGGAGGGCAATTGTTGTTCTGGGTGCTCCACGAAAGAGCAGTGAATGGCCAGGAGTGAGCTTTGGACAATCAGACTACCAGAACAGAGGCCTTGGCAGAGTGGAGTCACAGCACATGAGGATGCTGGTTGAGACTGGTGAGCTCATTGTATTATGTGTGGCTTCATGGAAAGGCAGACTGCTCTAAGGGAGGCTTATCTGTCCAAGCCTGAAGCCACAAACTGAGTGGTGGTGGTGGGGGGGGAGAAGCGCTAGAAGGTTATATCACTGAGGGGCTGCCTTGCCTTTTGTACACCTTGCACATATCGACCAACACATTCTCTAACACTTGCTTTATGAGCATTTGTAATTAACTCTTGTTAAAGTAGGATCAGGCAATTGCATTAAATGCCAGTGGTGGACACATCTGTTGTTTGATGGATTTGCCAAACCAAAGTAGGACAATAATAATAATTTGCCACTCACTGATGCATCTGTTACTGGGGAGCACATTACACACTTAGGTCTTAATTATTTGTCGAATTAGATATCTTACGTGATTTTTTAAAACACAAATTTTGGATTAGAGCATCTCAGGACACAGCTTTTCTTTCGAAACATTTATTTTTAGAAATCTCAAACATGCAAAACGTCTTTTGTCATTGTCTCCCATGCCAAGATTTCACAGATGGACCTTCTTTCTATTGTCAAATTGCCATGGCCTTGGGAGTGGGGCCTGATCAGTGGTGTCGCTAGGGGGTGCGGGTGGTGCGGGCTGCAAATGGGTGATGCACACAGGGTGGTGATGCGCACTGGGGGGTGACATGCTAAAATCGCGGTGGTTAGGAGTAATACCGTCATTTTATATATCATTGGATGTGGAATTTCCAGCGGAATGCAATGCAAAAAACGAGTGAAATATCTCCTTTCTTTCAAAAGTTATGGCCAAAAAAAAGTACAAAAATGCATGGAGCCCTATGGAAAATGAAACCGAGCTGTATTGTGCATTTACCCGCGAGTAGGCGACCTTGCCTTAGTCCTTCGGAAAGGGCAAGCTGAGAGGAATCCAATGACACCAGAATGGTCCTTTTCCAATGAATGCAGCCCCTAAAAATACCTGTGAAGAAAGTCCCTCCCTCCAAGCAGACAAATACCTTGAGCCCTATGGAAAGCAAAACTTAGTGTCATAGTCGTGTTTACTCGCGAGTAAGCAAATGTGCCATAAGGCATGTTTGCCAGCCTCACCGCCGGGCTCCCGCCAGTGCTAGCCCAGTGCCAGCCGGTGCTGGGCTAGCGCGGGGCGGTCGCCCAGCTTCCGCAGCTTGGCTGGCTCCCAGACTGCCAAGCTGCAGAACAGTAGGTGGGGTGGGGAAGGGGGCGGGCAGGAGGTGTTCCAGGGAAGGGGGAGGCTGGCGGGGGGCAGAGAGAGGGCGGGGAGGAGGCGTGACGGGGAGGTGTGATGAGCGGAGGGGGATGGACTGGAGGCGTACCTGGGGGAGGGGTGGGAGGCAGGTCCACGGAGCTCCACTCTGCAGGATCCAAGGCACTTGTGTAGGGCTGTGCACCCTACGTGAGTGCCTTTACCTTAGCCCCATTTCGGGGCTGCTTACCTTACTCGGGGGAAGGGGACAAAAGTTCGCTTCTCCAGAGGCACCTCTCATGGTAGCTTGGGAGGCACAGGATCCGGCGGCAGCCCTTCTTGGTGCCGCCAAGCCTGGGTGCCCCGGGCAGCTCAGGATTGGGCCGCCCATTGGGAAAAGGGGATAGACAGAATTTCAGGGTTCCCACCTAGCAGACATGGTTTGGTTTTTCTTATATTTCTTATTGAATTGGTAAGATACTATGCATTTATTCTATAAATAGAATAAACCAACTTCCAGATTATTTGAACAAGGTGGGTATACATTGTAAAAATACAAAAATAAATGTTTAAAGCTGCAAAGTACCTTAAATTGGATCAAGAAATGAAGTAGATCTATTTGAAGTTTCTGAAACATTTTCAAAAGACAGTTCCTCACAGACTGCATTTTGCTCTGGAAATCCACAGGGCATGAATGACAGAATGTCCCTAGTTACAGACAGTACACAATTTGACTGACATGTATTTAAGTTTGGGATTCCAAAGACACAATAACGTGTTAATTAAAATCAAGCAACCCTGTATTCAATCAGGAAATATTTACAAAAAGCTATGTCAAAAGGTAAGGAAGGTTGCAGGCAAGAACACGGAGCCCAATTCAGAGATCAGAAATAACAAGTTATGTGAATAAGACTTTTGTTAGAAACTTTCCTAAAGTCATTCGTCAAAGCAAAATATGCATGAGAATCTCAATGGGATTCTAGCCAGAGATTTCTGAAACATAGCAGCAGTAAGAAGACTTGATTTTTAGCATTTTCCCAATGTAGCTACTAGGAGTGCCACAACTTACTGAGGCAGCTATAAAATTCTCTCTCACAAGACTTGAGTCCCAGAGCGCAACAGTTTTTGAAGCTTTCAATTCTTATGCTAGTGATTTTTTTCTTTTAAAACTTCCACCAATGGAAAAAAAAACGAGTAAATGATAAATCCCCATGATAAATCACTACACTAGATACAGAGGCTGGCAGAATGCAAGATGCCCACACAGCTTATCTGGCTGCCAAACGGCTTTACAAATAGCCTTTTAAGTATCCCAGTATGAAATGGTTTCCAACCTCATATCCGACACATGCTTTCCAAATCTGAGCCAGAAATTCCCTGTAGTATTTGGGGAACAGCATTAGTTAGGAATAGCATTAACTAGTGACAGCTGCTTCTCAAGGCAAGATTTATTCACTTTAACACAATTTTAAATATGATAGCTTTATACTAGAAAATATTTCACTTTAACACAATTTTAAATATGATAGCATTATACTAGAAAATATTTTCCTACGATTTAAGGAAAAGCAAGAGAACAGGAATATACACAGGGTGGGAGTAAAGCTTTCTTATGAACTTTTTGAGACATATGTTGCTGTGGTACAGATACTCATAAACTGATAATTTTGTGTGTGTGTAATAAAGCTAGTTAATCTGTTCAAGCCAATTTTATATTCCAAAACAGTGGAATTATATACCCAAAGGAAGAAAAGAAGGAAGATCTTATCTGCTCTTATGAAACACTGGAATAGAATTTTAGGACATAAACATGTAGTTTAACCACACAACAAGTGACTACAAAAAAGCAGCTGGTAGCTACTATGATGTCTTTACAACAGGCTGAATTTTTTAAAAAAATCATTCTTCAGAAAAATTTGGTGAACCAAAAGGAAAAAAAAAGTATTTATTTAAAACATGGTATCTGTCTGTACAGTTCCATTTATAGATGTTTCAGCTCCCACAACCCTCTTTGCTTTTGAGATCTACCTCCTGCCAAAATATTTCTTCTGCATAAGTACTGCCCTGCAATCTTTCCTGGGTTCTCATCTCACAGGTTCTACAGGCAACTCCTTAACATTCTAAAGATTCTAGAATCAGGTTAATTAGAAACGATACATCTCACCGATCTCTATCTGCTTGGTCATGTTTGAAAATTTAAAGCTGGAGAGCAATTAGTGCTATTCTAGAAAATAAATAATGTTTTATAATATCGAGCTAAATTTAAATAAATAAATATTTAAATAAATAACATTTATTTCTAATAATAATAAAAAATTATAGTTGGCGTGCATGACAATATATTTGCAGTATTTCCATGCTTAAAAAGAGGGGAAATGGGATTCATGTTAAGACTTTGCTGAATATAACCTCTCCCAGGACATAGGCTATAACCCTATGCACACTTTCAAGAGAATAAGGCTGCAATCCTAACCACATGTTCCTGAGATTAAGCCCCATTGAACAAAATAGGACTGAGTAGATTTGGTTAGGATTGTGCCCTAAGTCTCAATGAACACACTGGAACCTCCAAGTAAACAAGTGTTTGTGCTGCAAGTGTTTTATTACCATTAGCCAGCTCATGGTGGCTCCTTGCCATACTGGCTTAAAATCTGGGATGGATGGATCCTTCAGTTTTAAAGTCTAATTTATTTTTGAACCAATTCAGACCATAAGCTAATTAAAATGTTGGAATATGTTCTCACTTTCTAATAATAAAAATTATCAAAGATAATTTAAATGGTTCTATAAATGTCAACCTTCCTATAACAAATTTATTTCTCATAACATATGCTATATTTGCTTTTCTCAATTAAGTAATTAATGAACTTATATATTTTGTTTGCAGTGGTAAGTAATAAGAACAACCTTGATTTGGTATAGACAAAAATCAGGGAGAAATCTGCTTAAGCAACATTTTAAAACACAGCAAGGCAGCAGTAAAATTGCCAAAGAAGTAATCGAAAAAGACAAAAAAAATGGAATATAAAAACTGTTCTAATAAATGAAACCAGCAATCTAATTGTATTCTCTTCTCACTTGCTCTACAGAATATCTAGGTGAAAATTATGCATTTCAAACATTGTCACACCTGCTGTATGAAATATTAACAAGTGAAATAGAATTAAGCGTATTTATGTACAGCTTTTCAACAAAAAGTTTGCATTTAGTGAGGCACTTTAAATAGTACTGTGGCTGGGAGCCCTGGGGCAATGCCCTGAACTGGTCCTTCCCATGCCATCCTTGACAGTGCACTGAGTGCTACCAAAGCCACCATTGCTGAGGATTCAGGGTTGATCTGAATCTGGCCCTTGGCCAGTGCCAAACCTGGTCAATCCCTTACACAAGCCCTGCTTTTAAATACTGCAAACATGAGATAAACATTGATTAAATTTGTATGGGACTATGGTAATTTGAGTCCTTAAAAATTGAATTGAAATATTAGACTTAAAAAGAAGGAAGGGAAAAACCAATTCCATCCTGATTTTCCATTATTGAAAAGAAGATTAAACATGAATTTAGGCCTCAGAGGGAACAATCCTAACCCCTTATGTCAGTGTTTTCCAGCACTGACATAAGGGCAATGCAACTCTGAGGTAAGGGAACAAAAATTCCCTTCCTTTGAGGAGGCCTCTGTGAGTGACACCCAACTGCAGGATGCAGCACACAGCCCATTGGCACCACTATGCCAGTGCTGGAAAGCAGTGACATAAGGGGTTAGGATTGCGCCCAGTCTCTGATGAATGACCTATTTCTTCTTTAGGTTAGAACAAATCCATTACCTATTACTACCTCTCATCTTTCTTGTTTTACCAAGACTGGCATTTTCCTGAGGAAAGCCAGTCAACTAGGCAAACGTTTCAAAACCCATGTTTTATTATTAAGAATATTTACATATCACTTTTCAATTAAAAAAATAGTTCACAAAGCAGTTTACATAGCCGAATAAGGGTGCAATCTTAGCCCCTTATGTCAGTGCTTTCCTGCACTGGCATAGTGGTGCCAATGGAACATGTGCTGCATTCTGCAGTTGGGTGTCACTCATGGAGGCCTCCTCAGAGTAAGGGAATGTTTGTTCCCTTAGAGCTGCATTGCCCTTATGTCAGTGCTGGAAAGCACTGACATAAGAGGTTAGGATTGTGCCCTAAGTAAATAATGGTTCCCTGTCCCTAAAGGACTCACAATATAAAAAAGAGGCAAAGGAGACACTAGCAATGGCCACTAGAAAAGCTGTCATGCTGGGCTGAAGAGAGACTGGCTCTCCCCTTGCTAAATAGAAGGACACCACTTTAATAATAATATACATATATACAGTATTTATATACCGCCTTTCTTGGTCTTTATTCAAGACTTTATTCAAGGCGGTTTACACAGGGATTTTTTACAAATTGAAAGAAGGTTCTCTCTTTCAAGAACCACCACATTCAAGATGTTACACTCCGATCTGGTTTAACATTCTGGCCTCCATCCTCCCACGCTCCGAGCAGATGGAACAGCTCAGCTGCAGCTTGCCAGCTGCTTCAAGGTCACACAGTGCCGGTGGCCTCGAACTGGCGACCTTGTGGATGTTAATCTTCAGGCAAATGGAGGCTCTACCCTCTAGACCAGACCTCCTGCCCACTTTAAAAGGTGCCTCTTTGCCCAATTAGTAGGGTCTTGCTTTTATTAAAGTAGAATCATACATTACCAAAGTAAACACATATTTCCACAACCTAATTAATGAAAAGCACTGCTTTCCAATGCCTATTCAAAGGGGACAGGTATTGCTAGAGGAGAGCAATTTTTTAAA
Source organism: Tiliqua scincoides (assembly GCF_035046505.1). NCBI lineage: Eukaryota > Metazoa > Chordata > Lepidosauria > Squamata > Scincidae > Tiliqua > Tiliqua scincoides. The sequence continues at coordinate 177,958,833 of NC_089821.1, read as the reverse complement.
TTGCACATGAAGAAAAAAGAAAATATAAACATATGCATGCCCAAAGTAATAGTGGCGTGATTGGTTCATCTTCAAGTGGAAAAAGAGACTTTATAGATAAAACTGCTATCAGCAATTGTAGGCAAGATTTCTATACAGAAATATGGGTCAAATCAAGATTGAGAAAGTATTTCCGGATACAGCAAGAAGTAACATTGCAAGAAAGACCACTGTCCATGGGGAAAGCAGCAGGATTCTGTTATTTTCCTTCCTGCCACCTTACTAAAAATGGTGAGGAAGGAAAGGCAGTGGTCCTTCCTCCCCCTCCCCATGTGCTCAGGAAAATAATACTGATGCATACCACCACATCTGACTATAATAAAGAGAAAGGGCTGGATTTAGCAGATAACTGATCAAAGGAACAGCACGACAATAATACAAAATACTACATGCTAAGGCTTTTCTTTGGGGATCATTTGACTGCAGTTTATCTAAAAGAGACAGCTATTTGTACTGTGTAAGATAAAAAGCTAGACTTAACCACTTCAAATGGGGATTATGTGACCATGTACTGCATATCAGTCAAACATAGTAGAGCTTTGTGGATGTGTGTACATGAGACATAGTATCTTTACATTCCATTCATTTGGTAAGTCAGATGTTTCTCAAAATCTCTCTCTCTTCCTAGTCCACACCAAGTTGTTTTCCCGCACTAAGGCTGCAATCCTAAACACATTTACCACACAGGGCCCTATCCTTCCCTCACTGCCTGATGATGGAGAGGCTCCTTTGATGGCGCTGACTGCAATAAAGCAACGAGTCATGAAAGGTGCTCCGACAGCACATGAGTTGGAGCGCCAATGAGAAGGCCTGTGCCATCCCGCCCCCGCCATCCAGGAAGTACCCACTCGCCAGAGCAGGTAGGATGATGGGAGAGGGGGGAGGGGGTGACAGGAGGGCAGTATGGAGGTGGGGAGGGGGCAAAACTGGGTCGGAATGGGGATACGGAGGTGGTCCACAATGGATCATATCCTCTCCAACGGAAGCCTCCTTGCCCCCTTTCTTTCCTTAGACTTGCACTGGCAAAGTTGCTGGCAAAGTTGCCAGCGCAGGTCCGAGGAGACCCATTGTGGGTTGGGAGGCTTACGCAGGCCTCCTGGCCTGCACTCCCCCCCCCCCCCCGCACCATGGATGCAGCATTCGCCAGTTAGGTATTGCTGGGATGGTGGTGGAAGCATAAAATTGGGCTGATAGTTATCCCCACTGAACACAATGGAACTAATTTCATGCATAGGATTGTTCTGAAAGTTTTTGATCTTTCCCCTCAAAGTTCAGTCTAGTTTGTGTGTACCATAAGCATCCAATTAGATGTTTCAGACATGATTAACAAAATCATAGGGGGCTGCAAATGTGAGTAGATGAATAGTGAGTGGGACAGTTGCTTAACCCTTTCCCTTCTGGTTGCATTGCACCCAAAATGGCTTGCTAAAACTTTTTTCCCCACATGTGAAGGAAAAGATAAGGATTCTTGAGGTTACAATCATAAGCAAATTTACTTGTTAGTAAATGCTTCTATTGAACACAATGAGACTTACACTTGGGTAGATATGGTTAGATTATAATCCAGCTATTCTCAAACTGTGGGTCGCAACCCACTAGGTGGGTTGTGAGCCAATTTCAGGTGGGTCCCCATTCATTTCAATATTTTATTTTTAATATATTAGACTTGAAGCTACCATGGTATGTGACCACATTTGGGGAAATGTTACAGTTCTGTACTTTTAACAGGCTACAATGTATATGCTTTTAGCCATGACAGTCAATGGGGCTTATTCCTGGGTAAGTGTGGATAGAATTGCAGTCTTTGGGATGCTTGGATAATTTTTAAAAAATAGATCAGCAACTGCTTGGGAGGGTTAGGAAGGTTCTTTATTTTAAATAAATTTTTAAAATTATACTTCTGGTAAACTTTTAAGGGGGAAATCCAGAGCTGCCCATGGGCCGGAGCAAGTCCCTTCAAGATTGCAAGAAAGACCACTTTCCATGGGGAAAGCAGCAGGATTCTGTTATTTTCCTTCCTGCCACCTTACTAAAAATGGTGAGGAAGGAAAGGCAGTGGTCCTTTCCCCCCAAGTGCCTCCTCGGTCCTTTTCCCTTCGTTTGTGCCTCCTCGGGAAGAAGCTGGGCCAGCGCTCAGAGGTGTGCCAGCCTGTGGAGGCTGACACAAACCTCCGTGCTGACTTTCTCCATGAGTCTTACATTGGACTGATTGAGGAGGCATTCCTGGGCGAGGGGAGGCAGGGAGAGGGTGGGGAGAGGGCAGGCAGTGGGCAGCCCTGGGGGCAGGTGGGTGGGAAGTGGGAGGCGGGTCTGGGATCCAGCAGTTATGCCAGATCCCAATCCCCATTCCCAGGGAGATTGGAGCGGCTTGAACCCGCTCCACTCTCCTCAGACTTGCGCCACCTCAGGGGCTGGCGCGGCAGGGGCACATTGGGGCAAGTTTCCCCTTGCCTCTGGCTGAGCCGCCTTGGGCCCCTATCCTATGCTGGATATAGCACAAACCTCTTGGCTTGCCTGTTCCAGCGCAGAGTAGGATCGTACCCTAATTTATTTACTTAATTGATTGATTTGATTTTATCATATGAAGGGAGTTAAAAATTTTCCTGCTTGATGATGTCACTTCCGGCCATGACATCATTTCCAGGTTAAAGACATCACTTCTGGTGGGTCCCAACACATTATCATTCTAAAAAGCGGGTCCTAGTGCTAAAATGTTTGAGAACCTCTGATATAATCAATTGTGTTCAAGGACTATTCATGTTCTTAAATGAATCCATGTCCTTGTTTAGGGCCAAGCTATGATCTATGGCAACAGTCGTGTACATCAGAACTGAGTTTGCAGCTAGAGCAGGGGTCAGCAACCTGCGGCTCTAGAGCCGCATGTGGCTCTTTCAGCTGTCTGCTGCGGCTCCTCCTCCTTTTTCCTGCTGTGAAAGTGGCAAAGGGGTTAACAGGAGGCACCTGTGTTGGGAGGGCAGGCTGCTTCCCTCTGCCCCCTGAGCTCACTGCCCTCCTCTCCCTTCACCCCCACCTGCCCCTGCATTGGTTTCCCTTTTCAATTTTGCCCGCTCTGCAGGCTTAAGCTCCGTTTTTCCCTTCCCCAACTCTCCAGCAGGCTCAGCCAATCAGCATCCAGCAGGCTCCTGGCTTTTTCTGTTGGAATGGCTCAGGGCCCTTCACTGGCTGACTACCAGCCAATCCTGAGCCGCCCTCCTTCTCAGCCATTGCTAGCCCTTGCAGCCCGCCTTTCCCTGAGCAGGTCCCCACTCAGTGCAAGGAGAGGCTTTTCTTCCACAGCAGAGGAGACATCCTGTGTGTCTACTCAGTAGTAAGCCCCATTACAGCAGATGAAGCTTACTCCCAGGAAAGGGTGCCTGGAATGGCAGCCTTGGAGACCACTCAAGGCCAAGCGCAAGGACGGGTGAGTGGGAGCCTGCGCAGGTCTGTTCAAGAGTAAGCCCCGATGTAGTCCCTGGGCTACTCCCAGGAAGGTGTGGAGGGCGGTAGCCTCAGCCTCCTCCTGTGCAGGTCTACTCATGAGTAAGCCCTGCTGTAGTCAGTGAGGCTTCCTCCCAGGAAGGTGTGGAGGGCTGCAGCCTCAGTCCCCTCCTACGCAGGTCTACTCACAAGTAGTCAGTGAGGCTTCCTCCTAGGAAAATGTGGAGAGGACTGCAGCCTGAGAGCTCCAACCAACTTGTCTGCTCAGAAGTCCCATTGTAGCCAATGGGGCTTACTCCCAGGATAGTGTGGAGAGGGTTGCAGCCTGAGTGAGGGAGGGCAGGCAGGCAGGGCAGAAGCTGGCCTGTGGCTGCCCCCCCCTTCTTCTCTTCCCCACCTCTGGAGTCTGTGTCCTTTTTTCCTTCCAGCAGGGTGCCTCTGGAAGGTGTGGGGAGTTTTTTAGTATCCATGTAAGATAAGCAAATGTCATAACCGCCATATGTATTGGAATCCTGGAAGATCTGGTGAGGAGGTAGATGTGGTGTCAGCAGTGGCCCCTTTAAGGGTAAGGCCTGGGCATCCAGCAGAGTGTGCTGCACAGCTGCAGCCACTTGAAGGCAATAGGGCCATCAGGGATATAATGGGCACCTGAGGAAGGGGGTGTGGGTTGCAGAAGGAGTGCAGGTGGGAGAGGAGACTGATTGAGTGGGCTTATTGACTGTGACTTGGATACTCTGACTGATTTGACTGACTTACTTTGGAATCTGATCTTGGACTGTGACTTGGCTTATTGACTTTGGACTCTGCCCTGGATACTCTGACTGACTTTGTGACTAATTGACTGCTGGAGATACTGGAGTTTGGTGTGTGGCTGCTGTGCCCAAGACCTGCTGAGGACCAAGGGTCTGCTGTAGTGGTGGGAGGCTGCTGGCAGGAGAGAGGACCTCTGCAGGTTGAACAGGCGAGCTGCCCTGGAGGTGGGGTCCAGCAGGACTACAGGGCAGAACCAGGGTCATTTGTTGGGAGAAAGAAGGGGAGCTAATTTGCATAATTCTCCAGGCAGAGAATGGCCTTGGAATCAGGCAAAACACCATAGAGGACCAGTCTGAAAACACAGGACAAGAATGTATGACAAAACTAACTAAAAGCTACAAGAGGGGGCTACATTATAAAAATGGGACCTATAAGAGCATAAAGGTAAAAAAACAAACAACAACTATATATGCAGTGTTATCTTCATTTTATATGTCAAAAGGGTTTTGTGGCTCCTGAGGTTTTGTTTCCTCCGGAAAACGGGTCCAAATGGCTCTTTGAGTTTTTAAGGTTGCCGACCCCTGGGCTAGAGGGAGAGCAAGGATTTAAAACATATTGGGGTGGGCAAAGGAAGGGTAATGAATCTTCCCACCCCTTCACTTCCCCCTAAAACTGCTTCTTCCTAGCTGTTTTAGTCCCAGTTGTCTCCAAGACCAAACAATCAGTGAAAAATGCAATTAATGTGAAGTTGTTTCAGGGACAGAAGCATATCTATATCAAAGTCTTCAACTGGTTTAGTAGTCATACCCTTAATTCAGAGAATTCTGGGAACTACTGTAGATTTCTAAATCAGAGCTCTAAAATCACACTTGCTCCAAATAGTATCTGACTTCTTTTCTTCACCCAGGTTACAATAAACTGGAACTTGCTTCAAATATAATTTTTGTTACTTCAAACATTATAGAGCTGCTGTTCAGTGTTGCACTGAATGTTGAAAACTCACCTTGATGCATCATTTAATTGTTTTGGATCTACTGCATAATTTTAGATGTTCACTGGTAAGTCTCAATGATATGTGTTAGTTGCCTGTTAATTTGCAGGTCATAGAAAATTACATCAGAAATTCTTTCAAAGAGATAGTTATTTATGGATTAGAGGCTCTATCAACACCATATGGCTGTAGACAAGGGCTGATGAATTTTACTGAAGAGTCTTTGGAAGTAATTTTTATTTACCAGATTTATATTCCATTTAGTGTGGAATAAAGTGGCTAACAAATATGTTTGAACAAAGTTGATTACGGTTTCAGCAGGACATCCGCACATGGATGTTTTACTCTAGGAGAGTGGTTTTCAAGCTGGTCGGTCACAACCCACCAGAACCACTGCCACTTTCCCTTTAAGGGGAAGGGGCAGGGGAAGGGATTCTCAGTATTGTGCTGCTGTGAGGGAAGAGGGGGCTTTTTAAAAACATAATTTATGTGCTACTGGGGTCTGGGGAGGCCCACAGAGTTCTCTGCAGGGCTCCCTGTGGCCTGTAGAAAGTAAAAAAGTGATTGCGATTATGTAAAACTGAAAGTGGGTTGCGATCACTTTTTTATTTTTCACAAGCCGTGAGGAGCCTTGCAGGTGGCTCCATGGGACTCCCCACACTCCCCAGACCCCAGCAGCAGGCAAGTTATGTTCAAAAAGCTCCCTCTTCCCCTGTAGCAGCACGATCCTGGGGACTGCAATGTTGCTTTCCACCCCGCCCCCACAAAGACTTACCCTGATCCTCTAACTCCCAAGGAGTTTGAGAACTAGCACTCTAGAACACAGAAACATATGCCGACACCCTTCACATAACATCTACTCGGTTTCTGGCAGTCTCAGTTTCCATGTGTCTGTCCCCAGAAATATTTGCGTCCCATAGACCAAATCCAGCAGCAAAGCAGATAATGATGTCCTGGGCAAAGGGACAAAGCTATTCCCACCACAAATTTCTTCCCAAGGACAGGTTACTAGATGGCAGCTAAATCTTCATAGGAGGGGTTGATTAAGTTGCCCCCATCACCAATGTCTGGCTATCTCAGCTTCAGATGAAACTACCTTATACTGTGTCAGGCAAGTAGTCACAACTACTATTTCACAATTAAAGTCTAAAGAAGGAAAAAACCAAAAGAGAATGAAAACAGTAATGAAAGGTCATCACTAATGCTGCACTGTATAGAAAGCAACCAGAGGCAGAACCTGCAAGGAAGAAGCTTCTCATTCAAGCCACCATAGTCCTGAAAAGCCAATATTATTTTGCATTTTTGCTGGCACTATAAATGGCATTTTAAATAAATAAAGAACCACTATTCAAGTGTGAAAAAAGAAGGCGAGAGAAAACAAAGACATTGGAATGTCATGAATTGGCAATGACATTGTCCGGATTTTCCATATAAAGCAAGTGAACAAACAAAAGATGGCAATTGAAGGCTAAATGGCTAATGTGGAAGAAACCTTTCCTGTCTGATATCTTTTGCCTTAATTTGGGTTTTTACCTGCTGTATGCTTCAATAAGATAACAATGATAACAATAAGATAACAATGTGGCAACAGTAATAATGCAGAGCTGACACCTGGCAGTACCATTTCACACTTAACACATTTCCTGTGATGCCAAGACCTGGACTAGTGCCATAATGCAGTTTGAAAAAAATGTGCTGCTCAGTATAGCTCTTCACGTAAACTGCAACAGACTCCCCATTCTGAGAGTGAACCAAAGTTGGCAGAAGATCATGTACTGCACTTAAGCAAACTATATTCTTTATTATCCATTTTCCATAGTTCCAGCCAAGAATGTTGGGAAGCCTTCTTCTCTTCTCCAGTTTCCTTCTCCCTTGTTTCTTTCATACCACTATTTTATTTTCATTCTTTCCTTCCTCTCTGTCTCACTCTAGAAAATCTAATTTTGTCTGATTCCTGGGACTGTTCCCCAAATGCAGTTTTCTTGTCTCCTTATTAATTTTCCTCCAACAGTTACTCTTAAACCAATAATCTTTTAATATATGTCTTCTTTATCAGTTAGGTTGAGTTACAGTTAAATACTTTAAGAAACTCTTTCTGTCTTACTATTCACAGTCACTGCAATTCTTGAATTTCCAAATCAACTTGTCTTACTTAAAAGATAGTGATAGGACATAAACTGCTTCTGTATACAGGTGGAGCCTCTGTCCATGGGGATTCCATTCTTGGACCCCTCGTAGAAACCAAAAACTGTGGATACTGGAATCAGCTGTTTTTGGAGCCCACCTTTGCTCCGAAAGCAACCGAAGCTTAGCTCCATGACCTCTCCAAAGCCTGGAATGGGGCCCTGTGTGCTTTTTGAACAGAGTGGTTTTCCCATTCACAATCAAGATTTTTCCATTCCAGGTGGCTCCGGAGGCATCTAAAAATCTCCCAGATGTGACCAGAACAAGGTTCCGGTAGTGTCTGGGAGGTCTGCGGGGGGGGGGGGGGGAGAATCCAGGGGTTTGGCATTTGCGGTGGGGCAGGCCTATAGATAAAAAGGCCCCACCTGTATCCATCTGCCTTGATTAATTTTTTTTTTTTTTGCAATAGCCATTTCATATGACATACAGACCCTGAGAATTCCTGGTTTTTTCAAGCCTTTTTTCATTGGACTTTAAGATATTTGGCCCTAATTATGTAATCTCAGATGTAATTTAAAGTACATGAGAGATCATGTTTATCCTGAAATGTAAATTGCCAGTAAATAGATGAACACACTGAATTTTTCCCACTTCTGAACAATTCCCAAAAGATATATACAATTGAGAGTACTCTTGTCATATCAATTTCAGCATCTGTATAAACAAGAACCCCCCTCCCCTTATTCCCATTCACAGTCAAGATTTTTCCTTTGTGATTTTATTTGCATTCCAGTGTACCTTGAATTTATGGACATGTCCCTGTTATCTTAAAAGCCATAATAGTTCATGCTTCAGTATAAAAACATTTTAAATAATGACTGAGGATATTTTAAATGAATGAGGTTAATCTGGCTTTGAAATCTATCAGATCAATTGAAAAATGGAACTACCAGCTGTGCAGTACCAGGTCTGAGTATCAGTGAAGTAAGAGACACACATTTGCTCTCAATAACTATACAGTACTATGTGCTTCTTCTGGAGAGACAGGATTTATACCAGTTTTAACTTCTTGATATAAAGAAGTTCTGGTATAAATCCTGTCTCTCCAGAAGAAGCACATAGTACTGTATAGTTACTGAGAGCAAAAGTGTGACTCTTACTTCACTGATACTCAGACCTCGTTTTGCACAGTTGGTAGTTCCATTTTTCAATTTTTTCACATTTGCTCCCAGTACTATACAGTACTATGTGCTTCTTCTGGAGAGACAGGATTTATACCAGTTTTATCAAGAAGTTGGCTCTGGCTTCCTGACTGGCCAGCTTTAATTTCTAATACAGAAAAAAGCTCAGATTCGTGTCCAAAATGATGACATTCTGAACGCTGTAGCTAGGCTGCAAGAAGAGTCATGGCACGAAAGAGCTGAGTCAGGGCCAGCATTCCATCGACTTCAGAACAGCTATAAAAATGAAACTCGAAAAGCCAAGAACTGTCATGATGCATTGCTTTAAATAGATCAGAATGCAAGCTATTAAGGACACTTCTCCAAAAATAATAGTATAGTAGGCCTCACAGAGACCCTGGTACATAGGGGTCACAAAAGAAAGAAGAAGAAAAAAAGCAAACCACTTCCTCCATAGTAGACTGCATTTACTACTCATCCTGTTAAATGCCTAAAAAGGAAAAAGCAATGTCCCATTTAACAAGCACACAATTCAGAGGTGTATTTTTAGAAATGTATTGCGAAAAATAAAATGGAAAGAAAGATGAAACTTTAGGAAACTGGGAAGTTAATTTTCAAGCATCTTCTCCTATTTCCCTCTTCCCATGGTCATCTAATACTAGGTGAGGATTAGGTAATATGCTACTATTGCTTGTTTGGGGATGGGACAATTAGAGGGCTAAGGATGAAATCAATTCTAGTATGTGAAAAGCTCTTGGTTCATTTGTGCTGTACACAGTATTTTATATGGGGTTCATAATCTGGGCTTAAGAACATAAGAACAGCCCCACTGGATCAGGCCATAGGCCCATCTAGTCCAGCTTCCTGTATCTCACAGCGGCCCACCAAATGCCCCAGGGAGCACACCAGATAACAAGAGACCTCATCCTGGTGCCCTCCCTTGCATCTGGCATTCTGACATAACCCATTTCTAAAATCAGGAGGTTCCACATACACATCATGGCTTGTACCCCATAATGGATTTTTCCTCCAGAAACTTGTCCAATCCCCTTTTAAAGGCGTCTAGGCTAGACGCCAGCACCACATCCTGTGGCAAGGAGTTCCACAGACCGACCACACGCTGAGTAAAGAAATATTTTCTTTTGTCTGTCCTAACTCTCCCAACACTCAATTTTAGTGGATGTCCCCTGGTTCTGGTATTATGTGAGAGTGTAAAGAGCATCTCCCTATCCACTCTGTCAATCCCCTGCATAATTTTGTATGTCTCAATCATGTCCCCCCTCAGGCGTCTCTTTTCTAGGCTGAAGAGGCCCAAATGCCGTAGCCTTTCCTCATAAGGAAGGTGCCCCAGCCCCATAATCATCTTAGTCGCTCTCTTTTGCACCTTTTCCATTTCCATTTTGGCTTTTTCAAGAAAAAAATTGCTACAGAAATTGTTAGGCAGGACTATAAAGAGCTTCAGGCTAGAAATTAGAAAGATCAATAAATAACAAAAAAAGAAGCCATCAACTACAAATTTCCCAAGACATTCATGAAAACAGTCTTCCCTTCAGACTCATTGGGGTATAGGTGAAAGAATGATGAAAATAGAAGTTTAAACAGGGCAATAAGAATTGCAATATGAATTCTTCCTGGTTTGGTTTTTCCTGCCTATAAAGTTGTAATGTTGTTTAAAATTAAATTTGTGAAAATGAAAATGCAAGGTTGAAAAAACAGGATTAGATAAAAAATTTTAAAGTGTGCAGCGCAATCCTAAGCTGCACTTGAGCCAGTGCAAGTCCCTTGCACCGACCCAGGAGGGTCGCATATGTGCCGAAAAGCATGTTTGTGCCTCTTCATGAGCAAGCCACACCAATATACACCAGTATACAGTATACACACTGAATACAGCCTCCGTGGCAGCTTGTGCGGCCAGCCTTGTGTTGGCCCAGCTGAGCCGATGCAAGGATCTGGGATGGGCGGGGAATAGGCAGGAGGAAGGTGTTCCTGGGTGGGGGAGGGCAAGCGGTGGGCGGCCCAGGAGCAGGAGGTAGGGCTGGGATCCAGCAGTTATGCCGGATCCCAGCCCCTGTTCCCAGGAAGTTTGGAGCAGCTTGAAGCTGCTCCACTCTACTTGGACTTGCACCACCTCAGGAGGTGGTGTGGGGTTGAGGAGATCCATAGGGGCCAGGGCACCTTGCCTCTGGCTGAGCTGATTCTGGCTCCTATCCTGCGCTGGATACAGTGCAAGCCTCTTGGCTTGCCTGTTCCAGTGCAGGATAAGATTGCGCCCTTAATCTAATTTCAGTTGACTTTTAAAATAAACAAGAAGCCTATCGTGGACATACCCATTGCCTTCAGTATGGATCTCTTTAGAATGGAGAACTAAATGGGAGAGCCAGGGTGGTGTAGTGGTTTGGGAGGTAGACCTGGAAGATCCCAGTTCGAATCCCCCCTCAGTCATGAAGCTTCCTGGGTGACCTTGGGCCAGTCACTTTCTCTCAGCCTCACAGGGTTGTGAGGACAAAAGGAGGGGAGCAGCTGTGTACATCGCGCTGAGCTCTTTGGAGGAAGGGCAGTATAAAAATGTGGAAAATAAATAAATAAATTAGAATCTACAATGCATTGCATGTGGTTGCAAGGAAATGGGTGATGGGTGGAGCTAACCTAAGAGTGTGTATTGACAACTGCTGGATTGTGGCAATGTAGGTAGATGTTTCCACATATGCCTCTGAATGCCTCTGAAGCCTCTGAACTGTATGCCTCTGAAGCCCCCCTACCCCTATGTACTTTAAAGTTTTAAAAAAATAATAGACCTGATCATGGAACTCCCACACCATATGTGGTTTTGGCTCTCAGAATAAGCAGGAAAAACGATTTTTTAGCTCTCAGGATGTACACTCATTAGACCTTTCACTTACATGCTTAGTGATAGTGCAAATAGCTTTAATTAGTAGCAATGTAATTGTTCAAGCCATTGGCATATATTAGAATTGTTAAGCCCTATCTTTATTGCACAAAGAAGATGACCTGAACTTTCAGGTTCACTTAAAATGTAATATGTTACCAATGCTATTCCCATTAAGATCACTGGAAATGTAATTGAATAGTAAAATGGCTACTAACATTAAGCAGAAAATGCAGTTAGGCTATTAGTAAGCCTATTAAAGCTGCTGCACACAATGCTGTGTTTAGTAATATATCATGTCTCATTTTTGGAGGGAGAAGTACAGTATAAGCAGTTCCATGTACTTTTCTTTTTTTAGAGAAAAGAAGTATGAGTATATTTTATATAGACATACAGTCCACATTAATAATGACTGCTGTAATTATCAAGGATCAGGAGCTTGGATAAGGGTCCCAGTTTACAGTAATCAGGGATTTTCATATCATATAGATACAATATGTGGATACAATATAATCTAACAGGCGCAGTTAAATGAGGCTGGAATTTCTAGGGCTTCAGCAATAGATAAGCTACTTAAATTACTTTGATTTTTGGTTTTGGAATGAGAGGCAAATTTAAATAACAGAAACAGGATTTTTATTATGTCTTTCAAGCCCATGAGATTTGTTTTCACAAAGTAGATTTTTTTTAATCCATGGGCACTTTGGAATCAAAGATAATACATTATGTATCAGAAGTAACAGTGACGGTACAGTACTTTAAAACATAATTTCAGTGATCCAAAACAATGCATTTATATAGTTTCTCTAACTCAGGGGTGCTCAATAGGTGGATCGTGATCTACTGGTAGATCGCAAGGCAAAATGAGTGGATTGCGGAGCCCTGTCTCTCCAAACTGTTAATATGTCAGTTTCGTCTAGTGACTAGACGAAACTGACATATTTAGCTGACACTAAACTGACACTGAAACTGACACTTTAGCTGCTCTTCAGGCATGCAGCAACAAAACTGACGAAACTGACTAGACTCTAGTCAGTTTCATCAGTTTCATGGGGCTGCATGCTGGAAGAGCAGGAGCTAAAGTGGGCGGCAGCGGGAGGGGGAGCTGGGCTGCACTGGACTGAGGCGCTTCTTGGGGCTCTGTAGCGGAAGGGGGGAGGGGCAGGAGTTCGAGATGGAGTCGCTCTGATGGCGGTTGCCGCGGGAGGCCCCGAGTGACCCTCCCCTTCCCTTCCAGTCAGGTCCCGCCCAACCCAGCCCAGCCATGCCTGGCCCAGCCGCCCCTGTAGGAGCCCAGAGCTAAGTGCTGTGGCCGCTGCCACTCTGGGTCAGGGCTGACAGGTGAGACGACCCCCCTGGACCCCGCCGCTGCAGGAGGAGGGCCGGTGGGAGCAGTGTCTCACCTGCCTGCCGCCTGCATGCGCAGCCCCTCTCCATGGAAATAGGGAAGCCCCCCGCCCCTTCCGAGGAGGACCTGCGACGCCTCCCTCTCCCTGCTGGTCTCGGGGCGCAGCCACAAAGAGTTTGGGGGCGGGGAGTGGGGAGCTCCTCCCCCCCGTAGTGCAGCAAGGCTGGGCATGTACCTCTTGGGGGGACCTGTGGCTGCCCCCAGTATGTGGGGTGGGGAGAGAGGAGAGGCCTCCAGTGTGCTTCCTGAAGCATTTGGTGGGCCACTGTGGGGCACAGGAAGCTGGACTTGGTGGGCCTCCTCTGACCTGGTCCAGCAGGGGCTCCATACATCAAAGGGGGTGTCTGTCAGATGCTTCCTTCCCCCCTGGTAGATCTCCGGGCCTTGCTAGGTTTCAAAGTAGCTCTCGAGCCAAAAAAGTGTGAGCACCCCTGCTCTAACTCATTCTCTCTTCTCTACACTGGAAGTTTCCTAGGCTAAAACTAGACAACTGCATAGTTACAAATACTCTATAAATCTTTTAATTCCGATTCATTATTTCTTTTCAGAATGTCCAAATCAGAACCCTAAGCTCAAAATCACTCTGTATTTTATGTATGAAGTCCTGAGTTACACTTCTCAGGACACAATCCTAACCCCTTATGTCAATGCTTTTCAGCACTGACATAAGGGCAAAGCAGCTCTGAGGTAAGGGGACAAACATTCCCTTACTTTGAAGAGGCCTCGGTGAGTGCCACCCAACTGCAGGATGCAGCACATGTCCCATTGGTACCGCTGTGCCAATGCTGGAAAGCACAGACATAAGGGGTTAGGATTGTACCTTCAAACTACTTACTACAGAGTAGCAATGAACAGTGGTACCATTAGGATTTGCGTCTCCTGGTGCAGCAGTTAAGCATGTCACCCCTATCATGGATCTCCTCCTATGCATGATGGTATTATTCTAAATAAAATACCAATATTTTAATAATTTTGGTGGGTAGTGGTGTCACCCCCCCATGGCACCTGGTGCCACCTGCACAGCCTGCAGCCACCTAATGATGCCACTGGCAATGAATCTGGTTTCAGTGGAATAACTCTGGGGCTGATGTTTGAGATTCTGTTGCAAATAACAAAAAAAAAAAAAAAAAAAAAAAGAATCCTTTGCCCACTAAATGTAAAAGGTACAATTTATTACCAAGTGTAGTGAAAATGCTATTTTTTCACACAGTCCATTTTTTCCCCAGTGGAATTACAAAATGTAGCTTCCTTAGACTTTCATATGCATCTGAAGACAACCCTGAAGAACCCTGAACACTGAAGAAGGGTTTCTGCTACCAGACTCCTCAGATATGTGCAGTTAGGACTGATACATATGATGTCCAGCTGACACACGTCCCCATTACATAATCAGGGCTCCATATCTCACAATAACATAAGTAAGCCTCAATCACAAGAGTTGCCTGGGTTGCATGATTGTTTTAGCATCAGCAAAAACATCACATGGAAGGGGCCGCAGCTCAATTAGATGCTTTGAATGAATAAGGACACAGATTCAGTCCTTGGCATCTCCAGTTAAAGGAGATTGTGAGGCTGTGAAAAAGACTGGAGCACTATTTCCAGTCAGAGTGGATAGTACTGGGCTAGATGGACGAATAGTGTGATATCGGCATGAGGTGGCTTTGTTCTATGTTCCTATGCAGTACTTGTGGTCCAGGGGAAATGACCTACGTAGTTGCAACTGGTATATCTTACAGCCGTATGTGGAATCCTGCTTTTGGGATAACGTTCATCTTCCACATTATTGAAATATTTGAGCTAAGAACAGAAAGCACAGATTTGACTGATAGCCACCTCAACTTTGGCTCTCTACAAAATAAATAGCACATTTATTACAGACAAAAAACTCAGATATTTATAAGATGCAGATTGCTAAAAAAGAAAAAATCTATTCCCAGTCTAGAATGAAGAATTCAGCTGGGCTCACATGTGAGTTTCAAGCCAGCTGGACATCCACTATTGTATGCAGTCAGAATTGTCTCTTTTATCTGAATTCAAATAACTCTATTTTTTTCCAGTTAGATATTTATTACTCAGGAATCACATTTCCCACCCAGAAAGTGCAGATAATTTTGGACCCATGCCAGTTATGTAGCGTGTGTACATCTGAGGAGAGAAAGGGGACAGGGCTGTTTGGCAAAGAAGGCATAGAATCCTGGTGCAAATCGCTGCCACCAGGATCCACCCCTGTCTCCCCTGAACTGCCCACTGCCAAGGGAGCTGCCAATGCATGGTGGTGGCTGCATATGACCCAGCAGCGCAGCAGTGTGATGTTTGTGCCTTTGCTCAGTCTTTTACCTCATTGGAACTGAAGCTCCATTGTCATAGAAGACCCATAGGATTGTGCTGTCACTGATATAGAAATGTGTCCCTTGGCAATACTCCACAATCAAGACTTGGGCTGCGAAAAATGGCACATTTATAACACAGTGCTACAAAATGTAATTGAGAAGTTTCCCATAAATACATTAGCTTGCAAAGCAGTTTCACAGTCAGGGACATTTTGGCTCTGAAAGTAAATGCGTATACAGTACTTTGTATACATTCCGTAATCAGAGACATAGATATCAAAGCAGAATTCGAGAAAGTTTTGGCCCAATCTTACTGGTGTGCTATGCTGGCAGACGGTGGGGGCTGCTAGCACAGCAGTCTCTCTGCCATTCTGTTGAACACCTCTGCCAGCATGAGGCCCAGAAGGCTATGTGCAGCCAAGAGCGACCCTTAGACTGGCTATCGACAGATGCTGGCCAGTAGGAAAGTTCAACTGTGGATTGGAATGGGGAATCGGCCAGGCCAGGGAGGATCCTGGAGGCAGCAGTGTCCATGGGATCCACAGTTCCCATCTGGGACCCGACATGCCTTCTCCGGCGGTTCAAATCCATGCCAGTAAAATAGCTGGAGTAGAACTGAGTAAGCTCATAGGGGACCACAGAGTGCTGGAGGAGATAAGGAAAATATTTCTTTACAGGGCCCCCCCCCCCCCGTATCTGCAGATCCCATATCCACCAATTCAATTATTCGCAGTTCTGCAGATGTGGGGGCTCACCTTGCCCCCTTCCCATTTGCCTGTGGCCTTTGCAGGTATCAGAATGGCTGTTCAGGCTGAAAAAATGCTACTTCCATTTTTTTTCCTTTAAACTAGAAGTGACTTTTTAATGCCTTTAAAAGGCATTATGAGAGCCAGGGAAACCACAGAGGGGAAACCTCTTTGCGACACCCAAAGCACGGGGAGCGTGTTCCAGGTATCCAAAGTTTTGGGTATCTATGGGGGGTTCTGCAGCAGAACCTCCACAGATACCAGGGTACCATTGTACTTACCTCTCTTGGCTGGCCTGGCCTCTGTTGTGTTAGTGTCCCTGTTCTGTGCAGGCCGGCCCTGGATAGGATTGGGCCATTGATTTTCCTTTCAAAAAAATTCATAGGACAGAACATGTTCAGTGCCTCCTTCAATGAACTTCTGATCCTTCTAAGACAACTAAATCTTGGACTCCATGGCATGCTATCCAGTTTCATTACTGGAAACAATAATTACTACATATTTGCTGATAAGACGAGAGCAAAAACATGAAATATCTTTTGCTTAAGTTGTCCATAAGTCTAAAGTATTTATTTACTTCATTTTTCTTTATCATTAGTCCCATTTCAGCAGTGCCTAATGACAAACAGGTGTTTACTTGAAGCTGCTGGCTGACACGAGACAAGTTGGAAAAACTGCAGGTGAGTGGGTGGAAATCAAACAATTGGCACTACAGTCACCACACTGAACTGTATATGAACAAATCATTCATTATGTGATGTTCATAGAAGCTCTTCCTACTTATCCTTTTTCCCCACTGGCCTTTAGATCCACTGGGGATTATTGGTAAAATCCTTGGTTTTAGCAAATGATATCTTGCACAAACTGACAAGGGGTGATTCTAAAGCTTCCTTCCCATTAAATACTACACTGTGAAGTCCTTAGATGGATTTTTCCCCTTGAAAATGTTGAAGATTGTGCAGGAATCAGCAGCCCAGGAGCAGACAATACATCTTTCAAGGGAACTCTATAGGGCATAAAGTGTATTCACTCCCGTCTCATCTGAATCAAAGAACTTCAGCAGTAATGGGCTAATTGTTTTACTTGCAAACCATATTCATCAAAATCAATGGAAGTTCTGTCACTGATTTCAACATGGTGGTGCTGATTTAGTATAAGTTGGATACACAATCTCATCACTCAATCTAATGAGAACTCAGATGGCTGACTTTTGGACCAAGTTTATTTTGAGTAAAATTAGATTTTTTCTTTTACGTAAACAACAGAGCTCTGAACTTCCAACCCAAATTCTCAAGCTGCTTTATAAACATGAATACATTTATCCTGTAACTTGTCTGTGAAACAGCAAAGCACATTATCTCTGTCAGAAACAAAAACACTGAATCTTAAACTTATCCAAAGAAAGATAGGACTCAAGAGGATTTAGAATTTCTCTGTTTAGAATCTCAAGACTGATCTTCAAGCTTTCCAAGTTAAACCACAGAGCACTATCTTGATGCCGCTCTTTTTTATATGCCAGAACAGGGTTTGTTACACATTTGAGGTCTGGTGGGAAATGTGCTGGGGGGTGAACACTTACACAAGGACCCAAACCTGTGCCAGGCAAACCCTGAGGCTGCACAAGTCTGTTGCTAGCAGTCAGTGGTGTAGCTATGGGGATGCAGGGGTAGCAGTTGCACTGGGCAACAAGATTTAGGGGGGCAACAAACTGAGCTTGACGCTGTGGCCAAAGTTGTGAAAACCTTGGTATGTATGAATAATATCATCACGTTATATATCAATGGAAAGGTAATTTAATGCAGAATGCAAAGAAGCACACCACATTGGAAAATCTGTATTCTATCAAAAGTTATGGTCAATTAACCAGAAAATGAAAACACAACTGCCTTATGAACAAAAAGTGGATTCTAAAACTCAAAACTGACCTGTAAGACTGATTGTTCTGAGAGCCAATGAGATGTTATTATGATCCAGCATGGAACCAATAAGGTGTTAATATGAATCAGCTCTCATTTCCATATATCATAATACAGTTACCCCTACAAACTGGGTAAAGAGGCATTTTTTCAAGTGGTGCTCCTCTTATATTTAGCAGGGGAAGAATAACCATCCCTCTTCACCCCAGCACAGTGTCTCTAACCAATAAGGGGCACACTTTTTATTTATTTACTTAATTAAATTTGATTTTGTTGTGGGGGGGGGGCTACAAAATCTTCTTTGACCCCAGGTGGCAGATTGATGCCTTAGCTATGCCACTTACTGGGGGGAGGTGGCAGAGCAAGTGGGTGGTGAGCTCCTAGGGGGAGGAGGCGAGTTTTTCACCAATTCTCACTTTAAAAGCCGAGGTGTGATGTCACTTCCGGTTGTGACATCACTTCTAGGGCATCATTCTGAGCTTGGCACCGGGCTACGTGATCATTAGCTACGCCACTGCTACCAGTGCTTCCCACTTCTGTCCATTAAGCTGGAGCCTATGGGATTGCTTGCCAGGCCACTGTGGGGGCCAAGGCAGCAGTGCGCTTCCCTCAATTTTACAATTCCAGACACTGCTGGGTAAAGAGAGAGGACAGCCCAGTGTGGCCCTCTGCCTTCAAGTAAACTTCTCCACTAAGTGCCCAGCCAGAAACACTAACCAGGAAGGCCAGAGAATTCCTTCACGACCACTGCTATAGATGTGGGTAGCAGCACGAAGGACTCATGTATGTCTATTGCTCAATTCCTGGGCGCTACAAAAGGGTAGCTGACATGAACGCAGACTTTTCTAATCATCAGGGGAGCATATGGGGGTGGGGGAGTCTTGCTGGACTACTTTTTCATCGCCCCTCTAATGCTGGAGTTGCCGGTACACCAGAATAGCTCTTCATTTCTCCATTTGAGTGGTGAGTTTAGCATCTGACCCAAAGCATATGTGAGTCATTAAACTTTTATTCGTATGTTAATTTTCTCTCCTCCATGAACTGTTAATTCATTTAGATTAGAATATTAAAAGTTGAAGAGGTTCATGACCACAGAAAGCTTAATGGTTACAACCTGCTTTGTAAAGAAGTAAAAAGGTAGCATAACAGCCCACCTGCCTTGGTTTTATTTTGTGCTTATCTCCCTGTCAAAGTGTCCGTGTGAATCACTTGGCAGACAGGACATGTTGGGTGTCTCAAAATACTAGAGCCAGTGTGATTTATTGGAGAGAATACTGGACTTGAATTGGTTCAGATTCCTGATTGGTCATGATCACTGAATTGCTTTGGGCAAGTCACTGTATCTCAGTCCAACCCATCTCACAAAGTTGCTGCATACCTAACATATAAAGTCTGTGTGCATTGTCCTGAGTGCCTTGAAGGGAAGGTAGGATGCACATGTGATTGCTAGGCAGACAGTAGATATCTAGGGCAGTGATTTTCAAACTTTTCCTCTCGAGGCACACTGACAAGGCACTAAAATGGTCAAGGCACACCATCAGCTTTTTGACAATTGACAAGGCACACTGTGCTGTCAATGGGGGCTCACATCCCCTAATGGTCCTATTGATAAATGACCCTCTCCCAAATTCCCACGGCACACCTAGGGACCATTCGCGGCACACCAGTGTGCCACAGCACAGTGGTTGAAAATGGCTGATCTAGGGCTTACTTGTTCCATGTATTTACCAAGAAAAACACATCTGTGCAGAGTTTAGGCGTATCCCCTCTCTGTGCTGAGTATCTCTCTATTGCAACATTTTTGAACAAAATGGCTACTTCTTATTAAAGAAAGAAAAACAATAGCCATGTTCTCACTTGCTGGGCAATTCGAACTTTAGGCAACCTGCCAGTCATGAGGCACTACTTGACATGCTGTCTGCTCTATGGGAGTTTTCAAGTGTGGACTTACAGAATGGACCTTGTCACCTGCAGATTTTTCATCTGCAGATTTGACTCAATGTGGATCCCCTGACCCATGTTGAAGTCCAACCTGTACCTCTGGAAGGTATTCTGAGGCTTGGAGATAGAGCCATGTTGAAAAGGCGTGTAATGAATCCAGCTGGGAGGATGTGAATTGTGAGGCTTTTGAGGGAAAAGAGTGATGTTTTATGATGTTTTTAAAAAGGGAAAGAGGGGGGACCCGGGAAACTATAGGCCGGTCAGCCTAACATCCATACCGGGTAAGATGGTGGAATGCCTCATCAAAGATAGGATCTCAAAACACATAGACGAACAGGCCTTGCTGAGGGAGAGTCAGCATGGCTTCTGTAAGGGTAAGTCTTGCCTCACAAACCTTATAGAATTCTTTGAACAGGTCAACAGGCATGTGGATGCGGGAGAACCCGTGGACATTATATATCTGGACTTTCAGAAGGCGTTTGACACGGTCCCTCACCAAAGGCTACTGAAAAAACTCCACAGTCAGGGAATTAGAGGACAGGTCCTCTCGTGGATTGAGAACTGGTTGGAGGCCAGGAAGCAGAGAGTGGGTGTCAATGGGCAATTTTCACAATGGAGAGAGGTGAAAAGCGGTGTGCCCCAAGGATCTGTCCTGGGACCGGTGCTTTTCAACCTCTTCATAAATGACCTGGAGACAGGGTTGAGCAGTAAAGTGGCTAAGTTTGCAGACGACACCAAACTTTTCCGAGTGGTAAAGACCAGAAGTGATTGTGAGGAGCTCCAGAAGGATCTCTCCAGACTGGCAGAATGGGCAGCAAAATGGCAGATGCGCTTCAATGTCAGTAAGTGTAAAGTCATGCACATTGGGGCAAAAAATCAAAACTTTAGATATAGGCTGATGGGTTCTGAGCTGTCTGTGACAGATCAGGAGAGAGATCTTGGGGTGGTGGTGGACAGGTCGATGAAAGTGTCGACCCAATGTGCGGCGGCAGTGAAGAAGGCCAATTCTATGCTTGGGATCATTAGGAAGGGTATTGAGAACAAAACGGTTAGTATTATAATGCCGTTGTACAAATCGATGGTAAGGCCACACCTGGAGTATTGTGTCCAGTTCTGGTCGCCGCAAAATTATGCAGGGGATGGACAGAGTGGATAGGGAGATGCTCTTTACACTCTCACATAATACCAGAACCAGGGGACATCCACTAAAATTGAGTGTTGGGCGGGTTAGGACAGACAAAAGAAAATATTTCTTTACTCAGCGCGTGGTCGGTCTGTGGAACTCCTTGCCACAGGATGTGGTGCTGGCGTCTAGCCTAGACGCCTTTAAAAGGGGATTGGACGAGTTTCTGGAGGAAAAATCCATTATGGGGTACAAGCCATGATGTGTATGCGCAACCTCCTGATTTTAGGAATGGGTTAAGTCAGAATGCCAGATGTAGGGGAGAGCACCAGGATGAGGTCTCTTGTTATCTGGTGTGCTCCCTGGGGCATTTGGTGGGCCGCTGTGAGATACAGGAAGCTGGACTAGATGGGCCTATGGCCTGATCCAGTGGGGCTGTTCTTATGTTCTTATGTTCTTATGGCCTTTAGAAGACCTTAAAATGTTACTTCTGATTTTTCCCAAAAATTTGGAAGTGATGTTCTAAGGCAGAGCTATTCAAACTGGAGTATCATAACGCCCCAGCCTGACAGCCCTGGCCTCTGCCCTCTTGAGGGGCGGGGACAGAGGGAAGGCAGTGCGCGATCCCCAGGATGCAAAACCAGAGGTGGAGTGTGTTCGCTCTGCTTTCACTTTTAGAAGTCTGGGGAGCCCTGCAGACACTCGCTCAGGGCTCCCTGCTCCCTAGGAAGGCTGTTGCAGGGACTGTGAGTGCATCCCAGTCCCTGCAGCCCCCCTTAGCAACGCAATTCTCGGGATTGCATTGCTGCCTTTCCCTTGCCTCCCTCCCCTCCCCTGCAAGGACTTACTGCGGTCTTCAAACTCCCTGAGAGTTTGAAAACCCAGTTCTAAGGCCTACTGGGGACCTTAGAAGAGCTCCAGTCATGTTTGGAGGTCTGGCATGCCATTACCTGCAGATTTGTTTGTCTGTGGGTTTCCGTATCCGTGGGGGTTCTGGGAATGGAACCCACATGGATGCTGAGAGACAACTGTAGTCAGAAGGACAAAACAAGGCAGTGTTTGGTAAAGAGCTGGCACAGGTTAGAGGAGACCCACTGCGGAGCAGGAGGCTTACAGAGGGGTAAGGGGATTTAAATTCTCTTTTCCTTCTAAAACCTCATGATCCAGCTCATCCCCACTCTATACAGCATGCATCTTTTCATCATGGCTGCACCAACAGAGGGAGGGAAGGATAGGATTGGGCCATAATGGGTAGAACATTTTATCTATTGGTATTGCAGTCTTTTGCATGTGTATAATGACACCTTGTACACTTTTATGATGCTGGTACTAGAGAAATATTCTGAAGTTTATGTGCTTCTTTCATTTACGTTTATTAGTCAAGAAGTATCATTTTAGTGCTATGCTTTATTTCAAAATCAGGAGTTATACAAACCAGCACAGCAGCTTCATTCTTTGTAATTAATTAATCATCAGATAATGGATTTTTGGCAGACAATAAATGCCATACACAAGCAAGACATCTGGCAAGTCATGTTCTGTATGCATTCCATCTTATTCTGTCTTCTTTACTGAAGCATTTACTCAGTAGCGAATCTTTGCTCTATCTCACCCAGGTAAGCCTAATTTAAGTGATATCACCTGAGGTTACCGCCGTCTTTGCTTTTCTTACTCATGTTTCTGTGAAGCCTGTTGGAGGAAAAAGTGCATCAAAACTACTTTGATAACACAAGCTCTTTGAAATGAAACTGCATATATTTGGCTTAGGAAGAAAACCTCTTTTAGAAATAGAACTATCTGCAGTTACAGCAGGTAAAATAATGGTCAATATTTTATTTGTGTTTATTTCCTTTAATTCAAAGGGAGCAGAAGAAATGTTTTTAAACTATGTTGTTTAATCTGTTGGAGGCCTGAGATCAGCTTCAAGCCCCTTTCTCAACCAGCTTCCTTGATCAATCCCTTAAGTGAGTGGTATTCAAACTGGGGCATGGTGACGCCCCAGCCTGAGGGTCCTGGTCCCTTTCCCCTTAAGGGGCAGGGGCAGCCAGGAGGCAGGGAGGAGACAGTAGCATGATCCCCAGGATTGCGCCGCTCAGGGGAGCTGCAGGTCCACTTGGTGCACTTTCCTCGGGTCAGGGAAAGTGAGAGTGGGGCAATCGTGCTCTGCTTCCTGTTTTGTGGAGGCTGAGCGCAATCGCCCCACTCTCACTTTCCCTGACCCGGGAAGCCCTGCAGGCGCTCATGCCCAGCTCCCCACAGCCAGGGACAGCTGCTGCAGGGACTGGAGGGTGCACCCCAGTCCCTGCAGCCCGGTCAAAAGGGAACATGGAGCAATTGCGCACCACTTCCGGTTTAGAGGAGTGGGGCACGATTGCTCCACTGTCACCTTCCCTGACCCGGGGAGCCCTGCTGAAGGTCGCGCAGGGCTCCCCGCACCCCCGGGGGGCTGCAGGGGGCTTGGGCAAGTGCACCAAGCCCCTGCAGCCTCCCTGAGTGGTGCGATCCTGGGGATCGCGCCACTGCCTCCTCCCCACGCCCGCAAAGACTTACTGTGGGATTCAAACTCCCTGCGAGTTTGAAAACTGCAGCCTTAAGTCCTCCAAAACAGGCCTTTTCTGTTGCAGATTCTAGATATCGTTTCCTTTGGAGACTTGGAGTATTTGTTAAGAGTACTTGTTCCATGGGAAAGTGCATTCAAGGCCTGTTTCTAGGTTCACCCCTCGCCTGTAGCCTTTGGTTCAGGCTACAGTAGGCCACCCTCAGCCTAGGCTTTTTGCAACAGCCTGAACCACCCCAATATTTCTCCTCTAATGTCCTCCCCCATTTTTCTTCTGCTCCGTTTCTCCTTGGTACCCCAAAACATTTTCTTCCTCCTCTGGGAAGCTCATCTAAGCTCCCTACGTCCCTTCTCCCCTCCCCTTTTCTCTCTCTTTGCTCTGTCCCTTCTTATTCTAAAGAGTTCCTTGTCCTCCCTTCTCCTTTTTCCTCCTTCTAATTGTTTTTCCTAGGGCTCCAATGTTGTATGAAAGTTAGCTGTACAATTCCTTCCTGTACAGATTATATGTGTGTGAGTCAATTCACAGGGTTTTTGTGAGGACAAAAGGAGGGAACTATGAATACTACTGAGTTTCTTGGAGGAAGGGTAGAATAAAAATGTGACAAATTCTGTTAGACCCAGTTTGAACCATTTTTGGTTTTTGAGCACTATAGTGAACTTTTGTGCACCTTCACTCCCATTTCCATTTTCCTTTCACCAATGACTTATATACCATGTGGCCAATAACTACACTGAGTTCCTGCACACAATTGTTTCTCCCCAATGAGCACATGCTACGTGGGTTTTAAAAAGCAAAGCCATTAACAAGATCTCTGCTCAACACTGAGCTTGAATGGCTGTGCAAGAAGGATCAAAATCAGAAAGTGTGTGGGGTGGGTGGTGGAAAGGTGGTGCAAAGTATAAAACTTTGTGTATATGTATGTAATATGAATTTGTTAGCTGCCTTGAGCCTTCAATCTTTTAAAACAATCTTTTAAACTGTTCCTCATTCTGCTGCGCTGCTGCTTCTTTTTCCAGCAGATTTGTGCACAGGAATGCTCTGGGCAGTTACGTCTATTGCCCAGTGCCCCACCAGGCTGCATAGCAGGATGTCTGGGCATCCTCGACTGCCCAGAGTGTCCCTGGGCATGAATTGGCTGAAAAAAGAAGCAGCAACGGTGTGGAACAATAAGCACTACTTAAGTGGGGAGGGCTTTTTCCTAAACCAAGATCTGGCCTGCAGGCTGGGGTTTGGAGAGCCCTGTTTTAAAATAAACAAATAACCAGTTCTCAAAAATGGAATTTATTGTAGTGCATAATATGCCCCAAATGCATTGATATCTAGTATTTCTCAGGGACAATGAAATGTTACACTATATTTTTTACAATGAAACAGTTACAGCAGTTACTTACAGCGTATTACTACTAGATCAACCCAATTCACCATGTTTTTAACAATAGTACTTGGATTTAGTATTTTTCAGGTACATGCATTAAGGTTCAAATACACATGATGTCAGGAGAACCAAGATTAATCACCCTCAATTTTTTTTTAAAGCAGAATGAAAGAATCAGGAGCTGTGAATTTGTTTGCAGGTGTGGTGCTTGGGGTGGGGAAATGTCTTCTTTGCTTTTAATGTCCATTTCCAATCCCACATCTGCCGAGATTTTATGTAACATTCCTACATGTTATTTTTACCTCACCATTGCTCCCCACTTGCCTTCCCACCTACAGATGAAAAAAAAGTTTTACAGGAACTACTCCTTCAGAAACACTGCTACAATCAAATCTGCACCTCTCTGAGAAACTATCACCTCTCTTAGAAAAACAAAGGCCCTAATACATAAGTAAGCTGAATGTTGTCCAATGAGGATTGCAGCCACATTATCATTCTCTAATAAGAGTCAGATTTGCAGTTCCAGTACTGCAAAATGGATGAAGACTGTCCAAAATACTATACAGCTGGGCTTCTAATTTAGAAGACATAACTAAGACAGACTGATAAATCATTCAGAGAATGTCAATTATAGTTGAGAAAGAAATGCCAATAAGTTTTATGTGATTAAAGGTAAGTCTTAGTATGAGCATTTGTGAGTGACAACAGTAACCTCTCTTTAGAGAAGCAATTCATAGGGTGCTTTGTAAGTGGAAGTCTCCAGCAGAACAAAAAGGCTGTTGCACATGGACTATAATTATCAGAATGAAGTTTCTGAATGTGACGTTCTAAAGTCATTTATAACAGAATTACTGGCACTGTTATTGCTGGAGCTGTGTGCTATCACAATGCCTGCTTCATTAACATTTCATTTACTGTCAAAATCATAATTCTTCTCTGGAAATGTCTTCTTTGCTTTTAATATCTATTTTCAATCCTGCATCTGCCCAGATTGTATGTAGACATAAGAAAGTCATGCTGCAGCACATTTTTTTATGGATTTCTGGTTTTTAAAGACTGGAAATAACATTTTTTTTTCAGGTAAGGATCTCCCAAGCTTTTTCTTGGTGGAAGGTTTGCTTTATTTCACCATCTATTATGTATAACCAACAGCTATTCAGCCAACATCTAGCTATACTGAGAAACAGCTGCCTGATCCTGAGAAAAAATGCTGAATGGAATGCGTGCACCATGCAAGAGTTTTATGAAATGTAGAAATAAGCTAGGCATATGTGATTCAACCAGCTCAATGAGATATCAATATAGAAATGGAATATCAGCACCAAAATACTAAGAAACTGAAAACAATGCGTTTAAAACCAATATTATAAATAACTTGTGAGCTTCAAATGTGGTTTATGAGACTGGCAAGAGAGACCTTGTGTTATAGTACAAGGGTGGCCAAACTTGCTTAATGTACGAGCCACATACGATAAAAATCAGATGTTTGAGAGCTGCAATATTTAAGAAGCATTTAAATTCTTAAATATATTTACTCACCATGAACACAGAGTGCATGCATCAGCAGGGCTCCCCAAGACTCTGTTTAGGAGTGTAAAGGGCTCCAGAAACCAAGAAGTGGTTTCTACACCAGACGTTCCCAAGCTGTGAGTCATGCCTCAATTTTTGTTGGGTCCTGAAACTGAAAGGGCTGTTAGGCTATGTCAGGGCTTTTCAAACTGGGGCGTCATGACACCCCAGCCAGAGGGCCCTGGCCTTTCCCTTTAAGGGGTGGGGCAGGGGAAAGGCAGTGATCACGTCCCCAGGATCGTCTAGCTAAGGGGGCTGCGGGGACTGGCATGTACTCACCAGTCCTTGCAGCAACCCCCTGGGGGTGCGGGGAGTCCTGCGTGACCATCTGCAGGGCTCCCCGAAGCTTAAAAAGTGAAAGCACAGCAATTGTGCCCTTCCTCCGCAAAACTGGAAGTGGAGCTTGATCACTGCTCTTTCACTTTTTAAGCTTCAGGTAGCTCTGCAAATGCTTGTGCAGTGCTCCCCACACCTCTGGGAGGCTGCTTCAGGGACTGGTGAGTACATGCCAGTCCCTGCAGCCCCCCTTAGCAACGTGATCCTGGGGATGCTATCACTACCTTCCCCTCGCTCCCGCTGCCCCCCCTGCAAGGACTTACTGCAGTCCTCAAACTCCCTGTGAGCTTGAGAACAGGAGGGCTGTGTGCATCAAGGGTTAAACAAGCTGTTACTGGGTGGGAGCACTACTGCCCAATCACCATCATAGCCACATGCCTTGGCATTTATAAATCAGGGAGCAGCCTCTAGGGCCTCTAAAAAGTTTGCGAACCACTGTTCTACACTATATCTGATCCCACATTGTACTGTAATAATCCTATAATTAGCAAACATCAATATATATTATCCAAAAATGTTGATAAACTTCATTTAACCCCAAATGAGAATCATGCCTTTTACCATTAGCAGATATTATCATTCTACCAGATTCTATTTATGTAATTTATATGACATTATTATGAAATGACCTCAAACAGTGCAGACAAAACTTACTATCACCTTCCTAAGGGTTGCCTCTAAGAAGAAATTGTAATGGTTGCATCCACAATCCTTAATATCTTCCTTATTTTTTATTTTGCTGCTTCTGAGGATGATTCCTGTAAATTTTTGTGAGAGATTTGCCTGAGGACTTCAGAATTTGGCATGCTCTCCATTTTGCCTTTTAGTATAAACAATAGTGCCCCACAGTTGTATGTCCAAAACTCCCACTGTCTTCAGTGGGAGCTGTAATAGCATTTCTCAGGGCAGAATGTGACCTCATTATGTACACAGATTTGGATGATTACAGTGTAATTCAAGCCAAAGCCATCACTTAAATTTATATCAAGTCAAGTTTTTGAAAATATAGATAAGTAGGGATGCATGGTTTACTGGATTAGCTGGTGTAATTAATCAAGTTTTAATTTCAGATCAAAGTTGTCCTCCAGATCTGTGCCAGTTTTCCAGCTCCATTCTCTGTGCAAGAAATTCAAAGATGGGTTTTTTCTTCAGTAGGTATCCAGACCAAAAAGATCTGATGCACAGGATAAAACTATCATGACACTACAAAATGAGTCCATGCAGCAGCTCAAAATGTGAGTAAATATAAATACTGAACAGAATTACTTGGAATATTAATTTAGTAAAGAAGAAGTTTAAAGGTGTTATTGGATGTAGGTATATCTTTGGTGTTTGTTGATGGCTATAAATGGGACTTACTTCTAAGTAGGGACCCATAGGATTGAACTGTTAGAATGGGAAGGGCCAGATTCACAAATCCTTACTCACCCACTGTCAGGGCCCTGTGGGGTCAGGCCTGGAAGTGGTCCAGCAGACAGGCCAGAGGTGAGTACATAGTTCAAATCAGGCTAAAATCAAAGCCAAGAGCTGAAAACAAAGGTCAGATGAACCAGAGGCAGGCAATAAGACAAAACAGAAGCTCAAGGTAGTGAGCAAGATATAGTAATGGTTACACAGACATTAAGAGGCAGCACTCCAGGAGGAGAGGACTGGATGAGAGAGTCTGTATGACTACCTGAGTAGGACTATCCTCAGAGTAAGGAACCAATCCTGAAGCAACAGTTAATATAGAGTCAGCCAGATGTTATTGCTTCCCCAGATTACTTGGTCTGGTTGGCTGCAGTACCTTTTCTGTTCAGTTCACTGTATGGATGGCACTGCAGCCAATAGTTTGCATTGTATGGGTGGCATTGCTTTGTATGGGTGCTTTGCTATGTATGGGTAACATTATATGGAACTGCCCTGTGTGTATCATAGTGTAAAATGAAAGGATGAGGAAATAATGCAGCAGGACAAACAACATGATTTTCTATGGAGTTGGTTGAATATCATCCCCCATACATCAAACCATACCTGTCTGAGCTCACATAGTTTGTTCTTTCTTACAATAGTACAGTCTTGAGTTGCAGCTGAATAAGGCCCAGAAAGGACATTTTAGAAAAAATCTGAACTTTATGGCCTGAGGAAGCAGAAAGCTTTATTAATTTATTCACATTTTCATATCGGTCTTCCTCCAAGGAGCTCAGGGTGGTATACATTCAGATTTCTCTCCCATTGTCCTCACAACAACCCTTTTTAAGCTGAGAAATAGCAACAAACCCATGGTAATACATGGATTCTTCATGGTTGAGCAAGGATTTGACTCTGAATCTGCCATTAGATACTTGATTTTCTCTGTAAACCGCTTTGTGAACTTTTGTTGAAAAGCGGTATATAAATACTGTTGTTGTTGTTGTTGTCGTCAAGTCCAACACCAGAACCACTACACCATCCTGGCTCTTCAGTGTTAATGAGTGCAAATGCTGAACATGCTGTCATCTCCCAGAAACTGCAAGTCTCACCTGCATAAACGTATAGAAATATCCACAGCAAAAATAGGTAGAGATTCCAAGAACCAGGCATTTAGTTCTGCACACAAACAGAGGCTCTAGGTTGTGTTTTTTGAACAGTACCATCATCACCACATGCAGCATTGCAAATCACATCTGAAACTAAGGAGGATTTTTCAAAGCAGTTTGTGGCATGAAGACCAAAAAAATCCCAAGCCCTTGCCATGCTTCATACAACATTTTGGTCCTGGTCATAGATATTTGTGAATAACCCCAAATAAGCAATGAAGGACCACACAGAGTGGTACTCCACACACTTTGCATGTGAATGAGTCAGTATCAGTACTTGGACAACTGCCAATTAGAGCAGGCGGTACTGTTAGCCCAGTACTGAACTAATGGTCTAAGAATCTGTGTGTATGTGTGTGTGACAGTAAAAACCCCAAACCCATTGTTACTAGTTCTGACTAGAAAATTCTAGAAACTCCAGACGGCACTGGAGGTTCCTACCTTGGAAGAACTAGAAAGTACCATGTCTGTTGGGAGAAAATAGTTCTGAATAGTCAGCTAGAAGCTCTGAGCGGCATTCAAGGTTTCTAATATGACCTAGTCAAACTAGAAACTACTGTGTTTGTCAGGAACAATGAGAAGATCAGGACATTTGCAAGGTACCGAAAATGGGTTTTCCTAACTGGAACTATTCTTCCCACCAGGCATAGAACGTACTTTTACTAGGCATTACTAGAAATCTGGAACACCAACTGGAGTTTCGTGTTTTTACTAGGGGGAACTAGTCTTTCCCTTCAGGCACAGTATTGACTACGCTATACTGGAAACCTCCAATACCATCTAGAGCAGGGATGTCAAACGCGTTTCATATAAAGGGCCAAAGGTGCCTGCTGAGGGCCGGAAGAGACATCATTCAGCAGATGATGGCCAGAAATAAACACTTGGTTCTCACATAGAAATTAATTAGCTGCAAATGAGAAGAGAAAATGTGCAAATCCTGTTCATATTTTCAAGATATGAAAGAGTCCAGTTATCAAGTTGGGAATCCCAATTTTAACAGGGACTGGATGAATTGTATGCCTTATATATTGCCAACCCCCTTATATATAGGACTTCTGGGAATTTTTTCTACTACCACCCTGGACTAACAACCTCTGTAGCTTGTTCATAAAATCTGTTCCATTGTTGACATATAGAAATTGAGAGCTGGTCCACACAACCATGTAATTGCAAATAAAATATATATTTGTGTGACAATGTATGGGCAATCATTTGGCAGATCCTCTGTATAATATTAATGCAGAAATAGAAGTTGAGGTGGTGAAAAGGGACTTACAAGTTCATTTCTTGATCATTACTATTTCAATTATTCATGTGCATTAGCTCAAATTCAGGTTAGGGAGACACCCTTCTTCAGTGGCTCTCTGCAAAGGAGTAATGCAAAAAGCATGCTGAAGTGCATATCATTTGTAGATATGCAAAGTAGAGAATAAAAAATGCCCCTTGAATCAGTATTAATCTTGTCTCTAAAGACAACTTCCTGCAGTGTGACTTGAAATAATGTCAACAGATTCTTCTTGTCTAATGCCATCTCAGTGCATTAGCTGATTGTTAGAGACGGAAGTGAATATTGCAGATGAAAAGTTTTCCCTTCCCTCTAATATTCTTTTTCCTCTATTCTACAGTTGCTATGACAATAATCACAAGAGAGATATAGGATGGATTCTGCGTTTATGTTCAGTTGTAACTAAACTTTTACTGGAGCCTTAGCAGCTTTTAAGTAATTCATAGAACTAAACTTTGCCTTTTTATTTTCTGAACAGTACTTTGTTTTGTCACAACTGGGTGTTTTCTTGCTTGCAGTGCAAATAAATCCCACATCTACTGTACGGAAAATGTTTCTGCCTCAGGGAACATTTCTGAACTGTGCTTTGAAATCAGAGAATTACATTCCACTGTTTCAAATAGGGAGATATCCATTTCCCTGATTTTTTCCCAAGGTTGTGAGATGGAGTAGGCATGATCTTCAACAGATCAGGACTAGACTCATGAGACTCTGGATACTGCCAATTCTGAAATATCAATGCTGTACCTTCCTTAAAGCAATTACATTACAGAGTTTAAAGATAATGGGTTACTTTACTAACAGCAACGCAGGTGGTCCAGGGCTACATTGCAAAAGGCAAAACCAAAACCACTCCCCCCTCCTCTGATTTAAAAGAAGTAATTTTATTCTTTTCACAAAACAGAGTCTTCGTAATATCCTAAATGACTGTCATGCATTATTCACACTTTCGTTCTGGCCTCCTCTATTTAACTATTAAAAAAGGAAACCAATTTTCTGCTATCCCAGTTGAATCTATTCTGGGCAATGAACCATCACCACAAAAATCAGAAAATGAAACTTTACCAAGAAACATAAAAAACTGGAAATAGGAAACTCTCTGTCCTGTGACTAGCTGAAGCTGAATTACCTATCTCCCATCTATTTTAAATATATATATTGTGTGTGATTTAGTACAGCATTACATGAATTATCATCTTGTTTCTTCTGTGAAGAATCCTTTGGTGTGTCAAAATGCAAACTGGATACCATTTGAAAGACCCAACCTGATGACTTTGTGTTCTAGAATCTCATATTATATGTAAAAGCTACCTGGAAGTCCAGAAACACCAGCACCATGAATTCAATTTATTTTAACTATGCTGAGAATTTTCCCAGTGCTCAGTTAGAACACATAACTTTTATATAGCCAATCCTGGGACACATTCTTTCTGGGATCACTTGAGATGATTAAATCTGATTTCATTTACATTAAATAATATTTGTGTAAGCAGTATTCAGTAATGAATGTGATTGACCTTTAGGCACTAGGAAGAAAAAGCACTAACATATTAGCTTTTTGATTTATCAACAGAAGTTTTTGAAAGGAATTGAACAAGTGATTAGCACCCTAAGACCCTGGTTGGCCATGGTTCTACAGAAAGAAGGGAGTGCCTTTCTACCACTTGACTGCCATCAAGTTCTCATAGCCATGTCTTTCTCTTGCTTCGGGATTGGCAACTTTAGGCGCAGTTTATGCTCAACAACCAGGACTGAATATGGCCCTGGAATCTGTAACTGCCAATGCCTATTCTGAGGTGACACAGTGCCATACTGCACAACTCTGACAGGGCAAATAAAGTGTTTGGTGTACAAAGAGATCTCTGCACAATTATTTCATATAAATATATTATCACTATGTCACAACTGTGACATGGTACAGTTATATAGGCTTTTTCAGTTACAGTACACATATTCTATTATCTATTTTATTCCATTCTATTTTCTCAGGGCCCGAGCCTATCAATGGATTATGCCAGCAGAAAATACGTTCCGCTACCATAATCTCCTTTATGATCGCTACAAATATGACTAAGCCAATACGTGAGGGTTAGCTGCCTCTGCAAGTAGCCAGTTCCATGTGCTGATGGACACTGGAAGCCCACTGGAGCAGACAAGCCAGTGTGGGGGTTGGCGAAGGAAGGGGGTGGGGCAAAGGATGGGCAGAATGGGGAGGGGGTGGTCACAATGAGTGGTGATGGTGCAAGGGGGGCTAAATCAGGCCCATGAGTGGGGCTTGTGTGGCAGTACACACCTCCTTTCCTGGGCTTGGTCCACTTTCACAGATGAATGCAAACTTGCATCAGCAATTGAGCTGGTGCAGGTCCGAGTTGACCTATAGCAGCTGCTGGGGCAGAGACAGGGAAAAATGACCCCATACTCTGAGGAGATCTCCAGCATCCAAAATTTTCTCACAGAATGCAATGGAAGCCATGCCAGCACCGCAGCATCACCATGACGGGAGTTAGGTAAGATGGGACTGTATGTGCTTTGTCGGGGGGGGGGGTGAAATCTGGAGCAGTTCACTTATTTGGGTAAGGTTTTGCTCAGAAAACGAGGCTACTTGCTTTGGAGAAAATAAATTAAAACCCACTTGGGTATAACTGAGTTCAGTCCTCTATTATCACATCTGGAGACAAAGAGGTGCACACACACTTTAACAACTTAACTTACTTCTAAGAGATAATGAACTGATTAGTATAAGATTAATTCTTTTTTTCTGTTTTGACTGTAAATGATATTGTTGGAAATATACTGCGTTTTCTGAACCAGTAAATACTATACAGTTATCTACTTATCCAAATAAACTGTCCCTACTCGTATTATATATTTTCTTAGTAACAAAAATCTGAATAATCTAAACAAGAAATATGATTAGATACTTTAAAATCCTGGCTCCTTTTCCAGTCTCTCCAGTTAGCACATTGTTCAGGTGAGTATGTTGCTCACTCCTTTACAGCTCAGTACTGTCAAGTACAAGATGTTTAAAAGCAATCAACAAAATAATGAACTGGTAAGGTAGCTAGACAACATAAATATTTTTTTCTCAGCATAAATAATTATGTCATAGGCTTTCTGTAGCTAGCTGTGCAATAGGCAGGTATAACTTGCTATAACTTTTTGAATGGCTCTAAAAATTAAATTAAAAACAAGTATTCCTATTACACAAAAAGTAGTTTAAATGTAAGTATACCTTTTTTCTTCAGAGACCATTTCAAAATATGGTGTGCCAGCAGAACAATACTGAAGTCAATGGGATTATTTTGGTGCATCTATGTTTCCATTTATGACCATAGCCTTTGCAAGTAATCTACAAAACACTGGTGTTCCACCCACAACTTTCAATTATTTGAAAGGTTTCTGCCAAGGAGGACAACCTTGTGGTTCTTATGCAAACTAATGGAATGCTTTCTTAAGGTGGTCCTTTGAGTATCCTGCTTACTATCTCAAATTCCGATCAGAAATGTAGTTACATGTGAGCATGCAATGTTGTTGGCAAGAAAGCTTTCATGCATTTAAGATTGTCATAATGTCTGCATGTATTAATTCACCCATACATATGCAGATGAAACACTCCAATAAGTAATATTAAGCATGAGATTCAAAATAGCTGTTCAGGTAGCATTCAGGTTAGCTGCATGCAAGACAGGCAATTTAATGCTAAAATAGATTTATAATGCAAATGTTCTGACATAAGTCATAATCAAAGCATATTATTTCATATGCTCCTTTATTTTCCCAGGGCTAATATTGTACCTTGGCAACCTTTCATTATTAGCATTATTATTTAAAAAAAAAAATAAGGCCTGCATCTGAATTATACCACTCTGCATATTAAAGATCTCTTTTGGAGTGCTGCCCATACTTAATCAGAGCCCAATCCTATGCAGGTCTACTCAGACAAAATTAGATTTTGACACTTGAAGAAGAAGAAGAATATCTTTCGTTTTTTAAGTATGAATTACAAAATACGTTATCTCTGCATAAAAAAAATTAATATGCGAAGTGGCTCTAAGGATGGAAGATATTAAAACCCAATCTTAAGGGTAACAAATTGTTGGCTAGCTATATAATGACACAACTGCTACTTCTGATTAGCCAAATACGACCTATGCCCCAAATGCATTATTTGTAGGCTGTTCACCCACTCCTTGCCTGAGAACAAGAAACCAGATGCCAATGTTGCTTAATCTACAATATATAATCTTAGAATAATCTACAACAGGGGTGCTCACACTTTTTTGGCTCGAGAGCTACTTTGAAACCCAGCAAGGCCTGGAGATCTACCAGAGTTTTTTTTACAATGTTCGCACCATCATAACATATAACATTTATGTATACAATGTATGTTGGTGTACCTTGAGCCCCACTGAGTATAACAGGACTTACTCCTGAGTAGACATGCCTAGGATTAGGCTGTGAGGCTGCAATCCTAGCCACACTTACCTGGGAGTAAGCCCCATTGAGTACAATGGGCCTTACTCCCGGCGTTTCCTCCCAGAGGCACCTGAAGGGGGGGGTCGGCACTCCACGATCTACTCATTTTGCCTCACGATCTACCGGTAGATCGCGATCCACCTATTGAGCACCCCTGAGCTACAATCTGGTCATTATTTCCCTAGATTCAGGTAGATTTCTGCACTTTGCCAAGTCCTTCTTTATTTTGGATTGCTTTTTAATCTGCCCAACAAATTTCTGTCCAAGAGTTTCCTGTGATGCAAGACATTCTCCTCTTTCCTACCTTTTGCTTTCTGCTTTGAACAGTGACTATGCTTGCAACAGCAAATTGAACATTGCTTCCTTGCTGGGACTCATTCTTCCCTGACTCCTTTTCCAGAAATGTAAACATGCTGTCAAAACTAAGCCCTGACCCCAATTCCTGCCCTGGTCCCAAAACCTGTCTCCTGGTCAATGCTTCAAAAAGAGCCTATGCCACTACTGTATTGTACTTATGTCATCTTACACAGTGTGGACCCAAATCTTAACCAATTTTCCAGCTCTGACATAGCCGTACCAACAGAGCATGTGCTGCATCTTGCAGTTGGAAGGCAGCCATGGAGGCCTCCTCAAGGTAGGGCAATGTTTATTCCCTTACCTCAGAGCTGCATTGCCCTTACCTCAGTACTTGAAAGTTGGTTAGGATTGCGCCCGTGATCAAGCAAAAAAAGAAAAAAATAGTTTAGTGTGGAAGAAAGGTTTGCAGTTCATATGCAGATGGGCAGCCCAATCCTAACCTGTGCCGGCATAGCCTGGCATTTTAGCCTGTGCTGATATATTGCCCCTTTCTCTGAGTAAAGCCCCAGCCTGCCCTATGGGGTTTCTATGATCTGCACCAGCTATTTAGCTGACACAAATCCAGGAAGCCCAGTGTAATGAATGCCAGGCAGGCTGGGAAGGGGGTTAGGATACAGCAGAGGTCTGCTCTGCTGATCTCACCCCCTCCTAGGCTTGATCTGCCACCATTCTGTTTTCCCTGCACACAGAAAAGCCCCCTCCCTGCCACGCTCCCCATGCCTCTGCACCACTCAGCATAACCTTACCTGATCTGGACAGTGCTGCTCCTGCATGCAGCACCAGCAGGCTGGTACAGGCCTTGGAGCCAGTGCTGCTGGCTCATGAGTAGTCACACATATGCTTTATGGCACTTTTGTGATAACCTGAGTTGCCAGAGGGAGTGCTGCGCCAGCTCAGGTGGGGGTTAGGATTGCACTCAAAGTCTATGAGACATCTTAGGCACATCTAAACTTATCTATGAAGTACATTCATTTATTAGTAGTAGTAGTATTTTTCAGTCTGTAACTTGAGTTGCTTTACAAAAAGAAAATAAGGCAGTGATGTAGAAATATTAGTTTTTCCTCAGAGAAAAATATAGTAGTCAAAAGAGACTTCATTGCTATTTAGCTCTTGGTACAATTGCAAAAAGTTCAAGTTAACAGAATGCATTCTCCATTTCCAGTCTTTCTAACAGGACTCTGGTACGACCAGACAGTTCAGAAGAACAGCAGCTAATTCATGAAAAGCCCTTGGGACACATTTCCATGACCAAATGAACACTGTAACTGCTTACCATGTGCAAACTATCTCCACTGTTTTCAATATATGTATTTTACATTCACTCTGGAATTCCCACCAGAGGTGATAACACCAGGAAATGTGGCAGATTGTAGTGTACACAGATCATTAAGAGAGCAGTTAATGAGCTGTTGCATCCTGGCATTTAGATAATTCATGGAAAGATTCTGAGACTGGTGAAAATTAACACTGTGGGCTGTTTTAAGTTGCTAATTGGTGAAATACATTAGAGTCATAGTGTGATACCGGACATAAACATCAGCAAACATTTCATTGCATTTTTTTTAGTGCTGGAATGATGGACCTGTCTGAAAATATTATAGTACTTTGATTTTGTAGGTTCTGATCAATCCCAGCTTTTAGTACAACTTGTCCCTCTTAATAAACAACGCAAAGCAATTAAAAATGACATTTGTCATGAGGAAAATTCAGAATCCTACTCTCAGCCAGTTCCCATTCTGGTCACCCCACATTACTGTTTTCTCCATCCATTGCTAATAGTAGCTTCAGAACTATGGATTGGGATCATTGCATAGGGAGTATGGATTAACTCCCCTCTCTCCTAGTGCTGCAAACCCATCCAAAGCTGACTGCCATTACTCAAAGAAAATGACAACTACAATCAATCAGCACTTGATCTCATCAAGTTTGGCATAAGATTTGACAGGCATCAAAGTTTAATCTGAATATTTCTGTGTCAAACTATTGTTTCCTAACCAGAAGAAAAATTATGTTAAGGCTTCAATCTTAAGAGCATGTACTTGAAAGTGTTAAGTGGTACTTCTCATTCAATATGCTCATAACATTTTCTGGCAAATCTATTTATGCCAGGCTTGATATTCACTTAGGACCCCTGATGTAACTTTCATTGCACAATGAAGGTTACTATAGCCTGGCTCCTTTCAGTGTTATCAAGGTAATATGAGGAACTTTGAAGCACAGAGTCCACAATGTGATTAATTCTTACATAAATATTCTACCTTCTGGAATCTGAGGCAACATTATTGGAGTTTGGATGCTGCCAACATGTCCCAAAGTGTCTGACGTTATCTGAGTGGCATGGGAAAAGATAGTCTTGATTCATTGGCTAAGCCAAAGCTCAATTTGCAGCATGTCAGGAATAAAAGCTTTTGAAATAATCTACTAACTAAGGTTATAATATCTTTCCATGGTACAATTCATGAAGTAATATTTCTGTCAACTTTAAAAGAAACTCTTCACACAATAATACAGCTGATATAAGGCACAGGTAAGGCAAACAGAGGA
This sequence comes from Tiliqua scincoides, assembly GCF_035046505.1. Lineage (NCBI taxonomy): Eukaryota > Metazoa > Chordata > Lepidosauria > Squamata > Scincidae > Tiliqua > Tiliqua scincoides. The sequence continues at coordinate 177,920,898 of NC_089821.1, read as the reverse complement.
TGATTTTGGAAAGAAATGTTAACAAGGAACAGTTTAATACCTTCTTCATCATCAATCTCTGCTCAATGAGGCAAGGTCCAAAAGTGTACGTGTAATGTGAATTCACCAAGGAATCAGAAAACAGCTGTTTAAGTAGCTAGAGCAATTTTGTAAATCATGGACAGCATAAATGTTCAGACCTATCCTGAATACTGGCTCATATGTAATTTTAATTGTCCAGTCTGCAGAAGCTCAAGTGCCTCATGTTTCTGATTCCCACAATTAAAGTAATGTTTGAAGAGGGACTCATGGATTTTACCAATCAGGAAGTCACCTGGAATTCCACTCTGAATATTATTTTAATTGCAGGCAATTAACTGTGAGGCACTGAAAGCTTTGGAAAGTCATGCAGTTAAAGTAATGTATGAATTGGCTTCCAAACCTCATTCAAATAGCCACTGACTCTGTTGCTGCTGTTCTTTTTTTTTTTTTTTTTTTAGTCAATTGATGCCAACTGGTGCTACCCATTATGTGCCAAGTTAAGCCCGTATTGGCTTTTGGCAATGGTCTGCAATTGCAAATGTTAGTGCAGTTGCAATTGAATACAGATAGCCAATCCAAGCCCAGTTCAGTGAATTATTTATTTCAAATACTTCTGTCATGCCTTAAGTATTCAAGGCAGCCAGCATGTTAAAATGCTAAAAAAATTACAATATTCCAAAAATAAGACATGGTTTGGAGAGCAGAAGTGAAGCAATAATAAAAAATCCTCCTTCCCCAAATGCTCACTTGAAGAACAGGTTTTACCTTATGAAAACACAAAAGAAAAGATACCAAGCAGAACTCTCTGGGAAGGAAGTTTTAGAAGCCTGAAGAGTGTCATCCAGATAAAAGCACCACTAAGAAGTCTCTGTTCTTTCCAGTTTTCACACTCCAAACGTCTGGTGCATGGCAACTAGAAGTCAGCATTTGCTGACAAAATATCATGGCTTCCCTGGCTGAGATGGACAGATGGTGAAATGAGCTCTTAAGTTGTCTTATGTTCTATATCCCCTGTACCTATTATTCAGCATACACCCTCCTCTTGTGTTTAGGCTGGGACCTACAAGTGTTAACAAGTTTTCATTCAAATCTGGCTACAATCCTATACACGTTTTCCTGGGAGTATGCCCCACTGAACACAATGGGGTTTAATTTTGAGTAGACATGCATAGGCTTGCACTATGTATAGCCTTAATTTATAGCACAATTCTACGCCTGTCTACTCAAAAGGAAGCGCCACTGAGTTCAATGAGCTAAATGTGTACAGAATTGCAGCCTTAAGGTAGCATAGCCAAGCATTATAGTTTTCAACTACTGATTAACAGGGAGATGCTGCAGTCATGGATTTTCTTGTGCATTCCTTCTTCAATCCTTTTGTCTTCCTCCCTCTCCTGGCTGCTGTAGCTATGTTCTGGGAAGAAGGAAGACAAAAGAAATCTTAGGCAGGGCTACTTCAGGTAGGTCCCCCATCATGGAGTGCGAGATCACTGGTCTCGCTGGTGTGGTCATAATGACATCAATTTACTGAACCTTCACAATAGTGGCAGAAGTTCTACTTTCTGGACGGCTTAGCTGCCACTACACCTAAGTGAGGAAGGCAAGATATGGAGAGGCCCAAGCCCTGAGTCTAGTCTCAGTTAGGTAAGATGTAACTTAATCACACCACATTAGCCTTCTAGTATCTGCAAAACATTCCTTCTTGTGAAAAATATCAATATAATTTTTCTACTTCTCTTGGGTCCATGCTTGGCTTTGCATGCCGTTTCTGTGGGAGAATGAGGGAGATACACAAAAATAAACCCAGAAAGAATGCAGCAAGCAAAGCCAGTGATATGCAACAGTAATTTAAGAAATGATTCCCAACGAATTTTGTATCAGAAGAATGTGTCCAACAGTTCAACGGCATATCACGTCTTCATCTGACAGGACAGGACATGTATAGACTCCTGTGACTCCTCTTAATATGTCTACACACATGTATGTACACATATTAAGAAGTAACATGATCTTGCATGAATGTAACTAATCCAAAAGGTGTTTATATTTAACTTTGAATGTGTCTATGGCTTTTCTGTTCCTGAACATGCAAACAGTTTTAAGATCTATATATACTCCATATGCAGAGCCTGCTGTAATTGTCCCATTTACCATAAGAAAGCATGTCTATTTTTTCTTAGCACCTGCTGCCATGGTTTTTCAAACTCTTTATTTTAACAGAGTCTCTCAGCTATATCAGTACTGCACTAAAATCTAGATCATTAAGCAGTAACATTGAGGTTTAATTCACAACACCCTTGATACAAAAATGTGGTGCATTCAAAATGTAAATGCATTAAAATCTACTATCATGATCTATGGCAAATTTGTTATAACTTTCTGGAACTGCAGTTTCAATTTCTTATTGCAGATGATAATCTGTAACATACTTTATTCTCCATTATTGTACCTAAGGGAATTTTAACATTCCTCATTGGTTTGCTGTTTTACTCTCATACTTTAAATACAGTATTAACACTCTCGGCACTGGCATGAATTCTAAATATTCAAAAGAGAATCAGTAATGCACTTTTGGAAATTCATTATGTTTCAACATAAATTTTCCTAATTTCCTAATATAAGAAACATTGTAGTACAGAGCACTTTCCTGATATTTTCCATACTCTTTAAAAGGATGAAAGTCACGTCACCTGAAATAAATGTTGTTCTATTATAAAGTTTGACTGCCTTTTTTGAAAAGCATAAATGCACAATTCATGAACAATTCCTTTTTTTAACTTCTATATGCATTCATCTTCTCTTCTTACTACTGGAATACCCATACACTGGGTCATAGTTTTCTCATTTCCATGCTTTCTTTGGGACATAATTTATTATCAGATTTACTCCTGGTACTATGTTTAATTAATTTCGTGTGAACTGTAAAATGCATTAGTAGACGATAGACAGAATTTTATATTTTAGCTATAGTGGATGAAAACAAGGTATATGAAAGTGTTACATTTTTGTTTCTCCTTCAAGGACTGTTTGCCGAGCATACCCCCACCTCATGTTATTAACAATCCCAATGATCTCACACACACAAATTGGGGGGGGGGGATTCAGGATAAGTCAAGAGGATATGCCTCTATCTGGGATCAGTAGTGGACTATATGGGTGCTAATAAAGTGGTCAATTCTAATAGGACAGAGTTACAGTTGATTGGTGATTCAGGGACTTGGTACTTGTCTTGATCTCAGCTTTGTTGTACTTTCTCTGAAGCAACAGGTTTCTGGTTTGTGAATGCTCTTAGATCTGGCCCTCTCATTAACTGCCTGGCACCTGTGGCACAAAAAGCCTTTTCTCAGTTAAGTTTGGTAGACCAACTGAGCCCTACCTGGACAGAGATAGCCTGACCATCATTTTCCACTATTCACTCAGTTTTTACTAGAAACATTCAAATCAGATTACTGTAATGCATTGTAGTGAATCCTGATGAAATGAATGAGGCTTGTTGAATGTCATGGTAGATGAGTGCAAACAAATGAGAGCACAAAAGCAAATTTCCTGGCTTGATTAGGATAAAAAATTGATAATTTTCACACATTTTACTGAATATCTGCTTAGTAAAATTCTTATTTTCCTTCCATAAACATACTTGAATCTTTGCCATTAACTTCATAGAAAGTTGGGTAATAAGACCTCTTATCTACCATCTGAGAATTTGACAAGTTAAATGTACCACATAACCCAGAGTATTTGCTGCACAGTGATGATAGTTTGCATAGTAAACCTGTTTCCTTAGTAGCTAGTCAGTAAATGTATAGTACACAGATCAGAGAAACAGCCTCTGAATATATTTAGATGCTGCACAGATGTGTTATAAACCATGAAATGTCACAACCTTGATGCAATGTAGGGAAGGTTAAGAACATAAATTCTCTACACAGCTGCTGATCTTATAATTAATGTCATTTTAATTATGGAATTTAACTGGCTTCTAGTTATATTTATTCTGATATGTGGAACCTAATACAAGCAGAAGGGACTGAAGATCTCTGCAGCTGATCCCATCAAGAACCATGAGAGTTGGCAGTAAGATGACCAACTAGAAAAGACATTGCTGGGGTGAGGTGGGCCAGTTACTCTCCCCCTGCTAAAAAGAGGAGCACCCACTTGAAAAAGTGCTTCTTACCCAATTAGCAGGGGTTGTGGCAATATAGTGTCTTTGTGTAAACAGACACTCCCTGCCAGAAATCGGCTGGCTATACAGGCTACTGGAGATAGACTGCCTCTTCTTTGCATTAAGGGCCTCTTTGTTGTATAAACAGACACTCTGCTGCAGGCTATGGGAGTCCTGACTGCCTCATTAAGAGCCACTTTGTTGTGCTTTGACCGCTGTCATATATGCGGTCCGTTGTTATGTGGTGGATGCCTGTATATAGTAACCTATTAGAAAAAGAGATCTGTAGCATTTCCCCAATGCAGTCATATACTGTGGTTGCATCGTCTAATATATTAATAACAAAATACATATTGAAATGAATGGGAACCCACCTGAAATTGACTTATGAGCCACTTGGTGGGTCCCAACCCACAGTTTGAGAAACACTGCCCTAGTGTACTTCTGCTGTAACACAAGATTGTTTCAGCTAAGGGTGCAATCCTTACCTGCGCTGGCACAGTTAGGCCAACTGTATCCAGCGTAGGTTTGGTGCAGCCCGGGTTACAACTTGGAGTAAAGAGATTTCAGTCCCCTTACTCCAAGCAATGCCACAGGTTGCCCTATGGGGATTTTGCAGGTACAAATCCTAGCAGCCCAAGTAACGCCACTCAGGTCAGGGAGAGAGGTTGGGATATAGCCTCATGGCCATGGCTGGTCCTACCCCCTCCCAGGCCTGGTCCACCCCCAAGGCTGCCCTCCCACTGCCCTAAAATGCTCCCCCCCCACTTCTATCTCCCACCGTCTGTCTGGACTGGCACAAATCTATCTCTGGGTGCGGGGCCAGCACATGTCTGTGCACTAGCCTAACCTACTCCCCGGTCATCGCAAATGTGCTCTAAGGCATGTTCATGACAGCTGAGAGCCGGCACAAGGGACTTGTGTCAGCTCCTGGGAGGCTAGGATTGCACTGTAGGGCCCAATCATATCCACCTTTTTAGCACTAATGCAGTCACAATGCAGCCCTGTGGCAATGGAAAAAAATGTTTCCTTAACTTTAGGAGGCCTCTATGACTCCCTCCCTCTCACTGCAGGACACAGTGCATGCACGGCTGGCACAGCTGCATGAGTGCTGGAAAGTTGGATGGGATTGGGCCCTAAATTTCTTTTCTCAGTTTCCTCTTCAAATCATATTGTTATGTCACAAAATTATCTGTCAAGGCTATAAGACTTTGGACCTAAATGTTTTCAGATCTTCTTCCCCCTCTGTTGTTGCTCCTAAAATTCCTATCAGCATACTCACAATAGTTAAAAAGTCCCAACACAACAGCTTTGGAAGCAAAATTTGAAGCAAATGAAACACAGGTAGACTGTGACATACTGACTGAAGAGAATATCAGTTGGGAGGTGGGACAGACAAAGAAAAATCTAACCTGAGATAATCATTAATAAAAGGAATAAAGAACAATTCCCAAATGAAGTTCCAAGGTGGTAGTAAGCTGCTGGAATAGCCCAAGAGGAAACACTGCTCCTGGAATTATACACCCCACCACCTGTGCCCCCCCCCCAAAAAAAACCTCACATACACACTTTAACCTTTGTCACCTCCTACACCTTAGCCATCTGGCTGCTTAGGAAAGCATGGATGGGAAAGAAGAGGAAGGAAGGTGGCACCAGATCTCAAGGTAAGGGGCAGAGACTGCTCCTGATTACTACTCTCCTGGCTCACCTAGCTGCTTACCTAAGCAGTTGGGAGGGTCAGGATGAGAACAGTGAGGTAGTAGCAATGGCAGCTTTTTATTTCTTCCTCCAGCAGTGTTGAACAGATGGCTGCAGCACATCACTGCCTTCAGAGCCCAATCCTAATTTGGGCTGGCACCAGGCTGAGCCCTAGTGACAGTGCTGGGTGCCTTAAAAGTGCTATAAAGCACATTTACAGCAGCCAGTGAGTAGGGAGCGCAGGCGCTGGACTTGTGCCAGTCAGGCACTGGGGCCAGCACCGGAAGAAGGAGGATGTGCTGCCACTGGGGGTAAGTGCGACTGCTGGGCAGCAGTGCAGTCGCTGGAGGAGATGGGGGAGGGTGTAACAAAGGTGGGAGGGCAGGCTAAGGGAGGAACCAGGGCAAGAGGGGGTGGGAACAGCAGAGCTTGCTCTGCTGGATTCTGAAGTCTGTGTCAGGCCGGAAGGCCCGACATGGAATATCTCAAGTCTGAATCAGCAAAATAGACGGCACAGACTTGAAAAGCCCCACTGCGGGGCTTGGGGCTTTCCCCAGGGGAAGGGGACAAAATTCCCCTTCCCCTGAGAAAACCTCTGGCTGCTTCCTGGTGCCTGTTGGATACAGTGGTAGCCACTTCGGCGCCACTGCCCCAGCAGATGTTAGGAAGCTCAGGATTGAGCTACCCATGAGCAGGTAGAAAGCCAATTGACATGACTCAGAGGGCAACAGGCCAGGGAGGGTGGCAGGCAGGGTGAAGGGCACTCCTAATCCAACATCCAAAATGGCCATTTGAGTCAGCCTCATCGTTTGGCTATCCTTGCAAGTTGAGAGTGTGCAATAGCTCAGTATAGGAATGGGAAACTTTCTTTGTCCTTACAAAATATATTTTTGGAGGTATATACTGATGTGAGAGAAAAAAGTCCCCCAACTCACCTGATGAGCTGTAGATGGACAGGTTTCCTCAAAGAAAGAGTTACCATAGGGAGCAATTTACAGCCACCTCCAGATGGCAGTTGTTTCATGCACAAGGACAAATGCCTCAGGAAATCCCATACTGGGGAGGCCCACAAACTCAGAAAGAAAAAGCACTTAACAACGTGTACCAAACCCTGCAAGCCAGGTGATTGGAGAGAACTTTTAGAAGGGTAGCCGGCAGGATGCAAGCCCAGCAGAGAAACAGGGACCATTAGCAGCAGAATCATTAGCAGCAGCAGCTGGCCCAGGTGGAAGGCCTGATAGCCAGAAGGCACTTCAACATTCCAGCTTCTTAAGAAGAGGACATCCTGCTGATTTGTTAATTGTTGGGACCACACAAGAAGGGAATAGTGAAACCAATAATATGTGTAATGGGAAGCAATACCTATGGAAAAGGGTAATGAAATTTCACTATTGTCCTTTGTATAAATGTTCAAGTACAAGGTAAGTGGAAAGAATATCTGCAGAACCAGCTGGTCCCCTAATCTCATCACAGCATTTGCTCTGGCTAATGATAATTGCCTATATTAAATACAATATGGGATTTGTACATCTGCTCCTTAATATTAGGGGGGAAAATCATACAGAAGAATATTTTGCATCTGGTTGAATTACGAACAAAGGATAGTTAAATGAGAGTTAATTTGTCACTTTTTCTAACGTATTTCTCAACAATGACAGTATAAGGCAGCTCCCTAAGATCTTTTGAAAGAAAAGGATGAGTCATCGTAATTCCACAGTGTCAAAAGTATCTATATTATACATCCACATGATCAAAACCAGTCTTGTAAAGTGGACAAACACCCCAGCTGCGTGGCTGCCAAATAAATCACAGTTCAGTGTTTTTTTCCCAAAAGGAAAAAAAATGTTATGGCTGGCTATTAAAACCCTGGTTCCATCAGGGCCCAATCCTAACCAACTTGTCAGTGCCAAAACAGCTGCAACACAACTTCAAGGTAAAGGAACAAACATTCTTTATCTTGAGGAGACCTCAGTGACTGCCCACCCACCACAGGATGCAGCACATGCCCCATTGGCAGAGCTGCATCTGCACTGGAAAGTTGGTTAGAATTGGGCTGTAAGGTTTACAAACCAAAATGTTCGTCCCTAGTTTCTGGCATGTGTTAACAACAGTGTTCCATTCATCTGCATATAACACAAAACCACGGTTAATTCTGGGAAAGGAAGGACAGGGGTACTTCTGGTCCACCTGTCCACTGCCCCATCCTCTTTTTACATGCTCCTTGGAAAGTGTGTGAAAAAGGGAGTGGGGGTACCACCTCTTCTTCCTAAGGGTCTGCAGCTTCTCTGCTTCCTTTCCTCCTCCACTGCTTCTTATAAAATGACCTGGTAGGGAGGATGCAGGAGCCTCTCAGCCCAGAACCTACCAGAACTGGCCATTTTACTGGGAACAGCAATGGAGGAAACCTATGACCATGAAGATGGTATGGTATGGGGCCCTGGTACATTGGGTGCTGGTGCTTCTGTTGTGCATTCATGCTGGCAGCAGAATTTAGGGAGGTAGGTGGCAAAATCTGGTACCATTTTGAGCAGCAAATTGACTTGAGCCCTGCCTGGGAGCCAATGCAGTGTCTACACAAAAACTACATGAGACAAGGTGTTAAACCATTGCTATTCCCATTCAAAAGCCCAAGATACAAAATAATTTTTCCAAAGGGTAAGTGTAAAACACCATGGTGTAAAAATGATGGCTTAATTTTTATGTGAAGTACATATTCCCAGAGAATTGCCCTCAATACGCTACGTGGAACAAATTCAATGTCCATTTACCCTTCTGCTCATCTCCCTGACTCCAACATAGTTGGTCAGTATCTCCAGTGAGAGTGAAGAGCAAGTGGTAAGATAACATAGCCTGTAACCTATGAGAGAAGTCTGAAACAGATGTAATCACACCAGTCACTTCTAATTCAGTAAAAAAAGAACTGATGGCTAATTTTAGAATTCCCTAATTACAAGTTTTTCCCCCTATGGCGTTTTAAAAGGCTAGTAATCTCAGGAGGTCTAATAACTATGCTGGAAACAGGGGCTTTTAGGAAAGTAAGCAGTGTGCAGGGAAGAGAAAAAGACTACACCAAGTAGGACATTCAGTTTCTCTTTTCAAGTCTTTCATTTAGTTATAAGTGGAGGGTAAACATACTTTAGAGGTAAGAAATTGTCCAAAAGCTTCCTCTAAAATTTTAAAGCATTTTAAATTGAAAAAAACACCCATGTTCCGCTCCTCCTAACTTTCCAAACCAGGGAGAGGGCTGGTTCCTAAGCGACCACTAGTTGTTGAATGAAAAGGTCACATTCTGTTGCACATTCCACCCTCAGCAGCCCGAAAGCCACTAATCAAACATTATGATTCATAATCTGCTCATAGAGATAATTAAAAAGAAAGGGTGAGCAAAACAAAAAACTGGAAAACTGATGTTGAATGAGTAATAACCTTCTGAATTCCACGGGATAACAGTGATTTCGTAAATCAGAAAACATGTAAAAAGAAAAGGGCATGAGCCCATCCCTCTGCGGGTACAGCACACACATGCAGAATTCTATAGAGCTCTCTTTCTCTTCCCCTCCCCCTCTGCGTGCCTTTAAAGGAAATGGGCAGTCTGTGGCCACTTCCCCTAAGCAAAATGCAAGCTACCATGGCCACAAATTTTTATTTTTATGCACTGAATTGCTAATTGAACCCATTGCTCCATCTTTGTAAAATTTACTGACTGCAAAGACTACTTCAGACAACAGTGTTCAAGGATGAAAATATTGCTATAATACTTTACATCTAATCATCTATAACTGCATATGCCTCTTTCCCCAAAGGTACTTCATCTTCTGGGCATTTGCAGACTGTCAAAACAATCTTAGTTTAGGAAATAAAAATACAAAAAAACTTTGTGATGTGGTACACATTGTTGTTACAGGTTACTGACTTCCCATATGAACAGATTTTAAATGGATTTCAATTTTTTTAATCCACTCTGAAATTACCAGTGTCATTCATTATATCTGTATTTTTCTTCATCTAAGTGTTTTTTTTTCTCTGGCGCCACATCAACAGGCAAAAAATATAAGTAGTTTGCAGCATTTTCTCTAACGCTGAAACAAAGGAATAACGGAATTTTCTAACAATTGTGCATCTATAGATTAGCCAATATTACATGCTTTTATAACAAGTGCACTAAAATCTTCTATGAAAAATTAAAATTTGAATAAGTAGATAAGATATAATATAAGCAAAAGAAGTCCGTTTGAATTCAAAAGGCACAAATACATTGCTACCTGCCACTGCAAATACCCTTTTTCTATCATCTGAACCTGGTTCAAGTACATGCAGGAGCAATTTACATATTACTGCATTCCATTACATGTGTTGCCTGGTTTGCTCCTGGGCTGCTATTATCAGGAAGACTTCCTGTTTCAACCATTTGAACTATTAAGAAGTGAAAAGACCCAATTTTGTGACCTTACTAATAAGCAGGTTGTTTAGGACTAGGTCTTTACCGCATTTCCACTTTTGACAGTACTCTAACAATTCTAATACTATAGTTCAAGAAGCCCAAAAGTATTTATATAGAAATTTATATAACAAAACTTGCAACATTATATAGAGTATTTTTTTAACATTAATTTTTTTTAAAAACCCAAAACTTTGTACTTTACTCACCCATCCTTCCACCCATTCTTAACCTGACAGTTGATCATCCTGCAACAGCTGTCTCTCCCTTGCATCTCTTCTCACCAGCAGCTGAAAGCTCTTTCTTTCCCAAGGAGCTCTGAGCTGGTGGCATAACTCCTTAGAAGTTAAGAATGTTAATTAGCATTTTGTGACACCAATTCCAGGGTCAGTACATTTTAACAAGTGAAGCCCAGTCCCTCTGCAAACACCTGGAAGATTCAAAAACTGCAGTTTGCATATTCTCTAAGTTTTTCCTTTTTTATTTTAGTATATTTTATTCTTTTTTTCTTATTTCTTAATCTGCCCAATGTTGCATATACGCAACAGGGACCAAATGTGTACACCTGTGGGCTAGGCAAAAATGGGTTAAGAAATAGTTTGCGTAAATCCATATGTTGCATTTAATTTGACCCTTTATATATCTCACTGCAATCATGTTACCATGGGCTCTAAGAGTAAAGCTTTGACATTGCTATTAGTAGCAATGAAAAAGCAAAGCACATGTGTGTGTGTATAAAATACTAATAGTAATGAAATGTAAGTACTTAAAAAAAAGGGCAAGGAAAGCCTTAATAAATGGCTTTTATACAAGACATTGTGAGATAATACAAGATTCTTGGGAGAACATGAGATTATTTTCAGTCTTTTTTCTTAAGTCTGAGAAAGAAAGAAAAAAGAGTGATCTGAAATTGCCTCTGACATACCAAGAAAATGTTTCCAGTGGACACAATGTAGACCCTTTAAATGAGCTGCAAGTTTTAACAAAAGTGCTGTGGGAAATAGAGGGAACAATAAAGGTAGTCCATAAAACTTCCAAGAACAGAGTACTGGAACTCTATCAGTAGCAACAAAAAATTCCCTACAACATCTAAAACTTTATGTATCAATATTAGTGTCATAGAACAGCTTGGCAGATATGCCCAGTTCCTTAGGAATAAGTTTCAGCAGCGTTGTCTTAGTCCATAACTGATTTCTTTAAGAGAGAGAGAGTGGAAAGTTTCACAAGTCAAAAACATGAAAAGGTTTGCAGACTTTTTCTTGCTCTATAATTAATGATTTACAACTTTTTACTATCAAAGTAAATTAGAAAGCTAAAAGAACCCCATCTGAACATTATTTAACTTGATAAGTTAGTTTTTTAATGAAGCACTAAAAACATACTTATACCAGCGTTTCTTCTCCTGTGTATATCCTTTTAGAGAGGCTGCAATGCTTATACATTTAGCCTGACAAGAAGAACATAAAATGTCCAAAATTCAAACTTTGTTTCTAGCCTTATAGCCCAGTCCTATGCTTTTCTCACCTCAGCCAATGTAGTGATCCCAAAATGGCTACTGCTTCATTATGCACGGGAGTGGGGGCAGGAGAGTGGATGCATGTTGTAGTGATCTCCTCTTGGTAAGGGAACATTTTCTCCCTTACCTAAGGGTAAGCCTCCACAAAACAGAAGATCTATGTGCACCTGCACTAATGAACTCACTGGTGCATGTCTACACCATGAGCTCAGGTCCACGAAGGAGGTTAGAATTTGGTGACTGTTGAACCTGCCCCCTTCCTGGATCTGCTCTTCTTCTACCCATGTTGCCACCCTGTTCCACCCTTCTTCCATGTCTTACATGCTTCAGCAGTCCTCCAGGATTTGCTGATCCATGTAGGAAGGCTCTGGTCTGCTCTCTGGCACTCCTGCAGTGCACTACTCCGTGTGCTGCTGGAGTGTGTTTTACCACTGCCATAAGGCAGTTGACAGCAGCAGAACAGACTTTCCACTGTCAGCTGACCCAGATAGGATTGGGGTCTTTAGGAAATCCTAACAATTTTCCAGCACTGACATAAGGGCAATGCAACTCTGAAGTAAGGGAACAAACATTGCTTTACTTTGAGGACGCCTCCATGACTGTCCCCTAATTGCAAGATGTAGCACATGCCCCACTGGCACAGCTATGCCAGTGCTGGAAAGGATGGTTAGGATTGCATCCTTAGTGTCATACATGGGAGCTCCTAATACAACAATAGCTTGGACATCTGATCACAGTGGGAGATGGACATGATAAAGACATGCTAAGAAAACAGGAATTTCTTATCTGATAATTCCCCTTATGGGGTAGGAAAGGTGGCCATTCATGACTCTTTGGAAGATGCCTCTCCCACTAGTAAGCGGCAGGGCAAACCAACATATCGCCTTCTCCTGATGTAGAAGGCTTATTGTCCCCAGACCAGTCCTGTCTCTGCTAGAGCTGGAACTGAATTCTCTGAGCTCTGCAACTCAGAATTTTCTTGACATTTTTTTTTCTTCCTCTTCCTTTCTCTTCACCTTTTTCTCTCCCTGCCTCCCTAATCAGGGCTTGGGCCCCACACAGGCAAAGAAAGGTTTGAGGGGGACAGTCTGTAAGATCCTTTTTCTCCACGCTACTGCATGAGGGAGGCCTACCAGAGAATAATATTAATAATACTGAGTAACACTTATGGCACAATCCTAACCAGGTCTACTCAGAAGTAAATCCTATTGTGTTCAAAATAGTGAAAAGTGAGGTTAGGATTGCAGCCCTAGTCTGAGTAACACTTGAGCCATTCTTAGTTTGGACAGCTCCGATTGTGTTTGGAGGAGGGCAGGTGAGGGGAGCCGCAGATCTGATTATCTGCAGATTTCAGTATCTGTGGGGGGGTCCGGGAAGATACAAAGGCACCACCTGTATACACCTCAAAAGAAGACTCTAACTACCTCCCCACTCCAGAGGATTCTTATCTATACTGCACTTAGCAATCACATTTCTTCATTTGTACAACAGAATTGAAACCAGGTATTTGATGGGTTTTTGAGTTCCGCCATACTTCTTCCATTTTCCTGGCTTGCATTTTCTACCCACTGATGCACCTCTACCCTGGTTAAGATTCAGTCTATATAATCTGGACAACCACTTACTTTTATTTTGATACAAAGCCTTGTCTCTGTGTCCACATAAAACACAGTTGTTCCACTAAGCCTGGATGAGAAGGAAAATGAGGTTTTAGCCAAGGGCATTCAGAAGATCAAGCTATTCACATTGTTGATCATCCGCTTCTTTTGAATATATGAACTGGTTCTGAGTCATAATAGAAATTATTATGCTTGCCTTTCTGTATGTGCCCTTTCAATAAAAATTATTTTAAATTACAAAGGTTGATTCCTCCTATATGTTCAAATACCCTTTCAACTGAGTTTGAAAATCAATTTCATGATTAGGTGTAATGTGCAAGAGGTTTTTAAAGGGGAAACACTGCTGATCTGGATATATCATTCCCTACAATTTCCCCTCTGAAAAACTCACATGCCTAACTGGTTGAGTTCAAAGAGCAGTTTGGGAATTCTGTGAGGGTATCTCCAAAAACAAAGCAGGTGCAGGCATGGATCATGCACTTGCCACTCTGGATTGCAACCAAATATTTTAGCCTGTTCAGTTTGGATTTTGCCAAAAATAAATACAGTATATGATCTATTAAAGCACATTTTGCAAATGTAAACATACAAAACACTTTCTCCATCCAGAGGGAAATGCCTAAGGGCCATTGGTGCAAAAGGTACTTATAGCCCAAACATATGCAAGTCTTCTCAAAAATAAGCCCATTGTGTCCAAGGGGTCTTGCTCCCAACTTAGTGCGCAGCGGATGCTGCAGATAACTGAGAATAGGCACAGGCTGGCATGAAATGGATTACACTCTTGTTCTTACAGATAAGCTAATATCTTCTGTTGCCAGAAAGCTTCCCCATCCCTGGTTCCATCCTTGCAATAATCAATTTCCTTGGGAAGCAGAGGACTGGCAGAGAGGGCTGACTAACAGAGACAAACCCTCTACAAACTAGGCTTGTTCTTTGAGTGTGGAGGGTGAAGCTCAGCTCATAATGGGCCATGGATTTCTAAATAGAAAAAATTTGTATTCCGAACCATCTATGTCCTAAATTTGCTTTCATCATAACCATGTCATATTGTGTACTTATATCCTGCTAATGAAGGGTCCATGCTTGGTTGGCTGGCATGTGTGAGGGATCATAGCTAATGATACAGTATGTACTTCACATCCAGAAGGTCCCAGGTTCAACTCCCTTGACTTCCGACGGGCGGACTTCCCTCAAATGAGGAGGCTGGTTAGAAGGAGGTTGAAAGGGAGGGTAAAAAGAGTCCAGTCTCTCCAGAGTGCATGGAGGCTGCTTAAAACAACAGTAATAGAGGCCCAGCAGAGGTGTATACCGCAAAGAAAGAAGGGTTCCACTAAATCCAGGAGAGTGCCCGCATGGCTAACCAGCCAAGTTAGAGAGGCTGTGAAGGGCAAGGAAGCTTCCTTCCGTAAATGGAAGTCTTGCCCTAATGAAGAGAATAAAAAGGAACATAAACTGTGGCAAAAGAAATGTAAGAAGGTGATAGGGGAGGCCAAGCGAGACTATGAGGAACGCATGGCCAGCAACATTAAGGGGAATAATAAAAGCTTCTTCAAATATGTTAGAAGCAGGAAACCTGCCAGAGAAGCGGTTGGCCCTCTGGATGGTGAGGGAGGGAAAGGGGAGATAAAAGGAGACTTAGAGATGGCAGAGAAATTAAATGAGTTCTTTGCATCTGTCTTCACGGCAGAAGACCTCGGGCAGATACCGCTGCCCGAACGGCCCCTCCTGACCGAGGAGTTAAGTCAGATAGAGGTTAAAAGAGAAGATGTTTCAGACCTCATTGATAAATTAAAGATCAATAAGTCACCGGGCCCTGATGGCATACACCCAAGGGTTATTAAGGAATTGAAGAATGAAGTTGCAGATCTCTTGACTAAGGTATGCAACTTGTCCCTCAAAACAGCCACGGTACCAGAAGATTGGAGGATAGCAAATGTCACGCCTATTTTTAAAAAGGGAAAGAGGGGGGACCCGGGAAACTATAGGCCGGTCAGCCTAACATCCATACCGGGTAAGATGGTGGAATGCCTCATCAAAGATAGGATCTCAAAACACATAGATGAACAGGCCTTGCTGAGGGAGAGTCAGCATGGCTTCTGTAAGGGTAAGTCTTGCCTCACCAACCTTATAGAATTCTTTGAAAAGGTCAACAGGCATGTGGATGCGGGAGAACCCGTGGACATTATATATCTGGACTTTCAGAAGGCATTTGACACGGTCCCTCACCAAAGGCTACTGAAAAAACTCCACAGTCAGGGAATTAGAGGACAGGTCCTCTCGTGGATTGAGAACTGGTTGGAGGCCAGGAAGCAGAGAGTGGGTGTCAATGGGCAATTTTCACAATGGAGAGAGGTGAAAAGCGGTGTGCCCCAAGGATCTGTCCTGGGACCGGTGCTTTTCAACCTCTTCATAAATGACCTGGAGACAGGGTTGAGCAGTGAAGTGGCTAAGTTTGCAGACGACACCAAACTTTTCCGAGTGGTAAAGACCAGAAGTGATTGTGAGGAGCTCCAGAAGGATCTCTCCAGACTGGCAGAATGGGCAGCAAAATGGCAGATGCGCTTCAATGTCAGTAAGTGTAAAGTCATGCACATTGGGGCAAAAAATCAAAACTTTAGATATAGGCTGATGGGTTCTGAGCTGTCTGTGACAGATCAGGAGAGAGATCTTGGGGTGGTGGTGGACAGGTCGATGAAAGTGTCGACCCAATGTGCGGCGGCAGTGAAGAAGGCCAATTCTATGCTTGGGATCATTAGGAAGGGTATTGAGAACAAAACGGCTAATATTATAATGCCGTTGTACAAATCGATGGTAAGGCCACACCTGGAGTATTGTGTCCAGTTCTGGTCGCCGCATCTCAAAAAAGACATAGTGGAAATGGAAAAGGTGCAAAAGAGAGCGACTAAGCTGATTACGGGGCTGGGGCACCTTCCTTATGAGGAAAGGCTACGGCGTTTGGGCCTCTTCAGCCTAGAAAAGAGACGCTTGAGGGGGGACATGATTGAGACATACAAAATTATGCAGGGGATGGACAGAGTGGATAGGGAGATGCTCTTTACACTCTCACATAATACCAGAACCAGGGGACATCCACTAAAATTGAGTGTTGGGCGGGTTAGGACAGACAAAAGAAAATACTTCTTTACTCAGCGCGTGGTCGGTCTGTGGAACTCCTTGCCACAGGATGTGGTGCTGGCGTCTAGCCTAGACGCCTTTAAAAGGGGATTGGACGAGTTTCTGGAGGAAAAATCCATTATGGGGTACAAGCCATGATGTGTATGTGCAACCTCCTGATTTTAGGAATGGGTTAAGTCAGAATGCCAGATGTAGGGGAGAGCACCAGGACGAGGTCTCTTGTTATCTGGTGTGCTCCCTGGGGCATTTGGTGGGCCGCTGTGAGATACAGGAAGCTGGACTAGATGGGCCTATGGCCTGATCCAGTGGGGCTGTTCTTATGTTCTTATGTTCTTATGTTCCCTGTTAAAAGGGAATTTGGGTAGTAGGCTGGGGAAGATATCTGCCATCCAGAGACAATAATATGGAGCTAAATATGTCAATGGTTACAAAACAGACCCAATATAAGGCAGCTCCATATTTAATTTGTGGTGAGAATATTTGAAGGCATGTTTAAAAACATTTCAAAGGGTGGACATATTCCAGGAGTAGGATCTAATTGAAGCTCTGTAGTTTCTGGTCAAACTAAGTTATCTGCTCAGGATGTTGATGAAGGTCTGAGCCCTTCCCTGCCAATTGCTCATGAGAGAGGCTCCGCTCACATTTTGAGAAGACCTATAACAGATATATCTAAGAAATCAGTCTGATCCTAGACATGGTTAGAATTATCAATGCTAGATTGCCTTGCCTGGGATTGTATCTACAGGTCCAGCCTATTTATACACCAATTTTTTATACACGGATTTGACTCAACACGAATGGCCCCTGCAAATGAGAAAGAATGTGCTGATCCCTGGAGAAGGGGAAAAATGTATCCCTTTAAAATCAGTTTTAAAAACTGAACAGTCCTTTAACAACAGCCTCCTTAATGAGAGACAGAGAGGGGGCAGCAGGCTAACAATCCATCAATCTTCTCTCTCTTGCAGACCCCTCCCTTCCCCAGCACCTGAAAGAAAGGTGATCATTTTGCATTGGTGAAGGGAGGGGCTGAGTGAAGTGCTGATGGATTGTCTTCTTAATGACTCTTATCTTAGAGTCAAAAGGTCAGCAAGGCTGTTTTTCAATCACTGGAGCAAAGAAACTTTGTTTTTTAAATTGATTTGCTATAGTGCGTGTTTTTTTTTAATTCAAGTGAGTGCTTGGAAGGGAACCCATTCAAATAATTAGTCTCAACCTGTACTGCAGATCAAGTCACAATTTTCACTGAATAAAAATTCAAATTTTTATTTGAAAAAAAATTCAATGAATAAAAATTAAATGCACTCCTGTAGAGTTCCCCAAATTTCTTTTTATCATTTAGGTGCTACTTACCAAACAGTAAGCTCCAAGTCACATTAGTTTAGAAAGGGGTCATGGAAACATAAAATGATCAGCATAACCAACAACATGAGAACCTATGCAATGAGATCTTGCAGAAAGGCTTTTTTGCACATTCCACTACTATCTGGGGTGCAGTGGCATCGCTAATGATTGTGTAGCCCGGTGCCAAGCTCAAAATTATGCCCCGGAAGTGATGTCACAGCCGGAAGTGATGTCACATCTGGGTTTTTAAAAAGTGAAAATCGAGGGAAAATATGCCTCTTCCCCCCAGAAGCTCTCCACCCACTTGCTCTGCTGCTTCCCCCCAGCCAGTGGCATAGCTAATGCATCTATCTGCTACCTGGGGTCAAAGAAGATTTTGTAGCCCCCCTCCAAAACAAAATCAAATTTAATTAAGTAAATAAATACAAAGTGTGCTCCTATTGGTTAGAGACACTGTGCTGGGGTGAAGAGGGACGGTAATTCTCCCCCTCCTAAATATAAGAGGAGAACTACTTGAAAAAGTTCCTCTTTAACCAGTTAGCAGCAGTCACTATATTATGATACAGGGAAATGAGAGTTGACTCATATCAACACCTTATTGGTTCGATGCTGTACCATAATAACATCTCATTGGCTCTCAGAACAATCAGTCTCATAGGTCAGTTTTGAGTTACAGAAATCCACTTTTTGTTCCATAAGGCAGTTGTGTTCTCATTTTCTGGTTAATTGGCCATAACTTTCGATGGAATACAGGTATTACAATGGAGTTTGCTGCATTGCATTCCTCATTAAATTACCTTTTCAATGATATATAACATGATGGTATTATTCATACATACCATTTTTTCATAATTTTGGCCACTAGTGTCAAGCTCCGTTTGTTGCCCCCCTAAAGCTTGTTGCCCAGTGCAACCGCTACCCCCTGCACCCCCTTAGCTATGCCACTGCTGGGGTGCATCTTGTGGGGAAATATATCTTGGGGGAAAAACATCTTGGGGGAGAGCCTTCTTAGTGGTGGTCCCCTCCCTAGGAAACTCCCTCCCACAGTTTGTTTGTTGGGCTACTTCCCTTTCACTGTTTCGGAAAAGACACAGACCTTCAATTACTGTATGTTTTAATATCTCTGTTATTGGTGTTGTGTTGGTGGTGTTGCTATACTATGTGTTTTTGTTTGTTTTGTTTTTGCTTAACAATTATGGTTTTTGTAACCTCTTATTGTACATCCTTGTTTATATTACTGTTAGCTGCCTTGAAGTATCAAAGAACTACAAGAGATAAATCTTTTAAAATAATAAAAAATTAAATAAAACTACAGTTTTACAGAATAATTCATTCAGTTACAGAACACATCTTTTATACAGTTTCTACAGATGAGATCTTGCTCCCAAGGCTTTCTGCTGTCAATTTCAGAAAAGGCAGAACAGCTTATTGTTTCTCCTCTCAGCAGGGACAATAGATAACTAAGTACTAAAACAAAACTTTTGTTCCAGTGCAGCCACACACACAAAGGCTCATCTCTTACATATTTTCCAAGTTGCTAATCACAAGGAGCTTTGAAATTCATTCCTATGCAATATGTATAAAATGCTGCTCAATGTGTATATAAAAAATAAATCTTCTCACGAGTCTTCCTGTGGATTTTACTTCCTTGTCCTTTGTTCTCCCTACTTCTTCTAGTATCCACAGCCATTAGCAAAAGTGATTTGAAAACCAATTTTAAATCTGGTCGCGGCTGGGGGGTCTGCAAGGGGGCAATCCAGGGGTTTGGCACCCCCAAATCTGCACATAATGAGGCCCCACCTGTACTTCTGTGGCATTCAGACTACAATTTCAATAACCACCTTTACTTCTCTTCCTGTTTAGAGAAGAACTCAAAATGGCTACTTTTTTTTGCTTGCTTTCTGTTGTTGCCTCAGAACAATTACTGGTAAGTAAAATGGCTCCTTCCTCCCCCCCCCCAAGTCCTGCTTCTCAACCCAGTCCCACCCCTACCTAACTAAGCAGCTGTTCTTAGAAGTTAAATTTATTGTAGTGACTCATATATAAGTCAACCCATGTATTCAGAGTCAATTTCAAGGCATAACTTTTCCTACTTAAGCACCAGTTTTATGGAAAAACTGGCTTTTTTTTTTTTTTTTTTGGCAAGGATGGTCATTCTGAGGCCTGCAGAGGCTGCGGGCAGAACTGCATGGTCTCTGCGGAGCTCAGAAGACCTCCGGTGGGTGCAGGGGGATCTGCATTGGTATCAAAACGGAACCCCCATGGATACTGGAGTACTCCTATACATCAAAAAGGTATTCAGAAAATCACATGCCAAATGCTAGCATGACACCAGTAGCAATAAGAGCAGAGGTAACAGAAGCAAGAGGTTCCTGCTGGATACTGTGAGACATGCAGAGAGGAATTCAGATAAGGGAAAAACAGAGAAAGTTTCACCAATTCATCAGAACAGCTATGTCCTTGTCATGAACAACTAAGAAACAATCCAGGACTTAAGGAAGTGCACACTGTAGAGGATGTTGTGTAAAAACGCATAAAACCCACACTTTGAAATCTACTTGTTAAGCAAGTGTGAATCTGTTCAGAAGCTACATTTTCATAAACAGTAATCCCACTGTATCTGCAGACTCCACATGCATTGTTTTAATCAACCACAGATTGAAAATGTATTTTAAAAAATTCACATACACTGCAGTAGCATAGTTCACCTTCTACCCCACCATTTCACAGCATTCGACTCATGCCCACCCATTTACTCAGGTTTAGGCAATTTATGCAAGTTCAGGCAATGTACGCAATTTGCACAAATTGATGCAATTTACATACATTTACACCATTTTGTCAGCTTGACATGTGCAGGCTTGAATATCCATGGATTCTGGTATGTGAACAGGTTCTGGAACAAATCGCCATGAATACATGTACATTCCCAACTTTTGCCAGGCATCTCACTACAATAATCACAACACTTTTCTTTTTGGTTCAGTAAGCAGGTCATATTTACTACAAAGCTTTGATCCATGCACAGACCTAGTAATAATGCCTGCTCTAAGTTTACAGCAGTTTTGTCTTCAGAAAGCTTCCCAAGCAACTGTTAAATTTATAATACAATTTGTAGTATATTTGTACAATTACAATCCTCTGCTGCTGTTTGATTCCCGCTCTTGATTCCAGCAAGCAACTCCTCTGTTGTGATTCGTGGTACCATTTGGTTATCTTGGCTAAGTGAAGATGTCACTTCCACTTCAAATATAGTAGAAGTTGCAATATCCAGCACCTCTGGGACCAAAGGGTTACCAGATATTGTAATTTTTAGGATATTAGAATGTCACACCTAATCCCATGAATAACTGCCCCACAAAAAAAACTCACTGTAATAACACTAACAAAGTTGTGCTTCTGCTTTTTTTTTTTTTTTGCCTTAGTTGACCCTTCCATGATGAACTTTCACAGCCATTCAGAGAGGTGCACAGGAGCTAACAGTTAACACACCAGCTAATTCTAATGGGCATTTTAGTCCATTTCTGGTTAATAGAGCTTTCTGGATAAACAAGTACCAGGTACCACAACTTTTACTTTATCAGTATCACTAACACAACCATTCTAAATATCACAGTCTGCATACGACTGAATATATATATAAGTTCTAAAAAATCATGCAAGACACTGAACTCTCTACCTTGACCCATTAATGAGAGATTCAGCATGTGCTTAGTGTTAAGCTTGCAAGCATATTTCCTAACCATTATCAGTTGTCTCTCAAGCTGAGCCTAATGTTAAGGTCTTGGCTGGATCACTGCGAGAGCATTTGTTTCTTTGCAGCATGATAGTCAGTTCACTTTGATTCTTTTTCAAGCTTCCGTCAGACATTCTTGCATAGAGAGAAAAATAGGTTATGTCTGGGTTAACTATAACTTCTATATTTGGATGACTATTGGGAATCCCTGCTTTGAATACGAGCTAGTGAAAATGAAACTGCCCATGGCCTGCTAATTATGTCTAATATAATGAATATCTCAGGTTGAAATTAGATACAACAACAAAATGCTGTACTGCAGTAGTTCTCAAACTCCCAGAGAGTTTGAAAACCCTGGTAAGTTTTTGCAGGGGCAGGGAAAGGCAGTGACATGATCCCCATGATTGTGCTGCTGCTGGGGACAAAGGGGGATTTGTTTTACTTACCGTAGGTACTTACTGAGGGCTTCCCTGGGCCTCCTAATGCCTTATAAGACACTAAAAAAGTCACTTCCAGTTTCTCCATGAAACTGGAAGTCAAGTTTTGAGATCTAGAGCTCAGTCTGAGCCTGGAAGAGGCAGTGCACAGACGTCCATGGTCTCTTCTGAGCTCAGAAGCCCCTCCTCTTGCCTCTGGAGGGTCCAGACTGTGGGTACAGGCGTTCACCTGTATCCATGGTTTTGGCTATCCACAGATGTTTTGAAATGGAACCCCTATGGATAAGGGGGCACACCTGTGTAATCCAAACCTAAAAGTACAGGTTCACTCTCTAAATTCTGGAGCAGATGCAGAAGCAACTGTAAGGAGGTAGTAATAAAAATGCTCCTATAGATAAGTTTCCTTTACAGTGGTATCTGGTATCTCGTATTAACGAAGAAGCAAACAGCAAGCTACCACACTGAGTTGAAATAAACACAGGCAGTTTAGTTATAGGGTGTAATTCTAAATTTAGTTGTAACAAACGTTTATAGCCTACACTACAGTACATGATGAAGTTGTATTTGAAGGCTTACACAGTTTCTCCAATCATTCAGATTCCATTTATAGCTGCAACTGAAGCAAGCGGCATCTGCAATATGTGCCTCTAAAAATCACTTATTAGCAGGTGATCACATAAAAGTTGTATTTTTATGTATGTGTAAATTATTTGTTCTATGTAAACCGCTTGTGAACTTTTAGTTGAAAAATGGTATATAAATACTGTTAATAATAATAATAATAATAATTTGTATTGAGCAATTACTATGCGAAATTTTCCAGTTGAATAGAGTTGGCTGGATTCCTGTACCCTATCTAAATAGAGAGATATAAAGATATTCATACCATGTTTTGAGTTCTCTTTCTTACAAGGGAGCCACTAGACAGAAACTAACACTAGAATTCTGGAATTGTTCTTCCATGGACAATGGAACAATTTGCAACCAAATATACAAGGTTGGGCCTGAGGTCATCTCAGGCAATCATCTTAGGCAGTAGGTTGGAAGGGGACACCCCTCTCCATCTACCTACTCACCACCACTGCTGCTTCTCCTCCTCCATCTCTCTGGATTGGAACAGGAAAAGGGGAGAAGCAGAAGAGAAAGTAGGGTAGGGAGGAGAATGGTGGGGAAGAGCACTTAAATTTCTGGATGAAAGAAGGCATATGCTAAACCAGCTGCGCTGAAGAATCCTGCCACCCCAAAAAAATTTTTTTTAAGGATGATGCTTTTTTTCTAATTCAGGAGATGAAAGTTGGGCACTAAATGTTTCCTGCACAGCACTCTTTCATTTCTACAGGAGTTTCATGGAGGCGTGGCATGGCGTTGTATTCCTCATTGTCTTTTTAGGATTAATAATATCCTATCCTTGAAATATGCCAGCAGATCTCCATGTATGCTGGCATAGCAATGGTATCACTTACCAGAAGTCCACCCACAGAAGGATATGCTATGGGTTGTTGAGCAATACTGGAAAAACGCAACACCAGTTTAACTTAGACACTAGTGCAGCTCCACCAGCAGAGAGGTCAAAATTGATGTCCAAGTGAAGCTGGTGTTGCTCACATTCCTTGGACTCCAGTTGCGGGAAATGCTCCATTATGATTGTGAGCCCCCTGTTTTATTGCGTGAGTAGAGCTCTTCAAAAAAGAACATCTTGAGGGTATAATTGTTCAATACTATAATATTTTTAAGGAGTAAAATTTTTATTATTTATTAAAAATATATAATTTATGTCTATTTTATGTATATACATAATATATAACAATATATAGTTTATGTCTAATTGTTTTAATATAAGACAATTTATTTCACTGCAGTAAGGAAGCAGTTAACAGTTCCTCAGCAAAGAACAAACAAACAAACAGACCTCTAGTCCCTGTGGGGAGGCTAGGCTTCAGCACAGTCAGCCTTATGAATAACATGACCCTGCATGTGGCATACTAACCACCACAATGGCAGGTGCCAGCAATGATGCAAAGAGCCTGTGTGGATGTAGCTAAATACATAGGTTGCTACCGTAGGTGCCCTGTGTCACATGCTAGCACTCGGACCATTTGATAAGTCCTTGTGCTACAGCCTACCAGCCAGGTGTGTTTGGTTTGCAGTGATGTCAGCTGTTAAATGCTGGGATTGGGTATTCCTTGCCTGTCTTCTGTTATGGCTGAGTGATCAGAGAGCAGCTTTATGGAGTTGCAGTGTGGGTTCAAGCCTCCCCTCTTCTTTTGTTCCTGCCATGGATGTTTCTGGTCAGTGGTCAGTCATGCAAGAGCTGAGTGCTTTGCTGGGTGAGACCAACCCCTTGGCTGGGCTTCCACTTGCCTTGTCTGGTTCTCAGCCCGCATCTTTATGCAGTGAACTACCAGCACCCTGCCTTCCTTGAATGCTGTTGAGGTTCCCTTGTGACCCTCCCAGTCCCTTCTCTGGGTTCCTTCCAGCTGGTGAACTCCTCCCCCCACAGAGAGTTCTTTAGTCATGGAATGAATTGTATGTTTGTTTCACCTGCTCACCCTTTTCCAAGAGAGCTATTTTTCTACCTCTGCTCTGCTGTGGTCAAAAAGGTATTTCTTGGATGTGTGCGTTTGTGTGAGCAGCATATGGGAACTTGAGCTCTGGGTGCTGAGAATCTTAGGAGATCCCAGCTCCCTTGCTGTTTACAACCACAATTTCACCTGTAGTGGTGGCGTGTGTGTCACTGTCTGTCTTTGAAGTATTTCCTTTTGGTTAGTGGGGTACCTATCATTGTGGTGCTGGTAGGGAAATCACCTCAGCAATGTGACCCTGTGCTTACCCGGCGCCCTGCTTTGTTTGCTGTGACACTGCTTCTCTGGCTTCTGACATTGGGTCGGTGGGCTGTAGTGATTGGCTCCTCCCTCAGTTGCTCCAAGGACAACAGACTATGCTGTAGTTACTAGGGGCCTGGAGACATTACTGGAAGGGCTTGCTCCAGTATACTGTTGCCTGGCCTCTGGTGTTTCTCCTCTCTCCCACTTGCTGGCCAGGCTTAGGATGTGGGGGTCATCACTCCAGTGTTCGTGTACTGTGATAGCCTTAACCTTAATAGGGTTAAGACCAGCAGTTCCCAAACTCTGTTTAGTGCTGCTCAGGCAGTGCATGGGTCCCAGAAGTGACTGGTGATTATGTCATCATCAATCACTTCCTAGCCTTCTGAAGTGCAGAGAGATTGTGTGACTTCCCCAAGCTTCAGAAACCTTCTGGAGGTCAGCCCATGTTATCCATGGGTCCCAGAACCAGTGGGGCTGGCCAACCTGGATCCTCTGAGAAAGCTGCGCTCTCATCACTTTGGGAGGCTCTTCTGAGCCCTGCAGAGGTCATGTGTGTCCACCCGTGGCCTCTGCAGGGCTCAGAATGTCTGTTAGAAGAGGAAAAAAGAGACTTCTGGTTTTTTAGCAAAACTGGAAGTAATGCTTTAAAAGGCATTATGACTGCTGGGGAAGCCCTCAGTGGCTTCCCCACCCAAAGACGTTGTGATGCACAGTTTGAGAACCTCTGGGTTATGCTGTAAACAGGGCCACTGCTTTCATTAGGCCAACTAGGAAGCTGCCTAGGACACAGACATCAGAGGGGTGCAGTACTTACCTTTGAGCAACACATTTTATACAAATTAGTTTTTTGAACTCAGGTCAAAAGGGAACTGACAATTTATATGTTTTATTTTATGATAAATACCACAACAGTGCTATGGAATATAATGAATTATGAAATGAAAAAAACTTGGGGGGAGGGCAGTGCAAGTAATTAGCCTTGTCTATGGCACAAAATAGCCTGGCACCAGCTCTGGCCAAAATAGTACCATCCACTGCATCACAATGGGCTAATTCCATATTTAAAGCTTCATGGGTGTCTACAGCTAGCTGTTATTTACTCCAGTATCTTTTTACTGTTAAGATTTTCCCTGGAAGTATTTAAGTGGTGACAAAATGTTTTTCCCCTTAGGGTTCTTCTTATTGTTCAGATTCAATGAGAGTCATGCCATAAATTGTCTGAAGTTATACAACAGCATGTCAGTCATAACTGTTTTACCAGAGTTTGTTCCCCCCCCCCCTTAAAATAAAGATGCCCAATAGTTTGCAGTTAGTTTGGCTGGAACCTAGTTATTATTTGTGACTGATTATTGTTAACCTACGATTTTGGGATAGTCAACAAAAACCATATAAAGCATTTTTTTTCCCAAAGGAGAAAGGATACTAAGAAAAGACACCCACCTAACAATCTGTCTGTTATTTGGCTTAAAGTGACTATACCATATTGCTGAGATAAGCAGAAATCTTCCTGCTTAATAATAATTAAACTGGCTACTGGATCACTGTGTCTCCTCTAGGAAATTGAATCACCCTTTACTTCCATCAGCAGCAAAAGTGACAAGAGCATTAATCAGGCCATTTTATAGAAAAACCACAGCCCTACAAAACCAGTATTTTTCTTTTTATTACCGGGGCAGGCAAACAACCATTTCCTCCAGCTGGAGAATCAAAGAACTGAACTCAGACAACTGCAGTTCATAAGGAAAACATGTTCATTTATCATTACTCTGTCCTTAAGGCAGTTTGTATATGTGTGACTAATGACTAATTCATAACTACTGCAATAGAAGTAGTGATCAGAAGATTGCAGCTGAAAAGGGAACAGGATCAGGTCAGATGTATATATGATTGACCACAGCCTCTTGCAAAAGTTCTCAGTTCTACTTGAAAAGGTTTTCATATATATATATATAAAACTGCAGATATGGGCAAACTCCTCCCCCCCCCCCATCCTCCAGAGCTGTCATTTGCTCCAGAGGGTCCTCTGAGCATAGCAGAGGCCGCAGACATCCGTCAGTCTGCCAGGCTCAGATTGAGCCTGAATGTGTAAAAAAAATAAAAAATTAAAAAAGCAACTTCTGGTTTCTCCATGAGCTCCCCTTGCCTCTGGAGGGGTACATGGGGGGGGGGCATGGACCTGATCCATGGATAAGTGAATTCATGGATATGGCCCCCCATATATATGCCATTCTGCTATTCTGAAGGCCTTCAGAGCAGCTTAAAGTAAAACTAATATGAACATAGGAATAAAAGTTGCATTAAATACATCATAAAAACAGTCCCACGTAAAAATAAATAACATGGAGCCCAGTCATGCATGTTTACTCAAAAATAAGTCCACTGCATTTAAAAAGATTTGCTTTCATGTAACATTAATAGATTGTCCTGTTAAGTCATCCTACAACCAGTTGGTCATATAATTCCAGATTTTTATACAGTGAAAAAAGGACAGAGATTATGTGAGAATAATTTATTTGCTGAATGTTAGGTCACTGGCTGAATTGCTATGTGAATTCAGGTCTCTCTCATTGCTTCCAGGGGAGCTAGTCTGAAATTACTGTCCTTTTAAAAAAAAAATATACTAGTGAATCTATAAATAAAAGGCATTAAAGTTGTGATTAACTTTTATACATTGCTTCTGACTGTGCTTCTGAGTGTAGTATGTTGCTTTAAAAATGTAAAAACCTGCAGCATTTATTGCATTACAGTAGTTGGATAGATTTCATACATAATGTTTACAGCTTCTTAAGAACTATCAGGCTAATAAATAGAATATTGATAATGCTTATTACGTTATCACTTTTCCAGAGTGCTTCACATGCATTATTATCTCAATCTTCACAACAATCTTGTCTTAGCATGCCAATATTATTATTTGCCAAGTATACATGGGGATGGATGGGGCTTCTTAACACCACTGCATGATTTGATGGTGAGATGAGAGTGAATGGGGATCTTTCCAGTTCATGCTCTTAATCACTAGCACTGCACATTTCTCATTTCCTTCTAGCCTCTTGAAACTCACTCAAGGCCCTTGTTAATTATAGCCATGTCCTGCTTTTGGTCTGGTTAGACTTTTGTCTCCATGAATGATATTGACTGTCTTTGGGATGTCCAAGGAATAAGAGAAGAACTTCAGCCAAACATATTCCTGTTATAGGGAGGGTGTGTCTTCATAAACAGAACTAAAAATCTGTAACATGAGACTCAGAGAGGCTGAAGAGGTTTGACAAAGTGGAGCCCAGAAAACACTCATTCACACACTAAGGGCAGAGTCCTAGCCAACTTTCCAGCACTGACTTAGCCGCAATGCAGCCCCAAGGTAAGGTAACAAACATGCCATTACCTTGAGGAAGTCTCCTTGACTGCCTCCCCACTGCAGGATGCAGTGCTTGTTGCATTGGCACAGCTATGTCAGTTAGGTTAGGATTGTAAACTGGTTAGGATTGCACCCTAAGGCTACAATTCTATCCACACTTTCCTGGAAGCTTACTTCTGAGTGACTATAATGGGGCTTACTTCTGAGCAGACCTGCATAGGATTGGGCTCTAAGGCTGCTGTTCTATACACATCTGTAAGTCCCATTGAATTGAGTGGGGCTTACCTCTGAGCTGACAGGCATAGAACTGCTGTTAGTGACTTCTTTTCCAAGCCATGTGTTGATCTCCAATGTATTACAGTATTGTAAAGCAACGTTATCCCAGGGCCCACGAGAGCTGGGGGTGTAAAGGGGGTAATTTGTGCCCAGGGTTAAAAAGGGGGCCCAGGAGTCAAAGGAGGGGGTCCAGAAATTTCTTGAGATCTTACATTTTCCTATCTCACCTGGACTTGCTGCACGTGTGGGATGGTGGGTGCGTGGCTGCGGCAGCTACCAAAAAACATATGTGTTGGACCAAGGAATGCATACATGGCATGCTGGTAATCACAATAGAAAGCAAGCCTTAATTTTCAGTACTTCTTAAGGGAGCATTCAATGAATGGATTGCCTTTAGTAAGGAAAGCTACATTAAAAAAATGTTGTTAGATATACATAATACTTGTGCAGCTATGGTATGGTTTTACCAGGTCAAATATTAACATGTTAATCAGGTCTTTATTCAAGAAACTATCTATAGGTACAATAGACTGATATACATTTTTTTGTGCCGCCTACCTCTCCAATATAAAATTGGCAGGATAGTCCTTAGAACCAAAATGTTTCTTCACCTATGTCAGTATTGATAAAACAAAAAAACAAGATTACATACTCAGAGAGCAGGTTATCTCGTACCTTTATGAGCTGCACAGAATGTAATTTTTCTTGCCCCCAATGGTAGTGCAGGCCTACCCAGACATGTGCTGGGAGCTCACAGTTTTCAAAAGGGGCCTACAGGGCTGGGACAATCTGAAAAATCTAGATTCATGTGGTGTTGAGGCATGGTGACCCTTGACCCTAGACTGTAAAGTCACTAAATCGCCCAGTATAAGCAAAGAAAGAATCATTTTAAAAGTCTGACTAAAGCATGGAGACACACAGAATGGTAAAGAGCTGCTTGATTTTATTAAAAGCAATAAGGCTAGTCTGACTAAAGATGCTTGGGCCTCAGAATCTGGAGTGTAACTCAGATAAGCAAATACCAGTTTCAGGCAGACGACCTTGCCTGAGACAGAGATGTCTTGGCAAAAAACATTCACTCACTAATTAAATGCCTTTGTCCCTGTAGCTTTTACTGTAATGCTTTAGGAGCAAAGTATACATATGGAGACCAAGTGACCCTTGATACCAGACCAAAGTATGTACCCAAAGTAAAAGGGTCACAGTAGTTATATAGAATTAACCGTAGAAGTAGTTCTTAAGGAACCAAAAGAGTTGCTTGATTTTAGAAAAGTCTTAAGAAAAGACAAAGAAGCTTTAGTTTTGCAAAGAGGTTTCACAGGTGTTCAATGTTTTAATTAACACAGAAGAAAGGTAAGATAAGAGGACTGTATCAAGACGCACTAATGAGATGGGCGTGAAGTCCTGCCAAGAAATGGGTCTGAAGATCTGCCAGATGTGGGTCTTCACACCTGTCTTTGAGCATTGTGTCATCTCTTTTAATGAGGGTAGTCTAAACCTTGTCAAAACTGAATTGGTTGGCAACCTTCAGTCTCGAAAGACTATGGTATAAGCCTACAGCACCTGGTATTCCCAGGTGGTCTCTCATCCAAGTACTAACCAGGCCTGACCCTGCTTAGCTTCTGAGATCAGATTGGGCATGTGCAGGGTAACAGTGAATTGATGGATGTGAAAAAGGGTCAACAATGGGTCAACACTGGATAGATGATGTTATTGCACACTCTACTGGTTTTTGAAAACTTTGTAATTCTGGCAAGACAAAGTTCCAAACAACACAGTCCTGGAACATGCTGGAATCCCTAGCATGTATTCACTGCTGAAACAGAGACGCCTGCGTTGGCTTGGTCATGTCGTGAGAATGGATGATGGCCGGATCCCAAAGGATCTCCTCTATGGAGAACTCGTGCAAGGAAAGCGCCCTACAGGTAGACCACAGCTGCGATACAAGGACATCTGCAAGAGGGATCTGAAGGCCTTAGGGATGGACCTCAACAAGTGGGAAACCCTGGCCTCTGAGCGGCCCGCTTGGAGGCAGGCTGTGCAGCATGGCCTTTCCCAGTTTGAAGAGACACTTTGCCAACAGTCTGAGGCTAAGAGGCAAAGAAGGAAGGCCCATAGCCAGGGAGACAGACCAGGGACAGACTGTACTTGCTCCCGGTGTGGAAGGGATTGTCACTCCCGGATTGGCCTTTTCAGCCACACTAGACGCTGTGCCAGAACCACCTTTCAGAGTGCGATACCATAGTCTTTCGAGACTGAAGGTTGCCAATACAAATGTTTAATTGTTTAATTTTACCTTTTATGGGAACTGTATCCTGAAACAAGCCTATTAGGTGTCTCTAAAGTTATCTATAGCCTATAAAGGGTCAGCCCCATCTATGATGTCAAACTTCAGCCAATGGGAAGTCTAAATTTTCAAACAAAGAACCCAGAATACTATAAAGGGTCCAGTTAATATTGGGAAATTGCTCTCAATGCATTGTGACATGAGTCCCTTGAGATGCCCGTTGCTTGCAATGAAATAAAGCCTGCAAACAATCACCCTTGAGTACTGAGACTTGCTTTCTTGAACCTTGCAACAGTGTCTCTAGGTTTCCTTAACACTATGTCAGAAAGATAAGCAAAACTATGAGTGTAGCATGAATCTATTTTCAGACTGGTTCCCAGGGCCCCCCTGTAAGCAGAGGATCCCAGGAGCAAATTGACTTGATGACGTAGGGAAAGAGAAAGTGTCTGCATACTTGTACAGTCACTTCCTCTGCCCTCATAAGCCTGGCCATCCAGCTTGCTCCCAGGAGTCCTCTGCATGCACAGGGCCTCTGTGGGACAACTAGGGCAGCTGATAGCAGCAGGAGCTTTTTCCTCTCTTCCAAGGATGAGACAGGGAGGAACTGCTCCAGTTTGCCACAGACACAGGTGTGGAGGAAGGGAGGAAGCTGTGCAGGAGAAAGAAAGGGGAGAGGGGAAGCCACACAGCAGAGAGGAAGCCATGGGGGAGAGGGAAGCCATGGTGGGTCCTGTGTGCACAGGATCCAAATGCAACATGATGCCAATCCTGCTTACTTTGAGCAACAAACTTCACCTGCCAGAATTATTTCTTCTTACATGACCTTAGCTTTGTGTTCCCATTTGCACTGGTCCATCTTTAGCAAGGTATCCAAGAGCTTAAGGGTTACAGCCTTGCTCATGAAACACAAACTGCAGACTCACTGGAAAATCATACCGTAAGAAGTACTTTTAAGCATTTATTGCATGTAATAATTATAGTACAAAACATGACAAGAAAAAAATAAATTTTATGAGCATCTCCCTGACTGTGGTCTTAAATAATAAAAAATCATATATAGATACTCTACATGTGCAGAAGCGGGCACACACACACAGGCTTCTAATGGGCAATATGTGGTAACAGCCTCCTCCACAAAAGCTTCACTTGCGGTATGTGACAAGGAGCCTTTAATGAGTTATTCATTCAGAAATCAGGATTAACATATATCAATGCAACTCAGAGAAGCACTGAAATGAACAAATCACATAATACTACACATCCATTCTCTGTAATCCAGCCTCTCTACAAAAGCTTATCTGCCTGAGAACAATCTCATTACAGCCCACTGGATAAGCATCACCCCCCCCCCCAATAGCTTCTGGCATTTTAATCTTATTATAGTACCTACTTGAGCACATAATTTCTTATACATTAGAAGTCACCACTTATTACTATGGTAACACTATTTACTGTTGATGTGCTACTTGATTATCATTCTCTAAAATAATTTTCAGTGATGTGGTATGAAATTCTAGTGTTAATGTAACGGTGGAAAATTAGTTGCGTTAGAAAGTACGAGTGATTTTTCTGATCATCCCTGTGGGTGGCTTCTCCAATGTCAGCTCCCGTGACTTCTGTAACAGCAAAAATGAAATAGAACGTGAAGAATCAAAGGCCCAAGCTGGTAACAATTAGCCGCATTTCTATCTTGCTACTGAGCTATCTCTTTTTACAGCCCCTTAATACAGTGGTTCTCACACATTTAGTACCGGGACCCACTTTTTAGAATGAGAATCTATCAGGACCCACCGGAAGTGATGTCATGACCAGAAGTGACATCATCAAGCAGGAAAATTTTTTACAATCCTAGGTGGAAATCCTACCCACATGTACCCAGGAGTAAGTCCCATTTACTATCATTGCTAAAAGAATATATATAGTAGCTTGTTGAAAGTACAGGTCTCTAACATTTCCCCAAATGCAGTCACATACCGTGGTAGTATCAAGTCTAATATATTAAAAATAAAATATTGAAATGAATGGGGAACCACCTGAAATTGGCTTGCGACCTACCTAGTGGGTCCCAACCCACAGTTTGAGAAACACTGCCTTAATATATTAATATCTAAAGCAGCACAACCAAAGTTTAGATATCCATATATTAATGTCAAGGATTCAAATTTAGTTCTTTGTAGCTCAGATCATAGAAACTATAGAAACACCTATAGTTAGAGGTGTTTGTTTCTGAGTAAGATAGGATTACAGTCTAAGTTTTACTGAACACAATGGGCTTACTTC
The DNA here is from genome assembly GCF_035046505.1 of Tiliqua scincoides. NCBI lineage: Eukaryota > Metazoa > Chordata > Lepidosauria > Squamata > Scincidae > Tiliqua > Tiliqua scincoides. The sequence goes on along the minus strand of NC_089821.1, from coordinate 177,887,772 downwards.
TGAGTAAAACAACACCATTTTCAAACACCTCTACCAATACCATAGCACTTGGTCTCCAGTAGCAGTCATTTATGGGTGCCTTACACAGCACAATCCTATGCATGTCCTACTCAGAAACAAATCCCCTTGAGTTCAGGGGCTCTTACTCCCAGGTAAGCATATTTAGGATTGCACTCTTAGAGCAGTGGTTTTCAGCTTATGTCTTGAGGAATCCTAAAATTCTTCAGAAATTTCTTAGTGTTCCTCAACCAGAAGATCAGCACCAGGAGACAAGTATCTCTGAAAGGCAGCTTACCTAACACTATAGACAATGGCGTCACTAGAGGGGTGCGGGGGGTGAGGGCCGTACTGGGTGACGCACACGGGTTGTGTGTGACATGCTAAAATTGCAGTGGTTAGGAGTAACCCCATCATGTTATATACTGTTGGATGTGGCATTCCCAGCAGAATGCAGTGCAAAAAACCAGAGTGAAATATCTCCGTTTTATCAAAAGCTATTGGCAAAAAACCAGAAAACAAAAAATGCTTGGAATCCAATGGAAAGTGAAACTGAGCCGTATTGCACGTTTACTTGCAAATAGGCAAAACTGCCTTAGTCCGTGAGAAAAGGCAGGCTGAAAGGAATCCAACGACACCAGAGTGGTCCTGATCCAATGAATGCAGTCTCCAAAAAACACCCCAAGCTGGCTCCTGGGCAGGTCAGGCAAAGGGAAATGTTAAGCCAGCGGAATGGTCCTGATTTGATGCAACTGGTGCTCAACAAATGCTCCAGAAGGCAGCCCCCTCCCCCATAACAAGAATGAAACAGGCTTGACAGGGTAAGGTGAAATTTTTTCTGTTTTAGGCTGCAATCCTATCCACACTTTCCTCAGAATAAGCCCCACTGACTATCATGGGACTTGCTTCAGAGTAGACAGGTGTAGGATTGGGCTCTCAGACTTGTAAAGCCAGGTGGGTCCTGATAGTGATATGCTTGAAATACAAGAACTTAAACTGAACTGGGTACTGGGTTGGGATGAAAATCTTACTGATTCTTTGGGGGGGGGGGTGTTCTTACAGGCAGGCTACAGAGAAAATTCACTTGGTGGAACAGGACTGGCTTCCCCTTATTTAATTATTTGTTTTACTTTAATTATTTATAATTATTTATTTTAATTTGCTTTATGATGGGTCCTGTCATTCTAAAAAGATTGTCATTCTAAAAAGTGGGTCCCACTTTTTAGTTTGAGAACTAAAAGTTTGAGAGCTGCTCCAATAAGGTGTTAATAAGTTGACACCTTGGAGGGAGGTGACACCACTAGTGACCAAAATCACTAAAATCACAGTTCATAAAAATAATACCATCATGTTATATATCAATCAATGAGCAATTTCTTGCAGAATGCAATGAAACAAACTGCATTGAAATATCTTTATTCTATCAAAAGGTACAGCCAAAAAACCAGTGGGGGTGGGACGATGGTAGATCACCCACCACCTGGAGTACTGCTTCACCCACTGCATGGGGGTGACACTCTGGTCTCCCGCACGGGGTGATGTGAACCCTAGTGATGCCGCTGACTACAGATATTACTCTGCAGTGTGCAGCCGCGAGCCAAATTTTAGAGTTTGACGCCTGTTGTAGGATTGTTTAATGGGGCAGAAGTTCCTCCTTTTGTCTACTACCCCAATTTATTTGTTTAATTTGCATATATTGCACACGCACGCATGTTGGCAACTAGAAGTCCTAAATGTTGTGCATGATGTGCGTGCACTATTTCAAATCACAGCCTCAGTACAGTCCCAAGGTAATGGAAAAAACATTCGCTTAACTTCAGGAGGTCTCTGTGGCTGCTTCCCCACTGCAGAATGCAGCACATGCCCCATTGACATAGCTGCATCAGTGCTTGAAAACCGGATAGGATTGGGCACTACTTGCATACAAATAGTTGCAAGCGCAAATGTGCAGTTGTTTGTTATCCGGTAGGGTCCGTCACTATCATCCCATTCTTGCCTATGAAAGTTCAATTGTGTGCATAGTGTTCATAAAAAGATGGCAATTGAATAAAGGCACTGGACCAAAATGATTTTTCATGAAATACAGTTCATGTTTTTATATTGTGGCAGTGCAGCAGTCTGAAGAATTTGCAATAAATAAGTCTCTAAGTGTTCTTTGAAATAAAAAAAATACTTATGTTTTCAAGTGTATTCAAGTATTCTATGAAAAGGCCAACTTTGCAGAAAACTCATAGAATTCTCCTCACTTTTATCCAGATGTCCATATATTTTCCACATGCCTGGCTATGTATATCTGAACAGAAAATACTTGGAGCCCAGTGTGACAAAGTTAAGTATGTTTAGGTACCATGCATGTCAGCTGGGTACTATTAAGTGCTTATTTAACTCTTTCATTAAAATCAATGTGACTCACAAGTGTTTAACGGTAGCTGGACTATGCCTTCAGGGTTTTAAAATCATTTTTCATGTTATAGCAGCAGTCTAATCTGAAGATCATTAAAGGAAATTAAGAACAATGTTTTAAGATACTTTCATCATTCATCTATTGTATAGGGCACAATCCTAACCAGGTCTACTCAGAAGTAAGTCCTATTTTGTTCAATGGGGCTTACTCTCAGGAAAGGGTGGTTAGGATTGCAGCCTCAATCATTGTGGCGATAGTACAATTCCTTAGATCTATCATTAGAAATAGATCTTGAGCAAAACTGCGTTCATCTGTTAAAATTTCTTCCAGTCTGTTATGCAGTGTTGTTAAATTTCAGGAGTCCTACCTACTACTGATTATTGTCTTATATACCCTCACTTTTTAAAGGAACATTATGGCTACCTCATTCAGGACAAAATGTCTCTCACTCTTTTGTTATCTGGGTGATCCAGAATGTCACCAACTGAGATTTAAGTAAATGTTCAACAGAAAAGATAAGATGGATGCCAGAACTATCTCTAACGATAGATGGATTCTTCTGAGGATGCTCGTGGTGCGCAGAGCCAAACTGTATGTTCACTGAATTGTGTTGTAGAACCCTTCTGGTACTCTCCCACTTTAGATTACAGGGTGAAACCACATTTATAATGTTCTCCATGCAATAATGGTTCCTCTCTGCACTAAAGGAATAAATATTGGGGATAGGGTTAGACAAGAATCATTCCTTCTGATGTGCTAGATTTCTATGTGCAATATTTTTTTTTAATGGGGAAGAATTATTAAGAAATTTTGCACCTGTAATCTAAAGTTATGGAGTACCAAATGAGCTTTACCATATTGTTTTATGTTATGCACAGATCAACCTTTAGAACAGTGGTTCTTAACCTTTTTTGTGTTGTGGATTCCTTTGAGAATGTGATGAAAGCTGTGGACCCCCCTTCCCAGAAAAGTGAACATAAACACATGCATACAGCCTTTTTTTATCCAGTTCATGGACTCTGAAGCCCATGAAAGGTCCCCAGGTTAAGAACCCCTGCTTTAGAAGAAAGGAATTTAGTAGCATCCATACCTGGGTATAATGCCCATTTGTAATAATGGAAGCTGACTTTTTAAGGTCCAGGCTCCTAAAACTGAGCATACGTTGAAGGTTGAAGAGAAGATGTTTCAGACCTCATTGATAAATTAAAGATCAATAAGTCACTGGGCCTGGATGGCACCCACCCAAGAGTTATTAAGGAATTGAAGAATGAAGTTGCTGATCTCTTGACTAAAATATGCAACTTGTCCCTCAAAACAGCCACCAGAGGAGGAGCCATCAGCCACCAGCCACCAACAGCGCCAGAGGATAGGAGGATAGCAAATGTCACACCGATCTTTAAAAAGGGAAGGAGGGGGGACCCGGGAAACTATAGGCCGGTCAGCCTAACATCTATACCGGCTAAGATGGTGGAATGCCTCATCAAAGATAGAATCTCAAAACACATAGATGAACAAGCCTTGCTGAGGGAGAATCAGCATGGCTTCTGTAAGGGTAAGTCTTGCCTCACGAACCTTTTAGAATTCTTTGAAAAGGTCAATAGCTATGCAGATGCAGGAGAACCCATGGACATTATATATCTGGACTTTCAGAATGCATTTGACATAGTCCCTCACCAAAGGCTACTGAAAAAACTCCACAGTCAAGGAATTAGAGGGCAGGTCCTCTCATGGATTGAGAACTGGTTGAAGACCAGGAAACAATGAGTGGGTGTCAATGGGCAATTTTCACAATGGAGAGAGGTGAAAAGTGGTGTGCCCCAAAGATCTGTCCTGGGACCGGTGCTTTTCAACCTCTTCATAAATGACCTGGAGACAGGGGTGAGCAGTGAGGTGGCAAAGTTTGCAGATGACACCAAACTTTTCTGAATGGTGAAGACTAGAAGTGATTGTGAAGAGCTCCAGAAGGATCTCTCCAAAGTGGCAGAATGGGCAGCAAAATGGCAGATGCGTTTCAATGTCAGTAAGTGTAAAGTCATGCACATTGGGGCAAAAAATCAAAACTTCACATATAGGCTAATGGGTTCTGAGCTGTCTGTGACAGATCAGGAGAGAGATCTTGGGGTGGTGGTGGACAAGTCGATGAAAGTGTCAACCCAATGTGTGGCGGCAGTAAAGAAGGCCAATTCTATGCTTGGGATCATTAGAAAAGGTATTGAGAACAAAATGGCTAATATTATAATGCCGTTGTACAAATCGATGGTAAGGCCACACCTGGAGTATTGTGTCCAGTTCTGGTCGCCACATCTCAAAAAGGATATAGTGGAAATGGAAAAGATGCAAAAGAGAGCAACTAAGATGATTACGGGGCTGGGGCACCTTCCTTATGAGGAAAGGCTACGGTGTTCGGGCCTCTTCAGCCTATTAAAGATGCCTGAGGGGGGACATGATTGAGACATACAAAATTATGCACGGGAAAGATAAAGTGGATAGAGAGATGCTCTTTACACTCTCACATAACACCAGAACCAGGGGACATCCACTAAAATTGAGTGTTGGGAGAGTTAGGACAGACAAAAGAAAAAATTTCTTTACTCAGAGTGTGATTGGTCTGTGGAACTTGCCACAGGATGTGGTGACGGCATCTGGCCTGGATGCCCTTAAAAGGGGATTGGACAAGTTTCTGGAGGAGAAATCCATTATGGGTTACAAGCCATGATGTGTATGTGCAACCTCCTGGTTTTAGAAATGGGCTATGTATCAGAATGCCAGATGCAAGGGAGGGCACCAGGATGAGGTCTCGTTATCTGGTGTGCTCCCTGGGGCATTTGGTGGGCCGTTGTGAGATACAGGAAGCTGGACTAGATGGGCCTATGGCCTGATCCAGTGGGGCTGTTCTTATATTCTTATGTTAAGGTTGTATGTGTCAAAGCTGCAAGGCTCCAACCTTTGAACAATACCAGTTTGCTCTTGCACCTCAATCTTTCCTGGCTCCACTTAGGTGGTCTCTTTTAAAAACATTAGTTGATATTGTAAGCACAATGTAATGTGTTCTTATCACAAGGAGACTGCATACCATCACAAGCTTTATTATCTAAGAAAATATTTTGAATACTTTTCAATAAGGATAAATAACCTGTGAATGGTCCCTGTATTGCTGAAGTGAAGCAGATTTTTCTTCTAAAAACATTAAGTCTATAATTGCCAGGAACATGCAGTGTCTCAGGGTATTCAAAAACACTCTGCATAGGAACTATTAACTAAGCAGGGCTTACAAATTCATCTTAAACAGAGCAGTCTGTAGAAATATGTTAGAATTCTGCCAAGAAAAGAATGTTTGGGCAATGGGATATAGCTAAAACAAGTAGCATAGTGTCATTTCAGTAACCTTTAGCTCACTTGGGCACATGTGAATGCTTTCTTTATGTCAGACTTTCACAGCCAACGTTCATCTCAAAAGATCCCTTTGCTGGACGCACTCTTTGCCTGCTCCTCCCTATTCCCTCTGAATTTCAGAAAAGGTAAACTATCAATAATCATAATGTAGGATGGAGTCAGAACACAAATGTTGCATTCAGTTTTATCAAAACCTCGTTGATAATTTAATTTTACCACTTCCAGGCTGGTACCATCGTATAAATAACATGCTTTGTAAGATCACACGTATATATGGCTGCTGTGATAGGGCCCAATGCTATCATTCCACCCACCCCCCACTTGTGCAGCTGTGCCAAAAACGAGCACACTGTATCCAGGGGGGAGGGGGGGAGATCATGAGGCTTCAGAGGGGAAAGGTGATTTAAATTCCCTTAAAGTCTTCTGCTCAGAACTGTGCCTGCTCTATAGCTGGCGCTTTTTGGAAGAGAGAAAAGGTAGGAGGAGGAGTAACGGACCTAGCCCCCATGGTACCCTGGGACCCAGGTCTGCGACATGCCACTTCCCGCATCAAACCCCAGTGGATACTTGCCCAGGCCTAAAGGAGCCTTGAAGTGTTCAAAAAGTCTTCTGAGGCTTCTGGCACAATCTTAAAGAGTTCTTCCGGTTCCCCAACAAAACCAAAAGTACTCTTTAAGATCACGTTAGAAGCCTCAATAGGCTTTTCAAGCGCTTTGGAGCACCACACAGGGTTTCGCCTGCCTGCGGAATGGCTCCAATGGGCAGGTGGCGTGGCATGCAAAGGCAGCAGGGTGCAGTGCCTGGGACTTTTGCCCTCCCTGCCACCCAGGCCCACCACTGAGGGGAAGGCTGCAAAATGAGGAGACCATTGCCATGAGATCTGCAGTCTCCTGCAACCTCCCCATCCCCATTCTTCCCCCCTCCCTGCCCAGTTTGGCACCCATTCCAACCTATTTTGCCCCCTCCCCACTGCTGCCTTACCAGCTGCATTGGGCATGGTGCCTCTTGTGGCAGCACCCCCAAAATGGCCATAGCACTCTGCTCTCAGTTGCAGACATTTAGTGACAGTGGAAGTCTGTTTCACTACTGCTAAGCACTATGACCAGTAGCCCAGTTCAGCGTAGGATTGGACTGACAATCTAGTATTCCTTTGACTGTACAATGGATGCTTTTGATATTCAATATGGTGTTTGTTTGCTCACTCCAGGGATTCCCCCAGAAGGTCCCTAACATCTGCTGCTTTAAGGACTGTTTCCCCTCTGGTGCATATCATCCTCTTCCAAAATAATCCCTAAAACCTGGGGAGAGGGATAATGTACAAAAAAAAAAAAAAAATCCTGCACCATGAAAATAGCCATTTCAGCAATGCACCATCCTGACCAACCTGTTGGCCAAACCACATTCCCAGTCAAACTGTTTCCAGAAAAAGTGCAAATATCTCCTGCCCCCTTGGACCTCAAATTAATGAGGTCCTGCTGCCTTAGAGTAAAATGCAACAACTGCCATGTAACCAGAAGCACATATAGCACTAAACCTGCCTGCATGAGATACATCAGAATCAAGTATTCCGGCAGAAATGACCAATGCTTCCCACACCACTCTAGCAAGTCAGGTCCCAAAGCCATCGTGTCACTGCTTTCTCATCTGGATGCCCAAGTGCTGCTCAAAAAACAAGGAGCATCAGCAATGCCATCTGCAAACCCAGAACACACCTGGCAACAAAGAAAGCATTATGCACAGACACTGTAGTACAAAAAAACCAACTTAACCTAATGACACTGGGAACGCAATCCGAACCCACTTTCCAGACCTGACATAAGGGCAATGCAGCCCTGAGGAAAGGGAGCAAGCATTGCCTTTCTTTGAGGAGGCCTCCGTGAGTGCCCCCCAACCGCAGGATGCAACACACATCCCATTGGCACAGCTATGCTAGTGCTGGAAAGTTGATTAGGATTTGGGCCTGAGTGAGTTATATGCTTGTTGATTGACAACAAAAAAAAATCTACTTGCTACACTAATAAATACACTGCCGAAATCCTAAATTCAACCTACGAATCATAAACAGCCAGCCCCGTGGTAAAGAATTAGAAGCATCCTGTTTGTAATAATTCCCAGTTGTTTCCATTTGCTGGACTAGCACACAAGCCGTTGATCAAACCCTTCCAGTGTCACATGGGCCTATAACTCTCCTCATCGCTTCCATTTGGCAGTGGCAAACACTACCAAAATTTCTGGCAGAGAACAGAGCCAGCCAGGTCCATAAATAATCCCCAGGATAGGCAGCACTGGGGCACAGGCCAGTGCTACACCCCAGTGCCCAGTCTGTTAAATTTTTGAATGCAGTGTAGGAAACCGATCAACCAAATCAAAGGGCCCCATCTAAAGGAGTCTTCAAAAAAAGAAGACTTCAGTAGAAAAAACCAGTGAGCCAAACTCCTCCCGGTGGACTGTCATGAAGTGTAATGAATTGAGTGGGAAAATTAGGGCATGACATTGCCAGCCTAACAGTTCGTGTACCTTTTGTTCTGTTGTGGTTGTGTTGTTGAGAATGATATAAGCAGCAGAGCCATAGCAGGCAAAGACTGCTGAAACACCAGCATAAAAGAAAGAAACTGCGGAGCAGAGAAAAGGAACTGTGGATGTGGTTTCAGTAAGAAACCGGAAGAGGGACAAATTAGTATTATTATTTATTGGAAAAAGGGTGACAAAGATACACAAACCATACCCTTTCCCCTCAAAAGCATCTATTAAGATGCTGACATTAACCTGCCCTTTCTCCGTGTGATGGCAGGGCAGAGCAAGAACGTCCCCATCCCCAAATGGATGGCAGAGTGTGGCATAACTAGATGAAAAATAGCAGAAGGAAAAGACAGCTGAGTTGCACTATATGTGGGCTGAATGTGAGAAACTAGGAAGGTGAGGGAAGGACCAGAGATCAAGATTACCTCTTCTTATTTTGCTGAACCAGTTCTCAAAGAGCTGGGGCACATGAAGGATTTCAAGACCAAGAAGACAGTTTAAATTGAGAACTCCCAGTTTAAAAGCCAAGAGCAAGTGCAGACCAGGCTGCTTAGCGTCCAAATGGACACTTGACATATTTCGGGAACAAGGTGACTTATTAGAGGGGAAAGGGGCAAACAGTGTTGACAGAGTGCAAAGGGATGAGTGATGCTTCCTGAGTGTCAAAAGCTGGGTCTGATTTGAGTACTGGTTCTGGGAGCCAGAGTCACTGCATGGCTCTGAGCAATTTCTGGTGGTTTCAACTGAGAGGCAATTGAGGGGCTGTAGTGTGGCTGAAAAGTATCTTAACACTAGTACAAGGTGGTGGTAGTTCATGAGGCATCCAGGAGAAACACACTTATTGGCTGAGGAAGCCAGGGATATTTATAAGGCACTTTAGGCTTAGTAAATGTGAGAAGAACAGGGGAAGGGTTTAAGATTAGCCAGGCACAGATACTTTGGCATTGAGTCCTGAACCTTCTTTTGACCTGTTATCAAAAGATTCAGTCCAGATACAGGATAAAGCAATCAAGGCTAATGGTTGAGGAGATGGGCACATTAGTATACCCAATAGAAAGGTCTGGAAAGACACTTGGGTGGGGAAGGCACTGCAAGAGAGATTTCCAAAAGCTTCCAGTTCCAATCAATTCCTGATTGAATTAACTAAGGTAGCAATCTGCCTGATTGCAACTGGCCAGGAAGGCTCTCTTTTGTTTTGCTTCTCTCTCTCTCTCTCTCTCTCTCTCATTTATTGGGATTGGGCCAGGCATGAGCATATAGTTGGCTTGCTGGTTGCACAAGGCATTAATGTGAGACTCACAAGACTCGTGCCAAATATCCTGTCCTGCTAAGGTACAAATCTCCAAGTACAAATTCTGGCCTTTGGGTCATTTTGTTTACAAATTCTCAAAACAAAGTCTACTTGGCGTCAAAAGTGGGGGGGTCTAAGCAACAAAATGAATCAGTACAGCAGCTTTTCTGTTTTAAAATTTCCTCATTGTATAGACATATAGAGTAAGTCACACTACTATGTTTCAAACCCTAAGCTACACTGTATAAGAAATGTAGTGCAGAGTATATTTTAGTATGCAAAGCCAAGGTGTGAAATTCTGCCCTGAACAGTACAGATACAGAAATATGAATTCTACTGCATTAGGAATTCCAGTTTTATGTTCCTACATGACCAGATCCATACATATATGCTCAGTGGCCATGACTCCAAAGTTCCAGATCCAAGGACACAGAAGTTCCAAAAAGGCTTCTTCCACAGGACTTCCTAGGCAGCAACCCTCAGAAACAACTTAACAGCCCAATCCTAACCTGCCCTGGAGCAGGCAGGATGGAAGGCCTGGCCCACATCCAGAGTAGGGTTGAGGCCAAAAATGGCTCAGCCCAGGGCAAGAGGAATCATTTTCTCTTACCCAAGGTAAAGCCGTAACAGCCCCAATGGAGCTACTCGGATCTGCAACACCTCAAGAGGTGGCACAGATCCAAGCAGCATAGAGCTACCCGAGGCTGCCCAGAACCAGGGATAGGATCTGGCATAAGTGCCGGATCCTGGCCCTGCCCTCCAATCACCCACCACCCGTCCTCCCCTGCCCCAAAACGGCTTCTCCCTGCCCTTCCCTTGTCCCCCAAGACCCCCATGCAGACCCGACTCAGCTGACAAGGGCTCATCTTTTCCACCAGCCCAACAGGGCTTGGACCGGCTTCTCTCCTATAAGGGTGGTGCAAAAGTGCTTTATGGCATTTTTGCAACACTTATTGGCTGGTGCAAGGAAATTGCTCCAGGCAAGGATGCTTTCTGGATTGCGCCCTAAAAGAAATTGTGTGTGGTGCTGGGAGCTTGTGCAAGGAAGATGTTGAAGAAAAACTTCAAACGTCAGGATTTCAGGCAATGCCTCTAGTATGACAGTTTAAAAATAAATAATGTAAATAGAGTCTCTTTAAACAAGATATTATGTAGTGTTTTCTTTATAAGCAGATCAGTGATTACCTACAAGCATATGTTCTTGTTGCAACAGGAATAAATTGTTCTAAATGATTTACCTTCCAGCCTTGTGGCTGGGTTTTTTAGAAACATTTTGGATATAAATGTATCCCAAATGACTAAATGTGCTAATTTCTGCTTCATTTCTGTGCAATCCTCTAGTTGAAGAATCAGTCCTCACATTCTTTAGAATACATTTGTAGGGAAAAACACTTCTCTTTGTGAGATGCAAACAGAAACAAAATTGCTACGCTCTGAACTACCTACATTAAGGATGCAATCCTAAACATATTTACTAAACACATAGAATTCAGTGAGATTTGCTCCTGAGCAGACATGTACAGGATAGCACTGTTATAGCCCAATCCAACATAAATCCCTTCATGGCAGTGATTTTCAACCTTTTTCATCTCGTGGCACACTGGCAAGGCACTAAAATGGTCAAGGCACACCATCAGCTTTTTGACAACTGACAAGGCACACTGTGCTGTCAATGGGGGGCTCACATCCCCCAATGGTCCTACTGATAAATGACTCTCTCCCAAATTCCCACGGCACACCTGGGGACCATTGGGGCACAGTGGTTGAAAATGACTGCTTCATGGCGATGTAGTGGTGCCAGTACAGGCTATGCTGCATCCCAGAGAGGCTTTTCGACTGCTGGAAGTGTTCTTAAGGTAAGGGGGCATTTGTCCCCTTGCTCTGAGGGAAGCTTTAGTAACCACAATGGTTCAACTTGGACCTGCACCAGTGATGTTGCTGGCACAAATCTGAGTTGACCCATGTTAAGGAGGAGGGAAGGTTGCACTGATTGGTACAAGCGAATCCGGCCCAGGAAGGAAGTGAGGATTCGGTGCGCACCACCACTGCTGCTCCTGCTCCTCTCCTGAGCCCAACCTGCCCACCCCCATCACCACCCCATTCCACCCTCCCCTGCCCCGTTCAACTCCCTCCCCACCTTCCCCCTGCCACTTTCCAATCCCTGAGCCAGACTTACCAGGTATGTTGGGCTCAGTTGCTCCACCAGCACACGGGGTGGGGAGGGGAGGAGAGGGGAGGCTCTAGCCTTCCTGCTGGGGCACTGGATCCCTACACTGCTGCAAAACACTTTATAGTGCTTTTATGACAGGCCGCCCAGCAAAACATACATTCCACCAGTGCAGGCCTTAGATAGGATTGGGCTGTTAGTATTATTCAGCATCATCACACAAACTCCATGATTTCATGGCATCAAGACTTTAGAGTCAATATCATGAGCAGGTGCTAAATATCCAAAATATTATCATGAGCTAGAAAATATTTTTATCTTTGTGTGCTAAGTGTAACGAATGCTTTCCTCATTTGGTTTCCTATGAAGATTAATGTTTGCAATATTACCAGTTTAGAAGGTGAGAGGCATAATCCATCTATTTTGCAGCAGTGTTGTGCATCTTCTATTCATTTTCATGGGAACTGCATGTTCATGCTTTGCAAAGGCAACTGAAATGATTGGACAGTTCTCCCCAGCATTGTTTGGTGTATATGATCTGAACCAGAGCACCATGTATTTGTAGCAGTTTGGATAATTTGAAAATTTAATGACAGATAAACCTGATTACTATTGTTCTTTTCTCCTGTCACAGCTAGATGAGTTACTTCACTTTAGAATATGATTCTCTCATTCCACAGACTGAAACAAGCAAGAGTATGAAGCAGTGAAGATGTTGCAGTATTATTTTGCAGCACAATCCTTTGCATGTTTATTCAGAAATAAGTCCCACTGGGTTCAATGAGGCTTATACCCTAGAACGTGTCTAGAATTGCAGTCTTTTAGAGTACCAAGAGAGGAAGCAACTTTGGAACACAGATCTGAATGGTTTTGAATGAGAATCAGATCATTAATCTAAAGCAGAATGCATATTCTATAAATTTGTATCCACATTTAGTGGAAAGCTATAAAAAAAAACCAACATCTACAACGATTTTAAAATATACAAATTTTCATTTGACATATACAAATTTTCATTTGACATTCACCTACAATGTTAAACCTGCCTAGCCTGCTTACTGGGCTAGTTACAACAGTGAGCAGAGTTCCGTTGTCCTAGCAGGCCATGTGGCAGGGTATACAGTGTGGTGCTGGTGGCCATTTTGGAGCTGCTGCTGAAAATGGCAGCAGTAATAGCCTGCTACAGTTGTTGGAGACCTGCACCAGAGCAGATAAGCCAGCAGGGGGTTGGATCCTGGGCAAGGGGGAGTAGGAATGGGGCACCCCAAAGGAGGTAAGGGAGGGGTTGTGCATGCCTGATCTTATCCCTTCTTTCAAAAACCTGCTCACCCTTCCTGATTCAGGAAGAGAACCCAGAAAGTTACATCATGTTATGTCATGACATTGCAGCCCCGGGAGCCACAGGCCCTGGGAATGCCTCTGGTGCCGGGTCCGGGAGGGGGTGGGAAAAGCTTTGACAACTTGGGCTGGATCCTAACCCCCATCCTGGCCAGCCCGACATTATAGTCAGTTGGCCTGCCTATTCCAGTGCAGGTTAGGACTGGGCTGTCAGATGTATTGAGTATAACTAACTACAGGAAAAGAAAAGAAAAACCCTAATTTATTAGATACACAGTCATATCAACACCTAGTGTTAGGTTCAGGAAAGTAAATGGTGTAAAATAACCTTCATGTTATGCTAATATCAGAACTGTCCTCATTTATACCCAAGAACAGAAAAGCATAAAACAGAGAAAATTGCTTTTACTACCTATCTACTGAATTTGATATGTAAATGTCATTATAGCTGACATATTTTTTACTAGCAAGTCCTTAAATAACACCTCCTGTTCCATTTCAAAGCTTTGCTCATGAAAAAATAGAATGTTAAGTGTTAAAAAAAAATCTGCTTTAAAGCAGATTGCTAATTATAATGCACAAGATCAGTTAGAGATGTTCTCTGACACCGTATGAACCAAACAAGGAAAACAGTATATGTCTCTTGTGGTTTTCAACTTCTGTATTAACAGGTTGCCAAACCAATACGTTTCAGGGCGCAGTCCTAACCCCTTATGTCAGTACTTTCCAGCACTGACATAAGGGCAATGCAGCTTTGAGGTAAGGGAACAAACATTCCCTTACTTTGAGGAGGCCTCCGTGAGTGACACCCAACTGCAGGATGCAGCACACATCCCATTGGCACTGCTATGCCAGTGCTGGAAAGCACTGACATAAGGGGTTAGGATTGTGCCTTTACAGGTGCATTGATATGGGGGTTCCCTTTGGGCCTAAGGCAGCAGTTCTGAAACTCTCAGGGACGGTTTGAGGTGCAGTTAATGTGTGTGGGGGCGGGAGAATGCAGTGATGTGATTCACTGGATCATGTCACTTTGGACGCCGCAGGGGCTTGCCACCACTTACCAGAGCCTGCTGCAGCCTCGCAGGGGTGTGGGGACCCCCGTGCCAGCCTTTGCAGGGCTCCCCATGCTGCGAAGACCCTCAAAATCACAATCACAACCACTTCCGGTTTTGTGTTTTTGAAACCCGAAGTGGTCACAATCATGATTTTAACTGACTTTGCAGCGTGGGGTGCCCTGTAAACACTGGCGAAGGGGGTTCCCTGCATCCCCAGGAGACTGCTGCAGGCTCTGGTAAGTGGCGGTAAGCCCCTCCAAAGCAACATAATTCAGCAGATTGTGTCACAGCCTTTCCCCTTCCTGCCCCTTAAGAGGGCAGAGGCCAGGGCTCTCTGGCTGGGGTGTTGTGATGCCCCAGTTTGAGAACCACTGGCCTAAGGGCTCTGGTGCTCACAAGAAGCTACTCTGTCTGCAAGGGCTTCCCTCACTCATAATATGAGGATAGTTTTGGGCATTTTAATCTGCCCATCTATTAATTCTAATGAGGAAACCCACCCATTCAGATGCTCTGTGCAGTGCACAAGGGACTCTCTGCACAATTCAAATTAATCAACTGGCAGTACCTGAATCTAGTGCTATGTCATGATTAAAGGTTGTTTATTCCACCTAGGAAAATTTGAAATAAAGGTCCTATTCCCCAATCAAACACCTTCTTGTTGTCCTATCCACTGTTACATTTATGGCCTTATATTCTATTGAACCCCAAACAAAGGGTCAGCTCAAACAATTATTATTCATGTGACTTTTTTTTCCTTTGAAAGTCTCAGATAATGTTGTAGTCATGGGAAAGCAGGGTCTTGAGCAAAGATCACCATTTTATAATGTCAGCTCAACCTACCTTAAGAAAAGATTGGTAGTGGCATGCCAAATTGTTTTCTGTGAAACAGATGTTCCAATAGAAAGGATGTTCCAGACAATAAGTGCAATCCAGGCTCCAAAGATAAAAACAACAGACCGTGTATGTAGTTATGAATTGAATGGAATCTGAATCGAACCTCAGGCAGTAATTCAAGTTGGAACTAAGCAAGAATTCCATTCAAGAGATTTCACTATTATGTACTGTACTTCTTTAAACCATTTGTATCCCATCCTTCTTGCCACTTGTTGTAACTAAGAACAATAACTTAAAACAACTTCCATTAATAAAAAAGTTGTTCATGGGCAAAACAAAAACTGAACAAAAAATGAATGTACATTCTTCTTCCAAAATAGCAACCATCTAAGTGAATTCTGATTCACTTAGACTGATTCTAAGTAAATTCTGATTCACTTAGAATTCTAGACTGCTGATCACATCCAAGTCTGCTTAGCATCTGGTATTTTCAGACTGTTCGCTAAGCCCCTGATTTCTTTTTTTTTTTTAAAGCGCCTCTTTACAGGAGAATGGTGAGCAGAGTAGGTGGCTGACAGTCTCCTCTCCTACCTACCAAGCTATTCACACAAGCTAGATATGGTTAAAAGTGCACTATTAAGGAATAAACAATGAACATTCTTTAAAAGCCTGAGAAAATGCACCATTATTCCAATACCGTATAGAGAAGATGTATCTGAGACCAGCCAATCCAATGTAGGGTTCCACTGCTGTAAATGCCCATACAACAGTATGCTGGGCATGCCGTCGTTGGCTATTTTGGATTCATTGTTGCAAACAGCAATGGTGCTGGAAGCTCCGGCTATCTCTGATGGTGGTGGATGAAGAAGTGGAATGCAGTGGGGAGGGGGAGGAACCAGGGAGTTTCTGGGTGGGAGGGGGCAGATGGGAGGCAGAATGGGGTTGGATCCCAGTGGCACCGGAATGCACCAGATCCCAACTCCATTTCATTGGACTTGTGCCAGTAAAATGGCTGACAAGGATCCAAGGAGCTCCATTGGGACAGTGGAGGCTTGCTCAAGGAGGTCTCCAAACTGTGCCCCTGCAGGACATAGTGCACACTCCTTTAGTACAGCTGCATCGGTGGGGCAGGGATTTCGTTAGAATTTCATTAGGTTTCCTCTTTCTATGAATCAGGAACTGTGAACATACAATGGTGTATGTTCCATTGCTGCACTAGTGTATAATCCATCTGCACTGCATTAATTTCAATGGAATGTGTATCCTTATCCAGAGTTTTGATCCTAAGAGCAGACAAAAGGGCTTTTGCTTGTGCAATTTTTCTTTCCAAGAGGAAAGGGAAAGGAATTATTGATCCAAAGGCAAAATGGCCTGAAAATGTACAGAGTTCTTTTTGTTTGTTTCTGAAACAACTTCTTTCAACTACCTGAGGACTGTGGAATCTTTATGCTCATCCTGCTCATTCCACATCCTGAGGACTGTGGATTCTGTATGCTCATAGGGTAATGAGAACACATAGGGTGAAATGGCACTGAGGCTCAGGTGAAATGCCTGAGGGTGAAATGGTAGTCACTGGACTGAGGGTGAGAAGCTCAAGGTCTACTTTGGGGAGGCTCATTTGTCTAGCATGTGGGAGACCCATTCATATGGATGAGGTCTTGCAAAACATACCCTGCAAAATGGTTTCAACCACCTCTGATTCAAGAACAGAACAGTATGGCACAGTTGAATATGTTCACTTTCACAACACAGTTATTTCACATGACAACTACACTACAAATGCTGGCACCAACTTCCATATAAAATGGCTGGCTAGCTACAACCTTTGATCTGTGCCAATGAGATACTTGTACAGGTGCAGCCTATTTATCCATGGATTTTTTTATCTGCTGATTTGTCTCAAGGAGAATAGGGTGGTGGAAACTGAAAGTTGCACACACCTTTGCCTCCTTTGCCCTGCACTGGCCTCAATCTGTTTCCAGGCAGCCCAAAACACTGCAAAAAGGCTCCACCTCGCCCAGGCAGGGAATAGCCCTGGAGCCCTGGAAGAGGTTCCCCTTGCAAAGGAACAGTAAGACTCCTGGAGCCCCTGAGGGGGGGGGGCGGAAAACCTCTGTAGCCAGAGCACGTGCAGCAAGGTGGAGCTCATGTGCTCTCCCTCTCCCTCTGACTCACACACACACAAGCACACACAGGGACAGGTGCGGTAGCAACAGAGGGGTTTGCTTTAAAAAACTCAGGGAGTGTTTGCCAAATTCCCTCCCTTTCAAACTGAGATGGTGCAGGCTCTCTGTGCTCCAACCTACACAAACAAAACAGCTCAGCAAGCAAGCCTTCCCAGCAAGCAAAGCAGGAGATTTAGGCTACAATCCTCTCCACACTTTCCTGGGAGTAATCCCCATTGACTAGAATGGGACTTACTTCTGAGTAGAAACACATAGGACTGGACTCTTAAAAGCTCAGCATCCCACCTGTGAAAGGGGGAGGAGAGGGAGGCGAAGGAGCAGAGCGGAGGGGATTGATAACAGCTGCCTTAATTTTCTTCCATCTGGAAGTGTCAGGCTGCAGTGTATTTGCTTAATTCTATGGAATTTAGCATAACACATTTTTTGTTAATCGCACCACAGAAGATGGTCATGGAACAGAACTAATGTGGATAAACAGGCTCCACCTGTATGTGTTTGTTTCATGCTTCTTCCTGAACCTTGTGTTGTTCTGAAACACCAGCAGCCAAGCAAGTGGCCAGTAGGAAAAACTAGAGAAAGGTAAAATTTCCCTGGAGAGAGCTGAAGGGCAGGGAGATGCCTTCTCCCAAATACTCTGTGTGTGTGTGTGTGAGAGAGAGAGAGTGCGAGTGCCAGTGCCAGTGCGAGTGCGTGCGTGAGCGAAAGCCTGATGCCTAAAGGGCCGTTGGGTAAGGGGGCAATAGATTGTTATCAGATGATCCCAGATAACACTGTAGGCTGTCACTTAACCAGGGGTACTGGTGATATCATGGAAAAATTACTATATTCAAAAAAAATTACTAAGGGGCAATTGATGGTTCAACTGATTCTCAAGACTGTGTTCAACAGAAAAATTTTGGAGAAAGGAGGTTAATTTTAATGGTTCCTTAATCATGACCAGCACATTTTGATAATAGTATTACTAAAATATGTTATTATTATGTTTTCAGCAGTAAGATTGCCTTGAGTTCTGATCACTGGGGAAGGATCAGAGGCTGATGTCTTCATCTGTCCCAAGCAGATGCCAATCAGGTGAGGTTGCTCAGGGTTGCAGCACCTTGGAGAGCTCTGAATGAGTATCTTGATCCAAAAAGGGCCAAAGGAGGAGGGAGTCCTTAAATATTTTCAGCCCTGGACTCCCCCTCCCAGGCTCTGCCTGGCAAACAGAGAGGTCTTAAAAGTGCAGCCCCCTATCCCAGAGTCTTGTGCTCCTTTTTTACTTGTAGATCCAAGGTGCAGGCTAAGGAGAATATGACTTAGTGTGTACTTGTGTTGGTAAGATTCTGAAATTCTGACTCTGCATGTGCTGGCTCTGGACCTTGCATTCCAGGGTCTCAGGCTCCTGGGTCACTGGCTCGAGGGGTCTCCTGGCTGGTGCACACAGGTCCAGGCTTCAGGGTGTGATTGAGGACCAGTTGGTCCAGGGCTGGTTCCCCCTTCACAGGGTCATATTCTTGAGGGAGGGGCCATGACAATTGGCCAGGTCAGCTGCTAACTGAGAGCTAATGCCCATCAAGTTGGCAGTGCCAGTGGCAGCAGGAATACTCAAAGCATCCAGAACAGGACTTTGCCCCAGGGACCACAACTGCCTAGTGCCAACAATGCTGATCACATATTGTGAACCTTTGCTGAATATGTAAAAATTCTCCTTTTAAAGATGTAATGCAATGTGTATGTTTTTGTACCAGATGAGAGAGACTTCCAAACCCACTAAACAGTTAACTGTCAGAAATAATTGGCATCAGTTTCTAGTCCTTTAATCAGTGCAATCCTGACTCCCTATAATCTTCTAATTATTGAAAGTATTAATAACCACAGTGATCCTTTACAATTTAGAGTTGATATTCTCCTGAGATATTTTTCTGCATTTAGATTAGGCTATATTTGGTTGTACTCCCAAGGAAGAACGAATTTAGATCCTGAGACAATTGCTCAGTTATAAGATGTGAAGGTAATATAACTGTTTATTAAAATGTCTTGATGAACAGAAGCAGAGAGGGATTTTGTGAGCGTATGAAAGAGAGAGAGAGAGAGCAAGAGCGAGAGCATGTTCAGTACAGATGAAGCAGTAGTCACTTAGCAGCAAAAATTTAACTGCTTCTTCAGAAACGTTCTACCTGTATCTCATCTTTTGAGGTCAAACCACATAATATAGCTGCCTTCTACTATGGCAGACCATTGTTCTATCTACATACTTACTGGAAGTTGCTTTCCAGGGTATCAGACAGAATTCCTTCTCAGTCTACCTAGAGATACCACAGGTGGAATCTGGAGCCTTTTGCATGCAAAGCAGGTGTTTTACTACTGTGCTACAACTTCCTCCCCACATGTTTTGCCAAGTTCTGTGATGCATTCCACTTTTGGAGTATATCTGGGAGGGTTGTATATCTAAGGGTATGAGGAGAGGGGCTACTTAACCCTTTCCTTTCTAGTCCTTTTTCAATTCAGTATCACCACCCCTAGCTGCCTTTTGAGCCAGAGGGAATGATTTTGAGTCCCCATCATTTCCGTATATTTTCACTGTGGGCAAAAATCTCCCTTCTTCTTCCCACTTCCCACCCCCTGCACTGGCTTATCTGCACTGCCATGAGTAGCTGGTAGTGGTGACACTGCTGCTGTTTGTGGTGGGACTGGTGGTAGCATGCACAGCATGCTGCCATTTGGCCATTTATGTACAGAATCTCTGTTCCAGTGTCATAAATGTTAGTAGTTAGGATTGGTCTGTTACACTGCTTTTTAAATTACAAAGGTCCTCTTACATGAGCAATAGGAATTGGGAGTTGATGCATCTCAGTCTGCAATCCTATCCACACTTTCCTGGGAGTAAGCCCCACTGAACACAAGAGACTTACCATGCACTCCCCAAATAAATACAGCCGACAACAGGTATGGAATTAAAATGGGCCACTTTTATTAAAATACCAAACATTGCAACAGGGCAACAAAAGGGGTTAAACAAACCCATCCCAAGTGCGGGGTTCTAGGCGGGGGAAACGGCCCTAGATGTCTACGTCTCCCAGGGTGTCCACCCGACTCCAGATGTAGCTCAATTGTTATTAAGCCCACCTCTCAACATCACCCAAAGAGGGTAAGTCAGTAGAACTGCTGTGCCTTCAGGTCACTCCTGCAAGGCTCCCAAGTTCGGACAAGAGGCTAGCCAGCCTGCCTCCTCGAGCCAGTCAGGCATCATGGGAGCAGTTCTGGTTCACCCCATGTCCATTGCTGACTTAGATTGGATGCCGAGAAGGTCTTCTGCCTACCCACCCCGCACTTCTACCGTCACAAGAGGAGGTCAGCCTAGCGCTTGGCCTTCCCTGCACCCAAAAAGGTTCTCAAGCCCTGTTGCAAGTCTGTTAAAAAGAGGCCATAACCCATAAGGGAAAGGCCATAACCCATAGCCATGGTAAAGAGCAGGCTGCCCAAAATAAATTCCAGGATGATGGATAGCCACTCCCCCGAGTTCCGTGATGACCCTGTCCAGGTAAGCATTAACTCTTTTGCAGACAACGTCTATTCTTCTAATGCTGTACGCCCACCCCCAAACCCTCCTAGGCAGCATATCTGACCACAGGATAGTATTCCCAGGGAACTGACTAACGAGCGTTGTAAAATCCCTGCGGGCCTGCAGCCTCAAGGACATAGACGTCCTCTGGCCCAAGTCATGCTCACCTAAGTGGACATCGATTACCTGGGGCAGGGGTTGAGTGCAATAAAATCCAAAAAGGCTGGGGAAAACTGACTCCAACACATACCCCTCTTGGCCAGCCATTCAGTATGCACAACATCACCCAGCTCTGGCTGAGAGCTGAAACTGGATGATATGGCGTGCTTCCGCCCCCCCCCCCCAAAAAAAAAAACAAAAAAACTATGGAATGTCCGTAGATCAGGACCCTGGCTGGGCACCTCCCTCACAGACCTGTTGAAAGAAAAGCACATCGTGAGGCGAACTCACTTAACACCCACTTAGAATGGCTCATGGTTAAAAAGGTATAACAAATTCCCTCAACCTTGTGAGGAATACACATCGCCCCACCCAAATGGGTTTGGGCAAACACTTGCATGGCCAGTAACCTGGTCATCACAAACACATTGCCCCATCCAAAACAGGACTGGAGGCAAACATGATCTAGGTTGGAGCCTGATCAACAGGGGTCCTTATAGACCAAAGACGGCACCTACACATTGCACCAATGTGGCGCAGCACCTTGGGGTATATGCAACTGGCAGTATAACTACCCCCCAGCCTCACCCAGGGAGTCACGGCCTAGCATTAACGAATGTAGTATTTAAACACACCAGAGCACCATCTGCCGATGCACTTGATGTCCTGGGGCGAAAAACCGATGTGAGCCGCTGCTGCTGCTGCCCCAATTCTAAATGAATGAAGCCCGTATAGTTCTGGCCTCAAACCCAAGTGAGCCAATGCCCTTTTAAAAATGGCCCAAAACTGATAAATCGTGAGGGAGGAATGATCCAAATGTTGAAATAGCGGGTCCGCTCCTGGAGGAGCCACAAGGAATACTGTTCCATGGCAGATACAGGGCAAAGGTACCACATAGGAGCCCGTTTAAGCTGAATCCACTGCCCACGCCCCGTCTGGTCAGTCTTGGACACCCTCAAATGAAGGGACAAAATCCCATGTTCCAAAACCCAGTCACCCCACTGAAGTACCTCTATCGGGAGGTAAGCTTTGACCTAAACAACACCTCACCCGGGCGAAAAGCCCCATAAAACATTACAAGAGTCACTGTTCTAAACAACAGAGACTCAAAGGCTGAGGAACACATGGCACGAAACTCCATAGTCAGCCCATGCAAAATAGTAGGGGTAATAGGTTGACACTTATCTGGACCTGCTGGGAATCTCCTTTTTAGCCCTGCCACCATTTTCTGCACCCTGAACTCTTTGGTGAAGTTCTGAATTCCCCAGGCCCTTGACTGAAAAGAAATGGCAGCAAGATAAATGTACATAGACTTGCAGGATATTCCCCTAACACGTAGTCCCAAAAGGAACTGCATAAGAGTATGTGGTGTGAATGGTCCCTGAACTGGCACAGAAGTCAACCTACAGAAATCACAAAACTCACAGATCTTACTCATGTAGCTGGCTCGGGTAGATGAAGCCAATGATGCCCAGGTGGCTTCCTGGACCTCGTCGTACCAAGGTCCCTCAGCCATTGGGGCATGGGCTCGGGTCCTGCCTGGCCTTGGGAGCTAGCTGCCAGAAACGCTCCTCCTGGAATTGAGAGAGAGCATTGGCTATGCTATTTTCAATCCCAGGGACATATCTGGCTGAGAAAACATTGTTGATAGCAAGGCACTGCTTAACAAAGACTCTAACCAAATTCATAAGCCAGGGGGATTTGGAGGTCTGCATGTTAATTATGTGGACCATGGCCTGCTTATCACACCAAAAGGGAACAGAAGAGTTGGCAAGTCTCCCGCCAATACATGGACTGCCACAACAATTGGAAAGAGTTCTAAAAAGGTCAAATCCCTGGTGATCCCTTCCTGAACCCATACCTGTGGCCAAGGAGCTGCGCACTAACACCCTCTAAAGAACACTCCAAATCCCATACCTCCCGCAGCATCCGAGTGAACCTGGAGTTCAGCTTCAATTAACTGCGAAGATCTCCAAAATGAGATCCCGTTGAAGTCCTTCAAGAATTCCAGCCAGAGTTTCAAATCTTCCCTCATACCCGATGACACCCGAAGTCTGTGGGACGGGCGACTAAGCCCAACCATACCATCGCATAGTCGCCTGACAAAAGCCCTACCAGGGGCAATGACCTTACAGGCAAAATTAAGGTGCCCAACCAGCCTTTGCAATTCTTTTAACATTAACTTATGGGACCCCAGGGCACTAGTTAACATCCCAGTCAATTTGTCCAATTTATCCCTGGGCAGGCGACTAGTCTGTGCCACTGAGTCCAATTTGATACCTAAAAAGGTGAGCTTATTGACAGGGCCCTCAGTCTTGTCATGCGCCAAAGGGACACCGAGTTGCCCACACAGAGCAGTGAAATCACCCAGAAGCTGAGCGCAGTCACCAGTCAGTGGGGGCCCCATTAAAAGGAAATCATTGAGATAGTGGGCAGTGGATTGTAGCCCCGTCCTAAAGCGTACAGTCCATTCCAAAAATGAACAAAACACCTCAAAACCAAACAGGAAATTGAACATCCCATCAGCAGTGCCCGGTCCACATAATAACCCCCTTCAAAATGAAAACCCAACTGGCAAAAATCCTGAGGGTGCATGGGCAGAAGTCTGAATGCAGATTCAATATATGCCTTGGCCATCAAAGCCCCGGGGCCACACCTCCTGAGGCGGCTAACAGCCTCATCTAACAAAGTGTATCTGACTTTGCACAGGTGGGCGGGTATCCTGTCATTTACAGAAGCACCTTCTGGAAAAGACAGGTGGTGAATCAGCCTGAGTTGACCTGGGGCTTTTTTGGGTACCAGTCCCAAAGGTGACAACTGCAGGTTACTTAAAGGAGGCACAGCAAACGGTCCAACTACTCTGCCTGCCTCCACCTCCTTGGCTATTTTATGCCTCACCACATCCTCCATGCCTCTAACTGACTGGAGGTTATGAACAAACATGTGGCTGGCCGGCAGCAGCGCAGGAATCCTGAATCCAAACTTAAAACCATCCAACAACAATTGAGCTGCAGGTTGATCATTATAAAATTGCAGCCAGTAGTCTAAGGACGAAATCTTAATCAGCATTGGGCCCCTTATTAACACCTGATGGGGGTCCGCCGCCGGACTTTCTCCCACCCTGGGTGAAGGGTCGCAAACCCAATCAGGGACCACTGAGCCTGGGGCATTTCGCAACTGGGTGTTTAGCTCTGAACATGCCACAGCCATGGGAATAGAGGCAGCCCTGCCTATTACATTTCCCGGTGGCGTTGAATTCGAAGCATGTGCGCTGGTTTTGAACCCACTGCGCACCGTCTGGTGCTTTATGCTGCTCCATTCTGTGACGCGCAATTAAATGCCCACTGTCTGCCCTATCACCAAGCGTGGCCCTGGAAGGAAGAACCAACTGCACCCAGAGTTCCCATTAGGGTACAGTCCAATTGAGAGCTGGGTACGATCATGCGAATCATGCGAAATCATGCGATCATGCATGCATGATTCGCACGCAATCATGTGAAACCCTGATACGGAAATGATGGTCATAGGCCATCCAAGCCGCCCCAGCATGGTCAGGAAAAGCGTGATGAATAATGTCCAGGTATTTAAAGTGTTTCCCTGCCTTCTTAGGGTACATCTGGACAGTGACCCCGGCATATATGATGAAACCGTTGAGCCAATTAGTCCAATTTTTGTCAATTTTTCTTTGCCTAATGGTTTCAACATCTCGCATGGGATCCCCCACTTTGGGGGTAGGCTCTGGCTCAATGTGTAAAAGGCTAAATGTGTCTATAAAGTCACCTCGCCATATCTTCTCCTTAACTGCCAAGGCGAGGTGCGAACCCAAAGGGATGGCTGTAGTGCTGTATGAAATCTTAGGCTTTTCCTTCTCCTCTACCAGGCCCAGAGAATCAACCACCCAATCCACATCCTGCTGTTCAAACTCATCGGTTTTTAAATGTGGGACAGCAGACAGTATAAACACTATGCTTTTTAATTGTTCACTTATATATATTGACTCTCGTCTATAAGTGGGCACACTGAGACTCACTGGAAATGTGCAAACTATCAGGAAAGAATATGACAGGAGATGAGTGTGTGTGGGAGAAAGAAGAAAACAGGTCTCCGAACCTGTAATTGTGACTCCCACACTGTTTCTTTGAACTGTCTAATAGCGACAGTGTTTACAATACCTCATCCCTTCAAGGACAAGACATCTTTACAATATTTAGCAAGCTTTGTAATACAAATAAAGCTGCACTTAAGAAAAAGATGTGGTATATATGGATAGCTTTGTTTCTAAAGTAATAAATGCTGAAGATGTGTTCTGAACAGAAAGCACCAACATTGATCAAACATTGATGTGCACCAAAGAGAAATCTATCATGGGTACACGGCAATGCACACATGCATTAGCAGTTATATTCCTATTAGCAAACTAATTTTGGTGCACTCACATGCAGGTACGTGTGCACACAGAGATTGTTTCAGATTATTTTGTATGAGTAAAAAATGTGACTGGTTTAAAACTCTGCAATTCAGACTTTCATTCTGTGTAGCATTTTCAAAGCTATACATCTTTCCAGAAGCTACCTTCCCACAACAAATTTTTTTTTGTTAACAATGAAGATACTGTGTTTTTCGTTATAGTGATTACCAGAGCAAATACAGACCTACTTGCAGGTCAAATCAAGAGTCTCCATGATATATCAGTCCCTGAATTAGCTATAGACAGATAACTCTGAGACATAAGCAGAGTTGGTAATAATATTGTTAGAACCCAGTCAAATGTAGGCATAATCATAATCCACCCATGGTATATTTGATCACTATTGTACCCACTCACAAAAAATGTGCACTAGAATCCTGAAGCCAACTTTTTCACTAACTAGATCAATTCACAGCCCAATCCTATGTGCAGTGAGCACTGACAGAATGTGCATTCCGCTAGCACTAGATGCTGAAAAAGCGTGCTTCAGTGCTTTTTAACAGTAGTGTGCTGCCAGGATGCTAGTGTGAAGTCCTGCACTATCCTCCCTGCATCGTCAGCACTCCAGCCACCCTCCAGAGCAGGTAAATCAGTGGGAGAGGCAGAAGGGATGGGGGAAGTGTGGAACGGGGCAGAGAAGGATAAAACTGGGTGGAGAGGGGGTGGAATGGGGCAAGGGCTGTGGGTGGATTCAGTGGTGATAATGCATGCATAATTCTATCCCCCTTTGCCGCAGCCTCCCCACCTCTTTCTCTCCTCAGACTTGCACTAGCAAAATCTTTAGCGCAAGTCTGAGGAGACCATTGCTGGGAGGCTTACAGATACATAAGGAGATTTAAATCCTCTTTCACCTCTTGAAGCATCGCAATCACTCTTCCCTGCTGGATACAGCACACACGTTTTTGGAACAGCTGCACCAGTGGGGGTGGGGGAGGGAATGGATTGGGCTCTCCGTGTATGAATTCTGTGCCTCTGCTTGCTTTTGGGAGATGCTTCCTTCCCACTGCTGCCCCTTGCACTGCATCTCATGTTATTACTGTTAGTCACTTATTCTTCATGACTGGCCTTTCAGGGGGCTTAAGGGGTTGCAGCAGAGAGAAAGAAGGTATGGAAAATGGCTTGGCTAGTACCGTTATACCAGTTTTGCTGTAATGTAGATGCTACTCAAGGTGTTTTATAAACAACTACAAGAAAGCAAATACTTCCTATTATCAGAATGCAACTCACTAAGATGTCAATCATGTGCTGATAAAAGGTATCAAGTATCTCTTACTTATGTATAAAAGAGAGAAATATCACTAGATAAAGTACATTTGGAGGCTAACACTTGATTTTCACCAAACACACAAACAAAAATGTCCTAAGAGATACTTTTGTTTTACACTCAGGAGAAAAAAAAAACCCCTCTCCTTCTAATATGAAGATGTGATCTACCTATTGCTTTGGTTAACACCTCCGTTAAGGCTGATAGGTAGGCTAAGCAATACCCTTTCAATCCTTAAGGATGTTCAGTGAGAAGATGCTAAAAATAAACAGGAGCAAATGATTGGAGGAACCCAGATGGTATTTTGTTCCTACATAATTGCAAAGTGTTTATTTTATGAAAATGTTATTAAGCCTTAATCAATCTGCTATAGAAACTAATTACCATAGTATTCATGAATTTGTTATGTCAATTAAAACATACACAAAATCCCCCTCTCTCTTTAATTAAAAAGGAAAGGCAGGATTACTGTCTTTGTGAACAGATTGTCAGGCAGACTAGAAGTATTTTTGAAGTCCCTGATACACATAAAAAGCTGCCTTACAGAACATTTTGCCCCACTGAAAGTATCTTCAGAACCCTCCTTTATAAATCGTCGGCAAGGAGGGTTTTCTACCTGAGAACCAAGACAGGCGGTACAGAAATACCTGTATTATTATTATTATTATTATTATTATTATTATTATTATTATTATTATTATTATTATTATTTATTATTAATGGCTATTTTCCATATACATTCTGTCTACATTAATGTATCCCTATTTGGGATTGTGACTTACCAAAGGAATGTACATTTGACATATGCATGTTTCTAGTGTGTGATAAATGTTATTTTATTCATAAATTCATTAACAATAATGTATCCATCGTCCCTGCAAAGTAGTACAAATTTAAGACTGTGTCACTAAAAAGTGAGAGGCAATCATAGTTGCATCCTGGTAAATTCTAGTTGGTTGAGATTCCTCCTTCACCGAAAGGTGAGACACCAGGATTCACTGGCTCTGGACCAATTATTATTCTATACAGCTCTTCTACAGATGTCTCCATCTAATTGACAGAGGAAATTGATAGCTCTCACTTGGCTGGAGTACAACACATCCGTTTAATAGACTCATTTGCCTGGTATAAAATCAACAGAAATGCCCTTTCAAGACTACATTCTCACTGGAGGATCTGGTCAGGCCTTCACATCTGACAGAGTGAGAAGACACTGCGCTAATCTAAGCTTCTTTAAAAAAATGCACTATGAACAGACTTCTAGTCAAGGCAGCCCCAAGTGTCAGGGGTTTGATATTCACACTACATTATGCTTTCTTTTTAACTCCAAAGAATGCTCCCTGGCAGATCATGAGTCACATTTTATCCCTTATGGTGTTTTGCTGTGATTAAGGCTGACTCAGTCACACTCTCAAGGGCCAACACTACATGAAGCAGTCTTTTGTTATTACTATGCTATTATAACTAACTTGTTTCTATTTTTATAATCAGGCAAGCATGCTTTACTCTACAAGGTTCGGAATCTCTATGGGGAAAAGTGGCGTTCTTTTGAAGTAGGAGGTTCCTCAAGCTACAATTAGGGTAACTATGTTAGTACACAATGCTTGTTTGTCACAGTTTTCACCTGGAAAATGCCTTTGTCTCATAGCCAATGCACACAACCACAATAGTTTGTCATGCTCTCAAAAGGGTTTGCCACATGCTGGAAATTAACATTTATTCACTGATTTATGGGCAGCCCGATTCTAAGCTGTGCTGCTGCAGCGAGGCCACATGGCCTTCGCTGTATCCAATGCAGCTAAGAAGCAGGCTGGAGATCACCTCAAGGTAAGGGGATATTTTTCCCTTTACTCCAAGTAACCACCCTATGGGGCTATTGGAATCCAGCTTGACTATGGTATTATTTGGATCTGCACCTGCTAAACAGCAACGCTGTTTAGGACTATGAGGGATGCTGCCATCATCACCTCTTTGTTGGCCTTCCATCACCAGGGACTAAAACACTGCTTTAAGCAGGTTTCTTGATCTTAGTGTTGTTCTGTGTGTTGTTAGAGGTGATTTTAAAAATAATCTGTGATGTTGATGGCACTTTGGGCACCTCTGTGGAAAGATGGGATATAAATTTATTTATAAATAAATGGTGGATCTTGATAGAGCTCAGGAGATTCCTGTTGCATCAGACATGTGCTCAGGCAATGTGATGGGATCCTGGGGGAAATGGAAGGTCTTCATGTGCCTCTCATATATCCCCATTTGGCCCTACAAAGCCCTGTGGCTTACAAATTAATCTGTTGAGCCCTATTGAGATCCTCTGCAAGAGTGAAACATACCCAATGTGTGTCAAATATAAAAATAAGCAAAGCATAAGAAATGATAAAAATCAAACATTATATATTAAAGCAATGGTTCTCAAACGTTTTAGCTCAGGACCCACTTTTTAGAATGACAATTTGACTGGGACCCACCAGAAGTGATGTCATGGCCAGAAGTGACATCATCAAGCAAATTTAAATGAATGAATGAATGAATGAATAAATAATTGTGAATTAATTAAGGGTGCAATCCTGCCTTCAAATTTCTTGTGCCAGCCCAGGAGGGTTGCAAGGGTGCTGTAAAGCACATTTGCTCCTCCTTGGGAATAAGCCATGCCGGCACACGGAGATGTGCCAGCACACAGAGGCTAAATCTAGCCTCCGTGGCAGTTTCTGTGGTGAGCCTTGCATTGGCCTGGCTGGGCCAACACAAGGCTCTGGGCAGGGAGGAGGTGGGAGGGAGGTGATCCCAGGCAGGGGAAAGGCGAGCAATGGGTGGCCCTGGGGGTGGGGAGGCAGGGCTGGTATCCAGCACTTATGCTGAATCAGTGGCGTCACTAGGGTTTGTGTCACCCAGTATGGGATGCCAGTGTGTCACACCCCCCCCCCCATGCAGTGGGCAGGGCAATACCCCAGGTGGTCGGTGTGGTGATGTACCATCACTCCGTCCCCACTGGTTTTTTGGCTGTACCTTTTGATAGAACAAAGATGGAACACATTCTGCATGAAATTACACATTGATATAAAACATGATGGTATTATTCTTCCAAATTATGATTTTAGTGATTTCAGTCACTAGTGGTGTCACACACCCCCAAGGGTGTCAACTTACTAACACCTTATTGCAGCAGTTCTCAAACGTTTAGCACTGGGACCCACTTTTTAGAATGACAATCTAAGACCTACCAGAAGTGATGTCATGGTGGAAGTGACATCATCAGGCAAATTAAAATAAATATAAATAATTAAAGTAAAACAAATAATTAAATAAGCAGAAGCCAGCCCTGGTTCACTAAGTGAATTTCCTCTATAGTCTGCCTGCAATAACACCCCCCCTCCAAAACCAGTAAGGTTTTCAGCCCTACCCAGTGCCCAGTTCAATTTAAGAGCTTCTGTTTAAACCAGATGACTGTCAGGATCCACCTGGCTTTGCAAGTCTCAAAAAGGTTCACCTAATCAGATGAAGCCTCTGTTTTGATCCTTTTTAGTGGGGGGGGGGGGAGGCTGCCTTCTGGAGCACTTGTTTAGCTCCAGGTGCACAGGATCAGGACCATTCTGGTGGCTTTGCACTCTCCTTCACCTGATCTTCCACACCAGCCAAGGCATGTTTGCTTACTTGCGAGTAAATGCGACCATGAGGCTTAGTTTCGCTTTCCATAGGGCTCAATACATTTATCTGCTTGGAGGGAGGGACTTCCTTCTCAGGTGTTTTTGGGGGCTGCATTATTGGATCAGGACCATTCTGGTGTCATTGGATTCTTCTCAGCTTGCCCTTTCCAATGGACTAAGGCAAGTTCACCTACTCGCAGTTAATCGCGCGACATGGCTCACTTCCACTTTCCATGCATTTTTTGTTCTCCTGTTTTTTGGCCATAACTTTTGATAGAAAGGAGATATTTCACTCTGGTTTTTTGCATTGAATTCTGTTCGAAACTCCACATCCAATGGTGTATAATATGATGGGGTTACTCCTAACCACCGCAATTTTAGTGTGTCACCCCCCCAGTGCATGTCACCCCCCTGTGCGCGTCACCCAGTGCGGCCCGCACCCCCCACACCTACCTAGTGATGCCACTGTGCTGGATTCCAACCCCTGTTTCCGGGGAGCTCAGAGCGTCTTCAAGCTCCTCTGCTCTCCTCAGGAGGTGGTGCAAGTCCAAGGAAACCCAAAGGGGGAAAGTTTTCCCTTGCCTCTGGCTGAGCTGCTTTGGGCCCCTATCCTGTGCAGGGTACAGTGCAGGGTACCTCTTGGTTTCCTGTTCCAGCGCAGGGTAGGATTGCACTCTAAGTTAAAGTAAAACAAATTAAATAAGGGGAAGATGAGATGGGGAAGCCAGCCCTGTTCCACCAAGTGAATTCTCTCTGTAGCCTCCCTGCAAAAACCTCAACGCCCCGCCCCCCCAAAAAAAATCAGTAAGATTTTTATTCCTACCCAATGCCCTGTTCAATTTAAGTTCTTATACTCGTATTTAAACCACTTCAGTGTGATTTGGGATGAAATCAGTTTTAAATCCAGTATGTTTTTTGTTTGGTCAGGATTGATCTTCAAAACTTCCTTCTAAACAGCATTAAAATCCCAGCAGGAAAGGAAATTAGGCTCAACCGGGGGGGGGGGGAGGAGGAGTTTGGACTATCAGGACGTACCTAGCTTTACAAGTCTAAAAAAGAAAGAAATTCACCTTACCAGCTCAAGCCCCTGTTTTTATCCTTTTCAGTGGGGGGGGGGCTGCCTTCAGGAGCATTTGTTGAACTCCACTTTTATCAGATTCCAGATCGCCCAATTGAATGGTGATCAGAGTTTGTTTGGCCTGGCCTGGGACACGAAAGTCTCCTCCCAATGGGGAGGGGAAGGGGGCTGGGGCTGGCAGCAACGGCGGGCCTTTTAAAAGGCGCAAGACCCAGCCCTCTTCCTCCTTTGCACGTGGGCACCGTGGGAATACCCACCCGCCCACCCTAGAGGCAGTCTGAGTTTAACTGGTCGC
This sequence comes from Tiliqua scincoides, assembly GCF_035046505.1. Taxonomy (NCBI): domain Eukaryota; kingdom Metazoa; phylum Chordata; class Lepidosauria; order Squamata; family Scincidae; genus Tiliqua; species Tiliqua scincoides. The sequence goes on along the minus strand of NC_089821.1, from coordinate 177,856,141 downwards.
CATTTGGGGCCGGGTAGGAATTTTTTGCTGCCTGCCAAGATTGGCCAAGGGGCAGGCAGTTTTTTTGCCTACCCCAGACTGTCATGGGCCAGGGGGTTACCCCCCCCGTCAAGCTGCCATTCGTCACTTTAAGAGGGCAGGTGGTGTGGGCTAGGAGGCGTGAATGGGACTTTAGGCATGCACCTTCAGGCGTGGCAGGGTGGAACTCAATTTCAGTCCTCAGGGGCTCGGGGCCCTGGCCGGGACCTTGGGGCACACCTCAGAGGCTCAGCGGCTCAAGGTGGCACAGCCCATGGTCCGGCTGCCTTCCCCTTAAGGGACAGATGGATGAGATGTGCTGCCAACAACGGGGCGCGCCTTGGAGTCGGGTGCATGCCCGCCTGGGGGCAGAGGTGTTCTGGTACCACCCAGAGGTCCCACCTCCGCACCACAGGGGGCTTTCGCTGCCTCGGATGCTGCAGGTCTCCGCCTCCTCTTCTGCTATAACTGCTAAATAAAGTGGCCCTTTCTCCCATATCTGTTGTCTTGAGTGTTCATTGGACAGTGCGGAGACAATGGGACTATTCTGTTGGCTTTGCATACCTCTTTGTTTGACCTCACCATGAGCCAAGGAATGGTTGCTTACTCACAAGTAAACACAGACAAGTCACTTATTTTCGCTTTCCATACAATACATTTATCAGTTTGGAGGAACTTTCTTCTTGGGTGTTTTTTGGGGGCTGCGTTTATTTATATACAGCGTTGAAGTGACGAAGCGTTGGTGTTGCTGCACCACTGCACAGGAAGTTAAGGTAGATTGGGCTGTTAATTGCAAATGCAGTTTTATGGTTGGGCCTGAGACATGAAGAAGTGAACAATTTTTTTCCTTAACATTATTCTTTAATGATCAACACAGTTACCTTGACTCTGTGCTCTGATGGATGTGCAAAAAATATCTGAGATGTTTACAAAACTGGCAGGTCACTTGTCAACACAGGATAATTAAGAGTGAGTAATTAAGAGTGAGTCTATTGAACTATAATCCATGCAATTAATAATTGTAACATTGGAATTATATACTTTTGAAATCATTAGCTTATTTTAATTCTAATGTTTTTGTGAACATTAAATATGCTGTCAAATTAATGAGTGGCTTGTGGGATTGGCTGTTATTTGCTTTACTACTCCTGTTTGCCATGCAGACTTAAGGCTTTGTACTGGATGAGGTTAGAAATTGTTCAGTATTATGTTTCCTTTGTTTTTTGTCTTTAAATTCTTGTACCAACTCTGGACTTAACAGAGATGTCACCACTTGGATTTCCGTATTTCGAAGTGCCCTTTCAAAACCTGTAATCACCCTCAGAGAAAATGTGAGCATACACTATGTTTCAATGTTTACGGGTGACAAAGGTTCCTGAATGAGATGAAGTTTGAGTCCCACATCTGCCTCCTTTTTCCATGAAATGTAAATTCAGCAGTATAGGCATGCGTTGCTTAATAACCTTCCACTTAACAACAGACCGTATATATGGTGGTGGTCAAAGTACAATAAAGAGACTGTTAATGAGGCAGTAGGGACTTCCATAGCCTGCAGCAGGGTGTTTGTTTATACAACAAAGAGGCTCTTAATGCAAAGAAGAGACATTTTATCTTCAGTAGCCAGTGCAGCCAGCTAATGTCTGACCGGGAGTGTCTGTTTCCTCAGAAAGGTACTAGATTGGGCTGAATGTTCACTTAACAAACTAATCACATAACAACAAGGGTCAGATAATGTATCCTCATTGTTAAGTGATTCACACCTGTACTCTGAACTACATTTATTATGAGCCATGCTGTTCATAAATTTCAACTATATGTTGTGATCAGGCAATGTCTGATCTCTCATTCTAGTAATACAGCTTGTAATAAATTAATCAGCACATTTATCTCCAAGAAAGAAAATTTAGTTTGCACTGCAGTTGATGCTGTCTTTTCCTGAGTCAGACCAGGGGTTAATCCAGTCAATTATTATCTCCCGTGCCAAGCAATGGCTTCGAAGTCTCATGCAGGGGGCTTTCAGAATTCTGCTGTCTCAGATTCTTTCATTACTCTAGCTGTTGAACTTGTAATGTCCAAGATTCTTTAACTGCTCTAGTACAGGTTGCAATAAATTAGTCGGTAAATTCATAACAGGAAAGGAAGTTTCATTTCATAAACTGTACAGATGAACATGTGGGAGATGCCAGTAAATGAATCTGGGAAATCATCTGAAACTGAACTAATGGTTCTCGTAGATATTTTGGATCTACTCAATGCAGTATTTTAAAATGTCCAAGACTCATACGATACGTAAAAGGTCAACCCTGGAATGCTCTGATCCAAATTACAAAGTAATTTTATTGTGTTGAATATATCTACTTTATGTATATATTAGTACAAGAACCATTACAAAATCTGTGCTTTTTATTGATCCTGCTCTTATTTTCTTTCCATTTTGTTCCCTTTCTCTCTTCTCCATCTTCTCTTTTTAACATGTGTAAACCTTCGATAGCTAGAACACAACTATAAGGTTATGCATTGCAAAGAATGCTAACATTTAATTTTCAACTAAAAATATCCAAAAAAAAATGTCCGTCAACATGCTGGCAAAAAGCAAACTTTTTGTTTTACTTAAATGTCAACTTCTAGTGGGCCTTAAAAGCATATCCTAAAACCCTGATAAATTGCACTAAACACAGAAAAATACTTCACATCTATGCTATAGATCTGTTTTACTGTGCACTATTAAAATGCTCACATCAAAATTTATAACAATTTTCAGAGTACTAATGTAATTATGGACTATGTGCTTATTTATCTGATATTTAAAAGCGAATTTATTATATAGAAAAATTCTTAGTATTGTTGTGAACTTTGAAAGTAAACATGATTTCAAAAAGAGAAATGAAAGTGCTGTCATACTTTATGGAATAATTTAGGGAAAAATATCTGGTGCTTGTTTGGTGACTTTGGGGTCTCAAACTTCACTATGGTCCTAAATCCTTGGAGATTTATTGTTCTGGGTCTTGATGCCCTTTGTCCTTGACTATATTTTCACAGTCTCTGTTTCAGAGCCCACTGATTTGAGCAATGTCCTGTGGGACATGATTATTGCCATGTTGCTGTGTATTTGAGTGGCTATCAGTTTATGAGCAGATTTATATGTATTTCAAGGATCCGGGTTGACCTTTTTCCATTACAGTTTTGCGTCAGGCTGTCTTCAATATCTGGACATTTAAATCACTTTCCCTTAACTATGTGATATCAGGTTACTCGGTGGTAACTCAGCAGGCTAAAGTGACCTGTGTTTTTCCATTTTAAAAGAATTTAGTTTCACTGAATCTTGTGAGATGTTCAAACAAGAGATGCCCTGGGCCTAATCACCTTTACAACTGCTTCTTGCTAACTATCTTTCTGCCATACACTAATCTTTTTTACATATGCAAAATTTCTTACATATAAAAACACGATTATTTTTTTTTTCAGAAATCATTTTTAATCACACTTTACAATAAACAGTCAAACTGATGGAAATTACTTTTTTTCCCCAAGTTGTGTGACTTCAGGTGAGACCCTTATCTCATCTTGCTTACACTGTCTTAATGGCTGAACAACACAGAGATTCATATCTCATTGTCCCTTCCAGTTGTGGAAACAACAAGCACTGATGTGTAGACTTTCCATATGAATGAGCCAAACCATGTGATAGGCAGTTGTCACATGCTATGTAGAATCATAGTCACAAAAAAATGTTTTCAACAGCCTCCATATGGAAGCCAAATACTTTGGATAGGCCATGCACAGTGTTGGCACCAGCAAATAATATGGTAGAGGGAAAAAGGGACAAACTGGATTCTGAGGGAGCAATGTTTACTGCACATACTAAATCTTCCAAAATAAAAAAAAATCTTCCAAAAGGAACGTCTCACATTAATAGTCCAGTTAAACACATTATTCTAAGACATCATGGTACTCTGTGGTTTTTTATAGTTTTATAGCTGCTTTTTATTAGCTGCTTTTAATATTAATGTTTCTGTGCTTATATTTTATCAGCAACATTATTTTACTTAAAATGAGATATAAATTATTAAAATATATATTTCCTTAGAAGTCAGCAACACTGATTTCAACAAGAATTACATTCATCTAAGGGCCCAATCCTATTCAGCACAGGAGCATTGGCACCTGCTGTATCTTGTCCTGAATTTGAGCATGCTGGAGGTCTCCTTGGGGAAAGGAAATGTTCGTCCTCTTACCTCCAGTAAAGTCCCTGCCTGCTCAATGCGGCTTTAAGAAACCCCACCCCCACCCCGTGTCAGACTTTTGAGCAGGGGAGGCCTCCGCCAGTCTCATCTCCATCTGGGCATATCCCACCTCCTGTTCCACCGTCCCCCATCCTCCTTCTACTCAGGATCATCTCCTGCTGCCCTCCTGCCACCCTCCCCAAGCCCCCGTGCCTCTCAGCACTTACCTTGTCTCTGCCGGTGGCTGGGGATACAACTGCAGCATCCGTGGGGCAGTGCAGCCTCCCCACCAGTGCCACTTACTCCCTGGCTGCTGCAAACATGCTTTACAGCACTTGGGCAGAATTGGATAAGAACATAAGAACAGCCCCACTGGATCAGGCCATAGGCCCATCTAGTCCAGCTTCCTGTATCTCACAGCGGCCAACCAAATGCCCCAGGGAGCACCCCAGATAACAAGAGACCTCATCCTGGTGTCCGTCCTTGCATCTGGCATTCTGATACATAGCCCATTTCTAAAATCAGGAGGTTGCGCATACACCTCATGGCTTGTACCCTGTAATGGATTTTTCCTCCAGAAACTTGTCCAATCCCCTTTTAAAGGCGACCAGGCCAGACGCCATCACCACATCTTGTGGCAAGGAGTTCCACAGACCAACCACACGCTGAGTAAAGAAATATTTTCTTTTGTCTGTTCTAACTCTCCCAACACTTAATTTTAGTGGATGTCCCCTGGTTCTGGTGTTATGTGAGAGTGTAAAGAGCATCTCCCTATCCACTCTGTCCATCCCCTGCATAATTTTGTATGTCTCAATCATGTCCCCCCTCAGGCGTCTCTTTTCTAGGCTGAAGAGGCCCAAACGCCGTAGCCTTTTCTCATAAGGAAGGTGCCCCAGCCCCGTAATCATCTTAGTCACTCTCTTTTGCACCTTTTCCATTTCCACTATGTCCTTTTTGAGATGTGGCGACCAGAACTGGACACAGTACTCCAGGGGTGGCCTTACCATCGATTTGTACAACGGCATTATAATAGCCATTTTGTTCTTAATACCTTTTCTAATGAACCCAAGCATAGAATCGGCCTTCTTTACTGCTGCTGCACATTGGGTCGACACTTTCATTGACCTGTCCACCACCAAGATCTCTCTCCTGATCTGTCACAGACAGCTCAGAACCCATCAGCCTATATGTGAAATTTTGATTTTTTTTTGCCCCAATGTGCATGACCTTACACTTACTGACATTGAAGTGCATCTGCCATTTTGCTGCCCATTCTGCCAGTCTGGAGAGATCCTTCTGGAGCTCCTCACAATCACTTCTGGTCTTCACCACTCCGATAAGTTTGGTGTCATCTGCGAACTTAGCCACCTCACTGCTCAACCCTGTCTCCAGGTCATTTATGAAGAGGTTGAAAAGCACTGGTCCCAGGACAGATCCTTGGGGCACACCGCTTTTCACCTCTCTCCATTATGAAAATTTCCCATTGACACCCACTCTCTGTTTTCTGGTCTTCAACCAGTTCTCAATCCATGAGAGAACCTGCCCTCTAATTCCCTGACTGTGGAGTTTTTTCAGTAGCCTTTGGTGAGGGACCGTGTCGAATGCCTTCTGAAAGTCCAGATATATAATGTCCATGGGTTCTCCCACATCCACATGCCTGTTGATCTTTTCAAAGAATTCTATAAGGTTTGTGAGGCAAGACTTACCCTTACAGAAGCCATGCTGATTCTCCCTCAGCAAGGCTTGTTCGTCTACAGGATAAGGCTGCCTGTATGTTTAGGATTGCATCCTTAATATTTTATTTATTTATTTTAACTTCATTCTAGTCTGTAATTACTACTAAAAATGCAAGTCTTCCTCCCCTCAAGAATAATAATGAGAAGATTTCTTACAGTGTGATCCCATTGGGTTTCCCTGCCAAAACTGCCTTATAACAGTGGTAAAAAGCACTCCAACAGAATGCAGAGATACACCCTGCCAGAGCCCCAGCAGGGGAGGACAGATCCTTCACATGCTATGGCAGAGCCCTCTGGGTCTGCTGAGACAGGTAATTTGGCAAGGGAGGGTAGGATGGGGTGGGGGAACAGAGAAGCAACGCAGAAGGGAATAGGTGGATTATGCCCAGGAAGGGGGCAGGATTGGCGACCATGGTAACTGCAGAATCCTAGCCCCCTTCCTGAACCTGATCCCACATCACGGGTCCACACAGACCCTTGCCAGTGAATTCACTAGCACAGGTCCGAGGAGACTCCTCCATTTTGGTGTTGCTGCATCAGTGGGATGAGGGGGAGAAAAATAGCAACTATTGAGTGATTTATCTTAATGTAGAAGTAAGATTTTTTAAAATATGTTACAAGGGAAACTCAGGGTTCCCATCTAAGAGTGAGATCAAATAGATAGCACTGTACAATTGAGACAATACTCCCAAGATCAGAATGTATAGTCAAAACTGTTACTAGAAACTCTCATCTAATGTAAAATAAGAGTTAAGGTTCCAATACTGAATATACTGAAGTTTAAGGCTGCAATCCTATCACACTTACCTGGGAGTAAGGCCCACTGACTATAATAGGGTTTACTTCTGAGTAGCCATGCATAGGATAGGGCTCTGGTTCATTAAACCCAGTGCAACTTCCAAATATGCATGATTAGGGTTGGGTTGTCTTTGAGACTGACTGGCTTTACCAAAACATCCACTCATTGCTAAATGTCTGCAATACACTTGGTCAGACATTCATGGGTATAAAAAAGAAAAAAAAAGAATTAATATTGCCTACAGAGCTGGGCAGCCTAGGCAATGTAGCAGTGCTGGCATGGCTTCCGCTGTAACCCACAAGGGAATTTTGGCTGCTGGGGTAAGGAGACATTCACCCTCTTGTCCTGGGGGAAACCCTAGTAGCTGCTGTGCATACCTTGGACCTGCATCAGCTCAATCACTGGTGCAAAGTCTGTGTTGAGCCAAAAAGTGGATGAGGCCTGTGAAGGAGGTCAGGATTCGGTATGTGCCACTGCCACCAAACCCTCTTACTCCCAGGCCTGAGCTGCCTCACCTACTCCCATCACTGCCCTGTTCTGAACCCCTCCCTTGCTCTGCCTTCCCCCTGCAGCATTCCCCCCCTCTGTGCAGCCTTAGCTGGCTGTTCTGGTCTCCCTAACAGTGGGCCTGCAGCACACATCAGTGGTGGCTGCTTTGTGACTACCATAAAGCAGCCACAACCAGTGCAACGCTAGTTACACCAGTGATCACAGGGGATAGGATAGGGCCATAAACATTAGGAACAAGCTGATGAGTACTTCATTCAGTTAGTAGTCTAGTACGTTTTTAAAAAATCAATGAATGAGTACTATTGCAAATCCTGGGTTTTTCCTGGTCTGCAGTAAACTCAAAAACTTCTTTCACTTGTGTGTTATTACCACTTTGTGTTTTCTTTTTAAATTTTTTTGTTTTGCTTGCTTCTAAGTGATCCAGAATTACTACATGAGAATTCTGATCAAATACAGCTGCATTAGCCAGACCCCAATGGCCACAGTTGCTAAGAAACAAATGACAGCCCAACCACCACAGCCAGAAAATCTTGAATGGATCATTTGTACAAAGTAAAACAAAAATGGGAAGGAAATCTTTCCAATTGTATCAGAAAATTTGATTGTTACTTGATTCAGGAGTTGCATCTGTATGGTGCACTCTACTTAGATCCTGGTCTATGTATCTATCAGTATACATGAGCAGAATTTGAAAGAAGAACAATTCTATTTTTGTCTTTGGAAAAGCAAGAAAGCAGAGTGTACTGAAACACAGAAACAATGTTTTTCTTCCTTTCACTCTGATATACAATACAATTGGGCAAAACAGGATTACTCTGAGGAGGAGGAGCAATCCTTAAATCAAAAGATGCCCAAATACATGCAAGATGCTTGTATGTCTGCTCATATATAACTTTATGCTGAACATAAAATGTGTTAATGAATTAATCTTTGTTAAAAAGTAAAACAATGATGACCTATCTACAGTAATTAAGATCACACAGAGTAGCCAGCCTTAAATCATGCAGAACCTACAAGCAGAGGTGTTTGTTTCCAGTGAGTAAGATAGGAGTGCAGCCTAAGTTGTACTGAACGCAGTGGGCTTACTACTGAAAGCTTACTACTGAAAATAAATAACAACTTTTCCAAACACCTCCACCTACAAATATTTGGAATTAATGATTCACTCCTTTCATACTGGTTACCAAGTCATGATAGCTCTATAAATTATCAAAATCTGGGAAATAAAAGTGATAAAAGAATTTATGTCCTCATGTTGCCTTTCTGAAACACAGGCCATAAGGGCAATCTGGGTGGAGAACAAAAATTATGCACTCTCCTTTTATAAAAATGTTATTATGGTAATCTTTTCTATGATCTTACAGGAATAAATTGATATTATTATAGGAAATAGTTCATATAGTCTCTTTAAAATCACAATAGAGTAGTGAAAAAAGAAAACCAATGAATATAATGTGGCCAAATTTGGCCACATGAAAGACAAAGGGCTAGATTCTAGTTTACCACATTCTGTTCACCAGTAGAGTTGCACACACAGAAGGGGTGCATTCACAAAGTGATACATCAGGATTAAACTCTTTAAAAAAGCTATTGTTTTGGGCTTAGTTCAAAGAGCTGCCTAACAATGATCCTCATCAGGACTCTACTTTTAGACTTTAAGTGGAAGTACATATGTCAGTGTTTCTCAAACTGTGGGTTGGGACCCACTAGGTGGGTCGTGAGCCAATTTCAGGTGGGTCCCCATTCATTTCAATATTTTATTTTTAATACATTAGACTTGATGCTCCCATCGTATGTGACTGCATTTAAGGAAATGTTACAGATCTGTAATTTTAACAAGCTACTATGTATATTCTTTTAACAATGATAGTCAATGGGACTTACTCCTGGATACGTGTGGGTAGGATTGCAGCCTAGGATTGTTAAAAATTTTCCGGCTTGATGATGTCACTTCCACTCATGACATCACTTCTGGTGGGTCCTGACAGATTCTCATTCTAAAAAGTGGGTGCTAAAAGTGTGAGAACCCCTGATATACATTATTCTGGGGGCACACCCCAGGGGCACCACCCCAGGGCACATTCAACTATTTGGCTTACAGGAGCCATTTAAGACTTGCATGCTACATGAATTAACAACTACAATGAACCTAATGCTGCCAAATACAAAGAAGATGTTTAAGGAAACATTAAAACGACATCAATTTGCACCAACAGAATTGAATTGCTATGGGGAAAAAACTGGTTTTATACATTTGGCAGCTTGGAGGAGGGGGACTTCGTTCTTCAGTGTTTTTTGGAGCCTTTTTTGGAGTGTTTTTCGCATTTATCTGATCAGGACCATTCTGGTGGCATTGCATTTCTCTTGGCTTGCCCTGAGTTAGGGGCTTAGGCCACAATCCTAACCAGGTCTATTCGGTAGTAAGTCCTATTTTGCTCAGTGGGGCTTACTCTTAGGAAAGTGTGGTTAGGATTGCAGCCTTAGAAACATAGTCAGAAGCACTCAGAACACTTCACAGACACTCCGCAGCCACTGTAATAGGTATGATTCAGTGTTATTCTGTTAATTGTTCAGGATATCAAGTTTTATTTTATAAGCCCAATTTCAAGGTTATTTCGTGATATTTCTCTTAACCCTTTTAGGCTTCCCCTACTTATAATGTCTGAGCAGACATTCCAAAGAATTGTTTCTTCCTTTCTTCAGATCTACTGCAGGAGATGTGTGTGTGCAGTACAAGTTTCTGCTTCACAAAGCAGACTATGGTCTTTTCCCTGAAAGTGGATCTTCAGGGCAAGGCAGCAGGACATGAGCTACAGAAGTATTTCACAGCTGAAACCAATTGCATGGAAGGCCTGCAGCCCACCATCTGAAGTAGTTAGTCTGAGCAACTCCTCTTGGTGAGAAGAACTCAACAAGTTGCAGATAGTGAAAGTTGTAAACCTCCTTGTTAGTAGATGATGCACTGGAGAGGTGAGAGCTGCAATGAGCAGTATGAAACAGCAGAACCTGTCCTTCATTGCCATTGGCTGTCTTTGTGAATTAAGTGACCCATCAACACAATACACCAGTAGTTCCTATTCTGCTGTTTGCATATGTGGACTACAAGTGCACAAAGGAATTTACAAGTGCACAGGAATTTACATTGACAAGGAAAAATAAACTTGAGATGAGAGAAAGTCAGTCCTTTATTCTTGCAAAAAGAAATCAGAAGCCTCAGACTTGGGAAAAGCTATTATGTTAGGACTAATGCCAATTTTACTTACACATCTTTATGTAAATTAAAATAGAAAATCTTTTATTAAATGTTATTTTTAGATAGGCTAGCATTCTATGATGCTATACTACTGCATATCCAGCATCCTATTGCTTAACTTTATGTGATTCATTCATAAAAGAAAGTATTTAAAAGCATAGCACTGTCAGTATGCTTTAGAAATTACAGAAGATAAAATGTGTGCAATAGTATCTGCTCTGCTATGGTCGTTTCATTGGTGAATGATTGCTAGCACAATATTGATTCATTTCTCATGCCCTTTCCCTGTAAGAATATATATTCCAACTTTTATCTAGCAAACCAATTATCACTGAAAATCATTGGTTTTATCTAGCAAACCAATTATCACTGAAAAGCTAGGGGAAAGATTTGATATGGTTGGAATGGACAGAAGGGGAGGGAAATGAACTGCAAATGCTCAGATAGCTCTTCTTCCCTGAAGCCCTGGTCAAGATCTTCAGGACAGCAACTTCAGGACAGCAACAATTTAAATTTCTTCTGAATTCTTAAAATGTCAGTAGTTTGTTTATACTGCTTATATTTTGAATTTGTTTTACCTATTCTTGGTGGGGCAGCTGTTGATGGCCTAAACATACCAGTGTTTGCACAAACATGTTCATTGGTGACAATTAGCATCCTCACTCTTTCATATGCGCGCACACACTTTTGTCCTTCCATCTTAGTTAAGCAATCCCCCCCCCCCCCCGCTTTCCTTTACTTTTTGAACAGAGAAGCATGCAAGAACATGAGAGCGGGGATGAAATAAAATGCCAGCACACATTCTCAACTTAGCACAAGACAAGGAGAGAAAGAAATTCAGACTTGTCCACAGAACAGTTGGGCAATTTATATCAATAGCTATCTAAAAAGTGTTTAAGTGCAAGAGTGGAAATGAGTAATTTTTTTTCAAATTGGTCTCAGCTACACAATCCTATGCAAGTTTATTCAGAATTTTCCCATGAAACATTCTCTCAATATTCAATGGAGCTCCCTCAGAGGAAAGCATACATAGGATTGCAACCTAAGTAATGAGAGGGGAGGGATCGAGCAGCAGGAAACTATCTCAGGAAATGATAAATTAATGAGCAGCAACAATGTTGCAGAGAGAGAACCACTTAAAGTCACATTAAAGGGGAGAACTTTACAAGACCTTTCTCTCAATTCAAGGAGGAATTCCCAGTTCTCTCACTCCTGTGGTGCTTCAGAAATTGGCGCTACTTCTCTGAAATTGCAAGATAATCTTTTTAAAGGGCAATTTTTAAAAAAATGGAATTCCACATATCTATGATAGGCACTGTGGGAGAGATGGATAAAGGGGGCAGAAGACAATAAATAAGATCCAGCTCCTGGTGTAGACAGAAAAAGAGGGAATGAGAGGAAAAATGATACACAAGTATAGTAACTGTGGACGCTCTGTAACTTTAAAAATTGTGGCTAATATTGGAACAGCAATGACTTATAGGTTTAAAAAGCCTCCCATCTGGATGAACCCTATATTTCTAATATGCTACTTACATTGGTTTCCAGAGACGAGACCAGATGATACCAAGATTTATTTTCTACAAAATGACTAGCTAAAAGGTTGAGAACAAATTAAATCTGTGGATATGTAATCAAATTTGAAGATTTCTTTCATTCTTTCATTAGCTATTTTCCAAGAGAAGCCAAGTCTGTCAATTAGTTTTCTGGAGTGACAGGAGAAGATAAATACTATGAGCCAATTATTTGCAATGTTGCTGGCCATTTATAGGAACCAGAAAAACAGTGGCTTTGTACAAGAAGTAGACTAGTAAAGAGAAAAAAGACTCTGTGTATGTGTGACATTTATGCCCCTCCTTTTAACCAGCAGAAGCTTCCAAAGTGGCTTACAATTTACATAATGTTAAAAATGTACAATGTCCTAAATAGGGATGTTTACAAGAGTCTAGGTAGGGACCAACAAGTGCTATAGACAGATTCAGGACTCGCTGGTGGTAATGGCCAGTCCATAGAATTCCGATCGCCCAATTAAAGGGTGATCGGAGTTTGTTTAGCCTAGCCTGGAACACAAGAGTCTTCTCCCAGTTGGGGAGTGGAGGAGGGCTAGAGCTGGCAGCTACGGAGGCCTTTTAAAGGGCGCAATGTCCAGCCCTCTTCCTCCTTTACACGTGGGCGCTGTGTGGACACTCACCTGCCCGCCCTAAAGGCAGTCTGAGTTTTACTGGTCGCCGTTTGGGGCCGGGTAGGAATATTTTGCTGCCTGCCAAGATTGGCTAAGGGTCAGGCAGTTTTTTTGCCTACCCCAGACTGATCAGGGCCAGGGGTTTCTCCCTTTCCAGCTGCCATTGGTCACTTTATGAAGGCAGGTGGTGCAGGTTAGGAGGCGTGAAATGGACTTTGGGCATGCACCTTCAGGTAGCATAGGCAGGGCAGAACCCAAATGCAGTCCTCAGGGGCTTGGTGGCACTGGACATAGACAGGGCCCTGGCCGGGACAGTGGGGTCCGCCTCAGAGGCTCAGCGGCTTGAGGTGGCACAGCCCGCGGTCCAGCTGCCTTCCCCTTAAGGGACAGACCTGGATGAGCTGCACCACCTAACAACGGGGTGCGGCTTGCAGTCGGGTGCGTGCCCGCCTGGGGGCAGATGTGTTCTGGTACCGCCCGGTGGTCCCGCCTCTGCACCACAGGGGGCTTCACTGCCTCGGATGCTGCAGGTCTCAGCCTCCTCTTCTGTTGTAACTGCTAATAAAGTGGCCCTTTCTCCCATATCTATTGTCTCGAGTGTTCATTGGACGGTGCGAAAACAAAGAGCTCTTCCATTGTTTTCCAGATTTTTGGTCATATACTGAATGACTCTGATCCAGAAGACTGCAGAAATTAAATTCAGCAAATAGTTTGTCATGCTAACTCCAAAGCATGGATTCAATTTTAGGATTATAGGGGTTACAACAGTACTAATGCTACACTACTGTCAACCACTTTAAGTAGAACTTACGTATGCTTTCCTAGGATTACAGCATAAAAATATGTTTTGGTAGTTAATATTGTCTAGAAGAGTTCAGATGTGAAATGCTAAAAAGTCAAAATCCTGTGATATTTCTAAGGGGGACTTGGTTCTGTCAAGCAGTTAAGATGCTCTCTGGGCACCAATGAATAATAAATAGGGTAGGATAATATCTAAAACACAAGTGCCTAGAAAAGAAAGCTGAGCATTCAACCCTTATTTTTTCGGTGTGAGCTTTCAAACAGGATGCTACTACAGCAATTCTGTTCTATGAATTATTTCTAAAGGGTAACTAGAACAGTTAAGTTATAAAATTGGTCCTACATGGCTTGCATATGCATTTGCATTCATATTTTTAGATCTGAAACTCAGGTACTTTGGCTCTCTATTCCAAAATCATAAAACTACTCAGATACTCATGAAGCAGATGCTGTGAGGAGCCAAAGGTTCCAAAATGAATGCCAGTTTATGGGAAGCCGATGGGATTTAAGTTGATTCATGAATATCATCTATAGGCCTATAGTTAACATTCACACACATGGTAGCAAAAGTAGGTGAAAACAAACATTTTAAAACTATGATTAAGCTGTGCCAATGTGGCATGCACTGCATCCTGCAGTAGGAAGGCAGTCATGGAGGCCTTCTCAAGGTAAGGGCATATTTGTTACCTTACCTTGGGTCTGCATTGCAGCTAGGTCAGCGCTGGAAAGTTGATTGGGATTGCACCCTAAGACACATTTGAGAGGAAAAAGTCCACTAATGGTCAATACTATCTTCCCCCCTCTTCACTGCTGCTGCTAAGCCAAAAACAAGAGCGCTGTATCCAGTGGGGGGGGGGGGTAGTTTGGGAGATTTAAATTTCCTTACCCCTCTGTAAGCCTCCTGCTCCATAAATGGTCTCTTCAGACTTATGCCAGCTCTTGAGCTGCTGCAGGTTTGAGGAAATATCACTGCCAGTTAGAATAGGGAGTACTACACTGGTTCCCAACTTGTGGTCAGTGGACCACAGGTAGTTCGCAAGACCCTGAGAAACAGTCCACAAGGTCTCAGGGGAAAAAAATAACCTTTGAATACTTCTAGTGTCCTCCCAGCCAAGCACTCCCTCACGGACCACCAATTAGGGCGGAGAGCGAACTGTCTGCAACCAGCACTGAAGTGCCAGCTGTGGTTAGTCCATTCTCCACCCTCTCTGGTGGTCCATGGGGGAGTGCTCACTTGGGAGATGCTTCCCCATGGACCACTAGAGAGGGTGGAAAATAGACCGCCCTCAGCTGACATTGCATGTGGTCCACAACAATTCCAATTTTTGCCTCAGTGGTCCATGGGCTCCTAAATGTCAGGAACCACTGGCCTAGATGCACCAATGGTCTGGTTTAGTATAAAGGGCCTATCTTAGCCATCCATCACCGATTATGTCCAAGCTAAACTATTGCAATTCATTCTATGTAGGGCTGCCATTGAAAATGGTCTGGAAACAGATCATTATTATCATTCTGAATCAAACTAATTATTATTCTGATTCAGCATCCTGCCTGTCATCGGAAGCTAAACAGATATCTAAGGAAGGTTCACAGGCCTCCTCCCATATAGTTAATTCCCAGCAACTGGCAGTCACAGGCATACTAAAAATGGAGGCTGCACTTCATAAGTTATTGGGGCTATAAAGAGCAGTTAATGGACAGCCTTGCTGGCTTCCTATTGCCAGGACGGATACGTGCGTGGTAGCAAACATGCCATAAAGCACACTGCGGCTGAACAGAGGCCAGTGCTGTCAGTGGCAAGGCTCTGCTGGTGAGGCCTCCACTGGCACTGGTACTGCGCCTGCCAACTGCGGTCACTGGGCAGCAAGAAGGAGGGGGACAGAATGAGTGGGGAGGGAGATTTTTTGGCAGGGGAGGACAGGGAGAGAACAGTTCAGGCCCAGGGCAGCAGAGGTTGCAGAGGAGACCCCGGCCACATCATAAGCCCTATTCCAAGTCTGACTGCCCTATACTGGGCTACTCAAATTTGCACCAGTGATTGAGCAGGTGGCTGCTGTAGGGCTGCCGAGACCCGACACAGGTTAAGGGATTCAATGTTTCCTTATCCTAAGGCAGCCATTTTCAACCACTTTGCCATGGCACACTGGTGTGCCATGAATGGTCTGCAGGTGTGCCATGGGAGTTTGGGGGAGGGCCATTGGAGGAATGCGAGCCAGCAACCAACAGCATGGTGTGCCTTGTCAATAGTCAGAAAACTGATAGTGTGCCTTGACAATTTTAGTGCCTTGTCAGTGTGCCATGGGACAAAAAAGATTGAAAATCACTGCCCTGAGGAGACCTCCAGCTGCCTCCCTGGCCCCATGGGATACAGCGGTGGCCATTTTGGCACTGCTGTCCCACAGAACTGGCAGCACCCCAATAGGATTGGGCTGTTAGCATTCTTGGTTGGCAACCTTCAGTCTTGAAAGACTATGGTATAAGCCTACAGCACCAGGTATTCCCAGGCGGTCTCCCATCCAAGTACTAACCAGGCCTGACCCTGCTTAGCTTCCAAGATCAGACAAGATCAGGCATGTGCAGGGTAACAGCTGCTGTAGTTCTTGCAGTCATATAATCCAGTTCATATAATGTAGTTCTTGCAGTCATATAATCATATAATCCAGAGGAATCGTTAAAGAGTGGATGAAGAACTTGCCACATGCTACCATCAGTCACCGACAAGAACCTCTAATGGGACATGCTGACTCCTTACTAAAGAAAGTATGTGATGAGATGACCAACATCCCAGGGCTGTTTGAGAATGAACTATATAGTTCTATATAGTGCTATATAGATGATGATGGTGATTCTTGTTGAAAGGCATCCAGCAGCAGACTATATCAACTCAACTCAAATTAAAAATTTAGCTTGAAGAACACTTTTGGACATACTTTAGAAAAAAAAAAGAATTTTAATGCTGCTGTGAGTTATTTCCGTATTATGTATTTTTTTTTATTTTGGGGAGCATTTTACACATTAATTATGGATGTTTCAGTATTTGACATATGTAACTTGAGCTTGGGTATTTGAAATAGAGTGTGTATTATATGGGCTAATTTAATAAATTGATGTGTTTGACATATGTGACATATTTCAGAACAAATGGCTGCTCTAATTCTCAGTTGCCTTGAGCCTTTGTGAAAACAAATTTGGAACTTCTTTCCTCACTTGGCAAGTGGAACTGAAAATACATGTTAATGTCCACGATAAGACATTCATTGCAAAAATAGAAAAAAAAATTGAAAAAACCATCTGCCCTCTTAAAAACATCAGCAGCAGAAAATTATCTTTTGACAAGGAATAAGCATATTTTCCCTGCAGCTGCTAAATTCTGTTGGTCATTTCAATACCTGGTATTAGATCACCTTTGACAGTAGAAAACCATGAGAGACAGAGGCAGACAGAGACAGACCAACTAAAAGCTGGAGACTGTGCATGAATATATAACAGAAAAGATGTCAGCTGTCTCTGAACACATCCTAGCAGTGAAAGTTAGGATTATCTTAACAGAAAAGTGACCCTGAAAAACAGTCTTCTTGATTTTTATTAGAGCACATCTCAGCATGTTTCTTTGAAACAGTGTTGTTTTCACTAGATTTTATGGACAAATAGTATATATTTTATTAATTTGATCTTGTAGTTTTGTGATGGCCTTATTTGGCCAATGTTTCCACATCCTTATAGCGCTAGAAAGTATAACTGTGAAGCGCTTTTGGTATATTTTAGATCTTCCTTGTTCTTAGCTCTTCTTTTTCTGTTTTTTATAAATATATTTTTGATATGGCTTTTTGTGCTGTTTTTATTGGGTGTTTTCAACTATGTTCTATTTTTTGTTAAATTGTAAGCTCCCTTTGGAACCTTACATTGTGGGGGGAAAGACAGGATATGAAAGATAGCCCAATTCTGAGCTGCCCAGATCAGGCCCAGGAAGGAGCCAGGGATTCAGTGTGTGCCATGGCTGTTGATCTCGCCCCCTTCCTTGGTCTCCCACCCCCTCCTGGGTTCGATCTATAGTTGGTACAAGTCCACATGGACTCAGGTCATGGGATCAAGACTATGAAGGAGGATAGGTTTTTTGGAGTGTGTTGCTGCTGATACTGCCCCCTTTCTGGCCCCAATCTGTGCTCCTCCTCATTCCTCCCCCTTCCCACAGCAACACCCCGTTTCCCCTACACTAATTTGTCATTGCTGGTGTGCGTCTCTGGCCCACTGGCCATCAGACACAGCCGCTCGCCACTTGTGGCAGCCAGGCTGTGTCGAATGGCTTATCACATGTTGCAACAGCTGTAAAAGGACTTACACTGCTGTGATTTCTAGCAGCATAAGGTTTAAACATGATTGGGTTGTTAATAATTCTGTAACCAAAACATCTAATCTGCAGAAAATGCCATGCAAGAGTTTCTTAACACAGGTCAACAAAAGGTTGAAAAACTAGATCTGCTTGGTCAGCAGAGGGCCCAGTCCTATCGAGTTTTCCAGCACTGATGCATCTGTGGCAAAGGGATGTGTGCTGCATCCTCCAGTGGGGGGCGGGGGGGGAGGAGCAATTATGGAGGCCTCCTCAAGCTAAGGGAACATTGCAGCTGAATTGGTGCTAGAATGTTGGTTAGGAATGGACCCTGAAACTTTTTTTATCAAGTTTCTTTTCAGAGAATAAAACACATCCATAATTTCAAAATGATTCAGTCCTCTACCAAAGACTGCTTTCATTAGGTCAAATTCGTTCATGAACTTGCCCTCAACTTTACAATCCAAGTATTTATGGTCAACCAGAGTCATGGAAAGCCTGTAGTAATTGTAGTAGACGCCTGAGAAAAAGCACCCAATGCTGTGAGAACAAAACTGCCTGCTGGTTCATCCATCAGACCAAAGTAACTTCCAGAAGCAAGTGTTTCTGTAAGAAAGGGCAAAGCCCCTATTTAAGGTCTGAGAAATTCTAAAAGAGTACACACATTTTAAGTTATAATTCTTAGAACATTTTATGACTCATTAACAAGGTTTACATTTCCAAGTGAATTGTCTGTATCTGTGAATTAAATTTGTGATTTAACAGCGTTCTTGCTTTGGCCTCCTACTGAATACCCACTGCATTGTTTGGGATACTAAAAAATTCATAATAGTTAACCAAATAGAAAGTTATATGGATTCTGCTCTATTATGTGATAAACGCTACCTAGCATGGGTGAAGATTGTTTAGAAACAAGATGAAACATTAGAGACAATTCTGTAATTGATTCCAGTGTATCCTGAAGTAATATATGAAGTAAGTATAAATTAGTATATAATTTAATGTGAGCGTATTCAGGGTTACTGAAAGAACATAGCAATCCCAAACAATTTTATCTTAATCCCACTTTATTTTGAAAGCAATTTTTGGTTTTTGTTATGTTTGTACTTGTTCTCACGGTCCTCCATAGCCCAACTCCCCATTCTTAGATGTTTAAGAAACCAAGATCGTGAAGATAATGATGGTCATGGTGACTGCTAGTGGGGGTCCATATAAACACTGGTCTACATGAAACAATAGTTAACACTTCATTTTTCACCACAGAACACAAAACCGGTTACCTGAACAAACAAGGCCTATTATTACAGTCAAAGAACTACACCAAATGTTAGGGTAATCTATTTTTATTTCAAGAATATACAACCCTATTCTCCACATTAAAATGATATTTTTGCAAGTATTTTTGAATCATTTTAGGAGAACTGGCTGACCAGCCTTACAGCCTAATCCTAATCAGCACTGGTGCAGCTGAGTTACACAGCCCACACTGTATCCAGTGCTGGGACTAAGAAGGCTGGAGGTCTCCATGGGGTAAGGGTTACATTTGCGCCCCAGCCTGTGCAATGGGGCTACTTGGATCTGCGGCAGTGAAATCACTGGCACAAGTCTGAGAAGCCCTGTATTAGGTTTTCAAGCACAGGAAAAGGAATAGGATTAAGCATAGGCCAGTGCTGCTGGATTCTGCCCTTCCTGGGCCTGAACCCCCTTCCACACCCTTCCTGCCCCATTCTACTCTACCCTTGCCCTTGAAGGAGCTTATCTGCTCCAGTGGAAGCAGCTCTGGGATTCAGAGCTGGTGAGAGGCGCAGGCCTTCCCATCAGCACAGCCTATTGACCAGGTGCTGCAAATGTGCTTCATGGCACATTTGCTACATCCTCGGCCTGTGGAGTAACCACTGAGCCGGCGGAAGGTAGGAATAGGATTGAGACATTAGTGATTAGACCTTGGCACTGTTTGTTCTATTTCTCAAGGTTGCTTGTCTTTCATCTATAAGATTTCACAGTCTGCTGTCTCAGGGTTCAGCAGGTATTTTCATTTTAAACATACAAGAATCCAAATTGAGATATGGCAGACATGAAAAAATACATGTATAGGCCCACAGTTTGTATGTTAGCATACAATGTACTCTGTTCTCTCAAGAAATCACTGATATAGGTGGAAGACCCAGTCTCATATATGGGACAGCTGATTTTCTTCAGCAGGAGTCCTGATCTCAGGTCACTTCTCTTTTCCACCTCGGTTAACACACACACTGAATCAGCACTGTCAGAATATCAGTTTGGAATCTTTATACTTAAGCCTTTTTATGGTTGGTAAATGCTATCCCTTTGTGTTCAATTAGCAATAGATTTGATTATGTGTAGCAGACACAAATCCAATAGTGAGTGATGAATACACTATTTAGCCCAGGCCTCAAAGCTAAATACAGATCTCATTTTATTTGACTTTTACATGGTGCTGTGAAAAAGGTTTCATTTTTCTTACACAAAACTGTTTTTCCATTTGACATCATGGAACTAGAAAGTCAACGAAGTGAAAATTCTACTACTCAACCAGGTACACAGGTAGGTACAAATCAAAGCAACTTTTAAATTAATTTATCTGAATTTTTAGGTTTCCCTATTTTAAAGGCACAGGATTATTAAAAACACAGTTAAGGGTTCCCTCCTATCTATCTGCCCACCGCACCCCCACCCCCACCAATGCAGCTGTGTCAAGGAGTCTTGTGCTGTAGGGGGGGGTACCATGATGGGATGGGAGAAGGAAGTAAGGTGAAGTCCTACTTACCCTACTCTGCAGCGCCAGGGTCTCCTAGGGATCTCCTCAGACATGCACCAGCTAGTGAAACTCCGAGGAGACAAAGGGGGCATGCTGGCTGCTATCAGAGAGAATAGCATCCAGTGCAAGTCGCCCATGCTGTGTGCCACCTCTTCCTGCCTCCAGCATTCCCCTATTTCATCCTGTTCTGCCTTCCCCCAACCCTGTTCTGACCTCCCCTCACCAACCTTCCTGAGCTGGCATGCCTTCCTAAACCTGCTGCTGTGTGCAGGGCCTCTCTGACATCTCCATAGGTGTTCTGGAAACATGAGGCTTCACACACTGTTGGAGTTGTTTTCACAACTGCCATAAGGCAGGAACTGCTGCTGGGATGCTAGTTCCGGCAACGAAGCCCAACAGGATTGAAGAAAATGAAGTGAACTTAAAATGTTTGTTTTGTGGTAACCCTTCAATCACTAATGTATTTTTTGGGTGGTCCCTAGAACAGTCTCTGATACTTAGAGGATCCACTTTCTCCAATTCTTCTTAGCACTGAGAGAGAAGCCTTGATCTCCCAAGAGGCCTGATCACTTACTGGACTTACAGCCCAATCCTGAGCTGCCTGGAGCGTGGGGCTGCTGAGGCTGCGAAAATGGCTGCTGCAGCATCGAGCATGCCCCAGGTAGCCGCCGCCACTACTTCCTCGGGAGAAGGGAATGTTCGTCCCCTTCTCCCGAGTAAAGGAAATAACACTGCAACAGGGCTACTTGATTCTACAACAGATCTGGAGCTGCCACAGAATAGGAGAGCTCCATGTTAGGCTGTGGGGCCCGACACGGAGTTCAGGATCTGGTGGAGCCGGTTCCACCCCGCTCCCTACCCCCAGCACACCTTTTCCCCATCCTCTCCCCACCCTTCCCCCATGCCAGGACGTCTCCCCTCTGTCTCCCCGCATGCCTCCACTACCTCTCTGCTGCCCGGTGGTTCTGGCAACCACCAAGTGATGGAACACCAGTTTTTCACAGGCACTGGGCTAGCTCCAGTGCTTGGTTGACTCTGAGGGCTCAGAAGTGTGCTTTAGGGAATGTTTACAACAGTGCATGCCAACAGGTCATGTTGTGAGAATGGATGATGGCCGGATCCCAAAGGATCTCCTCTATGGAGAACTCGTGCAAGGAAAGCGCCCTACAGGTAGACCACAGCTGCGATACAAGGACATCTGCAAGAGGGATCTGAAGGCCTTAGGAGTGGACCTCAACAAGTGGGAAACCCTGGCCTCCGAGCGGCCCGCTTGGAGGCAGGCTGTGCAGCATGGCCTTTCCCAGTTTGAAGAGACACTTGGCCAACAGTCTGAGGCTAAGAGGCAAAGAAGGAAGGCCCATAGCCAGGGAGACAGACCAGGGACAGACTGCACTTGCTCCCAGTGTGGAAGGGATTGTCACTCCCGAATCAGCCTGTTCAGCCACACTAGACGCTGTTCCAGAACCACCTTTCAGAGCGCGATACCATAGTCTTTCGAGACTGAAGGTTGCCAACAACGCCAACAGGATTGGGCTCTTAGCTGAGGAATTTTGGGTGTGACCCAATGAAATACTTTAGATATACCCAAGTACTGGAGAAAGCCTAGTTACATTTTTGTATTAAAAAAAATACAGGCTCCAACAATATCACAAATTCCCTTTGAAACGCTCTTCAGTCTTATCTATGTAGATGTGTCATGGAGGGTTGCTGTTTGGTATGTACAAGTGCAAAGCTCCTTGGCCACACAAAAGTAGTAATGTGGTTCTTTGAACCTGCCTTATTCCTTCAAAGTTAAGAGAGAAGAAGAAAGCTTTCAAGGACCTCTCCCACAGGAATTCTGATTGTTATCTTGGTGTCTCACATGGTTGCTTGTTTACTGCTGTCACATTTCTGTATGCCTATGGCAGAGAACAAATCCTTCAAAATGGCAGTTTCAGTACTCCAACACTGCTGGCTGATAGCTTGACAAGAGGTGTAGTGACACAGAAGCAGAACTACTAAGCATCTCAGCATCGAGCTTACTACTTTTTTAGGAGTTATCTGCAAGCTAAGCAGAGACAATCTGGGAATTGGAGGAGACCTCTTCCTCCTCTTGACAGCTCTGTATTTTAGCCCTATGGCTGTCTAGAAAAGATGCTCTTTAAACTACCTCTTCTCAATACATTAGTAGCAACCCTACACACACACACACACACACACACAGAGAGAGAGAGAGAGAGAGAGAGAGAGAGAGAGAGAGAGAGAGAGAGAGAGAGAGAAACCCATATCCATGAGGGATCTGTTCCACGGATCCCCCACGGATATAAAAACAGAGGATATGGGGATGCCTGTCTCCACAGTCCACACCCCCTGTGTGCCCATAAACTTATTTTTGAGAATTACCCCAGAGAAAATGGTCTTGCTTAACAGGGTTGCTATAAGCATACATGCTTATGCACTTGAAAAAAACTAGATTGAGGTTAACAGAAAGTCGTTAATGTCTGTTTCCTGTTAACCTCAATCTAGTTTTTTTCAAGAGTCCAGGCTGCCAGGAGACAGCCTGAACATCACTATAAACCTGTATGCTTGTAGCAACTCTGTTAAGTTAGAACATTTTCCCTGGGGTAAGTCTCAAAAGCAAGTTAATGGATGCTTAGGGGGCACATGCAGGAGCCCCTCATCCATGGATAACTGAAATCACGGATACGGGATCCATGGACACGGGTACCCCACCTGTACAGGGATATAAATGAATAATGAATTACAATAATAAAGCAGTAATTCTTCATCTACCAATTTAGGTATTTCAGAAATGTTGAGATTTCTCAGAGATCACACCATTGACACAACGTGGGGAAAAACGCTGAATGAATCTGTGGAAACTCCAACACATTGCAACTACCATCACATTACCAATTATATTTCACAATATACTTCAAGGGTTGTTAATGGATATTTAACAAGTGTTTACAGGATTAATCATTGTTTTCCTTGTGAAAGACTGATTGCCTTTAGTGCTGATAACTGTTGTCTCTATTTAAAGATGTTAATATAGTTAAGTAGGGTGTTAATATATATTATGTGGGTCCCTGAGGCTTTCATTTCTTTAAATTAGTTTCACACCACTGTATTATGAAGAATCTCTTCACAACTTAGTGAAATGAATAATTTTGAAAGCAGATAAATGGTTCATAGAAGCTTATTATAAACGCATGTAAAAACTTTGTTTTTAGAAAAAAATAACATTTGAATGTTTTTTACAGCACTATTTAGAGGGCTGCATCATTTTAAGATATGGGTTCATTTGCTGTGTACTGGAAAACCTGTTTGTAACTGATGGCCCTATCTTATGGGTCTTTTGGATGAGCACTCAGCTGTCACAAAAGGTCCAGTAATGGTGTGAAGAGCACAATGTCACTGGGTCAATCCAAGCCGCCATTGCAAAGTAGGGGCAGGATTGGAGCCATGCTGCCAAGAAACCTGGGCTGCATCAGCCTTGATAAGTTGGGGGTGTGGTGTAGGTGGAGAAGGGTAGGGCAGGGGGGCTTAGGGGCAGATTGGGGATAGCAGGGGCTGGATCAGGGGAGGGAAGGATGGATTCCAGTATCACTGGCGTGCACCAGAATCATCCTATGCCCTTTGCCTTACCTCTTGCAGGCTTCTTGATGACCCCTCAATTATAGCATGCAGTGCACTCCTTCTTGGTGCAGTTACATCCTACAGTGCGGTGGGGAAGAGGACTGGGCTCCCAGTTCATGCTGCCTCTGCTTCAATCTTCCCACTTTTTTCAGAGCACATTTTCTCATTTTTCCCTGAATCTTCTAAACCAGGGGTGCTCACACTTTTTTGGCTCGAGAGCTACTTTGAAACCCAGCAAGGCCCGGAGATCTACCAGAGTTTTTTTTACAATGTTTGCGCCATCATAACATATAACATTTATGTGTACAATGTATGTTGGTGTACCTTGAGCCCCACTGAGTATAACAGGACTTACTCCTGAGTAGACATGCCTAGGATTAGGCTGTGAGGCTGCAATCCTAGCCACACTTACCTGGGAGTAAGCCCCATTGAGTTCAATGGGCCTTACTCCCGACGTTTCCTCCCAGAGGCACCTGAAAGGGGGGGGTCGGCACTCTGTGATCTACTCATTTTGCCTCGCGATCTACCAGTAGATCGCGATCCACCTATTGAGCACCCCTGTTCTAAACTAACTGCAGAATGTAGAGTTCAAACCTGGAATATTTAAACTAGTTTGACATAATACAAGGTATGGTCTTGTTTGTTCTTTGCTTCTTGTTCTGAACAAATGCAACAATTATACTCTTTAATTTTAGTAAAGTACTTTTGTTTTGTTTAAAAGGCACAATCCAACTGAAAAAAGCTAGAAATACAGAACCCCAGTGGATAAGGAGGCACAACCTGTAGAGTAAAGCACAATACTTTACACTTAAATTATCTTAAAGACCATCTGCACTAGCAGTTCTTGGTAGAACGTTTGTAAATCATTCAAAAAAAAAAAAATTGAATGTGAGAACATTCATTCACCCTCTGTCTAAACCAGTACACCATGTGTGTAATACTGAAGTAAATGGAAAAACTTTATTTCAGTCCCAAAGCCAAATAAGGGTATGTCAAATAACTACTGGGATTTTCAGTATATTCATATCTGACCCATATGTAGCCACATTATAGCTTTTATTACAGAAGTGGTTTTCCATAACAGTCTGGAACAGGGGAAGGGGAGAAGACATTTCAATATCAGAAGCAGTTCTCAGACACTATAAAATGTCATTCTTTCATTAACTGCAGGTGCTTGGCACAGATACATGACACCTTGATACATCCCCCCCTTAAACCACAAAATACCACTGATTGTTGCTACACATAATATCTTCCAATTTTGTCTGGTTAGTGACCAGAGCATGGATGAAAGTAAAAAATGGATGAATGTCAAAGCATAGCCCTATTTAGCCTGTAAATTTATCTTGGCTAGGGAAAAACATAAATAACTATATAACACATGTAAATGTGTGCAAAAGCTAGATAAAGAGAATTAAAAGAAAAATAAGCAGAAGAAGGTCAATGAACGATATGGAAGGTTGTTTGAAATCGGACAAAAGAGGAAAGCACGTGGACGAAATTTGAAATGTGTTCACCAGGGATGGGGAGTCAGGTGACTTGATTCCGAGTTGCAAAAACCCATGTTTTTTTCCAACTGGTGTACACTCGAATCACCAGTGACTCGAATCACCATGTGCCAATGACTCTGGCACTGACCTGAGTCTGAGGCCACGGTCCCCATGAAGGCAGACTCGAGTCTGTCTGTAACTGGGTGTGCTTGCTTTCTTTTTTTGCAGTGTGAAAGGCCTCATAGGGCCATCATTCAGACCAGGTGAGCAGCAGGGAAGTTCCAGCCAAGAGGCAGGGAAGGGTTAATGTTTTGCTTTTCCATCAAGGGGGAGGGGGGAGTGGGCTCTCTTGTCCATCTCTGAAGGAACCAATGATCATTGGATGAAGGATGGATGGTCTGTTTTTTTTCTTTGGATTAGGTAGGGCAGGAGGAGGAGCCCAAGGGGGTTCTTGCCTTGGAATTGGCTGAAAAAGCTCAGTTGTAACTTAGAGAGAGGAAGCCTCATTGAATGACCAGCACATGGGACTACTCCTAAGTAGAGCTGCAAAGGATTGGGTCATACTGTTAAGCTTCCCAGCTGCTGCATGTGACCCTCTTCCCTCTTGCCCTCCTCCCTGTGTCCCTACTCTCACACACTCCGTCCCACCCCATCCCTTGTTTACAAATGGGATGGTGGCAGCAGGGGAGTTTTAAAGAGTACTCACACACACACTACAGCAGCAGTTCCATTTTTTTCCAAGGGGCTGTGGCAGACTTTTTAAAGGGAAAGACTAATGACTCGAGTCTTTTCAAGTTGCCAAAATGCTTTGGGCAACTTGGCTGCCCGTTAGGACTCTTTTTCAAGTCGAGTCGCAGGGGGCAGAGCCTCATGACTTGACTTGCCCATCCCTGGCAGTTACACTGTATTTGAAAACAACCAAGAGTACAAAGTGATTAAAGCTAAGTGGATGATAGTCAAGGTATTGCTGAATAGTTTTTGTGTCTGAAAATTGTTTTATTGGTCTTTTCTCTTCACCTGTGGGGCAACTTTGACCTTACCCAATATAATTCTACCTTAATTAGCAGGTTGAGTAGGAAATTGCCCAGTGATAATAGGGAGTAAACAAAAACCAAGATTTAACATGTAATGAGGTTTCCTGCCTAAACACTTAATTGTATATTATAGCAGCCTCCTATTGGTGTGATTCAAAATGAAAAAAATGTTTCACCTGGATCTCTGCTTGAAGTCAGAAATTGTACAAAGGTTAAATATAACTCATGATTTAGATTTATCTACCAGAATGCCTGAAGCACAACATTAAAAAGTGATGTGATGATGATATTGGTAAGGACTTGCCAGAAAAGGTGGGTAAGTACAAATTCTTGACTGTTCTAAAAGCATAGCATTTATTTTTCATATCTGAAAATGGTTTTTAAGAATTAAAATATTATATCACATAAATAAGAACTGCTGCAGAAAAGTAGCAAAAGCTGTCAATGTTTTTTGTTTTAAAAACTGTCAAAAATTAAAATTTGTCCCTGTGATAAAAATTAGCTTTCTCTAATATGGAAGATCAACTATATCAGTCTCAAGGCCATGGGCTTTTATTAAATTGTATTGTATTGGCAACCTTCAGTCTCGAAAGACTATGGTATCGCGCTCTGAAAGGTGGTTCTGGCACAGCGTCTAGTGTGGCTGAAAAGGCCAATCCGGGAGTGACAATCCCTTCCACACCGGGAGCAAGTGCAGTCTGTCCCTGGTCTGTCTCCCTGGCTATGGGCCTTCCTTCTTTGCCTCTTAGCCTCAGACTGTTGGCAAAGTGTCTCTTCAAACTGGGAAAGGCCATGCTGCACAGCCTGCCTCCAAGCGGGCCGCTCAGAGGCCAGGGTTTCCCACTTGTTGAGGTCCATCCCTAAGGCCTTCAGATCCCTCTTGCAGATGTCCTTGTATCGCAGCTGTGGTCTACCTGTAGGGCGCTTTCCTTGCACGAGTTCTCCATAGAGGAGATCCTTTGGGATCCGGCCATCATCCATTCTCACGACATGACCAAGCCAACGCAGGCGTCTCTGTTTCAGCAGTGAATACATGCTAGGGATTCCAGCACGTTCCAGGACTGTGTTGTTTGGAACTTTGTCCTGCCAGGTGATGCCGAGGATGCGTCGGAGGCAGCGCATGTGGAAAGCGCTCAGTTTCCTCTCCTGTTGTGAGCGAAGAGTCCATGACTCGCTGCAGTATAGAAGTGTACTCAGGACGCAAGCTCTGTAGACCTGGATCTTGGTATGTTCCGTCAGCTTCTTGTTGGACCAGACTCTCTTTGTGAGTCTGGAAAACGTGGTAGCTGCTTTACCGATGCGCTTGTTTAGCTCAGTATCGAGAGAATGAGTGTCGGAGATCGTTGAGCCAAGGTACACAAAGTCATGGACAACCTCCAGTTCATGCTCAGAGATTGTAATGCAGGGAGGTGAGTCCACATCCTGAACCATGACCTGTGTTTTCTTCAGGCTGATTGTCAGTCCAAAATCTTGGCAGGCCTTGCTAAAACGATCCATGAGCTGCTGGAGATCTTTGGCAGAGTGGGTAGTGACAGCTGCATATATGCAGAGATATGCATGTGAAGGGGGCACACGTGCCCAACAGTGAATCAACAGCAATCACCTATGGGCAACCCTAAACGGATGGGAACCTAAATATAAGTTCTTTCTTCCTCATGGGACAGAAGTGAACACAGAAGGGAAGATTGAATTGTGTCAAGTCCTCCAATAAAGTAATCAGTATTTAAAGCTGAAAACATTGTTGGCCATCTGTACTGTGCTAATGCATGAGATTCTCAAATCAGTGTCAGGAATTGTGCACAATGTAAGTCTTAAGTGGGGAGAGTCAGCGCTAGAATCACATACCTAGCATCTCATGTTCATAGAAGCTTGCTTCCATGCATGCACTGCTTGCATATAAAAATATGTGAAGAAGTCACATGTCAAGTTAATGAATTTTGATTTGTATATAGCTGGGAATAAGCTATTCACTTAATTGTGGTTTTTTTTTTCATCAACAATTGATTAAAGGAGGACCTTATGCTAAGCTTGATAAAGGGATTCATTGCCAAGTTGGTTCTAAAGAATGAGAATTAGAAAATAGAAACAATTTTAGAATGAAAACGGTATATGCCAACTTTATATACAGCAAGACTGCTGTTGCCGTTGTCAATTCACTGGCATCAAAGCTCAAATGCACACAGTGAGAGTGCACACACAGATCCCCAACCCCAAATTTCAATGAATAAGGAAGTAACATAAGCTGTCACTCTTCACAGTGCTGTCACTCTTCTGCATTCTGCATGGTTACAGAATATATTTGAACTCCAAACTATGGTTGGGAATTTCAAAAGTGCTGTCATTTTCTTTTATCCAGAGCAATACA
The DNA here is from genome assembly GCF_035046505.1 of Tiliqua scincoides. Lineage (NCBI taxonomy): Eukaryota > Metazoa > Chordata > Lepidosauria > Squamata > Scincidae > Tiliqua > Tiliqua scincoides. Next base: position 177,827,006 of record NC_089821.1, on the reverse strand, counting down.
GGAAACTAGGGAGACTAATTATGCTAGAAGAAATGTTTATCTACAGAAGATAAGCACTGTGAATACAACAGATAAAAAGCCTTGAAGAAAATAGATATAAAGAGCAAGCACTTTTGATGACAAACTCACTGCGGTAAATAATCTATGACATCAATCTTTCTGCTTCTGGAACTGATTTCATAGATATGATACACCTCAAAGATATTTTATAAGTGTGGGACAAATCACGGTTAATAGGCATTCCTAAATGTAGGCATTTTCAATCAGTGTCAGTTGCAATTTCATGTTCTGAAAAGGAATGACTTACCTAAGAACAGAAACAAGAGGAATTCAAGGAGGAAAGAAAACTCTTTGCATTTCTATTATTAAGAAGAGGCCTACAAAAGGATACAGTAAGTGATAAGAACTTCCTTTCACTTTAATGAGCTTAATCAGAATTGCTAGGACTACTGAACAAATGCTCTAGGTCTGCCTGTTTCTTAATTGCAGCAATTCTGTGGATAACTGCTATTTTGAGTAAAATTTTATCTGAGTATAACTGGAGGGGATGGGAGCAGTAGGGCATATCTTCTACTAAGCTTTCTCTATTTTAATATGAATCAATATGTGTTTATGTTTATCTTTGTAAGTATTTTAAACTACATTTCTAACAAAGTTTTGAAACACTGCTTTAAATGGGTCAGTTTTAATTTATTATTTAATTTAAAAAATACCTATCTGCAACTTTTCTGCTATCGGTGTGCTTAGAGTTACTTACAACTTCAATAAAAAGAGTAAACTTACAATCCAGAGGACAATAAATTAAAACTTCAACAAGCCACTAAGCAATAATACAACTTATGCAGCAAAAAAACTGCAGCCAAAAATCAAACTTTCATGAGCAGCACCATAAAAGCTGAAATACCACTGATTTTACTTGTCACTCAAGGATCCACCACCAATCAACCAACCAAATGATCAGCAGCAAAATTCAGCAACAAAATTTAAAAGCCAGCTAACCCATAAATTACCCATAAATTTTGGGATCATGACAGAAGGAGTCAAATCTGATCTTGTAGGGCAGTTTATGCCTGGGCACCATAATAAAGAAGGATTTATCTCACATCTTTACAATCATGCCCTTGATAGTGTTGGGATATGGAACAGAGCCTCCCTAATGGCTCCCTAATAAAGATCTGGATGGTGAATATTTTATAGCAAAGCTCTATATGTATGTATTAAGACGAGAGGTGAAGCTGTAGGGAAAACGGTGATTTTAATTAACATTTATATACCAACTTCTTGTATTTATTTATAATATTTTTAGCTCTTTAGGAACAGGGAATCATTTATTGATTTATTTTGTTATGCAAACATTCATAATAATATTTATATTCTACTTTTCACGGAAAAAGTTCTCATATATTAAATGGACTGTTTTAGTCAAGGACTTAAATTTTTTTTAGCATTGAAGTTTTAGGACTCTATTTTAATGTGTTTTTGTCATGATTTATTCTATTTAATGCTGTCACTTTGGCTGTATATAAACAATGGATATACTGTAGAGTACAATTTATTAAAAGATAATCAGATGATTTGAAACTTCATGAGAGTCCATTCTAAGGCTGCTGGAAAATCTGGAGCATTCTGTTTCATCCACCTGTGCCCATTTCTACTATATAATATGAAAACTTCCTTATGTGAAAACAGAACAAGCAGAACCTCACCAGAGAGCTTTCAAGTCTTATTAAATTACCTGGCAAGCTGTAATTTGTCTGTCATTAACATACACAGTCTGTCAGTGACATAATGCCAGCAACATGTAAACAACTGGAATAAAGTTGATTAACTTTGCAATTGCCAATAGTATGCTGTGCTTTCCCAAGTACATAGCACAATTTCTTTCTTTGATTACTGGTAGCTTCTTTCTCCTCAAGCCATCTCAGCTTAAAACCATATCCCTCAGACTCTCTTCAGAGTTTCAAAGCAAGACCTACCCACTGAAACTAAGCTCTCATTTTCCCAGAAGGAAAAAAAAAATGTTATGACTGGCTGTTGAAACACTGGTTCTATCAGTTATATTTTATTACCATAGAGTCCTGATTATTCTACCTTTGGTTATCAGATATTCTGCTTTATCCGATATGCTATTCACAGACGGCAGAAGCACTTTCTCTTAGCCCTCTAGTGGTTAAAGCAGTGATTTAAAACCTTTTCTGTCTCATGGCACACTAACAAGGTACTAAAATTGTCAATGCACACCATCAATGTTTTGACAATTGACAAGGCATACCATGCTACTGGTGGGGGGCTCACATCCCCCAATCACCTACTAATAAATAACCTCCTTCCAACTCCCGTGGCACACCAGCAGACCGTTCGCGGCACACCAGTGTGCCATGGCACACTGGTTGAAAATGGCTGGGTTAAAGCAACAAAGCAATGTCAATAAGGAAAGCCTTACTTCCCTGTCTTTTTCTGAAAAAGAGAGCTTTTAAGTTTGCATTGGAAGAAGTGAAGCCTAGTGGCATTTGGGACCAGTGAACTGAAGGTACACCTGTGTGGAAAGATGTGGACTGAGGGAGAGGGGTAGAACATTGCTTTCTGAGGAACTGGCAAACGCTAGAGGAGCATGTGGAAATAGGGAGCTGTCTTGTTTCTTCCATTTAGGGCGCAACCCTAACTGGCACTTATGCTGGCATAGGAGCCCTGGGAGGGTCGCAAACGTGCTGTAAAGCATGTTTGCGCCTCCGTGGGAGGAAACTGTGCTGGAGCATCTAGATGTGCCGGCGCACGGAGGCCAGCAGAAGCCTCCACGGCAGCTTCCTCCCCACCACTTCTGCCAGTGCACCTGCACTGATACAAGCAGCAAAGGTAGGCGTGGGGGCGGGGAGGAGGTGGGAGGGGGCGCTTCTGGGCGGGCGAAGGTGGGCAATGGGCAGCCCTGGGGGCAGGCACACGGGGAGCCGGGGGAGGGGCTGGGACCCGGCAGTTTTGCCAGATCCCAACCCCTGTCCCCGGAGAGATTGGAGCGGCTTCAAGCCACTCCACTCTCCTCGGACTTGCGCCACCTCCAGAGGTGGTGCAGGTTTGAGGAGACCCAATGGGGCCAGCAGCCCTTACCCAGGGGTAAGGGGAAGAGCTTCCCCCTTGCCTCTGGCTGAGCTGCTGCTGGCCAGAAACCCACGTTGGATGCAGCACAAGCCTCCTGGCTTGCCTGCTCCAGCGCAGGTTTGGATTGCACCCTAAATTTGCAATTTGTTTCCTCCCACCCATGTCTTCACATTATCCAACATTTTCAATAATCCAACCACCTATCAGTTCCATTTATATTGGATAATCAGGACTCTACTGTAGTTATATTTTTTGAATGCTACTAAATTTAGCCTTAAAAATATCTCTATGTAAAAGCCATGGTACTGTAGAGTTACCAGTGTTAGGGCCCAACTAGATACAACATTAATCATGTAATTCGCCCCTGCGTGTCTTTTAAAAAACATGTAAATAGTAGTTGCAGGGACTCCTAATCCAGACTGGAACCATTATGTGTGTGGGGCTTTAACTTCATTGTCCATCTCTGTCCTGAACAGGATTGCCAGCACTGCTATTTGCTCTGAAAGGAAGTTGCCATGACCAGAGATATCCTGATCACTGTTATCCACACTCTGGCAACCTCCTGAACTGACTATTGCAATGCACTTTACGTGAGGTAGCCTTTCACAGATTATTAAGAAAGGGCAGTTAGTTTAAAATGCAGCTGTTAGAATGCCAACCAAGATCAGATAGTGGATGTATAGTTCATGAGCGCTTAAAGAATTTCACTGGCTTCCTGTTTATTTCTGAACACCATTCAAGGACCTGGTATTGAACTTTAAAGCTCTCCACAGTTTAGGACCTGGGTGCTGAAGGAACACCTATTTTCATATGAATCTGCATGTGCACGAAGATCATCTTTAGAAACTCTCCTGCAAGTGACGGATGGCTGGCAATAGAGAGGGGGCTTTTTTGGTTGTGGTGCATTTTGCAGAGCAGTTTATAAATAGGAAGGAAGGAAGGGTTTTCTGCCTTGAATTCACTGGAAGAAGTGTGGAATAAAAATATTTAGTGGCTGGGGAAAATTTTGTTAGAAAATTAGCACAATTACTTGCCACCCAGTTTTGATGTATTCCAACACTAGGCACTTAGAATTTCTCATACAGACACATTATGAAACGGTATTAACATTCAGGTTTAAAAAACTGTTAATGTCGCCAGTAGGTGCATGTGTGTTTTAGGACACAAACCTAACTAACCCAATTTCCAGCATAAGGGCAATGCAGCTCTGAGGTAAGGGAACAACATTCCCTTACTTTGAGGAGGACTCCGTGAGTGCCACCCAACTGCAGGATGCAGCACACGTCCCATTGGCACAGCTATGCCAGTGCTGGACAGTTGGTTCAAATTTGGGCCTCAGAGTATGGAATCTGCCGTGGAGACTGTTCGCTTCAAGCAATTTGCTATGCTGGGTCTTGCAGCTTGATGAAACTTGATGAAGAAGTGATGGGGCACTCTGTGATTTTACCATTTTACCATCCATGCCTGGGAGGATGTGAAGCAAGACTGGTAAGTTTCTTGGATACAAACAACAAACTGGTACAAACATGCACAATTAGCATGAAAGTAATAGAAATTTATCTACAAATAACCTTTAACTTTGGCTCCCCCAAATCCAACAAATGCAATTTAATCACTCAAACAGAGAAGCTCTCCATCTCAGTCTTAAATATAGCAATCATCATTAAGACCTTGACCTAAATCTGCTGACTGAATTGAAAATTTGTTTATGTCCCCTTTTCTTGTATAAGATCAAAGTGGTGTCAGTACCTAACAAAAGCTCAGTTTCAAGCAGTGATTAGACTTCGCACCTTGGTTCTGCATGCATTCCATAAAAAGAAGATGATAGGCACTTGTTAGTTCTCTTTTTAACACATCATAAGGGCAGCATCAACTGACAAAGCAATTATGAGTTATATTTGCTAAAATTGTGTAAACCTGATTTCTGAAGGAAAAAAAAAAGAATTAGCCCAATCCTATTCCTGGCCATGCTATTGTGCTGCATGCTATTGTGTGTGTGTGTGGGGGGGGGGGGAGGGGTGATCAGAGGCCTACGAGAGAAAGGAAAAATATTCTTTCTGTGGGTCTCCACAGACATATGACAGCTACGTAACTGGAGTGCATTCAACTTGAGAAAAGAGAATTGACCAAGCAAAGAAAAGCACATAGAATCCTAGGAAAAGTTGCTGCTGCTAGGATCCACCCCTTCTCTTCCGTGATCATCTCGTGAAACTCCCCCTGCCTTCGCCTCCCTGCCCTTGCTGCCAACTACTAGAAGCATCACAGCCTGGGTTCTATGGCGGTGTGTCTGAGGCTGCATCCACTTTGCGGTGGCAGCTTGGACTCCCTCAGCAGCAGTGTGTTCTTTGCGCCATCACTGGGCCTCTTGTGACAGTGGATCATTTGTTCTGTTGTTGCAAAAGGACCATCGGATTTCATAAATTTCATCCCTCCACTCAGCATGCTATTTTGGCATTTCTAAACTTTCTAAAGTTGTAAGCTTCCAGTTTGGCTCTGTGTAAATTCGCATTGACATTCCATAGTAATCTTACATACTGTGAGAGTGTATTTCAGTATATCAAAGGCTGTGAGTTAATGAAAGCCATGTCTTACAACATGCACGATATATAGCTACAGAGACCTGAGTATGATACATGCATATCATGTCAATGGTAAGTGATGCATCCAATGGCTAAGTTCCTGCATTGCTCAATAAAATACACAAAAATGGGAGAAGTTAGTACTCCCAGCTTGCATGTGTTCCCGCTCCCCCCTGAAAACAGATTTAATGCACAATCCTAACCCCTTATGTCAGTGCTTTCCAGCACTGACATAAGGGCAATGCAGCTCTGAGGTAAGGGAACAAACATTCCCTTACTTTGAGGAGGCCTCCGTGAGTGACACCCAACTGCAGGATGCAGCACACGCCCCATTGGCACCGCTATGCCAGTGCTGGAAAGCACTGACGTAAGGGGTTAGGATTGCACCCTTAAATGATCCTGCATGGTTCCTAAAATTCATGCATACAAAAAGTATAATACCAAAAATACAATAAAAAGTATCCCTAGAATAACAATAAGATTGAATAAAAATAGTCCCTATATTTTGTCACTTCATTTATAGGCAGCAAAAGTGGGGGAAGGCATTTTGGCACTTTTCTGCAAAAGCTTTGAATGCACTTTACCATTGGTTGGCAGTAGTAGCTGTCTTTTTTCCCATATTTTGTGTTAAGCACTTCTTTGGCAGCACTAGTGGATAGAGCAATAGACTGGTTCGCCATGCCTGGCTCTGCTGCATGCATAGTTCCTCTGAATAGTGCCCCAGGAATGATGCTACATCATCCTGGGGCATTCCAGGGGGAAAATCATGCTAGTGGGGAAAAAAAAATGAAGAAAGAGCTACTGCTGCCATCAAACAACAGCAAATCACCTCAAAAATTTTGGCAGAATTTCCAACATCTCTTGAAATTGCCCCCCAGTTCTGTATCCATGAATTTTGCCCCCAATCCCAAATTCTTCTATGAGAACTTTCAGATCAGTATACTTTGTTTTCTCTTCTTTGGAGACCACTGTATTGACCATAAAAAACAGTGCTTTCAAAGAATCTGGCTACATAATATATGGCAGTTGGCATCCTTCAGTTTCAGAAGACTATGGTATTGCGCAACTGTTACCCTGCACATGCCCGATCTCGTCTGATCTCAGAAGCTAAGCAAGCTCAGGTGTGGTTAGTACTTGGATGGGAGACCACCTGGGAATACCAGGTGCTGTAGGCTTATACCATAGTCTTTCGAGACTGAAGGTTGCCAACCACATAATATATGACTCACAAGCTAATCCAAAAGATTCTGCTTGCACAGTACACTCATTGTCACTTCTCACAAACTATTTCTACAGGCAGGGAAGGCTAGGGGTTTAATGAGCTGGATTACCCCATTGAATTGGGCCATTGAATAAGAGGCATTAGTATTCTATGGTATAATGACTCATACATTTCTTAAGAATGCTATGGTAATCTGCCAGTTTCAATTTCCAATGCAGATACTGTAGTTCTGTTGGCAGATCGCTTCATAAACAAGTATACTGGATCCTTCTTATACCTACTTCTATCAAATTTAATTTCTATTGGAAATTTTTTAAAACATATTTTTTAAATCATCAGAAAGATGCATGTTCTATAAAGAAAAAAATTAGATGCAATTACCCCCTTTTCAAGGGTATTTTAATCTATATAAACAATTTACATTATTCTTGTTGTGTGCTTAGTGATGTGTTATTGAAACGGTTTTTAAAACTAGTTTTCTTTTTCTTCTAAGCACTTAGGAATACAGGTCCAGCCTATTTATACACAGATTTTTTATACAAGGATTTGACTCAACACGAATGGCCCCTGCAAATGAGAAGGAATGTGCTGATCCCTGGAGAAGGGGAAAAATGCATCCCTTTACAATCAGTTTTAAAAACTGAACAGTCCTTTAACAACAGCCTCCTTAATGAGAGAGAGAGAGAGAGAGGACAGCAGGCTAACAATCCATCAATCTTCTCTCTCCTGCAGACCCCTTCCTTCCCCCAGCACATGAAAGAAAGGTGATCATTTTGCATTGGTGAAGGGAGGGGCTGAGTGAAGTGCTGATGGATTGTCTTCTTAATGACTCTTATCTTAGAGTCAAAAGGTCAGCAAGGCTGTTTTTCAATCACTGGAGCAAAGAAACTTTGTTTTTTAAATTGATTTGCTATAGTGCGTTTTCTTAAATCCACAGCTTCATCTCCATTTTGTTTGCTGAAATATTCTCAATTATTGCCACCTTGTGTGCCCTTTGGAGAAAAAGACAGGGTAAAAATTGAACAAATAAATAAATAAATGGCTGATGGCAGCCTTCTACAAAAGTGTCTTAGCTTTAGAATGGGTTTTGTGCATTTTTTAAACGCACATCCTAATATACTGAGGTTTTCATTTTAATATGATTATTTTATAGTTTACAAGGACAAGAAATACACTTGTGATGATTCAAAATTTCAACAGCTGTTGGAGAAAACTTGGTTCCCTGTTGACTTCTGAGATGGAATGTTTTAAAACAACAGCACTGATGATATTAAATTACAAAATCAAATGATTCTAAGAAAACAGTATACCAGGAAACTCTAGCTTATGCCAATGTCATGCTGTCCAACATGCAACAAGATGGCTGGCAGACAGGAGGGAGCCAAATATTACTTTGCAGTGTAACACAGTGTCTTGAGCTGGCCCTGGATGAGGCTATAAATCTAGAACAGCAGTTTTTAACCACTGTGCCACAGCACACTGGTGTGTCACCACTCTGCCTGAGGTTTGCTACAAGGCCAGAGAAGACAGGCAGCAGCCACGCAGGAGAAGAGGCCATTTTAAGTAAAAGAAGCAGCCAGTGAAAGGACTGGTCGTTGCTGGATTTAGCATCTACTTTGAAGCTCTTCCTGTCACTCATTCCTGCTGCTGAGCAACAATAAGGCAGCCATTGCCTACCCCACACTGCCTGGAGGAACGTCGGGTAGAAGCAGTGTTGTGAGAATGAACGAGGGAGCAAGCATGCATGCCAGAAGGTGGGCAAAGCAAGCGAATCTGCCAAGGCCACCAACAGAAGGATTGGCTGGCTGAAAAGGGTCCTTGAGAAACCCTTTTCCTTGCCAATTCGCCCGCAATGCTCCAAAGTGACTCTCTCTGCGTTACCACTACTGACAGGGCACGTTTTGGCTTTTACAGTAAGGGTGTTATTCGCACTCTCTTCCTTTCATGTAGGAACAGGCACATCTCTCTCCTCTTCTCCCCCACCCCACTCCATCCTGCACACACATTCCTCCCCCCCAAAAAATCTCATAATTGCAGTTAACACCTCTCAGTGTCCCTACCTTCCAAAGGTCCAGAATCAGTTGCCTTGCATTCCTCCCACCCCCAGCTGAATCCTGCACTCATTTCAATCTTGTTTCCTCATTGCCTCTCACTCCACATTTCTCTCGTATGTGCTCAAACTGATCTCTCTTTTACAACACCCTACTTCAAAACATTTTCCTCCTTCCAGAAACTACATACACTTCCCTCTCCAATCATACAGTTCCTGAAGGTAACTTTATGAGGAAGATCTATTCACGTTCAGAGAAGTTTGATTTCAGCTTATTGTGAATTTCTTTAATTAAAAATTAATTGTAATGTTATAATTTAACGTAAGTAAAAAACTGGTAGCGTGCCTTGACAATTTTAGCTCTTTTCAGTGTACCGTAAGCTGAAAAATGTTGAAAATGGCTGATCTAGAAAATACACAGCCTTTGTTCAAAATATTTGTTCCAATATATTTTCACTTTAGTAAAAGAAAAACCATAGTTCATTCTTAAGTTAATTTTTTATTACTTTTTGGAAAGTGAATAACATGAGAACAGAATTATGGATATTAAGCCATCATCACTCTTAACATTTTACATTAATTTTTTTTTCAGTTCTGTTTTTAAAAGTATAATCAAAAAATAAGTAAGGTGTATTTCAGTAACAAAAAGGTCATTTCAAGGAGAGTGGTGAGTGGGATATGAGTCTCAAGCATGCAGAACTCTAAAGCAATATCTGATATGCCTGCTTTTGGAGAAGGCAGGAAACGACCAATGTCCCATAACCTCCTAGAAATCTATGAACCTTGACAAGTTCATAGCTGAAAAGTCCATGACAATTTTAAAAAGCAGAAGTTAAGAGGAAGAATAAAAGAAAACCAGACACTTAATACTATGTGTTTATAAGTATCTACTCAATTAATTTGGAAGAACTATTGTCTTCCAGCCTAAGTTTAGAATAAATTGAGGCTTCTTTATCTTCTGGAAAGTGTGAAAAGATATGTGTTTGGCAATGTTTGTGTCTAAAGTTACTGCCTTTTTATTATAAAAGTGTTTAAAATAGAAAGTCTATGTTGTCCTTGAGATGTGCTCTGCTTAAACTAGAATAAGAATACTTTTCCCCATATAGTTGGACTCGCATTCCATAAACAAGGTTAGAGCTGGTATGCTACTGAACCTGTAAACCTCAATGAATTTTTGGAAGCACTATTCTTCTTAACTTTATCAGCCATGGTTCTTTCTATAGACTGCATTGTGATCAGCTGTTTATGATGAATGCATGCACCTTAGAATTTGATCTCAGAAAATTTACTTACGCCATACTGGTGATTTCACAACAACTATGGAAGTCCACTGGAGCATGCAGTCAGACTATGCAGAGTCAGGAGAATTCAAGAAATGTGGGGTTGGGAGCAGGGAAAAGGTAGTTATTTTTAGAATTTTTTAGTATATTGTGACGTTTTGCAAAGTTCTATTTCTTTTTGGGTTAAGTCACATCATATCCTTTGTAAAACACCACAATATACTAAAAACAGTACTCACCTGGACCTTTGTCTTCTGGCTCCAGGTTTCAGTGGATTTCCTGAGTTGATGTGATATTACCAGCACAGACCATAGGACACATGCTTGGGCCATTTACTTCAGACCATACATGTGGATGTTCATAGTAGGGCTGAAGAGAGCTGGACCTATGAAGAAAATTGAAAAGGTATGTTTCAAACCAATAGTGAATTAACTGATCACCATTAGCTGTTTTGGTCACAGGTTTGTGAAGTATGTTCTTCCAGCTAACTAAGGACCCAATCCTAGGTAATGACTGCCTTCATGGGTGCAGCAGTGCAAGTACTACATCCTGTGGGCAGGCAGAGACCATGCAGGGACAGAGAGGTAATTAAAGAGGTTTACTGTTGGTGGCGGGGGTAGCTGGGTCCAGTGGCAAGGCTCTTGTGCCACCATCATTTGCAATGGTGCTTTTAAAATGGCCATCAGTGGCATGCTGTGAGTGCCGTTGGAGGCCCTTTTGTGACAGGATAACCATTTTACACACTTAAAGCCAGCCCACTCCTAATTAGGGACTGGGCTGTAAATTTTGTAGGACCTATGAATATTAGCAAGGGACAGTCAGGATTTGTGTGGGAGCAATCCTGTGGGATCTGTGTGGGATCAAGGCTTTTATTGGAGTCACATTACCAGCCACTCATCCCTGCAACACTGCTGATTGAGAAGAACAGAAAACAGGGTCACAGACAGGACCCAAGTCTAGCTGTAGGGGATACTTCAGGTGCTATCATCTCAAGCTATTGCACTTCAAACTCCGAGGCATCTGGTGGACCACTGTGTGATACAGGAGGCTGGACTAGATGGGCTTTTGGCCTGGTCCAGCTGGGCTTTTATTACATTCTTAGTAGTAGTGGTGGTGGTAAAGCCCTTATAATAACAATATCCCAAAAAGGCCTAATTTATTTCATTTTAAATAAGTCTTTGCTGCTCTTTTAAAATTGAGTGGTGATGAGACCAGGTGTACCCTTCACAAGAGGCTATTCCAGATCAAAAAGTCTTGAATGTAGTGAACTGCTGCCTTATGTCTGCTGATAGGGCAAGGGAAACAACTTGAGAGGGGCCACAGAGTTGGAGAAAAGATCTTTGGCAGGCTTATATGGGGAAGTAGGTAATTCTTGAAATGCCCTCACCTGGGAACCAGAATATCCCAGGACTCTCTCTCCCCCCCCCCCCCATATTTAAGTACTTAAAGATCAAAAACAGCACCATGAATTGAATCCAGAATCAGACTGGCAATCAGTGAAACTGATTGATGTGGTCATGTAGTCTGATCTACTGGCATTCTAAAGTTTCTGGACTGTGCAAGGGCAGACCCTGTAGACAACACTGTTTGATGATTTTTACCAAAAAAGCACCTCCACGACTGAACACACACGTGCCTGTTGCATTGCTGTGGCTGAGCAACTTTAACAGTAGGATCAGTAGGAACTCCTTCTGCCCACGCCCATAAAAACTGCCTTCATGATTATTTGCATATTTTGACTACTCTTAAATAAGGTAGTTCCATATTAATGTAGTTCCCACAAATGGGAGTGTGGTCTGTATGATCACAAATGCCAGTTACCATCCTGCTGTCACTTATCATTTCACTGCTTTATGAACAGATAGCAGATGGCTCCCTCTGAAAGTTGTTGCCTTACTATGATAATGACAGACATACTAACTGTTGTATTTTGAAATGTTATGTTTGTGTTTCCAGCTGCATATATGATTACACCCATTATTCTCATTTTACTACAAAGCACTAATTAACAACCTGCAATGCTAGTTGTACAAAATCCTATTTTAGAGAATGGGAACAAGCTTCAATCTCATTTAGTTGCAAATAAGCCTGACACCATGGAGAAAATATGAACATAATATCAAATTGTTTAGTTACAAAGATTAAGCTGCATTTGCAAAACACAGCTCAAATTATAGTTAAATGGGTATGACAGAATGGGAAACCGGGAGGGAAAGAACAGTTAAAGCAAAAAAACAAAACTAGCTAGTTTAGCTTGCTGCACTAGCTCAAAAGAAATTCTCACAGGTAGGTGTCTTCTCATAGAGGAATCCAAAAACACTGCTCTAAATATGTAGACATTAACCTTTTTTCAGCCTTTTCCCCAGGATCGCGTCACTAAGGGGGGTACAGGGACTGGCATTTCCTTACCATTCCCTGCTGCAGCCTCTTGGGGGTTCCGGGAGCCCTGTATGAGTGTCTGCAGGGCTCCCCAGGTCTTAGAAAGTGAAAGCGCAGCAATTGCGTTCCACCTCTGCAAAACCGGAAGTGGGGCGTGATCACTGCACTTTCACTTTGTAAGACCTGGGGAGCCCTGCAGATGCTTGTGCAGGGCTCCCCGCACCCCTGGGCTCCCCACACACCCCTTAGTGACGTAATTCTGGGGATTGTGTCACTCCCTCCCCCTTGCCCCCGCCCCTTAAGGGGGCAGAGGCCAGGGCCCTCTGGCTAGAGCATCACAATGCCCCAGTTTGAGAAGCCCTGCTTCAGGATTCTTCCATCTGCAGCAGGGAGTAGGGCTTACATTGCACCTTTCTCTATTTTTTTTCTGATATTCTCAGCTGCATTGGTGCTAAGTCTATGTGATACAGTGAGTGGAAAGCTCAGATTGATTTTGGCTCAGGTCTCCCAGCTTAGTGTCTTAGGCCCAAATGCTAACCAGCTTTCCAACACTGACATAGGTGTGCCATTGGGACATGTGCTGCATCCTGCAGTTGGGAGGCAGTCACAGAAATTTCCTGGGGAAGGAAGGGGTAAGGTAATGTTTATCCCATTACTTCAGAACTGCATTGCCCTTACGTTGGTGCTGGAAAGTGGGTTAGGATTGCACCCTCAGTCTGAGAAGCAACACCACAGTCATTGAGATTTCTTTTCTAAACTACAACTAAACAAAATATAATCCCTAAACAGTTAATGGATTTAATAATAGGCATGTCAACTTTAGATCCTATTGCTGAATTAATTCTAATGTTGCTGTTGTGGAGTGAAACAGTTTTTGTTTTTAAATACCAAGATACAACAGTACAAAACATATCCAGTCCTACATAGATTTATACACACTCTCTATTTTTGAGTGGTCATTAGAATTTGGGATAGTTATTGTTTATTTTTGTGCAGTGCAATCCAAACTTGGGTTGGAAACAGCAGGCCAGCATGCCAGCACTATATCCAGAGCAAGTTTCAGGTGCTTACTGGTTCATCCTGGGGCAAGAGGAATCGCTTCCCCTTACTGCGGGGAGAGCCACTGCAGCCCCAATGGGGCTACTTGGATCTGCACCACCTCCAGAGGCAGTGCAAATCCGAGCAGCCAGGGGCTGGCCCAGACTGCCTGGGAACAGGATAGGATCTGGCATAACAGCCGGATCATGGCTCCACCTCCCACTCCCCAACTGACTGACTGCTGCCCGCCCTCCCACCACCCCAAAATCGCCTCCTCCCCGCCTCTGCTCCACATTTCACACACATACCTAGACACCTGCACTGGCTGAGCTCAGCTGGCACAAACACACCATCCCTGGGGCCCGAGCCAGCACTGCCTCCAGGGTGGCGGGAAGGTACTTTAGGCTACTTTTGTGACATCCATTCTAATAGTTAGAATTGTGTCCTTAAATAGTACTTAAGGACTATTTAGTACTTAAGTCTACTGGGAAATGACAGCTGATTGCATTAGCTGTCACACCATTATTAAGTACAGTGACTGATGATTTGCAATGCCTTCTGGGGCCAGACATTGTACATAACTGAGACACATGAAAGAATGCATTATCACCTCCTCCATTCTTTCCCAGCGCTGGGTTCCTGGGGAAGGAAGGGGTCGCTGTCTTGGAGTGAAGCCTTTCTAAGCTCCTGGAGAGAGACCTCCATGTGCCTCATGTGCATTACAAAAGGTCAGCAAGGCTGTTTTTAAATCGCTGAACAAAAGGACATTGTTTTTAAAATGGATTTGCTTTAGTGTGTTTTTTGTCATCCAAAATTTTTTCTTTGTCCATTGTCTGTCTACCCAGTTAGAAAGTTGGTGAAGAGCAAGGAAATCGGTACTGCTTACTAAGTGCTAACCACTTTGCCCTCCATCTACACCAATTCATGTTAAGTCATCTTGTAATCATTTGGAATGAGTTCAGGAGTGATTACAATTTAGAGTTAGGCATTCTGGGCAAGGACATTCAGATAGAATGTGCTGGAATCTGTAGGAGCAACAAAATTTGTAAGACTAACAAAATGTTTGTGCCAAAAAGGATCTGAAAGTTACCTAACCCAACCTGTTCTGTTGAGTGATGGCCCTTGATCAAAAGAATTGTCACTCAGCTACAATCATTGCACAGCCATTTCTGTGCTCTGTGCTCTGTGCCCTTAATAATTTTAGGTTTTACTCCCTTTATATTTCACATTTAAGCAACTTCCTTCTCTGTAATTTAGCTCTTTATTTAGCTCACAAAGTAAGCATTATGCTCTAAGTAGGTAGAGTATTCATCTTTTGGAGTCGGTTCCAGTTGCCCTTAGCAACCAACGCTTGAAGGAAAACCTTATTTTCATTTGGCAATTCTGAGTAGGTCCAAAGGGTCAATTTTGTGGCAGTTGCAGGAGGTGGGTCTTAAATTTTTAGGACAAGTCCTGCTTTCATTTGAACTGTACAAAATTGGTCCTTGTTTTAAAAATACTTTCCATGTCACGTGATCTTTCTGGCCAAAGGTTATAGATCATTTCCCAAGTGCACTACATATATCCCAGCCTGAGGAACATAAAAGTGAATTTCATGGACACCAGACATAGGAGGGAAGGAAAATCCTTTATGCTTCCATCATAAACATTTCTTAATGCCAGTTGAACCCTGTTGGTACTATGCTTAAAATACAAAACTTGTCCTTTGTAACATTAAGTAGTGATTTAATATTCAGTACCATTTTTATTAATGCCATCACTATTGACGTTACAGTATTAATAACGGGTGAGCCAGTAGGGGCTGCAAGACTGAATAGGTGGTTCAAATCACATCTCAGTCACTGATGCAAAGAATGATCTTAGACAATGTTTAGCATTGACATGCATGTAAAATGCTGTAAACTGGCTCACAGAATTGTTGGGAAGATGATGATTAGGGTAGAGCAAAAGCCCCCCAACACCATTTCCTGATACCTGTCCTTGAGAAATGAGCAGAGCTGCTTCTATAAAGTGCTATATATACCCATCCCTTCCAGACAGCAGAAGATACCACAATAGATGGTACTAGAAGATACTGAAGGTCTAGGACAGGGGTGTCCAAAGTTTTTGGCAGGAGGGCCACATCCTCTCTCTGACACTGTGTCAGGGGCTGGGGGAAAAAAGAATTAATTTACATTTAAAATTTGAATAAATTTACATAAGTTTACATAAATGAATATATTAAAGATGAACTTATATGAATGAATGATATGTCTCGCAATATCTCAAGGCCTATAAAAGGCCTTGTACAAAGCAAGGCTGGCCTTTCCTTTGCTGCCGCTACTGCATCACAGACATGAAACAAGAAGCAATGGAAGGATCCCTCATCCCACAGCTCACGTGAGAGGTCAAACAGTCACACTCACGTTGAGAGCAGTTGCATCAGGCCAGTGTGGGCTCCAATAAATCTTCAGAGGGCCAGAGGCTCATTGGAGACTGTGGGCTTCCTGAGGGCCACATTGAGAGGCCTTGAGAGCTGCAAGTAACCCCAGGGCCGTGGTTTGGGCACCCCCTGGTCTAGGAGAATCAACAGGTTCACACTTTCCTGTCTGTTCCCTGGCACAGATCATCCACCAGGCAGTTTCTGTCCAAAAACCCAGGCTGAAATCAGACTGAAATGTGTCAAGATAAGCAATCTCATCCAAAAAAACTGAAGAAGGGCTACTACCACATGTTCAAGCACCTTGCCCAGGAAAGAGATGTTTGATGCAGAGTAATAGTTCTTAAGATCAGAGGAACCACAGACAGCTTTTTCAACAATGGACACATCACATCCTTCTTCAGTTCAGGTGGCAACACATCTCCCTCAAGGAAGCATGTTTGTAATCCTGAGCTCACTGATCTAACCATCCAGGATGGGCAAGGTCAAGAACGCAAGTAGTTGGTTGTACAGATCCAGATATCCTGTCTGTGTCTTTAGGCTGAACAAACTGAAATGAATCCATTAAAACCTGACAGATAGGTGCTCTGAGAGCCCCCAGAGTAACCACTGTATCATTGGAGTCTAAATTGGAACATATGTGAAAAATTTTATCAGCAAAGTGCTTAGCAAATTGGTAACAGTAGGCTTTTAAGGGCTCTGTCTACTTCCTCTGGGGGCCAAGTTGTAAAAGGCCCCTTACCACTCAAACAGCTTCACTGGATGAGAGAAAATTGTGGGTTGCAAGCCAGTTTTCGGTGGGTTGCGGCTAGTGCTGACAATGGTGCCGCAAGGCATTCTGGGGCACTAACTAGAAGTCACAAGGCATTCTAGGACGTTACCCAACCACTGCAATCCACAAAGTAGGTCACGGCACTAAAAAGCACTGGGAAGCACTGAGTTCACACAATAGTAGGCCTGAAGGAACAGTAAACATAGCACATATACAACACCAAACGAAGGCTTAGAGAACATCAGCCACGATGTCACAGAATGTTAAAAAAAAAAAAATGAAATTACTCAGTGATAAAAACATGAAACTTTTGATGACATTATGAGTGACACAATTGTTCATGAATTTATTATTGTGTGAATAATGACTATCTAGATCAGGGGTCTCCAAACTTTTTGGCCCGAGGGCTGCATCAGTATCTGGCATGGTGCTGAGGGCCGCAAAAAAATTTAAATATAAAATTTAAATAAATTAAAGATGGAACTTAGATGAGTGAATAAATGAATGGGCTCATTCATTCAACCTCTCTGGCCCTCAGAACAGCCTCCAGACACAATCAGAGCACAGTTCTGGTCAGGTTCAGTTGAGTGGGCCAGAGGCTTTCAGGGGACAAGAGGTTGGCAGCGGGCCGGAGAGAGGCTTGCAGCGGGCCGCATCTGGCTCCCGGGCTGGGGTTTGGAGACAGCTGATCTAGATTCTAGTAACCAAATAGCAGATACATTCACTTTTCATGTTTAGTGATTACCAGTCCAGGAAAATTCTAGATGTTTTTATTTACTCACTCATTTACAGATTTTCCAAGTAGTTACAATGGAAGTGTGTGAAGATAGAAAGCGCTGCACCTCAGCTATGCATATGAATTAGAATATCTATAGTGAGCATCTGTGCATACAGCTATACACATGGGTATCTCTACAGTCAACATACATAGATTAGGGATCAGTTCCAATACCATCAAGCTGCCCTGCCTGTGGAATTCCTGCTCCCATTAACTTCTCCCAATGGGACAAATGTATCATAAGAGTTGGGGAACAACTTCTCTCCTGGCTAATGTTCGAAAGAAGGCACCGTAATCTAGTAACCTGGGTTTCACATCTCCCTCTTTCCCTCAGTGTTTCTCCTCTCTGTAAGTCCAATTCTCATTGCTCATCTCCCTGTCCTTTCGCCTCTCAGCTTCTGATCTCTGTCTGCCCCCCATCCTTGTCTCCTTTTGAATCCTCCTGCCACCCTTGACTCTGCCCCGGCCCCAAACTGCTAACAGCCATGTGGCATCTGGCATCTTGTGAGGCTTCAGTCTCTAGTGATGATGTTGTTGACAGTGCCAGACCTGAGGCAGGGCAGGGGGGCAAATGCCCCAGGTGCTGCACTTGCCTAGAGCTTGCTGCGCCCCCGCTGCTGCTACCTCCACCTGCTGTGCTGCCCCACCTGCCCCAGCTACTCCGCGGGCAGGCAAGGCCCCACTCGGCAGTGGTTGAGAAGCCTTCTGAGGCTTCCCCCACTGTTTTAAACAATACCTCCAGTTTTGTCGGGAAACCAGGTTATTGTTCAAAACAGTGGGGAAGCGTCAGAAGGCTTCTCAACCACTGGGGAATGTCATGCAAGGCTCTGTGGTGAGTATTCTGGAGGGGGGGTGGCATGTCGCAGATCTGCCCTGGATCAGAATGAGGACAGGTCTGCTACTGATTGCAGGGCCTCAAGACCACAGGCCACAGCCCCATTCTGCCACTCACTGCAGCTTGTATCACTGGGGCTCACACTGGTCCACATATTTTAATTGTATCGACTTTGAACATTGGAGAAGGGTTAGTCCTCAATTACATAATTTTGCTCAGCTTGCCTTGCTTACACAGACATAGAGTTGAACAGTACCCACAGCTTCATAATTACTCATCTAAGTAGATATAAATTCTATAGTGCAAAAAGCATGTGAGCTGCATGGCTGGAAGTTCTGGATTATGTTCCCTATTAACATAAAGGCCCCATTTATTCACAAAAAGATATTTTTTAATTGTTATAGCAACCAATTCGTATTAGTATTCAGAAAATTTATGAATCAGAAAGTTAGACACAATCTAAATCAATGAATTAAATTGGTTTTTCCCCTTGACTATCTAAATCAATTATTTTAATTGCATTGGTTTAAATCAGTATATTCTGGCAACCACTGAAAGTACTTTGCCAGCATCAAGACCTAAGAGAATTTAGTAAGCCAATCAAACACAGTAGCAATGTTATTGTTAACATTACTGCGGTTGAATCTTACATCTTAAAAAAAATCAAATCTATATGAATTAACTCTAATAGTAATATTTTGAAATGCTGCTTTAAAAATATATACCACCCATTCTGAATGAGAAATATTTCACAGGAAGTTTTAGCAGCCTTTCCCAGCATTTTCAGGTTCAAAAGTCTAACCCCTGAAATAACCTGGCTTTTACATCTCTACTGAGGGATTCAGAGCCCAATTCTATGCATGTTTCCTCAGAAGTAAGTCCCATTATAGTCAAAGGGGCTTACTCCTAGGTAAGTGTGGATAGGATTTTAGCCTCAGTCTCTTCCTGTTAATATTAACAGATATTTTCTTTAGTTAAAATTAAGAAAATAATCATTCAATAGCTGTCATTTGTACCAACATATACTAAGGACACATGAAGCTTTATTTTCAGTTCTTTTTCTCCTTAATTTCTTTGAAAAGCCAATTAGTACGCTGCATTTCTAGCAACTTGTGATTTGCAATTAGTAATTGTGATCTAAGACTATTCTTCAACTGTTGCTATTTGCTGAACACCCACTTTAAAAAAAACCTAGGGATTTAATATGTGGCTTTTACATTAAAGGAGCTGAAGGCAAATTGATTGTACAGTTGGCCTTTCCTGATCTGCGGGTTCGGCACCCACAGATTTGACTCAACACACGGGTGCTGAGACCGTGTCTGGAAATCCTCAAGGAGCCCCTGGGTGTGACTGGAAGTGCCTTCAAGATGCATCGAGAAGGCCTTCTGAGGCATGGGAGGGTTTTACACAAGCTTCCTGGGCCTCAGAAAGCCTCCCAGATGCATCCAGAAGGCACTTTCGGTTGTGTCTGGGAGGTCCTATGCAGAGGCATAGCGAGGTCATTTGACACCCGGGACCCATAAATTTCTGTCACCCCATATATGACTTAACCAATCAGTCAATCAATTATTATATTGTTTAATGAATTAATTATTAATAATTATTAATTATTAAATATATTGTTTAATTAATTAACTTTTTATGCCACCCTTTCTCTAAGCAGTTCAGGGTGGTGTACATAGTTTCTCCCCTTATTTTGTCCTCACAACAACCCTGTGAGGTAGGTGAGATAGAGATAGTAATATGACATGCAGTGGCGTCACTAGGGCTCGCGTCACTCGGTGTGGGTTGCCAGCACATCACCCCCCCATGCAGTGGGCAAGGCCCCAGATGGTGGGTGTGGTGATGTACCACAACTCCACCCCCACTGGTTTTTTGGCTATACCTTTTGATAGAACACATTCTGCATGAAACTATGCATTGATTGATATATAACATGATGGTATTATTCCTCCAAACTGTGATTTTGGTCACTAGTGGTGTCACACACACACCCCACCCCCCGCAGGGTGTCAACTTATTAATACCTTATTGCAGCAGTTCTCAAACTTTTAGCACTGGGACCCACTTTTTAGAATGACAATCTGTCCAAGATCCACCAGAAGTGATGTCATGGTGGAAGTGACATCATCAGACAAATTAAAATAAATAAGTATAAATAATTAAAGTAAAACAAATAATTAAATAAGCAGAAACCAGCCCTGGTCCACCAAGTGAATTTCCTCTGTAGCCTGCCTACAATAACACCACCCTCCAAAATCAGTAAGGTTTTCAGCCCTATCCAGTGCCCAGTTCAATTTAAGAACTTCTGTTTCAACCAGAACACTGTCAGGATCCACCTGGCTTTGCAAGTCTCAAAAAAGTTCACCTTATCAGCTGAAGCCTCTGTTTTGATCCTTTTTAGTGGGGGGGGGGAGCCTGCCTTCTGGAGCATTTGTTGAGCTCCATTTCCATCAGATCAGAACCATTCTGGTGGCTTCACATTCCCCTTTGCCTGGCCTGACCACCAGCCAAGGCACGTTTGCTTACTCACTAGTAAACGTGACTGTGAGGCTTAATTTCTCTTTCCATAGGGCTCAATCCATTCGTCTGCTTGGAGGGAGCGACTTCCTTCTCAGGTGTTTTTTGGGGCTGCATTCATTGGATCAGGATCATTCTGGTGCCAATGGATTCCTCTTGGTCTGCCCTTTCTGATGGACTAAGGCAGGTTCACCTACTCACAAGTAAACACACGATACTGCTCACGTTCACTTTCCATAGGGCTCCATGCATTTTTTGTTCTCTGATTTTTTGGCCATAACTTTTGATATAAAGGAGATATTTCAATCGGGTGTTTTGCATTGCATTCCGCTCGAAATTCTGCATCCAACGGTATATAGTATGATGGGGTTACTCCTAACCACCACAATTTTCACATGTCACCCCCCAGTGTGCATCACCCCCCTGTGCACGTCACCCGGTGCGGCCCGCACCCCCCTAGCGATGCCACTGATGACATGGAATGAATAATAATAATGGCCAGAAAAATAAATGCAGTGACTATTTCCCCACAAGCAATGGATGAAATTCTGCATCAAATGGTACAGAGCATGATGGTATTATTCCTAGAATCCACGATTTCCAGAATTTTGGTCACTAGGGTGTCACCCCACCCCGGATGTCTCATTGACCTGTTTTGAGTTAAGGCAGTGTTTCTCAAAAGTGGTTCCCACTTTTTAGAATGACAATCTGTCCAAGACCCACCAGAAGTGAAGTCATGGCTGAAAGTGACATCATCAAGCAAAATAAAATAATTATAGATAATTAAATTAAAGTGAATTTTCTCTGTAGCCTGCCTGCAATAACACCCCCCCCCACACACACACACAGATAAATCAGTGAGATTATCAGCGCGCTTCCCCCCCAGTGCCCATCTCCCCAACTCAAGCCTCTGGTTTATAACTTGGCGGGTTGCTGCCTTCAACAACACCCCCCCACAAATAAATCAGTGAGATTTTCAGCCCTCCCCAGTGCCCACCTTTCCAGATGAAGCCTCTGGTTTATTCTTTGGAGGGGGGGCTGCCTTCTGGAGCATTTGTTGAGCTCCACTTTCATTAGATGGGGACCATGCATTCCTCTTTGCCTGACTTGATAAGAAGCCAAGGCACATTTGCTTATTCGCAAGTAAACGCAATCATGAGGCTTACTTTTGCTTCCATAGGGCTCAATACATTCAACTGCTTGGAGGGAGGGATTTCATTCTTGGGTGTTTGGGGGGGCTGCTTTCATTGGATATGAACCATTCTGGTGTCATTGAATTCCTCTCAGCCTGCCCTTTCCGACGAACTATGGCACGTTCACCTACTCACGAGTAAACGCACAATATGGCTGTTTCATTTTCCATAGGGTTCAATGCATTTTTTTGTTTCTGGTTTTTTAGCCATAACTTTTGAAGGAAAGGAGATATTTCAATTCGGTTTTTTGCATTGCACTCCACTGGAACTTCCGCATCCGACGGTATATAGCATGATGGGGTTACTCCTAACCTTCGCAATATTAGCGATGTTGGGGCATTTGTGGTGTTATACCCCCACCATGTTGGTACTCAGGGCGGACCGCCCCCCCGCCCCTGCTACCTACGCCACTGGTTCTATGAGGTCCTTCTGCAGATATCTGTGGGGGTCAGTGGTGTCGCTGTGGGGATGCAGGCCACACTGGGTGACACGCACGGGGGGTGACACGCACGTGAAGTGACACGCACTGGGGGATGACACGCTAAAATCGTGGTGGTTAGGAGTAATACCGTAATTTTATAAACCGTCTCGTTTATCCACAAGTAAGCAAACGTGCCTTCGCTGGTGTGGAAGATCAGGTGAAAGAGAGTGCAAGACTACCAGAATGGTCCTGATCCTGTGCACCTGGAGCTAAACAAGTGCTCCAGAAGGAGCCCCCCCTGCACTAAAAAGGATCAAAACAGTGGCTTCATCTGATAAGGTGAACTTTTTTGAGACTTGCAAAGCCAGGTGGATCCTGACAGTAATCTGGTTGAAACAGAAGTTCTTAAACTGAACTGGGCACTGGGTAGGGCTGAAAACCTTACTGTTTTTGGACGGGGGGTGTTATTGCAGGCAGGCTACAGAGGAAATTCACTTGGTGGACCAGGGCTGGCTTCAGCTTATTTAATTATTTGTTTTAATTATTTGTACTTATTTAATTTGCTTGATGATGTCACTTCCACCATGACATCACTTCTGGTGGGTCTTGGACAGATTGTCATTCTACAGAGTGGGTCCCAGTGCTAAAAGTTTGAGAACTGCTGCAATAAGTTGTTAGTAAGTTGACACCCGGGGGGGGGAAGATGTGTGACACCACTGGTGACCAAAATCACAGTTTGGAGGAATAAAACCATCATATTATATATCAATCAATGCATAGTTTCATGCAGAATGTGTTCTATCTTTGTTCTATAAAAAAGGTATAGCCAAAAAACCAGTGGGGACGGAGTGATGGTACATCACCACGCCCACCACCTGGGGTGTTGCCCCGCCTACTGCATGAGGGGTGATGCGCTGGCATCCTGCACTGGGTGACATGAACCCTAGTGATGCCACTGGTGGGGGTCCTGGAATGGATCCCCTTGCTGATATCAAGGGCCCACAGTATATAAAGCTAGGAAGGAAATAGATGAAAGTGTCAATAGCTTACACTTAACTTTATAAAACCTATTGTTTGAGGTATTTGAGAAAAGAGAATTGTGCTGTTCATCCAATTAAGGTAATTCATTTATACAGTCACAACTTGATACTGACCACTGTTACTTGGGAGTAAATGCCACTGATTTCAACAGAATGTGTAAGGAAGTGGAATTAGCATTATAGCCTTTGCATTGTTTAATTGCTTAATTCCAGCTCCAAATGTATACCATCTTCAGTTCACTAAGCTGTGTTGCAGCTAGGTTTGCATGTACTGGCCACAGATGATCCCTACTTGAATTTTACTTCATTTCAGTCTCAACACACACTTTTCTGCATGCAACCTCAACGGTTTTTTAAAATTTGCTTAGCTTGACAAAAGCAAATTTTCAGGTTGGGTACAAGAGTTGTTTAAAGCAGTGTTTCTCAAACTGTGGGTCGGGACCCACTAGGTGGGTCTCAAGCCAGTTTCAGGCGGGTTCCCATTCATTTTTTAAATATATTTGACTTAATAGTATGTGTCTGCATCTGGGGAAATGTTACAGCATTGTACTTTTACAGGCTATTATATGCTTTTACCAACGTATGCTTTTACCAATGATAAATGGAACTTACTCCTAGGTAAGTGTGGATAGTATTGCAGCCTAAGATTGCTAAAAATTTTCCTTCTTGATGATGTCACTTCCAGTCATGACATCACTTCCAGTGGACCTGGTAGATTCTCATTCTAAAAAGTGGGTCCTGGTGCTTAAAGTTTGAGAACCACTGGTTTAAAGGGAATCTCAAGGAATTACAGTGCATGTGCACCAACCAGCACCCATTTCTTTTTCAGTAGCTCCCAACTTTGTCTGAAAAGTAAACTTTTACTGGACCAAAACAGGTTTTTCAGAGAATTAAACAACAAATGGTTACAAAAAACATTTCTACTTACAGGCTTATAGCCATGATAAACCCAAACAATTCCAAGGTGACAAGGCCCATGATGACAAGAATATGATGTTGGTATCAAATTTGCATTGCATTAACTTCAAGTCCTGACTCTGTGCGCTCTTTGTAACTGTCTCTAAATTCCTAGCTTTACTATTTTTGAAGTCCGCTACATCTGATTTTTTTTTGTATGATTACACTAAGTTATAGCTTTGCTCAAAATAGATTTTGAACCACTCTGTTTACTTGGTTGTTCTTCTGTATGTGATTAGACACTATTGGTAATATTTCTCTGCTGTCCTGCTACCAAAGTAATTTGTAATCAAGAAACAAATATTATGAGATTTCACATATGCTGTCTTTTTCGCACCACTGAAGCCCTCATTCTGTCTATATTTTTCTAAGATCTAAATTACAGTTTGCAATAAGCAATTCAATCTCTTTGCGAGTCATGGACTCTTCACTCACAACAGGAGAGGAAACTGAACGCTTTCCACATGGGCTGCCTCCGACACATTCTCGGCATCACCTGGCAGGACAAAGTTCCAAACAACACAGTCCTGGAATGTGCTGGAATCCCTAGCATGTATGCACTGCTGAAACAGAGACGCCTGTGTTGGCTTGGTCATGTCGTGAGAATGGATGATGGATCCCAAAGGATCTCCTCTATGGAGAACTCATGCAAGGAAAGCGCCCTACAGGTAGACCACAGCTGTGATACAAGGACATCTGCAAGAGGGATCTGAAGGCCTTAGGAGTGGACCTCAACAAGTGGGAAACCCTGGCCTCTGAGCAGCCCGCTTGGAGGCAGGCTGTGCAGCATGGCCTTTCCCAGTTTGAAGAGACACTTGGCCAACAGTCTGAGGCTAAGAGGCAAAGAAGGAAGGCCCATAGCCAGGGAGACACACCAGGGACAGACTGCACTTGCTCCCAGTGTGGAAGGGATTGTCACTCCCAAATTGGCCTTTTCAGCCACACTAGACGCTGTTCCAGAACCACCATTCAGAGCGCAAGACCATAGTCTTTTGAGACTGAAGGTTGCCAACAGTAAGATCAAATCACATTTGTGCAAAACATAAGCAAAACCAGAAACAATTGATATATTAGTCACTTGATGGAAGGCATATTATTCTTTATCAGTATGTCCCTGAAAAGAATGACTGCAATTACTGTAAACATCCAAAATGCAAAATAGATATGTATGAACCCAAGCACATGGGAACTGTGTAGCAGAACATTATGAATCAATTGGACAAATCGCTTAATGGTCCTTTTACAGCCCACATGAGTTTAAAAAATGAAATCTTTTTAATGAATTTTGTTTTTTATGCTTTTCTATCCCACATTTCATTCGCCGCCTACTTGCCACTAACGTTGTCTCTTGTCTCCTTGTTCATTCCATCCACTCAACACAAGATTGTGTACTGTCAGCATCTTTCTCAAAAGCCAGTTTTGTGCCTTCTATGTCCAGTAGCATTTCGGGGGAGGGGGGCACAATGCTAAGTTTTGCAGGCGCCTCAACGTGTCGTATAAGCGACTCCCCCCCTCACCTTCAGAACCACTTGGAGCCCCCAAACTGCCCTTTGCCTGGTCTGTTCCCTGCCCTGATCCTGTCCCAATCTGCCCGTGAACCACTCCGGCTGACATCTAACCTGCTCTGGCACAGAGTGGGTGGGCTATTGGCAAGCACATATCACTTTCAGCCATTTGCACTAGTGGTCCTGCTTCACGTGACAGTGGTGCATCTTTTGCTGCATCAGAAAAGTGGCAGATGGGGAGATCTGCTACCATAAGTGCCTATTAGGATGAGGTGTCTGTGACATTTTATTTAAACTCTTTTGGAAAATGAATAAGGCTGCAATCCTAACCACACTTTCCTGAGAGTAAGCCCCACTGAATAAAATAAGACTTACTTCTGAGTAGACCTGGTTAGGATTTTGCCCTAAGAAACTTGGATTTTAAAAATCTGGGTGACCCTCTGAAGATTTATGTAGGATTGCTTCTTCTTCTTCTTTAGTCCTTAGCTGCTGGTTGTCCTCTCAGCCAATATGCTGCTGTAGATGCCACTGGAATTAGTGCGTCATTCATGTTATGCTTCCACTCTTGGTGATTAGTGGAGATACTTCTAGCCTCATTGATGGTCGATTGCTGGTTCCTTAGATCTATCTCAACATGTTTGAGCCACAGTTTCTTCGCTGCTGCCTGTTGAACTCTCCAACAGGTAGGTCACTCTTGCCAGAGGAGCTTATGTGGCAGCCAGCTACCAATTCCGCAAGGATGGTCCCAAGCCTAGCTGCAAAAGGAGGAGGATGGTCACCTTGCTGTCGTGACCAGAACTGAGAATCCAGGGAAAACAGGCAAGAAACTGCATGGAAAGTCGAACATATTCATTCATCTATGTAGGGATGTTACATTTTGGCTTGTTGCTGGAGTATTGCTGATTAGATTGGATTTGTCAATTTTGTATCTAGCTGGAAATGCACTGCCTTTGTTTCTGCAAGCCATTTTCTGTTCTGAAGGAGAAAAGCTGTATAAATGCTTTAAAAATTAAATTAAATTAAAAATATTCCATGACCTGACTACTACTCTTTTAATAGCTTCCAGCCACTCCCTTCTAATATCTCCTCAGGTAGATTGCAAACCATGTGGGAAGGCACTGTGTTTCCTAGAAACCCTATACAATGCATAAGCTATACACATTTTACTTACAAATACGAAATTGTTGCAGTAGTATTGAAAGTTCAGGAGTGGATAGAGAGAGGGAAAACAGGCATGAAATGCGAGATGGAGAAAACCGTGGCAGGACCATTCTTCCCGGAGCATCACAAACCTAATTTGAAAGCATATACATCAAACAAATTTGTGACAATATAGACATGAAATACGGATCTTGAAACTGGAGAATATGATATAGAGATGCTTTATATTTCTCAGCTGACAAGATAGCAAGTCTGGGTCACAAGGCCGGGAGGGGGGAAACTTTAAGCAACTCCTTTAGTAGCAGAAATTTCACCAATCTATTAGGTTCATATAGGTACTACATTTTTTTTTTAAGTATTTGAATTTGAGCAGAAACCTTTCAAAAAATATAATGTACCAAAGACATAAGTATACCTTAGATATGCAAGAAAAGTAGTGCAATTAATGTTATCAGGACACAACCATGTTTCTGTAACTATACCCCAGGCAGGGAGGTCCATATGCAAAAGAAGATTCACACATGTACATCATATGAAGATACAGATTTTCATCTGGATGTACATTCCCTTCTGCATTGCTGGGTCTTACTAAACTAGCTGGACATATGTTTTATATAGGTGGGATTGGTCATCCCTATTTGTGGCTAATACATATAACTGGTTGTGCTAGTCTGGAAGTGGACCCTGGCCAATATGTATAAGGCGGTTATTGAAGGAGTACGATTTCCAGTGCTATCCTAAGGACATATTCACAGAAGCAAATCGCACCGAGTTCGATAGAATTTGTTTCACATAAGTCTGCATAGGATAACAATTTAAAATTGGCCAAGATTTGAAGTGGGGGAAAGGGTCAGGAGAAAATAGTACCATTTATATTCATTTTTTTTTTCAACAGCATTGAGCGGTGGAATGAATATAATAATGAATTTACCATAGACTTTGATAAACAATTAGAAGGAATTATCAGAAAACATAAATTCCTGACCCCTGCTTTTGTATTGTATATAAACATCATTATATGTACAGAGCTTTATAGATAGTAAATCAAATTAGAGCCCAGTCGTCTGCTTCTCCTCCACTGATGAAGTCACACCAAAAAGGCTTGTGCATCCTGCATAGGGCTTGGGAGTGGTAAGGAATAATATTTTCAAGAGTTGAGAGCAGCGAAAAAGCAGCCAAGTCAGCAGCTGCTTACTTGGAAGTAAGTGGTGGTGATGGCACCACATCACCACCAATTACTTCCATAACTGCACTGTGGGGTGATGCTAGGAGTCACAGCCCTGGGTAACAGACAAGGCACCTATGCTACTGCAGAGAAATGCAGTGGGTGAGCTTGCAAAAGAAGGGATAGAATCCAGCATGCACGATCACTGTTGGATCCACTCCCTCTGGCAGCCTCCCTGCCTGGTTTTGCCCCCTCCCTGCTCAGCCCTTGCTCCCACCGCTGGCTTACTTGCTCCAGCAACAACTGGCAACACCTGGGGAGCACTACTAGAAAACTCTGTTCCACTGTTGCAGTGCGCTCCAGCCAGCAACCCAATCCTGCACAGGCTTGGGCTATTAGTTGTCTATTAAAAGTGATAATAATGGAAAAGGTTCACATCACAGTCAAGGACTAATTTTTGTGACTTCTTTTTTTTAAAAAAACCAAAGAGCATGGTTTTTGACAATATGCCAGCTAGCACTGAGGGGTTTATTATGTCAGACTGTTCCAATATGGTTAAACATGGTATTATGCCCAAACTAGATGTGGCATAGGAGTTTCATACTAGAGCCCCAGGAAACTTTACTTTTCGAAAATTGACCTTTCTTCCTCCCCATGACACTGTTCTGATCTAAATCACACACACCCCGGATGCATTTATACAAAATGTACAGTTAAAAAAAAAATTAGGGAATGTTAGTTGTGTAGCTGCTATGGGGGAAAGGGTTAAACCCCTTTTTCACGTTGCAGCTCTGATTCAAATCTCCCCCTCCTCCACCACCACCACCACCAGCTGCTATAAGCCACAGAAGGAAAAACTACAGACACAGAAGTATCAGGCACAAAAATTTTTTTAAAAAGGACCTTCAGGGGGGTGATTATAGTGAAAGGGGTAACCAACATGCTCTGTGCTGCAGAAGCTGGTACTAGCTTTGAATTGGAAAAGGAAACTCTGCTGACCCGTAAATTATCTGCAGCTAATAGGAACAGTGTGGGGACAAAGGCTTAAAAACCACTCTTCCTCTGCTGTGACGCCAGTCCAAATCAGGCATCATCCCTCTGCAGTTCACTTCTGAAATGACAAACACGTCAGGAGTTTTAGTCATGGAACTCCAACTTCCTGTGTAGCTTGACCCTCACTGTAGGATGATTGTTAAACCATCTTTTAAAAGAGAAGTATGGGTATTGGCTCCTCATCTGGGAAAACATTCTAAATAAGCATTCTAATAGCCCAATCCTAGGTAAGCCAGTGTATCTCCATATACACTAATGTAATGGGAGCTCTGCTAATGGACAGTGGTGCAATTCCAGAAAAATGCCATACTGACATAGCTCAGACATTCACTGGAACATAACATAATAGGACCTGCAAAGTATGTGGAAGGGCTAAGGAGGAATCAGTGTACACCATATCCTAACCCCCTCTTCAGATGATGGGCACATCACAACATCAGAAAAATGCTATGCCAATGACAGAGCTGGTATAAGTAGGCATAACCCATAGCGAACAAAAGAAAGGGGGAAAACACTAAAAACACCACCTTCTGCCACCCCTGCCCTGCCCACTTTTCTTCAGGGGAGCATAGAATACATATAGCCAATCACAGCACACTAACCCCAGTATATAAGCCCTTGTACTACAGTACAGTTGATAAGAAGTGCAGCAGGGGGTAGGGTTAGATTATACCTCTCCAGTCCCTGAAAGAGGAACTTTGCTGATGGGAACCTTGGTGCAAGGGCATGTGGCACACAGAAGGAGCACTTTGTACAAGCAACCTCTTATCCCTCACAACATGTATGGCAAAATATTTTGTTAGCACTTGTCTTCTCATTGCAGGTATTGCAGCCCCAGGAGGACTCTGCACACAAACACCTGGAATCTCCATGTCACCACCCCAGCAGGGAAAGAAAGCACAGTGCATTTCCCACAGATTGGGGGGGGGGGGGAGAAATCACATGCTGTCATATATTGCTGTTGTATCTCTGTCTCACATCTCTATCTCCCCCTTTTGACTCTTGAGGATTATCTCATGTGCCTTTGCTATCCACTGTTTCCTAACCATCTTTTTGTTTGAAACAGCTAAGAACAAGGAATGTCTGCTCCCTTATGGTGAATGCCAGGGACTACAACCATGGCTACTGCTGTCCAAACACTTATCTGAATACCACTGCCACATGGGGCTGGTCCTCTGCAGAGTTCCACTGCAGCTCCCCCCCCCCCCACAAGAAAGACCAAGCCACCATGCCCTGGTTCCCACTGGGGCACCACAGCATGTACACTCTGGTGACATCACTTTCACAAATGCCAAGTATGCATCTCAATCCAGAGAACAGGTGCAACTAATGCTGAAGTCAAGTCCTTGTAGCTCCCTCTGTGTTCCCCTTTACTTCACACAGACAGCTGCTCCACAAAGACACTGGGCAGACTCCAAAGGAAGCCTATACCCTACAGTTACCAGTGTGAGCTGCTGCTTGCTTTGGCAGCTGACTGAGGACCCAATCCTATCCCACTTTCCAGCACTGGTGTAGCCGAAGTGCAGTCCTGAGGTAAGGGAACAAGTGCTACCTTACCTTGAGGAGGCCTCTGTGACTGGCTCCCCACCAAAGGATACAGCACATACCCCATTGGCATGGCTGCACCAGCACTGAAAAATTGGATATGATTTGGCCCCCAGTCAGGCTCTGTAGCTCTGCAAATCCCATGACAGACAGTGAACCAACTGCTGCAGCCAGACCTTAATAGCGCCTGTTACATGGCTGTCTGTTGGATAACATTTTTTTAAAATTTATTTTCATTTTGGGTTCAAGTTTTATTGTGTCTTATTGTTTTTAAATATTTTCTTTTTATACATATTTATATATTTTATGTTTTTATATTATTTCTTTTGTAAGTCGCCTTGAGAGCCCTTTAAATTCAAGAAAGAAAGAAAGAAAGAATCCCATGTGTGGCAATCCCATGTGTGATTCTCTTTCAGATGCTGCTCTATCACTGATATAGTTCAGTAAAAACTTTGACTGGATCACACTTGCTTAGAACATAGTGGTTATTGTGCCAGTGCGTGAATAAGATTGTGGCCTTATTTGCAAAGAGTCAAATAAATAAAAAAATAATTTGTTATCTCATGATATCTAAACTCTTTTTGATGTTTTATTTAGTAGTGATTCAAGATTTTTCAGATTTACCTTTAATGACTTCAGAACAACAACAACAACAAAAATGCAGTATGTCCAATTAGGCTACCATATTCATATCAGCTCTATAATATGTAAATCAGGTGCATGCAGTCAGCACTTGCTTATATAATGTAGGTTGTGCCGAACAGGTTGCCTGCACCAGATTCACGTTTATTTGAACCTATATGAGTCTATTACAATCTTCTTCTCAGCTGGTCCATTCTATCAGCAACAAGAAAAATGGAAATTATCCTAAACAAAAAATGGAAACCTAGGGTCCTTGATGAAATGAGGTTTTGAGAAAACCAAAAAACCCAAGTCAAAATAATCAACTTTCCAAATATGCAAGAATTGGATACATTTTTATTCCTACAAACCAGAGCCACTTATTTGTTATCTGTTTGTCACTATAATTAAAAGCATCAGCAGTTTTATTTTTAAACCCCTTTTTTTAAGGTTTTGTACCATTGCTGTGAAGAGAAATGTCAGGACACTTCCTTGTTTTTAACTAATTAGCCAATGAGAGAAAAATAAGTGTTAAGTGTCTCAGCTCAGGGATTGTACTGAAAGCATATATTGACTATGAAGGCAACTGGACATAGAGAGTGTACCTAGATTCTGGAATCCCATTGGGATCAATGTAGACCTAATTGTGTGCAGGATTTCCGATAACACTTGGTTTCCATTGAAAACATAGAAATCTTTATAGTAGTTTTTTTTAAAAACAGGTTGAATCCTAAGGTTTTCATGTTCTGAAGGAAGGAGTGCTTCCCCTGGAGAAAGACTCAATCCTGAAACACCCCACAATGAAGACACCAGACTGCACTTGGTCATTTTGAGTCATTTTATTAAACACAAATGACCAATTTTTAAAATATGAAACCTACTGAAACTTATGAAACCATCCTCCCTCACCAGTCTGGGGTAGGCAAAAAAACTGCCATCCACAGCCAATTTGAATGACAGAAAAAAATTCCTACCCAGCCCTCATAATGAGCAACCAGCTAATCTTAGACTTTACATATCCAAGATAGCTTTTAACCTGTGATTGAGTTTTCCTCCAAAAATCTGTCCAATCACCTTTTAAAGGTATTGCCATCACTACATTCTGCGGCAAGGAGTTCCACAGACTAATTACATGCGGGGTAAAAAAATATTTTCTTTTGTCTGTTCTAACTCTCCTGACACTCAATTTTAGTGGATGTCCCCTAGTTCTGGTGTTGTGTGAGAGGGAAAAGAGCATCTCTCTATTCACTCAATCCATCCCCCCCCCCCTATAAGTTTGCACAGCTCCAACCTTTATACATGGATTTGACTCAACAGGAATGGCCACTGCAAATGGGAAGGAAGGGGGATCAGGAAGGTGCTGATCCCTGGAAGGGGGAAAAATGCACCCCTTTAAAATGCTTTTCTTACTGTTGTAGAGATTTATATCTCAACATGATGAGAAAGGCCCTTTAAATTAAAGGAAACAGTCCTTTACAATAGTCAGAGAAAGGGCAGCCAGCTGACAATCCATCAATCATTCTCTGTCCAAGCAACCCCTCCCTTTCCCCTACACATGTGAAAAAAAATCCTTCCTAAGCACCTGGAGAGAGACTGACTGTTGGATTGTCATCTTAATGACTCTATCTTAACATCACAAAGGACAGCAAGGCTGTTTTTAAATCATCTGAGTGAAGGCACTTTGTTTTTTAAATTTTGCTATAGTGGGAACTGAACCCAAGGGAATAATGAGACCTGTATGTCTCAATCATGTCCCCCCTCAGGTGCCTCTTTTCTAGACTGAAGAGACTTAAATGATGTAGACTTTTCTCATAAGGGAGGCAGCCCAGTCCAACTGGTTAGGGAACAGAGCAGGGATGAAAGTCAAAAAAAGGTGAATATCAAAGCATAGCATTATTTTGCTTGCAAATTTATTTTGGTCAGTGAAAAAATGTAAATAACTATGTAACACATGCAAATGCATGTGAAACTAAAAAAACAAATAAAATGAAAACAGATATAAGAACATATAAGAACATCAATGTTTAGAAGGTTGGATGAAACTGAATGAAAGAGGAAAGAAAGCATGTGGATTAAATTTGAAATGTAGTTATAATTGAGAGCAGTTGAAAGAGCAAAGTCAAAAGGATGAAACCCAACGTTTGCCTGTATTTGTTTCATACGTCTGCCCTCTTCTTGTCTTTGCCTGTATAGACACAGGATATCCTGACATTGCACTGGTGTCCACATCGGCATGGTATCCAAATAGGACTGGGCCATTTACTGGAACTAGTAATTATTACATTTCAGCTATATTTATATGAATAAACTGTGCAAGCTTATAGATGTTCAAAACTTTCTAAAAGTGTAATGGGATTTCCAGATATATTGTAAGTGAAATAAAGTATTTAACCTTGAAAGAAAAACTGTGAATCTGTAAATAAAAAAGTTTGTTTCTATAAAATACTATTAAGCAGTTTAATATGTTGATGGTACACTACCACACTGTTCAGCTATACCAATTGTTTGAAAGCTTCAGTTGGCAACTTAGTAGGCATTAAGAGGGCCTGGTCTCTCTCTTTTTCTCTCTCTGTGCTTATGAAGTCTATTTTAAAATGCATTTGTCCAAACATGCTTTGTGTACTTACATAATGAGCAAGAATATCGAGGTTGGGAGGAGATGCACAAAGATGTCACTAAATGATCATTGAGACAGAGGGACTAAAAATAACATTCACCCTTTTAGAATATTGCTGAAGATATTTTGAAATTACAAAGACAAGGAAATTCATGTTTAGTATTCAAAATATATAGTAAAATATATTTATTTCAGATGAATTAACCTTCCCTCAGTTCTACAGCTCCTGGCTATGTTCACCTTTCCATTTTCTCTCTGAATTTTCCTTCCCCTTCTAGTCTTTGGCCTTCTCTTCTTCCATTCATTCCTCTGGATAACTTTCAACCATCCTGCTTCTCTTGGCATGCAGGCTCTTCTTAAGACAGGCCTTTACTAGGCTCCTATTTATCCTCCTCCTTCCCTAAACTCCTTTGGCTATGTTTTCTCTCCAGGATCTCAACAATTCAGCCCATGACAACCACAGACTCTGTTGCCTGCCCTGCTGGTCCATGACATTTGGGCATCTCAGTTAGTCATTAACACCACAAACTCTCCATGCACTGTAATATGGATTTAACAAAATGCAAGTAATTCCTGTAGAATTGTACAATATGTAGGTTTAAGTGCCAACAAATGAAAACATGTCAGATTGGTAGATATCCAACTTCTAGGTATCTCTGCCACAATCTGGGTGATTCACAAAAACTTTTCTTTCTCAAATGCTCTTTGAACATACAGCACAGAACAAGGCACAGCAAAGCACACAAAATAGTGCTTTCTGGGGCAATGTTCTCTGTATGAAACATTAAAGGTTCTTCTACATGTATGCACTTGCCAAACCAATGGTACTAAAGGTCACCTTTTTGTAGGAGAAGAAGAAAAACACAATCTAGATATTCCCAGTCCCCCAAGCAGATATTAGAAGCTACCTAAATTCACAAGAACGATCATTGGGAGGGGACTCACTTGTGAATAATCCTGTGCCTGCAGGATCTCTGAAATAAAGACTTATTATACAACATAAGTTTTGGGGGAAAAAGTAAATGTTCAAGTGCATTGTAACCAAATGGTTAAACAGGACTAAAAAATTTTAAAAGACACATTTGAAACAAAACTAAATTTTACTCAAAACTCTTATGA
The DNA here is from genome assembly GCF_035046505.1 of Tiliqua scincoides. Taxonomy (NCBI): domain Eukaryota; kingdom Metazoa; phylum Chordata; class Lepidosauria; order Squamata; family Scincidae; genus Tiliqua; species Tiliqua scincoides. The sequence continues at coordinate 177,791,644 of NC_089821.1, read as the reverse complement.
CATGATTCAAGTCTGTGTTAAAATGTCACTGCCAAGGGATAAATTCCCCAAAATAGGTCTTTTAAAATAAAACTGCTGACAAGTCTTCAGCTAAAAAAGTGAAATAAAGTACCTTCAGGAAATAAATATATGACAGAAACTGGTTTCAACACTGCAGGGAAATGAAATATTCTGGGAAGCTACCAGTGTGGGAGCCAACATATCTCAACCTTGTATCACTTGGGTACACTTGTATCACTGGTGTTGACAGCTCAGGATTGGGCTCTGAGGTAGTTATGGATGGGAGTGAACATTCTAATGTGCATGAAGACACATTCATCAATGCTAACATTTGCTTTCCAATGCACATTCTGATATGGACTTTGTTTTCCTTCTCTTTCTTTTTCCTACAATAGCAGCCAAGCCTACCCACAATGAAGAGTGCTATATCAAAAAAAGCACTAAAGAAAGCAGCATCAGGAGAGGCATTGCTGTACAAGTTTACTTGGTATATCTTCCAGTATACCTTATTGTATAGGGAGCTGACATAGTATAGTAGCTAAAAGTCAAAATACATATGATGCTAAATACATCATTTATGTTCCCATTTTTAAAAATTAAAATAGCCTTGGGAGGCTCAGGGAGGGAGAATTTAACTCTTTCACCTTGCATCAATAATCTTATTCATGAAAAAGTCCTCAGGAAGCTGCTATAGCCTCAGTAGGGATGCTGACATTGGTGCCAACAGGAACTTCCTTCCCAAGGCTAAATAGTGTTGGTGGAGATGAGGGTTTGATGTGCCAGTGCCTGATGTGATGTGCCAGATACTGCCCCCTTACCTTCTCCTTTCTCCTCTCTGGATTGGAAAAGGAAGAGGGGGACAGAATGGACTCTTGCCCAGGGGTGTCCAAATTTTTTGGCAGGAGGGCCACATAATCAATCAGACACTGATGGGGGCCGAGAAGAAAAAGAATTTACATTTAAAATTTGAATAAATTTATATAAATTTACATAAATATGTTAGAGATGGAACTCATACGAATGAACTATCTCGTGATAGTTCAAGGCCCTATAAAAGGCCTTTCACAAAGCAAGGCCAGCCTTTCCTTTGTTGCTGCTGCTGCTGCTTCACAGATGTGAAACAGCAAGCAATGGAGGGAGCCCTTGGCCCACACCTCACGCAAGAGGTCAGACAGTTGGCCCTCATGCTGAGAACAGACCCGCATGGGCTCCAGCAAGTCTTCAGAGGGCCAGAAGCTCATTGGAAACTGGGGGATTCCTGTGGGCCAGATTGGGGGTCCCGAAGGGCCACAAATGGTCCCTCTGTTACGTGAAAATCCCCTTTTTCCCTTCCAAGTTGTGTTTTTATATCTAGTTATGTATTTTGGACTAAAATGCAGGCCTAAAACTTCTCTTTCAGGCCACAAAAGGAGTCAAATCTTAAGCTCACTCATCTCTCATGTTGATTGTCAGTCTGGGAAGACTCATTTTCTCCAGAGACACTGGAAATGTCTTTATTGTTTAAGTCAATCACTGAATATGCAAACACCTTAAAGGAGGAGGACTTTGGCAGCAAAGTCTACCACCTATTGTTAACTAAATTACAGCCATTAAGCCACCTCCAGCCTCAAATCCTGTAGCAACAGGAAGTAAGCTACTCCCCCTCCCCCAGAGCCAAGCTTTGCTGATAACTGAGTTCTGGACTCTTCCACCTTTTCTTTACATACTCCACGTGTACCATTGTGTGTTACTGAGCATGCCCACAGCTCTGGGATACTTCCGGTCAGTTTAGATCAACTTCCAGGTCCAAGACAAATCTTATAAGAGAGAACTCAGAGCACATGCGGTCTCTCTCTGACTGCCCACCGGCCGGAGTGGCCAGACTCTTCCTCCAACTCTCCCCCCCCCGGACAGGTAAATATAACGTTGCATCTAAACTTCCCCCCCTTCTTCCCTACCTATTCCTCCCTGCTCCCCCATCTTTAGTCAGCAACTGGGTTTAGCAGATTAAGGAACCCCTATAATACCTCCCTACTTTCTGTCCATTTTTGATTCTTTTTCGGATGCACCCAAAATACACAGCACATGCATCCACCACTAGTTAGGTACACCAGACCAGTACTAGAAATCTATACTTATCGATTCTCCATGTGTATTATGTTTTACCTTTGTATATTTTTGCAATAAAAATATAATCCTTTGATTGAAAGTTACCTTCCTCCCAGTCTCCTCACTAAGCTAAACAAGGGATTTCTTTGCTCTACGCTGTCTTGTATCCAGCCTATGGTCCCAAAAGTTTCCAGAAGGCTAATATAAATAATTCCCCTAAACAAAACAGCCTTTTTGGTAACACCTCGGCCAGGGTTTGGGCACCCTTGCTGTAGCCCATCACTCTCCTGTACCCCTATAGACCTCCTCTTCTGCTCCATCCCCCTTATCCTTTTCCAATTCAGGGAGTGAGAAGAGCAGCAACAGTGAAAGCAAGCAGGTGGGTGAATGTTTGTATCCCTTGCCAGTGTTCTGCCTGAGGTGACCACCTCAGGCAGTTTTCTGGATGGATGGACATTTTGTCAAGACCATGGCAGGACGAGAAAGAGTTAAATACCCTCTCCCCATACACTACAGTCCTGCAGAGGTGTTCCTGGAGGGGGGCAAAACAGCAAGTGTCTTCAGGCTCCTGAACACCCGTGTAAAGCAGCTCCTCCCCCTCCACTTCTGAGCCAGTTACACCTACAAAAGCAAAGTGGAGGCAGGCATCTCCTCTGCTGTGCTCTTGCCTTCCCAAATGGCTCAGAGGGGGAGGGCGAGGAGTGGCTTTACAGGGGTGTTCAGGAACTTGAAGACACTTGCTGTTTTGCCCCCCTCCAGGAATGCCTTTGCAGTTCTGATCTTGATTGCCCCCACACATGCCATTTTAATGGTTTGTAATGAAACAACAAACACATTAATCATCACATGCAGTTTGACTCAGAGTGAGTCGGAAAATCCATATTTCAAGTATTACATCTTGTGACCCATAAATTGCCTTCAAACACAAACAAAAGTATGATATATATGAACACATGTATGTATACACATACATACATATACATACACATGTATACACACACACACACACACACACACTGTTTTATATGGAGTCAGACCACTGGTCCAGTTAGGATAGTATTATCAGAGTAGGCAGTACTGACCAAGATGGAACAAAGGTTTGACTCCATATAAGGCAGTGACTCTTCGGGGTTTCAAGCTCTGACAGAAAAGTTTTAAACACTCCTTGTGGTTTGGGCATCTGCTTTTGCCAACGATAGGCCTCACTTGGCTTCTCTAGCTTAATCCAGCAGTCAGTCCGGCTGCTGGTTGCTAAGGCAACCTACCTGATCCCCCAGGTGTTCTCATTCAGTGTCTCCTCAGGAAAGCTACCTGTCATAACAATATTTATTTTGTTTATGTGTGGAAGTAATGATTCATTAGATCAATCTTTTTGCCCTTTATACACTTTTGTACAGAACAGGGATGCTTTAAATAACACCATTTCTTGAACCATGGGATGCTCTTCAGAGAGCAAATTACAAACCTGTGGGTACACTTAATAAAGATTCATAGATCCTCTGCTAAAAATAAATATCATATAGATGCCAGAAAATAAAACCTCCTCAATATGAAGCATCTGCAGTCACTAGAGAAACATATGGTTGAGCTTGCAGAGAGCCTGAAATAGCTATGCAAAGTTTAAAGTAATCCATTCATTTTAGGGACGATGATTGATCAGATGCAGAGATAATACATACATGTGTCAATGTTGTGGGTTATTTCAGTACAGTATTCAAAATCTGCCATGCAGTCTATTGTGTTATGAAGACACAATTGCTTCACAGAACAGGGAAAACAAAGAACAGACTGAGAAGGAGAGCTGCAAGAAATTGGAAGTACAAAAGCTATTTCAATGACAGGGTATAAGAACATAAGAACATAAGAACAGCCCCACTGGATCAGGCCATAGGCCCATCTAGTCCAGCTTCCTGTATCTCACAGCGGCCCACCAAATGCCCCAGGGAGCACACCAGATAATGTGTATAGATGATGTGGGCAGAGCCTGCATGCACATACAGCTTACATGCATGCAGGCTCTGCTCACAAGACCTAACCAACATACAGAAGGTGAGAACAGAAGACCCAGAGGAGATTTCACTCAACATGTTTGATTGTACACCTTTTTTTCCCAAATATTCCACAAGGAATAAGCTTAAGAATGTGCTGCACAATCCTATCTTACCATGGATCCGCAACATTTGCAGTTTAAGCAGAAACTTGCGTCACAACAGCTAACTGCGGGGAGGCACAGAAACTCTGTGCGGTCCCATTTTCAGAGGTAGGATTGGGAAGAGTGGGTAGTGGGTGTTCCATTGATACCTTGCATCCCTCATTATTTGGGTCACTACAGATTCACAGCTCCTAAGTTTAAGGCAGTCATATTTTTCCTAGGTTCTGTAGCAAGGAGATTTCCTCTTGCAATTTGGCAAAAAAAATTTCCTGCTCTCCATTCCATACTTCACACAAGAAGTCCCTTGCTGTAGATCCTTTCTGGAGCAAAACCAACTTGGGATTTTCTGGTAACAAAAGAATATTACAAAATACCCTTTAAGAGCTTTCACCAATGTGAAGAAAAGTCCTCAAGTTTAAACACATTCTATTTTGTCTATTCTCATATGTAAAGTACAATTTGATGAAGTGAAAACATTCTCCAAAAATCAGACCAAGAGTATAATTTCCTTTTTCATTAACCTGTTAATGATAAATTGCTGCTAGCCATGTTACAGCCCAATCCTATGCATGTCTACTCAGAAGTAAGTCCTATTAGAGTCAATGGGGCTTACTCCCAGGAAAGTGTGGATAGGATTGGGCTGTCAGTCCATTATAAAAACTTCAAATCAAAAGTTTGTGTCATTTTGGTTAGTCCTAATAAAGGTGTTATCAGACTGTGGCCAAAGCCCATCCATGATCTCCTGACATTTGAGGCAGTGCACCAAATACCACCTCACCTTATCCAGTCCAGTGGTGTGTCAGGTAATGACAGAGACATTCTAGCTCACCACTCCCCTCTCCTACTCTGTTCCCCTCTTTCTTTTTGAATCCAGGAGCAGAAGAGGAGGCACAGCTGAGACAGAGGTAGGTACCTGCCACCCCTTAAGAATTCTTCAGTTTTAAAAGACAGCCACACTCATTCTAAAGTTCTTACTTTCCCAGGCTCATCAACAAGAATGTCCTATGATTCTCCCGCATTTTCTGTTACATACCATTTTCCAGTAAATACTTCCAAGTCATAATGCTTATTTGCAACACAGCAATTTAAAGAATTATATTTTCTTTACTTGTTCTCCAGTCATAGGGAAAGCTTTGAAATTCTTTGTCTTTGCAATCTTAGTGGGATTGCTTTCCAGACTGTTTGCATGTATCTTTACCGTAAACATGTAATTTAGCACATTCTGAGCTAAACTAAATCTGAGAGTCTATTCATTATTGTCCTCTGTATTTATATAATTTTTTTTAAAGTATCATGTAATTTGACGTAAAGGTTCTTTACAAGCTAACAGGATTGTGCACATGTGGGAAACAACTTTGATATCTTTTTCCCTGGGTTACCCCTAAACTTGAGGCCACACTGATTATTGTCAGCTGTGTGGTATTGCAGGTACAAGTATTTTACTGATCTGGATTATGAGGCTTTGGAGCCGAGAAGCACATTCAACCTATGCAAATCTGCTTTTCTGATCAGTGATGAAACGTATACCATATACACTCTTTATGGCCATTGTCAAATGTCATGCCCCAGTCTCCTGGAGGTTAGCACCCCAGCTGGCAGGGTACTCAAAACCCTGGAGGACTTGGTGGGTACAGGGTAGGGTCACCCTTGTGGTTCCCCTCCTGGGACTAGTCAAGCAGAGTAGGGCCTCAGACTGCCACCGGGGGAGGGGGTTCACATTACCCTCTTCCTCAGTGTTGGGGCAGCACTTCCAGCTCTCAGGTGATGTCTCCCTTTTGCTAGAACACCTCTTCCCCCTTGTCATCACAGGACCTCTCCCTTTTGAGGAAGCCTGACTGCCTCACCCTGCTCCACCCCTTCCTCCCTGGCAGGCTCATCCTCCCATTCCCTTGTAACTCTAGATGCACTGTGTCTTCTGCCAGTCTCTCCAGTGCATGGAGATGTGCTGGCACACAAAGGCTGCATCCAATCTCTGTGGCAGCTTGTGGGGCAAGCCTCATGTCGGCCTACCTCGCAAGGCTCTGGGGTGGGTGGGGAGGAGGTGTTCCAGGAGGGCGTGTGGAGGGCGGTCCTGGGGATGGGCAGGTGGGGAGCAGGAGGCAGGGCTGGGATCCAGCTGCTATGTCGGATCCCAACCCCTATTCCTGAGCAGTGCAGAGCGGCTTCAAGCTGCTCCGCTCTCCTCAAACTTGCACCATCTCTTGAGGTGATGCAAGTCCATGAAGACCCATACGGACTGCAGTGGCTTACCTGGGTGTAAATGGAAGAGTTTCCCCTTACCTTCAGCTGAGCTACTATGGAGCCCTATCTCACACTGGATACAGCGCAAGCCTCCTGACTTGCCTGTTCCAGTGCAAGATAGGATTGTGCCCTTAGGTTCCAATTCTATACAGTGTGCACCAGGAGAAAGTCACCTTCTCCTGAGGAGTTGCCAGTGTTGCCCAGATAGCATGTTGGATGCAGTGGAAGCCATTTTCAGAGCCTCTGCAGCCCACACACAGGATTGGGCAGCTCAGGATTGGGCTATTACTCACTGAGGTCAAGTATTTGGGCAGGAGGTCTGGTCTAGAGGGTAGAGCCTCCATTTGCCTGAAGATTAACATCCACGAGGTCGCCAGTTCGAGGCCACCGGCACCGTGCGACCTTGAAGCAGCTGACAAGCTGCAGCTGAGCTGTTCCATCTGCTCGGAGCGTGGGAGGATGGAGGCCAGAATGTTAAAACCAGATCGGAGTGTAACACCTTGAACGTGGTGGTTCTTGAAAGAGAGAACCTTCTTTCAATTTGTAAAAATCCCTGCGTGGATTTAATAAGCCTGCCTGTGTAAACCGCCTTGAATAAAGTCTTGAATAAAGACCAAGAAAGGCGGTATATAAATACTGTATATTATTATTATTATTTCTCTACTCACAGGAACACTCATATTGTCATTTCAAAAGAGTGAAAAACATTGTTAATTTACACACACGCTCACACAAGCACAGAGAGCGCTTGGGGGCATTTTGTATTGAAGATAGGGCATGGAAAGCAGAAGAACATGAAAGAACCAGCTTCCTCTATAAAACATGCATTTGAAATTACTTTAAAATGAAGGTAAAACCAGAGATTTCAAGTTGAGACAAAAATTAGCAAAATCCAATCAGATTTTATTCAAGGCACACAGCTACTAAAATGTGAATTAATCAAAATTAATTTCAGTAATTTTAATTTTAATTTCAGCCATCCACAAACCCCCATTTCACTTGCCAGTATGGATCACTATATCTATTATTTGATCCGCTATACAGGTGACTCGGCCTATTTGTGGGTTCAGCACCTGCGGATTTCTTTATCCCTGGCTTCCTGAATCTGTACTGTGAGCCAACCTGGAGCCTTCAGAGGTGAGCTTTGCTTTAAACCGGAAGTCACCTTTAAATGACTCCAAGCTTCATTCTGAAGCCTGCAGAGGCTTCACGGCCTCTGCATGTTTCAGAAGAGCCTCTGAACCCAAACCAGAGCTCGGCTCGGGGGGGGGGGCACTGAAAACTGTGGGTTTTCAATACTTGTGGTTTTCCTTATCAGCTGGGTATCCAAGAACAGAACCCCCATGGATAATGAGGGCCACATATATGCATTGGATCAGCACATTCAAAGTCAAATTTTGCTTGAACTGACTATTCAGGCAATTCAATTGAATATCTGCTTACAGCTCTCCAATGATAGATTAAGGCCAAGGTTCTCAAACTGGGGCACTGCAAACCCCAGGATTGTCCTGCTGTCTGGGCTAATTGGGAGTGATGTTCACTTACCTGAGCCAGCTCCTACCTCATGGGGGTGCCAGGAGCACTGTAGAAGCCTCTGCAAGGTGTCCCAAGCCTCTAAAAAAGTTTTTAAAATCAGAACCCACTTCCTGTTTTCTGATCAAAACCAGCAAGTGGGTTCCAACTTAAAAAAAAAAAACTTTTTAGAGGCTTCAGGAGCCTTGCAGAAACCTCTGCAGGGCTCCGCACATCCCTAGGAGGCAGGAGCTGGTTCAGATAAGTGAAAATCACCCTTGATCAGCCTGGGGATCACCCACGATCCTGGGGGTCATGCTATTGCCATTGACCCCCCCTCCACTTACCTCAGTTCTCAAACTCCAGAGGAGTTTGAAAACTAAGGGATTATTACAATCTCACATTCCAAAAGTGCAATCCTAACCAATGTATACAACAGAGGTTATGTCAGTGGTTCTCAAACATTTTCAGCCTGCGGCTCCCCTGATCCCTGTGGCCATTGGTCACAGCTCCCCAGTTATTTATTTACACTCCACCTTTCTCCCCAAAGGGCACCCAAGGTGGCTTACATAACCCCACTTCAATTATTGGCAAAATTGGGATGAAGGTGTTATACATACAACCATAGAAAAAGTGAATTTGAAGGCATCAGGGAACAAAAAACTAGAGAAGCCAGAGCTGCCAGCACCCTAGGTTTGTTAGCAGCAAACCTGGAAGATTTTGGAAAGGGACTTTTTTGTTTTTTGTAAGTCGGGGAGAGTGAAGAAATTTGCTGGGGGAGGAAAAGACTTTGTTTTGAGTGATTCTGCTTATTGCAAACTGATGAGAAACAGAGACCCAGGCTGCAATCCTAAACACTCTTTCCTGGGAGTAAGACTCATTGAACACAATGGATCTTACTTCTGAGTAGACATGCACAGGCTCATGATGCCAGAGACTGTGTATCTTATAGGAGTAGACAATGTGGGATGCCAAAAGGAAAAAAAAAGTCAAGCGAAAAAGGGGATGGCTGAAAAGTAATGTGTATTAATATTTTTTAATCATTTTGGAGACAAAGCTTGACTGATCAAGTGTGGCTTTTTTCTTTTTGGGGGGGTGGAAGGAAGAAGGGAAAGAGGTGATGATTCTTGGCTAAGCTGACACAGAGTGAGATCACAACTCACCACCAAAGCAGATGGTAGATAGTGGGGGAGGGGGGATGCTCACACATATACCCTTACTGAAACACACACAGATGCCATCCCACTTCCCCCAGACTAGACAGAGGAATGCAGACTGTGGCATTTGACCTTCCCCCACACCTGACTAAGGGACTAAGAACAGACTGTCAGCTCAATCCTATCCACACTTTCCTGGGAGTAAGCCCCATTGACTCTAATGGGACTTACTTCTGAGTAGACATGCATAGGATTGGGTTGAGAGCCCAATCCTATGCATGTCTACACAGAAGTAAGTCCCATTACTGTCAGTGGGGCTTACTCCCAGGAAAGTGTGAATAGGATGAAGTTCTGGGCTCTCTCCCTCCTAGGTGGAGTGAAGCCCCTTGCTGTGTGCACTTATTTGTGGAGCTCCCTCTAGCTTCAAGTTTCTCTCCTGCTCTGGAGCCTGCTAGGAGGACCTTGAGCTACTGCGAGACCTTCATTCATTCATATAAGTTCCATCTCTAATAAATTCATTTATGTAAATTTATTCAAATTTTAATGTAAATTCTTTTTTTTCCTTGCCCCTGACACAGTGTCAGAGAGATGATGTGGCCCTCCTGCCAAAATGTTTGGATACCCCTGGTCTAGATCAACTATTTTCAACCTTCTTCATCTCATGGTACATTAAAAAGGCGCTAAAATTGTCATGACACCATTGGTTTTTTTACAATTGACAAGGCATATTGGACTGTCAGCCAGGGTAACATCCCCAAAAGGCCCTACTATTATATGTCTCTCCCCCAAATTCCACAGCACACCTGTAGACCATTCATGGCACACCAATCACTGTTCTAGAACAAGAAATACAAATCTCATCACGTAACTGGATATTTATGTTACAGTTCCCAAGTGTCTAAAGAGCAACACCAAATATTACTGAGGAAAAATAAAATAAAGTAAGACCATCTACCTCTTTTTGTGATTAGTATTGGATAAATAAGTGAGTTTCAGATTTATATTTCTTGGCTGAATTGACCCTTTTGGCTAACAAGATGAAAGAAGTTATTTTGGAAACATACACAGAATCCCTAATACTGGAATGGATTTAAAGCCTTCAGTCAATAAGGGCTAAAAACAGCAAGTAATTTGGACATCAGAAATCTGTCTTGAAGCAAGATTCATGTGTGCCAACTGAAGGAAATGCCATCAGAAAGAGTGAGAAAAATCCTTATTCATGTGAACAAACACATCTTGTGCACATAACCACTGCACCCAAGGTAGATGTCTATTGGAGCTGATTGGAAAAATGAACCTTTCCCAAATTCCTTTTCAAATAGCTCAAAAACTGCAGTGTGTTCTATTTGTAGTATTTTGTTTTTTTTAAAAAAAATTAGTAAACAAAAAACAGTGACAATAATAATAATAATAATAATAATAATAATAATAATAATAATAATAATAATAATAATAAAACTTTATTTCTATCCCGCCCTTCTCCCCAAAGGGACCCAGGGCGGCTAACAACATATAAAACAGATTAAAACATAATTTCACAAACAGATAAAAACACATTAAAAAACACATTAGCAGAACCCATAAAAACAGTAGTCAGATAAAAGTCAGAATAAAAGAGCATAAAACAGCAGTACTTAGAGGAATCAAGCCTGTAAAAAGCAACTAAGAGATGTATAAAAGATGTTTAAAAGGCCATGAAGTCAGAAGGCTTGATAAAACAACAAGGTCTTCAGGCCTCGCCGAAAAGTCTCCAGAGAGGGAGCCATTCTCAAGTCAAGGGGAAGGGAGTTCCACAACGTTGGTGCCACTACTGAGAAGGCCCTATTTCTTGCCGCCGCCCCACGTACCTCCTTAGGCGGCAGCACTTGTAAAAAGGCCTTCTCTGATGACCTGAGAGGACGAGCCGGATTGTACGGGAGTAGGCAATCTCTGAGATACCCTGGCCCAGAGCAGTATAGGGCTTTAAAGGTCAAAACCAGCACCTTGAATTGGGCCCGGAAACGAATGGGCAGCCAATGTAGCCCCTGGAGAAGCGGACTGACAGAGTCAAACCACCTAGCTCCAGTGACCACACGGGCCGCCGCATTCTGCACTAATTGCAGTTTCCGAACCATCTTCAGGGGCAGCCCCACATAAAGCGTGTTACAATAATCTAACCTCGATGTCACCGTAGCATGGATCACCGTGGCCAGGTCTGCACGATCCAAGTACGGACGCAGCTGGCGCACCAGTCAAAGTTGAGCGAAGGCCCCCCTAGCCACAGTCGCCACCTGGGAATCCAGGAGCAGCTGCGAGTCCAGGTGGACCCCCAAGCTGCGGACCTGCTCCTTCAGAGGGAGTGCAACCCCATTCAGAGCAAGCCGATAATCCAGCACCTGCATCGAGGATTTCCGAACCAGGAGAGCCTCTGTCTTATCCGGATTTAATAATTCCATCATACAGCTGTATAATACGAGCTCGTACATTATGTCTGAACTTTTGATCTAGTTTGATTTTGAAATATTTGATCTAGTTTAAATGTTATATAAGTCCATGTATTATGTGCCATACGCTAAATAAATAAATAAATCTGAACTTCTTTTGCTCTTGTGGCCTTCTTCCTGCAACTTAAACCAAGTATGTATATTTCACATTAAAATTGTTTTTTGATAGCAAAACTAGTCACTTCTGCTGTTATAGTAAAAATTCAAGATATTTGAAAAGAATTTTCTTTAATACTATATACTTCCTTTGTCAACCAGCAATCTTGAGCCAATACAAGCTCCAGAAATCAGTAGGACTTACATAAGAACATAAGAACAGCCCCACTGGATCAGGCCATAGGCCCATCTAGTCCAGCTTCCTGTATCTCACAGCGGCCCACCAAATGCCCCAGGGAGCACACCAGATAACAAGAGACCTCATCCTGGTGCCCTCCCTTGCATCTGGCATTCTGACATAACCCATTTCTAAAATCAGGAGGTTACGCATACACATCATGGCTTGTACCCCATAATGGATTTTTCCTCCAGAAACTTGTCCAATCCCCTTTTAAAGGCGTCTAGGCTAGACGCCATCACCACATCCTGTGGCAAGGAGTTCCACAGACCGACCACACGCTGAGTAAAGAAATATTTTCTTTTGTCTGTCCTAACCCGCCCAACACTCAATTTTAGTGGATGTCCCCTGGTTCTGGTATTACGTGAGAGTGTAAAGAGCATCTCCCTATCCACTCTGTCCATCCCCTGCATAATTTTGTATGTCTCAATCATGTCCCCCCTCAGGCGTCTCTTTTCTAGGCTGAAGAGGCCCAAACGCCGTAGCCTTTCCTCATAAGGAAGGTGCCCCAGCCCCGTAATCATCTTAGTCGCTCTCTTTTGCACCTTTTCCATTTCCACTATTACAAGTGCTTAACAATTCATAGAATTCCAATATAAGTTTTTATTTGAGTCTCAAAACCTTGAAAGTATGCCAGGAGTGCTTTAATAGATTTTGGAAAATGTAGTTATGATTGCAGTCTTATAGTTGTGACCTGCATATGGGTCATCAATTTCAGGGACACTTACAGGGTGGGTAAAGTAGCAACACATAAGAACTTTACCACTGGGCAGATCATCACAATGATGAAACATTAATAAAGGAATTGGGTTAGTAGACAAAGAGAACTCAGCCCCACCATGTTTATAATCTAATGTCAGGGACATATGACTAAGGGTCCAATCCTAATTAAGTGTCCTGCTGGAGGAAGTGACACTGTGACAGTGTGTGTAACAAAGCCACCATCCTATCCCTGTTCCTTCCCCTGTTAATTCTCCCTTACTCTTCTCAATTCTCCACCAGCAAAATGACTGGTTCAGATACAAGGAGATCCACTGGTTCAGCAGAGGCTTGCCCAAGGAAAAGGAACAAATGTTCCCTTACCTTGTGGAGACCATTGGGCCTACCACCCCCCTTAGGATGCAGTGCATACTCTGTTGTAGTGGCTGCATCAGCACAGTGCAGGGGTTCAATTAGGATAGTGCTATGAGACTGAGGACCTAATACTTCCCTTACCGCCCAATGGCAGTGAAATTCTTGTGTCACAAAAGGTGTGCCAACAGTGCATATGTTAGCCTGCATCTGCCCACCTCCGTCATTGGATAATTCCCTGCTCACTGGAGCAGGTACAATGACAAAAGAGGTGGGAGGAGTGGTGCGAGGGCGGAACATAGGTGTGGAAGGGTGAAACTGGGCAAGGGAAGACAGCGAGGTGGGGGTGGGTGGATCAGGTCCTGGGAGCGTGGCAGGATTGGTGGTAGTGGCACTGCCAATAACCTAACCCTTTTCCCAGGCCTGATCCTGCAGTGCAGGGCACCGTGGGTTTATGACAGCTACTTATGACCCATCCATGCCACTGAAACTTGCCTCTGGGTAAGGGCTTCTTTACCTAGAGGAGTTTTCCTGGACTCTCCTCCCCCACCATAGGATACAGCTGTAGGTGCTGCAGCATTGATGGATGGTGCGGGGGGGGGGGGTAGGATTGGGCTGTGAGATATGTTAAACAAAACAGTTTCCCTTAGAATGACTGTGCAATTAAGTGAAACCCATAATCAAAGTATAATGAAAAAGCAAATACCAGGTTATGCAATGGGCAAGACTTGGTCTCTTGCTGCTCAGATTTCAATGAATTACTGGATAATGAAATGCAAAAGAAAAATTCAAAATTATCTCACTCAATCAACGTACTAACTAGGCAGACAGTAATTGAATGCAACTAAACAAATACAAATGTCTTATGTTCTGATATATAAGAAAGGTGAACCACAGGCACATCCAATGGTTCTTTTATGACCAGGACATGCTTTATCATGTTTTTCTGGTGTTTATATTGTTTTACTCTATTTTAATTCTGCAGGTGGGTTGTAGACAGCAGTTGCCAATATATTTTCCTATGACGTTAGTATTTCAGATATTAATTGCATAAGTCAATACTATAGTCATGCATTTCTAAGAGATGGGAAAGATTAAATCGGAGGTACTGCACTGTATGAAAACATGGTAGCAGTTGAAACTGTCCTCCTCCTTCACTTTTCATTTCTACCTCCAAAACGCTGTCCCGTCTCTGTGGCAGGGATCAATCTTCCCTTCTTTTGTACTGCCCAAGGCTTAATTGCCCTCTCAGATCTTATATGGATCAGAAATGGGGCCACACTTTACTGCATTGGATGAAAAGTGCCCAAAACAGAATTCTTAGGGTCATACTGGGTGACCCTTAAAATACTCCAGTTCTTCCTTGATCTGAAACAGGCATGCTTCCTATGGCCACTGAATTCTTTTTAGTTATGAGATTGGAATTCTTTAGATGGAAGTAGAGACACCCTAAGTCTTCAAGAACAGAGTTTTCTCAGTCTGCTGCAGAGAGGCTGCTGGTTCTCTTACGGCTTAACAGCTTGTGCAGTTGTGTGGCTTTTCACAAGTCTATTTTTTGTAGTTAACTAGAAGTGACTAAAAAGTTATTTAAAAACAAAATGATATTTTGATACAGCCTGATCTATCCATGTTCACAGAAGTCAAATCAACCCTCTGGCATTACATTATTAAATTTAATGCTGATTACAAGAGCTGTTTAACAGACCTAATGAATTTTTCTACCAGAAGGGTCCTGGACTATTATGGTTCCAAAAGTTGCACTCTGCAGTTTTAAACTGTTGTTATAGGGATTTCTTGTTTCCATACTTGCAGAGGAGGAGCATAGGAGCATAGTTATCCAACTTTCTATTGTCACCCACTCCCAATTAGAAGAAAACACTTGAAACAATATTTTCTGGCAATTTGTTTTTATTGAATCAAAAAGTTGAATTCCTCCTAGCCATATGAAATAACTGAAAAGATGGCTTCGCAACAGAGTATTGTTAAAAAAAAATTCTTTCCAGGTAGTGAATAGTTTTAATAATTAATGACACTGCAGGTTCTGACATTCTCTGCAGGTTTTAGATGTTTTATATATAGTTTGAAATAGTATATCAAATTATGTTTTTCTTCTGATCTATAGTCTGAACAAATATGTTCTCTGTTTATTTTCTCCCATGCCACTCTCATGTCACATAACCCTATAGGAAATTCCTTTAAAATTTCCTTTATAATAACTTGCATACAAAAATATCTTCTCTACCGGTGACTGTGTTTTCAATCTCAGGACTCAATATTGTCCTAAACAGAATGTTGACTTCTGAACTCATGTTTTGAAAGCGGGGAGGTGGTATACAGTACACTGAAAGAAGAGGTGCCTAGGCCAGAGGGAGCCTGTTAACTCTAGCCCTATGGAGTTCAGCACTGGCCTCACTATTTTATTATTCTATTGCATTTTATCACCATTTTGTAAGCCACCTTGTGCACTTGCATATTCCTTAATCTTTGGCTTTGTTCTTTTTCAATGAAGTTAAAAACACAGTCTAAGCCATATCTGCCCTACATATACGCTGCAGAGACCAAACGTGTACACCTGTGGGCTGGGCAGAAAAAGGTTAAAACAGAAATGCAGTACTGGAAGCTTTCAGTGAAAGCAGGAAAGGAAGATAACAGTAAACACCCCCTCCCCACATATTTGCACATCTGCAATTTGCCTTCATGCATACAAACTGTGCACACATAGTATTTCATGCTGCGGTAAAAATCCCCAATTTTCCCACTGCATTTTTGCCTATTTTCCCTTACTTTTGAAACTTCTGTGCTCAGCCTTCTAAAAACCTGCTGAGACATCCTGTAACAGCAGCCATGGTCCTGTGACTTTTTTAATTTAGCACAATTGTAGGGAGGCCAAATGGCATAGAAGAAAGGACAATTTGTGGATTATCTGTCTTCCTAGTCCAGCTTTCCCAGAGACAACAGATCTTGGCCATGAGATTGGCATGCAACAGCACATTAGGCATCCCAACCCCCTGCCAACATTGTCATAAGCTATCCAATTGGATGGAGCAATGACATCATCAACCTAGATGTTATAAGATCACACACAAGGATGCTTAAGTTTGTTGCCCAGTCCACTGCTAGAGAAGAGCAGCTGTTCTAGTGAAAAAAAGACCATACCCACCTACCTTGCAGCATCATGGGTGTAGGGAGCAGATCTTGAAACTTTACAAATGCAATATTATCTACATGACTACATGAAGCAACTCTATCATAAAAGTTAGATAGGGTTCCATTAAGAAGTAAAGCCAACCTTGCTTTTATGGTTTTTGTGCTGCTGCCTCTTGTGTTTTGCTGTTTTATTACTACACTGTTTTTAAATTGTCGTGAGAATGGATGATGGCCGGATCCCAAAGGATCTCCTCTACGGAGAACTCGTGCAAGGAAAGCGCCCTACAGGTAGACCACAGCTGCGATACAAGGACATCTGCAAGAGGGATCTGAAGGCCTTAGGAGTGGACCTCAACAAGTGGGAAACCCTGGCCTCTGAGCGGCCCGCTTGGAGGCAGGCTGTGCAGCATGGCCTTTCCCAGTTTGAAGAGACACTTGGCCAACAGTCTGAGGCTAAGAGGCAAAGAAGGAAGGCCCATAGCCAGGGAGACAGACCAGGGACAGACTGCACTTGCTCCCGGTGTGGAAGGGATTGTCACTCCCGAATTGGCCTTCTCGGCCACACTAGACGCTGTTCCAGAACCACCTTTCAGAGCTCGATACTTTAGTCTTTCGAGACTGAAGGTTGCCAACAGTAATGTTTTTAAATTGTTTTATAATAATTGTTTTGTGATCATATTTGGTTTTTATAGAAGCTGCCGTGGGCCCCCACAGCTGTGAGGGAAAGACAAGGTAAAAATATATTAACAAAATAAAACAAAAATACTCAAACTGCGTTTGATATTTTCATAACAGACAACATCCCAGAAGATCATCAGGACTGTCATTTATTTTGGGATTGGATATTTGAGAATTTAACAAAGATAAAATCAGGATTCCTGTGCAGTAGAGGTTCAGCATCTGGTCTATATGTGTATGTGCACACCAAAAGAGGGCAAATAAGACAGTGGCAGGCAACTAATATGGTAACACTTTCATGTTTAAGAATGTCGAAGGACTGGCTGTCTGAGCCTTAAATACTGCATTAACAGGCTCTTTGAAGAAAGTGGATCTCTTGTGGCTTTGAAGATCAGGTTATAAATTCATTAAAGCAAGGGATATTAGAATTCAGTAATATAAATACCAAAAATAATTCGCATTGTGTAACTAGAACAATTTAAACAACTCTGCATGTTCTTAATTTCCTTGCTTTTGAGACCAATTCTATTCCCCTCATGCCAATGCCACTGAGCCAAAAAGGTGTGTGCTACATCCAGTGGGGAGAGGGGGGCAGATCGGGAGGCAAATAGCTCTCCTTGGACCTGTGCCAGCTCTTTAGCTGGTGCAAGTCCAAGGAGAAGAAAGGAACAGGGAAGTTTGAAAAAGAGGGGACAGGATATGCCATTGCTGCCAGATCCACCTCCTCATCACTCAGTTCCTTTTCCCTTTCCACCCACTTCTGCCCCATTCCCACCCATCCCCTCTCCCCAGTTTGTCCAACGGGCACAGCAGGGTCTGTTAGTGGGTTGCAGCACTGTCACTTCTAGTAAAAGCACTTGAAAAATGGCAGAACTCTGTTCTGCTGTCATAAACTGTTATGTGCAATAGCTCAATTCTGCATAGGATTGAACTCTTATACAATTTATAACCCAATCCTCTCATCTCCCCACTACCGATGCAGTCATGGCAAAATGGCTTGCACTGCATCCTGCAAGGAGAGCAATTGCATAGGTCTCCTCAGGGTAAGAGAACATGTGTTCTTTTTCATCGGGGTAAGCCTCTGAAGTGTGGCCTACTCAGACTTGTGCTAATGAAATCACTGGCACAAGTCCAGGTCGTGAGACTGGGTTCAGGAAGGGGGTTAGGATTCAGTGGCCTCTACTGAAGCCCAACCTGCCTCTTTCCCGGACCTGATCTGCCCCTGTTGTTGCCCTGTCACCTCCCCATTGCACCTACCTCCTCCCTGTTCTGCCATCCCTCCACTGCCTCCACCACCACCCTACCAGGGTGTGGGGGAAGGCTGTGGCATTCTTGCTGGTACTCCCACAGCACACAACTCTCCGTGCTTCCAGAGTACAGTTTGGAATTTCATACTGATCTTTTATCTTAGCAACTCTTTGGAAAAACAGGGAATAGGAGGCCAGGGATCAACATCAGCCATGGAAAGAAACTGGATTGGCTGGGAAGAAAACTAGAACCTGTACGCATATGCTATTGCTTTTTAGAAAAAGCTCAGCAGGAAAATGACAAGCTTCATCAAGTGCTAAACTACACTTGCTAAACTTAGTTTAGCAAGTTTAGCTAAACTAGTTTAAACATAAACTACAAGTGCTAAAAGTCTGTTTTCTTAAAATCAAAGTCAAGGTTTTTAAAACTCTACTAATATGTCCAGTTTTCATGTTCCATGCTATATAATAACAGTCATAGCTATATACTGTAGATTCTTCAATTCCTTACAAATAGCCTGTTTTCATAAAATCTCAGTTGTAAAGCAATGATGAGTGTCTCAACCATCAAAAATTAATGGGCTTTAAACTGTTTGTATTATTAGAGGAGATTTCATTAAAACAATTTGACTGTTATCCCCTATATTGTGTTTCAGTTGCTTTTCCAGGAGTGGAAGAAAGAAACTTTCCGCATCACAAGAAATTGGATTTCAGGAAGATGTTGCAGTTATTTTGACTCAAAATTTGTAGTTAACATTTTTGCAGCCAGGCAATTTCTGCTAAAGATATTTTAAAATTATTGGGTTTTTTGTTTTTACTTTTTGGGAGCACCTTAATTGCAAAAATGTGGATATTTCCATTCCCACTTTCATTTTCAAACTACAGTGCTGAATGTCAGCAAATAAGAAGAAGGGAAAGGTTTTAATAAGGACAGAGCTTTCAAGATTCCACACGCTAAGGATTACAGGCAGACTATAATGTTTACAACTTCACGAATCATTATAAAGATCAAAAAGACTGCCAAATTAAACTGTTTCTGAAATTATATTTGTTTGTATCCTTAATATTGTATCAATATTAAATATTAAATTAATATTAATAATATATTAAATTAAATAATTTAATTGACCATGGATTGGCCTTTTCAGCCACACTAGACGCTGTGCCAGAACCACCTTTCAGAGCGCGATACCATAGTCTTTCGAGACTGAAGGTTGCCAATACAAATACAATACAATACAAATAATAAGAGATTTTTCTCATTACTTTACATTATTTAGTACGCCAAAGAAATGACTAAAAATACTCATGCTATTCTGTTTTGTTTTATTTGAAATATATAGACCCTAAAGTACAAGTTGGGTGTTTAACCATAACCTGTCCTTTTCTCATTCCACTAAAGATATTCTCATTACACTCAGTTTTGGCCCTGAACTGTAAGGAACATTGCAAAGGCACAAGAAACATCTCTATCTAGAACTATAGTACTAGTTTCCATTAATTGAATACCACTTCCAGAACTGATTTGACTTGGGAAACAAGATGCTGAAAAAGAAGGAACTATGTGGTGTGGAATAAGATGCACCAACATTTTTTCTGTGTGAACCATGCTGCCCCTACAGTCTGTATTTTACCGATATTGGTATGCAATTGGTCAGTGAAGGTGGTATGTGGTATCACATGTCCCTGAGTACCACTACTAAAATTAACTGTATGTTCAAACAAGTCCTAGGAGAGCGTACAGAACTAAATTGAAGCAGTCCGTGCTTAAGCAGCAAGTGTGTTCACCTGTAGACAGGCCCTTTTGATAGCAGCTCCTTATGTCAAATGAGGTATGGCTCAACAGGACCCTGTGACCTTTGCATTTTGTTTGTTTGTTTGTGTGTGTGTGTGTGTGTGTGTGAATGCCATTTGAAGGAAAAATCCTACCCATAATTTAGACCCCACCCATAATTTGGGCCAAATGTACATACAGGTTTTACCTAATTATTCACAGATTTTTTCACCCGAGCTTTTATCTCAACACAATGAGAAGAGCCCTTTAAATTAAAGGGGAAAAGTCATTTAACAATAGTCATTTAACAATTAATGAGAGAGGGCAGCTAGCTTATAATCCATCAATCACTCTCTCTCCAGGCACTTAGAGCAGCTTCACTTGTCTAAGCCCCCTGAGCACTTGAAAGAAAGATAATCACTTTGCATTCTTTCCCAGTACTGAGCTCTGGGTGAAGGGAGGGGTCATTGGCTCAGAGTGAAGCCTTTCTAAGTGCTTGGAGAGAAGCTGATTGATGGATTGTCTTAATGCCTCTGTCTTACATCACAAAGGCAAGCAAGGCTGTTTTTAAATTGCCTAGCAAAGGAACATTGTTTTTTAAATGGATTTGCTTTAATGCAATTTTTGCCATCCATGTGAGTTCTGGGAATGGAATACAGAGACCCAACCTGTATATTTTTTATCTTGTGGAATGCTTGCTTTTAATGCTTTACTGCTGTGTTTCTCAAACTTTTCAGAGACTCCACAGCAATGGTTTCCAAACTGTTTAGCACTGGGACCCACTTTTTTGAACAATACTCTATCAGGACCTACCTAGGTTTACCAGACGTTTAAAAAAGGACATCTAGAAAGAAACAATTTTAATTTTAATTTTAGTGGTGCTCCTGGGGCAAAGGTCTGAGATGGCGCCCCCCCGGGAGATGCCACCCCCCATGTGAAGCCACCCCTTATCTTTCTAGCATGCAACAGAGCCTTGCTTACTGGGGAAGCATTATAACGCTTCCCGCAGTCTTAAACTGCACTTCAGGAAAACCAGAAGTGCAGTTTGCAACCACATCGGGAGCCTCAAGAAGGCTTCCTGCATGGTCCAAGAGGCGTGCGGACTTAGCACCCGGGACATTTGCCCCGTTTGCCCAGTGTGAGGTCTGCTGCTTCCATGAAATATAGTTTAAGGGAATACAATGTGTGAGAAACTTGTGCACAGTACACTAGACAGTATGCTTCTGAAGGTCAGTTCAGGGGAAAAATCGTGGGATGTAAGTATGCTTCTCTCCCCCTTATGTGGTCATCCCAGAAGTAGATATTGGGCCACTGTGGGGAAAAGAATGCTGGACTGGATGGGAGTTAAATCCCCTTTGTCTTTTTCACGCTCATTCCATCATATTACTTTTTAAACCATTGTTTTGTTTGGAAAATGCAGAAGAAAAATGATTTGTAAAAAAAATCCATAAAACGAGGACTTGTTCCTGAGAATCTTCTCATTTGTAGGCAGTTCATGAAGATGGAATAATTTCCAGGAATGCAGTGTCATGAAGTCTGGGAAGTTGCCACAAACTATCAACATCATACTAATAACATAGCTGTGAAAGTTGTGTCCTCATTTCTAACTTGCTGCTGAGAAAGTGACATTGTTTAGTGCTGTCTGTTCTTGATGTTGTCAACAGTTATGACAGCAAAACTGTTACTGATGACACCAGCAGTCCCATTAAGTAGGGACTTAAGTAATTGAATTGCCCCCTTCAATAATTTAGGCTACAATCCTATCCACACTTACCTGGGAGTAAGCCCCATTGACTATAATGGGGCTTACTTCTGAGTAGACATGCCTAGGCTTGGGCTCACAGTAATTTTAGAATAATCTGACTGAAAAACTAGTTACCAAATGCATATGTGAGACATGTGGGTACAAGAGGGCATGGGACCCAGGACAGACTCAAATCTTCCT
This sequence comes from Tiliqua scincoides, assembly GCF_035046505.1. Classification (NCBI taxonomy): domain Eukaryota; kingdom Metazoa; phylum Chordata; class Lepidosauria; order Squamata; family Scincidae; genus Tiliqua; species Tiliqua scincoides. The sequence goes on along the minus strand of NC_089821.1, from coordinate 177,769,815 downwards.
TGATCAGGATTAACGGAACATTAGACATTGGGCAGGAGGTCTGGTCTAGAGTGCTGAGCCTCCGTTTGCCTGAAGATAACATCCGAAGGCTGCCAGTTTGAGGCCACCGGCACCGTGAATGGTGAGACCTTGAATACAGCTGACAAGCTCAGTCAAGTTATTCCACCTGCTCTTGGAGAGATGAAGGAGTTGCTTGTCAGCCTGCGTGGGAGGAATGTGGAGGCCAGAAAGTGATAACAGACCATAAAAGATCCATCTGAAATGTTCTGGTTCTTGAAAGATAGAACCTTTCTTCATTGTAAAAATCTCTACGGGGATTTAGAACAGCCTGCCCATGTAAACCACCTTGAATTAAAGTCTGAGGAGAAATCTGATGACCAAGTAAGGCGGTATATAAATGCCTGTATTTATTATTATTATTATTATTATTATTATTATTATTATTATTATTAGACTCACAAGTCTCAAGACAATGATACATTAGTTGGAGCATTTTGTCATTGAGATAAACATCATCGTTTCAGTTACAATGGAATGTCCCTCTAGATCCTGGCCAACCAGGATCACCAATCCCATTCCCAATTCAATCCGTTCCCTGTGTTAACTGAGTTTCAGGCTCTATGGACAATCAGAAGGGTGTTCACTAAAGCCCTCTAAGACTTAGAACAGAAGAAACAAAACCAACTATCAGGAAGGGCCCAACAAGGACCATTTAGAAACAAAAAGATGGTGCTGGATTAACTTATTCCACAAAAAGATCCCATGTTAGCCTATGGCCAAAAATCCCATAAAAGGTATGGCAACAGACCCAAATTTTATTCAGTTCTTAATCCACAAGATTGCGTTCACCTTGGTGAATCACACACTTGTCACCTACGCTTACCACAAGAATTCTCCAAGTCATGGGGCAATTAAGGGCAACTGTATCCCCTGCCAGTCTATAGCACACTGCACTTCTGATGGAACATGCATTGCATGCGGTGGGGGGGGGGGAAGAGGAGGGACACAACCAGACAGCCCAGGAGAGGTAAGTAAAACAATCCTTCCCAAAACCACTCCTACTGTCAACCTACCTGGGAGCCACTGTCACACATGCAAGGTCTCCAGCCATTTGTGCTAGTGGGTTTTGCACTGCCAGTCTGGGGCTTATGGTGGCAGATTGTGAGAGCTGCCAATGTAAACCACAAGAACATAAGAAGAGCCCCACTGGATCATGCCAAAAGCCCATCTAGTCCAGCTTCCTGTATCTCACAGTAGTCCATCAAATGCTTCAGGGAGCACACAAGAAAACAAGACACAACCTCAGGTGCCCCAACCTGAGATACCCTACTTCTAAAATCAGGAGCTTGTACATACATATCATGACTTGTAACCCGTGATGGTCTTTTCCTCCAGTAATTTGTCCAATCCCCTCTTAAAGGCATCTAGGCGAGATACCATCACCACTTCCTGTGGCAAGAAGTTCCACAGACAAATTACACACTGGGTAAAGAAACATTTTCTTTTGTCTGTCCTAACTCTCCCAACACTTGATTTTAATGACTGTCCCCTGGTTCTGGTGTTATGTGAGAAGGAAAAGAGCATCTCTCTAGCCATTTTATCCTTCCCCTGCATATTTCTCAATCATGTCCCCCCTCAGGCACCTCTTTATAAGACTATAAACCCTGGATAGGATTGGCTGTAGGACAAGTAACTGGTTTCATCACTCTTTCTTTGTTCCTTCTCTGTATCTTCCATCTTCCCCCTTTCTCTCTGTAGTTCTCATCTCCTTGTTTATTCTTTCATGTGCACCTCTGTGAGCTTTCTGACATCCTAGTCTCACAGCTTACTGCGGCAGCATCTTGAATAACTGCTTCAGCAAATACACAATGGTAGCTAACCTGGACATTGGTCCCAATCTTCTATGCTCCTGTCTCACACTGAGTCAAATTGGCATTGCATGTACTGATTTTTTTCTATCCATCCATCTGTGTGTGTGAGCACACGCGTGAGGATGCAATCCAAACTGCACCTTAGGACGGCACCGGGTGTCGCAAAAGTGCCATAAGGCACTTTTCCACCATGGGGGGAAGTAGCCCGGTGCACAGACATGCGCCGGCCTCTCAAGGTTGAATCAGCTGGCAATGGGTTCAAGGAGGGCAGGGTGAGGACAGAATGGGGGCTTTATGGTTTGGGGGAGGGCAGGCAGCAGGCAGACCCACAGACGGGTCAGGCCTGGAAGAAGGGTGGTGCTCCCTCCCGAGCACCCAACCTTACACCGGACCACTCAGATCTGCACCTTCTCTTTAGGTGGAGGAGATGCAAGTAGCCCCATTCAGTGATTCCCCTTACCCCAGGTTCCACCGCAGTCAGCCCCAACCCTGCTCTGGCTTCAGCAAAGGCCAGCTGGCCTGCCTGTTCCAGCACAGGATAGGATTGGGCTGTGAGAGAGTAAGGTGTGGGGTGTTCTCCTTAACTGACACTGCAGGTGCTCAAAGTCTCCAGATGTCCAGTAATGCGGGATCTCTCTTGGAACACTTGTATCAGTTAACAGGAACTGAACAAAACTTGTTTGCTCACTGCAAGTGAATGTGGTACCCAGTCAAAGGTTTACCCTGCTTCTGTGAATTCCAGTTCCAGTTGCAGTCTTATATCTTGACTTTAATCCCCACTTTTCTCCCCCTGACTTTCAGAGTTTCCCTCCCCCTCTTCTTTTCAGATCAAAATTTGCATCTCCTTGGGTTAATAAGAGCAACACGCAGGGGATGCCTCTGTATTGCTCTCAGCACCCAGAATGGTTCCAATAGCAAAAGGGAGCTTACGCAAAGCATTGAGGCACCCCTGCCATTGAGGCACAAAACAAAGTGCCCCCCCCAGATGCTACTGATCCACAGGGACCAGAAGAAGGTGATTGTTGCCAGTTTCTGAGAATAAAATATACCTTGTAGCCTCCTGATGACAGGGTAATGTGATCTTTCCTTGTGAGTATTCCGGTGGGCCCCATGAGTACCTCCCACCATATGACACTGAGCTCCCCACACGGGATGACCTCTGGCCTGATAGGACTGCGACAACTTGTAAGACCATAGACATGTGCAATAAAGCTATAGGCTTGAGAGGTTTCAGGATATTATATGCTGAATTAACAGACTCATAGTTTAAACATGTGTTGAACCATTCTTAAGTTGGAGATACCTGTATCTGGAGATGCCCATGGTGAAATCAACAGTTTTATGAATTTCCATGCTAACATGCAAGTTTAAAGTCACCTAGAGGGAGTCATTATCTCCACTTAAAATTCCCATATGACAATAATGGAACCATGACTAACTTCAGACTGCAATCTAAAGGGGTGAATGAGGCAAGAACTGGAGTACTTCAGAAGCTAAATGTGCCGTATAAAATTATGGGAAGTATATTCTGTCTATTCAGATCTATGGCTTTGACTGAGCTAGATGTTTAAAACTCTCCTAGGTAAGGGTAATTGGACAAGGGGAAGAAGATTTCAGATCAAGTACTGCTATTGTATAATAGTCTACTTGCAACTTGTGCCCACATGCTGTGATGTTCCCATTCTAAGGACAGATGAAAAAAAGGTTTAGTTATCAAAAAAGTTTTTCTTTTTTTATTCACCCAACCTTTAAAACTTTGAAGAGTATAGGAAATCTATTTGTTCATACTTAGCTGCAAAATCTAGCAATTACAAGATTCAGTTCCTTTCTGTACTTCACTAACTGTGTTCTTTTTCTATTGTAATAAAGCAAAAATACAAAGAAAGCACCATGAAGGTGTGAACAATACAATAAAAATTCTCTCATTCCAAAATTTCTATGTGTGTGTGTGCGTGTATGTGAGAGAGAGAGAGAGAGAGAGAGAGAGAGAGAGAGAGAGAAAGCACCTGTGTGCATTATAGCTCTGGGCAAAGGAGATGGGATTTTAGGAAGACAGCATGCTATTACATTCCATGGGTGAACTGCCCAATTGCACCATTTACATGGTTGCCCCACAGTAGAGATTATCTGCTCGGTGTTGGATGGCTGGGGGCAGCACTGGCAGGAGGAAACTGCTCCTCTGCAGTCCACCCTGGTGAACTCAGGTTAGTGCCCAGTGCACATTTTGTCTTCAACCACATCAGAACCTGAAGAGGAGCAACAGCATCAGCAACATCAGTGAGAACCTTGGAGAACCTTCTTAGACTTAGAGCTAAGCCTAATGCAGCCCCATTCACCATAGAATGAGAGGTACATTTCAGCTATTTGGGGGGAGGAGCTTATTGAAGCTCATCACAGCTCCAATCAGTTGGCTGGTGATAAATTTTTATTTCCCAAAAATACTTGATCCACATAGCATTCTGGGGAAAAATTTGGTCACCACATTGCACCAGCCATTCTTTCCCAGAATGCCCCTCAAAACAGACATAGAAGAAAATTCAAAATTCCTCCCTCCCATTGGTCCAAGAGTTTAACAAGTTATCCCCTGAAAGTATAAAAAGAGGGAAGTGGTTTCATCTTTTCTACCCTCTTTAACTCCCCCAGGTTCAGGAAGAGTTCTAGTTATAACTAGGATGGTAGTTTGCTTGTAGCAAGTGCTTTGTGTGAATATACCTTGTGGATAATCACATTGTTGGGGAATGCCACCCCCCCCCCCCAATATCTGTAGGTAGGGCATCCTTTGCCCATTCTCCACCCTAAACAAGGCAGGGAATTGGACTGGCACCAGACTGGTGCATGGGACAGTCGTGTGGTGGGCAAGAGTACTGTGGCTCACATTTGGCCTTCATCTCCAGCATTCCAATGGTAGCTGAGTTCATGACCCAGCTCACTCATCTGTTAGGACAGTCTGAGATTAGCTGGTTGCTGTTCAGGGGAAGGGTAGGGTTGTTCAGGATAGGGTATGACAAGGGAGGGCTGTTCAGGTGCAAAGAGGGTAGGGTTGGCTCCACACCTGATTGGCCTTTGAAGTTGAGGTTCCCCCCTTCACTCTCCTTAAAGTGGGTTTAGCCAGAATGGCCACTACTGGTAGGTATAGTGCAAGACAGGGAGCAGGAGAATGTCTACCCTTACATAAGTAAGCGTCAGAGGGAGAATAAAAACAAGCCTCAAAGAATTGTCTGGCTTGAGGATTCAGGTTTCTGAACCTTCAGGCTTGAATTGCGATGACTGTCTCAAAGGCTTTCAGACCTGGGGTAGGCATAACAATTTGGCTTCCCTGACCTCCCTTTCCAGGTTGTCATTGAAAAGATGGGGTCACTGAGAGATGACCTTAAGTTAGAGCCACAGTGGTTTCACCCAATGGGATCTGGACAGATTAGCTATCTTCTCCATGGTAGGTACCCACACTAGAGGTAGAAGAGTTTGTGTAGATGGAACTCACTGCAGTTTAAAGTTAATTATTATAATTCAATCAACTTGGCCCATTTTTACTCCAAGTCACCTTGTGGTGGGGCACCTGGGCAAGTGTTTTTGATGCAAGTCATCCCTCAGAGAATGTATTACTGGGTAAGTATGTTTGAGCACTCAGCATCAGCCTGATGTAAGGGTAGTATAGTTGTGCCTCCAGGCGACTGGACAGTTGATGACTATTTCAAGCTATTTATTCCTGAGTAACCAGTTGTAAGAAATATATTCCTGGCAAACACTTCTTAGCAATTTGTTAGTGGGGCAGATGGTTCTGCTGAGTGATTATTTCTAGGCTTACTAACTTTTCAGGTCTTGTTAAAAATAGTTTGAACGTGCAGAATCATGTTCTGCTGCCCCAAGAAAGATGTGGGTTGCTGCTCTACACAATCCACAGGAGACTGGACATGTAAAGTACATGGAGTAAAGCAGCAGTTGGGAATGAATGGAGCAACTGATCAAGATAATACAATCCAGTTCTAAAATATCTCATCCTAGCACCTTCCAAATGATCCAGCAGTGAAGTATAGAGGCATTTCAGTGGAAATACAATGGCAGCTGTTGAACTGGGCAACCTCAGTGCTGACCTCTTCTAGTGGTGGGAGGGCACTGGGGAGAGATTACAGGCAGGGATTACAGTATAAGCAGAAATGGGAATTCCTACAAACTCCTATGATGAATACTTAAGAAGCTGGGGGGGGGGCGTTGCAGTTGAGTGGACACATGCCAGGGACTAGTTACCAAACCCATCCCCACAATGGTGGCTAAAGGTAGCAAGGGACAGTGAGTTCAGCCCAAAGCTCCAATTAGTGCCAATAGAATCCTTCCCTCCCAGGGTCAAATAGTTCATGGGGGGCCCTGATGTAGATCAGGACCTGGCAAGGACAGAGGTCCCTTCCATGGCTATAATTCAGGGAAGTGGATTGGGCTCTCATGATAGCTATTTTACACAGAAGAAATAATCATGCAGATCAATAATTCACATTAAAAATAACATGTAGTTTGCCCTTTACATCTGTGAATACAGTACTAGGAATGCCTGTGTATTGGAATTTGACAGCCCATTGTATATACCAAATTACAACTCACAAATTTTCCTTTGCTAAGCTGTTTTTACTAATATACATAAATCTAGTATAATTTTAAGGGTTTAACAGGTTATATGCAGAGTGTACAGTTACATTAGTAGTAATAATAGTAAGAATATTTCTATACCAGCTTTCAACAACATTTGTCTCAGAGTGGTTTACACAGAAAATGAGATTTAAGGCCAAACTACATATTATGCTAAACACATAATATGGCTTGGTAGGTTAAGCTTATTCTTCTTATTCCACTATTATGATTTAAAGATATAGTGGCCCAGAAAGACTGCAAAAGGAAATTGAACCATGCCAGAAGGGGGACTGGGAGTGTTTTAAGATTTTGTTCTCTGCCACAATTTTGCTTCCATTTATGCCCCTTGTGCACCATGTTAAAAGAGAAGAAAAGCTTTTGTTGAAAGCCAGTGGAAACTTATTCTCTTTAAAGAAGCATTTGGGCAGCACAATCAGAAGCATCAGACTTTAGGCAAAGTCCTAAAACCCCCACACTGCCATGGTTCCTTCCCCTTTAAAAGTCCCAACATTCCACTACTAAAAAAACACCAACCTATCAGGCCACATTATGCATTTAGCATAACATGCAACAAGACATTTTAGAACAGGGATGTCAAACATAAGGCCCAGGGGCTGGATGTGGCCTGCAGAAGCTTTGTATCTGGCCCTCTGGCTCTCAGCTGCTGAGCAGTACAGAGGTGTTACTGCTGAAAAGGTAGCCCACATGAAAATTGGACTCTCCCATAGCTTGAAATATTATCAAGAATTAAGTATTTTCTCTTCTGTCATTTGCAAATGAGTTCCTGAGTGAAGAAAAAGTGCTTATTTTTGGTTATGACCTGTTTAATAACATCAATTCCTGCCTAAAGACATATTTCCCGGCCCTCAGCAGGCATCATGAATGCTATTTGGCCCACTGTATGAAACAAGTTTGACACGCCTGTTCCAAAGTGGCTCACAATATTAAGAAACAAAACAAACCATAAAATATCTGCAAGTTGCCACTGGAAAATACATTATTTTGTCATATATCACAGTAGAAAGTAAATGGTTACAATTGTTCCTCACTTCTAATAAAAGCCCACACTTCAAATGTGAAAAATGGTGGTGGGTTTTTTTTTGCCACCATAGCATTAAAAAAAAAACCTGAATGCGAGTTGACATTTCCTCAGTTATGCATTTACACACACGTGTGTCACAGAGTGTCTTGATGAAGAGCATTTTAGTAGAATGTAAACTGTCCTGACTACATTATTGATTAAAAGAAACTGTTGCCCTAATCGATAATGTATAACTAACTTGTGAAATGCTGATGTTTCTGTTCATTTAAGGTTTTACAAGCATTCAAATAATGTTTGCAATAATTTTTGTTTATGTACTCCCTTGGTAATACCAGAAGTAGATGAGGGATTACAGAGAAAGAAAACATTACTTGTGAAAAGTAAACTGAGCAGCTTAAAAATAAAAACAAACATATCATTTGTCTGTAGGCCATGAATTTATGGAAAACTATAGTACTTACATTATGCTTAATGACTACTGTGCAGTGATTGAGGATATTACCAAATACAGAAAGAGAAGAAATAGTATCTTCAGATAGGATCTGTTACCCAAAGTATCTTAAGTACACTATGTTAAACCATGGAGATTAAATGACTATTAAAGATGTTGCAGAACAACTTTCAAAGGCTGTAAAACAACACAATCAGTTAGCCATGCAAATGTTAATAACTTCAAGCATTTGTTTTTTATAAAAGTATATTACTAAGAATGTGAAAGCTTCTCCTGCTTACCCTGAAAATTATCTGGGCTTTTGGAGTGGCCCATCAAAATACCTTGATGTTTTTTCAAGTGTTTTTAAATGAACACTTCAAGAATCGAATTACTTTTTTTGCTCCCACTCTCCTCTTCCTTGTTAGCCTGCAGATCTTCCTAAAGCCTGAATTTTTTTTTTTTTGGGTGGGGGGGGGGAATAAGGTAAAGGGTTACAAAGTGGCAGAGGTCCCTCTTCTAGACAAACTGATCCAACTTAGGATAGCCACAGATATTGTTCCTACAACATGGTGGTAAGGCCTTTGTACAACACCTGGATACTTATCTGCCTTTGAATCCTCTACTTCAACCAATGAATGCTTGAAAAACATACATAAATCAAGTAACAAATTAACCCATGAAAAAAGTTGAAAAGAGACTCAATTCTCACCAGCAGAAGCTCATGGGTAGAGCCCATGATTTGCATGGAGAAAGTTCCAGATTCAATCTCTGGTGGTACTTCTGTTCTCATCTATCTAAGATCATAATGGGTGCGCCACTGGCATTCCAGACCCACCGCTGGCAGTGGCTGTCATAAAAGTGCCATAAGGCACTTTCCTGCTGGTGGGAGCACCCACCAATACCAGTGGGCGCTAGGCCTCATTGCTGGAAGAACACACAGCAGGAGTATCGAGTGGTGAGTATTCCCACCGGGCAGCAGGGAGACTTTTTGGGGTGGGGCGGGGGGGAAGAGGAGAGGAGTGGAACTGGGTGGAGGGAGGGAGGTCCGGCAGGCAGATCAGGCCCGGGAGGGGGTAGGGACAGTGGCAGAGTCTGCCATCAAATCCAGTGACCCATCCCGAGCCACCTGACATAGGCCTTCTCTTTCTGCACCCGCTAAATAGGGAACCTCCCTTACCCTGAGGAGCCTGTGGCAGCTATTCTGGCCCCAAAGGATACAGTGGCAGCCATTATGGTGTCGCTTTATCTCACGGCCATGGCAGGGCATAGGATTGGGCTGTAATATATTCAACTGTAATATTATCTCCTGCAGAAACAATTTCCTATAATTATCATAATGCATTCTCTTCCTGGTTGCAATGCAGGCTAGGGTGGCAGATTGGAAGGCTGCCTGCAGCCCTGAAAATGCAGCGGTTTCACTGTGCTAAGATAAACAAAGCAATTTTTAACATTCCCTTTCACCTTATCTTTTAAATGGGCATCCCCAGTATCCACGAATTCCCAGTATCTGTGCGGGGGGGTGGGGGTGGGGACGGGTCCAGAATGGAACCCCCACAGATCGTGGGGCATACCTGTACTCTTTTATCCCTTCTTGCTTAAGCCTCAAAGAAAAACAGAACAACAATGGGAAACAGTTGTGTCATTAGGGTTTGCATCACCCAGTGCAGAAGGCCAGCAAGTAACCCCCATGATGACTTCCTCCCATGCAGTGGGCGAGGCAATGCCCCACACAGTGGGCCTGATGATGTACCATTGCCCTACCCCACTGGGTTTTTTTTGCTATAATGTTTGATAGAATAGAGATATTTCGATGTGATTTGTTTCATTGTGTTCTGCATGAAATTACGCATAGATTAATATATAACATGATGGTATTATTCAAAAGTACCAAGATTGGCCAGTAGTGATGTCACCCCACATGCACATCACCTGGTGCAGCCCACACCTCACTAGCAACACCACTGATGGGAAAACCCATGCCTTTTATTAATACAGTGACTGTTAATACAAGCCTGATGGCACTATAGCTGCATTTTTCCTGTTTCTTTGCTGCCGAAGTAGTGCAGCCCATAATGGTGGAATCTTGAAGGAGAGGATTTATGTAATCTAAACATATGGTTCTATGTATTATATGTATATAAACTAGAAGGAGTTTACTAATATTAAATAGTATTTTAAATGCAATTGGTGTTTGGAAGAAACAAGGGAATTTGCACTACCAGGGTGTGTGATAAGCAAACATACATACATATATAAATTTATGAATAATAATGATTATATATGAAACAAAATCCTAATGTCACACTGTGTCTAACATCTCAAAAATCCTAATGTCTAGGTTTTTGTGTCTAATACCTCAAAATCCAAATGTCTTACTGGACATATCACATACCCACAGGATAACCTCAAGGTGCACCTTTTACATACAGATAATTTTCCATTTCAGTTTTTCATAAGGAAAAGATTTTAAATATACTAGAGAAGACACAAACACACACACACAATCTATCTCACTTTTGCAAACAAATATATAACTTTTGAAAACAGAAAACAAAGCCAACATCTGTTACATTTCAGGTAGGAGTATGCAAACAATTAAGCACAAAGACTAAAAGCCTCATTTATAGCAACCAGTTTTGTTTTTGCCTGGGAGCTGTTCCAAAAATATCGTTCATAAAGAAACAACAAGTTAGTGAACAAGTCAGCGAAGCAAGGATCAGAAGTCTGTTTCAGCAAGTTGTTAAGGTTTGCAAACTGCACGCTGTTCTACTTCTTAATTTTATATTACCAAGGATGGAAGATAGGAATGAAGCCCCTTAGTAACACAGAGCTGTCCTTAGTAACCACCACAACAAAAACTAGTCTTTTCTGATTTGTATGTAGTATAAAAGACTCAGATTCAAAGCATGGGTGAGTTTCACAGTACAATTGAAATTGTGCTGGAAAGCACTGGCCACAGTCCAGCAAACCACACAATTAGTTCCATGTATTTAGCTGACCTTTGGACTTACATTTCTCAGGGCACAATCCTAGGCATATCTATTCAGTAAGTCCCATTGTGTTCTATGGGGCTTACTCCCAGGAAAGTGTGTATAGGATTGCAGCCTCAAAGAAGCAAATTTTCTTCTGCCCCCCCCCCCCGCCAAGTTTTGAAAACTGGACTGGAGGTCAGTAAGAATCATTTTAGGACATGACAGATGGGGGTGGTGGGCTGTTTCAAGAGAAAAAAAGGTCAAAAGTCCCACTGAGCACACAGAAGCTCTTTGGCATACATTAAGAATCTTCAAGGACAAACACCTTCATTTTATTATAGGATTAGGTTGCTACATCTCTCGTAGCATCTCTCGTAGCATCGTGGCATCTCTCTCCTTAGCATTGTAGGAAAGTTGTTTGCCCGAGTTGCACTAAAGAGGCTCCAGGTACTTGCAGAGAGTGTTTATCCAGAATCACAGTGCGGATTCCGAGCCAACAGGTCCACCACTGATATGGTATTCTCCCTTAGACAACTGCAGGAGAAATGCAGGGAACAGCGACAGCCACTCTTTATAGCCTTCATAGATCTCATGAAGGCCTTCGACCTGGTCAGTAGGGATGGCCTCTTCAAGATTCTCCCCAAGACTGGATGTCCACCCAGGCTCCTCAGCATCATCAGATCCTTCCACAAGGACATGAAGGGCACTGTTGTCTTCGATGGCTCCACATCAGACCCCTTTGACATCCAAAGCGGAGTGAAGCAGGGCTGTGTTCTTGCACCAACCTTGTTTGCGATTTTCTTCGCTGTCCTGCTGAAGCATGCCTTTGGAACCGCAACAGAAGACATCTATCTCCGGACCAGATCAGATGGAAAGCTCCTCAACCTCTCCAGACTGAGAGCAAAGTCCAAAGTCCAGCTGAAATGTCTGCGTGACTTCCTCTTTGCCGACGATGCAGCTGTCACTACCCACTCTGCCAAAGATCTCCAGCAGCTCATGGATCGTTTTAGCAAGGCCTGCCAAGATTTTGGACTGATGATCAGCCTGAAGAAAACACAGGTCATGGTTCAGGATGTGGACTCACCTCCCTGCATTACAATCTCTGAGCATGAACTGGAGGTTGTCCATGACTTTGTGTACCTTGGCTCAACGATCTCCGACACTCTTTCTCTCGATACCGAGCTAAACAAACACATCGGTAAAGCAGCTACCACGTTTTCCAGACTCACAAAGAGAGTCTGGTCCAACAAGAAGCTGACGGAACATACCAAGATCCAGGTCTACAGAGCTTGCGTCCTGAGTACACTTCTGTACTGCAGCGAGTCATGAACTCTTCGCTCACAACAGGAGAGGAAACTGAACGCTTTCCACATGCACTGCCTCCGACGCATTCTCGGCATCACCTGGCAGGACAAAGTTCCAAACAACACAGTCCTGGAACGTGCTGGAATCCCTAGCATGTATTCACTGCTGAAACAGAGACGCCTGCATTGGCTCGGTCATGTTGTGAGAATGGATGATGGCCGGATCCCAAAGGATCTCCTCTATGGAGAACTCGTGCAAGGAAAGCGCCCTACAGGTAGACCACAGCTGCGATACAAGGACATCTGCAAGAGGGATCTGAAGTCCTTAGGAGTGGACCTCAACAAGTGGGAAACCCTGGCCTCTGAGCGACCCGCTTGGAGGCAGGCTGTGCAGCATGGCCTTTCCCAGTTTGAAGAGACACTTGGCCAACAGTCTGAGGCTAAGAGGCAAAGAAGGAAGGCCCATAGCCAGAGAGACAGACCAGGGACAGACTGCACTTGCTCCCGTTGTGGAAGGGATTGTCACTCCCGAATTGGCCTTTTCAGCCACACTAGACGATGTTCCAAAACCACCTTTCAGAGCGCGATACCATAGTCTCTCGAGACTGAAGGTTGCCAACAAGGGAGGTTGCCACAAAGGCTTCAAAATTCTAACAGAAAAAAGCAAGGCAATACAGTCTATTCAACAAAACACTATTTCCCTGGTAATCACTGTGTATCACCAAACACCACTAAGGTTTATTTAACCTGTTTATTTAACTATTTAACCTGTACATCTCAGACGTGCCAGTAACAAGGGAACGTAAATTTGGATATGCCAACGACTTGGCTCTAGCAGCGCAGGGAAAAAACATGGAGGTGCTGGATGGTTTCCTCTCAGAAGACTTCAAGATCCTGGGAAAATATTTTGCTGACTGGAGGTTAATACCCAGCATCAGCAAAACGGTGACTACATGCTTCCACCTTAACAATAAATTAGCTAATGCAGCCCCGAAGGTCTATCTAAATAACTACCTACTCCCTTACAAAACTCCTCCAAAATATCTTGGAGTAACTTTGGACCGAACTCTCTCTTATAAGTCACACCTCGAGAACACATCCACAAAAATTAATACCAGGAACAACATACTCTAGAACAGTGGTTCTCACACTTTTCACACCGGGACCCACTTTTTAGAAACAGAATTTGTCAGGACCCACCAGAAGTGATGTCATGACAGGAAGTGACATCATCGAGCAAGAAAATTTTTAACAATCCTTGGCTGCAATCCTACCCACATATACCAGGAGTAAGCCCCATTGACTATCATATAAAAGCATATGCAGAGTAGCCTATTAAAAGTATAGATCTGTAATATTTCCCCAAATGCAGTCACATACCAGTGGAGCATCAAGTCTAATAAATTAAAAATAAAATACTGAAATGAATGGGGACCCACCTGAAATTGGTTTGCGACCCACAGTTTGAGAACCACTGCTCTAGAAATTAATAGGAACAAGATGGGGAGCTTCAGCCACTACTCTCAGAACATCAGCATTAGGATTGATCTACTCCACAGCAGAATACTGTGCCCCACTATGGCTTAACAGCTGTCATACTAGCAAGACTGATGCCAGATTAAATGAAACCATGAGGATCATAAGCGGCTGTATAAGACCCACTCCTATCTGTCGGCTCCCCGTCTTGAGCCACGTAGCACCGCCAGCCCTACAGAGACAAGAGGCTTTAGTGAAAGAATATAAAAAATCACCAACAACCCACTTTTACCAGTACATGCCGATCTTCCTCATCTATCAATCGGAAGGCTTAAATCCAGGAAGCCTTCTCTGGCACTCGCACAACATCTGCACAACAATTTTAGCATCAATGCCCAATGGAAAGCTCAATGGATTGTTGAACACCCAGAAACAGGTAGATATATAGACGATCCTACACTTAAGGTGCCAGATTTCGACTTATATCACCAGCACTGGAAAACTTTGAACAGGATCCGTACCCTACATGGTGTTAGTCAGGACTCACTGTTTAAATGCGGGCTAGTATCTACCCCACAGTGTGATTGTGGGTTCTCCCACCAAACCATATACCACATTGTGTCTGGCTGCAAACCGAGGGCATATACTGGCCCACGGTCTGACTTTTTCAATGAAGGCAACTCTGTCCTTGAATGGCTGGATGAACTGGACATGACATTTGATCTAGTCTAATTGATATATATGTCCATGTATTATATGCCATATGCTAAATAAATAAACTAAGTTTTATGTGTAGTAGTTATGCTTTTTATGCTTATTATTGGGAATTCAACTTTTCTTTTAAAAGAGTTGGATAGCATGTGTAAGCACTACAGGCCACAATCTAAAGAATTCTAACATTATAGTCAATGGACTATAATGCTTTTTCTTGAACTGCATGGCTGCTTTTTCTTGAACTGCATGGCAAACAGTTTTTGACATAAGAGGGATAAAGCAGGGGCCCAAAGGAAGCAGGAGGGATTTTAACATTCATTTCATGAACCTGTCTTGAATCTGTTTTTATCTAAAGGTCACTGTATTATCCCTTCCAAAATGGATCTTTCACTGCAAACCATTTCTGCTCCCAATGTCCCAACTCACCCGGAAGGTGGAAAAGCACAGGATATGCAGCATCTTCCACGCACACCATAGAGAAGCTCTCAGGCTACCCACCATCTCTGGCTGCTGCCATGTCATCTTAGTATCTAGGTGTGCTAAGAAACATGGAAACCACCATGCTTCCTGGAACACCGTGATGAACATGACAGCATCAAGGCCTGAACCTGGATGCCAGACGGCTGCTGAAAGTCCTCTTCACACACCCAAACCTCTCAGAACCTTTATGCAGAATCAAAATGTCCATCAAAATGGATTAATTTGAAAGGGTCAGCAGACATTCTTCCAACTGATCCTGTTCCAGATCTGCCCATAGCATAGCCAAGGTGAAAAGAGAAATTGGATCTAGCACTCATCCACCCACTCAAATACAGCACACTTTTTTACAGTTTGTTCATACAGCTGGGCATCTCTGTAGTAATTCTGGTAGGGGAATTATACAAAGAGTTTGAAAGAAAAACAACTTGTGCTGTTATGGGAAGGACAGCTTTGAAGTTCTATTTTGCACATGAGAACTCTGCACACAGTAGTTTGATCGCAATTAGCATGTACTGTTTTTTGTTGATAGTGTTGTTATTAACAACAGTATTTATATGCCACTTTTCAACAAAAAAGTTCACAAAGCAATTTAGAGAGAAAATCAAATAACTAAATGACTCCCTATCCCAAACGGGCTCACAATCAAAAAAGATGCACAAGACCACCAGCTAATTAAAGTATGCTTTTGTCTGGACTATTTAAAAGTTCTTGAATAGTTTCTAATTTAATATTAAACTGAAACATATTCATTTTCTCTTGTATTTCTACTCCAAAATGTATCCCATAGACTTTGAAACACTCTTTATAGTGTAATGCTACAAGGCTGTGCCTAATTATACTGGGTATCCAGAAATAGGTATACATGACTCAGAATTTCTGTGTACTTAGCCAGCCTATCAGACCACAAGAAATACACCAGCTACAGTTAAATTAAGCAATAAGATATAACACGCTGCAGCTTGTGACATATATCAGCACACCTCACTGTAGAGAAGTGCTACAGAACAGAAAGAAACCATACATTTGCAACAGCGGCTCCAACTGTAATCTGATCTGAATGAATATCAATACAAATTACAAATCATGGCTTCAGATGACATTGAACAGAACTCAACCCTTTTGTTATTTTACCTTATGAATACCAATACTCTAGGTCACAAGGCTGTCATGGATATTGTATGAATATCAGCACAATCCTAAGCACGAATGGGGACTTGAGTCAAGTGACTCGGGTCAGAGTTGCAAAAAACACATGTTTTTTGCTGACTTGTGTACACTCGAGTCAGGCATGTCAATGACTCCAGGACTAACCCAGAAATGAGTCCCCAGACATGCAGACTCAAGTCTGTCTGTGTCTGGGTGTGCTTGCTTACCTTTTTTATGACATGAAATATCTTGCGGAGCCATCATTCACATCAGGCAAACAGCAGGTAATTTCCAGCCAGGAGGCTGGGAAGGGTTAATGTTTTGTATCAAGCAGGAGTTGGGGAGAAGCCGAAGCAAGCTCTCTGGTCCACCTTTGAAGAAACCAATGATCATTGGACAAAGGGTTTTCCCTGGACGAGCTAGGAGAGAAGGGGGGGGAAGACAGTTCCTAGCCATTCAAGAGAAATTAATGACATGGCTCCAGCTGGCTCATTGAATGACTGGCCGCAATAGGACTACTTCTGCAAAGGATTGGGACATATTGGTAAGCCTCCCAGCTGCTGCATGTGACCCTCCTCCCTCTTGCTGCTTCTGTCTCCACTCTCTGGCGGTTTGTCCCATCCCCCCCCCGCCATGTTACAGATGGGATGGGAACATTAGGGGAGTGTTTAAAGAGACACATCCACACACTAGCAACAGCTCCCTTTTCTTACATGGCGCTGTGGCTGACTTTTTATGAAAAAGACTTGGAACTCATATGTGGTGGACTTGCACAAAAGTGAAAAAATATTGAACTTTGATACACCAGTAAATGCAGTTGATACTTAAGGTAAATTTACAAATGAAACCAGAAGCTTTTTTGTTGGGAATATTGGATGATTCAATTCAGAAAGACTATGAAACTATGTTTTTATATATGACAACCGCTGCAAGATTATTGTATGCCAAATACTAGAAAGTTCCAGAGATACCTGCACTGGAAGAATGGTGGTTAAAGATATTGGATTTGGCAGAAATGGATAAACTTACAATTCTACTTAAAGTCAGTAAAAACTTTTATGGGCAATTGGAAACCATTCATGGACTTCCTGCATATTGATGGGAAAATGGGCCAAATAATCTGTGGATTTGATGAGTAGATAGGGGATTTATCTTTTATGTTTTTCTCATTTTCTTTTTGTGTAGAAAATGTACTTTTTAATAAGTGTAGATTGTTTAAGATTTCATAACTAATTTTTTATGATTTTGTAGTAGAACAAAGAAATGTAGTTTGAGATCTCTGCACTTGCCGAAAAAGACTTGGAACTCAAGTCTTTTAGAGTTCCCAAAATGATCTGGGTGACTTGGAAAGTCCACCCATTAGGACTCATTTTAGAGTTGAATTAAAGGGGGTGAAGACTCGTGATCAACTCAAGTCAAGTGGCGCTGGATTTGCACATCTCTGAACCTAAGCGCTGGCTCCACTGGTGCATCATCCACTCCGCTGTCCTAGAGTTTGCAAACGTGACGTAAAGCATATTTGTGACTACTTGTGAGCCAGCAATGCTGGCAGAAAGGCCTGCGCAGGCCCGCCAGTGCTGCATCCAAAACCCTGATCGCCAGTAGAGATGGGTAAAGAGCTGAGTGGCACAGGGATTGAGAGAGGATGTCAGGAGGGCATACTGAAGGTGGGAGGGGTCTAAAGGGGTTGGGGAGGGTAGAACAGAGAATGGGACAGACCCAGGAGGTGTGCAGAATCAGCAGAGGAGGACTCAGCTGTATTCTAATCCTCTTCCTGATCCTGCTGCCATTACACAGGGCACCACAGATTTGCAACAGTGATTTAGGGGGTGCAGATCCAACAAGCCCCATTGGGCAGGCAGGATCTTTACCTAGCATAAGAGGACAAATGTCCCCTTACAGGTTAAGGTTAGGGCTGCCCTAGGTACAACTGAGAATACTTTACACTGTGAAATAACTTGATCCTACTTTTTGGGACATAGTATCGTTTCACTAAATTTGAGAAGCTGTGTTAATAAAATGTTTACATTTTCTATCCATGCCACGCTATGTCCTTTACTTGCCAATGTCAATAAAACAGGTTGACGTATTGTCTTCTGTTTGTGTGGTAAACACAATGTACCATTAGGTTTCAAGCCAGAAAACATAAAATAGATCTTTAAAAAATTGGGTTTGGACCAGAACATATCCTTTCCATCTTTTAGAGACAGCAATTGGTTCCTTTTATGGATAAAAAATTGTGTTGCAAATTATGAGAATGTTTTCTATTGCTACATTAATTTAAAAGGTGTTAACTGGACGTCTTCAACCAATTGCCTCTAGTACAATTTAACTTGTGATTACCAATTTTATTCATTAATATCTCCAGTAAGAAAAAGCATTTTTTTAAAAATGTTATCCAAAGTTGTAATACAAGCAGAAGTTAGGCATTCAGACATTCTAGAAGAAAAACCTCATTGGCACACCTTCCTTATAAACACAAAATGTTCAGCATGTCAAAATGAAAGGAATATTTGGCTTTGATTTTGTCCCAGTATATATGATCTGCAAACATTTTATCACAAATTTTGCAGAGCTGAAGGTAGTGTTCCACATTTTATATTCACAATAATCCTGTGAGTTAGGTTAAGCTGAGAGATAGTAATTCACCCAAGGGCACAATCTAACTAAGGGCACAATCCTAACCAGGTCTACTCAGAAGTAAGTCCTATTTTGTTCAATGGGGCTTACTCTCAGGAAAGTGTGGTTAGGATTGCAGCCTAACCCAGTCTGCATCACAACTGAACAAAGACTTGAATTCAGGTCTTCCTGGACCCTGCCTAATGATCTATCCACTACTGTATCACCCTGGCTATGACCGTACTGACCTCACAGTACATATACAGTTCATCTTAATACTAACATTAATGGTCCAATCTTATGTGGGCTGGCTGCAAGTCATAAAGCAGCTGATAGTGTGGCTACTGGGCCACCAGCTGGAAGCCAGAGCAGCCTCCTGCACACTGGTGGAAGGCCGAAGACCTGCTGACTAAGGAAGGCCAGCAGGGGAGGCAGGACAGGGTGTGGGAAGGTAGGGGGCAGGATAGAATGGGGCAGTGACACGGATGGATCATGCCAAGGAAGGGTAAAGTTTGGCAGCAGTGGCACCCACTGAAACCTAACCCCCCTTCCTGGACTTGATCTACCTTCACAGGTCAATGTGGACTTTTGCCAGCCACAGAGCTGGAGCAAATCCAAGGTGACCCATGGCAGCTAGGGCTTACTCCAGAGCAGGGGCCACAAAGAGGCCTCCAAATGCCAAACTCTTTGGAGGATATAGCAGAAGCCATGTTGGCACCACTGTATCGTTGTGCAGGGAGTTACATAGGATTAGGCAGTAAATATTGATTTTACTCTGGATTTAAAATATACCACAAGATTCCTGCATGTTTAACATGGAGATAAATATTAATTACAGTGAGACTTAAGTATGTCTTAAGAGTGCATTGAATTATGGTCATAATGTTTTCTATGCTTACAGTGGGCCGTTAATTACTTAAAGAATCATGTATTATAATTCTAGGGCTTAAATGGTTTTCATATAAATTAAAATAGTGGCAATAGTAAGAGAGCTGAAAGGTAATTTACTGGTTTCTTTAGGGAATTCTTAGTTAACTCTTGGTTCTTTTAAATCCTTAATTCATATTTTGGACATTTTATTCAAGATTTCATAATTGTGTTAAAAATCTACGTCTAGCAGTCTGGCCCTCAAGAGGTTCTAGTAACAAAGTGCAAGATAACATCATAAGAGCTGCCAACACTAATCCTTTCCAATTGCTCTGATAATTATACCTTTATAGTAAGTAGCCTCCAGTTTAATTTCTTCCCTCTTCAAAACAGAGATTTAAATAGGGTCCAAAACAGAATACATAGTTATTATTTCTGTAATATGTGGGTTATTTTTTATCTATTTCCAAATACTAGTAAGACTGGTGTTGATCTATTACCAGAGAGGCCTTTCCATTCCAAACATAAAGTAAAGGCAATGAGATAATATTCATTCTGCTGCTACCCAAATAGCTAAGATTTCTGGTAAGTGTGAATATATACGGAACATCTCACAAATGCATCACATTCTTAAATTACATGCGTTGCATGGTTCACTATGGCTTAGTAATGAAAAGCAATTCTGTGAGGTCACAGGCTCCTTCCTGTACAGACACATAGCAGTCACTTCTTCCACATTATGGTGTGACATCCAAACTAATAAACTATGATTAACATTTTACCTCTAATTCATGGCCTCAAATCCCACTTCAAACTCAAATCATAGTTTGGAGGCAAGGTGTTAACCGTTGTTTGCCAATTCAGGCAAATCGGTTAGTAAAAGCTAGGTTGGATGAGAGGAATCATCCCACAAATGCAAGAAGGGAGGGCAAAAGGGAGGAGGAAGCTGGGAGCACACAAGCAAATGGGAGCTTCCAGGCAGCCCAATTCTAAGGGCAGCACTGTGGCCCTGCAGCAGCCACCAGAGATCTCTTCAGGGAAGCTTCAAGTTCTGCAATGGGGCTTTTCAAGTCTGCCCCAGCTATTCAAAATGCTGAAATTTTATTCCCCATTTCTTCCCCTGAAATATGGCTTACCAAAAATATTTAACACTTGTACTTCTCAGTCAAAAAATTGGACAACACAGATGTCCTGTGACAGTTGCTCTCCAGTCCTGAAATCACTGTGCTATTCTTATTTCTAAAAGTGTTTAGAAAATATAAAATAGACTCACAGCCCAATTCAAAGTAACTCCCACCCACTGATGCAGCTGAGCCAACAGGACATATGCTGCATCCTGTGAGGGAGTTTCAAGCTCTTGAAGGGCTCTTTGAGGTCAGGGAACATTTGTTCCCTTGCCCCGGGACAAGCTTCCACTGTCCCAATGGGTCTACGCAGATCTGCACCAGATAGTTTGCTGGCACAAGACTGAGTAGGTGGATTGAGGCTAGTAAGGGGGATAGGACATCGGCAGAGCTGCTGCTGGTGATAACCGCCCCTTCCCATGCTTGATACACACTCCACTCCGCCCCAGAGCCCACCCCATCCCCTCAGCTTCATTCTGCCCACTGTCTGTCTCTGCCAACAACTTAACTCACACTGGCCAATCATGGCCTGTATGTGTGCAGCTGCCAGTAATTACACTATAGGCCTTGTGGAACTAGCTGGTTGCGCCAAAGTATGTGGCATTGTTGCATGGCTTCTGGCTCAACCCAAGCATTTTTACCTGGATCCTGCCAGCTCCACCCATGGAATATGCGTTCCACCAGTGAAGGATTTATGTCAGATTGGACTGTAAATTGCTAGTGATGTTTTTCAGAGACAAATCAGAAATCTGACTATTTCAAAAACCTCTACTTTTTGTTTTCAGTAATAGGTAGTACAGGTTGAACCTTGTTATACACGAATCTTTTATACACGGATTTGGCTCAACACGAATGGCCACTGCAAACGAGAAGGAATGTGCTGATGAGAAGGGGGAAAATGCATCCCTTTAAATTTTTTTTTAAAAAACTGCTTTTCTTATTGTTGTAGAGAGACAATCATGC
Source organism: Tiliqua scincoides (assembly GCF_035046505.1). NCBI lineage: Eukaryota > Metazoa > Chordata > Lepidosauria > Squamata > Scincidae > Tiliqua > Tiliqua scincoides. Next base: position 177,748,184 of record NC_089821.1, on the reverse strand, counting down.
AAGCAATCATTCCATTCTTCAGCTGAGCCAGGCAAAAGCAGGGGGTCCTCTGCATTTCTAATTGCTGACTGCCTCTCTACAACAGTAAGAAAAGCTGTTTTTAAACCACAATTGTAAAGGGACACACTGGCAGACAAAGATATAGTTCGTGTTCTGAGTTTTAACTGAATGTTTTTTTTATTTTTTCCCTATGCAACCTTAGTTAAAAATACTCATCCTGGCTTTTTTAATGTTACAGATATTTCTTGCAAAGGTTTAATGGGAGAGGTATTGCGTGGGGCAGTGATGGGGGTGGAAAGGAGGGCAAATCAGGCCTGGAAAGGGGCAGTAGCGTTATTAGGGTTGGCATCCCCCAATGTGAGAGGCCAGTGCATAACCCCATGATGAACCTCCTCCCATGCAGTGGGTGGGGCAACAACCAGGGTGGTAGGCATGGTGATGTACCATCCCCCGCTTCCACTTGTTTTTTGACCATACCTTTCGATACAGAGATATTTCAAAGCAGTTTGTTTCATTGCATTCTGATGTAAATTATACATCAAATGGTCTATAACATGATGGCATTATTCCTACAAACTACAGTGTTAGCAATTTTGGTCAGGGTATCACCTTACTAATACCTTATTGGTGCCATGCTGTGCTATAACAACATCTCATTGGCTCTTCAAACAATCTGTCTCATCGGTCCATTTCAATTAAGGAAACGTACTTTTTAGTTACATAAGATAGTTGCATCTTTGTTTTCTGGATTTTTGGCTATAACTTTTGATAGAATGGAGATATTTCACTCTGGTTTTTTATTGCATTCTGCTGTAAATTATGCATCGAATGGCATATAACATGAAGGTATCATTCCTGAAAACCGCAATTTTAGCAATTTTGGTCACTAGTGGTGTCACCCCCCCCCCAGTGCACATCACCCTCCATGTGCACCTCACCCAGTGTGGGCTGCACTCCCTGCACCCCCTAGCAATACCACTGGGAGGGGGTATGATTTGTGGCAGCGCATGCCAAATCCTGTACTCCTTCCTGGGCCTGATCACCTTCTCGAGTTACACACATTAGATTTATATAATATATATCTTATTTACCAACTTTTGATTTATCCCTGTGTCATTTAAGACTGTTGCCAAACCTCCAAGCCTTGACTGACTGCTAAGAACAACAAGAATTTGACAGGCGACATGGGGTGGATTGAACTATATGTAACAAGAAAAGTTCAGATAATTCACCTCAGCAACTACCAGACTGTCAGTGGCCACTTAGGATTTCCTACTCCCCTGAGTGAGAAGGAAGGGGTAAGGTGATGACAATGGTTATCAGAATCCCAAGGGAAATATAACTAACACCATGTATGAAGTCTAATTCTTGCATGTTTATTAAGAAACAAGCCCCCTGGAGTCCAGTGGGTCCATTTATTCTCAAATAAATGTGCATAGAATTGCAGCCTTTGTAGTAAATAAATTCCACAGAAATCTAAGGAATTCACTTCCAACTAAACATGCCTGGAATTTGGCTGCAAGTTTCACTCATGAGTATTAAAAAGCCACCCAAGAGCAGTTCTGAGAGAGACAAACAAGTGGGTCCATTGTAGTGTCTGGTCCACAACAGCATTTTTTGCTATGTTCTGAAGCTTGTAGGACTGGGGTGCCCAAACCCTGGCACCACTTGCAGCCCTCAAGGACTCCCAAACCAGCCAGCGGGAAGCTCCCAGCCTCCAATGAGCCTATGGCCTTCCAGAGACTGGCTGGAGCCCGCGCTGGCCCAGTGCAACTGCAACTGCTCTCAGCATGAGAATGACTGTTTGACCTCTCACATGAGCTGTGGGATGAGGGCTGCCTCCACTGCTTGCTGTTTCACATCTGTGATGCAGCAGCGGCAGCAAAGGAAAGGCTGGCCTTGCTTTGTGCAAGGTCTTCTATGGGCCTTCAGTTACTGCAAGACCTTCATTCACTCATATCAGTTCAATCTCTAATATATTCATTTATGTAAATTTATTCAAATTTGAAATGTAAATTAATTCTTTTTTTCCCCTGCCTCCAATACAGTGTCAGATATGATGTAGCCCTCCTACCAAAACTTTTGGACACCTGTTGTAGGACTTTGACTACAGTATGTTAAATTTTTTTAAATATGTTATTTGCATACTGTCTATTTTTTCCTTTATTTCACTGTACTGTAAGAAAATAAATGGCATGACTTATGTTGTAAAAATTACAATTTCTTCCAGAAAACCTCAACATTATTGTCTGACATCAAAATAGAAACCTATCTATTACCAAGTTCAATCAACATTTGACAAATTATAAATGACTGACAGATACACTCCCAACATGTTTTATGTTTGCCAAAAACAAATAAGTTACTTGAGAACAGAAGCAATAGGATTACTATCAGGTAAAATACTTCATTATTTTTTATATTAAGATTTTAAGAGTCATTGGAAACAGATAATTATAGAAGCAAGTGACTAATATTGGTAGAAACAAATTACTCAAAACAGTAAATCATCCTCCAAGTTGTTGTCTCTAGCAATCTGACAATCAGCTCTGTAACTTACAGCAATACTTTGACTTTCTTTCATCCACTTGATTTTCATCGCTTTACTCTTTCCACCATTTTCAGTTATAAGCACATTTCAAATTTCATCCACATGCTTTCCTCTTTTGTCCAATTTCATTCAACCTTCCACAATATTCAATGTTCTTATGTTTGTTTTTCTTTCATTTAGGTTTCTACACACATTCACTTGTCATATAATTATGTTTTTCACTGACCAAAATAAATTTGCAATCTAAATAAGGCCATGCTTTGATATTCATCATTTTTTACTTTCTGTCATGCTCTGCTCCTTAACCAGAGGAAAGCTCCTTTGTACTACCCTGTAAAAGCTGCTAGTACTATACAGCATCTACCTCAGAGTTACAAGAGAGCTACCAAAGATTGTTTGGTACAATGCATAATGTGTTTGTTACAATGCATAATATGGATCAGCGGAATCCAAACTTTTCAGCACAAGGGCCGCATCGTATATTCAACATGTGTTAAGGGCTGGAAAATAAATAAATACATGGAAAACCTATTATTGAATACAGTAAGTGGGTGGGCGTGGAAGGACGAGGGGAGCAGAGGGCAAAATTGATTTGCACAGGAAGAGGAGGAAATGGATTTTTTAAAAGCATCAAGCAACATACGATAAATCTCAAACCTTTTATTGTCTCAGTTTCTCCTCTGTTATAAGTTTAGCAAACTTCAATTTTATTCCAGATTTCCCAGCATCAGTATATACTTCATTCAGCCACTAGAGGTGCTGAATGTAATACAATGTAATGGAATAATTTCTTTTCCTTAGATTGCATTACATTCAGCACCTCTATGGCTGAATGAGGAATATACCCGGAAGTGCAACTTTTGAGTTATTTTTAGCCCTGAGAGGTTGGGGAACCTTGGGGGAACGGATAAAATACCCCAAGGGCCCGATTCGGCCCCTGGGCTGGGGTTTGTACACCCCTGATGTAGATAAAGCACATAGGTACAAACAATAATCTGTAAAGATTCTTTTTCCTATCTCTCCTACTTATCTGTAGTGTGTGTGTGTGTGTGTGTGTAAACTGCCACAAGTATGTGAGTGAACGTGTGTGTGTGTGTATGGATGGATGGATGGATAAACTGTCACAGTTTTGTCCATGTCAATATTTCCTGATTTGATTCATCAGCAAATAATCCATGGAGAGTAACACTTACCAAACAAACAGTAAAAGCAGATGTGAAACATTTTTTAAAGTGTCTAAAACTAGCCTTGCAAAGTATGATACACACACAGAGAGAGAAAGAGACCGAATTCCATGGCCCTCTGTCACGTCCATTTCCTGGGCAGGGCCAATAGGGTGGTGCTTCTGGCGGCTGACTTTCCCTGATGTAGAAGGAGGCAAGGAGTTGGTGAAGAGGGTCTAAGAAAACAGTTTAATCAGGTTATGGATTTTACATTCATTGGGGTCTTGTTACTTCACAAGATTCCTGGTATTAGTCCTTAGCACGAGAAGTGCCTCAGTCTCTGTAAGTTGACATACATGGGGTGCCCTTCCCTCTGAGGCGTCATGTGGCAGCGATGTCCCGGGTTGGAGGACCACTGCCCCCCCAAAAATGTTGGGCGGAAGCATCGGGAAGAATAACAGCAAGCCTTCAGGGTCTCTGCACCTCTGGTCAGATCTGCTGCCTTGGCCAGCAATGTGGCTGCGTGCTGCTGCTGGCAGGCCTTGCTGGCCCAAGAGGCTGGTTGCAGTTCCCTTTGTTATGGGGCAGCGGTTGATGGCAGCCAGGTTGTCTACTGGCCGCAGGTTCTCCAGGCCTCCTTCGGGTTGTCAGGAGCCTGGTGGGTGACTCCCCCAGACAACCCCCGCACACCTGTTTTCTGGGGCCTTCCCTCTTCCTTGGGGCAAGCTCTCCCCCAAGGATCCGCAAAGAGTCTCACCCTCTGGAGTCTAGGGACTGGTCACCCTGACAAGGGGCCTTTTCAACCCTTTTAAGGTCCAGTAAAGGTTTAGGGCCTGTACTGGGGTTGCGTCCCTTTGCCACCCTCCAAAAGACAGAGCCCAGGGAGGAGTGACCTCTTCCCACAGCTGCTGAGTTCCTTATGAGCTCAGCAGATGGCTCCACCAGTTCTACCTCTTCCGGCCATGTGACCCCAGACCCTACTCCCAGGGAGACACCTTGCATGGGGGCTGGATTCTGGCTGTACTTACTTGGCTCCCCTGCTCTTAAGGAGACTCCTGTTCTCAAGGAGACCCATGACACCCAGTCTGGGCCCAGGTGACATCCTCACTCCTCTAAAGCAAGTATTTAGCAGCCACAGAAGTATGTAATAGGTATTCCTAAAAATAAATGGAGAGCCAAGATTATGCCATCTCTATATGAAATGTTGGGTTTCTGTAATTTCAAAGTGTAATCAGGGACAAGAACAAAAATTATTTAAAGTATTCATAATTTCCATTACCACATAAATATAAAAGCTTTTAAATAAAGTTTGTTTACCATTTTGAAGAAATCTTGAGGAACATCACCTCTTTCCTCAGTTTTTCATTTAAAAAAAATGCTTATCCATCTGTTTTCTATGGCTTCTAAGCTTTTCAGCATCAGGACCCACTTTTTAAAGTGATACTCTTTTGGGACCCACCCAGCTTGAAAAAAGGTTTATCAGATTAGGACAATTCTGGTGGTCTTGCATTCCCCTTTGCCTAGCCTTCAGTAAGATCCAAGCCACAGTCACCTACTCACAAGTAAATGCACATGTGTGGCTCAGTTTCACTTTCCATTGGAATCATTTTTCTTGTGAGCTTGGGGGTGGGGGAAAGACTTCCTTCTTGCATTGGATTGGGACCATTCTGGTGGCACTACCCTTCAAAGTGGAGCAAGACACAGTTACCTACTCATGAGAAAACATGCACATGCGTCTGTTTCCATAGGGCCCAGTACATTTTCCTTGTCACCTATTAGCTTGTCATTTTTGCGACCCACCAAAAATCGAGTCGCAACTCATTTGGTGGGTCCCAACCCACAGTTTGGGAACCACTGTTCTGTGGGCCTAAATAAGACATGAAGTTGGAATTCTGTAACTGGAACTTCCAATATCTTTTTTCTTTTTCAAGAAGTTGCCAAGAAGAGGGCAATTTTGACTGAGGCTGTAGCACAGGGTGAGAGGAGGTCTAACCATGGTCCCAATTCAAAATGGAAGCTGCATTAACTGTGGAGTAGAAAATATAAAGGCACAATTTGCATACCTTTCAGCAACTCTGGAAAGCATACTGAATCAGTGCATACTTTGGAGAGTATATAGGATCAGAGTTAGATACAGAAATCAGAGCAAGAAACAGCCTGAAACTCTCATCCAAGTGTGCAGCAATCTCGGTCCAAACAGAACCTGCAGCTGCTTTCTGAAATAGTCCATTCAGTATGACCCTGAATCATGCCTCCTATTACTATATATTATATTGTATTGCATTGTACTGTATTCCTCCCAAGAACCATACACCATATATGATGACAAGCATCTCTGGTTGGTACTTTTTCAGTGTTTTATTACAACATGCCCAGCATATCAGCCAGTGTGGGTGATACAGTATATATAAGTAGTAAGGATTCCACAAGTCATTCATCCCCAAACATCTCCAGTCTGCTTCACTCTAGCTCTACTCACGGATGTCTCATTTTTCAGCCATGACAGCTAAATGTCACCTCCAGAAAAGAGCAATTATATCTCTGAATATCAGAGAATAATGAAATAACACTGCTGCTCTCATGCCCTCCTTGTATGTTTTCCAGGGGCATTTGGCTAGCCACCAGTAGAAACCAGATACTGGGCTAGATGGAGACAAATGACATACCCAAGACCCCAAATGAAATGAGATACCAGCTCAGTCCCAGACACAAACCCCTCCTGCATTTGTGGCTGCAACATCCGTTTTACAGAAGGCAAACAAGTGAGCTTGAGAGACAAGTAATTTGACCATTACAAGCAATTAGGAAAGTAGAGGTGGGGTCTTAACCTGAAACATTACAAAAATTCATTCCCTATTTAATTTCCCCCAAATTCTTGGGGGAATTGGGAGTAATTTTCTCCCAAATTCTTCCACTTCTCTGCATGTCTACTTAGAAGTAAGTCCTATTGTGTTCAATGAGGTTATCTCCCAGGAAGGTGTGTAGAGGATTGCAGCCTAAATTAGATCCCCAAAATCAGTATCTCTTCAATTAATTTCTTACAAAATTAATTTCCATTCCAGTTCACTCCCAAAATTAATTTCTTCCCTGAAATTTTCTTCCCAGAAAAGCATTCGCTTGCTTCCTTGATTCCTTCCACAGTTAATTTCCCCTTAAATTAATTCCTCTTAAATAGTTCACTTCCCTCTCAGTTCCTCTCCAAATTAATTATATGTCCAAACATTTATTTCCCATTGGACTTTGCCTCTTTCTCATCCATCAAATTCATTTATAAGTTTTCCCCTCTGCCTCACCCCAAAGATAAAATCCCAGTTTTTATCACAGCCACCACCTCAGTCCTTGTAATTTGAACTATAAAATCTTAATTTTTCAGTCTACGCAGGCTTACAGGAGGTATACAATTTAAGTTGAGGGGCATACCCAAACAGCAGCTTTCTAGTTAGCAGTCATCGACCAGTGCCCTGATAAATCATCTTTCCCCCACCACTCAACCCTCTTCTACTGGTCCATGCAATAGTGAGAGCACCTATGTAGCACTCAGTAATTATTTTCAAGGGCATGAGAGGATTGAACTCAGTGAAAGCCTTTAGTGTTACTGAATAATGCACTAATTCCAGCACCTTAGAAAAACAAGAATTTGTAGGGGTTTCCCACTGGCAGAGTCTTTGGTGGACCAGGTATAGCAGTTTGTTTTGAGAAGGAGGCTTGAGGCTGATCTCTGACAAAAAGGCACAAAGATACAAAATTGGTTTAGGCATAGACACAACAGAGCACTCACAGATGGAGAAGAAAGGTAATAATAAGCATACAATCAGTGTGGCCCACATGAGACAAAGAAAAGGAAAATGGGGGGGCCCTTTGGCAAAGCTGCGCTGCAGACCAAGGCTACCTATCCATATTCTGCAAAACTTGAGAACTCTGCATTGCAGGGGCTGCAGTGGCAAGGGTGCTAACTAGGTAGGCCCTTCTCAAAAGGGGTCTCAAAAACAGAACATGGGCTATGAAGGAAGCCCTGGCATGAACTGAGCAGTAACACTGAGCAGGACAAGGGAGCTAACCTGACTTTTGTGGAGGGAAGGCAGGGCCAGCCTTCAGACTCCAATTGGAAACCTTTTTTGCAAGGCCCCAGGGTCATAGCCAAGGTCTGTAGAATCTTATAGATACAGTTGCAGCCTATTTATCCATGGATTTTTTATCTATTTGTCATGGATTTGAGGGGTGGGGAAACTGAAAGTCACACACACCTTTGCCTCCTTTGCCCTGTGCTGGCATCTCACTCCATTTCCAGGCAGCCCAAAACACTGCAAAAAGGCTCTGCCTTGCCCAGGCAGGGAAATAGCCCTGGAGCCCTGGAAGAGATTCCCCTTGCAAAGGAACAGTAACACTCCTGGAGCCCCTGAGCCAGCAAAGAGGCTGAAAAGGGGAAGGGGGGGCAAAAATCTCTGTAGCTAGAACACGTGCACCAGGGTGGAGCTCACGCTCTCTCTCTCTCACTCACACAGCGACAGGTGTGGTAGCAACAGAGGGGATTGCTTTAAAAAAACCCAGGGAGTGTTTGCCAAATTTCCCCCCCCCCTTGAGATGGTGCAGGCAATCAACACAAGCAACCCCCCCCCCATGGTGCAGGCTATCACGGACACAAGCAAACCTTCCCACCAAGCAAAGCATGAGATATAGCCTAAAATCCTCTCCAGACTTTCCTGGGAGTAAGCCCCATTGACTGGAATTGCAGGGGCTGCAGTGGCAAGGGTGCTAACTAGGTAGGCCCTTCTCAAAAGGGGTCTCAAAAACAGAACATGGGCTATGAAGGAAGCCCTGGCATGAACTGAGCAGTAACACTGAGCAGGACAAGGGAGCTAACCTGACTTTTGTGGAGGGAAGGCAGGGCCAGCCTTCAGACTCCAATTGGAAACCTTTTTTGCAAGGCCCCAGGGTCATAGCCAAGGTCTGTAGAATCTTATAGATACAGTTGCAGCCTATTTATCCATGGATTTTTTATCTATTTGTCATGGATTTGAGGGGAATGGGGACTTACTTCTGAGTAGAAACATATAGGGCTGGACTCTTAAAAGATCAGCATCCCAACTGTGAAAGAAGCCGGGCAGCTGGCAATGGGGAGGGCTGAGTACGGAGGGGAGAGGATTGATAACAGCTGCCTTAGTTTCCTTCCATCTGGAAGTGTCAGGCTGCAGCATATTTGCATATCTCTATGGAATTTAGCACAACGAGTTTTTGTTAATCACGCCGAGTCACGGACCAGAACTAACACGGATAAATAGGCTCTACCTGTATAAACAAAATTTATTATAAACTTTATATCTCTATGGTAGAATGGAAATCAATCAAAACATGCACTTAAAAAGTGATTGTGAGTTAAAAGGACGAAATGGCTCTAAGAATATTTTAACGTAAAATTGCATACATATAAGCCTACAAGTTAACTAAACAAAGTGTGTATATTACCTTTGAAAAGTAAGTAGTTACAAAATCAGTTATTTTAGTGACTGTAAAATGATTTAGTAAAAATATTCATTTTAATTTTACCCTAGCAGGTAAAATTTTCATTTTAATTTTACCTTAGTTGCAGGGTTCAATTGGGAACAATTAGTCCAATTGACCTAAACCAAAAAGCCAGCCCTGAGGGAAGGAATCCTTAGGGAGAGAGAAATAGCCCACAAGGTTTGCTGACCAGCAGGTTCAGTTGCATTTGGGGGGGAGGGGGGAACACTGTAGTGAGAAAGAAGTCTGAAAAGGAAGAGGGGTTGCTGGGAATTGCTGATACTGGGTGCTGGCTGACATAGTGGATGACAGCAGGGGATGACTTAATGCAGCACCATCAAGTTAATGTTCCACAGGCCAGGATACACCAGGCAAAGGGAGAACAAAGATCAAGTGGAGAACAAAAAATACAAAGCTCTAAACCCAAGGACTATAGGTTTTTGCCCCATATAATCCGACTGGATTCTAGGTACAGTTGTCTGAATCAAACAATCTTCTATTGTTAGCTGAGGACCTCTGCTGGATTCTGCTTTTCCCATCCAGTTGAGGGTGTGATAGCTAGCTGAAGGTCCTCTGGTTTATTCCTAGATTGAACTTGATCATGAGAACTGTAAAAGGTATGAAATCTTTCCTTTGTTTTACAAAAATTCTCAAACTCAGGAATCCTTAGGAAGTGGCTATGGCCACAAGACACCAAATCTGCCTGTTCCAGCAGGATTTGGAGCTATATGGCTTCATCTGGATTTTGGAGGTATGAAAACCCCATTTGAACTTAATGAGTGAGTATCTATTCAAATTTGGCAGGTCTGACTGCATAGATCAATTAAGGAAGGGGGAGAAGGTTGCATGGTTCAGTGAAATGCTTAGGGTTCCTGGCTTTTGGATTTGTGGCCTCTTCCAACAGTCCTATAAAAATACACATTACTGGTCTGGCCCTTGCTCCCCAGCAAGCACTTTGCACCAAGTCCAAGTGTGTAAATGTGTGTCTCTGCATGCCTTGAACCAAAAGAAAATGAACAGAAATAAAATATTCACCAAGTAACAAAGTGCATGGCAAGACATGTTTAGTTTGAAGCATTCACTGTTTTCCATTATAAGAGGCTTCTATGCTCAACTTCTGGCACCAAAATACTGACCATACTACACTGGCATTCTTCAATCTTGGAAGAGTATGGTATCGCACTCTGAAAAGTGGTTCTGGAACAGAGTGTCCTCTCCAGTGTGCGAATCCTGGGTAAAGTAGATATGGAGGATAGACTGTTACCCATGCAGCAAATCCCCCCCTCCATGTCGCTGAAATGGTCCAATGGAAAGGCAGAAGCCAATACAGTTGGTTCCAGTGTCGTCTCAGGAGTTGCCAGAATGTGACTGTGTTCAGCCATGAACTGCCTCAGGGACTCCGGCTCCGGATTTTGCCTCGAGGTTGACTCCTGAAGCCTGTTCCATAACTGGATGTAGCCACAAGGCAGTGGAGGTTTGGGATCAGAGTTTTCCTTCTCTCAGATGAGCTGCCTTCCCAGCTTAATGAGTCCCATCTACCCGGTGGCTGTTTAGTCACCTCTTATGACAACTACAGCCAAACTGAAGGCCTGTTCTTATCCCAGCCCCCAGGGGACTGACCATACTATAGCTAACACTAAATATAACAATCCTTTATGTTAGACATACATTCATCTACAAAAGCATTGATGTATTCCAGCAATAGCAATGTTGGACAACATTCAGACAGGTATAGTTAAGATAAAGACAGCTATTCATATTAAAGATGGATTTTCTGACAATGAAGGGCCATCAAAGAACTTATGGAACTTGAGAAGTCTGCTTAGACCAAGTCAGGAAATTATAAATATTTTTATCACCTCCTTCATTGAAAGAGTGGATCACTAAGACCTGAAGACTGGATGAAATGGAAAAATTGACTGTGTGTTTAAGGAATGACAAACAATGAATAGAGATGTTTCAGAAATTATTGGTAGACTTTATTGCAATGATTTTCAACCTTTTTCATATCACAGAACACTGAATGGTCAAGGCACACCATAGGTCTTTTGACAATTGACAAGGCACACCAAGCTGCTGGTGAGGGACTCACGTTCCCCAATGGACCTACTAATAAATGACCGTCTCCCAAGTTCCTGCAGCATATCAGTGTGCGTGGCATACTGGCTGAAAATCACTGCTTTGACTTTAATAACACAAGGTATAATTTCAATATGAATACTTGTAAGTTTTCTACCATGTTGTATTTATTAACTTTCAAACTGAAAAAAAATCTAATATAATATACAAGTTTGCGTTTATTCACCAAGGCTGCAAATCTGCATTATAGGGCTGCTTAAATCCCACTAACTTCAATCAATCTATGATGAGATTTGAGCAACCTAACAAAGCACTGTTGCAAGGAATTGTAGCCCAAAGCCCCCAAATTAAATATGCAACAACAGACAAGACAGTAAAAGAAGGAGGTGACCTCCAAACAAGTACACACACACAAAACTTAATTGTGAAAATGTCATTATAGGCCCAATACATAACAGCACAATGTGTTCTTGTGAAGCACAAATAACATTCCTTCCCATAAAAGTGGATTCTCATGAGTAGGAGTGTATCTGGAAATCACTTCCTTTGCTGCTTATTAAGTGCTGCCCCCACCCTGTGTTTCAATGACAGACAGATGTAAATTTATGCAATCTATATAGATATTTCAGATTTTATCTGGGCAGTGCAGGGACAAAGCATCCCATGTTGTTTTATAAACTCACTGGGCACAATCCACTCAGCTTTAAACACATATACAGCCCAATCCCACCTCCATCAATACAGCGGCACTGAAATGGCTACCACTGCATCCTTTGAGCAGGCAGTTGCAGACGTCTCCTCTAGATAAGGGAACAATCATTCCCTTTCTGGGGTAAGCCTCCATGATGTAAGGAGGTCTACTTGGATCTGCACTTGTGAAATTGCTGGAGCAGGTCCCCATGGACCAGTGCCATGCGATCAGGTCCAGTAAGGGGATTAAAATTTGGTGGCTGCCACTGAACTCGTCCCCTTCCTGGACCTAATCCGCCCATCCCCCACCCCATCGACCTCCCTGCTCCCATTCCACCCTTCCCCCACTCCATCCCACTTCCCCCACCACCTTATCTCATTGGTGGCTTCTTCTGGCTGCCCTGGAGCAAGCAGGAAGACTCCAGCTTTCCCACTGGCGCTCCAGTAGTGCATGAATTTGTGTGCTACTGAAGCGCCTTTAATGGCTGGCATATAGTTTCCAGCGCATACTGTTAGGCTGATGGGAAATAAGTTGTTCTTTTCAGTCTGGTTCCTTAAGGAGGGCAATTGATTTTGACAGATATGCAGACACATATCCCTGAGCCAAATTACCTTACCCCATTGGAAGATTTTTCCCAATAGCTTAAATTACTTGGAGACAGGGCTGAAGTTGGACTCAACTGGAAAGATTATTACATCCTCTGCAAAAGGCAGCTCTGAGCAGTGGCAGCACTAGGATTCGCATCAACCAATGCGGGAGGCCTGTGCGTCACCCCATGTAGTGGGCGGGGCAACGCCCCAGGTGGGCATGGTGATGTACCATCACCCCGCCCCCACTGGTTTTTTGGCTGTACCTTTTGATAGAACACAGATATTTCAATGTGGTTTGTTTCATTGCAATCTGCATGAAATTATGCATTGATTGATATATAACATGATGGTATTATTCCTCCAAACTCTGATTTTAGTGATTTTGAAAACTTGTAGAGTCACACAAATACACACACACCCCATGTCAACTTACTAACACCTTATTGCAGCAGTTCTCAAACTTTTACCACTGGGATCCACTTTTTAGAATGACAGTCTGTCCAGGACCCATTGGAAGTGATTTCATGGCCAGAAGTGACATCAAACAAATTAAGATAAATAATTATAAATAATTAAATTAAAATAGAATAATTAAATAAAGGGGAGCCAGTCCTGTTCCACCAAGTGAATCTACTCTGAAGTAAGTCCTATTGTGGTCAATGGGGCTTACTCTCAGGAAAGTGTGGGTAGGACTGCAGCCTGTGAGCCCAATCTTATGCATGTCTACTCTGAAATAAGTCCCATAGTGGTCAACGGAGCTTACTCTGTAGTCTGCCTACAATAACCCCCCCAAAATGAATCAGTGAGATTTCCAGCCCTCCCAGTGCCCAGTTTAAAGTTCTTCTATTTCAGACACATCAGAATAAAGACCCACCTGGCTTCACAAGTGCAAAATAGAAAACTCTCCCCTTACCATTCAAGCCTCCTTTTTGTTCTTTTTAGGGGGAGGCTGCCTTCTGTTTTGGGGGGGCTGCATTCATTGGATCGGGACCATTCTGGTGTCGTTGGATTCCTCTCAGCCTGCCCTTTCTGACGGACTATGGTAAGTATGCCTACTCACGAGTAAACGCGCGATACAGCTCACTTTCACTTTCCATAGGGCTCCATGCATTTTTTCCTTCTGGTTTTTTGGCCATAACTTTTGAATGAAAGGAGCGATTTCAATTCTGTTTTTTGCACTGCACTCCGCTGGCCATTCCGCATCCCACAGTGTATGGCATGACATGGTAGCTCCTAACCCCAGGATGTTAGCGCGTCCTCCCCCCACGGCACGTCACCCCCCCAGCGCATCACCTGATGTGGCCCGCACCCTCCGCACCCTCCTAGCGATGCCAGTGACTGTGAGTTTTATACAAAGGCTGCTTGTCATCCTCCTTGCAAGCGAAGGAGGAACAAAAGAAAGGGAACAGGGAAAGGGTTATGCTAAGGTGAGTGGGTGGGGCAGGAAGGGAAGAAGGATTTTAGCCCAAATCCTCACCCCACCCCCCTTTCAGCATAGTTGAAAGGAAAGAGGGGGGAATTGGATTCAAAACTTGCTTCTCCTTTCAACACAACTCCCCACACCTACAGGATAATCACCAAAGCCTCTCTAATGCCTCTGTTCACTTCTTGGCTGAAGGAAAGAGGGACTGCAAAGGGTTGTCCCCACAGTTGATGCTGTGGAGCTCAAAAGCACAGAAGGGGTAGGAAAGGAAGGGTAGAGGAGAAAAAAATTATTATTCTTATGAGCCACTTTCTTTTAAGTAGGTTGATATTTATATACCAATATTAATATCATAGATTTACTTTGCAGTACATTTCCTCAATCATACTTTTCATCCTGTTTTAGATAAATGGAAGAGGCATGGTTTCGCAGCTATTAACAATATGGTAAAAATTAATTGCTATAGGAAGGGAAACTTAGCCCTGAGGAACACAGTAGAATAAAATAATGAAGGGCTGAAAGAATTTCACATTAAGTATGGAATGTTCAATTCTCTCTCATATCCAGAAGGCAATTTTGGGACCTTATGTTCAGATACTTTGTCTCATGATAACAAAAATATTCTTCTTAGCATTTATGTGCTAATATTTATTAAAGTGAATCGTGGATGAAAATTAATACTGAATTACACTGTGAAGAATGTGTTTGTTCCCGCTCATGAAGACACTTAATTTAGTTTCAAAACAAGAGCAGTGAAGCTATGGAATAATGCATTAGGATTCAGGAGATCTGTTGTGATGTTAAACTTGAATTTTACATATTAATGCTTTGCTAAGTTTTTATTAGCTGTTGCTTTCTTGATCTCATTCTTATGTGAAAGTGAAGGCACAAAATAAGCAAAACCATTAAACAAAACTTTTAAAGTCTTTTTCTATTATTGTGCTTCCATTTCTCATGTTAAATATTCATTCTGCCTGCTCACTCATCTGCCATGTAACCAAACACATGATATTCTAGCACACAAAATATATCCTAATCATGATGCATTCTTTGTAATGTCAGCAGTTGCATTAACTGTATTTTTTAACCCAATCTCATGCAATCCAGATCACATACATTAACTCAAAACCAATCCTAAACTGTGCTGGTGCAGCCAGGCCACATGCCCTCCATTGTATCCAGTACAGCCCAGAAGCAGGTTGGAGGCCTCCTCAGGGTAAGGAGATATTCCCCCCCCCCTTACTTCTAGTTACGTCCCAGCCTGCCCAATACCACTACTTGAATCTGTTTTAGTTGGTGCAGGTCCAAGCAGTACCATTTAAGCTGCCAGACCTGGGAGGGAGGATAAGATGCTCTGCTGATCCTGCCTGGTCTGACTGTTACCCTGCACATGCCTGATCTCGTCTGATCTTGGAAGCTAAGCAGGGTCAGGCCTGGTTAGTACTTGGATGGGAGACCACCTGGGAATACCAGGTGCTGTAGGCTTATACCACAGTCTTTCGAGACTGAAGGTTGCCAACCATGATATGCCCTCCTCTGCCCAGAAACACCTCTCCCCGCCTCTGATCCACCCTCTCTTCCACCCTCCACCACGTGGTGTAGCTCTTACCTCCACTGGTGGCCAATCTTCAGGATGCAGCATCAGTGGGCAGCACAGGCCTCACCACCAGTGCTGCCTACTTGGGCAATGCAGCAAACATGTTTTACAGCATATTTGTGACACTAGTACCAGTATAGCAGTTGCTGCAACGGCATTTCAGTGAAATAGGATTGTGCTGACAGCATCTCTTCTTTCACCGAAAAATATGTAGGGTCTATTTTAAACTTTAAAAGTGCAAAAGAACCAAATGGGTTTGTAAAAAATGTTCAGTACTAAGTTAACCTTGATGGCAAAGCAAGACAATAAGGGTATCTTCATCAAGTGTCACATGTTGCACAATGCTCTCTTGTACTAACTGATTAGTCAAAAAAGGATTCTTGCATGGGTTTGTCTAGCTCTTGCATCTTTTAATCTTCTTAGCAACCCAACTGATCTCATCATAACCACTATTGATAAGGGATGCTGCTATGTTTAGTGGAGGACTGGAAGATTGGAAGAGAGGTGGGAGAGCTCAACCACTGTTCACGTGCCTGGTCGCAGCAGACCCTCCAAATCAGGCCAGGGACTGAGGTCATTCAGCCTTCTGTCCCTCACCTCTTATCTAGCATCACACAATGACACTGATGTTAGAGGCAGAATTTCCAAAGGTGGAACAGAAGGAAAACTCCTTCTGCTTGGTCCATTTGACCTGTGCTGAGCCCGAGTCCTCAATGAGCCTTCTGCTCCATATTTGTGAGTTTTCATATCTGCTGCCCCTAACCATGAATTCCAATTGGTTTTCATTCTGAGGCCGAGAAAGTCCTGGAGTGCGTGGGTGCCATGCTTTCCTTCCTCCACTTTGTCCTTTCCCCCAGTGCTTTAGGGACGCTGTTTGAAATTGCTACATTTGCTATTACAACTGGCAATTTTCTTAAGGCAAGAACACCTTGGCATTTGAGGTGTGTGTGTTTGTGCACTCCACAATACTTCTTATGGTGGGGGGGGGGGTCGTCTTACTAAGAGGCCAAGGGATTTTCAGCACCTTAAACTATTTGTGCAACTGGAATAGGATTCTGACAAGGACATGGGGATCTGTCTTCATCAGGCTTCTGTTCACCACCATTCTTCCTGCCAGGTTTGCCTGACAGTCATGTTGGGTTAGTGTGCAACCTACCTGCCAGTTCTCCAACTGAATGGTTTAAGGTCTAAACCCCTGCCTTTTGAACATCTGCAAGTATGGTAAGTAAAATTATTTCCTTTTACTCATCCAGCTCAGCTTTACGGCTCTTGATTTTCCCCATCTCCCATTGCAAGTACAACAAGCTTAAAATATTTGTACTATGTGATCAAGTGAGTTTTTAAACATCACAGATCTGTGGTTTTAGAACTGATTTTGCTCTGTGGTTTTAGGGCTGAAATATTACCCTTTGATTTCAGTGGGATATAGCCAAAGATGTATTTAACTCTCTCATTGAAATCAATGGGGTTTTAAAATACAAAACTTTGGCAAAGCATATATGAAGATAGTTGGAAACAATCCTAAAAATTGTTTCCTATATGTTTGCCCTGTTTATAACTTTCACATGCCATTGAGGAAGTACCCTGAATGCTTTGTTGTTTTAATAGAAATGTGATGAATTTTAAATAAATAATTAAAAGGATTACTTGGAACAAAATAAGTGCTGTAATTTCTGAGTAAATAGAGGGCTATACTATTGCTGGGCAGTATACTTATTGTGTGCTCTGTACATTAGACCTTTCTATTTACTTTCTTCATAAACATTTTCAGAATGTTTCAGCAGACCCCACACCGATGCAGGAAAATCACTAGGACGAAGAAGATAAACATTTTCAGAATGACTTCCAGGGATAAAGACTATATTCTAGTTGTCTTCTGCAGTATCCTGCTACTACTAATACTCTTGAACATCAATGAAATTGAGACTGTAAGAGATGGGCAGCCCAATTCTATCCTGTGCTGGAATAGGCAGGTCAACTGACCTTCGCTGTATCCAGTACAGGGTAGGAAGTGGCTGCTGCACAAGTCGGAGTAAGGGAATTTATTTCCCCTTACCCTGTGTAGCACGGCAGCCACCACAATGCGGCTATTTGGATCTGCGTCAGGATCTCAGAAACCTGGGCTGGCCAGGAGGGGGTGAGGATACAGCCTAGGTAACCCAGGCCAGTCCTACCCCTCTCCTGGGCCCAATCCATCTACCAACCCACCCTCCCTCACCCTAAAATGCCCCCATTCTGCCCTTCCACCACCCTCTCCAAATTCTTACACCAGCTGCACTCAGCCAGCACAACCTTACCTGTTATCGGCAGTCTCTGCACATCTGTGCACTGGTGTGACTCTGGACTAGTAAAAAACATGCTTACATGCTTTACAGCATGTTTGTGATATTCTTGGGGCCAGCATAAGGGACTTACACCAGCTGAGCACACCATTAGGATTGCGCTCTTAGATTGTTAGCCCTTTGGAAGCAGGGAACCTTGTACTGATTTATTTTGCTATGTTTAACCGCTTTGTTAACTACTCTTTGTTGAAAAGTAGTATATAAATATTCCTAATATTAATAATACAAAGGATCACTGCCTACATTGTAGTATCCCTTTTAGTATAATCAACTGAGCCAGCCTGTAGCAAATTTGAAAAATAGAGAACCAAATTTCAAACCAGAGTTTGATTATGGTGTGACTAAAATTACAGCTAAAACAAACACAGTTTCCTGAGTTCAGACAACCTGCAGAGGTATGGTTAGTTTAGAATCAAAAGTAGAACCCTTTTATCTTCTTTCTGGAGTATGTGGGGGGGGGGAGGGAATGGACATGAACCTGTGGATCTCCAAGACTTGTTCAAGCTATTGGAAATTATTGTTTCCTGTTACAACAGAACTGAGCCATTGGTTCACTGATCCATCTAATATTACACACAAAGGGCTTAATCTGATCCTGCATTTAAAAAGGAAAAAAACTGAAAATGGTAATGATCAGATAAACTAAACCAGTAGTTCTCACACATTTAGCATCGGGACCCATTTTTTAGAAAAAGAATCTTGTTGGGACCCACCGGAAGTGATGTCATGACTGGAAGTAACATCATCAAGCAGGAAATTTTTTAACAATCCTAGGCTGCAATCCTGCCCACACTTACCCGGGAGGAGTCCCATTTACTATCATTGTTAAAAGCATATACATAGTAGCTTGTTAAAAGTACAGATCAGTAACATTTCCCCAAATGCAGTCACATGCTATGGCAGTATCAAGTCTAATAAATTAAAAATAAAATATTGAAATGAATGGAGACCCACCTGAAATTGGCTTGCAACCCACCTAGTTGGTCCCGACCCACAGTTTGAGAAACACTGAACTAAACTCTTATTAAAAAGGAATATTAAAAATATAGCAGTTATCAATTTATAATTTCTCCAATTGCATAATGTTCTTTCTCCAAATTGCATAATTACTTCTGCTCAGTTTGACACTTTTAATGTACACCATAACAAAAAAAAAAAAAAAAAAGCAGATCACAAGAACCAACAACTGTTGTAATACAATTCTGCAATATACAGGAGTCTATCTTTCAATTGATGTAAGCAGTGAAAAACTACGATGACAAACATTTCTTCTAGTGTACAAGAGAACTATTGATCAAATGTCAAGCACATTATTTTTACATAAACAATGATTACATTATCCTTGGTATCAACCATGCATCATCTGATTTGTCTAGCATGCTATTATTTAGGGCATGCTTCTCAGTGAAGTAAATAACAAATTTTTAATGCAGTGATTTTTAGAGCAAGGAACATTTGTGCAATCATAACTGGAGAGAACAAACATTTGAACTAAGCTGTACTGAGAGGTCTAGAAATATTCTAATTAGGCCAAATTTCATAAGTTGCATCCTAGTCCAAAAGTGCAGTCTTGGACATATGTTCTCGGGCATGTCCCATTCTGTCCAATGAGGTTCAACTCCCATAACATTGTGCATTAAAATGTGCATGTCTAAACACTGCAGTCTAAATAGCTAATATGAATCTCCAGTAAGTACTGGACATTGCAGCTAAGCCTGGACATTTTTCAGAACTTGACAAAAATACCATTTTTCACATATGTAAACTACTTGGGTAATATTTAGAATGTACATCTAATGCAGCTGGATGACTTCACTAGTATCATAACATTCCATAAAGTGTTGAAATACCAGAAAAATTCAGCACCAACTACCAGCGGAAAACATGAATGAAAAAATGATATTATATCAGAAATCATATCAGAAATAAAAGGCACAAAATCATAAAAGATCTGTGATACAGAAGACAGCCTGCAATCATCACACTATTTTTGAAGGAATTTTCTTTGTAGACCAGGAATTGCAGTCTAACATACTGCTAAACAATGCTTTAAGACTGCAATTCTAAACTTACTAGGGAGTAGGTCCCTCTGAACTCAAGTGGAGCTTACTTCTGAAAAAAAAATGCTGTTAATGCTTATCTGGTACAGAATAATACAAATCTTTGTAGATACCTTAAGCTTCATGTGTTGATTAGTGAAGGCTTGATCAAAGCATTACACCAAAACTCCAATTAATGACTAATAGCCCAGTCCTGTGCACACTTACCTGGAATTAACTCCGATTGACTCTAATGGGGCTCACTTCTGAGTAGTCATGTATAGGGCTATCCAATATCCTATCCAACTTTCAGCACTGATGCAACCATGCCAATGGGGCACATGCTGCATTCTGCAGTGAGGGGGGCAGTCACAAAGGCCTCCTCAAGGTAAGGGAATGTTTGTTCCCTTACCTTGGGAATGCACAGTGGCTGCATTGGCACTGGAAAATTGGATAGGATTGGCCCCTAAGGGCCTAATGTTTTCCAATGTCAATGCAGCCACAGTGCAGCCCTGAGGTAAAGGAACAAATGCTCCCTTATCTTGAGGAAGTCTTTGAGACTGCCCACCATCACCAAGAGATGCAGCAGATGCCCTGTTGGCATAGCTGCATTAGGGTTGGAAAGTTGGATAGTATTGGGCCCTTAGTCAATAATTTAGTTGCTGCTGGAAAGTTGGTTAAGATTGGGCCATTACACCACAATCAGGGACTAATTTACAGAATATGTGTGCTCAAAAGGAGAGTAAGCAAGATATTAAGGATAAAGTGTGTGCGTGAACGTAATGAAGGTGCATGAAGGTCATCATTCATTTTATTTATTTGTAAATAATTTATTTATTTAATTTATACTCTGTATATATAATTTATACTCTGTATATATAATTATAAATATATAATTTATACTCTCTTTCTTCCCAAAGGGCACCCAAGGCAAACAAAGTGTATTCTTGAAAGCCCACAGCATGGAACCTATGAGGAACAGTGATCATTACTCAGTCGTAGTCTGTAAATCTCATGAATTTAGATAGTTGCTAAATCTGGTCATTATATTTGTTTATATGGATCACATATAATCATAAATTATTAACAGTTTTAGCATACACATTCACATACACAAATACATACATTTTACATGCACACACACAATCTGTTCCCTTCAATTATACAAAGTATCCAATCCCAATTGCTTATAAACTAGATAATACTGTCATTACCACAAACAAAATACACTGTATCAAATTCAGATGAAGAAAAAAACCCCTACAAATTCAGTTTTTACGTATTTCTCCAGCAAAAACATCTACTGGTTTTAGTGTGCATTCATTGTCCTCTGAACCTGAGTGAGTGTACTAGCAAGGGACTGAATGAACATATACTAGATGAACAGATACTAGAGAGATACAATAGTAACTTAACCATTCACAGATATTTAAAGCCTAAGGGTGGGGGAAAAACTCATTTGTTTCCAATCAGTCTCTCTTTAAGTCTTTACTGTTGTTCTTGTTTTCTCTTTTTGCCCTCCAAATGATGCCAAGCCGGACTTCAGAAAATCGATTACCAAATGAAGTGATGAAAAATGAGCCTGCTAACTTTCAGCACAAATGCATGTGCTTTCGCAATATCCTGAAGCGTTTCTTTTTCAGATATTCTTGAGATTCTTCCTTATGAGCTAACAGTTTTATTGATCCTCTAAACAGAATCAGACTTCTAACCAAATGCTTCAGATCACTGGTTTTTTTTCTGAGACTTGAAGAACATAACATCACTTGCTTGCAGTTCATATTAAGCAAAAATTATTATTTGCTGATTTCAAACTCCCAATTATCCGAACACATTTCATCCCCACTATACTCTTCAAACTTTAATTGAAAGATTTGCTATCCTGATTTCAAGTATAAGGGGGTGGCTGAAGGGTGTTAATGTTGTTAAAGATTTGAGCATGCACTGCAAGATAACGATGAAGGTTTAAATAAACGGAACACATCCATGCCCTCTGACAATGCTTATTGCTTTGAGTAGGTTTTGGACACAATAGATTATCATCCCAATCTCAGGAGCTTTTGCAAAAGGAATGATAAGAAAATCACTATAGTATGGATTAACATGGGAAGAACAAAACAGCTCTAAGGAAGCTCTGGATATTGCAGAATGGCTATTGAAAGGAACTGTAAGGTGAAAAATTGTCTTATTAAACCTTCAGTGAAGCTGAAGAAAAAAAAATGTGCCTGCTAAAGACTCTGGGCAAAGCCCTATACTGGTCCACCCCATAACCGCCTCACTTGCCCCCTGTTGGCACAGTGGGGTACTACCACTAACACAGGGTTTAGGAGTCATTCTCACCATGTCGGTCCTCATAGGTGTGGCTCCTATAGCTTGGTTCAGTGTCCACCCTGGCTGACTCCTGACACAATTTTGCCTTACACCATTTCTCAGAGGTAACAATAAAAAAGCCACACTACATGCCCTGGAGAAACACAAAGAGGATACAGGGCATGCAGTACAATCCTGACCATGCTGACTGAGATATAAATCCCACTAGTTCAATTGGGCTTATTCCTTAGTAAATTAGTTTAGGATGCAGCCTAAGTTGGATCTTCAAAAGGCCCTTGCACTACCAAACACACTCTAAGTATTTTTTCCTCATTAAACTTTGTTCTTAAGACTGGTTAGGCATTAAAGTTGCAAATGTTTGTTCTTCAAAAGACAGAGAGATTAAAAGCAACTAAAAAGAGAGAGAAAGGAAGCATGCGCTCCTTTGGAGGAGTTGCGATAGGAAGATTCCGTTGAGAAAGAGTGGAAGAAGCTTGAAACACATCAGATCAATTTCAAGAATAAAAGTAACCTTTTATAACACTTGTGGATATATCCTTCTTGTTTTCATTGTTGACCAAGGCTGCAATCCTATACACACTTGCTTGGGAGTAACTTCCATTGAATAGAATGGAACTTACTTCTGAGCAGTCATGCCTAGGATTGTGCTGTCTGTTTTACTTCTGCATTGTTTTCTAAAGCCAAGGGATAACAATTGATCTTCTTACATTTGACATGGAAGCAACCAGGGCACATTTCAAAAAAAAGATGGGCAGCCCAGTGGGACTACATGTACTTTTGCATTTACTTTTGGATTTGTACTTATACAAATCCATCTATTTGTATAGTTACCTCCTGAGGCCATTGTAGAACAATTCACATACACACAGATCACTCTTTTGCCACAGTCCCACACACAATTTGGGGCATTTGGTGGGCCACTGTGAGATACAGGAAGCTGGACTAGATGGGCCTATGGCCTGATCCAGTGGGGCTGTTCTTATGTTCTTAATTTGTGACCCAGGTTGGCTCTCAGAAAAGATCTGAATTATTGTTGAAGTGTATATGCAGATTTCAATTACTAGAGTGAATGCTATATTTTATTCATCATTCACAGCTGAGCAGAAGCAGTGATTGTGCATTTTAATGTTTTTGTGGTTACTAAATTTGGAGATTAGGAACCAGCTGCTACGAATTAATGGAGTACTGTAACAATGTGATATGATAGACATTATATACATCAATATGTCTCAGTGAAGGTGCCTCACCTGCAACTGTTCTTTTGCGATGGGCAGAAAAGTTGCATTATGTCTTGTTAGCACTGCTTCCATTGAAATGTTTCAATGGGAGATGGAAGTACTGTACTTAACCAAAGCAGGATTATTTCCACTGGTAACACATAGTAAAAACAATTCTGCTACAATTCAGGCAAAATCAAGCAAATGTAAGTCCACTGGTTCAATGAGAGAGTTAAACATGTGCCAACAAATATATCAACACTGTTGCCATTGGGGCTCAGTGGACAGATACCTGGCCTTCAGCTGGGGTTCAAATCCCCTTTCTGGTATAAGCTAACTGGGTGGCAAATCACTTTCTACTTCGGTTCTCCACCTGTGAAATGGGCATCATGGTGAATAGAGCTGATAGAGCTAGCTAAATGTAGAAGTAGCTTGTGTATTGTGCAGTCTAAGAGTATTAGAGTTCAAGCCTATGCATGTCTACTCAGAAGTACATTCCATTATAGTTAAAGGGACTTACTCCCAGGAAAGTATGGATAGGATTGCAGCCTTAGCTGGGAAGTCAATGGTGCAAATCTCACCCTGGCCAGAAATGAACCAGGTGGCCAATACTCTCAAGCTCAGATTCCTGAATTTCAGGATACTAGTCTGGTTTTCAAAACCCGATAAAATACACTAGAAAACCACTATGCATGTGTTACTACTATTATGAATGAAATAAGAACTGTGACATTTGCACAGAGTATTCTATAAATAGGTTGGATTTATAGTAAGAACATAAATGCTAAACATATCATCCTTTCACCAAACCCCAAAAACTATATACTATATTGTGTAAAATTTGTGAAGGGTATTCCCATTGTACCTAGGGATTCCACAGCCATTCCATAACTTTGCAGTTCGCTTTCCTAGAGCCATTCCACCAACACTTTACAGGTGATACTTAAATCACTTTGCATGAAGGCTCTTCTCTCTGCCTCTAGCTCTTTTACTGTGTCCAATGCTAGGAGCTCTTTCCTCACAGTAGTAATATGTCTCTTCCCCCACCCCCACTCCTGCATTCTGAAAACAGAAAGTTATGTTCATTCCATTGGGAAAGCATATGATCACCTTCATGTACTGCACCTTGCAATGCTTAAGATGCTTTTCAACAGGAAAGAGTCCTTTTGACATTTACACCATTCAGCATTTTAGCATGTGTCAATCCTACAACTCTGTGCCACTGCACCTGGCTACAGCAGATCATGTTGTCCTTATGTCCCATATTTACAACCGCATAACAAAACCAATATCATACAATTAAGATACAATTCAATTAATCTGTTACAACTCTTTCCTATCCAGGAAATCATATTCTACTCCAGGTGCTTCTATTCAAGGCATGCCAGCTAAAACATCCATCCTTTTATTAGAATGGTTCTAAGGATGAAAGTGTGGTCAAGGAAAATTTCTTCTAAGGGTGCTTTCACACATGACATATGCAGACCCAATCCTGGTATTGCTCAGTCTTAAAGTGCAAGATCTCTATAGCTAACATGTTTCTTAAACAAACAATACTCTTTAGTATTCCATGGGGTTTCCTTCCAGATGAGTATTCATAGGATTGGAAACTTGGCAGCCAAATTCATATTGGTCACTTTTTCTCTCCTATTTTCTACCTCGCATTAACCATATTCACATGTGTGAGCAAGCAGCAGCTCAAAGCAGTTTTTAGTGGTCATGTCTGAAAACACCCTAAAAGGTCACACTAATCCTCGTGAAATGATGCTGGGGTAGGTACCTTTACTCTGGGACTTCTCTCTGCCTCTAGCTCTTTTACTATGTCCAATGCTATGAGTTCTTCTTTCCTCCCTATAGTTATATGTCTTCCCCCCACTCCTGTATTCTTGAAAAGAGAAAATTATGTCCGTTCCATGGGGGAAGCTTTGGGCAGTGGCATGCCCCAGCAATCTTTAGGATCACCCTCTCGTAGTGCTCCACTCAGCGCATTAGCACATGGCCATCCTGCACAACGCTACACCTCGGAGGGACACTCCACGCACCTCCCAGCCCCTCCTCCTCGGTGTGTCCTTCCCTTTGGCTGAGTGTTTGGTCTGGCCACCCTCTCTCTGTGCCAGGTGGGTGCTCCTCCCACCCCACCCATGTGACAACAATAATAACAACAACAACGATGGTGATGAAGATGATGAAGGCGCGCGCCTGCCGCCCCCCCCCCCGGGTACTCACACCAACGCGTGGTAGATGAACGCCCAGCCTCTGGGTCTCTCCAGCACGTTGTAGAGATAGTTTTGCAGCCTCCTGTACTTGGCGTTCCGCCGGTAGGTCGGGTTGGTGCTGTAGGAGAGCGGCTTCCCCAGCAGGCTCATCCGGGCTCCTCCTCGCTTGCCTCTCCGGCTCTCCCGCAAGCCGAGCCCGCCGCCGGTGCCCAGGAGGAGCAAGCCGTCCCCTCGGGGCGCAGCCGAGTTCAGGAGCACCCTGCTGCGGCCCGACTCCACATCCTTCATGCCACCGCCGCGCCCCGCCGAGCTGCTCTTCAGCCAGAGCCCGGCGGAGCCGCCCTGCTCGTCTCCTCCGCTGTGGCTGCGGGGCATGGCATCCCGGCGGGCGCAGAAGCACCAGCGGCGGCCGCGGCGGCAAAGGGTGCCGGCACCCGCTTGGCTGGAGGCGGTGGGAGGCGCGCTGCCTCCTCCAGGCGCGGGGGGAAGGCGGGGGAGGGAGAACAGCGGCGGGGGCAGGAGGGGCCTCTGGCTCTCCCCACAGCTCCCGCCCGGCAGGAAGGGGGCAGGGGGAGCCGTGGGGGCCACCTTGCCGCCCCACAGCAGGGAGTGTGCCGGCGAGCCTGGGCACGTCTGCTCACTGGGGCTTACTCGCGGGATTGCAGCCCGTCTCCTCTCACGCGCGTCCCCCCCGGCAGGCTGCACACCGCCTCACCTCCATAGCCGCCGCCTGTCCAGGTGGAAACTTGGGAAAGGAAGCGACGGCGCAGTCAGTCCCACGGGGGCTTGCTCCCCGCGCCAGGGAGTGCTGCCCGCCCGGGAGAGAGCTCCGGGTCCGGCAGGAACAGCCTCAAACGCCGCGAGGGGGGGAGAGGGAAGCAGGCGCTGCCTGCATTTGTAGGGCGAGGGGAAAAGCCGGGCAGCCCTGGGAAGACGCACGCCTGCTGCCGCCCTGGCTTGGCAGGGTGTTTGGCCCAGGCTGGGGAGGCGCTCCCAGGCAGGCTGTTGCTCTCCGTCCTAAACGCAGGAGAAAGTCACCGCCGGCAGCGGCAAAGGAAACCGACCTGGAGAGGAGAGGGCAGGGCAGGCGCCCGCGCGTAAGGCACCCAGCGCGTCTGTCAGCCAGTCAGGACGGCGACGCGGGCGAGAAGGAGCAGCTGCTGGCTGTGGCCTGAGGAGTTCTCCGCTGGAGAGTCAGAAAGCCCCGGGAGTAGCAAGCAGGAAGCGGGGGGCGGGGGGGGGGGCGGAGGACGGATCTGTCATTCCGAGCCCAAGCCTCTGCTCAGAGTCAGAAGCAGCCCCATTCAGGTCAAGTCTAGTCCCCTCCTAGTCAAGAGAGTCTACTCCCAGGGAAGTGTGGACCACGGCAGCCTCCGGGTTCAAGCCGAGGCATGTCTACTCAGGAGTAAGTCCCATTCGAGTCAAGGGAGCGTACTGCCAGGGAAGCGTGGCTAGGGTGGCAGCCCCCGCCTGGCACATTTCCAAGGGTTGAGATGCTGCTCGCTCGCTCTCTCTCTCTCGTGGCTTCAGTTCTTCTCCGGGGCTATTCCCAGGGTCGCACCACGCGTTGCCCACCCCTGGCCCGCTGCGCCCAGAAAAGCGGTGCCCAGCCTTTCCGGAGCCCGGCCAGACGGCGACGACGTTGCCCCGGTGATGTGAGTGCAAACTAAATCCCACGGTGGGGGGCGGAAAGAAGGGGCGGGCGCCCTTCAGTTGCTTTTGCAAAGTCCCGCCAAGTCGCAGGAAGTTTCGCCCCACCTCAGCTGCCTGCAGTGCCAAGGTGCGGATGGATGGAGTCCGTCAGGTTCTATCCCTGGGCTCGGAGGGAGGCGTCCGCCGCCGCGCTCCTGAAAAGCACAGCATCTTCTCCCTTCTAGCCTGGCTCATGGGGCACCTCTTGGAGAAGCAGGGGGTCCGCAGGCTTGCAGGAGGTCCTACTGACCAAACGCCCGAACCTAGGCTGTCTACTCAGAAGTAAGTCCCATTAGAGTCAATGGGGCTTACTCCCAGTAAAGCATGGCTAGGATGGCAGCCTTAGAGCCTAATCCTATGCATATCTACTCAGGAGTAAATCCCATTATAGTCAATGGAGCTTACTCCCAGGAAAGTGTGGATAGGATGGCAGCCTCAGAACCCAATGCTCTGCATGTCTGCTCAGGAGTAAATCCCATTATAGTCAATGGAGCTTATTCCCAGGTCAGTGTGGACAGGATGGCAGCCTTATTCCCTGCCCGGCACAAGCGCTTCCTCTCCCTGCCTCTGAAGCAATGTGCTCTTGCTAGCGGGAGTCCCCCCCTCCCACGTGACCCCTTGGCAACTCCGCCGCTCCGCGCCAGGCAGACAGCTGGAGCGCCTGCCCACGTTGGGTGACTCGTCTCCTTGCCCTGCAGGCTCCCTCGCGCAAAGTGGTGCGAGGAGCGCAGGGGAGGAATTGGCTGGGAAGGCGCTGCAATCCAGGCAGGCAGACCACTGGTAAATAAGTCCTATAGGTAGGGAATTACATCCCACGCGGAGCAAATGGGGATTCTCCACTCTGGCTTGCCTCCTCTTCCTCCTCTTCTTCACTGCACCTGCATTTCTCTAGTCAAAGCAGAAGTCTTGGCTTCCTGTTGCTCGGATCTCGTGGCCGTTTTTGCATACTGCGGCTGTAGCTCAGCGTGACATTCATTTCCTAATATCAACTGCGCCCAGCCCTGCCATCCACACACACACACTCTCAGAGGCAAGCTGCTTTGAAAAGAAAACAGGTCAGGAAATGATGCTGTGACAACAAGCGTGGCAAGGAAGAGAAATGATGAGCCTCTGGGAGGCTAACCACTGCTCCAGACCTTTTGCTCTCCAGGATTAATCTTGTGTGTTTGTTTTGTTGCCAGACATTACACTTAAAAGGATTAGAGGACCATTATAAAGTTCTTCATATGTCTTCTTTTAACTTGTTTTCTGCCATTGAGAAAAATGTATTAAACAAGATTAGCTGATCAATGTGATTTTTTTTTCACTTTACACTCCATAGTTGCAATCATAAACACACATTGGATACACTGGGATTTACTTCCTCATAAACATGTTCACTGTTGGTTCCATTGCTATGCGGAAGAAAAAGCTGTCATCTTTTTAATCCACTTAAACTGTAAAAGCAGGTGCCCAAGCAAATGTCTATAAAAGTGGGGTGTTAGTCTAAGTCAGTGGTTCTCAAACTGTGGGCTCCCTGGGGAGCTTGGAAACTAGCCAAGGGAGCTGTGGAATCCTTGCAAAAAACCCACCGCTCTATACAATGTATAAATTGCAACCCTAATGGGGAGCCACAGCCAATGGCCCAGTAGGTCAAGGGAGCCACCCGTCGAAAAAGTTTGGGAACCACTGGTCTGTTTAGTGAAACTAATAGAAATCAGAATTGGTGCAGGGATATAACTGTAAGACTTGATTTTTTATACAACAAAGATGGTATACTACTGATTGCAGCTTTATTTAAATTTATTTAAATTCAGAAGCCACTAAGGACCCAATCCTATCCAATTTTCCAGTGCCGGTGCAGCTGAACCAGTGGGGCATGCACTTCATCCTGTGGTGGGGAGGCAGTCACAGAGGCCTGCTATAGGTATGGGAACATTTGTTCCCTTACCTCAGGGCTGCATTACAACTGCACTGGTGCTGAAAAGTTGGATAGGATTGGGCCCTAAGGCTGCAATTCTAAGAATGCTGTCCTGGGAGTAAGCTCCACTGAACTCATGGAACTTACTTCTGAGTAAGTATGCCTAGGATTGGGGAGTAATGAAGTAATCATGAGCACCACTTTGAGCATAGGAAAGATGTTGTTGTTGTTGTTATTAATAATAATTTGTACCCCGCCTTTTTGCCCAACGGGCAAATCAATCACCTATTTCCAATCTGGGAACCTTCCTTTGTGCAGCAGGCCCTTCTGAGAGGCAGAGTACAATGACACCTGCAGGGTCACCAGGTGTTGGGATTGTAGAGGACTCTTCAGGCAGCTGTTTTAAGAAACAAGCATCAGTCAGGAATTGTCCCTTCCCAGAAACTTGCTTTTTTATGCAGGTGAACAGGCGGGACTGGGGTGAGAGAGAACTGTTGGGGAGAACTCTTGCTAGAAGACTCCTTAATATTCTTTCACATTGATTTGCAAGAACAACTGTATGTTGTGCATAGAGCACACACGAGACTCTGCCCAGGCCAACCCACTGGTTGGGTCTGGATTTGCAAGAGCCAGAGGATGTTAAAAGTAAGCCTGAGTTTTTAACATTTGAGTAATGCTGCTAACACATTGGTAGTTTTGGTTCAAGTGTCACGTCATTTAAGGAAACTGTAGCATTCAGCAGAAGTGCAAAAAAACAAGCATAGGGAGGGGGCAATCTGTTCCCATAGCCTAGACCAGTGTTTCTCAAACTGTAGGTCGGGACCCACTAGGTGGGTCACAAGCCAATTTCAGGTGGGTCCCCATTCATTTCATATTTTATTTTTAATATATTCGACTCGATGCTACCATGGTATGTGACTGCATTTGGGAAAATGTTACAGACTTGTACTTTTAACAAGCTACCATGTATATTTTTTTTAAACAATGATAGTAAATGGGTTTTGCTCCTGGATAAGTGTGGACAAGATTGCAGCCTCGGATTGTTAAAAATTTTCTTGCTTGATAATGTCACTTCCGGTCACGACATCACTTCTGGGGGGTCCTGATAGATTCTCATTCTAAAAAGTGGGTCCTGGTGCTAAATGTGTAAGAACCACTGGTCTAGACCAATCTGCCCCAAAGTTCTCCTTCAAGGGCAGGTCATTTTCACAGCTCTCACTTTATTTTATTAAAAAGTTCACAAAGCTATATATTTCAGTTAATTTTCCAGGCACGTTTTTGTTGCAGTAATTTTACAGCTCTC
Organism: Tiliqua scincoides; assembly: GCF_035046505.1. Taxonomy (NCBI): domain Eukaryota; kingdom Metazoa; phylum Chordata; class Lepidosauria; order Squamata; family Scincidae; genus Tiliqua; species Tiliqua scincoides. The sequence goes on along the minus strand of NC_089821.1, from coordinate 177,717,551 downwards.
ATCTGTTGTTGTGTAGGATGCAGACATCCTTCCTCAAAGTAGACATGTTTCTGTTTCAACCAAATTCTCAGCTCTCAAACAGTGATATTTTGTGACTGGGAAAATGCATTCCTCCCCTGCCAATTAACACATCATGTGCAATACCATATGTTTTGTACAATGTAGTTATGTATCAGAAGCACCCAACAGATCAGGGGTGTCAAACTCATTTCAAACAGGGGGCTGAGTAACATTCATGGCAGCTTCTAAGGGCCGGAAATGACATCATTAAGCTGGAAGTGATGTCATAAAGCAGATGTTGGCCAGAAATAAACATTGTGTTCTTAGGTAGGAACTCATTAACTTCAACTGACAGAAGAGAAAATGTGCAGATCTTGATCTTATTTTCAAGTTATGGGAGAGCATAGTTATTATATGGGCTGCCCTTCCAGCAGTGCCACTTCTTCCAAGGCATCTCTTCTGAGCTCAGCAGCTGAGAGGTGGTCTGTAAAGTGATCAGTGAAGTCACTAGGGTTGCGAGCTGGTGCGAGAGGCCAGCATGTCACCCTTAAGATGGACCTCCTCCCACGCAGTGGACGGGGCAGTGCCCCAGGCGGTGGGCATGGAGATGCACCATTGCCCAGCTCCCACTGGTTTTTTTGGTTATAACTTTTGATAGAGTATATTTCAGTGTGGTTCGTTTCATTGTATTATGCATGAAATTTCTCATCAATTGGTGTATAACATGATGGTATTGTTCAAAAATGCCAAGATTTTAAAAATTTTTGATGAGTCGTGGTGTCACCCTCCCATGTATGTCACGTGCACCCCCTGCACCCCCTAGTAGCACCACCAGAAGTGATGCCTCAGAAGAAGCAGTGCTGTTGAAAGGGTGGCATGATAACTGTGCTCTCCCTGCACCTAGGTAGCATCACTCTCTCTCACCCTTCTTGGTCTGTCCCTTTCCTCGTAGTGTTCCTTCCTTCCATCTCTTCTTCCCAGAGCCTCAGCAGAAGCAGCGCTGCTGTAAGAGTGGCAGTAAGAGTGCTGTAAGAGAACCCAGTTATCATGTGGGCTGGATAAAGATCTTCAGTGGGATGTATCCAGCCCATGGGCCTGATGTTTGATATCCCTGAAATAGATAGTGCCCTATGACATCATTGGTGATGAGTAACACAACTCTGCCCCCCCCCCGATCTGTCCCACTTCATGAAATATTTAATTTTTTTTTTGAAATGTAATACTGGGTGTACCCTTTCTAGCACTGGAAATACCATGTAGCTCCTCGTCCTCATCCTCGTCCTCGTCCTCCTCCTCGTCCTCCTCCTCCTCCTCCTCCTTCTTCTTCTTATTCTTCTTATTATTATTATTTCCCCCCCCTCCTGCCCTCAGTCTGCCCCCAAACCACCCTCGGCCCAGCCTGCTTCCCTGCCCTTTTCCACTTCTGATTCCTCCCAACTTACTAGATGGCAGAAAATCTGGAGTCCACTGTGAGCATCCTCTGGGTGTTTGCACTGGCACCAGGTCTCTGCCACATCAACATCCTACAGGATGCAATGATGGATTGCGAGATCCAGCATAGCATCTTGCCTGTAGGATTGGGCTGTAAGAATGCCTTCTCGTGTCCCTGAAAGGTAAAGATACATAAAGTCTAGGCCATTTCAAGCAGAAAATAAGTTCAGAATGTGGCATGTAGAGCAGTATTTGTTAAATCTGAATCCTAAATGCATCTACTTGAAAGCAGGACTCATCAAATGGCCCTCAAGTAAATGTGCTTGGTGTCACCATTTTAATTTTGATTACGGCTACTATTTGTGAATTTGTGCAATGTTCAAGTTTTGAAATACAGGGGCCCCCATATCCATGGATCCCGTATTCACTTATCTGTGGCTCTCCCAGTGCACATACCCCTGCACACTCCCCCTCTTCTCCCCTCGCCTCTGGAGGAGCCTCTGAGCTCAGCAGAGGCCTAGGACGTCTGTCCCCAGCCTCTGCTGAGTTCAGACTGAGCTGAGAAGCTAAAAACACGTGACTTCCAATTTCATGGAGAAACCTGACCTTCTTAATGCTTTATAAGGCATCAGGAGGCCCAGGGAAGCAGAGTTTCTCTTACCTCTGGAGAGGGGGGGCAGCCCCCCCGGGACCATGGAGGCAGGTGTTCGTCCATACCTGCAGTTTCAGTATCCACAGGGGGTTCCAGAATTGAACCTCCGTAGATAAGTGGGCATGCTTGTACTCATGGAAAAGCTATCATTACTATTTTCTTAAATAATTCCTTAAAATAATTAATGGAATCTTAATTGTATTTTTCCTAGATTTTTCTCTGTAGAAACAATCTGTTAGCCATTTGAAAGCAGACAAAAATGATACATAAGGTCTAGGAAGCCATTTTTAAAAAGGGGAGAAACTGGACCAGTGCATAAGGATAGGGATGAAAGATTTTTAATTTAAATTGTAATTTAGCATTACATTGTAGAATCTTTACAGCAGCATTACTCAAAGTGTGCTCCTTAGGAGCCCTGGTGCTCCCTGAGACTTCTTCAGAGGTTCCACGAGCACATCATAAGTGGCAACTATCTGCTTAGTGTGGCTCCACTCTGCATATGTCAGTGTTCTGGGGCTCCCTGAAACTCTGCACATGCGCCAGCAAGGCTCCGAGATGCCAATTAGGAATGTTAAAGGGCTTCAAAGACCAAAAAGTTTGAGAAACATGCCTCTATATTATATCATTTAATTAGATACTGACAGGGCAAATCCTATGCATGTTTACTAAGAAGTAATCTCAAATAAGTGAACATAAGTCTGCAATATCAATTTCACAGCCCTCTGTCATTTGCATTTCTCCTGTACTGACATTGTCAACACAAGTTCTGCAAACATGTTTGTAATCTTAATTTCAGCAGTGGAAAAATTGTTTCCTTTCTTTTTTCTAAGAGGGTTCCTGTGTCCTTAATAGTTGCATAAGAGGCAGAAATTTAAAAAGTTAAGCAATTCCCAAAAAAAGCTATACCAGTTGAATTTTTGATTGCATCATACAACAGTTAAAAATACAGAAGTCATGATAGGAAAAAAATAGCAACCATGGGGGAAACAAGCACCTGTTCCTTCAAAATATGGACGGAATATAAGTTTCTGAGTTAGGCTAGCACTCCGAGACCTATTGAGGCCTTATGTTGCTGGAACTAGTATTCCCGTGGTGCCTGTCCTTTGTGTTGGTGTGAAAACTGGTCTGCTGTTGCACACTATGTTACGTATGCAAGTTATGCAGGATCAAAATCCTGCATAACTGATTGACCCAGACTTATGGCTGGCCAATCGGGTGAGGGATCGAAATCCTACCATCCAATTGGCCCTCTAGTTAATGTTTAAACTGCACCAATCATGAGGAGTCTGGGCGGAGCTAAAGGGTATAAAAGCCAGAGGTGTTTGCCTTGTGTCAGATTCACTGCCAGGTTTTGTTCTGAAGATGGAATGAACATATTGAGCTGTTACCTCTATGCCTTCCTTTATTAGCATGGACCCACTATATAACACACTATGAGGATGCTATTGCAAATGGTGAGAGGTGTGGCACATGTTCGATAGCTCCTGGAGGATCTACAGGTGGCAAGGTAAATTAGTGGCAAGGGCTGTGGGTGGGGGGGAACAACAGCATTTTGGGGGAGGAACTGGGGGCATGAAGGAAAGGGTGCAACTGGCAGCAGTCACACATACTGGATCTTTTCCTCCATTTCCTCCAATTCTACCCCCTGGCTCTCCTTGGACTTGCACTAGCTATATAGCAAGCTTAGGTCCAAGGAGACTCCAAGGCGATTGGGCAGCCTATCAGCAGGTAAATAAAACATATTTTAACTGACCTCCTGCCAGAGGAGTCTCTAGAGGCTGCGGCACCCAAGGCGGAGACATCATGATGTCACGTGATGTCGTTACATCACTTCCTGGGTCTCCTGGAGAAGGCAGCAGTGGCTTTGCAATCTGCTTGCTCCTCCAAAGAGGAGGAAGGGGGTGGCAGCCAGATCACGAAGCCACCGAAACACGAGGAGGAAGTGACTGATGCTGCTTCTCATAATGCTGCTTCTCCTGCCACTGCCATCTTGGCTGGGCCTCAATGCAGCACACCCTTGGTCTGGTACTCTGGGTGGACTTCCCTCTGTCCCCCTCTTGCTATGCCACTTGCCACTGCCTCCTGCAGGCTATCCAGTTGCCCAAAACACAGGCTAAACATTTGAGGTCTGGGCTGAGAGGCCCAGTGACACAAAAAGTGTGTGTGTGTGTGTGTTTTCCATAACAACCAGGATGAGTTTTAATTTTATTCTCAAGAAAATGATTTAGGGCACAATCCTAACCAGGTCTGCTCAGAAGTAAGTCGTATTTTTTTCAATGGGGCTTACTCTCAGGAAAGTGTGGTTAGGATTGCAACCTTAGAGCCCAATCCTGTGCTCGGAGGCACAGACCTGTGCCGTCAAGCACAGTCGCAAACGTGCTGTAAGGCACGTTCGTGGGGCTCACGGTAGCGTAGGAGGTGCTGGATTCAGCGGCAGCCCTCCTTGGATTGGGCTGCCCGACTCCCACTTGGATTACTTCCCTGAGAATCTTGTTGCCATCAGTGACGAACATGGCGAGTGATTTCATCAAGACATCTTGATCATGAAAAAGAGCTACCAGGGAAAGTGGAGTTCTAGCATGCTTGTTGACTACTATTGGACACTTAGGAGGGATGTTCCAAATGCTAAATGCAGAAGAAAACTATCAGCTGTCACTTTTTAGGTAATATGAATAGTGTTATAAATGTATGTAAAAGGTGTGCACAAAGGTCTTTTCAGACCTCAAACTAGACAAATTAAAGCAGCAGGCACTGGAGCCGCTAGATGCTCCTGAGGTAAATGATCAGAATACCATAGATGATGAGGAACTACCTAAGACAAGTAATAGTATAAACTTGTCCAACAGAGATACGCTGACTGAGGCTGATGAGATTTCCAGCCCAGTATTGACTGAACGACAGGAAATGCTGAAAACATGAATTTTGGACCATATCACAAGTGATACTGAATGACACCCACCACTGTGACAGATTCGAAGCAGACAAGTTCAGAGTCTCTTGAAAGACATCAACACCGCCATTAATGCTATTTATAAGAACATAAGAACATAAGAACAGCCCCACTGGATCAGGCCATAGGCCCATCTAGTCCAGCTTCCTGTATCTCACAGCGGCCCACCAAATGCCCCAGGGAGCACACCAGATAACAAGAGACCTCATCCTGGTGCCCTCCCTTGCATCTGGCATTCTGACATAACCCATTTCTAAAATCAGGAGGTTGCGCATACACATCATGGCTTGTACCCCGTAATGGATTTTTCCTCCAGAAACTTGTCCAATCCCCTTTTAAAGGCGTCTAGGCTAGACGCCAGCACCACATCCTGTGGCAAGGAGTTCCACAGACCGACCACACGCTGAGTAAAGAAATATTTTCTTTTGTCTGTCCTAACCCGCCCAACACTCAATTTTAGTGGATGTCCCCTGGTTAACAACCAGTTTCACAACAAGTACATTTCAACAAGTACATTCACTGAAACCAACCAGCTTATGTATAGCACTGCCTTCATTGTAACCCTTGAATTGGGTTACAAATTGACAAAAAATTGTAAACCATCTGGACCTCCTAAAGGGAAGGTGCAACTGGAAAAGAAGATTGAGCAAATGAGGTCAGACATTAGCTGTCTGCAATCACTGAAAGATGGAAAATTGAAGAATGACCATATTAAAAAAGGGCTTTATGACTGACATGACCTACAGCGGAAAACTATAGCGACCGTCATAGAAAAGCTTAAGCAGCGTGTAACAGCCACTGCCAGGAAGATTGCTGGATAGTGCCCACTACATGGGCACTATCCAGCAATTTCAACAAAACACATTGTTTAGAAAGAACCAGAGACAGTTCTACAAGTCATTACAGACACCTATAGCACAAAATAATGATGGACCAAATAAAGACGAGGCTCTTAAATTCTGGATGCAGATCTGGGAAATCTCAGTGGAACACAACAAAGATGCCTCTTGGATTAAAGACACTGACAAAAAGAATAAGATACCAAAAATGGTGGATATCACCATTACAGAACAGTTACTCCGGCAAGAGGTAAAAAAGATTAAAAACTGGTCTGCACCAGAACCTGATGAACTACAGAGATTTTTGTTAAAATATCTTACCAGGCTGCATCACAGACTTGCTAAACAGCTGGATATTATGCTGCAAACTGGACACACTGACACCTGGCTAACAAAGGGGAGGACCTTTTTGGTCAAGAAAGACGATGATAAGGGCAATGACCCCGGTAATTACCACCCCATCACCTGCTTACCTACAACATTCAAATTGTTTACCAAAATACTGGCTTCCACTATATATGAACACTTAATACAAAATAACATCTACCCAGTGGAGCAGAAAGGGAACTTTAAAAAATCATGTGACACAAAGGACCAGTTATTAATTGATAAAATGGTCTTGAAAAACTGTAAGCGGTGACAGACCGGCCTGAGCATGGCTTGAATCGGCTACAGAAAGGCTTTTGACTCACTGCCACATAGTTGGATTAACACCTGTTTGGAAATCTACGGCATCAGTAATAACATCAGAAAAGTGGTAGAAAGGAGTATGAAAATGTGGACAACAATCTTAACAACAAATAGACAAGAGCTGGGAGAGATTAAAATCAGAAGGGGAATCTTCCAAGGAGACTCGTTCTCTCCCTTGCTGTTCAATATTGCGCTGATTCTCCTGTCCACGATTCTCAATAAAACTAGTTGTGGCTACACTGTCTCAACTCAGACTGGTAAAATTAATCATCTTCTATACATGGATGATCTGAAACTGTATGGAAAAAACCAGTCTGAGTTAAATAGCCTACTGAACACTGTACCAACATCAGCACCAACATCCTGATGACATTTGGACTGGACAAACGCGCCACGATAACACTCCAATGTGGCAAAATCAAGAAAATGGAAGGAATTGAATTAGCAACTGGAGATATTGTCTGATTGCTTGGTAACAGAAATCATTACAAGTACCTGGGAATACTTGAGGCGGACGTCATACTAAGCAACAAAGTCAAGACACTGACTCAGCAACAGTACCTAAAAAGAGTCCGAAGGATACTAAAGTCAAAGTTGAATGCTGCAAACGTGATCAAAGCCATTAATAGCTGGGCTGTGCCCTTGATCAGATACCCTGCAGGTATAATTGATGGGTCCAACAACAAACTAGAGACCCTGGACAAGAAAACATGAAAATTATTGACAATTCACCATGTATTTCATTCTAAAAGTGACATTGACCAGCTCACAGAATTGGAGGTCATGGCTTATTACAAGTACAAGAGACAGTGGAGGAGGAAAAGTGTGGCCTCCATGACTACATATGCAATAGTATAGAGAGACTTCTAAAAGCGGTCAAAAGTGAAAATGTTATCTCTGAACCAGAGACAAAAGTGGACTACAAAAAAGAGACAGTCGTCTGCCGGCTTAATAGCTGGATTGACAAACCTTTACATGGACAGTTTTTCAAAAACATTGACGGCGTCTGTAATAAACGGACCACCTGGACCTGGCTTAGGGATGGCTTTTTACACAAAGAGATGAAAGGTATCCTGTTTGCAGCCCAAGAACAGGCCCTTCAGACGAATGTGATGAAAGCTAGAATTCAGGGTACCAGTAACAACAGCCTATGCCGACTTTGCAAAAGATGGGATGAGGTCGTAAAGCACCTGATTTGTGAATGTCCCAAAATTGCCAATACCAACCATAAACAAAGACATGATGATGTTGTGTGACGTATGCACTGGGCCTTATGCCAAAAATATGGCTTCGACACGTCCAAAAAAGCTTGGCAACATCAGCTGGAGAAAGTCCTGGAAAACAAGAAGGTCAAAATCTTATGGGACTTTAGAATCCAAACGGACCGATGCGTTGAGGCCAACACGCCCAATATCATGTTAATTGACCACAATTCCCGACTTGTGACATTCATCAACGTTGCCGTCCCTGGTGACCACAGGGTGGTAGAAAAGGAACATGAAAAAATAGACAAGTACCACGAACTGTGTCTAGAAACCACCCGATTGTGGATGAAACACACTAAAGTGCTGCCAATAATCGTAGGCGCACTAGGAACCATTGCTGCAAATTTTGACAACTATTTGCAACAACTGAATGCGCCAGCAATTACACTCGCTGAGCTGCAAAGAGCTGCTATTATTGGAACTGCGTCAATTATCCGTCAATACCTGTGATGATCCTAGGCCCCTGGTTGGGGCCCGACCTTCGGGGGCAGTACCAGTGATACTGTGATTTTTATTTGTGTGTTCCTCATCTCCAGTTATCACTGTGATACTCACCCATATCCTGTGGCATAAGTGCCTGTTGTGACAATTTTAATCAGCGGTGCATCACCTTCAAGCCATGTTACCAGAAAGAGGCAGGTGATGACTTATGGCAGTGTTTCTCACACATTTAGCACTGGGACCCACTTTTTAGAATGAGAATCTGTCAGGACCCACCAGAAGTGATGTCATGACCAGAGGTGATATAATCAAGCAGGAAAATTTTTAACAATCCTAGACTGCAATCCTACCCAGGATTAAGTCCCATTTACTATCATTGTTAAAAGAATACACATTGTTGTTGGCATCCTTCAGTCTCGAAAGACTATGGTATCACGCTCTGAATGGTGGTTCTGGAACAGTGTCCTCTCCAGTGCACGAAGCCTGGGTAAAGTAGATATGGAGGATAGACTGTTGCCAATGCAGCAAATCCGCCCTCTCCACGTCGCTGAAATGGTCCAATGGAAAGGCAGAAGCCAGTACGGTTAGTTCCAGCGGCGTAGCAGGAGTTGCCAGAACATGACTGCGTTCAGCCATGAACTGTCTCAGGGACTCCCGCTCTGGATTTTGCCTCGAGGTTGACTCCTGAAGCCTTTTCCATAACTGGATGTAGCCACAAGGCAGTGGAGGTTTGGGATCAGAGTTTTCCTTCTCTCAGATGAGCTGCCTTCCCAGGCTAACAAGTCCCATCTACCTGGTGGCTGTTTAGTCACCTGTTCTTATCCCCAGCCCCCAGGGGATATACATAGTAGAATATGTAGAATACATATACATTCTGCATAGTAGAATACATAAAAGAATATACATAGTAGCTTGTTAAAAGTACAGCTCTGTAATAGTTCCCCAAATGCAGTCACATATCATGGTAGCATCAAGTCTAATATATTAAAAATAAAATATTCAAATGAATGGGGACCTGAAATTGGCTTGCAACCTACCTAGCAGGTCTCGACCCACAGTTTGAGAAATAGTGACTTATAGGATAATACTCTCACCAATTCTCAGGTCAGACTTTGGGTGCAATCCTAACATCGAGTTAGGCTGTCCCAAGTCCCTTGGGCTGGCCTGGGAGCATCACAAACGTGCCATAAGGCACGTTTGCGCCTCCTCAGGAGGAAGCCAGGCTGGTGCTCCCAGAAGCGCTGGCCTGCAGAGGCTGACAGAAGCCTCCGCGCTGGCTTTCTCCCATTGCCTTGCGTCAACTTGGATGGGCCGTTGCAAGGATGAAAGGTAGGCATGGGGAAAGTGGAGAGGAGGAGGAAGGGAGGCGTTCCTGGGCGGGGGAAGGGCAAGCGGTGGAAGGCCCTGGGGGCAGGTGGGGAGGGAGAGGGAGGCGGGGCTGGGATCCTGCAGTTATGCTGGATCCCAACCCCCGTTCCCTGGGCTTCAAGCTGCTCCAGCTTCAAGCCGCTCCACTCTCCTCGGACTTGTGCCACCTCCAAAGGTGGCACAAGTCCAAGGAGACCCATTGGAGCCAGCAGCCCTTACCCAGGTGTAAGGGGAAAAGTTTCCCCTTGCCTCTGGCTAAGCAACTTATGGCCCCTATCCTGCATTGGATACAGCACAAGCCTCCTGGCTTGCCTGTTCCAGCGCAGGTTAGGATTGCACCCTTTGTAATTTAGGCATGTAGTACTGAACTTTCCATTTTCTGTTCCTTGTTTATTATCCTGATGCTGTTCTGTTGCTAAGAATTCCCCTGTAAACCACAGGGAATCTTGTGAGCGAAGCTTCAGGAGAGACACCTCTCAACAAAATGCTTATATTTTGCAGTTAGCTTGAAATGTGGAGCCTTTCTTCACAATTAACCAAAGCATGCTATAATTCCATTTCAACCTTCTGAGCTGGTGTTTGTAGCTGGGGAAGCACACAACCATCCGAAAAATGTTTTTGGACTTTAAAAAAGAAAACGCCATCCTTAAAAAATTTTACAGAATGGGGCAGGCAGGCAGATGAAGTATGTATGTAAGGGAGGGGGTCTGGAGAATTATGTTGTTTGTCACTTATGTTACAAAAGATATACAACAGGTGTCCTAGACACTTCTACAGTCAAATTTCATGCACCGCAAGAAGAACAAATGACTGAAGAAAAAGATACAGTGTCTTCATTTTGGAAGTGCAACCTGGAAGGCTCGCACAACAAATTAGAAGTATTTATGGCACAAAACACTGACCATGCAGAAAGCACTGCACTACTCTGAATCCATTATATAGATGCCAAGACAGGATTGAAATATTGAAAGTAAATATATTTTTCTTAATAATAATCCATTTGTAGCCACAATTCTACAATGCCATACTGGATGGCACACATTTGCAGAACTGAGGTGAAACATAAATAAAATCATTACTTTTCGCAGACAGATTTCAAGTCCTGTAGACATAGTTTTGAGATCCAGAAGGAAATAACTGTAAGAATTCTGTGCCCCCTAGTGGTACTTACAGTTACAGATAAAGACAGACAAGCAAGAGTATGCACATTTACATACAGTACTGCACTGCAATCAGCCACTTCAGAAATAAGGAAAACTGCCTTCTACTACTTTGGTTCATTTCGCTGAGTAGTGTCTATGCTGACTGGCAGTGGTTCTCCGAGGTTCCAGTCAGGAGACTTTCCCAAACCTACCTGGAGATGCCAGAGATTGAACCAGGGATCTTCCGTGTGCAAATCTTATATCTGTTCAACCTACTCTTGCTCTACTTACTGGAGACGAAAGTACAGCAGGATACACTATGTTACACTGTAATTCAGGACATTCATTGCAAGATGTGTGGGGAAGTATGATGAAAATCCAAATGTCCCTGAGCAGAATTTGGATAGCAGAAAGATTGTGTCATGTAGAAATCCAATGTACCATTTATTACAAAGGATATTTATTTGTTTGTTTTTCACATTGTTATACCACCCTTCCTCCAAGGAGCTCAGGTAGTATACAGGTTGGAATACAACACTCCACTGTTGGAACACATGTATTCCACTCAGGTTGGAATACAACATTCTATTGGGATCTCATTGGCACAGCGGCATAGCTAGCAAGCCCTATAGAAAGTGAAACTAAGCGTTTACTCGTGAGTATTACTTGGCTTGTGGTCAGGTCAGACAAACATTCCTTGGCTCGTGGTCAGGTCAGACAAAGGTGGACTGCAAGGCCACCAAAATGGTTCCAATCTGATGAATGTGGAGCTCAGCAAATGCTCCAGAAGGCAACTGCCCCCCCCTTAAAAAGAATAAACAAAGGCTTGAGCTGGTGAGGTGAATTTTTTCCATTTTAGACTTGTAAAACCAGGTGGGTCCTGATACTGATATGCTTGAAATAAAAACTTAAATTGAGCTGGGCACTGGGTAGGGCTGAAAATCTCACTGATTTTTGTGTGTGTGGGAGGGTGTTATTGCAGGCAGTCTACAGAGAAAATTCACTTGGTGGAACAGGGCTGGTTTCCTGTTATTTAATTATTTGTTTTCTTTCATTTAAATATTTATAATTATTTACTTTAATTTGCTTGACGATCTCATTTCCAGCCATGACATCACTTGAAAAATTAATTATGTAGTATGGAGTGACAAAAATTTATGGGCCCCAGGTGTCAAATGACCTAGCTACACCATTGCTATGCAAGTGAATAGGTTTAGATTTACATGTGGGATACTTCATTTTCTCATCTCTTTCCTGTATGGTCATCTTTCAAAACATGCTAGATTTACTTGTCTGCTATTCTATTTCTTGTATAGACAACAGTCTTAACTGGCAGCCCAATCTTATCCTTGGCGGCTCTGCTGAGTGCAGCGGCACCAAAATGGCTATCCCTGCATCCAGTGACACTGCCAAGCTCACTGGGAGTCAACTTGGGGGAAGTGGTCTTGGCCCCACAATGGGGTTTTTCAAATCTGCTGGCTATTTTGCTGGCACGGACTTGAAAGCCTGCAGGTCAGACTTTTCAGCCCAACATGGGGGATAGGATATGGCGGAGCAGGGCTCTGCCAGTTCCACCCCCTCCTGCCCTGGTTCCTCCCCCCCACCCCTCCCTCCCCTGTTCAGTTTTTCCCACTCCACTCTTCCTTCTTGATCCTTTAATTCAGAACTCTCTCCAGCACATTTCCATCTATGAAACCTTTATCTCGGCTACTTCCCTTCTTTCTCTCTACTGAGGGACAGGATGAGATCGGGTAAGAATTCCCAAGTACTTCCCAATATTCTTTTCCATCCTTATATCTCTACTTTTTCCACATATCCTGGCTCAAACTCTGTGCTGGCTTTTAAAAAGTATCCTCATCTCATTCCAGAATCCTTGCCTTTATCAAATCTACTTCTCACTCTCATTCCTTTACCCTATCAGCTTATCTTCCTCCATTCAAAACTTCCTCATCATTGACCTTAACCTTGCTCTCAAACTAGTACCTAGCTTTATCCATTCCTTCTCCTTCAAACTCTTTACAAGGGCTGTATACAGTGACTTTATCATGTCACTGTCTATCTCGTCTTGTCTATCTAGTCATGTCTTTTACACTCATTTCATAGGCATCCCATTTGTTATTGTGGCTTTTTTTATAAGTGACAGTTCCCAATGTCTTTTTTCCATTCTTGACTTTTGGTCCAATGACATAATCAAAATCTCAAACTGAACTCAGTGGTGGCAACCTCCTAAAATTTCTACCCTACCTCCACTCTCTCTATTTCTGGTCTAGACCAAATCCTTGTTTGTGCTCTAATCTACCCTATTGCGATAGCCTTCTTTCTTGTCTTGCATCTCCTTTCTGTTCAAAATGTCTCTTCTATACACTACTTTGAGGCCCAGAGTGGTGTAATGAGTAGAATGTACTCAGTAGTAGGTGTACTAAGTAGGAAGATTTAGATTCAAAATCCCCTTTCACCTGTGAAGCTGTAATCCAGGGGTGGCAAATTTATTTCATCCAGTGGGTCAAAGAGCATTCATGGTACCTGCTGAGGTCTGGAAATGAAATCATTAAGCAGGAAGTGACATAATTAAGCAGATGGTGGCAAGAATCAGCACTTTTTTCTCACATAGGAACTCAGCTGCAAATGATAGAAGATTAAACACGCAAACCTTGATAATATTTTCAAGATAGGGGAGAGCCCAATTATCAAGCTGGAGGAGCCCAATTACACGGGCCACCCTTTCAGCTGCTCCCCTTCTGCTGAGGCATCACTTCATAGCTCATCAGGTGAGAGGTCTGTGAAGTGACACTGAGCACATCAGCAGCATCTCCCTTTCTCATCCCTCTTAGTTTGCCCTTTTTCCTGCAGTGTTCCTTGCCTTCTGAGGCCTCCTTTCATCTCTCCCTCTCAGAACCTCAGCAGAAGTAGTGCTGCTGAAAGGGTGGTACTGGGAGAACCCAGATAAAGAGCTGTGGTGGGCTGTATCCAGCCCTTGGGCATATGACAGCCCTGCTTTAATAACTATCTCTCAGTTTCAGAGGCCACCTGTCTCAGGTCTTTACTCTTGTCCTCTTTGACCTGTGGAGATATGCCTCCACCTGGCTTTCTCCTCCTCCTCCTCCTCCAAGCATATGCTCCTCCAAGCATATACAAGCGTGCCCCGATATCTGCGGGGGTTCCATTCCAGAATCCCCTATCATGGAAAGGTAGGAATTGGGGTCATTTTACTTTAAATACCAACTGAGATTTTTCCCCCTCTTGAGCTGGGATGATTGGGCCTGTGATTGGGAGTTGAAGGCATCTGTGACGCTGAACAGGAAGGAAGGGGGAGTGAGCTGTGTTACTGATAAAACCTCCTCCAGTTGGTGGGGAGAGACTGAACTTTCTTGGGGAGGTTAATACTATTTAGAATGTATTGTGGGGGGGGGGGGAAGACTTCTTAGTAAAAGATGTGATGCCATTAAAGGTTGTTGAAGTAGTAGTAAAAGATTAATGTTGTTTTTATGAGTCTTGTTAAGAGTCTATGTGGTAATACTGAATGGCTTGTCAGTATTCTGTACCTTTGTAGTGCTATGTATTTTAAGTATTATTGTAAATAAATTACCCTTTTCTTATTATTTGGGAAGACCTGAGTTCATCCAGATTACATCTGTAAGTATTTGGAAGCTGAGAACACTTATGATCACATGGTTGCCTGCTGTAGTAGAAGGAGGCAGGCAGCATCTGTGATACCCCCCTTGGTTAAATGAAACCACAGATAACCAGGGATTCCCCCCCACCCAGCCCTCTGAACCCGAGGACCGGTCAGGTCCAGAGACTTTTCAGAGGCCTGCCAAGATCTTACCCCCCTTTCCCAGCCCAACATGCCCACTGAAGCCCCCAAACCTATGCTTCCCGACATCTGCTGGAGTGGTGGTGCCAAAGCAGCTACCACTCTATCCAGCAGCCACCAGGAGTCTCTTCGGAGGAAGGCAACTTTCATCCCCAGAAATGGTTCTTCTCATGTCTGTGCCAGCTATTTTGCCAGCCGTTTTGTCTTGCATCTGCGTCGGCTATCTTGTCTTCCGGCCCAAAACAGAGATCAGCATCTGGCAGATCTGGGCTCCACAGGTCCCACCCCCTCCCACCCTGGTTCCTTCACCCACCTAGCCTTTGTTATGCCCTCCACCCACCCCCAGAGGCTGCACCACTACCCAGTGGTCTCACCCCCAGCAGTGGCGCATCCTTCTGCTGGTGCCTCCTGCTGCCAGCGTGTCCTCCTTCTCCTGACTAGAGGCACCACTAAGGCTGGCACAATGTCAAAAAAGCACTGTGCCAACATAAGGGTTGTAAGAGCACACTCTTACAAAAGAGGTTAATACTAATAGAATAAGGTCAATGGAGTGTGTGTGGTTCTTTGCAATGATGGCTAAAGATTAAAAGTGTATAATTAAGAGGCCAAATCCTTTTTATATCATGCCACCAGGAACTTTCACAGGAAACCTTCTAAGAAAAAAAAATTGAGAATGTAGATGCAGGATTGTCGCCCCCCCCCCCCAAAAAAAAAATCCTGATTATAAAACACTGATTTTGAGTTTTCCAAACTGGCTGTCCTGACCTTCTTGAATTACACTTTTTACCGATGGGATATTAAATATAGCTACTAAAACTTATTTAATGCCAGCAGTGGGCTAAGTGCACGGTAAGGGAATATGATCCCTCCCTGGATCTAGATGTGAAACTATCTTCTGAATTTTGAAAGTTTATCTGAATTCTTCAGAGAATTCAAAGTAATGCAAATTACTGGATAAGATTAGAATGGAGGATGGACCAGGACTAGCATATGAGAGGTCACCATGGAATTAACGAAATTCAACTGACAGTGAAAGGGGCAGAAAGGGGCAGTTACAGGAGAGAAGAGTTTGCCTTCCACATATCTATCTTCAGTTTCCTCTAGGAGCTTAGAAAGGGCATTTCACTTTATCCTCATAACTGTTGGGAAAGGGGCCTAAATCAAGCAGAGACACAGAGTGAAAGATCCATTTTCTGCTTGCTCCTCACCAACCCCCACTAGTCTGCTGTTAACAGTAAAACAGGACCAGAGGTAGAGGCAGTTACTTATAATTCACAGACAGGTACAGGACTGTACATGCGTAGAACATATTTAGAAAGTGTCTGCCAATAGTTATTTGAAACCGTGGATACGGAATTCATGAATAAAGGGGACAGTCAGGAGGAGGAGGAGGATGTGCCTGCAGGAGGAGGTGGCACTGGCATGAGGAAGATGCACTGCTGCCAGGGGTAAGTGAAACCACCGGGCAGTGGTGCAACTTCTGGGGAAGGCGGAATGAGTGTGGGACGGATGGAGGAACCAGGGCAGGAGGGGGGTGGGACTGGCAGAGTCCTGCTCTGCCAGATCCTGAAAGCTGTGTCAGGCCGGAAGACATCGGTGCAGATGCGAGGCAAAATAGCTGGTGCAGACACGAGGAGAACCATTGCTGGGGCTGAGCCATTCCTTGGGAAAGGGGACAAAAATCACCTTTCCTTGAGGTGACTCCCAGCATCCGCTGGATACAGTGGTAGCTGCTTTGGCACCACTGCTCTAGTGGGAAGCATAGGATTGAGCTGTCAGGACATGTTGGGCTGGGAAAGGGGAGATAAGATCTTGGCATGCAGAGCTGCCCCCCAAGAACCCACTCTGAATTACCCCCAGTTTGGCCCACTCCTCATCCCAATCCTCCCCTGAACTGCCCCTGCTGCTATGTTATGTGCTCCATCAGGGCATCTGGGAGCTGCTGACATATGCAGAGAGCCTCCAGTCTTTTCTGTCACCAGTTGTGAAGCACACCACAGTAGCATAGCTTTCACACATGCAGAAAGCACCTTACACTGATGGATTGTGAGATCAGTCAGCATAAGCCCATGATTGGATTGGGCCCCTGATTTTATTAATAGGCAGAACAAACTATTAATAATAGGAGGACTGTCTGGGATCATAACAATGTCTTTTTGAATGACTAGGTATATGTTTTTCCTTCACACGCTCCTTTGTGCTGCTTTGCTGGCAGTCTATTGCAGTGAATACCTCCAAGTGAACTTCAGTCTCCATGTCTAGATTCTTAGTTTCCAAGAAAATTATGCAGCTAGACCTGAGGGGGGGGGGGGAGCAAAATTCCCAGGCTGAGGCTTCCGGGGGGGGGGGGGGGGCTGGTCCATGAAAAAACAAACAATACAAAATAAATTATTAGGAAGGAAGGGCCCAATCAGGCATCTTACCCTGGGTCCAATGCCAGTTCACAACAGCCCTGGATGCACTTCACTGATCTCATGCATCTATATTCACATTTTCCTACTAAGAATGTAAACCCTGGAAGACAACTAGGGATGTGCTCTAAAACTGTTCCCTGATTCCTCTGCTACTTCTGTCATTGAAATGACAGATATAGGTTGTTAAGACTGTTATCTCTTCTTCTGTCTTTGTAACAGCATCACTTCAAAATATAATAGGAAGTCTTGCCTCCAGCTTAGGGCTTTAGGCCATTATTTGCAGAACATGTGATGCATTTCACAGTCTAGAGGCCAGGCTATATGCCACATTAAATTTATTTGTAAAGGAGATTACTGATTCCATGGACTATAACCTTTCCAAATACATGCTAATGATTTTGCCTGAAAAAAGGCAGCATGTATGGCATTTTGAGTATGCTTTTGCTAGAAATAATAAGTAAATCTTTCTAGAACAATTTCCTCCAGGAAAAAAAGAACTTCCCAGAGTGGAAACCTTTACTGTGGTTATCACAGTTTTGATCAGAGTTCAGTTCTGGACATTCTAGTGGAGGGAAGAATGGATGTGACTGGGGGAGAGGAGAGAGATGAACATGACTGACAGTGATGTATCTGTGCGCCTCCCTGAATGCGTCCAAGCTGGGAATACCTGAACGCATGGCGAATAGTCTACGCTGCCTCCTGGTCCAGCAGGGTGCACACCTGCAAGGCTCATGCTGACTGGAACACAAAAGCACACACATGCATCTTCAAATGTGCCTGCTTCCCAACCCTCCCCTGTGGTTTCTTCCTTGTCTCCCTTCTCATCTCCTTGGTGGTCATACTCACCTAACAATGTGCCTGTTTCCTCCATTGTGGTTTTGGGGCCTCTCTGTTTGGCACCTCTCCTTAAGCCATTTCTGCCCAACGCTCCATATACGCAACAGGGATCAAATGTGTACACCTGTAGGCTGGGCAGAAATGGGTTAAATGGCACCCAGGGCAAACCAGAACAGAATTTCAAACCGGTCAGGACTCTGGAACAACACTGCTAAACTGGGACAATCCTGGTCAAACTGGGACATATGGTAAACCTATCTGTAATGTCCCTCCTAGCTGATTCTGCAAAGGCATGGTGACTGCCAACATCCTCCAGGGTGGGCTTCTGACCTCTTGCTGCCAATCTCAATGGCCTCAAAAAGGGTGGGAGATACAGTTACCCATCGTTGAAGAGAATGACCAAATTGGGAAACCAACAAACTACTGTAGAAGTGAGCACTGGACAACTTTATATGAAGCTGGTTATAGACTGAAGCCTAATTACTGGATACAGGATACTTGGTGAAGACACATAAGCTTATTTTTCAGTGCCGTGCAGGAATCTGAGAGAAGGGCAAATAACTATCAATCCTTCATGCTGCATATTAACACCACTGAATTGAATTATGCTTCATTTATAAGTACTGGGCTAAGAAGCAAATAATTACAGTGCATTGTAGTTGTTAGAGTCTTCTTTTAACAAAAGAGATCATTAATCAACGTTTAAAAATACATTTTGCCATCATACAGCATTTGACAGATGAGTAGTATATCTTAATTACTTGTTTAAATATGAGAGTAAGAATACCACTGGATAGTGCTTGATGCATTCACATAATTTCTACAATATTAATGATCCCATGTGACTTTTAACAAGATTTCTCATTTAGACCTTTCGGCTACAATCCAACATATATTAAGCATTGTTAAGCCCACTTACTTCAGCGCATTTAACGCTCTGTTAGATTATGGTCTTTGAAAATGATGCTTTCCCCTTTAGCCTAGATCAGTGGTTCTCACACATTTAGCACCCGGACCCACCGGGACAGAATGAGAATCTGTTGGGACCCACCAGAAGTGATGTCATGACTGGAAATGACATCATCAAGCAGGAAAATTTTTAGCTATCCTAGGCTGCAATCCTACATACACTTACCCAGGAGTAAGTTTCCTTTACTATCATTGTTAAAAGAATATACATAGTAGTTTGTTAAAAGTACAGGACTACAACATTCCCCAAATGCAGTCACATATCATGGTAGCATCAAGTCTAATACATTAAAAATAAAATATTGAAATGAATGGGGACCCACCTGAAATTATCTTGTGACCCACCTAGTGGGTCCTGACCCACAGTTTGAGAAACACTGGCCTAGATTTTAGGTATAGAATCAACATAGAGTTTATTGGGCACCACAACACCTTTGTAGGAAGGGGTTGACCAAAGAATCTAATTGATGGCATTGAAATTTGCCTAAAGCATTATTCAGGTATATGGTGTGGCAGTGACTCTGAACCTTTTTTGTTTCACAGCACACTGACTAGTTACTAAAATTGTTGAGGCACACAATCAGGTTTTTGACAATTGACACAGCACATCATGCTGTTAGAGGGGGGCTTACATCCCCCAATGGTCCTACTAATAAATGACCCTCCCCAAACTCCCCAAACAGGGTGACATGGCACAGTGGTTGAAAATGGCTGTGATGTGGTCTTCTACAGTGATGCGATTCTTCTGGGAAGAAATTATTAGCTGTATTAATTCTGTATTACAAGTGTTCGTATCTGTAGGTACTTACGTTCTTTTGAATCAGCTGACTATTCAATTGAATTGCAGAGCAGCAGAAATGGCCTCTTTGTGCCCTTAGTATAGTTAAAGACACTGAAAGGGATAAGTGTTCCTCTACTGTTATTCAATGGGTTGAGGACCTTTTACAGTTATTAACATTTGAACGTATAGCTTATAGATAGCTATTTAGGAATAGGTTTTTGGACATTTGGAAGCCTTTCTTAGGGTACAATTCAGTGCAGCTTCTGCACTGCTGCAAATCATTATCACAGATTATGCTGTATCCTGCATGAAAATTTTGCATGCTGGAGATCTCCCCAAGGTAAAAGGGGAACATTTGTGCACACTGCACTGGTGCAAACCATTGCTAAAGTGCCATATGGTTGGCAACCTTCAGTCTCGAAAGACTATGGTACAAGCCTACAGCACCCGGTATTCCCAGGCAGTCTCCCATCCAAGTACTAACCAGGCCTGACCCTGCTTAGCTTCCGAGATCAGAAAGCAATTTGCAATGGCCTAGCAGTCCCCAGTGCTAGTGCAAAGGCTGTGGGATCCAGCACAAGCAGCAGCATGCACCGAGAAAGGTACATTCCATGTGAGCGATGCAGAGATGGGAGGAGGGCAGGGAGGGGGGGTATAATAGGACAGAGACAGGGTGATGATGGGGTGGGAGTGGGTGGATTTGGTCTGGGAGGAAGCGGGATTCATAGCATTCATGCGCACGAAATACTATCTCTGGCTTCAATCCCTGACATGAGACAATATGGTCTTACGCCAGCTATTTAGCTCATGCAGGTTCGAGTTGCAGGCTCTGGGCTTTCCCCAGGGCAGGGGGACAAATGTTCCCCTTTTACCTTGGGGAGATCTCCAGCATGCAAAATTTTCATGCAGGATACAGCATAATCTGTGATAATGCATCGCTGTGCAGGGATTTGCCTGGATTGGGGGGGGGGTTAGAAATGTATACAAAGTTTATTAATATATTTATAGATTGCTTGTTAATATGTTTTGTCATATTTGTATGTTTCCTATTCATGTTATGTATTCCCCCTTTTTACTTTTCCTTTCCCCGCTTTGGTGTGGGTTTTTTTTTTAATTCACTTATAAAGGAGATAGAAAAAATGGTATCAAATTAACTTTTGATTCAAATAAACTGGGGTTTTTGTAATGCTGTGGACCTCTCATGCATAGAACACCAGTTCTGAGATAATTTCTGTATTTCTAATTAATGGAAATTGCACTTAGTAGAGCTGTTTTTGTCTAGCTCAAGGGTGCCCAAACCCCAGCCCTGGGGCCACTTGCAGCCCTCAAGGCCTCTCAATGCGGCCCTCAGGGAGCCCCCAGTCTCCAATGAACCTCTGGAGATTTGTTGGAGCCCACACTGGCCTGACGCAACTGGTCTCTGCATGAGGGCAACTGTTTGACCACTCACGTGAGCTGTGGGATGAGGGCTCCCTCCACTGCTTGTTGTTTCACGTCTGTGATGCAGTAGCAGCAGCAAAGGAAAGGCCAGTCTTGCTTTGTGCAAGGCCTTTTAGAGGCCTTGAGCTATTGCAAGACTTTCATTCATTCATATAAGTTCATTTTCAATATATTCATTTATGTAAACTTATGTAAATTTATTCAAATTTTAAATGTAAATTAATTCTTTTTCCCCCTGGCCCCCGACTCAGTGTCAGAGAGACGATGTGGCCCTCCTACCAAAAACTTTGGACACCCCTGGTCTAGCTCACAGTCCAATCCTACCCTTCCCCCCACTGATGCAGCTGCACTAAAAAGGTGTGCGCTGTATCTCGTGGGGTTGGGGCAGATCAGGAGGCTTGGAAGGGGAAAAGGAATTATTTCACTTACTCCTCTGTAAGCCTCCTGCTTGCCAAGAGATCTCCTTGGATCTGTGGCAGCTTTTTAGCTGGTGCAGGTCTGAGGAGAGGAAATGAGTGGGGAGCCTGCAAATGAAGGGAAAAGGGTAGGCAGGAAAAAAAGTTTTAATTTTGTTCCAGCTCCAAGGTACATCTGAAACTCTGGAGTACATAACCAGGCCAGATATATAGTCAAACATGAGCTGTTAATAGACCAGTTAAAAGATCTAGGGCGCACTCCTACCTGCACTGGAATAGACAAGCCAAGAGGCTTGCGCTGTATCCAGCGCAGGTTAGGGACCCAAGGCGGCTCAGCCACAGGCAAGGGAAAACTTTCCCCTTACCTCCGGGTAAGGTGCCTTTGCCCCTATGGGTCTCCTCAGACTTGTACCACCTCATAAGGTGGCACAAGTCCAAGGAGAGCAAAGCGGCTTCAAGCCGCTCTGATCTCTCCGGGAACGGTGGTTGGGATCCAGCATAACTGCTGGATCCCATCCCCATATCCCACTCCCCACCCGCCCACCCCTGGGACCGCCCACTGCCCACCCGTCCCCTGCCCAGTAACGCCTCTCTCCCTCCCACCCTAGAGCCTTGTGTCGGCCCAGCCCGGCTGACGTAAGACTCACGGAGGAAGCTGGTGCGGAGGCTTGTGTCAATGTCCACAGGCCAGCGCACCTCAGAGCGCAGGCCCAGCTTCCTCCCAAGGAGGTTCAAATGTGCCTTATGGCATATTTGCGACCCTCTTGGGCTGGCACAAGGGACTTACACCAGCTCGTGGATGCCTGTGGATTGTACCCCTAGACATTTAAAAACAATATGGTGGTCTCTCAATGCCTATATATATAGGTAGCTATAAGGGTGAGAGTATATGGAGTTGGAAATCAAGAGGATACTTACTGGAACACTGGGATGCTTTTGAATTGCATTAGAGATCTGTATGGTTAAAAGAAACAAAAGTGAAAGAAAATGAAAAACAGTAAATATTCTGTACACTGCTTTTTCCCCCTTTCTTCCCCTCCTACTTTCCTCCTTAATACTTCATTCCCATCATCTTACCATCACTTTGTTTGGCTTTACCAAGACACTTAGGGCGTGATCCTAACCCACTTGCCAGCACTGAGGTCATGGCAATGCAACTCTGAGGTAAGGGAACAAACATTCCCTTACCTTACGGAGGCCTCCATGACTGCCCCCCAACTGCAGGACACAGCAATTGCCCCACTGGCACAACTATGCCAGCGCTGAAAAGGTGGTTAGGATTGCGCCTTTATATCACCTTTTTTGTTTGTTTTATCACTGCAAAGCTGTTCCATCAAGGGTCAATATTTTAAAACTTCCATTTCAAAATAGTTGAATGCTGGTACACCAAATTCTGGTCTTTTTTCAAATCCCAGGTTCTACACTAAAGAAGGCATTCAAAGTCACTAGTCAGCTTTGAAAAGGTTGGCCTAATTTTGAATCTCTGCATAATGGAAAATTAAATGCAAACCACTGAAGCATTCAGACCTTCTCTTCCAGTTTGATTTTCAACATTATGCAAATGATATACAAAAATAAAAATGCCAGTTGCTTTCAGATTTAAAAAAAAAATCATGTTGCTCAAAGTGATCTCTTGAAGATTAAATGTGGTTATTACAGACTGCTTTCAGATTAATATTGTGGAACATGTCCACATATACAATGCTTGGGCATTTGTACATATAGTTTCACTTATGTGTACGTGATATTGGACTGTAGGAAGTGCTCTTTTCAATAAATATAAACTTTTTACATGGATAGAGCAAATAATCTTTCTCTGATCTTTCATTGTTCTTTTATATTAGGACTGTCCATGGTTTCTCAAATATAAGAACACAAATTCAGCTATTTCAGCCACAGCTATTCCCCACGATTCTTGCAATTTTTCTAGGTGTAGCCTCTGCCACTTCTTTGGCCTCTCTGACCTTCTTTGGCCATGTTAGCCTCTCTGTTGGCAGAGTTTTGCTAGCTTCCAAGTTACTCCTATGTTACTCACCCCTGAGGAACTCAGGGTGATATACATGGTTCCTTTTCTCCTTTTATCCTCACAACAACCCTTACGTTGGCACAGTGCTTTTCTGACATTGTGCCAGTCTCAGTGGTGCCTCCATTCGTGGGGAAACTTCTGCACCCCCCACTTCAGGATGCAGCACATAGCCCATTGGCACAGCTGCATCAGTGCTGGAGAGTGGGATAGATTGGGTCCTGAACAGTTGCAGACCTGGTCCCTGTGTTGCCCTGGGGCCAGGTCCGCAACACACACCCCACAATACGCCGCCCCATGTGGGATACTTACCTTCACCACAGAGCCTCACGCGACTTTCTTCAGCATTCCGAAAGCCGTCTGAGACTTCCTGAGCGCCTTTAACAGTACATCCAGTTTCCCGACAGAAACCAGAAGTACTGGTTTCCAGAAGGTACTGGAAACCAGAAGGTACTCTGGAGGCCTCAGAAGGCTTTTGGAGTGCTGAGGAACCTCAGCGCAGGGCTCTGCCTGCCCCGGAATGGCTCCGGAGGGTGGGTGGCAGTGGCAGCCATACTGCAGTGGGTGGAGGCACCACGGCAGGCACAGCAGTGCTACCCCGACAGGGCCTGCAGGCCTGGAGCCTGGGGCTTTTGCCTCCCCTGCTCCCCCAGGCTTGCCTCTGGCCCTTAATGATCTATGAGTTACATCATTTGGGAAAGAATTTAGTGTTTCTCTCTCTCAATAAACTTCTACCTGCATATTTTCAGTTTTGGAGGAATGTATGTGTGTGGCCATAAATCTCTGCCCTGAAGTTCAGAGAAGCTGGTTATACAGACATGCTCCAGTATCTGCATGGGTTCTGTTCTGGAACCCCTTATGGCTACATGAAATTGCGGATACAAGTGAATGCCTCCCCCCCCCACCCTCTGGAGCTGAGGGGAGCTCTGCTCCTCTTGCCTCCAGAGGATCTTCTGAGCCTCCAGGGCTTCCCCAGGCCTCCTAATGCCTCAAAAGGCACAAAAAATGTCACTTCCAATTTCACAGAGAAACCGAAAGATCTGCTGATAGCCCCCCCCCCCCCAGTATTTCCAAGTTTCGTAACTTACATATTTTGGAAGTATGACAAGATACTTTAGACATCTACTGAACTTTCTTTACTCCAATAACTTTAGAGAGCACAATTCTTAATAATTAGCCAGGAGAGGGTTGCTATCTTGGAAGCTACCAAATTATGAACAATCTAGCTATTCATTGTATTAATGTGGCAAAATGAGCTAGACTCAAGGGGCTGAGATGAACAATCTTTTATTAAGAAAGCAGATCAATCTACCAGATTATCCATGCTGAATTTCATGTAAAAGCAATTACTTCATCTTTAACTGCAGACCAAAATGGTCATTATAAATTGAAAGCACTAACAGTTTTTTTTTCCAGTAAGTAAGAATATAGGCTTTATTCAGACTTGAATTCATATTAATTTTGCAAAAGAAGCAGAGTAATGGTAAATATCTGCAGTAGTATAATGTAGTGTTAAGAATCTGAACTGTTGTGGTTTTGCATACGTTTGAAATTTCAATAATCAACTCAGGACACAATCCTGCCCTTCACTTGGACTGATGCCAGTCCCTTGAGCCGCCCCAGGAGGGTCGCAAACATGTCCTAAAGCAAGTTTGCACCTCCTTGGGAGTAAGCCACGTCAGCACACAGACGTACGCTGGCACATGGAGGCTGAATCCAGAGGCCTGGAGGCCTGGCTGGGCTGAAGCAAGGCTCCAGGTGGGCAGGGAGTAGGTGGGGAGGAGGTGGGAGGAGGCGTTCCTGGGTGGGTGGGAGCGGGAGGCGGGGCTGGGTTCCAGCACTTATGCTGGATCTCAACCCCTGTTCCCGGGGAGTTCAGAGATGCTTCAAGCTGCTCCACTCTCCTCAGATTGTGCTACCTCAGGAGGTGGCTCAAGTCTGAAGAGACCCATACGGGCAAGGGCACCTTACCTGGAGGTAAAGGGAAGTTTCCCCTTGCCTCTGACTGAGCCACTTTGGGCTCCTATCCTGTGCTGGATACAGCGTAAGTCTCTTGGCTTGCCTGTTCCAGAGCAGGATAGGTTTGCACCCTCAGTTTGTAAATTATAGACAAGAAGAACTAACAGTTAAAGAATTAAGGCCCCTATCCTATCCAACTTTCCAGCACTGATGCAGCTGTGCCAATGGGGTGTGTGCTGCACCCTGCAAGGGGGGGGGCAGTCAAAGAAGCCTCCTCAAGCTAAGGGAATGTTTGTTTCCTTACCTCAGGGATTTATTGCAGCTGCAATGGCACTGGAAAGTTGGATAGGATTGAGCCCTAAGTCATTGGTTCCCAAACTGTGGGCCGTGGCTCCTAGGGGAGCTGCGGAATCTTCATGAAAAACCTGCTGCCCTATACAATGTATAGGATTGTAGCCATTGGGTGCTTAGAAATGATTTCATACTACACAAAATATATGCCCCACTGTACAGCATTCAATTTTAAGAAGACTTCATCAGGGAATATGAGTCATTTTTTAACCCATGTATAATTTGGGAATACAGATAGCTACACGTTAATGTGTCAAGCAATTTTTGGAGGGACAGAATTCCACAGATACCTTTCTGTTCCAGAAGACCAGTGATAGTCTATCTCTAAAGCTGGGCCTGAGCCCTTCCTATGTAAGCCTGTAGGGGGCCTTGACCAAACTCAGTCCCTTCTGCCTCTCCTCCCATCTCATTTCCTGGCTTCAGGAGGAAGAGGAGCAGCAGTGCCACTACCACCAGGTAAGAAAAGCAGAAGGGAGCATATGTACCAGCAGGGTGGCAAGAGTGCCCAGTGGAATGCTGGATGCCAAGTTTAGGCTGGGGCTGAGAGGAAGCAGTAGCACATGTCATGTCCTCATACCGTGGGATAGTAGACGGTGTGCTCCATACGCCATGGAGAATGGAGGTGGCACTTTGCTGTGTTGTCTCAAGTGTCAGTGGGGCCAGGTCAAGATGGGACTCTTAACAGCACAAACCTCAGCTGCACTTGGGATGGAGCAAGCCACACCGATGCACCAGCACACAGAGGCTGAATCCAGCCTCCACGGCAACTTGTGTGGCGAGTCTTGTGTCGGCCCAGGTGGGTCGATGCAAGCCTCTGTGGCAGGCGGGGAGAAGGCAGGAGGGAGGCATTCCTGGTTGGGCAGTGGGCGGCCCCGGGGGCAGGCAGGCAGGGGCAGTGGGAGGAGGGGCCGGGACCTGGCAGTTATGCCGGATCCCAACCCCTGTCCATGAGGAGTTTGGAGTGGCTTCAAGCCGCTCTGCTCTCCTTGGACTTGCGACATCTCTGGATGTGGCGCTGGTCTGAGGAGACCCATAGGGGCCAGGGCACCTTATGCAGGGGTCAGGAGAAAAGTTTCCCCTTGCCTCTGGCTGAGCTGATTCTGGCCCTTATCCTGAGCTGGATACTGCGCAAGACTCTTGGCTTGCCTGTTCCAGCGCAGGGTAGGATTGCACCTCAGAATCATCTCCAGGGTGCTTGAAGCCCTGGTCTAGCCCAGGTACCAAACTAGGAATACACACAGTGTTTCTGTTCTTCTCCTAGGGTTCTGCTTCCCCCTTTTATTTAAGAGTATGCAACAGGAACAGTGAAATTTCCTAGTCTTCGAAAATTAGGGGAGAAACTGCTGCTTCCTCTTGTATCTGTTGACAACAAGGTTATTGTTTGGGGTGGAGAGAAGGCTATCTGGTAATATGTGTTTATGTATGTTTCTGTGGAGAGGCAGTGCCTACATTTTTATGGGGCAGGATTATTTTTTGTATGTGCCACTGCATTTTTGTGCTTTCATCCTTTTTCATTGGGGGGGGGGGGCTGCTTTTAGCCACTGTGATAAAGTAATGGATAACTTAGGGTAAATATTTTTCAAGATAACATTAAGCTAGCTCTTACCCTTTTAAGCACTCTGCTCTACTCATTACCATAATGGCTGATGTAGGATTTTTTTTCCCAGAGTAATTTACGTAAGCATGAGAGTGATTGTGATCACAAAAATCCACCCTAAGCAAAGGAAATCTTGACTGAGTAGAGCTGTACTGATCAGGTGAATGGAATGCAGATTGGAGCACTATTGCACTTGGAGGGCAAGGGGGTGGGATGGAACCCGCTGCCTTAGCTTTTTTTTTTTTTAAACCAAAATTGTTTCTTTTCTTAAAACCAAGTCTTAAAACGGAAGCTGTTGTCTCAAGACTTAAAAAGTCAGTCCACCCCCACCTAATCTTAGGTGGGGTGGAGCAGTGCTCTAAATGGTGTAGTGTATCCACCCTGGCTACAGTCCTGTTCCTGTCTCCATTTGTCATTTCTTCCTCCTACCTACCCAACCTGTTTTTCCATGAATCTCACTTGGTCCTTGTGGCTGTTTTTCAATGTTTTAAAAATTGTAAGATGTGCTTTGGGGCACATCAGTACACAGGTAGCGAACATGAAGATGAGTCCTAAGAGAGGGTTCACAGACAGAAAAAGTCCTGAAAGTGCAGAGAATAAGGAAGGTTAGAGGTTTACAGCCCCATCCTCTCTTTTGCCCCCACTGGTGCAGCTGCATCAAAAACAGGCTGTATCCAGTGGGGGGGGGCAGATTGGGAGGCTTTGGAGGTGAAAGGGGATTTAAATCTTATTACACCTCTGTAAGCCTCCCACCTTGCAATGGCTCATACGTGAATAAGCGATTTTGCTAGTGCAAGTTTGAGGACAGAAAGGGGGTGGGCAGGCTGCAGAAAAGGGGAATCGTTGGATCCACCCTCTCCTGCAGCTTTTCTGCCCTGTCCCTCCTCCCTCCCTGCTAAGTTTTGTCTCTGATGCCCTCCCAGCTCTCCTGCCCTCTGCCCTCATACGGTTGTCAGCAGGTGGCTCGGAATCTGCTGGGGTAAACAGGAATGCTGTGGCCTTCCTGACACTGCTCTGGCAGTGCACTACTTGATATGTTGTCAGAGCATGCTTTACGGCCGGTTTGCAGCAGTCACTGCCAGTGGAATGCATGTTCTGCTGGTGGTTAGGTCCAGTAGAACTGGGCCGTTAATGTGCAAAATTGTGCATCGGTTATGTGGCACCTCAGTGCACAAGGTGAGAGCTAAGAAAAATAATGGTGCCCTGCTGGTGCCTGCCTTAGGGCAAGTGGGAGCACAGAATATTTACAGTAGTTGATCACTTGTATAGAGAAAGCTCTTCTTGACTATCATCCCCCTTGCTGTGACTTCCCTGGATCAAACAATATGTCTCTTTTAGGAGCCATCAGAACTGTTTCAGGATTTACTGATTCTTGAGCCAAGGAACTGGGTCCACTAATGGATCAATTCAATGGTCCTTTAGCCACATCCAGTTCATAGAGAAATGCAATAATTTATTACGGAATGTGGTAGCATGGAATGTGTTGATATTGGATTATGTGGAGAGAAGATACAACACTGCACTGTTATTTATACTTGACTTTTATACTGCTCCAAGGTGTCAAAATAAAAACCACAAAATACTGCCAGTTTTATGAGGCAGGTACAGCCACAACTCATTCCAGCACCACTAATGATGGAATGATGATGTGCTCATAAAAGAAATGCAGGTATTTTCATTTCCCCCATCAGTTATTTTATTTTTTTCTACAAATCCAAAGCAATACAAGTGACATCCGTTTTATATTTTCATTTTTGAATTCTTTTCTTTAGGAATTTGTGTTGCTACTTTAGAATCAAATGCCTATTCAGGTGAAAGCAGTAATAGAATTTTACTTTTGCTTGAATGCTTGCTTTCTATCAAGCTGTTGTTCATAAATTGTGATCACTGATTTGTATAGTACTGACATTCATTATAGACTTAAGAGTGTTCTACAAATTTGCCTCCTGGGTTTAGCAACTTCTTAGTCAATTGTTAAATCTCAGTGGCTGGGAAATAATGCCACATTAGCCTTGTCAACAAGGGCTTTGGAGAGTGCAAAGAAAGGAAAGACATTTAAACCTTTTTCTTAATATTTTTATCTCAAAGTATTTCAAATTGAGCAGTGAAATAATATTGATGAAACAGCTCTTATTTGGAAGAAAGGGGCTTAGGGCCCAACCCTATTCAGTGTGCACCAGCTCACAGCTGGTGCGCACTGTCGCAAATATGCCATAAGGCACGTTTGCATGCCCTAGTGCCTATGGTACTAGTCCAGTGCTGAATAGTGCTGGGCTTTCACCAGTGGACAACCGGAGCTCTGCCACTCAGCAGTCGTGTGGACCGCCGGGCAGCAGAGAGGTAGATAGGGGCATGGAGGAAGGTGGGGAAGAGGCATTCCGGGGCAAGGGGAGGAGGAGAGAGAGAGGCGGGACGAATGGAGCTTTGCTTCTGAGCCTCCTGAGCTGTCTGCCCGACACGGAGGTTCTGGATTCTATGCCAATCCTCGGGTCATCGTAGAATTGTGTAGCTCCATTGCGGGGCTACTCGCTTTAGCCAGCGGAAGGGGATGAAAGTCTCCTTCTCTCAAGGAGGTGGCGGTGACTGCCTGGGGTATATCGGACGCAGCGGCAGCCATTTTCAGGCAGCTCAGGATTGGGCTGCCCATCATAGACTGTCCTGGGAGAGTATTATGGAATATTTATTACAGAAATGGCATACTCTATTTTGTTTTATGTACTATATTAATATATGGTTTCAGAATGCAGTGTATGTAAATTATACATATTGTCTAGATTCACATACATTTATTATTGATTGTAGCATTTATGTTTCTGCAGTCTCTTCAGTGAGGCACGCATGAAAAGGTTAGCAATGGCAGGAAGTGGAAACAAAGCGCAAATCTAACATGCAGGATTTCCAAAAACTTGATATGCCAGTTTTTCAACATGTTTGGTTGTTCACTACCAAAACTATGGGTCAGAATACTCTCTCTCTCTCTCTCTCTCTCTCTCTCTCTCTCTCTCTCTCTCTCTCTGTTGGAAATAGCATGCGAGAAGGTGCAGAAACCAGACTGGCACTAGTAGGGGGTTGGGTTGTTTCCTGCTCTGCCCACCATCATGGTCCCAAACCAGCTTCCAGTTTTTAACTATTGCAAATCTATTGCAAGTGCATGACAGAGGTGATCCAGATCAGAACCATGATGGGAGCAAAGTATTAAAGCCTCCCCATGCGCACACCACACTTCTGATCTGGTTTATGCTCCCATTCGCATGTTATTCACAAAAATAAAGGAACATTGCAGGTTCAAGAGAGGCATGCAAAGTTACATCTAGATTGTCTCAAAAGTACAGAACTGAGGAAGTAATTGTGTTCTCTTCTCTCTTTGTTTGGGTCACATTCTTTTTATCCAGTTGTTATTGAGGAACACAAGTCTGCCCTGACCTTTCAACTGCTCATTCTAGGCAAGATAGTTCTGAACCTTGAAAGCATCTTTAAAGGAAACCTGCCTTTGGTGGACATCTGAATCTTGGAGATTAACCTGTCCTGCATCTGTTGCATCACATTCATTTGGTGTTGTACATCTTTTGATGTGAGATGAGATTAATTCAAGAAAAATAAATATATTTGTTTTCAGTGTCGGTTGTTAAGCGCGAAGTGCAGTAAAATATTCATGATTGTTTGACACATCTGGTATACATGATGATTTACCCACCCCTTCAGATTTGATTCTTATTGCTGCATTATTTCTTATTGACTGCATATTGACTAAGGGCCAAATCCTATCCAATTTTCCAGCCTTGGTGTAGTCGTGCCAATGGGGTGTGCCCTGCATCCTGTGGTGGAAGGGTAATTACGGAGGCCTCCACAAAGTAAGGAAACATTTTTTCCCTCACCTAGGGGCTGCATTGCAGCTGCACCGGTGCTGGAAAGTTAGATAGGATTGGGCCCTAAGTCTATACGTGGTCTATGAAAGGCCTAGATACAAAGCTTCACGGGGTGCCAATGAACACATGAAATTGCATGTCAGCAAGGGCTGCTGTTCCATTCACTTTAACTGAAAATGATTAGAAAGTCAACTCAGAAGCTGAGCACAAGTCAAATTTGGCAACTCGTTGAGGCTCAATAAACTACCCGATTTTCTCTATGCCTGAGACTGCAAATTCAGGGAGGTGGTCAGATACCTAGCAAGAACAGCAGAGGAGTGATGTACTATGAATGGATTGGCAGGCCACAAGTTGTGAAGGCCTGCTTAAGAGTTTGGGAATGATCTTTGCATACAAATACCATTTTATCCAGGTTCAAAGCTCAACTCAGACTATGAAATTTGCTGTTTGGCTTAGAGCAAGTCCAGATCTCAGTTTCACAGAGGTGCTATGAGGATGCGAGAGATGAATTCTAATGCATTTTGTGCAGCTACAAGTATTGCATTAATGCTTCATACATTCAGGGCAACTTTAGACTCCAATCCTGTGGTGGCTTTGCGCTGCTGGAACTAGCATTCCAGCAGAGCAAGCCACTTTACGGTGGTGCGAAAGATGGGCCACTGTTGCATGCTGCCAGTTCACTGTCACAAATGGCAAAAGGTGTGATGTTTGTGGTAGTGGCTCTGGGAGGTTCCCCAGGCACCAGTCAGTTGGGGAGGGGGACGTTCAGGGCTGTATGGGGGTAAGGAGGGGGAGGTCAGGGGCAGGGAGCAGGCAAGGGGGGGAGGTTCTCAGCAGCAAATGCGCATACCAGATCCTATCCCTCTTTTTTTGGACCACACCATTCCTTTTCTCTCCCAAGACTCCAAGAAGACCCATAGGCCACCAGGAAGCCTATTGCACAGAGTTAGTCCAGCAATACTTACAAAGCATTTACAATGAACACTTTCTGTTTAGAGGTAATCTTAAAAAAATAAATTCAAGATTTTAATATAAAATATGTACCTTGGAATATTTATCAGTAAAAACTATGTTTGAACTATAACAAATCAATTCCTTCCTCACAGGAATTATTGTGTATCATAATTTTGCCTCTTACATTATATATGAATATGCAACAAACTATAGGCTTATCCACTGCCATATTTTAAATGTATTTTCTGCCTTCATAAGCTCCTGTTCAAAAATGGGTGCTGCTATATTACTTCTTAGTCACAACTGACTTCACTATTAGCTAAACAGGGTCAGGCCTGGTTAGTACTTGGATGGGAGACCGCCTGGGAATACTGGCTGCTGTAGGCTTATACCATAGTCTTTCGAGACTGAAGGTTGCCAACCATTATCCAATAATTATCTTTAAAAAATTAAGCAAGCTTGCTTTATATCCTCTGTGTTTCACTCAGGGCCCAGTCCTAGCCAACTTTCCAGCACCAATGCAGCCACAATGCTGCCCTGAGCTAAGGGAACAAATGTTCCCTTACCTCAGGGCTTCTCAAACTAGGACTTTGCGACACCCAAGCCTGAGGGCCCTGGCCTCTGCCCCCTTAAAGGGTGGGGGTAGGGGGGAGGCAGCAAAGCGATCCCCCAGGCTCACGTCGCTAAGGGGGTGCAGGGACTGGCATGCACTTACCAGTCCCTGCAGCAGCCTCCCGGGGGTGCAGGGAGCCCTGCATGACCCTCCGCAGGGCTCCCTGAAGCTTAAAAAGTGAAAGTGGAGCGATCGTGCTTCACTTCCAGTTTTGTGGAGGCAGGGTGCGATTGCTCCGCTTTCACTTTCTAAGCTTCAGTGAGCCCTGCAGAGGGTGGTGCAGAGCTCCCTGCACCCTCAGGAGGCTGCTGCAGGGACTCCGGTTGGCTTATTAGTGGACCCTGGCAAGTGCCCAGCCCAATCACTGACAACAAGTCTAAGAGGGTATTCATACCACAGGTTCTTGTAATTTTTATAAGGAAGGATAGGCTGGAAAGGGGGCATGCCTAGGAAGAAAGATATAATATATCTTTTTGTCTAGCCTATTTTGAAACTCTCTCTCTCTCTCTCTCTCTCTCTCTCTCTCTCTCTCTCTTTAAAAAAGCCCTTGTTAGTAAAGTGTAATTAGTGATATAATACAGACAAGGATGTGGACAACATCACATCATGTGCTATCAGTGGCAGATTCCATTTTAAAATGTTTGTACGAATTCTGCATTTGTGTGGCACTGATGTGTGAATGATTCTGCCTTAATTCATAATAATGGATTAGATACATTTTTAGTCCATTCAAGTCCTGTGAATCTGTGATATTATCTTTTCAAATAAGATGACAATACTGAAGTTAACATGAACACTTTATGAAGATTTAAAAGTGCATTGTCAAATCCTCCCCCATTCTCCTTCCAGTAAAAAATGTTCCAAGTTGAGATTTGCCAGACACGCCTGCTTCTAAACTTTTCCCATTACATGGTCCTTCAAGAACAGTGTCAATTACAATTGAAGCGTGCTCACAGCTAAAGAAATAGCAATAGCACAAATTATTATATATCCTATGCCCGTTTGAATTATACATTTTAAAAAATGTATGCAGACACTGCATATTACTACATCCACCATAAACTACGCGAGACAAGGTCACTGTTAGTATACTTTGGCCCAAATCCTAATCCACTTTCCAGCACTGGCAAAGCTGTGCCAATGGGACGTGTGCTGCATCTGCAGTTGGATAGCACTCACGGAGGCCTCCTCAAAGTAAGGGAATGCTTGTTCCCTTACCTTGGAGCTTCATTGCCCTGATGTCGGTGCTGGAAAGTGAGTTAGGATTGCGCCCTTTATTGCTTAATACAATTTTTCAGTTCAGTTTTATTACGGTCACCGACCAGCATATACAACCCATCACAGCATCCTAACATAGGCTCTTGACAACATAAAATACTAACAATTAATAGATCTAAGTCTAGATGTCTAAGTTTGGTCAAGCTATTGTGGATTGAACAGAGTACAGTAACTGAGGAAGGTACTTCTGAAAGTCTTCTAGTCCATATTGAATTAAAAATACAGTTCAATTTCTGCAGCAAATTCTGAACAAGGGAGCTCCTCCTCCCCATTTAGTGTGGGCACTTACCCTGAGGGAGACCGAAGCAACTGTTCACTTTCCCCATTGGGTA
Source organism: Tiliqua scincoides (assembly GCF_035046505.1). Classification (NCBI taxonomy): domain Eukaryota; kingdom Metazoa; phylum Chordata; class Lepidosauria; order Squamata; family Scincidae; genus Tiliqua; species Tiliqua scincoides. The sequence continues at coordinate 177,683,129 of NC_089821.1, read as the reverse complement.
TAGCACCTTGGCTCCAACCAGAGATGCCAACCTGTTTTTCCCAATCAACTAAGGGGATCAAAGAAGCCAAATTACTCAGCTTATTTACTTGAGCTCATCCACTGGTGCTGATTGCCATAAAGCAGTCAGGGCGAGTCACAAAAAGCACTCTGGCAGAGCTCTGAGTCGCAAAAAGCACTCTGGCAGAGCGCTGCCAGGGATTTGGTGGGAAGGTGAGAGCTTTCCTGTGTGTATTATTGGCTCTTTCACTGCCTGCTAGAGCAGCTAAACAGTCCAATCTTGAGCTTCCTGGTGCCCACTGGAGCAGTGGTGCCAAAATGGCTACCATTGTATCCAGCAGGCACCAGGAAGCAGCTGGAGGGCTCCTTGGGGGAAGGGGACTTTTGCCCCCTTCCCTCCGGGAAAACCCCAAGCCCCGCAATACAGATTCTCAAGTCTGCACCAGCTATTTTGCCAGTGCAAATTTGAGAGATTCCATGTCGGGCTTTTCAGCCCAACACAAAAAATAACTCTTACTTTTTATTGGAGTCAAACAAACAAACATGCCTCTAACTTAGAAACTGAAAGAATAAGAAAGAATAAGTGTGGAGCCTAACTCCAGCCCAAAATGGAGGATTTGCACTTTTAGCTCTTCAGTTACTAGAGAGGCTGTAGAGTGAACTGTAAGACTTCAGGCCATAGGTGAAGGATGCTATTTTCTGATCTCTCCCCATGAAAAAGACCCCTTACTGCAGGTAGAAAGCAAGCACATTAGGAACAAAGGTTCTAGTTCAGCGTGACTCCCCGCTGTCCTAGTTTTCTGTTTGTGGAAGCTTTTTTCAGGTGAGGGAGTATTCAAAAGTGTGATTCTTCCACCTTTATTCAGAAGGGATACAGGTCTTTTGAACAGCTCAGAATGTTTGCTTCTCATTCCGACCACATTCTGTGTCTTATACAAAGAGGGCCCCATAACTATCTTACTACTAATCTCAGACATCTAGGGGCTTGTTGTATGTATTCAATGATGAATGTATCCCACACATGCTTAAACATTTCTGCCCAGCCCACAGGTGTACACATTTTATCCCTTTCGTATATGCAACATTGGACAGAAATGGTTTGAAGTGGTCTTTTTGTCATCACTTTTCATGTTACCTCATACTGAAAATAGGTTCTGAATTTTCATATTGAAAATTAAGCAAACCCATAATTAAATAAATAAAACAATGGATGGGGCAACTAGTATCCTGCTGGCAGCTTAAGAGCCAATTCATCTAGTCCTTTTGTGTGTACAGCAAGGGTTTGTTTTCAGACTAGGCTCAGAACAGGCACATAATGAAACAGTACCGTGAGCAAAAACATCGTGAGCTCAAGCTGTCCCTTGCTTGGTAGCATGATGTCATGATAGCAGTCCCACACTTTGAGCCTAGATTGAGCAAGCTCCAGGCAGTCTTGTCAGAAGGAGCAGAGACATCATCAGAGTATCAGGGATCAGCTCTGCCTGCCGCCTGCCAAGACCCATACTTTAGTAGGGGGTCCACTGCCAATACCAGATGACTTGGCTCCTACCACTTCTGCTATACAGTACATTGTTTCACCATCTCCCTCTTGTCCAGATGAAGAGAAAAGGTGAGTGAGCGAACAGTGGTGGAAGCCAAGGAAGAGGAGGAACGGCAGCCTGTGCCTGCCTCTTCATATACCATCTTCTGGTTAACAGTGGAAGTAGCATCCAGGATGAACCCTATCCCTACCACTACCTATAAGAAGATAGGAGAGAGAATAAGAGGCAGCAGCTGATCTTTCTGTCCTTGCCTCCATCGCCATTTGCTCAGAAACCTGCTGAAAGCAGCCATGGCTTGCTTATTAACTGGGTGGTCTTTTTGTCATCACTTTTCATGTATGATTTAGAGACCTTTATTGGCATTAACTCATGTTCCAACAAATGAGTCAATAAAGTAAAAAGAGATGTAAAGTAAAAAGAAATAATGAATTAAAAAATAAAGATAAATAAGATAAAGGTCACATGAATTTTAGGGTTAAAAAGCAAACAAACCATACAAATAAACATTACACCAATCTCTTTCCATACTTTTCTACAACTGACAAAAGGAAATTAGCAGTGCCCTGCAACACATCTACTGGGCCGTCATTTAATAAATGTACAAGTTTCATTTGCTCTGGCAGCCCATTCTTAGCTAGATTAGGTTCTATATAAATATACAACAGGGGCTGCCATACCTTATGATTTCTAAATATGATACCTCCGTGTGGCTCACTAGAGTCTGGAAGAAAATAGAATCTATGGACCTTCTTTTCGACCATCTGGTCCTGTCTTCGGAAATAGAACTCCTTTTGAAAGTTAAACAGAGGTTTACCGACATAGAATTTCAAAACCTTCTTAGCTAGCCCACACAAACTTGTTCCCCCTTAAATTTCCACATTCCGTTAGCCCACAATCAGATGGCTCCTTATCTGACTCTTTTGATTAATCCTAAGGAACAGTCGTGTAATTACACAAGCCAGATTTAATGTTGTTCCTTCGGCAGTAACCTCAGGAAGGTACCATAAGGTCCTTCTTCTTGATTGGCTCTGCCCTTGTTCTCTGCTCCAGATCAAGACCCTCTCCCATATATTTTTCTCTTGTCCAATTCATTCGACACTTTTCATGTTACCTCATACTGAAAATAGGAGCTGAATTTTCATACTGAAAATTAAGCAAACCCATGCTTAAATAAATAGAACACAGGTCAAAAGGTGTTTTATTCCCTCTCCTGGTCCAGAGGAAGAGGGAATATGAACAAGAGAGCAGCAGCTGCATCTCCTCCTTCAAAAGAATGGGCTAGATAGAGGTCGACCTGTCTTGGAGCTTGGCCAAAACCTGATAAGAATATGCACCCAGATGAACATCTGCATTGGCAAGGTGCACAAAACTCCACATGTGCTGTGCAATTTTCTGGCTGGATCAGGCGGTAGTATTTAATGGGAATACACTTCAAAATCTAGGTCATGAAATGTCTGATTTAAAAATTTAGAGGTTTTTTGACATAATGCTGTTTTTAGCACCTGCCATTATTAACAGCATTGTTTCTAAAATTAACAAGAAGCCTTTTCCCCCCTCTGCTGTCCTCAATTGCCTCTTAAAATAGTCTTGTCTCACATTACTTGTGAATCCTATAATGGTGGTACTGTGCCTCCTCCTATGTGTGTATCCTTTACGGTTCGCTTCTAAAGATACACCATGTACCTTGAGCACAGTCAGTAAATACTGTGAATCTTTATCATCTGTTCATTCCCTTCAGTCCTTAGTGAGCAAGATATCCTTGCATTGCCATGGGGACATCTGCTCCATCAGAACTATCTGATGGTTTAATTTCAGACACATGTAGTTATTGAAGGCTTAAGATTGTTCTGACATTGGCTCCTGGGGAGAATGAAAACCAATCTCTCTTTTAAAAAGCTTCCATTAATTTCCGTGCGAGGCTAGCCATGGTTCTTCTCAATGTGGCTGGCGCACAGAAAACAGATTCCATCTGGAGGCCTTTACATTGATACCTATGGCAGCCACCTCTCCCATTCAAGCAATTTGCCAAGCTGTGGTTCTTCACATGAACTGTTCTCCACTCTACTGGTTGTGAAGATGGATGAGATGGGAGGCTTGAAGTGTGGTGGAAGAAATTCTGAGAGGCATAAGCTATTACACTCTGAATCTTGGTCTCTACAGCATGCATGCTGCTGTATGGAGACAGTGTCCCAGGCAGCAGTTTAGAGCAGTCTCCTCCTGGGGGCTGTTTTCTGTCCACTGGCTTTATGTCTCAGGCTTAGAAGAGTTTCTCCTCACTGTTCCCTTATTCTGTTAAAAAAAAATTCTGCTCATTTTCAACTTTCCTGTTACACAACAACAAAACCTTTTCATGCCTCTGTTTCTATCAAATCTGATCTGCTGCCAGGCCCATCCAGACTTGCTGTGAAATAAGGTTTCCTGTCACTTTAAGGATCAGCTGTCATCTTTCCTTAACCCTCTGTGCTGTAAACAAGTGCTTGCTGGCAGAGGATCATAAACAGAGCTATAATCTGTGCCTCAACTTTCCACATGTCTAGCCAAGAAAGGTATCTCTCCATGACATCATTCCATCTCATCTATTTCCTTGTCTCCTCAGCCCAGCAAAGCTTTTATCCTCCTTTTTTATTTCTTCCACATCCATTTTCCTTGCATCCTTTTGAATCATTTCTGTGTGCCGCTTTAGTTACTGTAGCCCAGCAATGAGTCATGGAAACTCCTCAAGACTAGTCGCTTTCTATTTATTCTACCAGCCATATCCTGTTATTTGTCTGCCTCTCAGCTCTTCTTGTAACTGGACACTTTCGACTTTACTTTGCAATATTGCTTTGCTTGCCTGACTTTTCCCCTTTTGAGCTTGCAGCACTTCTCTTCACGTCTCCAGCGTTTCTCTTCTCCTTAATTCTCTAGTCGACTGACAGGAGAAAATGCTCCTTTTGGCAGAGGGCAGAAAAGCACAACATCTACTACTGCGGCAGAGCAACTGAACAAGAGGAACACGAGCTTCCACGTACTGCTTTCCTTACCAATCATTCAGCTTGCTGTATACAGTATACATAAAATTGAAACATCATCAGAGCAAGGGTTCTGAGATTCCTAGACGTTCTCTGCTTTTGCCCCTTTGTTGCTTACACCACAGTATCTCCTGGAGGGCATGGATGTGCTGTGGCATCCTTTTGGGGTGTGTGCGTGTGTGCTGTATTATTCAGACATTTCCCCATTAGTGATGGTGCCTGTTACTTAATCCTTGGAATTGCTAAGAGCGTGTGTGTGTCGTCCTAGTGGTAGCCACTCATTGGACCTGTCCCTACCTCCTACTTGGTTCACGCTCCTGGCACTTCTCTGGTCACCAGCACTGAGACTGGGTAGATGTGGTGATTAACTCTTTACGTGCTGGGCTGACGTCACACTGATGTCAGGGCATTGCTCCATGGGTGATAGACTGTGTTGGGCTTTCCATGGATGCTGGTGGCATTAGTGAGAGAGCTATGCCAGCATGGATCTGGGCCACTGTCCTTCCCCTTAGTACAAGACAGGCTTTGGATATAGTGGTCATCCTGCTGTCACTGCTGCAGCGCTGGCACGGTGTCATTGTAGGATTGGACTGGTCCCTTCAGAAGGTTTTGCCATGTTAGTAGAATGAAATTCCTAGCCATCTTCTAGTGACATGAATCTCCAGATTTAATACCAAGCTTTAAGTCATAATAATAATAATAATAATAATAATAATAATAATAATAATAATAATACAGGTATTTATATACTGCCTTTCTTGGTCTTTATTCAAGGCGGTTTACATAGGCAGGCTGATTAAATCCCCATAGGGATTTTTACAATTGAAAGAAGGTTCTATCTTTCAAGAACCACAACAGTCCAGATGTTTCACTCTGATCTGGTTTCACATTCTGGCCTCCATCCTCCCACACTCAGAGCAGATGGAATAGCTCGGCTTCAGCTTGTCAGCTGCTTCAAGGTCGCATGGTGCCGGTGGCCTCGAACTGGCGACCTTGTGGATGTTATCTTCAGGCAAATGGAGGCTCTACCCTCTAGACCAGATCTCCTGCCCTATAGTAAGTCATACTATAAATTGGTTCAGACCAATGTCTGAGTGATCTGTGTGCTTGATTGAAAAGTGGTCTTCTGCATGCCCTATGAATCTGTGCTGTTTACTTTTAGTGTACCCTTTCAATCCCTTTGTGAGTCCATGATGAAAAGCACTTTTGATGCAAATTGGAGACAATAAAAGCCAGAAATTTGTAGCTTGATTTGGTCCTAAGATAGAAAATCAAGGGGGGGGGGGAAGGAGTAAAACAAAAACAAAACTCTGACGTGGGCTATTAGGGAAATTGGCACGATCTCTCCTTTTCTTATATGATTCAGGCTACAAAGGCTACAGTGGTGTGAATGGTGTGAAGAACTTAATTGTGCTCTTGAAATGGCTTTGCTGGGCACTGCAGCCAACTAACCACAAGGAGCCAGTACATTAAATGGAAAATTAGGAAGTACAGCAAAACCTGCAGAAAGCTTTGCACTTGTTCATGTTCTTTCCACAGAGAGAATGGAACATTTAACATCCTTTAAATCTTAGTGGATGAAACAACCAACTGCTTGAGTTTTCAGGGCTTTGATGAACCTTCTTTGCCTCAGCAGACCTCTCTTCCTTCATTCACATGAGTGTCCTTTGTTCCCAGCCAGTGTGGAGTAAATATGGCAGACCTGCAGACAGAGACTCAGTCGCTGCTTTGCTTGCTAACTTGCTACCCCACCAGTCCATATAACCACTCTATATCTCAGCTGGCAAAAGTTCAGGGTGCACAACAGGACTGGTAGAGCTATTGCGGGGGGAAGGCAGATGCATGCATACTTGTTGTGGTGAAGCTTTTAAAGAGAAAGTTCTATCTCCATGTAAGGACTTGGAAGACCCAGTATTCAGCTGGAAGTGGTCTTGGAAAAGGTGGGTCCCTTTCCCCTCCAGATATCCTTATCCTTATTTGTGAAAGCCAATTCCACAAATATCCTTGTCAAACAAGTAGAAACAGTTGCAGCCGGAAGCATCTGCCCTGAACTATTGGGACTGGATGGTTTGATAAAGAACTGTTAGGAACCAAAATCCTCATTCTGAGCATATGTACTCCCATGGTTTGGCTAGACCAGGGGTGTCCAAAGTTTTTGGCAGGAGAGCCACATCATCTCTCTGACACTGCGTTGGGGGCCAGGAAAGAAAGAATTAATTTACATTTAAAATTTGAATAAATTTACATAAGTGTACATAAATGAATATGTTAAAGATGAACTTATATGAATGAATGAAGGTCTTGCAATAGCTCAAGGCCTATAAAAAGCCTTACTCAAAGCAAGGCTGGCCTTTCCTTTGCTGCCACTACTGCATCACAGACATGAAACAGCAAGCAGTGGAGGAAGCCCTCATCCCATAGCTCACACAAAGAGGTCAGATAGTTGCCTTCACTCTGAGAGCAGTTGTGTCAGGCCAGTGCGGGCTGCAACAAATCTCTGGAGGGCCAGAGGCTCATTGGAGACTGGGGGCTCCCTGAGCGCCACACTGAGAGGCCTCGAGGGCCGCATGTGGCCCCTGGGCCGGGGTTTGGGCACCCCTGGGCTAGACCAAGCAGACTCCTCTCTTCATAAATGACCCCTGAGTGGCAGGGCAGAATAGACTCCTCCTGCAGTACAGCTGACCCCACTGAGAAGCAGCAAGCCCTATTCTGACTGACATGCAAGTTGATGTTGCTTGCATCAACAAACTGTCAGAGTAATTTTAAAATGGCTTAAAGGAAATTATAGCAATGTATCAGGTCTTTACAAGGATGTACCCGGTTCTGAATTCTCCTTATCTAACTTTTCACTACTCGATGACTCCTGCAGTTATGTCTTTGTGTGCCTGCTCTTTAGCTGCAGTTTATATTTTTGCAAGCTGACAGCTCTTTATGTGAACTGGAGCATCTGAAGTGAACTATATTTGGGGTTCAGGAATCTCTGCAGGTCCAACTACCTGAACTATAGAGTTACAGAGAGATGGGTGAAGGTTATGGCCCAATCTGAATGGAGTCTTGAACTAGTCTTGAACTAGTGTTCCAGCAGTACAAGATCCATTATGGCTGTCACAGAAGGTGACACCACAAGCAGCAAGTGGCTGCAGCAGTGGGAGGGCAATGGGGGGCAGGAGGGAAACTGAGAGTGGGTAGAATAGGGCAGGGATGGGGGAGGAAGAGAACAGGGCAGGGAATCAGGTGAATTGAGGCCAGGAAGAGGGCAGTATCGGCAGTAATGGCATTGCCGATATCCTATCAACTTTCCTGGTTTCACTCCAATGGACACCAGATATATTTGGCACAGATCCAAGTAAATCCAGTGGGGCAGCAAGGGTTTACCCCCAGGTAAGGGAACAAATGTTCTCTTACTCTAAGGAGCCCTTCAGGACTGCCCCCCCCCCTGTAGGATGCTGTGCAGTCCCGTGGCATGGCTGCATTGGTGGAGGGAATTTAGGTAGTATCGGGGTGTTTCTCCTGTAGCAGGTTCATTTGGCTGAAACATCTGGCATGATCTGATTTACAGGCACTTAGGGGAGCTGTAGTTTGGCTACCTCTAGTGGCACACCTTGGTTTGCAGTGGGTAAGGTTTCCATTTGGAAGTTCAGTGTGATTTTTTTTTTAACATGAGCTGGAATTTGATGATGTTCGGGTTTTTTCTTGCCCAAGGAAGTACCTTAAGGTCAAAGCTTCCCCTTCCATCTAAGCCCAAAGTGTTCTGTGAGACAGGAGGACTCATTTACACTTCTTGTAGTAAGAGTGAGACAGAATGGAAGTTGGCAGTTAGCTAAAAGCTGACTCAGCATGACATTCACACACACAGGAGTGCTGGGCAGCAGGAAGTGCAGGAGGTCTTCATGATGCCCCATTGCCATGCCTCTATAGCCACACCTCACTTAAGGTCAATTTTCCAGTGCCAGTGCAGCTATGCCAATGGAGTGTGCACTGCATCCTGTGGTGGGGAGGCAGTCATAGAGGCCTGTTCAAGCTATGGGAACATTTGTTCCCTTACCTTGGGGCTGCATTGCAGCTGCACTGATGCTGGAATGTTGGATAGGGCTGGGCCTTTAGATAACACAACCAAAACATCAAATTTTCACGGCTCCATCTCCAAGTTTCCACTCCTAGTTAACAATCCATCCAGACTTCTTTTCCTCAAGCCATTTTAAAGCACGCACCCCCCCTTGTTCTGATTTCAAAGTTTTATGAATGTAGAATCTATCATTTTCCTTCCACCACCACCACCACCCTCCCGCCCTTGGCAAAAGTCCATCATTTTCACTCAAGTTATCTCTGGTGGAGACGGTGTATATAATCCATCACCTTGTGCTTCTTCTGGTGAACAGGACCTGGAACATCTGCCTCCCATGACTCTTGTTCTGAACCATCCCAGTTGGTGGATTATTTTTTGCTTTTTGCTATTTCCTCTTCACTCTGTGCCCTCTGCACTGCTGTAGGCAGTACACAGTTACGCTGAAATGGGTCTTCCTTGCCGAGTCCTCCACCTCGTGATGTCAGTGCTCTGTCCTGTAATCCAAGAATGTGATGAGGATTTATGTGTACATTAATGTAGTTTTAGAGTTTGAGTTAAGACTCAAACTGTTGAAGGACTTGGCCCCATTTACCTCCTTGCTCATTTCATTCTTTTCCTGCTGTTGAAATCATTGTTGTCTGCTCATTCTTTGCCTCTCTGTTGTGCAGTAACTTGTAGTGGTCACCTTATAAATGAGTGTCAGGATTGTTGGGTGGGGAAAGGCAAAATAGAAATCAAATCAATCAATCAAATAAATAAATAAATAAATTCACAAAGTGCATGCTGGTGGTGACCCGTGTTCACCACCAAAAGCCATTTCATGACAGCTGGACTCTGCTCTGGTGTCGTAAATCCCTCCATATGTTAGCCCAGTCCTGGATAGGATATGGCCATAGACTAGGACCCTTCTTATTGTCATCTAGTTTTCTGCATTCAGATAATTTGTAAGAAGCAGCATTCACTCATGTAAGCCCCACCTGTAGCTGAAAATGGTTCTGCCCAAACACCTTGGTAAGAACAGTGCCTTCACTGCAGCATGAAATTGAACCCAGGGCACCTTCAATTTTAGCCACTCTGGGGGTCCATTTCTTCAGCATAATTCTAAAGAACTTAGGGATGTTCCCCGCTAGTTCATTCTACATACTGCAATCAATCTATCAGGCACAGCTGGCATACATTTAAACTGTACAACGATGATTTAAGCACCTTTAAAAATAAAAAACAAAAAAACTGGAAGTTTCATAGTCAGCCAAACTTCCTTAGCAGGAAAGTCAGAGATGAGTCTGTGCATATTCACATTAGTCATCAATATCAAGTCTTGCATCCTGTATTTTTCGTTTTGCTTCATTGCTTGTGTGATAAAGTGTGCTCTGGAGTCCATCAAGTGATTGTGCTTAGCTGTGGGAAAAGTGATGCAGAGGTGTGAGAAGATTAGTGAGTTGAAGTAAATGAGCTTTTTCTCATAACCTTTTCCCTAATGACAGAGCTATCATTAAAGAGACGTATCGACATGCAGTAATTTTAGTTCACTGCATGCCAAAATCAACGTGGAGTTTGGTAGCCTACTTGATAGAACTTTCACTGACCATTGTAGAGGTAATTTAAGATGATCTGAATGTAATTTTCAATTTAAATTAAGATGTCTCTTGATTAAAGAATGCAAAATGAAATGTATTTCAAATTATCATCTGTGCAAATGGTCTCATTTTCAATTCAATTAGGAACCTAAAGAGCATTTTAAGCTGCAGCTGAAATGTTCTTACTTAATTTGGTTAAATTGTGACTTTATATATTATGATTTTATCATTTTTATGTATCCCACCATGTTTTTTTTAAGAAAATGAAGGAATAAAAGAAAAAACTTCCAGAGTTATTGAGATTGCAAAAAAGCTAAACAAATTATTTGCATTTGTTTTCATTACAGAAGATATATAGCAGATACCTGTGCCTGAACAGACCTTCTCAGGGATGGAGTCTGAAAATCTGAGTCAAATAGAGATGATGATATGAGTTTCTAGAGCAGTGATTTTTTAACCTTTTTCATCTCACAGCACACTTGCAAGGTATTAAAATGGTTAAGGCACACCATCAGTTTTTTGACTTGTGTTGGTAGCTGTATCCATTCCTACAACTTCAGTCAGGATTTTTACTCTATTTTTTTTTAAATAACATCTTGGTTTTTAAACTCAAAATGTTTATCGATGGTACTGCCAGCTGATGGTACCGCTTCTCTCAAGCAAGAAACTGGCAACAATTTAGATGACTTTACTATAACCTGAGATTTCTCATCCTTCTGCTCCATTAATCCACCTCTGAACCTGTGCTTTTTCAGAATCTCTGATTGTCCCTAGAAAATCATGCAATTCTCATAGCACTGTGCTTCTGTTATATCAAGAGCCAAATTTTTGGCTCTTATAGCTTAGATCTTGGCATGGCTTATAGCATAAGGCATAGCTTATGATCTTGCAGACTGGTGCCAAGTTCAAAATGATGTCCCAGAAGTGATGTCACAACCGGAAGTGATTTCTCTCCCAGACTTTTAAAAAAGTGAAAATTGGGGGAAAACCCACCTTCCCCCCCCAACAGCTTGCAATCCACTTGCTTTGCTGCCTCTCCCCAGCCAGTGACATAGCTAAGGCAGCTATCTGCTACATGGGGTCAAAGAAGATTTTGTAGCCCCCATGACAAAAATCAAATTTAATTAATTAAATAAATAAAAAGTGTGTCCCTTATTGATGAGAGACTCTGTGCCTGTGTGAAGAGGGATGGATATTCTCCCCTTGCTAAATATTAAGAGGAACACTACTTGAAAAAGTGCCTCTACCCAGTTAACAGGGGTAACTTGTATTTATGATACATGGAAATGAGAGCTGACTGATATTAACACCTTTTTGGTTCCATGCTGTATCATAATAACATTTCATTAGCTCTCAGAGTAATCAGTTTCATGGGTCAGTTGTGAGGTACAGAAATCCACTTTTTGTTCCATAAGGCAGTTGTGATTTCATGTTCTCATTAATTGGCCATAACTTTTGATAGAATACAGGTATTCCAATGTGGTTTGTTTCTTTGTATTTCGCATTAAATTACCTTTCCAATGATATATAACATGATGGTATTATTCGTACATACCAAGGTTTTCATAATCTTGGCCACTAGTAACAAGCTCAGCTTGTTGCCCCTCTAAAGCTTGTAGCCATGTGCAATTGCAACCTCCCTGCACCTTCTTAAGTATGCCACTGTCAAGAGCACTTGTCATGAAACATGACAAGGAGAAAGGCTCTGTGGACAATCAACCCAACCAAATGTGCTTGATTTCTCATCTGTGTCAGACAAATTAATTGACCATATCTTTAACTGCGTAAATCTAAATAAAATTTAGTAAAAGTTGCAGGTCAGAAATTTCTCATATTGCAAGTGACAAACAATAGCTGAATGGAAATTGATTTCAGGATTTCTTAAAAGGAAGAAAGAAGAATAACAAGTACTTCAAGAGACAGGGCATGGCTTTCAGAGACAGAAGTTGCAAGTTTACACTTGGTTTCTTCATGGCTGTGTGAGATGACTCATAAACCATTGTATTTTTTTGTGTGCAAAGTTTATTTATTTCAGATTTGTTTATTTATTTATTTATTTATTTATTTATTTATTTATTTATTACAGATACAGGTGAGGAAAATGGCTTAGGGCTGGGACTACACAGGTTACACATGAGCGTATTGGCCATAGATTACAACATGCCTTAATCCAAAAAAGAAATCAACAATGACTGAAAGAAAAATAATCATCAATACAAAAGTTATTATATTTGTCATTATACTAATTAATGATTTAACTAAACAGTCAATATACTAAAATTATCTGTCCAGTCATAAAAAGGCTTCAAATTTTTCACATACAATATTCTTGCCACTATACTGATATGTACAATAAAATAAGCTGTTAGCGCCAATCAGGTGCTAGCAGCCGATTGCCCCCGCCCCGCCTCGTGCACTGAGGCTGAGGCTTGAGCCGCGATTGGTTCTCGCGGCTGGGGAGGCGGGACTAGAGCTCTGGTGCGGAGCGCGCGCTCCGTCCAGGCTCAGTGCGTTCCTGAGCGGCAACGAGGGCTGTCGCGTCCTCAGTGGGAGCGCCTGAGCCTGCCTCTCTCGTCCTCCCGCTAGCTTGGCTGGGGGTGCCGAGGGCGAGGAGCAGCAGAGGGGCAGCAGAGGGGCAGCAGAGGGGAGCGTTTTTTGCGCCCCCCTGGCGAACGTCTGTGTGGGTGGGGAGGTGTTTGGCACAGCGCGGCAACGGAGAGCAGTGGGTGGCGGACCTGGGAGGGCGGCGCCAGCGCAGCGAGCGACCAGGCAGCTGAGGAGTCGTTTCGGAGGGGCGCCAGCTCCTCACTTGGGGGGCTTGCCTGTGGCACCTGCCAGCTTCTGAGGGCTTGGGGAGCCCAGGATTGCACCTCCTTCCCTTTGTGCTGGCTAGCACTGTATCCTACTGTGAATATTAGCACGGGGGGGGGACATTTTCACTGGATTGCACACCATGGAGAAGAAGAGTCAAAAGCGGGGGGGGGGAAGCCCCCAAGTGACCTGCACCCCCTCCTCCTTCATAAGAACATAAGAACATAAGAACAGCCCCACTGGATCAGGCCATAGGCCCATCTAGTCCAGCTTCCTGTATCTCACAGCGGCCCACCAAATGCCCCAGGGAGCACACCAGATAACAAGAGACCTCATCCTGGTGCTCTCCCCTACATCTGGCATTCTGACTTAACCCATTCCTAAAATCAGGAGGTTGCGCATACACATCATGGCTTGTACCCCATAATGGATTTTTCCTCCAGAAACTCGTCCAATCCCCTTTTAAAGGCGTCTAGGCTAGACGCCAGCACCACATCCTGTGGCAAGGAGTTCCACAGACCGACCACGCGCTGAGTAAAGAAATATTTTCTTTTGTCTGTCCTAACCCGCCCAACACTCAATTTTAGTGGATGTCCCCTGGTTCTGGTATTATGTGAGAGTGTAAAGAGCATCTCCCTATCCACTCTGTCCATCCCCTGCATAATTTTGTATGTCTCAATCATGTCCCCCCTCAAGCGTCTCTTTTCTAGGCTGAAGAGGCCCAAACGCCGTAGCCTTTCCTCATAAGGAAGGTGCCCCAGCCCCGTAATCATCTTAGTCGCTCTCTTTTGCACCTTTTCCATTTCCACTATGTCTTTTTTGAGATGCGGCGACCAGAACTGGACACAATACTCCAGGTGTGGCCTTACCATAGATTTGTACAACGGCATTATAATACTAACTGTTTTGTTCTCAATACCCTTCCTAATGATCCCAAGCATAGAATTGGCCTTCTTCACTGCTGCCGCACATTGGGTCGACACTTTCATCGACCTGTCCACCACCACCCCAAGATCTCTCTCCTGATCTGTCACAGACAGCTCAGAACCCATCAGCCTATATCTAAAGTTTTGATTTTTTGCCCCAATGTGCATGACTTTACACTTACTGACATTGAAGCGCATCTGCCATTTTGCTGCCCCTTCTGCCAGTCTGGAGAGATCCTTCTGGAGCTCCTCACAATCACTTCTGGTCTTTACCACTTGGAAAAGTTTGGTGTCATCTGCAAACTTAGCCACTTCACTGCTCAACCCTGTCTCCAGGTCATTTATGAAGAGGTTGAAAAGCACCGGTCCCAGGACAGATCCTTGGGGCACACCGCTTTTCACCTCTCTCCATTGTGAAAATTGCCCATTGACACCCACTCTCTGCTTCCTGGCCTCCAACCAGTTCTCAATCCAGGAGAGGACCTGTCCTCTAATTCCCTGACTGTGGAGTTTTTTCAGTAGCCTTTGGTGAGGGACCGTGTCAAACGCCTTCTGAAAGTCCAGATATATAATGTCCACGGGTTCTCCCGCATCCACATGCCTGTTGACCTTTTCAAAGAATTCTATAAGGTTGGTGAGGCAAGACTTACCCTTACAGAAGCCATGCTGACTCTCCCTCACTGTTCCCCAGTGCCTAACGAATCTAAACCCCTCCTCCCTACACCACCGTCTCATCCACGCATTGAGACCCCTGATCTCCGCCTGCCTAGCTGGCCCTGCGCGTGGAACAGGTAGCACTTCAGAGAACGCTACCTTTGAGGTCCTGGCTTTCAGCTTCCTGCCTAAAAGCCTAAATTTGGCCTCCAGGACCTCCCAGCTACACTTGCCCACGTCGTTGGTGCCGACATGCACCACAGCCGCTACCTCTCCCCCAGCACTGTCTACTAGCCTGTCTAGATGAGAAGTGATGTCCACAACCTTCGCACCAGGCAGGCAAGTCACCATGCGGTCCTCACATCTGTCGCAAACCCCCCTCTCTATGTTTCTAATAATCGTATCCCCCACTACAAGAAGCCCCCGACCCCCCTCCCGCCGAGGAGTATCCTGAGTGCGCTCGGATAAGGGCCCATCCCCTGGAGAAGGGATCCCCCCTAGGGGATTGTTTCCCTCCTCTCCAGGATGACGTCCTCCAGTCCCGAGACTTCCCACCCGGGCAGCCAAGGAGCTGCACGCCTGAGGTTGGGACGAAGCCTGATCGTCCCCAGAAGTCTCCCCACGGTCCTCCTCTGGCTGCCTGCGCTTCTCCAGGTCGGCCACCAAGGCTTCAAGGGAGCGGACGCGTTCCCTGAGAGCCTGGAGCTCCTTGCACCGAGGACACACCCATGACTTATGCCCCAGAGGCATATAATCATACATGTGGCACTCGATGCAGAACACTGGATAGCCCCCACCCTGCTGCTGGCTGTCTGACTGCATAGCTTTTTTTGTTGTTGTTGTTGTTGTTTTATTTAGGGGTCCTTTTAAAAACCGTACACTGGATAGCAGCCCTCTTCTCAAGGGAAGAGGAAGGGCAGTGTATGGGGCCCTGGCCTCCTCGCCCTGCTGCTGAACTCGCCCAGATGCTAAACTCTTGTGCCTTACCTGGCACTTAGTTCCCGAGACACTGGGTTCCCAGAGGCCACACGCGTCTGCAGAGAGCACTAGGGAGCACTTCTACTGATGCAAGGCCCAGACGGCTGCATGCTGCCCACAGATGCCCACAGATCAGCACAGAGTAAGTTCAGGGGTGTTTTGGAGGTCGATCAGGGACAAGACGGGGAAGGATCTTGGTAGCATCAGTGCATGCCATATCCTCGATCCCCCTTCTGGCCCAGACACACTCCCATAAGGCTACTCAGAGCTATGCCAACAAAAGAGCTGACATAGCTTTGAGGAGTCCAATAGGAGAACAGGGAGTGGTGGAGGAGGTATGTTAAATTTTTTTGGCTGCAATCCTAACCACACTTTCCTGAGAGTAAGCCCCGTTGAACAAAATAGGACTTACTTCTGAGTAGAACTGGTCAGGTTTGTGCCCTTTGTTACTTAATTCTCTCAGCCGACCTGGTCCCCAGCCAGGATACAGAATGCAGTGGAGAGTGTGTTAGCAATGCTGCACTGTGCAGGATGACCAAGTCTACACGACTGGGCTAAAAGTTCCATGAGTTCCTGATGTTCTTCCTTAATGATTTCTCCCTGTCCTTCACAAAACTCTTTGGAATAAATAAATTGCACCAAACAAGGCAATACCTGGAGGTCGTTCTTACTACTTTGGGGGAGTTCATGGTTGTGGGGGCCATTGGTGATTTTAATGGTTTTTCTTTGTTGTAACCTGTTTTAAGCCTTTAGAACTGAGCAGGGAATAACAAGTCCAATCTACCTAAATGAATTCAGTATGGTATTTCCAAGCACTGGGCTAGACCTAGCTTTGAATGAAACTTTGAAGCACAGAAAAGGGAAGGCAAACAAACAAAACACGCACCCCCCTCCCCAAAAAAAGATTGGTGCTAGAGACAATAACTATATTAATCTGTTTAAAAAAAAAAAATCAACAACCCAGATACTGAAACAGAAATATTTTCAAAAACTGTATATCTAAATGAACTGGGACACCTCGGGAAAGCCTCAGATACACTGAGAGAGCTCACAAAGATCATGTTCGTCTGTTTCTATTTATTTGAAAGGTCAAAAAATACATCTACCACACAAAACAAAATTAGAAAGTTCCTGCATTTCTTTAAACTTAATATAGTAATATAGCAGGAAACTAAATTGAAAATGACAATTCTTGAAGGTCAGCTGTCCAGTCAATCCTATGCATGTTTCCTTGGAAGCAAGTTCCATTGTGTTCAGAGGGGCTTACTTATAAGAAATCGTGCACAGGATTCTAGCTGGAAGATTTCATCTAGAATACATATCAGGTAATGTCAATTAGGAATGCAGTCTATCACAAAGGATGCTAGGTAGAAAATTTCTTCATCAGGTCTAGAAAAGCATCCATACTGTGGGTAATAATTCTGTTAAGATAGATGCTCCTAAATCTATCTATCTTTTCTAGGTGTTATTTACATTTTCCCCCTACAAACAAATTATATTCTAATTTAGTAGAATGATGTTATTTTTCAGATCATTATTCAGAGCATCACATGGTTTGAACTAGTTGTTAATCAATAAACCAATAGATCCAATGTTATAAGGACTCCCACTTCCTTGTTTTATGACCAGCATCTTTATATCTAATTTTGTTTATTGTTTTATTATTTAATCTCTGAAGATTCAAGGCAGCTAACAACATGAATAAAAACTACAATAAAATTTAAAAAAAGAACAACAGAGCAGTCAATAAAAACAACCAATGCTCAGGAGAGAGAGAGGAAGAGAGAGAGAGAGAGAGAAATCTGACCCAACTTTGGAGTGGATGGATGGGGTAAAGTTAGCCATTACCTGGGTTCTCCTCCTCTAGCAAGGCGGCTTCTCTGGATCCAGCAATGTGCCTCCCTTCCTTGGGGTTGTTGCTGGAGCCTTTGGCCTCTAGCCCCAGTGCTTTTTCCTCATCATTAGCCCAATACAGGCCTTTTGAAGAACTACAAATTTCTGTGTAGGCTCCTTCACACTCTCCTTCCCCCATGAAACCCAGAACAAGCATCTTCACTGCTATGGTAATGGAACTGCTGATCTTATCAGTATTATAAGCCACTCAGGGTGTTCCTGAGTGGCTCCCATCACCAGCTGCTGTGGAACACATCCAAGGAAGGCTGGTAAGTGCTGGACAGGGCAAACTGGATCAAAGCATCTCCCACCAGTGCAGGGTTCCCCCTGCACTACAACAACACTAGTATCCCAAAACCCAGTGGGCAGAGCTGGGAGAGTGCAATTTCATCCATTCCATCCTACCAGGTCTCACTGATACAAGCCAGATTGGTCTGCTCCTCAAGACAAGAGCCCTGACAGCCAAGATTTTATTATTGATCATATTGGCATTAAGCAACAGTATTAACTTCTGTTATTAACTCATTTCTGCCCAGCCCACAGGTGTACCCATTTGATCCCTGTTGTGTATATGCAACATTGTGCAGAAATGGCTTAAGGTCTGGCTGCCACAAAGTGGCAAGCCTACCATTTCCCAGAATGGTACGTCCCTCTCTCACCGCCATATCTTCCTCTGTCTGTCATCCTATGAATGGTGAGAAGCACACATTGCAGAAAAGACATCTCTTCCTCAATCACAAAAAAACTCCTGAGCAGGAAGAAAAAGGAAGATAATGATGAGATGCAGAAAGGAGCCACAACAACACACCTCTTTTCTGAGGCAAAAGCAGTGACAGTTGCCAAGCAACAAAGATTCAGACTAGCAAACAATCACGTACAGGTCATTCATATTTGTAAGGGCACCAAAAATATGCTGAAATTTTACATCTCATGAATAAGTTGTAGGCAGATATTAACAATGATGTAAATGTATTAGCACAGCCTAAAAAGGATTCAGCCTCTCCAATTTTCCTGTCAGCTCATAATAATAAGTGTTTGTAGTGTGTGATATAGGCAAATTTAAGGTTACACATGATTAAGTGCTGCCCGTTAATGGTACCCTAAAATTTACCTGAGATGAACCATCTCACTCTGATTATTGCTAGGGCCAATGCTGTGTCCTTGAAAGTAGCAGTAATCCTCTAAACCAGTGGTTTTCAAACTGGTGGGTCACAACCCACCAGCCTGAGAATCCCTGTCCTTTTCCCCTTAAGGGTTGGGGGTAGGGGGAAAGTAGCAACACGATCCCCAACTGCGGGGGAAGGGGATGCTTTTGTCTATACTTACTTGCTGCCAGGGTGCAGGAAGCCCCACGGAGCACTCTGCAGGACTCCCTGAGGCTTGTAGAATGTTAAAAAAAGATCGCAATCCACTTCCGGTTTAGTGGTTGCAACAGGGAAGTGGGTTGCAATAATTTTTTTTAACATTCTACAAGTCGTGGGGAGCCCTGCAGTGCACTCTGCAGCGTTCTCCAAACCCCCTGGGTGCCGGCAGCAAGTAAGTAATGTAAAAAACAGCCCTCCCTCCTTCACAGTGGAGTGATCCTGGGGGTCGTATCGTTGCTTACCATCCTGCCCCCACAAAGACTTACCCTGGTTCTCCTGGAAAGTTTGAAAACCAGTGCCCTAATCAAAAGGTTACCTTGAACTAGAGTGCTTAGCACTGTAGGACTGATGACACTGGAGCCCCCTGTGAGTTCCTGAAGCGTCATGCTGTAGCGTGGCCAAGCAAAATCACTCCTGTTCCTCCTCTGGCTTCTCCCAGCTGTCATTGGTAGTATTAGTGACCCCTCTGTAATGAAATCATAATGTGAGGTGGAGCTCTTAATGACTTTCAACATCAAGAGTTATTTAGGAACTGAAGAATGAATCTCTTGACTAAAATATGCAACTTGTTCCTTAAAACAGCCACGGGGCCAGAAGATTGAAGGATAGCAAATGTCACACCAATTTTTTAAAAGGGAAGGAGAGAGAACCCTGGTAATTATAGGCCAGTCAGCCTGACGTCTGTTCCAGGTAAGATGGTGGAATGCCTCATCAAAGATGAAATCTTAAAACACATAGATGAACAAGCCTTGCTGAGGGAGAATCAGCATGGCTTCTGTAAAGTAAGTCTTGCCTCACGAACCTTTTAGAATCTTTGAAAAGGTCAACAGGCATGTGAATGTGGGAGAACCTGTGGATATTATATATCTGGACTTTCAGAAGGCGTTTGACATGGTACCTCACCAAAGGCTGCTGAGAAAACTCCAGTCAGAGAATTAGATGGTAGGTCCTCTCCTGGATTAGGAACTGGTTGAGGTTCAGGAAGCAGAGAGTGGGTGTCAGTGGTCAATTTTCACAATGGAGAAAGGTGGAAAGTGGAGGTCCCCCAGGATCTGTCCTGGGACCTGTACTTTTCAACCTGTTCATAAATGACCTGGAGACATGGTTGAGCAGTGAGGTGGCCAAGTTTGCAGGTGACATCAAACTTTTCCAAGTGGTAACCAGAAAAGATTGTGAAGAGCTCCAGAAGGATCTCTCCAAACTGGGAGACTGGGCAGCAAAATGGCAGATGTGTTTCAATGTAAGTAAGTGTAAAGTAATGCACATTGGGGCAAAGAATCAAAACTTCACATATAGGCTAATGGGTTCTGAGCTGACTGAAACAGATCAGGAGAGAGATCTTGGGGTGGTGGTGGACAGCTCAATGAAAGTGTCAACCCAATGTGCGATGGCAGTGAAGAGGGCTAAGTCCATGCTTGGGATCATTAGGAAAGGCATTGATAATAAGACAGCCAATATTGTAATGCCGTTGTACAAATCAATAGTAAGGCCTCTCCTGGAGTACTGTGACCAGTTCTGGTCATCGCGTGTCAAAAAGGATATAGTGGAGATGGAAAAGGTGCAAAAGAGAGCAACCAAAATGATTACTGGGCTGGGGCACCTTCCCTATGAGGAAAGGCTACAGTGTTTGGGCCTCTTCAGTCTAGAAAAGAGGCACCTGAGGGGGGACATGATTGAGACATACAAAATCATGCAGGGGATGGATAGAGAGATGCTCTTTTCCCTCTCACATAACACCAGAACCAGGGGACATCCACGAAAACTGAGTATTGGGAGAGTTAGGACAGACAGAAGAATATATTTCTTTACCCAGTGTGTAATTAGTTTGTGGAACTCCTTGCCACAGGATGTAGTGATGGCATCTTGTCTGGATGCCTTTAAGAAAGGATTGGACATATTTCTGGAGGAAAAGTTCATTATGGGTTACAAGTCATAGTAGTTATGTGTAAGCTCTTGGTTTTAGAGGCAAGCTGCCTCTGATTGCCAGATGCAGGGGCAGGCACCAGGACGCAGGTTGTGTCTGTTGTCTTGTGTGCTCCCTTGGGCATTTGGTGGGCCACTGTGAGATACATGAAGCTAGACTAGATGGGCCCTTGGTCTGATGCAGCAGGCCTCTTCTTTATAACATGCATAGTCCACAGCTGTGAAAAACTGTACTAGGCTATTAAGTACTTCATCTTTGATAGATATAGATAATGGCTCAAATCAGGCATCATGCCAAACTATGGCATGTGCTAATCACAGTTAAGGGCACACCCCGTGGTTTGACCTTCCAAAAGTAGAGCAGACAAATCAAGGCTTTAGAGCTGCTTGCCACTATCATTTTTTCATATGTTCAGTACACAGTTTCATATATCCATAAGCTGATTTCTGTTCCCATGGTACAGCCAACTGTTGAGGCCCAGCAATGGCCATCATTGTGGCGTGTCAATGTTTGTGAATTCAGAAATAAAAGCAAACCACACTGTGATTTTACGAATCAGTTTCAAGCTATGGGTTGATACCCTGTTTTGAAATGACAGATTCAGATGTACAAACATGGTTAAAACCATGTTTAAAACATGGTTAAAAATGACAATGGTACACAGCCAAAGTAAATTGTTGTGTATTGAAATCTGTTGAAGCTAGTAGAAAAGCAGAATCTTTGGGTTATTTCTTGGTGTAATTACAATGGTTTATGAGCAGGTTGGAAAATTATCTGAACAAATGAAGCAAATAAACTCCTCTCTGACAAGCATGCAAACAAAGAAAGTATGGAGGGGATGGAAAAAAGAATGGATCAAATGTCAGATGAAACTAAAGAATTGGAGATTTTTGTCATGAGACAGGAGATGGAAAAAGCAGCATTTATTATCAGAAGTCAGAATTTTAGGGAAGAAAAAAGAGGGAACTCTCAGAGAGTTTGAAGAAGAAGAAGAATCTTTGGATTAAATCCAAAAAGAACCGAATGGAGAAAACGAAAGAAGAAAAGAGAGGGATCAAGAAATACAAGAGAGTCAAGAAGAAGAAGTGGAAGGAGCAGTGGAAGGAGCAAGAAGGAAACTACCAACAAGACAGAGAACAAAGAAAGTACTAAGAGAGAAAGTGAAAATGGCTGAACAACAAGTGGAAATTTTCTTTGTAGATATTAATGGACTGAATTCTCCTCAGAAGGGAAGAGAATTCCATTAATTATATCAAATCAAAGCAGATGTAAATGAAAACAAATTTGGAACACAAATATTAAGATAACTAAAGTGGTATTAAGATAACTAAAGCGGTATCTTTTTAAAGAGAACTTATATAAAATGTTATATAGATTTTATAAATGGTATTTAATTCCAGAGAAAATAGCAAAAAGGTACCCTGGGTCGTCAAATAACTGTTGGATATGTAAAGAGATTGAGGGAACTTTTTATTATATGTGGTGGATATGTGGAAAAGCAAAGAAATATTGGAAAATGATATATAAACTGTTACAAGAGATATTGAATTGTGTAGTACCATTCAAACCGAAAATGTGACATCAGAAATTAAAGACCAATATAAGAAACTTACCTCCACACCCGCAATAAAGACACGAGACTTCGGCTTGGATGAAAATGGGCCACTTTTATTGAACTTCAACTGCAGCAGGGCAAATAACTCTGAACATCAATCGTGCGGGGCCATATGGGGGAAGCGGTCCTAGCCGCCTGCCTCCCCCTACGTTCTCACTGGGCGTACCACCTGGCTCGAGGCCCCAGCTGTCAATTGCCAGCTTAGGCCTTTCACCGCCACCCCCAAAGGGGCAAGGCAGCCGGACTTCAGGTTAGCCGGCCGAGCCATGCCATCCTGTCAGTCCAGGCCAGGGGTCTGCCTGCCTGCCTCCTGGAGCCGGTCAAGCATCATGGGAGCGGTTCAGACTTACCCCTAACCCTGCTGCCTTGGATAGACACCAAGCCAAGTCCCTACCTACCCAGCCCCGCACGTACCCTGCCATAGGGGAGGACAGCCTAGCGCTTGTCCTCACCGCTCCCCAGAAGGAGAAACTCCTTCAAGCCCTGCTGCAGGTCTGACAAAAACAAATCATTGCCAACAGGTGACAGAGGCACCCCATCGCTGTGGAACAGGGCAGGCTCCTTAAACACAATAGCCGGGTGCCTGATAACTGCCCCACCCTGCTCAACCACTACCCTCCCCAGGTAATCATTAACTCTTTTTCTAGTAACATCTATCCTGCGCACACTACATGCCCCCTGCCACACGCGCCGTGGGAGGAGATTCAACCAGAGGATAGCCATCCCCGGGAACCAGCTACGAAGAATCGAGAACTCCCTACGTGCCTGGAGCCAAGGACATCGAAGTCCTCTGGCCCAGGTCATTCTCCCCTAGATGTACTATGATTACCTGAGGAGGGGGA
The DNA here is from genome assembly GCF_035046505.1 of Tiliqua scincoides. NCBI lineage: Eukaryota > Metazoa > Chordata > Lepidosauria > Squamata > Scincidae > Tiliqua > Tiliqua scincoides. Next base: position 177,659,928 of record NC_089821.1, on the reverse strand, counting down.
TGCCGGTCCAGATAATGCAGCAGCATAGGCATAAACTGGCCCCAACACATGCCCCTTCTGGCAACCCAGGAGACACTGGCAAAACCCCCCAGTCCCAACTGGGAGCCAAAGCTGCTGGACACTGCTCTTTTCCAGGCCCAAAAGATAATCGAATGTCCGCAGATCAGGACCCTCACCGGAGGCAACCAACGCAGACCTGAAACAGAAAAGGCAACACAAGCCGTTGAAACAACAAAACACAAGATGCCCGCAGGCAACACTACCAGGGACTCCCAACTTACAGCCCCCACACTGCACCAAGGCTGGCAACGCCAGTCAACACACCCCCCCACCACAGGGGGAGCCCGTAACAACTGCCAGCCAGGCCCCACCGACCCGCAGGCCTAACGCACATAGTACCGAAAGGCACCGGAGCGCCACCGGCCGATCTTTTTAATGGCCCCCGCCGGGAAGCCAAGCCTGGCTGCCGTTGAAGCCGCACCAATCCGAAAGGAGTGCAGGCCGAACAGGTCGGGCGCCACGCCGCGTCCCTGCAGGGCAGCATGAAACACAGCCCTAAACTGATAAATGGTCAACGGAGAGGCATTTTCATGACGAAAAAGGGGGCCCGCACCCTGCGACGCCACCCTGCGGTAAGCGATAATCGCATGTGCAGGGCAGATCTCGACAGTAGCCGCCCTCTTCAAATGGACCCACTGTCCTTTACCTCGTTGATCTGTCTTAGAATGCCTTAAAAATAAAGAAACATGATTAGATCCCAACACACAATCACCCCACCACAGGGCTCTATCCCCAGGCTTAAACTTGGAAATGGACAGCACCTCACTGGGACGAAAAGCCCCCCAAAATAAAACCAGACAACAAGCCTTAAACAACAGTGCCTCGTACTGAGACGTACAGAGCGCTTCAAAATCGGCACAAAGGGCCTTCAACATACCAGGAGTGACAGGTTGATGGACGTCAGGGGGTCTGGGGCAACTCCTTCTCAACCCCTCCAGCATTCTCCTGATCCGAAAATCAGAAGTGCTATCAACCCAACCTAAAGCCCTAGCCTGAAACGAGAGGGCAGCTAAATAGACAGCGATCAAACACACTGACAGGTCCCTATCCCTGAGGGTGATGATGAACCTCATCAGGTGATCCACCGGCAGAGGCCACGTGTCTGCAAGACGCTGCTGCTTGCAGAAAACCACAAACTCTTGAATCTTCCTGGCATAACTAACCCTGGTGGCTGTCGCTAGAGAAGCCCAGATCATGTCCTGGGTGGTTCTGAGCCAAGGCTCCACAGCCATAGGGGCATTGGGTCTGGGTCCAGCCGCGCCTCCGGTGCCAGCTGCCAAAAACGCTCCTCCTGAAAACGAGAAAAAGCATTGGCAATGCTGTTCCGCACCCCAGGCACATGCCTAGCTGAAAAAAGGACCTTAATTGATAGGCACTGGAGAACAAATGCTCTCACCAAGCACATAACCCTAGGTGACTTAGATGTCTGACTATTAATAATTCTGACCACCGCTTGGTTGTCACACCAGAAGCGGACAGAAGAATTGGCAAACTCCTCGGCCCACACATGCACAGCAACTAGGATGGGAAAAAACTCAAGGAACGTGAGGTCCCAAGTGATGCCAGCCTGCACCCACTCAACAGGCCAACGGGCAGCGCACCATCTGCCTCTAAAATAAATCCCAAACCCGTGGCCCCCGGCCACATCAGATTGGACCTGGAGCTCAGCCTCAACCAAATACCTCGACCTCCAAAAAGACACCCCATTGAACTGGTCGAGGAAAGCGAGCCATACCACTATGTCTTCCCGAAGGGACCGCGAGACACGCACGCGGTGAGATGGCCTACGTAACCCTGCCATTGCTTCACACATACGCGTAAGGAAGGCCCTGCCTGGAGCCACCACCCGACAAGCGAAGTTGAGGTGCCCCACGAGCACCTGCAACTCCCTGAGGGTAAGTTTTTTGGCTGCAAAAGCCTGCCGAAGCAAGCCAGACAGCTTGACCAGCTTTGCCTCTGGGAGCCTACTACACTGATTAACGGTGTCCAACTCTATGCCGAGGTAGGTCAACCTGGCTACAGGGCCCTCGGTCTTGTCATGTGCCAGGGGAAAACCCAGTTGCTCACACAGCGTCACAAACGACTCAAGAAACAGTTCGCATGTTCCAGTACCTGCTGGTCCCATAAATAAAAAGTCATCAAGATAATGCGCAGTGGTCACATGACCAGTCCAAAATTGGACTGCCCACTCCAGAAAGGTACGGAAACATTCGAAATAGGCACAGGATATCGCACAACCCATCGGCAAAGCCCTATCAATGTAGTAGGCACCCTCGAAGCAAAAACCAGGTGGCAAAAATCATCCGGGTGGACAGGCAACAGGCGAAATGCTGACTCAATGTCCGCCTTTGCCATCAAGGCCCCAACGCCACATGACCGCAACCTCCCCACGGCCTGGTCCAGAGAGGTGTACCTGACCGAACACAGTTCGCCAGGGATGTCGTCGTTCACAGATGAGTCCTCTGGGAAAGACAGGTGATGGATCAATCAAAATTCCCCTGGGGCCTTTTTGGGAACTACCCCGAGAGGGGAGACCCGCAGGTTGGGAATAGGCGGGGTTGAAAAAGGACCAACCACCCTGCCCAGGTCCAACTCCTTACAAATCTTCCTTCTAACAATGTGCTCTAACCCTTTAACAGAACGCAAATTCTCAGCTAGCACAGGCGCAACGGGCCGCACCGCCGGAATTCGAAAACCCTTCGAAAACCCCTCCACCAAACGACCGGCAGCAACTCTGTCCGGGTAAACTCTTAACCAAGAACACAGCTGTGGCAACTTAATCGGTGTTGGCCCCCTTTCCATCTGAAGAATTGAAGGGGGCGCCCCGCCCCTGCGGCCTCGGCCTGCCTGCCGCCCAGGGGCCTGTCTTGGCCCGCCCAATTTTGGGCAAGAGGACACGGGATGCTTTGCTCTGCACAAGCCACAGGCGTGCAAGAAAGTGCAGTTGTTTCTTCTGCACTTTCCTGACGCATTGTACTCGAAGCAGGTTCTCAGGTTCTGAACCCACTGAGCACCGCTAGGTGCCTTGCCAGGTTCAGCCTTATTCCTGGTGATAAGATGCCCACTATCAGAGTGGTCACCCCATGCCAGCCTGGATGGCAGGACTAGCTGCATCCACAATTCCAATTGTGGGATGCGCCAGTCCAGCGCAGGATCGTGTGATGCGCGTATGTGAAAATGGTGGTCATACGCCACCCAAGCACTACCCGTATAGTCCCTGAAAGCCCTGTGTACTATGCCCAAGTATTTGAACAGAGCCTGGGCGCGATTGGGATACATCTGGAGTAAGACCGAGGCATAGATGACATATCCATTTAGCCAATTGGCCCAGTTCTTGTCTATTTTATGCCTCCGAACAGACTCCTGATCCCTAACTGGTTCCCCTACCTTCAGCACCGGCTCAGGCTCCATCTGTAAAAGGCTGAATACATCCACGTACTCAACTTGCCAGATTTTCTCTTTCACAGACAGAGCCAAATGTCTCCCAAGAGGAAGAGCAATGTCCCCATAAGACACCCGGGGGTGCTCACCTGCATCAAAACAGCCCCCCATCTGCATCCCAGGGGCAGCCAAAGGACCCAAAATTGACCCATAGGGGCAAACCCAGCATGCCCTGTGCACCAGGTGCCCAGGCTGAAGGTGGGGGGGCGCCAACCCCAGCAGCAGCTGCCAGGGCCTGCGCACCCCCACCCAGCGCCCCCTGTTGGTAAGGACCCCATGGGTAATAAGGGTTAGCAGTCCCCCACTGAGACCAAGGCAACCATTGTGAAGCAAGGGCCGCTGAAGGGAAAGCAAAGCCCTCCCTTTCATCCCAGACAGTGCCAACATTGTTGCCCACATCCTGCACTGCCTCACCTGAAGGACCTACAGCCGGCTGCCCGCCACTGGGAACGGCCTGCGAGGCACCCGTAATCTCCACCTCTGGCACCTGGGCAACCGGGGCAGGAGGCTCTGAGCCGCTCGCCCCACCTGGCTCCTGCACACGCCTCCTGGAAGGTAAAATCTCTCTCAGTCTGGCACCACGCCCCTTCCGAGTTGACCTATGCAGCGGGGTAAAAACACCCGAGACCCCACCATCATCACCCTTCCCCGCCCTCCTCAGGGCCTTCTCCTTTTCCCGGGCATCAAAACGGGCAAGCACAGCCCAAAGCTCATCGGCCTCACCCTCAGATGAGGAGGTGGGAAGGGAAGACAGGCTGGTAGACAGTGCTGGGGGAGAGGTAGCGGCTGTGGTGCATGTCGGCACCAACGACGTGGGCAAGTGTAGCTGGGAGGTCCTGGAGGCCAAATTTAGGCTTTTAGGCAGGAAGCTGAAAGCCAGGACCTCAAAGGTAGCGTTCTCTGAAGTGCTACCTGTTCCACGCGCAGGGCCAGCTAGGCAGGCGGAGATCAGGGGTCTCAATGCGTGGATGAGACGGTGGTGTAGGGAGGAGGGGTTTAGATTCGTTAGGCACTGGGGAACATTTTGGGACAAGCGGGGCCTGTACAAGAGGGACGGGCTCCATTTGAACCAGAATGGAACCAGACTGCTGGCGCATAACATTAAAAAGGTGGCAGAGCAGCTTTTAAACTGATCCCTGGGGGAAGGCCGACAGGAGCCGAGGGGCATCCGGTTCGGGACTCCTCATCCCTATGGGATGAGGATGGGGAGGTTAGAGAACAACAAGACAAAGGCAGGGTAGGAGAAGAAATTGGGAAAGGTAGGGTGATGGGATGTGATAGACGGTTTGGCACAATGAGAGGATGCAGGGACAAAGGAGCGAATAAGCAGCCCATCCTGGGGCATTCCGTGTATAAATGCTTTTATGCGAATGCCCGAAGACTACGAGCAAAGGTGGGAGAACTGGAATGTCTGGTGACAAGGGAAAATATTGACATAGTGGGCATAACGGAAACCTGGTGGAATGCGGAGAATCAGTGGGATACCGCAATCCCGGGCTATAAACTCTACAGGAGGGACAGGCAGGGGCGTGTTGGAGGTGGGGTGGCCCTTTATGTTAAGGAAGGGATAGAATCCAGCAAAGTAGAGATTGAAGGTGGGTCCGACTCCACCGTAGAATCTCTGTGGGTTAAATTACCAGGCTTGAGCAGCGATGTAATACTGGGGGTGTGCTATCGTCCTCCAGACCAGAAATCTGATGGTCTGATGGTCAGATGGCTAGTCACGGAGCCCACCAGAGGACAGGTGACTCTGGATTTAATTTTGTGCGGTACGCAGGACCTGGTTAGAGATGTAAACGTTACTGAGCCAGTGGGGAACAGTGATCATGCTGCGATCCGTTTTGACGTGCACGTTGGGGGAAGAATACCAGGCAAATCTCTAACAAAAACCCTTGACTTCCGACGGGCGGACTTCCCTCAAATGAGGAGGCTGGTTAGAAGGAGGTTGAAAGGGAGGGTAAAAAGTGTCCAGTCTCTCCAGAGTGCATGGAGGCTGCTTAAAACAACAGTAATAGAGGCCCAGCAGAGGTGTATACCGCAAAGAAAGAAGGGTTCCACTAAATCCAGGAGAGTGCACGCATGGCTAACCAGCCAAGTTAGAGAGGCTGTGAAGGGCAAGGAAGCTTCCTTCCGTAAATGGAAGTCTTGCCCTAATGAAGAGAATAAAAAGGAACATAAACTGTGGCAAAAGAAATGTAAGAAGGTGATAGGGGAGGCCAAGCGAGACTATGAGGAACGCATGGCCAGCAACATTAAGGGGAATAATAAAAGCTTCTTCAAATATGTTAGAAGCAGGAAACCCGCCAGAGAAGCGGTTGGCCCTCTGGATGGTGAGGGAGGGAAAGGGGAGATAAAAGGAGACTTAGAGATGGCAGAGAAATTAAATGAGTTCTTTGCATCTGTCTTCACGGCAGAAGACCTCGGGCAGATACCGCTGCCCGAACGGCCCCTCCTAACCGAGGAGTTAAGTCAGATAGAGGTTAAAAGAGAAGATGTTTCAGACCTCATTGATAAATTAAAGATCAATAAGTCACCGGGCCCTGATGGCATCCACCCAAGGGTTATTAAGGAATTGAAGAATGAAGTTGCAGATCTCTTGACTAAGGTATGCAACTTGTCCCTCAAAACGGCCACGGTACCAGAAGATTGGAGGATAGCAAATGTCACGCCTATTTTTAAAAAGGGAAAGAGGGGGGACCCGGGAAACTATAGGCCGGTCAGCCTAACATCCATACCGGGTAAGATGGTGGAATGCCTCATCAAAGATAGGATCTCAAAACACATAGACGAACAGGCCTTGCTGAGGGAGAGTCAGCATGGCTTCTGTAAGGGTAAGTCTTGCCTCACCAACCTTATAGAATTCTTTGAAAAGGTCAACAGGCATGTGGATGCGGGAGAACCCGTGGACATTATATATCTGGACTTTCAGAAGGCGTTTGACACGGTCCCTCACCAAAGGCTACTGAAAAAACTCCACAGTCAGGGAATTAGAGGACAGGTCCTCTCGTGGATTGAGAACTGGTTGGAGGCCAGGAAGCAGAGAGTGGGTGTCAATGGGCAATTTTCACAATGGAGAGAGGTGAAAAGCGGTGTGCCCCAAGGATCTGTCCTGGGACCGGTGCTTTTCAACCTCTTCATAAATGACCTGGAGACAGGGTTGAGCAGTGAAGTGGCTAAGTTTGCAGATGACACCAAACTTAAGACCAGAAGTGATTGTGAGGAGCTCCAGAAGGATCTCTCCAGACTGGCAGAATGGGCAGCAAAATGGCAGATGCGCTTCAATGTCAGTAAGTGTAAAGTCATGCACATTGGGGCAAAAAATCAAAACTTTAGATATAGGCTGATGGGTTCTGAGCTGTCTGTGACAGATCAGGAGAGAGATCTTGGGATGGTGGTGGACAGGTCGATGAAAGTGTCGACCCAATGTGCGGTGGCAGTGAAGAAGGCCAATTCTATGCTTGGGATCATTAGGAAGGGTATTGAGAACAAAACGGTTAGTATTATAATGCCGTTGTACAAATCGATGGTAAGGCCACACCTGGAGTATTGTGTCCAGTTCTGGTCGCCGCATCTCAAAAAAGACATAGTGGAAATGGAAAAGGTGCAAAAGAGAGCGACTAAGATGATTACGGGGCTGGGGCACCTTCCTTATGAGGAAAGGCTACGGCGTTTGGGCCTCTTCAGCCTAGAAAAGAGACGCTTGAGGGGGGACATGATTGAGACATACAAAATTATGCAGGGGATGGACAGAGTGGATAGGGAGATGCTCTTTACACTCTCACATAATACCAGAACCAGGGGACATCCACTAAAATTGAGTGTTGGGCGGGTTAGGACAGACAAAAGAAAATATTTCTTTACTCAGCGCGTGGTCGGTCTGTGGAACTCCTTGCCACAGGATGTGGTGCTGGCGTCTAGCCTAGACGCCTTTAAAAGGGAATTGGACGAGTTTCTGGAGGAAAAATCCATTATGGGGTACAAGCCATGATGTGTATGCGCAACCTCCTGATTTTAGGAATGGGTTAAGTCAGAATGCCAGATGTAGGGGAGGGCACCAGGATGAGGTCTCTTGTTATCTGGTGTGCTCCCTGGGGCATTTGGTGGGCCGCTGTGAGATACAGGAAGCTGGACTAGATGGGCCTATGGCCTGATCCAGTGGGGCTGTTCTTATGTTCTTATGTTCTTATGTTCTAGGATGGCAGAGAGACTTCTGTGCCAGCAGCCCACAGGATGCAGTGGCGGGCCTTGTGGACCACCAGCACATCACATGAATAGGATTGGGTTGTTTATCTCTAACATTAAAATTTCTATTTTTAAATGGAATCACATCCTTTGCACACACACACACACACACACACACACACACACTTTTGGATATGTTCTAGAAGAACATAGGTCAGGGCAGAGCCTGCCACCAATTTTACCAGGATTCCAGGTCAAGATCTGAAATCATGCTACAGGGAGCCTTGATGAACCTAAACCGGTTTAGGTCTTTTCTGGTCTGGTCTGGATGGGTGGCTGTCTGGAAACCTCATGCATGAGTTCCATCATAGCAGAAAGGTGGGCTACAATGTAATTTTACCCCTGAACAACTGGAAGGGCTACTGGGAGACTGTGTTTTCCTTTATCCCCTGCAATCTTATTTTCCCCAAGTTGACTTATATGAAGCTATAACACAATTTGGTCTGAGAAGATTTTTCTCTCTCCCTTATCCCAAACAATACAAAGTCAATAGTCATAGCACTGAAAGGGCAAACAGCTCTTTCTCAACCACACTATGAAAAGGCCAGAAGGGTTGGTTAATATCAACTCCATGTCAGCAGGGCATACCGATGCAATCAACCATATAGAGGAGGATGTATCAAAAATGCACCTATATCTATTTTAGAGAATAGAGTGAGGTGACTCAGTTTTTAAGATGCTTTACAAAACACAAGCTTAGCTCTGACAAATGGGAGATGAAGCAGTAAACCTGGGATTGAGTCGCAAATGGCTAGTAGTTAACAGACTTGTGCACATCAACCACCATTCAGGAAAAGTGATTCATGTGCAGAACTCAGCTTTCTATGTGTGGATAATCCTTCTGGGACTAACTGCATGTTGCAAAGCAGTGCTGCACTGGAACACATGCATGATACACATTTGGTGGGAGATAATCATTGTGGGCAGAAATCCTAACCCACTTTCCAGCACTGGCATAGCTGTGTCAATGGGGCAAGTGCTGCATCCTGCAGTTGGGTGGCCTCCTCAAGGTAATGGAATGTTCCCTTACCATGAAGCTGCATTGCCCTTACCTCAGTGCTGGAAAGTCAGTTCGGATTGCGCCCTATATTGGATGTAACTCCCACTAAGTTCAACGCATTGACTCCCATCTACATAGGAGTGCAGCTTCAGCTGTGTTTAGGTTTTGCACACACTCAAGAAAGAAAAATCCCTTCATTTATTGAAAGCAAATAATACACAAGAATAACAGTGATGGAGAGCTGCCCTTTCCCACAGTTTTCCTAAGACAGCTTTCTAGATAGCGGTTGGTGGGTTGTGAGGATTTTTTCTTGAGGATGGATGAGACTTGCATCCCAAGTTAATAATATGCTTTGTGCTTGTTTCTATGTAGTGATTTTAGTGCTGGATCTGAACACAGAATTCTACTGCATGTGGGCGAACCCTTCAGCACCACACCAAAACTTCAGAAGACATTTCCTGAACAAGCAAGTACCATATGGTTGGGAAGACGCTTGTGCCATTGTGGCAGCTTGGGTTGTGTAGACAGCCCAGCAAGAAGTGGCTACATTGTGTTGCTCCTTCTGCCAGGAAAACAGATGGGTGACCAACACAGGCGGAGTCCAAGGCATGTGATACTGGAGCACATCCAATTGCCATAGAAAGCATGTGAGAGAACACTGTAATAAAGTTGTCATTCAACGCCTTGCTTTCTAATCTTTGAATTGATAGTTGAGCTATGACTGAGCTATGACTGAGCTATGATAGTTGAGTATGTGGCTCTTAGCAGGGCTGGCCTTAGGGGCCGAGTGACCCAACTGGAAACATTTTTTGCAGGGCTCCAGGTTCACAGCCAAGGTCTGTAGATTCTTATAAATAAAATGTATCATAGACTTTATATCTCTATGGTAGAATGGAAAGCAATTAAAATGTGCGCTTAAAAAGTGCATGTGAATTAATGGATCTAAGCACATTTTCATATAAAATTGCATACCTATTTTATATAAAACTGCACACCTGTTGTTTAAGTAGATAATAGTAATTGTTTACTTAAAAACCTACAAGTAAACAAACAAAATGCGTAGATTACCTTTGAAAATAGTTACAAAACCACTTTTTTTTTAGTAACTGTGAAACGATTTAGTCAAAATATTAATTTTATTTTTTCTTTTCACCCTTGTGCTGGGCCCAGTTGGGACCAATTAGTCCAATTGGCTTAAAGCCGGCCCTGGCTCAGAGGAAGCCATTTTTATATTTTAGATTGTTTCTGTTTGCCTATTCCAGACAGAATATTTCTCAAGGCTGTTTGACCTATAGATTATAATTTCCAATTTTCCCAGGCAGTGAATGCTGTAGGGTTCCAAACCAGTTCTACTTTCCTGTCAAGAAAGAGTGTCCTCAGAAGCCCTTCTCCATGTCCTGCCCTGCTCTGTTCCTCGCCCCCCACTTCAGAATGAGGCATGTGGTGATGAGAGAGTGGGTCTTTTCCTGAGTTGTAGCAACTGAGGCATCTGAAATGCCCTTCCCAGGGGGACTTGCCTTGTGCTGAGTCTTATATCTTCTCAACTCTTGGTATAGGAACACTTTATTTGCCTCTTAAGATGTTTTAGACATGTCAGTGTTTGTAATCTATGTTGTTTTTAAGCTCATTCTCTTGTTGGTGGTCTTATTGTCAGTATGGGCCTTGTTTTGACAATGAATGTGAAAACAGGTGTGCTAGATGCATTTCTATTATTATTATTATTTATTTATTTATTTATTTATTTTATTAATTTATACCCCGCCTTTTTGCCCAAATAAGTAAACTACTTTAAACTACTATATACTATACTATATATACAAACTACTATAAACTACTGTACACATTCAGTTCCCCCCCCCCCATTCAATTGTACTTTGGTGTTGTCCAATACACATGTGCACATCTAGGTGGTTCTGGGTGCACAAAAAATATGTATGTGGTCCAGAGCAGGTTAATGCCAAGCAAGCATCAGATCTACAAGGGTCTAATAAGAGGTTCACACTTTGGTTCTTTGGAACTCTCTCTCTCTCTCTCTCTCTCTCTCACACACACACACACACACACACACACACAGAAAAACCTGTAGTAAAATTCCACAAGTGTCGGCACCATGCGCTGCCACAGTCAAAATAATGCCACAGTCCTTATGACTCCTTTTCTTATTATGGGTGGCTGGAATTAATTGTCTTCTTCCCAGTTCCCTAACTGGAAGTTTACTTTTGGGTCTTCTGAGGGCCCAATCCTATCCATTTTTTCAGGGCCGGTGCAGCTATACCAATGGGGCGTGCGCTGCATCCTGTGGTGGGGGGACAGTCACATAGGCTTCCTCAAGGTATGGGAACTTTTGTTTTCTTACCTCTGGGTTGCATTGTGGTTGCACTGGAGGTGGAAAGTTGGATAGGATTGGGCCCTGAATCATCTTGTATGAGTGGGCCCCTGGAGCCTATCCCTGTCTAATTTGAAACCATACTATGGATACTTCCAAAAGGGATGTGTGACACTATGGACTTGCTGTCCTGAACAGGTTACTTTTAGAAAAAGTGTTTCCATGGTAACCCTGACACATAAAAGTCCATTATTTCCAGAGTGTCATTTTTAGGACTTGGTTGCAGTTGCCATAACAGCAAATGCAGCATAAATATTTTTATTGAAGTTCAGTGCAGATATTGCAAAGACAGAAACCCAAAACATTTCCATTACATGCAGTATCTGGGGAACACAGCGAGTGATAAAGACCTGCCAAAAAGTAGTTTGACGAAATCTACATTAGGCTACAGCTTAACAAACCCTGGTCTATTTTAATCCATCAAGATGGTAATGCACACAATTTAGCAATGTTCCATGGTTGACTTGGGACACAGAGATGCTTTTAATAAAAACACAGGATTGTACAGGTGATGATAGCATTTATAACTCAAGATGGGATAGGACCTGTGCAATAGCTCACGACAGAGCCTATGTTTTAGACTGAACTACTGTAACATAGGGCACAATCCTAACCCACTTTCCAGCACTGACATAAGGGCAATGCAGCTCCGAGGTAAGGAAATAAACATTCCCTTACTTTGAGGAAGCCTCCACGAGTGCCACCCAACTGCAAATGCAGCAGAAGCCCCCTTGGCACTGCTATGCCAGTGCTGGAAAGTTGGTTAGCATTTGGGCCATAATAACTTACAGCGCAACCCTAACTGCATGCAAGTCCCTTGCACCAGTCTTGGAGGGTTTGCACCTCCTCATGAGCAAGCCGCGCCAGTACAAAGGTGCACTGGCACACGGAAGCTGAATCCAGCCTCAGTGGCAGCTTGTTGGGTGAGCCTTGCGTCGGCCCAGCTGGGCCAACGCAAGGCTCTGGGGTGGGTGGGGAGAAGGAGGAAGGGATGTGTTCTGGGGTGAGGAGAGGGTGGGCAGTGGGCGTCCCTGGGGGCAGGTGGGTGGACAGTGGGAGGCAGGGCTGGGCTTCAAGCTGCTCTGCTCTCCTTGGATTTGCGCACCTCAGGCGGTGGTACAAGTCCGAGGAGACCAATTGGGGCCAGTTTCCCCATGCCTCTGGCTGAGTCACTTTGGGCACCTATCCTGTGCTGGACACAGTGCAAGCCACTTGGCTTGCCTGTTCCAGTGCAGGATAGGATTGCACCTTCAGTCTTACTTCACCCACTAATCCAGAGGTTTGCAAACTGGGCATTGTGATGCCCTGGGGCTCCCAGGATGTCAGAAGTCACAGACCGGCTGAGCTGCTTGACAGTACAAGCGCGGCAGATTATTGGGCAGAGGCTTTGCTCCATGAGCTGAAGGCTATACACACTTTGTTTGTGCCCACATGCCCTGGGGGGGGGGGTTCACAGAGATTTTTAGGGTGTTTCTCCAGGCAGGAACCTGGAAGTAAGTGCCAATGACATTAGCGCATCACACTTTGTTGCATCATTGGCACTTCCTTCCAGGTTTGGTGACGGGCAGCTGCAGGAGCTGGGCATTGCCAGCCTAGTAAGTTTGGGAAGCATTGCACTAATCCATTAGGTGACAGTAGGCAAGCCATAGTCTCCCAACCTCAAGCCCCACCTGTAGTATGGATAAGATTACCGAGATAATATATGTGAAGTGCTATGCAAAATCAATGAGCACCATGAAACTGCTACGATGTCTAGAAAGGAAGATTTCCGCTGGTGCAGCTTTTTGGGTCTCCTATTCAAATTGAAATTCTCTTATTCAAACAAGAAAAGACTTGGAGAAGCACAAAAGTCAGCTGTCCCAACCACTCTAAGAGCACTAAGGAAAAAGTTTAAAACTCCCTCTGACTGGCTCCTATAATGTTCCCAGATTACTGTAGTATATCAACACTGTAAAAACTAGGCCCCAAAGTCTGGCTGATGCTGATCCATGATGCTCAGCTCAGTTTGACTTGGCTTAGCTCTCTACAGCTATAACTATAACTGGAACTATTCTTATGTTGTTGTTCCTCATGAAATAATAATGAGAGACAGCTTGGAGTCTAAACTCTTGGATTTGTTCTTGCTTTTGAAATTAAAGAAACATTAGAAGAATACAATCATGGGGTCTTGGAATATGCATGGCCATCATCATAATGCAAAATGTAGAACAATGAGCTCAACATGTATAAACCAAAGAAAGTTAAACACAAATCATATTAAAATAATAGGACTAAGTCCTGCTTAGTTGTCAGATCTTTAGCACCGGGACCCACTTTTTAGAAGGAGAATCTGTCAGGACCCACCGGAAGTGATGTCATGACCAGAAGTGACATCATCAAGCAAGAAAATTTTTAACGATTCTAGACTGCAATCCTACCCACACTTACCCAGGAGTAAGTTCTATTTACTATCACTGTTAAAAGCATACAAATAGTAGCCTGTTCCACGTACAGATCTGTAACATTTCCCCAGATGCAGTCACATACAATGGTAGCATCAAATCTAATATATTAAAAATAAGATATTGAAATGAATGGGGACCCACCTGAAATTGGTTCATGACCCACCTAGTGTGTCCCAACTCACAGTTTGAGAAACACTGGACTAAGGAAAAACCGAAATGGCTTTGCCTGCTTTGGTGTCTTCAGCAAAGGCCTCGTGTTCCAATATCAGCAGGACAGTCTTTTCACAACATCGATCTAAACATGATTACCTTTTAGTATTTATGATTATATAACAACCACCACCACCTGCTAACTGCTGCAGATCAAGTAGCTGTTAAAGAGAAAGATCTGAAAGTTTAAACATGCACCAGATCAGATTGCATTTTGCTTTTTAAAAGGATGTTTTTTGGTCCTCATCGTTATAGAAGAGACAGCATAATAATCAAATGTGTAACTGAACCAAGAAGCAGGACCATTAGGGATGCAAGGCAGTGGTTCCCAAACTTTTTTCATTTGTGTACCTCTTCGCAGCCCATTTCCATAAATTGCATCCCTCATATTAGCAAAATGTTTGTAATTAATATAGTTTATGTTATTTCAAATTTATATTTCCAACTACCGATCCATATAACTGATCCACAAATTGAGGATCTGAAACTAGCAGTCAGGGCCTAGGAGAGGGGGGTAAAGGGGGTACGTAATTTATACCCAGGCCCAGGGTCAGAAAGGGGGCCCAGAAAGTTACTAGGATGTTACATGTTCCAGTTTCACCCAGACTCACTGCCCATGCAGGATGCTGGGGACATTACTATGGGCACATGGCGGCAACTACTGTCGCAAACCATTCACACCAGGTTCATTAATGCATACATTTCTTAACAGTGTCACATCTGTGAGGAAACAGACCTGCTAAAGAAGCTCTTTGGCTTGTGGATCCGCTAACCATGAAGGAGTGTAGAGGAGCTCAGCAACACAGCTGCAGGACTGCGGCTGCTACATAAGTCAGTTTTGGTGTACACGGGACACTTTCCATTCTAGTGTGAGCCTAAATACAACGATAGTCATCTCCTGCAATGATTTTCTATATTTGAAAGATTTTAGGGAGACTTGGGGGTGTGTTTGGTTTTCCATTTTATGTATCTGGCTGCCGACACTGGGCAGGCAGCTAGACCTGAGGTCTGCACTGGGAACACAGGTAGACCTAGGCTCCAAATGCTATTCTGGCTGTTGCCACTTTCCCCCTGACTGTTTTGCCACCATTCTGCCCATCCCAATCACCACTTTCCCCTCTGTTACACCCCCTCCCTCTTTGGGCCCAAAAGAAACTTTGTACCCTGTGATAAAATTCCTCTCAGAGGCCCTGCTAGCAGTTGCTGGGATGTTCGCTGTCAGCTAGTTGCCTTCCTTTCTGCCTTGCCAGTCCTCCAAGGCATTCTAATACAGACCTGCCTTTTCCTGCCATTCTTTTTTGAGTACCTCTAAGTACCTCTGCCGTGGGGGTATCTGTACCCCAGGTTGGGAACCACTGGTCTAAGGCAAGACTTCCTATTTCCACTCTTCTGTGCATTTTGGGAATCTTGACAGTAACTGAGAAAGGGTTGACATGGAGAAAGCAGGCCACTAGAGGATGTAAAATGTGGGTGTTTATGTCACGTGGATTTATGGGAGAGTCCAGCCATTGGGAGAAATAGGAACATAAAAATCCTTTGCTAGTTGCTGTTTCTGCCTTGTTCATAGTCATAGGCTAAATTTATATCTCTAAAAGTGTAGGCTAAAACTGGTCACAGCAGGATGACAGGTCTTCTGTCTCTTTAATAGTTGCACCATCCAGCAGGAGTCAGGAGTCAGGGGCATTTTCCACCCATTGGGCCCTTAGTTGCTGGCTCCCAATGGCTCTTAAATCAAAAAGTGCTTCATTTACTGCAGTTGTTGGCGTTGTCTTCAGGAATTCTGTGACAGATGCCAAATGTTCTCAAAATTCCTGTGTCAGCAAAATCTTTCAGGCACAAGATACCAGAATGACAACAATCAAGCAACAAGACAATCCCAGTCAGCAACCAGAAAAATGAAAACATTATAGTTAAAGGAAAACTGAAGCTTAATTCATGCTTGTGAGTAGTATGCTCGTGGTTTGAGCACATTAATAAAACATTTTTTTAAAAAGCAAAGAGAGAATCATGAGAGCAAAGCTATGATTTTACCATAGGAGACTTGCAGCCCAATCCTATTCTCCCTGGCGATGCGAACTACAGTTGTGCTGAAATGGTCGCCACTGTATCCAGTGGGGTGCAGACTTGAGAAGTCCCGTTTTGGGCTTCCAAGCATGACACGGGGCACAGAATCTGGTGTAGGAGCCCTCCACCAGTCCAAGCCCCCTCCAAGGCTGGCCCCTCCTCCTGTTCCCCCCTTCTCAACCCAGAACACACTGTTTTTGCATTCCCCACCCCTTTACAGCACATTTGTGACACCAAGTGCCAGCACTGGGCTGTGGCACCAGCACTGATGCCCAATAGGACCTGGCCCTTAGTATCAGTTTGAACACATTTCTTGAGTATATCAATTTTCCAGAATGGGATAATTAAAATTTTTTTTTAAAAAAGCTAGCACACATCACAAATGAAAAGTTACTTTTTTTATACATCAAAGCTATGAATGCAAATGTCTAGAGAAAATGTCACTCCTCCACTGTTACATGTTCAATATTTTATTTCCTTTTATTTTAGTGTGAGGAGACACGACTACAGGACTGATGGCAATAGATCCACAGGCCACAAAGGCCACATTTTGGATTAAGCCATGCAATCACTCCTTCCTAAATTGAACTATTGAGTCCAGAGTTCCAAATTGAAATGCAGGCTTGTTTATTCCTTCAATTCAAATTGAATTTGTGCCTTCAAAATTCTGATGAAGTCTACCAGCTCCAGATTCTGCTGGACCAGCAGATTTGGCATCTTGTGATCATAAGCACTAGGAACTCCTGAGTTTGGTAAAAACAACTTTTAAAAACTAAAGCTTTTGCACTTCCAACGGTCCTCATCGACTTGACTTAAACAGTACCCATAGGATTCAATGGGACAAAAATCTATAAATACCCTGGGATTCAGAACTTCATATTGTTTGTTCCCCACTCCATCCCTCAACCTGCCTTGCTGTCTGTGGATTGCAAATTCACTAGTACTTGTTAAGCCATCCCCATTCCAGCTGCCCCTTGCCTGATTGGCTACTGGCAGAGTTCTTTTCCTCACCTATCCCAGGCTGTCTCAGAGGTGTGATGTGTAGCCAGATGGTCATTTAGATAGAGGTGTGGTGTTTAGCCAGCAGTAAATACTGGCAGGCATAGTGTAGGACAGGGAATAGGGAACAGGTTTGCTGTTTACATGGCAGCCAGCGAAGAGGAGATTCAGCAGTCAATCTCTTTCAAGAGTTCTTGTTGCAAAGAATATCCACTTCTGTTCTAAAAAGTTGTTCTGCCTTTCTACACCAGCTGTACAAAAGCACATCTGTTCCAATCTATCAGCTTCCTCAGCCTGTCAGTCCTTGGTAGGTAGTGTGCAGTTGCAATTTCTGGGCACCTCATCACAAGATGTTCTTCTAGCACAAATTTCAGAGATATTTCCTGGAAAATCAATAACATAAGGGCAAGATTGCATTCTGGAATGTGATACCAGAGAAGGTCACCTGTATATTTTAATACTTAGCATTTGTAAGGTACTTTTTGAGCATGCAAAGCACTTCACACATTATGTTGTCCTTAAAACAACCTGTTCAGTAACTAGTACTATCCGCTTAGTGCAGCTGGGGAGCCAAGGCAGAAATGGAGTGGCTTACCAAGGAGATCATTCACAGCAGCAGTGCAGTTGTAACTAGGAAAGTCCTGAGTGGCAGCATAGGCTCTTAGCCATCACACTACATCAGCTCCTATCTAGCTGTGATACATGCACACATGCTGAAAACCTAACATTGAGAAGAAGTAGAGTGCCTAAGGCCACCTGCTGAATTCATGACAGAGGCAAGATAAAAGATTTTAAACTGTTACTATTTGCTTATTTCACCGATGCCAATTAAAAGAACATTTAACCTGGACTCTGGGTCTGCATATCGTCATGTCCAGTTTTTTCCAATTAAAAAAAAAAATGGAATTCCAGCCATACATTCTGCTATTTTGTCATCTTACTTTTTGCACTGAACATCATAAGACGACCATGATGAACATATTCATTTTCTTTTGCATATTGATAATCCCCCCACTTATAAATAAGAAAAACTACTACACTGCAGAAGACAAAGACTGCATGTGAACTACTATATGCCCATAAATAATAACAGCTATTGCCTCACAGAGTTATAAAAATATTCTGATAGACTGAGCAGCTTAAATGGCCAAAGAAGGTACTTTTATTAGCTGAACTAACTGCACAAAGCCAGTTTTAACGAGATCACAAAAGATTTGATCTCTAGTGAAAAGGCCTGCTACCAACTGTAGGATTTAAATCCCATTTTATCTGCAATTAAGCTTCTGCTTGTTTCAATACTTTTCTGACTCATTGGCTTATCCACTCAGTTCATTTCCAAGTGGTTGAGTATTATAGGGATACAGGAAAAAGAATCAAGCACCCTCTTCCATGCCAGTCTCCTTAGGCCCAGTGGCGTCGCTAGGAGGGTGAGGGGGGTGCGGTCTGCACCGGGTGATGCACACGGGGGGGGTGACGCACACGTGGAGGGTGACACGCTAAAATTGCAGTGGTGAGGAGTAACCCCATCATATTATATACCATTGGATGTGGAATTTCGAGCAGAATGCAATGCAAAAACCCAGAGTGAAACATCTCTTTTCTATCAAAAGTTATGGCCAAAAAACCGGAGAACAAAAATGCATGGATCCCTATGGAAAGTAAAAGTGAGTCACACGTTTACTCGTGAGTAGGCGAACTTGCCTTAGTCCATCAGAAAGGGCAAGCTGAGAGGAATCCAACAGCACCAGAATGGTCCTGATCCAATGAATGCAGCCCCCAAAAACACCTGAAAAGGAAGTCCCTCCCTCCAAGCAGATGAATGTATTGAGCCCTATGGAAAGCGAAACTGAGCCTCATGGTCCAGTCTACTCGTGAGTAAGCAAACGTGCCTTGGCTGGTGTAGAAGATCAGGTGAAGGAGAGTGCAAGGCTACCAGAATGGTCCTGATCCTATGCACCTGCAGCTAAACAAGTGCTACAGAAGGCAGCCTCCCCCCCAAAAAAGGATCAAAACAGGCTTCAGCTGATAAGGTGAACCTTTTTGAGACTTGCAAAGCCAGCTGGATCCTGACAGTGATCTGGTTTAAACAGAAGTTCTTAAATTGAACTGGACACTGGGGTAGGGCTGAAAACCTTACTGGTTTTGGAGGGGGGTGTTATTGCAGGCAGGCTACAGAGGAAATTCACTTGGTGGACCAGGCTGGCTTCTGCTTATTTAATTATTTGTTTTACTTTAATTATTTATTCTTATTTATTTTAATTTGCCTGATGGTGTCACTTCCACCATGACATCACTTCTGGTGGGTCTTGGACAGACTGTCATTCTAAAAAGTGGGTCCCAGTGCTAGTGCTGCAATAAGGTGTTAGTAATTTGACGCCCAGAGGGTGTGTGTGTGTGACACCACTATTATTATTATTATTATTAATAGTATTTATATACCGCTTTTCAACTAAAAGTTCACAAAGTGGTTTACAGAGAAAAATCAAATAACTAAATGGCTCCCTGTCCCAAAAGGGCTCACAATCTAAAAAGATGCAAAGGAATACCAGCAGACAGCCACTAGAACAGACACTGCTAGGGTGAGATGGGCCAGTTACTCTCCCCCTGTTAAAAAAGGAGCACTCACTTGAAAAAGTGCCTCTTACCCAATTAGCAGGGGTTACCACTAGTGACCCAAATCACTAAAATCACAGCTTGGAG
Source organism: Tiliqua scincoides (assembly GCF_035046505.1). Lineage (NCBI taxonomy): Eukaryota > Metazoa > Chordata > Lepidosauria > Squamata > Scincidae > Tiliqua > Tiliqua scincoides. The sequence continues at coordinate 177,640,382 of NC_089821.1, read as the reverse complement.
GAATAATACCATCATGTTATATATCAATCATTGCATAATTTCATGCAGAATGTGTTCTATTTTTGTTCTATCAAAAGGTACAGCCAAAAAACCAGTGGGGGCGGAGTGGTGATGTACCCACCACTCGGGGTGTTACCCCGCCCACTGCATGGGGGATGACACGCTGGCATCCCGTACCGGGTGACGCGAACCCTAGTGATGCCACAGCTTAGGCCTATGTATTAAAAATACAATAAAATAAAATAAACACCGGTCAATAGAGGTTAAAAATGGGTAAGCACACATCTAGTCATCATTTTTGGTGTGATTGTTTAGCTGAGTCCATAGAAATTGGATCTGAAGTGGAATATAATTGCAGCCTGTGCAACAAAGAAATTCTTGGACTGTATTTTACAATGAATATGTCATCTCAGATAATACTGCTTCTGAGGATAGCACTTTCATTCTTCCAGTGTTTTGTATATTGATGATGATGATGAATTTCTACAGCAGGATCAATATGCATAGAACTGTGCAGAATAAAAATAAGAAGACAGGGTCTTGCTCTGAGAAACCTACAATCTGAAATCTGACAATGGGGATTCAACTGAAAGGCCCATTCATAAGGCTAATTGGAAGCATCATGCCAGACAGCAGATTGCTGGAGGGAGTTCACTTCTGCCTGCCTACCTGACTCCATTGCTCTTCGCTCTCCTCCTCCCACTTCCTTGATTGGAAAAGGAAGAGGGGGACAGAGTAGAAGAGACAGTGTGGAGGACAGGAGAGTGGTGGGTGGGTGGCACTGATGCCCTAGTCCCCCTTTCTTCCACACTTTCTCTTCCAGTTTGTCTCCTCTCTTCTTTTTTGAACTCAAGCAATATGAGGACCAGAGGCTGGCACATTATCAGGGAAAGGGGAGCAACATTTGGCACACTCCCTTGGGCATCAAGACAGCTTGGGCTGGCCCTGGAGTGCAGGGATGAAGGTAGCGGAAAGAGGAAGGAAATATCTGGGTAAAAACAAGGGTACCCTTGTAACATTCCAATTTGTTTAAATGGGATATAAATAGGAGGCAGCATTCATATGTGTCCTGATATGTGTCCTATATCAGAAATACTGAGAATGGTTTGCTAGTTCAAACACCAGAGTGAGGTTTGAAATTGTCAGCATCTTTGGTAGTAATATAATGATTTTATTCTTTAACCTAATACCAGCCCAATCCTAACCCCCCCCCCCAGCCACCACCAATACAGCACCAAAAAGGCTACCACTGCATCCTGCAAGAGAGTATGGACTGGGAGACTTGGGAGAGGTAAGGGACAATATTGTCCCTTACCTCCCAGTAAGCTCCTCGACTTGGACCTGTGCCATCTCTTTAGCTCACAGAGGTCTGAGGAGAGAAAGTGGGCAAGGAGGTTGTTAACCGTGGGGATAGGATCTGGCACAAGCTGTCACTGCTGGATCCAGCCCCTTCCACAGTCTCTTGCCCCATTCCTCCTCCTTCACACCCAGTTTTATCCCCTCCTCACACATTGCCATCCCACTCCCACTGCTTACTTCCAAGTGATGGCAGCTGCTTTGTGTTATAAGGCCATTTACAACAACTGGGAAACACACCCTATCCCTGGAACACCAGGCCCAGCAGCAGGGGAGGGGAATAGGACTGGGCTTTAGAAAATCATTTTTCAGCAGCAGACATCTCAGGAAGGTGTCCTAGTTGGGATTTAGAGACTGAAAATATTTCTACTTGAAGTTCTTGTTTACCAGCTTAGATGAAGATTATAGCTGACCCCCAAAACAGAGGTTAGATTAAAACAAATGTAACCTAGCAGGTAATTTTAATGTAAATCCCCACTGGTATAGTTTTTGACCTGTTTCCTGATTAAATTGCCTGTAGTGTATGAAATTACTTTTTAAAAATGCAAAGCAGTCCATTAGCGACATCCATCTTATCTCCCTGACATTTTCTGCCCTACATTTTGAATTGTCTTTTTCAGTCTAGCAAGGCAGTCTTTTATCATCTTCAAGTACAATGATAAGACCTTTGTTTGTTTGCCTGACATTTGAGGAAACCCTTCCTTTTTGACGGAAAATATTTGTAGTTTACATTTTGAAAATGAGTGTGTCATTTGACTAGCTCAATGATGTCTTCAACAAATTGAGCTTGTTACTGTCATAAATTGAGCTTGTTCAGTGAGCACAGAAAATCATGTTTAATATATGAAGTGCAAAACTTGAAAGATGGTTTTCACACTTACTCTAGATATTGACTTTATATAATGCGAGTACAAGCTTTACTTTGGTTGGAAAAGATGTTATTTTAAAACGCCTTTCTTCCAGTCTCAAATGGCCACTGTCCATCCTTGACTCTGATTTCTGACTCTCTCCAGCTTTCAAGCTCAAAGTAACTCATGTTTAAGTTGTTCATGCATCAACATTTGCAGGCAGCATAGCTCTGACTAGTTCCTGTTGATGGTAAAACCTCACATTTTGCCATAAGCTTGCAGCATGCATAGTAACTTTGGCAATTCTTGTTTTGGTTTGGTGAAAAAATAGCCACATCATCTGCAAAATGGCTAACAGTCCAATCCTATCAGGCCTACCACCCCCGCTCTAGCCTTAATGCCTGCTCCAGGTGTTGTAAAAAGTGTCATAAGGCACTCTGGCACAGATGGTAATGCTGCAGTGCCCACACTGAAGACAGCACTGGTTGGTGCTGCACCTCAGCACCGAGAAGACATGACAGGGACTGCTGGGTGGTATTGCCATTGGTTAGATGTAAGGTTGTTTGGGCAGGGAAAGGCAGGAGGGAAGGCAGAACTAGGCAGAGGGAGAGTGGACCAGAGGGAGGATCGGGCCAGGGAGGGAGTGGAGATACTGGCAGAGGCTGCTGTCAAATCCTAAACTTCCTCCTGAGCTGCAGAAACTAACATAGGTTTTCTCGGTTCTGCGCCTGCTAAATAGCAGGCGCAGATCCGAGTAGACCCATTGGGGCTGCCAGGGCTTGACACGAGATAAGAGAACAGAGGTTCCCTTACCCTGAGGAGACCTCCAGGAGCTTCCCTGGCCCCATCGCTATTTCAGCCCCACTGTCTCCTGGGCACCAGGGAAGCATAAGATTGGGTCATAATTCTCAAAAAAGCACTTGCAATCAGGAGTACTTGAATTTCTACACTTAATTAATAGTGAAGAACTCTAGGGATAGTAAGGAGAAAATGCAAGGGGGAAAGGGGGCATCCCTGTTTGGTCCCTTTCATAGGAATTCCTCTGAGTTGTATGCATTGACTTTAATTAAAGTCATTTATTTATTTATTAATTAAATAAATAAACTTTAATTAGAATGAGGGAAAGACAACAATTATATAGTTGTAAGATTATGTGTAAAATATTTCTGCCCATGCTTACCCTAGTAAGGAGTTCTCTGAGATACGTTCATACCACCATGTCAGATACATGTAAGAATTGTTGGGATTTTTATAACTGCATAATATTTTAATAAATATAAAGTTTTAAAAATTTTACTGTCCCAAACTTTGGACCTAGAGAGCTTATTTGCCAAACCCAGTTTTTGAAGTGTGAGTCACGAACCTGATCAGTGGAGAAGAGACTTTTTCAGAATTAAACACAAAATGGATCCATGGAGTCATTTCAGCAGGGTCAGGGAGTCCATTTTGGCCAGTGAAACTACTCCTACAGCTGCTGTATTCCCCTGGCCTCCTACTAATACCAAATGGGTCCCAAGAAAGCAGATTATTTTATCTTGGCAGGGTAGTAAGCCTCATGCAGGCAGCAGACTCTCGTTCTAGCAGAGTGGCATTCAAACCTAGCTACAAAAACTTCCAGAATCTTATTGTATATTCCTAGGAAAGTTGCTTAAAACAGTACCAGAGCATGAAAGCTGATGTTTTATCAGCTAGAAATGGTGTACTTGGAGAATACTCTGCATTAACTGGTATAAATTAATTCCAAACATGGTGCTCTCAAACAGCTGGTACTCAGGATAATTATATAACTCAGTACAGGCATCCCCAGTTTCCACATGGGATGTGTTTCTGTCCCCAACCCCATGGATATCAGAAACTGCAGATATGGGGGGACCTTATCTCCACACTATGTCATGCTTCCTGCCCCTGTGCTCCCTGCACCCATTACTTTCATTTCTCTGCATTAAACTCATGTGAAGCAATTATGTCTCTTGCTTAACCAAACGCTTTTAGACAGACAAGCAGGCAGTGGAGACTAGAGAGGTAGTAGGAAGTTAACAATCTGCCTGCCTGCTTGTCTGTCTAAAAGCAGAAACCTTCTAGCATTTGGTTAAAGCAAAAGACATAATTGCTTCACACAAGTGTCATGCAAATAAACAAAGAGAATGGACATGGGGAAGGCCATGGGAACCACAGATAACCAGATCCACAGATACTGGATCCAGATACTTGGTGATGCCTGTGTCTGCAAATTAATGTCACAAAGCCCAAGCGCAGTTTTTTTAAAAGAGAAACTGAGGGGGGAGGGACAGTTTAAGCAGAAATGCAGCAGAAACAGGGGTTGGTGAGGGTGCTTGACTGTTTTCTGGCCAGCCATTTCTGCATTTTGCTTTTGCCCATAAGGTTACAAATACAAGCAAATAATAAACACACTATGAAAAGATAATGCTGTTTGTGGATGGGTGATCTGAAGTGGAGAAACTGGCATGGAAAACCTTAAACATTCTAAACTCCTCAGATGGATACAGATGGATTTTCATGTAATTAGCTGATCATACTAAGAAAACTGCTATTAAATAGGACCAGTTGCATCATATAATAATATGCTACAATGTCAAATAACATTATCACTACACCTCTTCAAATATTATTTCATCGCTTTTTAAAAAAAACTCTTCAAAGAATAAGATGTTATTCTCTGAAGAGATGCTGTTAACTTTCATTAGTACTGGATGTGCCTCAGATGTTTTAGACTGTGAACAGTGATAATTGAATTTGGGGATAGCACTATGTGATTTTCTGTGGCAAACCTGAGAATGCTTGACACATCTTGAAAGATGGGAAAGGAGCCATTTGCTGAGATGGCACTCATCATGCCTGCAATCCATGGGGAGGCATTCGTATTAACTCAGAAAAGGCTGTTTTAAGCTGCCTTCGTTGCCAAAATGAAGTTGCCAAGAGAGAGATATTTTAAGCTCTTGATGCTGAATCTTTCATGATGTGCTGCTTGTCGTTGATATATGCTTTATTTGCCTGTTACAACATCTTATTTGATTAGCTTTTCTTCTTTTATATCAAGGCAGACCTCTAAACTGGGCCAGTAGCCCTACTGCAGTGACATGCTATCTCACTCTATTCATGGAAATGGACTGATACTCCAATAAATTAATTTTCAGATTTTGCTCTGCTTGACTATATTTGACTGTTTTGGTCTTTCATTGCTTATTTGTCTTGTATGAAGCAGAAAGTCCAATCCCCAATATGATACGGAACTATGGGACTTCTGGGGACTTCCATATTACCATGAGAGAAGGTGTTCCAGATTTTGCTGCAGGCAACTATTGTGATGCACCCAGGCACCTCCTTTTTGTGGTTCAAAGAAACAGAAGTATCATGGTAACACTCTTTATTTGTGTTCATTCTTTGGCCCACTGCAGTAGCACTAATGCTGTACCTAGCGGTGGGTGATGAGTTTGGCTTCCCCCTTAATCTCACTGTGATAGACATTGCCAAGCAGTCCCCATTTTCTGGATTCTTCCTTATGATCTGAAGTTTAGGGTGCTTTCTGTTCACAAATCCTTTTAGGAAAACCTCTTTGCAGCATCAATGCAGTGAAAAGCTGGAATATGTTGTTGGGAGAATATGTTGGCACTACTTAGGGTCTGACCAGTCACTACAACGCATCTTAGAAAAACCAAAACCTTCAAATTATGGGAATTCAATAACTCTGTCTAAGGAACATGTTCTTCTGTGCTTATTGATATGTCATCAATTTGTACACTATATAGTATATACCTTTTGATTGTCTGCTATTTCTTTCTCAAAGCAATTCAACTTCTTGGGATCACTCAGCTCTGGATGTATAGTGCGCATACTTCTGGATTCATAACTGGACCTCAGGTTAGGACACTAGCACTTGCCACCATCTCCTCATAATGAAAACTGCAACAGTTCATTTCAGAGTCAGATATGATGTGGTTTGTTTCATGCTTTTTCATGCGTCATTCATGCTTTTATCAGATTTGTGATATGTTCTGCAAGGGACAACCCAGGGCCTAGGAAAGTTGGGTAAAGGGGGTAATTTGTACCCAGACCCAGGGTCAGAAAGGGGGCCCAGGAGCCAAAGGAGGGGGCCCAGAAAGTTCCTGGGACCTGACATTTTCCTATCTTACCTGAACTAACTGCCAGCGCATAATGCTGGGGCACAACCATGTGCATGCAGTGTTAACTGCTGCTGCAAGCTATATACACCAGGCCCAGGAAAGCATCCATGACCCTCCTTAATGCATTGTCAAATCTGGGAGGAAACTGGCCTGCTACAGTAGCTCTTTGGCTTGTGGATCCCATAACCATGAAGGAGTGTATAGAAGCTCAGGGGAACCAGCTGTGGGGTTACAGCTACTGCAGAAGTTCATTTTGATTCATTCTAGTGTGAGCTTAAGTACAATAACGTTAATATTCTGCAATCCATTTTCTATATTTCAAAATTTTTAGAGAGACTTAGGAGTGTGTTTGGTTTTCGCCACATGGTTGGGTAGACTTGAACTCTGCATCAACAAGTGTACTAGACTTGAGCTCCAAAGACTATTGTGGCTGTCAGCACCCTCCCCTGACCTATTCCCCCCCATTCTGCCTGCTCCCTTTCCTCTTTGGGAAGGGACCCAGAAGAAACTTTGTACCCCCTGCTAAAATTCCTCTCATATGCCCTGGGACAACCTTTGAAGACTGTATGGGGTTTTCAGCTTCTGCAGAATTCATCAGCTCAACTCTAAAGGGGTCACCAGAAAAAGTTACATTAGTGCTCCAGGATCCGCACTGGACTCCTGTTGCTTCCTGAGCATAAATCTCATGGTGATCTTTCAGATCAATTGAGGCTGCAATCCTATGTACGCTTTCCTGGAAGTAAGCACCACTGAACACAATGGGTTTTACTTCTGAGTAGACATGCATATGATTGTGCTGTGAGGGAATAGCTTCCTTTGTGTACCATCAATGGACCAAGTTCAGGCAATGGGGCAAATAGTCATTCTAGATGGCTTTCTGGCAATTATAGAATGGCATCCCTTCAAACAAATCCACACGCTATGTGTGGTCATGTTAATTGAACTGGTTTTCAGTGGTCAGGTCTATACTGGGGGAGAGAGCTACAGAAGAACCTCTGGATATTTGGATAACCTGAATATAGACCAGATCTGCAATTCCTGGGTCTGCATCCTTCCCTTTGATTTCAGTTTCCATGCCACTATATCTTCCTTGTCCCCGAGTATTATAGCACCTAATTCGCTCCCTCTTGCCCAAGACCCTTGGTGCCTCTGGCTACCTCTGTAGATTTACTGTTCAGGATAGGTGACCCATCTACCTTGTGACAGGCTGACCTGCTAAGATTTATTATTTGTTGGTATGTAATTTAAAAAAAAACCAACAACCATGATATTTTATATAGAGTTATGTAATACATTTGTTTGATTATGGAGTGCTGTAACCCAATAATAACACTTTGTACAAGTAGTTAATGCATGCTGCTTACTATTGTGGTTGAAACTTATTAAGTTTACCAGATATACCCTTCTCTGCATTTTTCAAAACCAAATCTTTCTCCTTCTTCCTTCCCCTCTTTACCATTAAATCAGAAAAGTTGACACAAATCAATTTGCTAAAACCTTTCTATATCTTACCTGGCATTTGTTACCAGTGGAATTGGAGGATGCAAAATTTAGCGATCAATCCATCCCCCCTCTACCAAAATGGATTAAATCTGTAAAAAGCCAACCAGGTTCAAAGAGTTCATTACACACAGCAATCAGCAAAGCGTTCTGTAGTCTGACCCTGAAGCATGGTCAATTCCATTATCTTCTGGCTCTCTATTATTTTCCTCACCAAGGTAATGATTTCCTGGGCTGCTGAGAATGGAAACTTTCACTGAACCTACTTATATTAGTCCTTCAGCTGGGGTAAATCTATTCAGTGGAATGTTACTGAAATGAAAATCAGAGTTATAAAAAAATTAGAAAGATTTACACAGAAGTACTGTGATCCCAGATTCAATGGCTCCATGGTCATTGGGTCATTTTGCATACTGCCACTACAAGGTGGTGGCCTGGAGTGAGGTTTGCTGCCTAACAAATGATATCCTGAAGTGAGTAGCAGCACCTTCACCAGTCACCAAAGTTGGGCAGTTGCCAGGGATTAAACTAGGGACCTTCTGCCTGCAAAGCATGTGCTCTGCCACTGAGATGTGCTCTGCACATCTCCAAAGTATTCATACTGATTTATAGAGGGGCATTATTATATCTTTACACTGTGTTCTGTCCCCTGCCTAACAACTTGTTTGTTACTGTATACCTTTTACTAAACTTTGGCAAATTCATATGGGGAAAATCCACAATGATTATGACAACATTTTGAAAGAAAGAAATCAGCATTTTAGGCTTTAAGTGATACAAGATAAATGGGGTTCCCCAGTGTGCTGTACCATGCACATATCCAAACTAACTTTTGTCTGCTTTTTGTTGCCTCACAGTCTGTTGTAGGCTGTTATAGACTTCGGACACTTCAGTAATTGCATAGATCTCTAGAGTTTGCCACAACATCACTTTTGGGACTGCTTTTCAATAATGTAAGCATGCATATTATTGGAAGCTAGTGTGTTGCATATGCACTTATGTATACAACAGGGCACATGACCAGTAGCGGACCTCCCCAGCCCCATGTCCCGGGGCAAAGGTTCACAATGGCTCCCCCGTGGGATGTTGCCACCCCCCGTGTGCAAATCCCCACCACTTACCTGGCGCTCATGGAGCCTCGTGTGACTTCAAGAAGTGTCAGGGAAGCCTCTCTGAGGTTACACGATACTTTAAACTGTGCTTCCAGAAAATCAGAAGTACAGTTTCTGACCCCATTGGGAGCCTCAGAGAGGCCTCTACAGGGTCCTAAAGGGGCTCAAAGCTCCATACCCGGGGCATTTGCCCCACAGAATGAATGGGAGGTCCACCACTGCACATGACCGATACCTAAAACCATGAATTTGTGGCACAAGTACATAGACATGAGGTTGCCTGAATGAAACTAGCCTGGTAGGATTTATACTAATGAAAAGATATGTATTAATCATTGATGAGGGGTATTAGCAAATACTGATAGGATCATTCTTATTCAATTACTTATGGGCACACTCATAAACAGAATATTAAAAGACTGGATCCACTAGAATCAATCCCGCCAGTTTTTTGCATCAGTAAATTGCTTACCTGTAGAGTATGTCTGTCAGTTCTGTGCTTTTGAGAGCAAACTAATCTGGAAGGAGAGCCAGGGACACTGGCTTTCGTTGAGGCTTCTTTGATGTGGATACTCTCCCTCTTTCTCTCTGATACTTCCCATGAGTACTCAGCCAAAGTGACTGCATTGCTTAGGGAGATTTGGGGACTTCAAACAACCTTTTCCGGGTTGTGTTTCACAAAACTACAAGCTGACTTTTCATGGCAGCATAGCCTTTACATACAGAGTTATATTATCTCTTGGCAAAGATGTCTGCTTTAGAGTTTCCATGAACTATGAGAAACCTCCATGTAGTCCAAGTACCCAGTGTTTAGGTCCTCCATCCCAGGGATTCTCCCTCTCCAAGGCAGCACTGGAACTGTCAGTCTGGGACTAAAATTCCTCTATTGTGTCCCTGGACATCTCATCCTCCTGGCAGTTCATTCTCTCAGCCCCTGAGCTGAGTAAAGTAAGATCTAATGCTAGAATGAAGCAGAGAGACACGACCATCTCAAATTACATACCTGAAAGTGACATACCATTAAAGGGTAAGCAAATTGTCAGATAGATAGATAGATAGATAGATAGATAGATAGATAGATAGATAGATAGATAGATAGATAGATGCCATTTAGGTTTTCTTTCTCAGGTGCTGAAATATCTTGGGTTGGGTAGCATGAACTCAGTAGGTGAAGCTGCATCTTAATTACAGCAAGACAGATCTATAGAGCAGCAGAAACAAGAAAGATCTTGGTGCTAAACTAAGGCAGTAAGAAATATTCTGTCAGGCCACCTGAAATGCAGCAGATGGATGGGTACTGCAAGCTCTGATGTGGAGGAATTTTGGTTTGGAATTGGAAAAGAGAAAAAATTTTCTTTGCACTTTTGGCACCCTCAGGAACATGATATCTTGCCCAGGACCACGTTGCCCTGAACTTTGCAACAGTTCTGATTTATAACGAGGTCTTCAGCCTGCAAAACCAAATACACTGCTAAATCCATTTTAAATCAACCATATGAACATTTCCTGCTAAAATTTATTCAGTATCTTTGCATTTGCCTCTGCAAACCAGGCCTTTGCACCCTTTCTTTAAATCTTTTTGATAACTGGATTAATTGTGTTGTAAGGTGCTTCCTTAACAACCAGCAACTAATCCATTCCCACTGCACTATAAATAGTTCAATTTCATTAAGAATGACTAACAGAAATGCAGTCGTTCCCCCCCTTCGTTGTAGAAGCTTCCACCTACATGCAGTTTTTTTCTCGCCTTTTAAATTGCTTACACAGAATTTTCCCCTCATATCATTAAACTGTTTGTTGCAATTTTTCAGCCAAGTTGAGCTCTTAAAGCCTGGAAATGTTAGCTATTTTTTATCTACTCTATATGATCTGTCCCAAACCTGAATTCCTCCAATGCATTATTTAAATGCATCCCCCCCCCATCATCTGATTGTCTTTTCAGTAAGAGAGCACAGTATGTTTTCTATCTGTAATGGAAAAGGCACCACATACAATTTCTTTCAACACAGCCTCAAAATGTAATTTAATGTGTCATGAAGTGTATATAATTCAGCTGAGCCAAACATCAGATTGCTTGCATTTCCCATGACTTGCAAACCTAATAAATATAAAGATGGTGGAGTTGAGATCACTCATCCTTATGGAACTGGAACAGCTCCAGATGTTCTTAATTGTGAAGGGTTTTAATGTAATTATGTTTTTAATGCTGATTTTATGTTTACTGTATTTCCCCACACTGTTGTAAGCCACCTTGAGTTTCTTCGGAGAGAAAGACGGTGTAGAAATACAGTAAACAAACAAGATGTTGATGTTGTTGGCAACCTTCAGTCTCGAGAGACTATGGTATCGTGCTCTGAAAGGTGGTTTTGGAACATCGTCTAGTGCGGCTGAAAAGGCCAATTCGGGAGTGACAATCCCTTCCACACTGGGAGCAAGTGCAGTCTGTCCCTGGTCTGTCTCCCTGGCTATGGGCCTTCCTTCTTTGCCTCTTAGCCTCAGACTGTTGGCCAAGTGTCTCTTCAAACTGGGAAAGGCCATGCTGCACAGCCTGCCTACAAGCTTGTTGAGGTCCACTCCTAAGGCCTTCAGATCCCTCTTGCAGATGTCCTTGTATCGCAGCTGTGGTCTACCTGTAGGGTGCTTTCCTTGCACGAGTTCTCCGTAGAGGAGATCCTTTGGGATCCGGCCATCATCCATTCTCACGACATGACCGAGCCAACGCAGGCGTCTCTGTTTCAGCAGTGCATACATGCTAGGGATTGCAGCACATTCCAGGACTGTGTTGTTAGGAACTTTGTCCTGCCAGGTGATGCCGAGAATGGTCGGAGGCAGCGCATGTGGAAAGCGTTCAGTTTCCTCTCCTGTTGTGAGCGAACAAACAAACAGCCACAGTTTTCAGTAAGACCATGCTAACTCCAATGGTGCTGCCATGGTCAAGGCTCTTGCCTGTCACATTGACTACACAATGTGATGATACCGTAATGTTTGGAACAAGAATAAGGTCTGCTGGATCAGACCAAGGTCCATCTTGTCCAGTATTTGGTTTCCCACAGTTTCTGGTCAGATGCTTCTTGGAACATGCCACAAGCAGGACTTGTAGGCAAACAGGCTACTCTCTCTGGTGCTTCTCAGCAGCTGGTACTCAAAGCTCAATGAAGCCTCTGAAACTGAAGGGAGCATGTGGCCATCATGACTGGGTGCACTGATAGATTCATCTTCCATTAATTTAAGTAATCCCCTTTGAAAGGTCTCAATTTTAAAGCCACCCCGAAATAGCTTTGTGTGTGTTCTTGTGCAGGCTGGTGCAGTGACCTAGACCAGGCTGATTACAGTACAGGTCACCAGCATGCATACAACAGCCTCAGTTCCTGGAAATCAGGATGGGATGATCATCTGAGAAATCTGCAAAAATCAGTCCGAAATATGTTCCAGATGAAAGAGGGAAGTAAGGTAAGAACATAAGTACAGCCTCACTGGATCAGGCCATAGGCCCATCTAGTCCAGCTTCCTATATCTCACAGCGGCCCACCAAATACCCCAGGGAGCACACCAGATAACAGGAGACCTCATCCTGGTGCCCTCCCTTGCATCTGGCATTCTGACACAGCCCATTTCTAAAATCAGGAGGTTGCACATACGCATCAGGCCTTGTAACCCATAATGGATTTTTCTTCCAGAAACTTGTCCCCTTTTAAAGGCATCCGGGCCAGTTGCCATCACCACATCCTGTGGCAAGGAGTTCCACAGACTGATCACACGCTGAGTAAAGAAATATTTTCTTTTGTCTGTCTTAACTCTCCCAACACTCAATTTTAGTGGATGTCCCCTGGTTCTGGTGTTATGTGAGGGTGCAAAGAGCATCTCTCTATCCACTTTATTCTTCCCATGCATAATTTTGTATGTCTCAATCATGTCCCCCCTCAGGCGTCTCTTTTCTAGACTGAAGAGGCCCCAACACCGTAGCCTTTCCTCATAAGGAAGGTGCCCCAGCCCAGTAATCATCTTAGTTGCCCTCTTTTGCACCTTTTCCATTTCCACTGTATCCTTTTGAGATGTGGCGACCAGAACTGGACACAATACTCCAGGTGTGGCCTTACCATAGATTTGTACAACGGCATTATAATATTAGCTATTTTGTTCTCAATACCTTTTCTAATGATCCCAAGCATAGAATTGGCCTTCTTTACTGCCGCCGCACACTGGGTTGACACTTTCATCGACTTGTCTACTTGTCTACCCCCCCCCCAAGATCCCCCCAAGATCTCTCTCCTGATCTGTCACAGACAGCTCAGAACCCATTAGCCTATATGTGAAGTTTTGATTTTTTGCCCCAATGTGCATGACTTTACACTTACTTACATTGAAACGCATCTGCCAGAAGGTAAGGACCCTCTATATTATCTTTTTTTATTAATTAAGTATTTTATTTATTTATTACAGATACAGGTGAGGAAAATGGGTTAGACTTTGGGCAGGTACTACACAGGTTACACATAAGGATATGACCCTAGACTACAACATGCATTATTCAAAAAAAAAAAAAAAAAAAAGCAATCAAACGACTGAAAAATAATAACCTTCAATACAAAAGCTATCATATTTGCCATTATAAAAATTTAAATTTATCTAAACACTCGATATTGTTTAACTAAAATTATCTATCCAATCATAAAAAGGCTCCCAATATTTTCTTACTCTACCTAAATCTCTCTCTTTCATTCTTTCTGTTAAAACTTCCATTTCTGCTATTTCATAAATTTTGTCTATTAAATTTTCTCTAGTTGGCAGATTTCTGTAGATTTCTAATTTTGCGCAAACAATATTCTTGCCGCTGTAACAATATGTACAATAAGGTATTTTCTATATTGGTCTTTAATTTCTTATGTCACATTTACAAGATATATTTCTGGTTTGAATGGTAATACACAATTCGACATCTCTTGCAAGAATTTATGTATCATTTTCTAGTATTTCTTTGCTTTTTCACATGTCCACCACATGTGATAAAAGGTTCCTTCAACCTCTTCACATTTCCAACACTTATTTGATGACCCAGAATACATTTTTGCTAATTTTTCTGGAGTTAAATACCATCTATAAAACATTTTATATAAATTCTCTTTAAAAGACACTGCTTTAGTTATCTTAATATTTATATTCCAAATTTGTTTCCAGTCATCCATTGATGTATTATATCCAAATTTTTTTTGCCCAGCACACCATTGCTTTAAATATTTCGTCCTCCATTCTTCTCTCCAGGAGAAAATTGTACATTTTTAAAATATATTTCCCCTCATCAATCAAAAATATTTTATCAAAACTTATATATCTTCTTCATAAAAACCTATTTTTAGGTCTTCTCGTAATCTTGTTCTTATTTGCATTTCATTCCACCAGTCCAATTTTATTCCTTTCTCTCCTAACTCAAACTTACTTAAGATCTCGCCTTTAATATTCAACAGATCGTTATATGATTTATTTTGGTCTTTTTTAATCCAGTTCGGATTAGTTGCTATTTCAAGCGGTTTTATCCATCTGGGTAATTTAGCGCATGTATTTTATCTGTTCCCATATCCAAATTAAAGATCTTCTTAAAATGTGTTGTCTAAAATATCCATGCTGTTTGACTTTATCATAAAACAGGAATGCGTGCCAGCCTATTTGTAAATCATGTGCTTCTAAAATTAAAATTATGGAATTTGGTATGAGTCCCCTGTCTTTTATCCAGTTTAGGGCTGCCACTTGATAATATAATTCCCTGTCTGGTAATCCAAATCCTGCTCTTTTTTTATCCTCTTGAAGTAATTTCCATCTTATTCTCGGTTTTTGACCTTGCCAGACGAATTTTGTCGTAATTTTATTCATTTCTTCAAAAAAAGTTCTCTTCAAAATAATTGGAATAGTCTGGAATAAAAACATTAATTTTGGTAATATTTTCATTTTCAATAGAGCTATTCTTCCCATTAGGGATAATTGCAGTTTATTATATTTCTCCAAATTTTTTTTATTTCTTTCATTAATTTAATATAGTTGTCTTCCATTTAATGTACTTGTCTTTTTGGTAATCATAATTCCTAGATATTTTACTTTGTTATTTGTAGTCCAAATTCTTTCAATCGTTCTATATCATTGTCTTTTATATTTTTAAGTATCATTTTGGTCTTCTGGTAATTTATTTTTAAACCTGCCACTTCCCCATATTCTTTTAAGTCTTCTATCAAAAATTCTATGGAGTTAAGTGGATCTTCCAAGCTAAATACCAAATCATCTGCAAACGCTTGTAATTTGTATTCTTCACTTTTAATTTTAAGCGGTTTCATCCTGTTCTCTTATTCAACATTTCTAGTGTCAAAATAAACAACAGTGGTGAAAGTGGACAACCTTGTCTTACTCCTTGTTGAATGTTGATCTGTCTCATCAATTCTCCATTTAATCTTATTTTTGCTTTTTGATCTGAATATATTCCTTGTATCATCTTAATAAATTTTGAACCAAAATGTAATTCTTGAAGACAGTTAATCATAAAGTTCCAATGTAAATTGTCAAAGGCTTTCTGAGCGTCTAAAAACACTAGGGCTAATTTCTTATCTGGATGCGCTTCAAAAAATTCCAATATGTTTATTATAGTTCTCACATTGTTTTTCAATTGTCTTTTTGGTAAAAAAAAACCAGTTTGATCTTCTTTAATTATTTGATATAATATATTTTTTTATCTTGTAGCTAAAATTGAAGCAAAAATTTTATAATCTCTATTTAAAAGCGAAATAGGTCTATAGTTTTTAATTTCTTTTTCATCTGTGTCTGATTTATGTATCAAAGTAATTGTTCCTTCCTTCCATGAGATTGGTATTTCTCCAGTCTCCCATATATCATCAATCACTTTTTTGAATGGCAGCAACAGTACTTCTTCAAATTTCTTATAATATTCGGCTGGTAATCCATCAGGGCCTGGCATTTTTTGGAATTTTGCCTTTTGATTGCTTCTGTTATTTCATTTATAGTAATTGTATTTTCCAACAGATTATTTTGATCAGCTGAAATTTTAATGCTATTATTTTTATTCAGATATTCTGTTTGTTTTTGGTGTTCTATATTTTTTCTAAACTTCTGAGGAGAGTTCAGTCCATTAATATTTACAGAAAAAAAATTTCACTTGTTCAGCCATTTTCACTTAGAAATTTTTTTTGCCTTTCTTGATATTTTCCTTGTTCTCTGTCTTGTTTGTATTTTCCTTCTTCCTCCCACTGCTCCTTCTGCTTCTTCTTCTTGGCTGTCTTCTATATTTTGATCCATCTCATTCTTTCTTTTTTTCTTTTCTCCATTCTGTTCTTTTTGAGTTTGATCTGAAAATTTTTCTTCTTCTTGAGCGGATGTACTCTCTTTCTCTGAGAGTTCCCTGTTTTGTTCTCCTAGGCTTTCTCCATATTGTGATAAAAATTGTTGAGCTTTCATCATTGAATTTATATTAAATCTTTTCTCTTTATAAACAAACAGAAGGCCTTCTGGAATTTGCCAATGATATTTCGCACTATTTCTTCTTAGTATTGCAGCAAAATTTCTATAAGGTGTTCTTTTTTGGCGAACTTTCCAGGGAACTTCTCTCAAAACTCTCACTTGCTCTCCCTCCACTACTCTTTGTTTTTCCTCCAATCTTTTAAATATATTATCCCTTGAAGTTCTTTTCGTAAACTTTAGCACTATCTCTCTTGGCTTATTATTCAATCTTGCATATCTAGAATTGACTCTGTATGCCGTATCTATTATCTCTTTAATCTGATCCTCCTCCAGTTCCAACTCCATTGTCAACCATTCTTCTATTCAACTTCTGGTGTCTTCTGAAGATTTTTATTTAAGGTTCTGCATTCTGATGATAAATGCTGCTTTTTCCATCTCCTGTCTTATTACAGAAGTCTCTAGTTCATTGTTTTCCTTTGGCATTTGATCCATTCTCTTTTCCATCTCCTCCATACTTTTATTTGTTTTCTTCATATCTCTCTTTAAATTCTTGACATTCTGTTTATTTTTTGTAATCTGATCCTGCATACTTGTCAGGGAGGAGTTTATTTGCTTCATTTGTTCAGAGAGTTTGCCTATGTTTTCTTTCATCCTTGTTGGCATCCTTCAGTCTTGGAAGACCATGGTGTCACGCTCTGAATGGTGGCTCTGGAACAGAGTGTCCTCTCCAGTGCGCGAAGCCTGGGTAAAGTAGGTATGGAGGATAGGCTGTTACCCATGCAGCAAATCCCCCCTCTCCACGTCGCTGAAATGGTCCAATGGAAAGGCAGAAGCCAATACGGTTGGTTCCAGCGGCGTCGCAGGAGTTGCCAGAACGTGACTGTGTTCAGCCATGAACTGCCTCAGGGACTCCGGCTCCAGATTTTGCCTCGAGGTTGACTCCTGAAGCCTTTTCCACAACTGGATGTAGCCACAAGGCAGTGGAGGTTTGGGATCAGAGTTTTCCTTCTCTCAGATGAGCTGCCTTCCCAGGCTGACGAGTCCCATCTACCCGGTGGCTGTTTAGTCGCCTCTTACGACAAGTACAGCCAAACTGAGGGCCTATTCTTATCCCCAGCCCCCAGGGGAATCAATCCCAACTCAAATCAATGTGTCTTTAAAAGCTCTGTCTCAGGTCTCTAGCTATAACAACAAAAATGAATAGTTCCAGCAGTTAAAAAATCCACCAAGTCTTATTTTCTTGCTTCACCTTCTTATAAGGCTAATCCCCAAGTTTTATAATTTGAGTCATCCAAGTCTTATATCCAAAAAGGGTGGAACAGTAGTCCAATTCAAGTCAATAACACTGTCAAATCAAGTGAATATCTCTTTAAATACTCAGTCCTGAATCCAGCTTCAAGCCTCTTGCAATACAGGCCTAAATCCAGTTCCAAGCCTTTTGCAACAAAAACGAAAGTAGAATTATTTCAACTGTTAAAAGTTAGATGTTTATTCCTTTTCCATGCATACCATTACAACAGGGTGATCTTTTATCTTCCCTTATTTATTTAGTCTTATCTTTCGTCTTTTCTTCCAATCACCCTTATTACAAAAAGGAAAAAAAATGCTCCAGCAGGGGCTTCTATACATCGAAGTTCGCTGCTTTCCCTTCTGGGTGGCTGCCAGCCAACGTAAATAATCTTAAAGTTATCTTTCCCTCCTTCCAACTTCTTGATTGCAATTCTTTTATAGCCTTTTAATGAACTGACTACTCATGGTTTAAAACCTTTGTTCGCTCTCATGTTGTATCTAGTGGGCTGTGGGGGGGGAGTCACCAGCTATCCGAATCTCTCCAAGATGGTGACTGGGATGTGATGTGATCCAACATAGAGCAAAATCGGGATATCTCTGAAACTGCTGTCTCTAGAGATAGTCCCAATTCACGCTCTCAGCCTTTGTTCCTTCTTCTTGGCAACGAAGAGTCCCTCATTACTGAGGTCCTCTGGAAAACACATCTATTTAGCAGTTTCCCCGGGAGTCCTCCCAGGTTCCCTGCTACTGCACTCCACCTCCCAGGACCCTCTATATTCTCTTTGTAGTGAAGAGTCACATGAAATGTGAAACTCTTGCAAATATCTTCAGTTTGATTTTCCCAGAGTCACTTCACAATACGCTCAGCCTCTTATCTTAAATTAGGAAAAATGGATGGAGGACAGTTGTAGCATCATTGTGGTTTAAGCCTTTATCTAAGTGAGTCAACACTGCTTGGTATTCAGAAGGCACCTGCATTCTTGGCCTGATGTTCACTTTGAGTGTGTCTATATAAGATATTTGATTCTGCACATCATCACACATAAGAAGGCTTAGAAATGGTAGATGTGATGGTATGTCTGAATCATGTGTTCGGAAAAATGCTATAATAACAATATATATTTATATACTGCCTTTCTGGCCATTGGATTCCTCCTTTGGCTTTATTCAAGGCAAATTATATGGGCAGGCTTTCTCTAAACCCTCGAAGGGTTAACAATGAAGTTCCATCTTCTGGATAGCTTCTGGTGATCTTGATTAGGTGACTTTCAGACCTTCAGATGATATCTTTGGGCATAGTGGCAGCTCTACCCTCTAGACCAGACTTCCTGCCAATAATGGGGGAGAACCAGTCACCTGTGAGATACCAGTTACTCTGCCATTTGATACAAAAATACTATTACATGGTCAACATTTTATTTCTCTTTATTCTGTTTAATTCCAAATGTGCAGGAAACATGCATTTAAACATTTGTACTGTGTGCTAGGTGGCTGTCTGGAGAGCAAAGGCCAGACCAGCAACATGATTCTTAAAAGGGACTGATGACAAGAGGCCAGAGATCTGAAGGCTTCACATTTCATTTAAACCATATAACCCCCCCGCCCCATTAATCCAAGTAATCCATAGAGACTTCACGCTTTTCTCTGTTTCCTTTCAATGCTGATTTATACAGATGCACCACTGCCCCATGTTTTCCCCTGTGGGGTGCATGCTACTTGTGTTTTAAAAAGGGCTACCAGTAACAATACAGCACTTCCCGCCTTAATGTGGAAATGAAATGCAGTATGTAAATAGGGGGTGGGGAGGGAAATCACAATATTCAGTGAAGTGCGAAAGCAGAGCTGCAAAGCCATTTTCATGAATAAATGAGTCTGCACACCTGCCTGGCACTAAGGGACGACTGTGTGAAACCAACCGACATTGAAAATGGGCAATGCCAGGCAGATAGGCAGTGCTGTGGAGTTTCCTTTTCCTGTGTTCTCAGACCCTTATCAACAGGATCAGGATTGGGATACTTTACAAACCTGACACCTTCCCAAATATCATGCTACACAGGAACAAGCAAATAGCATTACCTCAGTGTTAACAGTGAAATTTCCAAACAGCAACTAAAATGGTGCATCAACGCTTACTGTCTATTTTCAATTGATATTTAATGCCTCATGGGAAGAATTTAACTGAGCATTCAAACTAAACTTTGCTGAGCATCTAATTTCTGATGATATATTTCTATCTAGCAGTCTCTGCCAGATGCCCTGAAGTGGAACTGAAAGGCTATTCTTTAGCTGACAAGTGGTTTTTTTTCTCTTTGAAATTATTATTACAAAACAGGCCAAATCTTCATTTTAGTCCATTTTTGTATGGACAGTTGAAATAAATTGCCAAACATTTGAGAGTTGGGGCCAGGTTCTGTACTGAGAGAAATAACTCACAATGTATCTCACTAAGACAGAATTATTCTTTCAGCCCTAACCAATACCTTCAGAAAATCACCGCTAGTATATACTGTAGGTAGGGAATTCAGCCAACTTGCTCTGCTTGCCATGTATACTGGATAAAACGTAGGCTGGGCTTGTTTCTGCTGGTGCAGCCTTATTGAAAATTATGAGCTTGGATCTAGACAACAGATTAAACTCCAGACTGAAGGAACATTTCTGATTCGCCATGGGTAAGTGTCTGTATAGTAAATTTAAAAAGAAAAGAAAAATGTGGGCTTCCTGCCTCACAGGAATTCTGGGAAAGACTACAGCTACAGTAGCCTCCATCTAGAGACCTCTGTATGCTTCGTTGATTGAACAGGAAACATAATTCATTTCAGTGCAGAAAGGGGAAACTGATATATTCACTTTGATCTCTTTCATTTATTAAAATGAACAGAGACTCCTTTTAGGCTGAGGAGTTCTGAATGAGAAGCATCATTCCTATATCTGTAAGAAATTGCTTTCCACAAGGACATGAAGGGCACTGTTGTCTTCGATGGCTCCACATCAGACCCCTTTGACATCCAAAGCGGAGTGAAACAGGGCTGTGTTCTTGCACCAACCTTGTTTGCGATTTTCTTCGCTGTCCTGCTGAAGCATACCTTTGGAACTGCAACAGAAGGCATCTATCTCTGGACCAGATCAGACGGAAAGTTCTTCAACCTCTCCAGACTGAGAGCAAAGTCCAAAGTCCAGCTGAAATGTCTGCGTGACTTCCTCTTTGCCGACGATGCAGCTGTCACTAACCACTCTGTCAAAGATCTCCAGCAGCTCATGGATCGTTTTAGCAAGGCCTGACAAGATTTTGGACTGACAATCAGCCTGAAGAAAACACAGGCCGTGGTTCAGGATGTGGACTCACCTCCCTGCATTACAATCTCTGCGCATGAACTGGAGGTTGCCCACGACTTTGTGTACCTTGGCTCAACAATCTCTGACACTCTTTGTCTTGATACCGAGCTAAACAAACGCATCGGTAAAGCAGCTACCACGTTTTCCAGACTCACAAAGAGAGTCTGGTCCAACAAGAAGCTGACGGAACATACTACGATCCAGGTCTACAGAGCTTGCGTCCTGAGTACACTTTTGTACTGCAGCGAGTCATGGACTCTTCACTCACAACAGGAGAGGAAACTGAACGCTTTCCACATGTGCTGCCTCTGACGCATTCTCAGCATCACCTGGCAGGACAAAGTTCCAAACAACACAGTCCTGGAACGTGCTGGAATCCCTAGCATGTATGCACTGCTGCAACAGAGATGCCTGCGTTGGCTCGGTCACGTCATTAGAATGGATGATGGCCGGATCCCAAAGGATCTCCTCTATGGAGAACTCGTGCAAGGAAAGCATCCTACAGGTAGACCACAGCTGTGATACAAGGACATCTGCAAGAGGGATCTGAAGGCCTTAGGAGTGGACCTCAACAAGTGGGAAACCCTGGCCTCTGAGCGGCCCACTTGTGCAGCATGGCCTTTCCCAGTTTGAAGAGACACTTGGCTAACAGACTGAGGCAAAGAGGCAAAGAAGGAAGGCCCATTGCCAGGGAGACAGACCAGGGACAGACTGCACTTGCTCCCAGTGTGGAAGGGATTGTCACTCCTGAATTGGCCTTTTCAGCCACAATAGACGCTGTTCCAGAACCACCATTCAGAGCGTGATACCACAGTCTTTCGAGACTGAAGGTTGCCAACAAGAAATTGCTGGATTTGGGACTTCAGATACAGCCAACAAGTCATCAGTTTATTTCACTTTATTGTATATGGTTGAACTGTGGAAGGGCATGCAGTCCCCTCATACAGGTTCAGTGGCTACTACAGAACAATTTGAGTAGCACTACAATAAGTCTCTGTAGCCGCCAAATACTAACCCCTTGTCTTGGGCCTGATATACCCTTTTTGTCCTGACAGTTTTAACCCAGCAAAAGAGTTGATGTAGATCTGACTATGCCCATAAGGACCATTGAATGGTCAAAGAGGTAAGTACATTTTTTCTTTACTTACTTCTCCTGGCTGGCCTGGCCACCAGCCAGCCCACAGGATGCAGCAGCCAGTGCATCAGCGGTCCTGCACTATGCAGGCCAGCGGAGAATAGTATTGGGCCATAAAAGAAAAAAACACTCAACATACCCAACATCTGAGGGGCAGCCCAGTTCTAACCAGCACCAGTGCAGTGGGGCCAATTGGCCCATGCTGAATCCTGTGCTGATTAGGAGCAGGCTGGAGGTCTACTTGGGGTAATTTGTGCCCTTACCGTGGGAAAAGCCTGAACTTGCCCAATGGAGCAACTTGAATCTGTTCACACCCAAGAAGCCTATGTCAGGAGAAAAGTCTCAGGAAACTACCATCACACTCAAAATCAGATTCCATCAGAAAACTGCAGAAAATTAAGATTAAAAACGCACATGTACATTTATTTTCAGCAATCCAACATCAGCTTCAGATGCCTGCCGTTTGTCTTGCTAGAACAGCATGAGTTCATCCTGAAATGCAGAATATCTGCAAACTTTGGATAGAAACTAGGAGGGAAAGTCATATTTAAGGGTCTTCTTTCACCAGTTTGCCCTAGAGAAGAGAGGTCTGGTTGTACAAGCTGTTTAGTAGTATAACCCTGGATGCAATCCTTCTAATGATTCAGTGGAAGGGATTTTTAATCAGAGATCAATCAAATCTCTGGTTGATCAGTTGACTGAATAGAACCAATTTAAAATCAATTTAAGCTTGGACGCTGATTTTAAAGTGATAGTAGAGGCAGCAAGCACAAAATTAAGTGTACTTTTCTTTTGTTTCCCCTGAAACAAAGATAGTCAAATAAGTAACTCCGACTTAGTAACTGCTATGGCCTTATCAACAGTTACCAGTGTGCTGAAGTCTTCAACATCCCCTAACATACTGCAGTACTTGCACAATTAATTAGCAGGAGAGGTTGCTACTGGCACTCAAATCCAGGATCCTCCATTATAAAAGCAAGGGCTGTGTCATTGATCTACAGGGAGTTCTCTATTAGCTTTGGCAGCAGGCTCTCTATTATCCTTAACCCAGATTTTGCAAAAATCCATTCCTTCTTGCACTTTGCAGTGACAAAACCCTCAATACTGAAAAGGGGGTCTGTCATATACTTAAAGAGACATCACTAGCAGTAAATGGCTGCAGAGAACACAGAAGCTTGCCGAGTATATTCTCTTTCATTTAATACCAGTGTTAAAACAGAATTCTTAAGCCTCCCCATAGAGTCCTTGCCGGATAGACCAACCCTATCACAACTCCCCCTGATGATTCTGATGTGCCACTGCATTCTGCAGGGGGAGGTGGGCAGTCCTAGAAGTCACCTCCAGGAAAGGGAACATCCAGGGGTAAGCCTCCAGTCCCAGTGATTCAGTTGGTGAAAATCCAAGTGGCCCCAGGAAGGCAGATCCTCAGGTCACTTGCGCCAGCCCAGGAGGATCGCAAACATGCCGTAAAGCATGTTTGTGCCTCTGAGGGAGTAAGCTGTGGCAGTGCACAGGGGTGGGCTAGCCCACAGAGGCCACATCCAACCTCCATGGCAACAGTAGCAGGCTGAGCTCGGCTGGCACAGGGGTCTGGGAGGGCATGGGGAAGGCAGGAAGTGGGCGTTCCTGGGGGCAGGCGGAAAGTGGGAGTTGGGGCCAGGACCCGGCAGTTATGCTGGATCCTAGCCCCGTTCCCGTGCAGCTCTGGGCTGCTCCATTCTGCTCAGATATGTGCCACCTCATCAGGTGGTGCAGATCCAAGTAGACTCATTGAGTTTGCTGCTGCTTTACCTGGGGTAAGGGGAAAAGTTTCCCCTTGCTTCGGGCTGAGCCGCATTCAGCCCCAGCCTTTCACTGGATTCAGCGCAGGCCTCCTGGCCTGCCCGTTCCAGTGCAAGTTAGGATTGTGTTGTGAGGCTGGGAAGGTGGATAGGATACTGGTGGTGCCACTGCTGCCAATCCCAGTGGTATTCCTGGAGGGGGGCAAAACGCTACGTTTTTCAGGCACAGCAATGCCTGTGTAAAGCACACCCTCCCCCTTGCTTTCAGAGCCAGTCACGGCTGCAAAAGTGCAGAGCTCATACTGTGCTCTGGGTGGCAATTGTCCAGTGCTGAGCTCAGTGCTGACTGGGGCTTGGGCTGACACCGGTGCTCTTTCCTCTTTGGGTGTCACGGATGTGCCTCATGGCACGTTTGCAACACCCATGCTGGCACTGGAGCTCAGTGCTGGCACCGGCCCATGATGGGACTTCCTCCATTGCTCTAGTCTAGCCACAAAAATTTAGGAAGAGGAGCAGTGGGGCTCCTTGCCTGGCTTGAGAAGATTCACATTTCTAAAAAGAGCAAGAACAGTCTGGTTGGAGAATGGTGTGGGGAAGGGAGGCTGTAGCCAAGTCACAGGCTTACACAAGAGAACACAGAGTGGAACTGAGAAAATGAATTTTTTTTAAAAAAGATACCAGGTCTTACAAGCAATTAAGGATGGAAGGAAAAGAGGAAGCAAGTTAGGAACAAGTTAATTTTGCTCTATAATGACTTAAAGCCTGTTTGTAGCCAGGGCACTAATTAAATTGAGGTGAAAATGACGCCTGGCTTCTCATTGTCTGTCACTACTTCTATGGGTAGGTATTTTGTGTCTAAAATGAAATTGTTCATACTGGTAATAAAATTACAAAATTTGAGAATAGTCCCTTCTCCCTGGCCAGCTGATGGAGCATCAACATACAAGGAGGGCATGACAGGTTGCTGGAAACTGTGAGCCTTTCCTAAAAAATGTGAATTGTATCCTTCATCTAATGTTACCTTGCAGCAAAATCCTATGCATGGTTCAGTGGGACTTACTTCCTGCATCAGATTGCAGTCTTAATCATTTTCCTTGGTTTGGTTTATACCTTGTGAAGATGACCTAGGTATCTTTCAGGTGACACACAACAACAAAATGTAAGTGTACAGTACCACTATAAAATTTTATAAAAAATTTACTTCCAACTCCACCATGAGGGAATTCTTCTTCTCTCTCTTTAACTGAAAATATCAGCCTAGATGCTAGTTTTGTGATGCTACAGTCAAGCTTGGCAAACTGGAGGATGCTTTGGTACTGCTGTGCAAAGTCTTTGGCCCCAGAAGGAAGGTGGGAGAGATGACTGGAGACTCTTCTATGATTAACAGTGGAGTGAGGGGGTAACATAATGTTGGGGATGTGTTCAGAGGGCTGTAGCCCCACTATGAAAAACGTGCCAAAGTTTGAAATCCTATCCCACTTGCAGCAAACCATTCCCTCTCATGGATACAGTGGTGTAGCTATGGGGGGGTGCAAAGCACTAAGTTTTGCGCAGAGCCCCACTGTCTGCAAGCTGCCCCTCCCCTTTCACTTCAGAGCCTCCCACCACCAGGAATGGCTCCAAAAGGGAGAGGCTGCTTGCATACTGTGGTGAGGCTCCCTGAAAAACTTAGTATTTTGCACCCCCTATAGCTACACTACTGCATGGATGCAGGTGGTCAGTCTGCAATTTGATTTTTAATTTTGGCTCTAAAATATGTGATTAGGGTAGATTCCCCCTTCAAAATGAATAGGAGTTGGAGCCTCTTTGGGCCAGAAAACTTCCTAGCACAGCTGCAATTTTAATGCCTTGTCTGGTAGAAATTGTAATGAGCCATCCTGGGTCCTGTCTGGTGTTTTCTTGTGTTCATGGAAGAGGACTTAGCTGTGAGGGTAGAGAAATTGCATGAGGTTCAGCATGGAAAGGCTGAGCCCTGAACAATGAGCTTGTTATATGGGCTGTCTGGTTGTCAAAATATAGGAGGTGATGCTGCTGCTCAGATATAGTGAGTGGCTTTCTTGTCTGACTATATAAGATACTTGAAACATTCTGTAGCAAGGGTCACCGCAGTTGGTGTAGCAATTACAAGCTTGTAATTATGAGGGGTTGGGGAAGCCTAGTGACACAGGCGAATGCAGAGTGAAATGGAGGAAATAATTAAAGAGCACATAGTCCTTGTGAGTATACTTGTGGAGTTAGAGGCTTTTCGCTTTCAGGGTGAGTGGGGGAAGAGGCAAATTGAGAAAAAGCTGAGGCCAAACCTGGGGAATGTCTTAGGCTTTTAAAAATGTGTGTTAAGTGTTCATTGAAGTCAATAGCCTACTGTATCATTAATAGCATTGCGATTCAGAACAGAAGAACAAAGGTGAAGGAACCCAAGTTGTTCTGATCAAGAATTGAAGGCTGCAGTCCTGTCTACACCAATGCTTCTCTGGTCCCTACTGCTGCAGTTCTCTAGTATCAAGAAAAAAAACATGCACTGCCATGACCTCAACCTCCTGCTCACTGCACAGCCCTGGCAGAACAAGGATGATCATGCAGTGGCACCAGCAAGAACCAACTGAGGTCTTGTTAGCAGGTAGGTGGTCAGCAGAGGCAGCAGGAGAGCCCTCGGTGCAAGCAGGATGCCCCCACCACCATCAATAAGCTACTGCCAGATCAGCACCTTGTAGTGGAGGAAGATGGCCTCTACCAGGCAGCAACGGCAATTATGCTGCTACTGATTTGAGAGAAGCAGCGATGGTGGCAGAAGCAGGAGCAACAGCCAGGGCACCACCGAGGTGGGGATGGGAAGGGAAACATCCTCTCTTCTCCAGCAGTGGCAGCTGCTGCCCACCACTGGTCCTGAGAGGAGTAGTCATAGCAATGGCGAATGCTGTGTAGCAGCAGATGGTGGAGTTGTGTCAAGGCAGTGGCAAAAGTGTTGGATGGCTGCAGGACTCACCATGTGTTGTTGGTGAGGCTGACAGTAGGGAGGGGAGTTGCTGTCCAAAGACCACTTTATGGCTGGCAAGCAGAACTGCAGTCACTTGGATCAGACGGGTGAAAGTGATGTCAATAAACTTCATTGAAGGCAGGTGGTTTAAATAAATTGGGGGAGACTCTTCCTTATAGACTTTCTGCTAAAATCTCATTACAAGAAGCCCTGTGGATATCAAGCACCTTAGCACTGTCTTTCCAAGTGAACAAGCATGGTAGTTAAGGTGCGGGCAATACAAGTGAGTCAATGAGGAAGAGGGAGCAGGTGGTGTGTAAGTTGTATCATGCTAATCATAATGGAAACAGACTAATAACTGAGAGGATTACTCTGGAGGAAAAGAAGGGGGTGATGAGTCCTGGGAAGACTTGGATCATTTATGACTTTTTGTTGTTGGCAACCTTCAGTCTCGGAAGACTATGGTATCGTGCTCTGGATGGTGGTTCTGGAACAGCGTCTAGTGTGGCTGAAAAGGCCAATTCGGGAGTGACAATCCCTTCCACACTGGGAGCAAGTATAGTGTGTCCCTGGTCTGTCTTCCCTGCTATGGGCCTTCCTTCTTTGCCTCTTTGCCTCAGACTGTTGGCCAAGTGTCTCTTCAAACTGGGAAAGGCCATGCTGCACAGCCTGCCTCCAAGCGGGCCGCTCAGAGGCCAGGGTTTCCCACCTGTTGAGGTCCACACCTAAGGCCTTCAGATCCCTCTTGCAGATGTCCTTGTATCACAGCTGTGGTCTACCTGTAGGATGCTTTCCTTGCACGAGTTCTCCATAGAGGAGATCCTTTGGGATCCGGCCATCATCCATTCTCACGACGTGACCGAACCAACGCAGGCATCTCTGTTGCAGCAGTGCATACATGCTAGGGATTCCAGCTCGTTCCAGGACTCTGTTGTTTGGAACTTTGTCCTGCCAGGTGATGCCGAGGATGCGTCGGAAGCAGCGCATGTGGAATGCGTTCAGTTTCCTCTCCTGTTGTGAGCGAAGAGTCCATGACTCACTGCAGTACAGAAGTGTACTCAGGACGCAAGCTCTATAGACCTGGATCTTGGTATGTTCCGTCAGCTTCTTGTTGGACCAGACTCTCTTTGTGAGTCTGGAAAACGTGGTAGCTGCTTTACTGATGCGTTTGTTTAGCTCGGTATCGAGAGAAAGAGTGTCGGAGATCGTTGAGCCAAGGTACACAAAGTCATGGACAACCTCCAGTTCATGTGCAGAGATTGTAATGCAGGGAGGTGAGTCCACATCCTGAACCATGACCTGTGTTTTCTTAAGGCTGATCGTCAGTCCAAAATCTTGTCAGGCCTTGTTAAAACGATCCATGAGCTGCTGGAGATCTTTGGCAGAGTGGGTAGTGACAGCTGCATCGTCAGCAAAGAGGAAGTCACGCAGACATTTCAGCTGAACTTTGGACTTTGCTTTCAGTCTGTAGAGGTTGAAGAGCTTTCCGTCTGATCTGGTCCGGAGATAGATGCCTTCTGCTGCAGTCCCAAAGGCATGCTTCAGCAGGACAGCGAAGAAAATCCCAAACAAGGTTGGTGCAAGAACACAGCCCTGCTTCACTCCGCTTCGGATGTCAAAGGGGTCTGATGTGGAGCCATCGAAGACAACAGTGCCTTTCATGTCCTTGTGGAAATATCTGATGATGCTGAGGAGCCTGGGTGGACATCCAATCTTGGGGAGAATCTTGAAGAGGCCGTCCCTGCTGACCAGGTCGAAAGCCTTCATGAGATCTATGAAGGCTATAAAGAGTGGCTGTTGTTGTTCCCTGCATTTCTCCTGCAGTTGTCTAAGGGAGAATACCATATCAGTGGTGGACCTGTTGGCTCGGAATCCGCACTGCGATTCTGGATAGACGCTCTCTGCAAGTACCTGGAGCCTCTTTAGTGCAACTCGGGCAAACAGCTTTCCTACTACGCTAAGGAGAGAGATGCCGCGGTAGTTGTTGCAGTCACCCCTGTCGCCTTTGTTCTTGTACAGCGTGATGATGTTTGCATCCCTCATGTCTTGAGGTACTCCACCTTCTCTCTAGCAAAGACAGAGGATTTCATGCAGCTCAGTGACGATGATCTCTTTGCAGCACTTTAGGACTTCAGCAGGATGCTGTCTTTTCCTGGTGCCTTGCCAAAGGCAAGGGAGTCCAGGGCCACGTGAAGTTCTTCTAGGGTTGGTTCACTGTCAAGCTCCTCCAGCACAGGCTGGCACTCAATGTTGTTCAGCGCTTCTTCGGTGACTACATTTTCTCTGGAATATAGCTCAGAGTAGTGCTGCACCCAGCGTTCCATCTGCTGCGCCCGATCCTGGATGACC
Source organism: Tiliqua scincoides (assembly GCF_035046505.1). Classification (NCBI taxonomy): domain Eukaryota; kingdom Metazoa; phylum Chordata; class Lepidosauria; order Squamata; family Scincidae; genus Tiliqua; species Tiliqua scincoides. The sequence continues at coordinate 177,611,107 of NC_089821.1, read as the reverse complement.
TCGCCTGTGGCAGACTTCAGAGGGGCAATTTTCTTCTGTGTTGGACCTAGGGCCTGCTTGATACCATCATACATCCCCTTGATGTTGCCCGTGTCAGCTGCTATCTGTATCTGGGAACAGAGCTGGAGCCAGTAGTCATTAGCACATCTCCTGGCAGCCTGCTGGACTTTGCTGCGAGCAGCTCGGAGGACCTGCAGGTTGCACTCACTGGGACAGGCCTTGTATGCTGCTTGAGCTCTCCTCTTTTCCTCAATGACTGGTGTCAACTCCTCAGAGTGGGCTTCAAACCAGTCTGCCGTCTTGTTGGTCTTCTTGCCGAATAAGGACAAGGCGGTGTTGTAAACGGTATTCCTGAAATGTTCCCATCTGTTGGATGCGTTTGCATCGGCCGGGCCTGGAAGAGATTCCTCAAGTGCTCATGCAAATTCCTCCACTTTCCTCTGATCCCGGATCTTGCTGGTATCAATGCGAGGTCTTCCTTCCTTTTTTGTGTGATACAGTCGCTTTGCTTGCAGATTCACTCTGCTGCACACCAGGGAGTGGTCAGTGTCGCAGGCAGCATCTTGATAACTGCGTGTGATCTTGATGCTGGGAAGGCTGGAGCGTCTGGAGAGAATCAGGTCTAGCTGGTGCCAGTGCTTTGATCTTGGGTGTCTCCAAGAGACTCTATGTTGGGGCTTTGTGTTGAAGAACGTGTTGCTGACACAGAGACCGTGATGACAGCAAAACTCTAGCAGGCGTTGACCATTTTCATTCATCTTCTTTCATTCATTTATGACTTACTGTCAGGATTAGTGGCTACTCATGCATTTTATGGTGTGCAAATTAATTAAGCACTGGCATATGATAAAATAAGACTCTGTAATGATGAATTGCCAATGTACACAGAAAATAACAGACCTTTTTGATTTGGAAGTGGCTATAACATTAATTGTGTTCTGAATAATTGAAAAATGATATCGCATGCATCCTTTCTTAGATTTTTCTGCCTCTTATTTTGGAAAACAAACCAATAGTTTAAGTAGAAAAATAACCACTTTTTATAATAATAATCTTTTTTCTCCATAGTTCAGATATTTTTTTCTCCATAGTTGCCAGAATGAAAGCTCTCTCACTGTGCAGAGAGAATTGGACTGCAAATATATGGGTCCAAATCCCAGCTTAGCTCTGCACTCATGTCATTATCTTAGGATGCAGTCTTATGCACACTTACTGCGAGAGATCAAAAAGATTCTAAAGTGCTCTGCATGTTAATGCTTTTTTTAATTCAGCCTGACTCTCCATGCAGTGATACAGATGTGCCAGCGCGGTGCCTGCTGAATGCTGCCTGGAGGGTTGGCATCTGGAGGCTTCCTTGGGTAAGGGAACATTTGTTTCCTTGCCCCAGGATAAGCTTGTGCTGGGCCGCCAGGTCTACTTGGGTCTGTGCCAGCTCTAGAACTCATGCAGGTCTGCTTGGAGCCAGATCAGTGGATCAAGGACAGGAAGAGGGTTAAGATTCAATGGACACCTGCTGGCCCTGAACCTTCCTTTCTGGTACCAATCCACTCTCCTCCCCACTCTCACCAGTACCTCATTCTCCCCACCCCTTACTACCCTCCCATCCCCCTGAGCACACTTACTACAGCCAGCAGGTGTCCACTGTGTATGGTGTGCGAAAATGGTCACTTGCTGCTTGAGAAGTGGCTAGGACATGTGCTTCAATGTCTCGCCTTTCACAGCAGCCAGAAAGCACCAAACACTCCAGCTGCATTAGGCACCCATAGTATTGGGCTGTTATTTATTAACTTCATCAGCCAAAGGGCATAGGAAGCAAAAATATATGACAAAATATCTCAAACAAGATAAAAACAGAAAACATTATAATGATCATTGATGTTATCACAGGGGCATAATTACAGTAAACGGCTACAGGTCTGTTTCACTCACCATTAATTTTGGCTCTTTATACATTTTATATAACCAATTATTTTCACACCAAGAAGCTCTTAGCAAAACTACTGTAGTCAGCCAATTGTATCCCTGTATACTTTCTACTACACTATTATGGGAAGTTATTGCAGTTATAGAAATATGTTGTACTTGTAGAGGGGAAAAAAAACAGATTATTACTAATTAAGTTGTGGGTCATGTGTCTGTTTGGAAACCTTATGTCTATTCTTTAAGATCATACCCCTTTGCTGCATGATAGTTGTTGAATCTGTCACTGAATCACCTTTGAAGCTAGTCATTGAGTCTCTTTTATACTGTGAGGTAGTATTGTCAAGTACCTCTCTGCCTGCTCTTATGTACAGCTCTGCCTTCATTCAGTGTAGGAGCAGTGTGTGAACTGTTATTGAAAAGGCAAGCGATGTCAGGTTGGCATTCTTAATCGGAAGACATTGGTTTGATTCTGCTTAGTCCAGTTTAGACCTTGGGTCTCCAGCTCCAGCTCTCTTGTGTCGATGGCTTCAACCGAAAGCTGAGACATAAAGTGCAGCAAACAGAAAATACTGCTCTGTTGACCCAGCAAAGGCAGAAGAAGAAGCATGTAGAATTTATACCAGACCTAATCAACACAGACTTCATACCAGCTGCCAATTACAGCCCCCCTTTTTTTGCATGAAGTGATCTTTGAGGTCTAAGATCTCACATGATGTGTCATAGGATATAACCTAGCCTTAGGTATTAAGTTTTCTGTTTCTAGTCCCAGAGCCCCTGGCAGATGCAAAACTCCCAAATAATCTCAGATCAATCTCAGGAGTTAGTGGTCAGTTGTTCTCCCAGACTTCTCAAGAGGTATGGCCCTTCCAACAGATGCCCTCACATTGGTGGCATCCAAAGATTGAGGTTGCAGAATTATAATACATTTGGGAGGAGTGAATTTGCAAGCAGTTTTGACTTTTGGTTTGCCTACAGTTGGTTTCTCACAGTGAAATTGAAGTCTCTCTGTGAGTTGCAGAGCTGACAAGTCACAGATTCTTCAGATGACTGAGAAAATTGGATCAGTTGGTTGCCGTAATAAGCCCCAAAGTACTCAAAGCTCTATCCATACCAATTCCATTTGACATTTTTTCCTTTTGACTTTTTTCAGTTTTGTCATTTGGAATAGTGCACCAAAGAATAGTACATTTGCATTTTGGCAGTATGGAGTATTTAAACTCACTTTGCAACAGAACTCCGTCTGCTGCTAAATAGAACTAAGCACAAGCTCTGTTTACCAAGAGGAGAGCAAATGTTCCTCCTCAAACCAGTATAGCACCTTCTCTAGTGGCTGATTGAGGATGTTTCTTTTGCATCTTTTGTTAGCTGCTAAGTCCTTCTGAAACTGGGAACTATGTGCTTATTTAAGGAACTATGTGTTATTTTAGCTACTTAAACCATTTTGTGAACTTCTTGTTGAAAAGCAATATATAAATTTTCTGAACAATAGTATAGCAAAATAGGCATACATGCAAAAATACTCACATCCAGAGCATACAGATTTTATATTCTGAATTGGCTTAAACCTAGGCACTTTGAGAGGTAGTGAAAACCTTTGAAGGCTCTGGAACAGTAGCTTCACCTGACACTGTATCTGCTATTAAAGTTCCTAATTCGGACCAATTTTTATTAGGCAGGTTATTTCTCCATGAACTCCATACAATGAATGGAGAGGGTGGGTTTATAGCTTCATTTTTTTTTAAAGATGGAAACATCACCAAGCACTGACATTTCCCCATGATTCTTCCAGTGTTATTCAGTCCTCTAAATGTGCTCCCATGACCCCTGCCCAAATAATTAGTGGCCTTTTTCTAAGAAAGAGTAACCATGCAAATGCACATTAGAAACATATCATCAAGGCCTGTATACCAATGAAGCAGAATTACCTATGACTAACTAGTGCATGATTTCTTGCCCACTTCTGTCAATGATTAAAATCAGCAGGAAAATCCACAGTAACCACAGAAGTCTATGACTGAAGAAGCCATAGTGTATCCCATAGGGAGGGTATGTTAGCCCAGAAAAAGGGGGATAGGATCTTGGAATGTGCTGCTGTTGCCAGAATCCTCCCCCCACCCCTCCTCACCCTAATCCTATCCCCAAATGCCCCTGCCACCACTTTACTTTGTCCAGCAAAGCACCCAGGAGCCACTGGCATGTGTGAGGATTCTTCTACCACTGTTGCTCTGAAGTGCACAGTGGTGGCACACAGCTCTCATACCACTGGAATGTGGCAGCAGATTGCAAGATTCACTGCCCTTGGCCCTGAATAAGATTGGGCCTTGTGAAACAAGTCAGGTTTGAACCATTATTCTTCTCCTGCAAAGCTTTTTCTCACAACTTCTCAATGTGACATGTCTATCACTCTTTTGCAAGTGCTTAAGTCTAATGACAAAAACATGTAACTGTAAATCATGGGAAGAAGTAATTGGATTATCTGCAGTAATATATACGGCTGCAGATGTTTTCAGAAAAATGAAATTTATGATTTCCTTTGTGATCGATGTTGTGCTCTTTAAATTAAGTAACAGAGTGTTTTACCATTACTCCTTTAATTATTCATTTGCAAGTAATAAGAAGGGTAATAAACTGATTTAAAATAAATTTGGTTTCTGATGAGAGGGGGGAAAAAGAAATCCTGAAATTATAAACTTGCTTTCTGCTGTAACTTTTTTCTAGTGTAGTCAGGAATGTCTCCAGGCACTCATGCTAGCAGAAGAAGCATGTATAGTTCATTGAAGCTCCAGTTCACAGCAACCTTTTACTTCCTTCTCTTCCAGCTGTGCTCTCATTTAGGTGGGCACTGGTGTCATGTAGCCAAGACACTGGAAATGTATTCATTTCCAGTTTGATTTGAATGGCGGAAGTACTGCAATAATGGTAGCTGCCTTCTAAGACCTCCTATGTCAGCTGGAGTTGGTAGGGTTGGGAGTTACTTCTGTGTAACATGGGGCTCAGGGCCCAATCCTATACAACTTTCGAGCACTGGTGCAGCCACAATGGAGCCCTGAGGTATGGAAACAAATGTTTCCATACCTTGAGGAGATCTCTGTGACTGCCTCTTCACCACAGGATGCAGTGCATACCTTATTAGCACAGCTACACTGGCACTGGAAAATTGGATGGGATTGGAACCTCAGGCTACAATCCTATGCGCACTTTCCTGGGAGCAAGCCCCTTGAACACAATGGGACTGACTTTCGAGTAGACCCGTTTAGGATTGGGCTGTCAGTCAGCTATAGGTACACATCCTGTGCTGGAGGGGGGAATCATTGAAACATATTCATTGAAACACATTCATGTCACAATTTGCTAATGTGAAAACAGTGTGTGTGTGTGTGTGTGTATGTGCTAATCTAGCCCATCACAGAAGAAAATGAATGAATGAATGCTCTTGACAATTGAGCTACTGAGGCTCAGCTGAAGGGTGTGACTTACAGGAAAAGGGGGGGAGCTTAAGGTTAAGAGTAAATATTAATACTTTTGTCTTCCTCATACTGCATAATCCGTCATTTATGAGCAATCTGCTGGTCCTAGACATGATTTATAGTCTTATATTGTGTTTGCAATGATTTTAAAGCATCCGTCCATCATGTAGCATAGGGCAATAACAGAGAATGTGCTTTTTGTTTGTATTTTTCATCTCCCTCTTTGAGTTGGAGCTTTGATAGTGCCTCTATTTCCTGTGTGAGTTTTATTGCTGACATTAATCTTTGCAACGAGCTTGATGGAAAAGCACGGATCTCCCATAGTTACAGGCAAAATAGATATTTCAAGAAAAAGTGGATTTTAAGAAATCTCCATTGACTCAAGAAATAACTAGTAGTCCAAAAGGTTGTGCCAAGATCATTACCTCATAAGGTACGCAAGATTTGATCCTTTAAATAAGGAAATGAAGGAGGCATTTCACAGAACCTTTCACCCTCCACCAAAGCAGCCACTTTTTGTACAAACAAGACAGCAACTGTTACCCTGCACATGCCTGATCTCGTCTGATCTTGGAAGCTAAGCAGGGTCAGGCCTGGTTAGTACTTGGATGGGAGACCGCCTGGGAATACCGGGTGCTGTAGGCTTATACCATAGTCTTTCGAGACTGAAGGTTGCCAACCAACCATTGACTCCATTGGGCCTGAGGAGAAGAAGCGCAGGGAGGCAAAATCCCTGGGGCCTGGGCTTCTGGGGGTCTGGACCATGACAAAACAAACTATATAGTAATAAATTTATTACAAAATAGATGAAAATTTAGGAATGGGGGGGCAATCAGGCATCTTGCCACAGGTCCAATGCCAGCTCTCAGCAGTCCTGCATATATGTGAAGTCCACGTATATGCAGAGGATTGTTCGGAAACTTCTGGATCTAAAAGGAGGGAACAAACATTCCACAAGAGGAATGCTCCAGCTCACAACTAAGAGGAGATATGGGGAGTCCCTGGCTCACAACTGACACTTTTCAAGCCAGTCCACACTGTATTCCTGCTAAAGGAATGTTGCCTGAAATGGAATCCCTGTTGATGTGGAAAAGTCACCATTGATGAGGAAAAGTCATAATATGATGATGTACTGATGTAGACAGTACAACAAGGAAGGGAATGCCATTTTCAAGGCATTATTACAAGCAGCACTCTTAGCCGTTATGCTATACAGTGGTATGGCTGAAATCCTACGCACACTTGCCTGGAAGTAGGACCTAATGAACACAATGAAGCCCACTTCCAAGTAGTCCTGTATAAGATTGAACTGAAAGACCTATATTCTTCACTTGGATCTCACAATTCATGGGCATGTATAGACATGCATGCATCAAACTAAAAATAATTTTTTACTCTCCAGGCAAGCCCGTTTCTTGCCCAGCTGCTGCCTGCCTACTCAGTTTACACTGACTGGTTAACCCACTCAACAAGGGAAGGGAAGGCTCTCTTCCAACTGCTACAGAATCATTTTCCTGTACTTATGCAAAAGTACACATATACACGTGTGTTTCCTGCCAACCAGTTTGCACCTTGATTGCCTTCTATGGTTCCACCATGCTGGCCATTTCTGCTAGATTCCCCACTTTCACAAAAACTTACGAGACTCAGCCCATTTGGACAGGACAGCTTTTTCTGTGATTTCAAATTTTATTTGGTGACTTTTTCAAAAGATATCACAAACAGATATCAGGTCTCTGCTTAAGATGTCACTTTGCTTAGCTAAATAGTAATTGTTGGTTAGGGTATGTTTGGCAGGCATTATAAATAATTCAAATAGAAAAATGGACACCCCCACGCACCCACTCCCCAGGTTCTTCAAGACATACAGCACAAAATTAGCAATAGCATTTGCAAAAGCTCTGTTTTGAAGCCTAGTTCCTCAGTGAGACTTGTGGGTTCCTTGCTGCTATTTATACAGAGGTGCAGCTTCGGTGCATGTGTTATGTCACAGTAGCTCCTTGTCTCAAAGCTCTCTGTTACTTATTTCACTTCTGTCTGAAACTTTCCCAAGCAACAAAACAAACTACATATCCTTGATTGATAAGGTGTATAAAGTTTATCATTCACCTAGGAGATGGCAAGAAGCGGTGTGGTGGTTTCTTACTTCCTCAGCCTTCATGAAATGAATTATAAACAGTGGGACTGGGACATGCCTGCTCTAAGTATGTATTCCAGCCTGGAAAAGGGTCATCTGGGAATCACCCTCTAAGGTGCACTGGAATTGTGGGCGAACAGAGTGGTGAATGGTGTGTGTGCAGCTGATGTGATGGATGGCACAAACATGGGGAGTTTGTGTATAACCCTACACATACCTGTGTGGATATAAGAGTATTTCATCCACAATGGGAACACATTTTATTACATGTGCAGCAGTTAGCAATTGCTTTAGTCCCAACTAGCCTTCAGCAACTTACAAATACAGTTTCTCTAGTCTAGGCAGTCGCCCTACTGGATTGGAAGAAAGAGTGCTAGGATCCAAAGTGCTCCCTCAGGGCAGAGCTTTAGTATTCTTAGATAGATGATGATGTAGACGAGTGTCCATTATTAATGGCTCTTTGAGACATACTGTAAGAACACCTTATTCAAGGAAATGGCTGATGCAAGATGATTTCAATTAAAAACCAAGAGAAAAGCATGGAAGTGCCCAATACTTGAACACACAATATTAGTAGTAGATACCAATCAACTGCAATGCTAACATATGCTAGCATTTGGCAGGTTTCTGAGCACATTTTAGCAGACCATTATGTGAAATGCTGCAGAGGAGCATCTTCCCCTTTTACAGCGTGAACCACAACTGAGAATACATTGAGCCCTATGGAAAGTGAAACTGAGCCACATGTGCAAGTTTACTTGCAAGTAGATGAACATGCCTCAGTTCTTATTGAAGGCCAGGTGAAGGGAAATGCAAGGCCACCAGAATGGTCCCAGTCTGAAGAATGTGGAGCTTAACAAACACTCCAGAAAGCAGTTTCCCTGCCATAGTTAAAAGGATAAAAGCAGAGGTGTGAGCGGCTGGTAAAGTGAAACTTTTATTTTAAGTCTCATAAAGCTAGGTGGGTCCTGACTGAGTGTTGTTTTAAGAAGTGGGTCCCAGTGCTGAAAAGTTTGGGAACCACTGCTGTACACATTTACCTGGGTGTAAGTCCTATTGTACTTAATATGACTTACATCTGAGTAGACATGCATAGGCTTCTCAATAGTTCTCAAACTTTTAGCACTGGGACCCACTTTTTAGAATGACAATCTGTCCAGGACCCATTGGAAGTGATGTCATGGCCAGAAGTGACACCATCAAGCAAATTAAAATAAATAATTATAAATAATTAAATTGGTTGGTTGGCAACCTTCAGTCTCAAAAGACACAGCATCCGGTATTCCCAAGCAATCTCCCATCCAAGTACTAACCAAGCCTGACCCTGCTTAGCTTCCGAGATCAGATGAGATCAGGCATGTAAGGGGGAGCCAGTCCTGTTTTGCCAAGTGAATCTACTCTGAAGTAAGTCCTATTGTGTTCAATGGGGCTTACTCTCAGGAAAGTGTGGGTAGGACTGCAGCCTGAGAGCCCAATCCTATGCATGTCTACTCTGAAGTAAGTCCCATAGTGGTCAACGGAGCTTACTCTGTAGCCTGCCTACAATAACCACCCCCAAAATGAATCAGTGAGATTTCCAGCCCTCCCAGTGCCCAGTTTAAAGTTCTTCTATTTCAGGCACAGCAGAATAAAGACCCACCTGGCTTTGCAAGTGCAAAATAGAAAACTTTCCCCTTACCATTCAAGCCTCTTTTTTTTCTTTTTTTTTGGGGGGGGGAGGGGGAAGGCTGCCTTCTGTTGCACTCCAGCTCCATCGGATCAGGACCCTTCTGGTGTCCTCACATTCCCCTTTGCCTGACCTGACCACCAGCCAAGAGACGCCTGCCTACTCATGAGTAAATGTGACTGTGAGGCTGCTTTGCTTTCCATGGGGCTCTATAGACTGGGAGGGAAGCAGCTGGGAGGGAGGAACCTCCTTCTTGGTGTTTTTGGGGGCTGCATTCATTGGATGAGGACCATTCTAACGTCCTTGGAGCCTCTCAGCCTGCCTCGATTAAGGCAAATCTGCCTACTTGTGAGTAAATACAGCCATGTGGCTTCATTTCCAGCTCAGACTCGCAGCTGGGAGGGGGAGCTTTTCGAGTGTTTTTTGGGGGGGACTGCATTCATTGGATTGGGACCATTCTGGTGTTGTTGGATTCCTCTCAACCTGCCCTTTCTGGCGGACTATGGCAAGTCTGCCTACTCACGAGTAAACACGTGATATGGCTCACTTTCACTTTCCATAGAGCTCCATGCATTTTTTCCTTCCGGTTTTTTGGCCGTAACATTTGAACGTAACAGTTCTGTTTTTTGCACTGCACTCTGCTAGCCATTCCACATCCCACGGTGTATGGCATGACATGGTAGCTCCTAATCCCACGATGTTAGCGCGTCCTCCCCCAGGGCACGTCACTTGGTGCAGCCTGCACCCCCTGCACCCCCCTAGCGACGCCAGTGTTCCTGAGAGCAGGCCCCATTGAAAAAACTAGGACTCGCTTCTGAGTAGACCTGGTTAGGATTGTGCCCTAAGAAAAATATTGGTCCTTGAGATACATTTGTATGCATTTTCTGTCACTTTTGTAGGCATAATCTGTTGGAATTTTTTATCTGTATTATCAATCATCTTATTCCTAAAGCAATAAAGCAATCTTACTTAATGCACCAACAGATTTTACTTTGAATGGGGCAGGTTTTTTTTTCCTGAAAAATTGTTTTACCGTAAATTAAGCAGATAAAATTGTAGCATTTTGCAGAAAATTCACTGTGTTCTATGATGAAGGGTTAAAGAGAGGAAGCGAGAGAGAGAGAGAGAGAGAGAGAGAGAGAGAGAGAGAGAGAGACACTGAAAACTCCTAGGGATAAGAAATGTTACTGATTCAAATTGTTCCTGCCATTATGCTAGAATGACATCCTCTGGGTCATTGAAAGGAAAGTTTGTATGAAATGTAACAGCAACAATATCAAGCCAATTCCTTTTGATTATCATATTGTTTGTTCCTATACTGCTCTGTAATTTACTTCAATTTGAACTCCTGCAGCGTCTATATTTGGTATTAAGGGAGAAAATATTTTACCTCAGCATCACAATTTCAGTTACATTAAGCCCTGAATGTTCATGTTTGAAAAGTTCTTTCTTTGAGAGCTCAGGGAACACACCTCTCAGCCTTTTCTTTTGCCACGGGCCATTATCAAACCCAAAGAACTCAGGAAACTAGCATTGTTTGCTGGGAAGGTTGGATGGGGGAATAATTACTCAGGACATCCAGTTCTGGGAACTAATACTGGTCAATGTACCCTTTGGCACATTCATTTTTCACCGTTTTAGGTGGTGAAAGAGCTTCAGGTCTCCTTTTCTCTTTTCCTGTGGCCAATATTAAAAGTTTCTCTTGGCCCAATTCTATCCAACTTTCCAACACTAATACGGCCACACCAAGGTAAGAGAACAAATGTTCCCTTACCTTGAGGAGGCTTCCTTGATGCCCCCCTCCCCCACACACACAATGCAGAAGGCACCCTGTTAGCACAGCTGCATCAGCCCTGGAAAGTTGGATGGGACTGGGGCTTCTGTCTACTGTTAACTGCATACATCTTTTACATCTTGTAAGTGGAAGATGGTACATATTTGCTGTACTCTAAAAAAAAACAAAACTGGCAAGGTGGTCTCCATGATAAACACAATTTCAGATGTTTGGGGTTTTTAGTGTCTGCTTTGAGACAAGCTATTATTGACACCTTGTAAGTTACTTGATGCTCCAAAAAAGACTATCATATGGTTCTCAAACTTTTCAGTACTTTGTCCACTGTGGTGGGCCATGGCGTGGTGCTGCTGGAATGCTTTTGGGATGCCCTGGAGGCATCTTCTGGGTTTCACTGGGCAGGCAATTCACTCTGTTGGCCTCCACAGGTCTCAAAATGGTCTGCAGAAGTGATCAGAACTGACTTCTGGTCAAACTAGTTGTGTTGGCAAACTGAAAATCACTTCCTTTTGCTTCTGTGTGCCATTCCAAGGCCAACAGAATGTGTCACTAGCTCAGCATGACGCAGAAGAGGCCTCTGGGACCTCCTAAAAGCATTCCAGAACCACCAGGAGCATCATGTCATGCCAGTGGGTTGCAACCCACAGTTTGGGAAACGCTGGCCTATCATATATTTCTAAATAAAAACAGTCTATTCCCAGAATTCTGTCATATTCTTCCAACATTCCATCATACTCTAGTGCAGTGGTTCCCAAACCTTTTAGACCACTGTTTCTTTGGTTTCATAAACTCATCCCCAGTGACTCCTACCTACCCTATAAAAAGCATGATTCAGAACAATGAGATACAACCTGCTAACAGCCCAATCCTATGTTGGATTGGGCTGCCACACGGAAGTTTTTGTGACAGAGGAACAGAGTTCTGTTGTTGCAAAATGGCTGCTGATAGCATGCAGAGCATTCTGTCAGGGGCCATCTGATGGCAACAGTGCTGCAAAAGGTGGCAGTGTACCACATTCATTGCCAGTGTGTGCTGTGCCTGTCAGACCAGATAAGGCAGTGGTGGGGGAAGAATGGGAGTCAGCGAGGCTGTGGGAAGGGGTACATCTGGTTGCAATGTCCTATTCCCTCTGGGACAATAGCTACTCTTCTAGGTCCTATCCTCTCTTTTCTCAGCTTCCTTGCTCCTTTTTTCTCCTTAGACTTGAGCCAGCTGGCACAGGTCTAAGGAAACCCATTGTGCAGACAGAGGCTTATGAAAGGGTTAGGGCATGATTCCCCTTTCCTCTCTGAAGGGCCCCCTAGATACAGCACACTCTTTTTTAGTCCAGCTGCACCACTGGGGGGAGGGAAGGAGAGGATAAGATTGTGCTCTAAGGAAGATAATAACAATAAAATTCCAAATAGTGTGTTGGAATATTTGCGATAATGCTTCCTCCTCTTGTCCTCTTGAATTAATTACGCATTTATTCAAAATCTAGTTAAAACTTTTTTGTTTAAAGTATCAAAATCTTATAGTCATTTAGCAAGAATCTTAGATAGCACATTAGAGCCTAATCCTGTGGGTATGCTGTACAGCAAGAACTTGTGGTCCAGTGGTGCAGCAGGTTTTTCGGTAGACATGAAAGGTGACACATTAGGCCTCACTGCTGAGGTGAACAATAACTCCATGGAAAGGTAGTACAAGAGGGGGAAGCATTTTTGCAAATATCCCAACACACTGTAACGGTGTGCCTTTTAGGCTTATAACTGCCTGTAGGCATTAGTTATAACAAGGCCATGTTGGGTCAACCATTCTCCTTAAATAAACACAGGTCAGACACAGCAGATTGGCAGTGGAAAAAAACAAAAACTTGTGGAAGGATTACAGGCATGAAGCTCTGCCAAGTGGATAGCAAGGAATATGAGAAACATTTGCCTATGTAACCGTAAGCGAAGGGTCAGAAGTGGAAAGAGGATAGGAGGATGCTTCTGAGGCCAAGCGGATGCAACCTGTGTCGTGTGTCACCAAAGCTATTCACAGCCCAGCTGGAGACAGAGCAAGTCTCAAGGGCAGAGAGGGAAGTCCTTACATAATAATGGAAACAGGGCTGCATTAATCCTGAATCTTCATATATTTGCATACAAGAGTGCAAAAGGCATTGTATGAAGATGCTTGAGACTTGTACAAAAGTACACACACGCACAGAAGAATTCTCCTGCTTGGCAAAGCAAGGACATGTTTCCAATGTGGCTGCCCAAACTCAGGGAATGTGCCCCTGTATTGCTGAGGCAACTTAGTGATGAGCTTTGTCTTCCCACACCACACTGCCAGAGCACAAAGCACCGTCTTACTGCCTCAGTAATGCAACAACACTTGCCTCCTTCTCTACTTCCCTCTTCCTTTCCGTCAGTGCTGATGCTATGTTGACAAATCTGATTGACTGTGTAACATTTTGAGTCACACTTAGGGATGATGTTGGTGTTACTGTATATGACAGAACTCATTTTTGCCCACTATCAGATTTCTAACCAGCTGGGATCACTCTGTATGGGGGAAGAAAATGGCATCAGAGAGAGAGAGAGAATAAAATGGCTGCGAGTAGTCATGAAAAAGCTATTAAAGGAAGGTTGGGGTGGGGTTATATAATATTTGCCCCAATGCCCTTTTAATCCTGGATTACCTTGTAAGGGAAAATACAGTGTAGGCCTGGGTGCCACATATTATTGACAGGGACTGTGTGCCTGTAACTACCAGCTTCATGGTATGGAGATACTGTTAGGGAGAAAGCAGCACTGGCTGAACTTTTGTCTGTCAGAGGCACAGAGCTTCTGTTGATGCCAGACAGTATAAAATCAAATTTTGAGAATGGATTCCTTTCTTTTGTAAGTGCACTTTTATACACGCAGGAATATACATGTTCTTATTTATTTACAAAGAAAAAGGTGTTGCGCCCCATGATTTGCCTTCCTGACCAGTTGCCCTGGCAAATATAATGCACTGATTGGCAGCAGGGCCAAAATGATGCAGGGACATTCACTTCCTTCTTGTGTATGCTGTCAAATATCATTTTTCAGACCCAAATGCAGCAAATGCTTCAGAAACCTAGGCTGGCATCTAAATTGTAATTTGCCAGGAATAACTTGGCCCAAGAACTGAACATTTTTTTCCCCCAGGTATATGCTCCTTCAAAATGTGATATTTCTCCCCTTCCCACTACTGCTAAAATCCACTTGAATTCTCATGTGCAGTTGACAATGAATCTATCCAAATTCCAGCTTTCAGCGGTTTCCTAGGCAACTAGCAGTTGGCACAAAAAAGCCTGTAAACAGAATAAACCAAAACACCTCTTTGCAATTTGCCCGTCCCTCTTTTCAACCTTTTTGCAAAACTTGTACAGCTATAAACTAGAAATGGTATCAAATGAGAATGCCAGTGCTGCTCATTTCTCATTAACTCTTGCACAGAGCTGAGAGAGATTTTTCTTCCCCTGAAGAAATCATTACAAGCTGTTCTCCCCAACCCTGGACCCAAAAGCGAACTTAGTTTACTGCCAAGTGATCCAACTGTGACTATGGCACAGAATCTCAGAGTTGTGCCAGCATGGCATCCGCTCCTGACCAGGTGCCTTCATTGCTGGCTATGCTTAAAAACACACAACAATTTCTGTGTCACCTTTCTGAGCTTCTCACACCACTCTCTTTATCAGAGGGTACAAAGTTTCTTCAGGGCCCCTTCCCAAAGGAGGAGGGGCAGGATGTGGGCAGGCAGAACATGAGGCAAAATAGGGCAGGGGGAGGGTGCTGACAGCCATAATAGTCTTTGGAGCCCAGTCTTCTTGATGCAGAGCCCAGGTCTACCCTACCATGCAGTACTGGCAGCTAGATAAAGTAATATGGAAAACCAAACACACTCCTAAATGGATTGCAGAAAATTAGCATCATGGTATTTAGGCTCACACTAGAATGGACCAAAATAAACTTCTGCAGCAGCAGTAGCCCCACAGCTAGGTCCCCTGAGCTTCTATACACTTTTTCATGGTTATGGGGTCCATAAACCAAAGAGCTACTGTAGCAGGCCAGTTTCCTCCCAGATTTGAAAATGTGTTAAGGAGGGTCATGGATGCTTTCCTGGGCCCAGTGTGTATAGCTTGCAGCAGAAGTTAACTCTGCACACACGTGGTTGTGCCCCAGCATCATGCACTGGCAGCGAATTCAAGTGAGATAGGAAAATGTCAGATTCCAGGAACTTTCTGGACCCCCTCCTTTGGCTCCTGGGCCCCCTTTCTGACCCTGGGCCTGGGTACAAATTACCCACTTCCCCTAGGCCCTGCTGACTGCAAATCCTCTCTTTTGAATTATTTCTTAAAGTTCATATATTCCAGGACTCGGCTATTGTGACTCAGGCCTAGTTCTCCAGTTGTCAGCCCTCCAGAATTGGCCTGGAATCTTCAGCCTTCTGCATCAATCTCCAGGGGACTGTTGAGAACAATCCTGATAATTCTGAAAAGCCTCCAGAAATTTGTAACACTACATCACGGTGAAGAAAAAAGTCTCCAGGAATTGCTTCAAACAGGGCTGGCAACCCCAGGTGATGTACGCTCATGTAGCAGAAAAAGGTGGCCAAATGGGCTACACCACTTCATACTGTGGTGGGGGTGAGAATGCCAAAGGTGGCACAGCTGCTGCCTGAAACAGTAAAGATCCACTGCCCTGCCAGCATTTGCCTTATCCTCACTTCCCCATTTAACTGGTGCTTGAGATAGCACCTAAATTTCCCCCGCCTTGTCCTCGTTTGACTATTTAAAGGCGCAGTCTGGTGAGCAAGGAGAGGGGAGAGCAGCAATCTTGGTGCACCCCCTGGCTCTTTCTTACCTTGACCTCTACCTCCTCCTGCATATGCCTGCATGGCTCTGTTCAGACAAACAGTTTGTTTGAATGGAGATGGCCAGGAACAAGTGGGGGATAGTGGGGGGGTTAAGGTAAGGAGGAAAAGGAGTGCTCCAGGCCCTTGTTGCCCACCTGGCTTCAATTGAACAGGCAAGGAAGTGGTGAAGAAGGAGCAATTCTGTTTTGACTGATTGTGGAAGGGTAGCAATCAGAACTGGATTGCCATGGCACCCTGCTCCCTGTCCCCCTCCCCCCAGCAACCACTTCTGCAACTGCTTGAGACTGTGGCGCGGGAGGAAGAAGTGGGTCGCCAGTACCCCAAATCTCCTCTCACATGCTCTCAGTCACCAAGAACAATGTATTGGAATGCAGGAGGAAGTGGCTGGGTGGATGGCAGACCACAGGTGAGCAATGCTCTGCTGCCGGTGGGGTGGCATCTCTAGTCAGTTTGCCGCTTCCTCCAGCTTACCAGTTGAGGTGGCTGCCACAGACATGGGTGAGTCATGTCCTGGCCAACCCTGGGGAATGCCATGTTTGAACATCCCTCAGGTTAAAAGCATTTGGCAATTGGGACAAAAATCCACAACTCAGTGAGCAAGGAGTAAGGCATCTTTAGCATTATTTGAAGGGTAAGCATTCAAAAATGCTCTCTCCCGCCTTATAATCTGAAGTGCTCCCTTCATTCTTCGGTCTTATTTTGCTGCATATGTAGATCAATCCTGTCAGTAGATTCAGACATAACACGAACTTGGTAGTAAGGAATTATTTATGGATTTTTGGGGTGCTCCCATTCAGTGTTGCTGTTCTTACTGATGGGAATTCAATACCTTTCAGATATCTTTTTTATAAAGGTTTTTCTCCAACTTATTTACCTTATTTTTTTTCCTCACAGGACCCCAGAAAAGTAGTTCTTGTAGAATGCACCAGGCCTCTTCAGTAAGTTAAATGTTAACAGCTAGGCTTTCCTATCATACAACCCACCATACACTGCAACTCTCCACACACTTACTTGGGCGTAAGTCACATTAAACACAGCCGGACATGTCTGAATAAGCATGCATAGAATTGGGCAGTACAAAAGAGAAGAAACCCTCATCTTTTGTTGTTTATGGCTTGAAGACAGAACTAAGTTGCATGCACAGGTGGGTCAGTATGGCTGTTGAAGTTTCCTAATGGCTTGATGATTCTAGTACTGTCTGAATATCTACATAGGCAGTTTCATTTCTAGCCTCAAAAAAACCTCTAGCTCTTACCCAATATATATTAGCACAGCAGGAATAGCCAGACTCTTCACTGCAAATTGGTGCCATTGTAACTGAAGATGTAATACCTTGGAAGCAATTTGGGTTACCAGTTGGCTTGGAGGGGGGGGAGAAGCAACCTAGTCTGACCTATTTTCTTTCCTTTTATTAGAGGTTTGATCTGCAAAAATCAGCAGGTGACGTTTTTCATCACACATAACTCAACATTTATGTATTTCTATTTCTTTATTTAAGAGACTCGTGCTCCACTTCCATTTTGAAATTTTATTTATTGTGTACATTCATACCCTGCCTTGTGCTCCAGGCAACTTAAAAGAGGCAAAGCAACAGTATAAAATGCACCATGCAGTGGCAAAGAGAATAGTTTTTTAAAGCAACCAATATTTTAACAGCACAAAACGTAAACATGCAACCAGCAAACAAAGACAGAAACATGATATCATTTGCAGGGACCAAAACCTGGGAGCATAAATCAAACAAGGGAGGTCTAAGCTAAAATGTGTTTTACAAACAATGAAAAACAGCCAGGGGGAGGATGATGGGTGCTTCACAGGGAGTTCCACTGCCCGGATGCTGTGTGCTCCTGAAAAGCCACTTTCATTCCCACCAGTAATACTTTGGTGAGTGGTAGGACCCTTCAGAGAGCCTCCTCAACTGAATGCAGGCCCAAGGAAGCTTTTGGGTAGTTTTCCCACAAAACGTGGTGAGAACTCACATGATGCAGTACAGAGTATTGTAGCATGGAAAGCTCTTGAGTGAAAGCATCATTGTAGCACTCACTTAGAGATGATGATGATGATGATGATGATGATGATGAATAGGCATTATTATTAACAGTATTTATATACTGCTTTTCAACGGAAAGTTCACAAAGCGATTTACAGAGAAAATCAAACAAGCAACTAATGGTTTCCTGTCCCAAAAGGGCTCACAATCTAAAAAGATGCACAAGAACACCAGCAGACAGCCACTAGAAAAGACAATGCTGGGGTGAGAAGGGCCAGTTACTCTTGCCCTGCTAAATAGAAGAAGAGCACCCACTTAAAAAGTGCCTCTTACCCAGTTAGCAGGATATGCAGTAGAAACACTTGCCCTGCTGAGAGCACGTTGCCCATTGTATCACCAGGGCTGCCTCCTTCCAATCAAAAGGTCCCTTCAGAAAAGTGACCCTTGCGGAAGCACAGAGTGAAGCCCCTCCATGGACTCTGATACTAACTGTCCAACGTTCAGTTCTGCGTATAAGAGTTTTTCTCCTTTGAGAGATTAAGAGAGCAATATGATGTTCTAATGTCTGCTTACTGGCAATATTTAATAATAATACAGGTATTTATGTACCGCCTTTCTTGGTCTTTATTCAAGACTTTATTCAAGGCGGTTTACATAGGCAGGCTTATTTAAATCCCCGTAGGGATTTTTATAATTGAAAGAAGGCTCTATCTTTCTAGAGCCACAACAATTCAGATGTTTTGTTCTGCTCTGGCCTCCATCCTGGCCTCCATCCTCCCACGCTCAGAGCAGATGGAATAGCTTGGTTTCAGCTTGTCAGCTGCTTCAAGGTCGCACGGTGCCAGTGGCCTCGAACTGGCGACCTTGTGGATGTTATCTTCAGGCAAATGGAGGCTCTACCCTCTAGACCAGACCTCCTGCCACAATTGTGGCATCTATTAGTGTCCAAAGGTGGCATCTGATAGTGTCGTTGGCACTATCAGCTTCACAGCCCCCCCCCCCCACTTTTAGGCATATTTATACAGTGCACTGAAAATAAAAAGTTGGTAATTTTTAAAAATAAATACTTATGATTATGCAATAGGTATGATATACATATGCTTCAAGCTGAGAGGAATTCTGGACTGCCCTATCCTGAAAAATCAATGGAATGCGGTACTCAAGACTGTACCTGCAATAACCGTGGATCTTAGACTAATACAGCAAAAAAATATTTTTAGGTTATATTGGACAGAAATTATATCTGAAAGACTGCTGCAATGAACCTAGATGCTGCCAATGTAGGAATCTGAATGCTTTTCTTTCATATATGTTGTAGGCATGTCCCACTATTTTAAGTTTTTGGGAAGAAGCAATTATTACAAAAATATTACAATAAAGAAGTATTACAACAACCTGTGATATTTACTGATATGTATGTTATCTTAAATTTTTTACCTGTTACCTGGAGTTCAACACCGGCTCAATGGAAATTGACTCTTTGCGCCCTCATGATGGCCAAAGGACTTATAGTACTTAATTGGAAGGAAAGAAGCCCACCAACTGGTGCACAATTGATAAATGATCTCTTGTGTTTATTGGTTTTCGAGTGAATGTCATATCAACGTCAGTTGCATAAAGATATATTTGAAACTTATCTGGAGGCCATCCCTCAATAAAAGATCTTAAGTTGGGTGAAGTATGTAGATATTTCTTTTATTTAATATTTTGATTGCTTATATATCCCACTCTCCCCCCTTTTCAACATGCAATTTCTAAGGATCAGATTTATGCAATGTTCCTTCCCCCTCACACACACACATAAAATTTTAAAAAAGTATTAAAAATGAATAAATGGTTGCCTTGAGCAGTGTTATTCAAATGATGAACTAATGTTCAATGGAATGATGTCAGTTACTTCACTTAAAAACAAAACAACTCTGGATGGCAATCATGTGCCTGCAATAAGCACCTTGTGACTGTTCCTTTGAAAATGTGATGGCATTATGCTGGGGAAACTATGTTGTCCTTCCTAAATCTCACAAAATGAGTCTCTGGTGTCACCTTGTGGCAAGGATCAGGAAATGCTACCTTGGATTGCCTTCATAGGATGGCTGTTCTTGGTCATTCCAATGGGTTTATATTTAACAGACCCTAGAAATACTTGTTGAACAAAACATTAACTGGATTTAGAAGCAAACTCAATGGAATTAATTTCCAAATAATTGTGCTAAGGAGAGAAATACTTCATTTTAATCATAGTGAAAAAAAGAATCATCTTTACAGAGGGGAACGAATTGTGCAAACTGGGCCTATTTGCACAGTGACACTTAATATGGGTGGCTAACATCAAACAAGGATTCCGAAAAGGATCTTCACCAATTGATCACTGCGCGGTTTTAGCTCATCTGATTGACAAGTACACAAGGCTAAAAAATCAAAAATTATATGTTGCTTTTCTGGATCTTAAAGGAGCCTTTGACTCCGTTAATAGATCGCTGCTATGGGACAAACTAGTTAAACTCAATATAGACCCTAGACTTCTAAATCTTATTCAGAAACTTTATACAGGCACCACCTGCCAAATTAAATTTACATCTTCGGGGAAATTGACCCCCAAAATTCAGGTCGAAAAGGGAGTGAAACAGGGGTGCATTTTAGCACCCACTCTTTTTAATCTTTTTCTACACAATTTTAGCCCCCTTTTGCTTCAGATAGATGGACATTTTTCCAAACTAGGTTCAATGCATATTCCAGCATTGCTTTATGCAGATGATGCAGTGCTGGTATCCTGTACACCTATTGGACTTAAGCGACTTTTAAATAGAACTTCTGACTATCTGAAATGTAACAAACTTGAACTGAACTCTCAGAAAACCAAAGTTATGGTCTTTTCAAAATCATGGAGTCCAGGCACTTGGTCTATTGGAGGGGAGAAACTGGAACAGGTCAAAAGCTTTAAATACATTGGAATTCACTTCCACTACAATCTTTGCTGGGGTATCAAAAATTGGTTACCAACTTGGCCCGTGTCACTTTGCTGAGCACCAATATATTCTTTTTTAGTCAGGGCAATCGTTATATACCAGCTGCTCTCAAGGTATTTAATGCCAAGGTATCGGCACAGCTCCTGTATGGGTGCCCTATCTGGATTAGCTCTATAAATCACACCCTTGAGAGTATCCAAGCAAAATTTTTGAGGGCTATTCTGGGTTTACCTAAATCTGTACCATACTCTGCATTATGTTTGGAGACCGGACAATCGCTCTTAGTATCAAGAGCATGGCTTTTAACCATACGCTATTGGCTCCAATTACATTATAATGTGAAACCAGGCAGCTTCCTATCCAGAATGCTATCTGAGTCTGGTTCTTCTAAATGGTATAGCCAAATTAAATCAAAAATCGAATCAATTGGTTTTTCATTGGATTTTTTAAGTTTCTATCCATTCCCTGGAGTTTATCAAAGGGTAAAGCAAAGAATGCTAGACATTGAGGCACAAAACCTCTTTGAACTTGCTTCTAGAATTTGCTCCCCTCTTAATTTCTCTATCCCGCTAAAGTATGGGCAGGTGGCTCCTTATCTGAGTATTCTGATTAACCCTTCTGAACGTCGTGCAATCTCTTTGGTAAGATTCAATGTGTTTCCATCCAAGGTCACAGAAGGCAGATATTGGCAAATACCATATAAAGAACGCCTCTGCCCTTGTAATTTGGGAAATGTTGAATCAATCATACACATTCTTTTTTATTGTCCTCGGCACACTAGATCCCGCCACACTTACATGACTCCACTTCTCAGCAAAATGAATGGGCTTTCGGATGAGGCAAAACTGAAGTGTTTCCTAAATGACTGCTCACCAGATGTGCTAGAGGGAATTTCTAAATTTTTACTTTCGGTGATTTCTAAGCCTTCTTAATGTAATTTGTCAAAAATGTTGATATTTTATGTTGAACTGTAAATGTTTTATTAGTAATTTAGTATCTTAACTCCATCTTTGATAAACGGGATTAGGACTAATTATGTTTGCTTTTATGATTTCTCTATCTATGCCTAATAAAGGTTTATTCATTCATTCATTCATTCAACTACCCAAATAGTCTTTTCCCAGCTCTTATTCACAGAAATGCTGGCATAAAAGCAGCTGTGGCAGCACAGAGCAAAGGGAGATCTGTTTCTTCCCTTCCTTCAATTGCCTTGATTGCTGCCTCTGCCATTGATATAAGGAAGAAGGTAGTTGAAGGGTCAGTGGAACAGTTTGGAAGTCCCAGGGTCATTTTTAGAAGTCTTGGAAGAGCTCAGAAAATGATCCAAGTTTTTTTTTCCCCAAAATATTTTTTTAAGAATTCATTTTTGAGTTAATCTGAAGCGAGTTGGAAGAGACTTATGCATTCCTACTTTTATCATTGATGTTGCAAATCCTCTTTCAATATTCTCCTTGTCTGAGGGTACTTATTGGATTGTTACAGAACCTTTCACTGTTTGCAATTTATGAAAGTGTTCACTACTCACTGACAGAAATAATAATAATAATAATAATAATAATAATAATAATTATTATTATTATTATTATTATTATTATTATTATTATTCAGTATTTATATACTGCTTTTCAACTAAAAGTTCACAAAGCGATTTACAGAGAAAAATCAAATAACTAAATGGCTCCCTGTCCCAAAAGGGCTCACAATCTAAAAAGATGCAAATGAATACGAGCAGACAGCCACTAGAACACTAGACACTGCTGGGGGGAGGTGGGCCAGTTACTCTCCCCCTGCTAAAAAGAGGAGCACCCACTTGAAAAAGTGCCTCTTACCCAATTAGCAGGGGTTTTAGATACTAAAATTTTAGATACTATGGTGAGTGAAAACACTGAGTAAAGATGAAAAGGTACACTCATCTGCTTCACTGTGTTATGAACACTTCTGTGGATGACTTTTTTTTTGAAATAAATTCAAAAGCTTTCTATCTTATGTGTACTCCTATTGTTTTGCTAAATAATGAGTCACTAAAGTTGGTTTTTGTGTTTATAGGTTCAAACAGTCAGTTGTTGTTACCCACCAAAAGACAAACAGAAGTTAATAGGTTATTGCAATACCTATGAAAAGTCACATATAAATTCAGCATTGTAAGTATTGATACTGTAGTGACATTTATCCATCTTGTTTGTCACAAGTGCAATTTATAAAAAAATGTTGAGTAAAGATCAAGATTATAAAAGTGACTGCTGTCAACATCTAAAAAAAAGGTCCAGTAAGTCCAGTAACTTCATACATGTACTCTCTCTCTCTCTCTCAGAGGTCTGGTCTAGACGGGCAGGAGGTCTGGTCTAGAGGATAGAGCCTCCGTTAGCCCAAAGATAACATCAGAAGGTCGCCAGTTCAAGGACATCGGCAGCTCCCTGAACGGCTGAGAATGGCGAGACCTTGAAGCAGCTGACAAGCCGAGCTGAGTGATTCCACCTGCTCTTGGTGTGAGCAAGAAGCATCTTGGCTGCCTTCCATGTGAGAGATGGAGCTGCTTGTCAGCCTGCGTGGGAGAACTGAGGCCAGAAGTGAGACCAAACCAGGAAGATCCATTCTGAAATGTTGGTTCTTGAAAGAGAGAACCTCTATGATTGTAAAAATCCCCTTGAGGGATTTAGAAACGCCTGCCTATGTAAACCGCCTTGAATAAAGTCAGAGGAGTAATCGATGCAAATCCTCTTAATCCGAATAGTTAGTTATGGCTGCAATCCTAACCAGTTTCCTGAGAGTAAGCCCCATTGAACAAAACAAGACTTACTTCTGAGTAGACCTGGTTAGGATTGTGCCCTAAATTGCATATTCCTAGCTTTTAACTCTACTTTAAAGAACTTAAGACTTAACATATGCAAAGTATACCTAATATCACCATATTTGTGATAGTGCATATCAGCAGACTTTAATTTTATTAGACTTAAAATCCACTTTTAATTTCAACTGGTAACATATGAGTCAATTTAAATTATTTTCTGCATCTGTCCATCTTTTCCTTTTCTCCCGAGAATGACTAGATGCAGAAGAGGATATCAGGGCTTCTCTGGTTGTGCAGAAGAGAGTTACAGCAAGTGCAGTTTCTCAGGTTAAGATAAGAAAAGTTGCTGGTGAAATTACATCTGATATGCAACTATTGTAGGAACTCTGCATCACTTTTCTCCACACAAGACATAGGGCAGACACCTGTGCCTGAAGTGATCTTTTCAGGTAGGTACTCTAAAGAACCAAGTCAAATAGAAGCGATATGGGATGGAGTTCTAGAATACTGTCAGTCTAGAGTACTGTCAAATAAAAACGTAACAAATTCCTGGATTTGAGTTCTTAAGGAACTCACATGAAATTGCTGTTGTTTTAACAAAAGTATGTAATCTTTCCTTTAAATGGGGTCTAAGTTGTCAGTTATTAACTAGAAAAGAGATCTTGGAATCATGGTTCAAATTCTGTGCTAGGGGTCATTAGGAAAGGGATCAAGAATAAGACAGCCAATATGGTAATGTCCCCATACGCATCTATGGTGCAGTAACATTTTAAATACTCCATATAGTTCTGGCCGCCACACCTCAAGTGCTTGGTGCTTCTTAGCTTGGACAAAAGGTGATTATGGGAAACATGATGAGCTCTCTTGGAGGAGGGTTGCAGTGGTGAGAGTTCTTTGAAAGAAAAGAGAGAGATCATTTTAAATAAAAAAAATGTATTCAGAAGGCAGGAAAGACCAAGCAGCTAACAGAATTGACAGGTAGTATAGAAGCTATGAGCTAACTAATGATTTTCAGATTGCAAAATCACCATACTGGATACAAATGGTCAGCCATTCCACTGATTCATTTCCTGAGTGCGTGTCCTGCTGAGTAGCCCAATTTTTTGGGGGGGGGGCAGGATTCTGCCTCCCCTGCAATGTATCTGTAGCTGATCAATAAACATTGCTTTGCCTTCCTTACTAGCTGCTTGCTGTCTCTCACTTTGTTCTGCCTTCTATTGCTTCTGCTCCTATTTGTGTTCCTGCTGCAGACTTCAGGCCATTTTCATGGCTATCTTTTCCTGAACCAGAAGAAAGCATCTATATGTGAAGGAGGAGACGGTGACTTGCAACTGCAGGGTTGAATGCACTGTTCAATTACCTCTAGCTTTAGTTCCATTTCAGTGGGAGAAACACGAGTAGACACGGGAATGATGAAGAGATACAATGAAAGAGGAAGGTGACAGAGTATAGAGTCAAAATGAAGAACGTATTGAACAGGGCATTTGAGGTCTTGTCTTGTATGCATTATAGTTGTAGGAAGAGGTAAAAAGCCTCACAGTGCAGTTGACTTGCATAGAAGCTGTATAGTTTTCCTTTGGGACCTTAGAACCCTTCACCCTTAAGCCTTATTACCCCTTGAGTTGGAGTCCAGAGAAGGAGCAAGGCAGGGTATACATCCTGACACAGTTCTGCTGTGAGAGGATTCAGGTCTGTGAAGACAACTTTCACACATGCCGAATACAAAACAACAACTACACGTAACATGAAAAGGAAATTTTATTAAACATGTCTACATAACATGAGCTGGAAGTTCATTTAAAAGCACAGGGGAATGTTAAGACACGTGGTCAAAATAGAAAGGTACTACCGAATTCATAATTAGTTCATTTGTTTTGTGGCCACTAGAAGACAGAAGAGAATCTCGTAGTGCACCAATGCTTCAGTTCTTCCTGCTCAGCAGGTCGAGCAGTAATCAATCTGTGCGCCATGGAAACATGGGCAGTATAGTTCTGGCAATGTTAAATAATAATAAATAGTTCACTTGGTGCAGGCAGTTATGTCTATGAAGGAAAACCTAATTGTGTACACAGTTTCTACATGTGTTACAGCCCCACAGTAGGAATTTACACCAAAATATTTATTAGAAGGAATTTGGTCCGTACTACGTCACGTTTTCCATACGGTAAAAAATAAAGTCCATCTATAGACATTTAGCCCCAGACTGACTGACACAGCCTGGCTAAAACCTGCAAAATGTCTATAAGAAAAAATGGATGGCTTAGATTTCTTGGTTATTTCGTTTGAGTAATTACGAGCAAACTGTACAAGTACATGCAACATACGACCTGGCCTATGTGGAACTAACATACATTATTAAATAATCTCTTTTGTTTGTTTCTTTTTTCTTCCATTTTACTTTTTTTTTTTTTTACAAAAACGTGCATGCAGCTTTGAACAGTTCCAAGTCATGCTGCTCTATTTTGTGAGATCACAAAATTAATGACCCATAAAAGGAGGGAGAACTTCTCAATGCACCTGCACATTCTGCAGTTTTTAGCACATTTACAGAAAAACACAAGGGATTTCAAGTCCAAGAAGAACCAAAAGGAACAAAATGCAAGTTGGTTTCTGTTTTACTGCATTTCCCCCACCCCACCCCCACCCAAAAGAAAGATTACCTTTTGTTAAAAAAAATCAAGCTTTGTGCTTGCCTCAGTCTCAAAGAAATGTAAACTAAAATTTGATAAAAACATTAGTAAGTGCAGAATATTTCAACTGGAATTTCCAGTGAAAAACCAAACAACTTATACCATGCTCTAACCAGGGCAGACAAGTGTGTCCAAAGAGACACATATCAGAGAAGCCTGGGTACGGCTGAAAGTGTGGGATGCTCAACTCCATTCCTGGCCAACATTTGGGAAGTCAATTATACATTTATACACATGAAGGGAAGAGACTTTTTGGGTCTACATTGCAGCTTGGACTGCCAATGCTGAAATGAAAACCAAAACTGTTTCTTTTCTTTTTTAAATCCGGTTTTCAGCCTTAGCGGTTGTTGCAAATCTCCTTCATGCAAAATCTCCATGAAACATAAACA
Organism: Tiliqua scincoides; assembly: GCF_035046505.1. Lineage (NCBI taxonomy): Eukaryota > Metazoa > Chordata > Lepidosauria > Squamata > Scincidae > Tiliqua > Tiliqua scincoides. Next base: position 177,584,433 of record NC_089821.1, on the reverse strand, counting down.
AGTGTTTTGTAATGCAAATATCTTTGCTTTTCACAATGACAAATTTTGATAAACATAAATAAAAAGCTAAAGTAATCCATAGATTGGTCTTTAATTTTGGTTCTCCAAGTGAATTAAAACTATGGAGAATCTAAATGTGGAAACAATGAGAGTATTATTGGCATCATGTAATTCTGACAGGTGAACACTTTAGGAGATGCTTACAGAGATGTACTTCAGCCCTTTTTGGTTTGGTTTAGAAAAAGAAAGGAAGGGTCTCTGTTAGCATCATGAAGACTTACAAAACTGGCAGAATAACACAGCAAAAACAAGTGGAAATAACACATACAGAAACACCAGGAAGTTAACACTGTTTGTGGTCTCTTGTGAAAAAGATGGGGGGGGGGGAAGGGAAAGAGTGAGCAGTTTGTGGAAAGAGTGAGCAGTTCCAGTTTAATCTAAACAATCTCTCCTCATTATGATATATTAGAAGTCATCGGGGACATTTTGCTAGATGGATTGGCTGTATTTTGATATACTGCTTTGTTCGGTCAGTTTGAACCACCTTTTAACAAACAACTCAGACATATTTTTGGATAAACTACTACAGGCAAAACTGAAGTGATTGTCTCTTTCAAAAAAAAATGCTCCTCGTTGTTGTAAATAGCTTTTTTCCCATTGTTATCCTGGGTGGTAACGGCTTTATTAGAGAGCACCTGCTGCTATGTTCACTAAGATCGAATGCAGGGAGGCCCAGATGAACTTTCCAGAGATGACTGGGAAGCCCTGCGAGTCAGAGGAGTCAGCGTTGGATCCACCAGGGAGGAAGGTGGAAATAATTTATACCAGCCTATTACCACACTAGACAAATCAAGTTCTTCCAGTAGGATCTGTGCAACTCCCATGAAGCATTTGTGATCCATTCGGCCATAGTCTCCCCAGACTATTACCTGCAAGTAAGGACAACAGATAGAATCAACACATATCCATTGTTACACACTCTCCACTTCCAAGAGGTAAGAAGTTCTACAGGTAACATTAGTTTCTTCTGGATCAGGGGTGGGCAAACATTTAGGTAGGAGGGCCACATAATCTCTGACACTATGGCTTGAGAAAAAAAATTAATTTAAATTTCAAATTTGAATAAATTTACATAAATGAACACATTACAGACAGAACTTATATGAATGAATGAATGAATGAATTTTACTGAGCTTATTTATAATACACATGAGAACTATAATACATGCATGTAGAACCACATGAGAACTATGAACTGTTTGCCACACACTTCTTGCACAGTGAAAACATACAGACCAAGCCAGAAACACATAAGTTGTTCAGAGGCAATTGGGGGGTGGCGGGTTTAAAATAATGCTCAGGGAAAAACTTTGGAGACTATAAAAGGCCTTACTCTAACTCAGCCTGCACCTTGCGTCTGGAAGTTGCAGGCCGGCACGGGCTCCAACAGTCTTCAACGGGCCAGAGGCTCATTGGAGACTGGGAGCTCCCTGTGGGCCAAATTGGGGGAGCCCAAGGGCTGCAAACAGCCCCTGGGCAGGCGTTTGCCTAGCCCTGTTCTGGATGATCAGAGCACCAGAGACTTATGGCAGCTTTGAAATATTTCCTTTTTTTACAAATATAAAAGTAGAGGCTATTGGAAGCAAACAGAATTCTATAATGTAGTTAATTAGTAAGTAAGTAAGCAAGCAAGCAAGCAAAATAAATAAATGCAACAGCGCAACAGCTAATTCTGCATTCAGTTTCCAAAGAGAAAAATTGTATTCCGAGGATGCTTCAGCATTAGCCAACTCATAGTTCTGTATGCTTCTGACCTCAGTTTTCTATAATACAAATGCCTCAAACATGTAAGTATGTAAGTGGTTCTCACAGACTACAATACTATACATGTCTACTCCACTGTGTTTAATGGACCTAATTCCCTGCGTGGTTATACAGCAGTTGTGGTACAGCTCCACTGTATCCTGTGGGGGAGTTGTGCATGCTGGAGGTCTCTCTGGAGTAAGCCCCACCAGCTGCTAGAGGTCAACTCAGACCTGCACCAGCTCAATTGCTGGCACAAGTCCATGTTGACTCAGGAGGGCAGATCAGGGCCACAAACGGGGTCAGGATTTGGCATGTGCCACCACCACTTCATCCACCCCCTTCCAATGCCCTCCTCCCCACCCCATCACCACCCTGTTCTACCCACACCTCCACTGTTCTGTCCTCTTCTCATCCTGTTCCATTCCCTGCATGAGCTTACCTGTTCTGGTGGGTCTTTGAGGATCCACTGGCATAAGCAGGAAGACTATGGCATTCCCACTGGTGCTCTGGCAGCTAGTGCTTCTGGCTTCTTTGCAGTAGCCACTGCCAGCGGAACACATGGCCCAATCCTATTGGGCTGCCCCTTACACATAAGTGTGTCTAAGATTCCAGCCTCAGAATGATTTGGATTAATCATACCCGTGCAGTCTAGCATTTTTTAATTAGAGGCTGTAATAAGATTAAATACTGACCTGAAGGACTTTACCCTGTGGACTTTCATCAAAAACCAGTGTCTGTTGGTATAAAGGGTCCAGGGTTTTCCTTGCAATCCTTGTCTTCTTCTTGGCTATACAAGCCCCATTTTCCAACAGATACACTTTGACATACGGTGCTGTGAAATAGCAATAATATCCGTCTTAAACTACTCATTTTCTTGTTTTCAGGATATTTATTTCAGAATAAGAAAAATGTAAAGAAAAGGTAAAAAGAAAAATTACTCAAGCAATTTTTTTTAAATAGTAAGGAATGGGCATGAGGAATGAAAGGATAGCCATTGATTATTTTCTGATATAAACAGCTGGCCCACATCTAGGTGCATGAATTCAATTACATGCATCCAACAATCAAAGAGGGAGAGAGGAAAGGCAGAGCCAGAGCTCTGAAGCTGCTGATAGATTTGTGTGGATGAGTGCAGAGGAGTTAGCTGGCGAGAAAAAACCTGAAGCTGGTTTGCAGTTGCCTGTGAAATCTTGCAAAGTACAAAAGGCTGGCAGCCAGGATGATGACTACACTATGGAGTCATGGAGAAATGAAGGGTTCTATGAGTCTTTCTCACGGAACAATACTTGCAAAAGTATTAAGACTAGACTGCCTGTGTAAACCGCCTTGAATCTATGAGAAAGGTGGTACATAAATACTGTAATAAATCAGATCTGGTTACAGTGGTTCATGCCTTGGTGACATCCCATTTAGACTACTATAACATGCTCTATGTGGGGTTTCCCCTGAAGATGATCTGGAAATTGCAACTAGTACAGAACACCGTGGCCCATGTGGTCGCGGGGGCTTGATGGCTTGACGGTTGAGCTGCTGCCCCAGTGACTACACTGGCTGCCCATTTGTTTCCCGGCCCAACTCAAAGTGCTGGTAAATACCTTTGAAGCTCTATACAGCCTGGTACCACAGTATCTGAGGGAATGCTTACTCCTATATAATCCTGAGTGTGCTGTTGCCTGGGGAAGAGAGGGGTGCCGTGGCAAGAAACGGCCTTCTCTTGTGTGGTACCACTTAGAACTCACTACCAGAAATCTAAAATCTGCCCCTTCAATAGAGAGCTTCCAGTTAGGCCTAAATACATTTTTATTCACATTAGCTTTCAGGGGTTCGTAAGTGTGGGAAACTCCTGATTGTCTTTTATTTTGCCTGTTTTTATTGTGCATTCACATGCTTGTTTTAGCTTGTGTGTTATTTTTTACTTGTCACCACTTACGGGTTTTTAGAACCACTGTATAATACTACTTGCTATGCTAGCTTTAAATGATGTTCTGGAATTGAACTGTTCATTTTAAAATTTTATTCTATATTATATGTATTAAGTTTTGTAAGCTGCCTTGAGATTTGGGAAAGGTGGGGTATAAATGTTTTAAATAAGTGAACAAATAAAATAAAATAATTCACTCTTTGTTTTCATAAAGGTCTCCTTACATTTGGAAGCTCCTCCCACTGTTTGTATGTTGTTATATGTGGGTGTAGTTTGAAAAACATGCCCCTAGAAACTTGTGAATGTGTTCGCCGCTTTCTATGAGCTACAATTACTGTCTTTGTTTTGAGGACTACAAGAAAGGCTTGGTGTAAGTTGCCTACTCCTGATGGCTCCAAATGTACAATAATTTATTTTTTTGATACAGTTCAAGTTGGGTCTATTTATAGAATAGGAAGGAATACATAAGAGAAGCTGGATTTCTTACAAGTGTTTATTGTTTTAGTAGAAAAGAACTCAGCTAGAAAATGATTTTTTTCCCCCAGTAGAGGAGTCTGAAAATAGTAGTTTTCAATACACCAGTGATTCTGTTTATGAGTTTTTGTGCGCCTAGCCAGGAGACTACTACTTATTGGATTGCTTGCAGCACCATTGTGCCATTATTCTATTGCCTACCCTGCACAACCCTCATTCCTTTGCTTTCCTTTTGTCTTGTATACATCTGGTGCAAGTTTTTTTTAGGAATCTACCTGCATTGCAGTAAAAGATTCTTTCTAAAGTTTTGATGGAATCATTTGGAACCTTTTATCAAGTTTTAAAGACTTCACACCACACCCCTAATGTTAAACTGTTACACTTGAACACCATCCCTCCATCTCCTTCTTTCCTTGTTCTTGCTTCCCCTCCACCATCTTCTCTCCTTGAGCTAGCTGTGGGGAAGGATGTCATCGTCCCACAGCTGTCCTAGGTGGCTCAACTTTTCTGAGCGCCTTAATGTGGCACATGGCATGGCCAGCGCCACAAACCTATAAGACAGCACTAGGCTGGGAAAGAAGGACAGCACAAGATGCAGGATTGGCTCCAAGTTTGTGGGAATCCTTGAAAGGTGACCTCTCCTGCCATGATGAGCCACCCAATGGTAGGCATAATAGTGAATGTAGGTCTCTTCAGGTGGACAGCAGCAGCAACTGTTGACAGAACTGGTACCAATGTAAGGGAGGGGGATTCACACAGTTAGTGTCTGCCAGCTGTTGACTCGACCCAGCCATCCAGGGGGGTCAGGGGAGATCAGCAGTAGGATCCCCCCAGGGTACTTGACTCCTGGCAACTGCCTGAGTGTGCTTTCTCCTGTCACTAGACCTGACAAGGTGAAACTTTTGGGCAATTCTGGCATACAACACTACACTATCAAAAATAATGTAAGGAAATTATCTGGACATCATCAAGCCAAATTAGTGTACACTTTGAATTTTCCTTCATCCTGTAGGGTTTTTCTTACCTGGGGTAGATTTAGAACCAGGCTTTTGTGTGAGGCCTCGAGCTCTGATGACTTCTACTTCTAGCTGGCCTTTCTTATCCACCATTCCAATTTGAATATCACCTAAAAGAGAGGGATATTAGCATTAATCAGTATAACCATGATTATTCAAGGGAAGATAAATTTATTTTATGGTTTTCTGAATGTGAACATTTATTTATTTGTACAATTCCATTCTGGCCTTCCTATGATTCAAGGGATTTGACAAAAACAGGCACAGATTGATTCCTTTATACAAACATAAATATCATAGTCATGTGAGGAATGAATGCTATCTGATGCCTACACGAGAAAAACATAATATTACATAATTATATGCTTATAATAATACATATGCTTATTACATAATAAACATAATCAGGATAATATTGTCAAAAAAAGATATTTTTCTCAATGCCTTTAAGCCTCTGGACCCAGCAGGCCTCAATGGTTACAGAACATCAGGGTCATAATAGAAAAAGACACAGTCTGTCCACTCATAGATTTAACTTCTTGAACTAAACATAATGAATAGGCCTCCTCAGTAGATCTCAGAAGATGAGACCATCTTGTGAAGAGATGCATTCTGCTATGTAAGAACTAAAAAGTACAGATGAATTACAATCAGTACCCTGAATTGTGCCTGGAACCCGACTGCTAGCCAGTGCAATTTTCTGGAGAATATATTAAGGCAGTGTTTCCCAAACATTTTAGCACCAGGACCCACTTTTTTAGAATGACAATGTCAGGAGCCACCAGAAGTCAGGACCCACTAGAAGTGATGTCATTAACCTGAAAGTGATATCATGGCCAGAAGTGACATCATCAATATGAAAATTTTGAACATCCCATATGACAAAATCAAATTAAGTAACTAAATTAAAAGTTTACAATAAGTATATGTGCAAAAAATTATTTAAAAATAAAGAACAACCCCTCCCAAGCTGTTGCTGATCTGTTTAAAAAAAAATCCCCCCAAAATCCCTAAGGCTCCAATCCTATCCACACTTATCTGGGAGTAAGCCTGGTTGACTATTGTTGTTTAAAAAAGTATACATAGTAGCCTGTTCAAAGTACGGATCTGTAACATTTCCCCAAATGCAGTCACGTACCATGTCAAGTCTAATATATTAAAAATAACATACACATTGAAATGAATGGGGACCCACCTGAAATTGCCTTGCAGCCCACCTAGTGGGTCCCAACCCAGTTTGAGAGACACTGCATTAAGGAGGAGCCTGTCTGGCTCTGCAGAAGTCTGTAGGGGTGTGCACCAACTAAAGCTTCTGAACAAACTTCAAAGGCAGCACCATTCCATAGTAGTCAGTTCCAAGGAGGATGGTAGTGTCCAGGTTCACTCACGGAACTGGGATGACCTGACTCAAACCATCCCATTTGAGGGATGTGGCTGCAGGAAACACTGCATCAACCACAGCCAAGGCTAGAAGTTGCATCAGGAGCTTAGTGCCAGGTGCTTTAGTAGTCATGGCAACAGGGAAGCCTGAGGCAATCCAGGAACTAAAGTGGGATGAGTCAGAACCTATACAAGTTACTGGGAGCACCATAAGAGCCCATTTGGACATCTGTGAGGAGAAGGATGGATGGGCAGAAGACTGAGGGATCTGGCACTTGGTGGCTAGATAGTCCTGGGAAGCCACCTGATGAGGATGAAATGGGTGAAGCTTTAAACCCCTCGCCTTGCAAGACTGTTCTATAGCTCCATAGAGAGCCTGTGGGGCAGATTTCTTCACCTATTTGAGACCCTCCTTTCTTTCATTGGTGCCTCCTCCTTCTATCTGCCTTGCTGGCTCATGGAGATAAGCTAGGAGGAGGTGTGGAACTGGCCATCTTCTCACCCCCATGCGACAGTGGTAAGGAAGTGGACAGGTAGCTGGATCTTAGTTTTCCAGGAAGGGCCCAGCCAGCACACCACAGTCAAAGCCCAAAGCTGACCTCCTTTTAGTTTACCTGGAAACTAATCTCATTGAGCTATCAGAGACTGACTTCCTAATGAAGAAGTATTTAAGATGAGAGTCTTAGATTTGCCAAACTGTAGATCAGTTTGTTTTTTTTAAAGGAATAATCAAAGACATTGTTGAATATGGGAGGCTTCTGGAGTTTGAAATTCTGGACTTTTGAGTAGATCTGTATCTTAAAGCAGGAAATGGTATGCATTCTTTCATTATTATGCAATCGTGTTCCATTTAGAAGACAGGAAACTTCAAGAGCAAGAGAGCCTATAGTAAACCAAACACAATTTCGGGAACTTTGCACAACCATGGACAAGGAGGACACATGGATGACATTAATTCAAATTTAATTTTTGGTGCCTACCAGGCATCAGCAGGGGGTGCCATAGCACAGACATTTTTCTACTTAGGACAAACATTCAGATCTCAAGTCTCAGCATCTTACAGGGCAAGCCTCTTATGTCTCCTCAAAAGTAAGCCCCACTGAGTTTGATGAGACTTAGGCTCCAATCTTGGGGAAAATATAGCCTATGAAATATGCTGCATCATAAAACAGTGATTGGGATATCATATTAAGAACAAAGCACCCTTACCCATGGCAGGCGTTGCTAAGGTCTGCCGACCCACTAGTTGGGCAGGCCCAAGCCCATCAAGGAAATCGCTGAACTGACTGTCAGCACCCAGCCGAACTCCAGGAAATATGAGGCTGTAGTAAAAAAAAATGTCACAAATAATTCTTAGTGGCTTTTTATGATCTGCATGCTCCTGCTTCTCCAAATCCATACCTTGAAGAATTTGCAAATGCTAAATGAAATGAAGAAACAGAATCACATAGGTGCTGTGTTCTTGAACATCATCTGATCACAGATCTGGGCTTTATTAATTTCAGCAATTCTTAGGGAGATAATTATTATGATACCAAGAAAGAGATTAACAGTGTAGTCCTGCGGTTTTCAAACCCACAGTAAGTTTGAATCCCACAGTAAGTCTTTGCGGGGCGGGGGGGGGAGGCAGCAGCACAATCCCCAAGATCACGCCACTCAGGGGGGCTGCAGGGGCTTGGTGCACTTGCCCGAGCCCCCTGCGGGTGCGGGGAGCCCTGCATGACCTTCAGCAGGGCTCCCCGGGTCAGGGAAGGTGACAGCGGAGCGATCGTGCCCCGCTCCGCTAAACCGGAAGCGGTGCGTGATCGTTCCACGTTCCCATTTGACCGGGCTGCAGGGACTGGGGTGCACCCTCCAGTCCCTGCAGCAGCTGTACCTGGATGGGGAGAACCGGGCGCGAACGCCTACAGGGCTCCTTGGGTCAGGGAAAGTGAGAGTGGGGTGATCGCGCTCCGTTTCCCACGCTGCCTCCTCCCTGCCTCCTGGCTACCCCCGCCCCTTAAGGGGAAAGGGACCAGGACCCTCAGGCTTAGTAGTCTTTTAGGATGAAAGGGAGCAATACCAGAACACCAGAATACCAGACTTCTGCTCAAGCTAAGTCAGATATAGTGTATTCTCCTCCTCACTGGAACCTCCCCATAATACTTGGCATATTTAATATACATGTTGAATAATGCACTTCTGAGGAGTGTAATAGAGAAGAGTAACACACTCAGGATCAAGGGTAATCAAATATGATATCTGAAGTCTGCAGCAAATTTTAGTATTTAATTGTATGCTATACTCTTAATTTGCATATTGTTTTCATGGGCTATAGATGAGACTAGATGACTGGGTAAATGAGAGCATGTTCAGATTTTAATTTTTCCAAAATGGGAAAAAATCAATATGAATTTTCAGGTGAATAATCATTCACAGATGCCATACTACCCTGAAGGTTTTGTATCCATGCACATGTTTGATTGCAAATGATTCTGTAAGTCCTTGAATTAGTGAGAATCAGATTCACTTCATTGCTCCTTGTTCTAATGTTCTGCAAAGTACATCTGCCCTATTTATTGTTAGCTGTGAACCACACAACTTTCAATTATTTGAAATAAACTCCTGAGATAGATACACTTTTAAAAGTCAGAAAGGGGAAACGAAGGTGGAAGCAGCAGCAATGGATCCTATATAGATGGGGACAGATAGGAGAAAGAATGTAACACTTCTTGACTTAGAAACTTTACCACTTAAAATCTCAGATGAATGGGAGATCTGGTTTCTCAGTACTGTGAAAAATATACTCCATATGTCATCTGAAGTAATTACTTCATATTCTCTTTACAGCTACAGCTAAGGTGCCCAAGGCCAGGCAGGTTTACTAAAGCTCAAATTACAGCTTGGTACCAGGAATAGAATGGAAGAGTGGACACGACCCAACAGTAAGGGAAGCACTTAGGTTTGGCCCATTAAGGGGTGGGGGGAGGGGGACTGCAGCAATGCGATCCCCAGGACCATGCTGCTGCTAGAAAAAAGGGAGGGGGTTCCTGGCTTACCTGAAGCCAGCAACAGTGGCAGGAAGCCTTGCGGACACCTCCACAGGGCTCCCAAGCCTTGAAAATAAAAAAGCAAGAGGAAGCCACTTCCAGTTTCTGATCGCAAAACTGGAAGTGATTCCCAATCACATTTTTTTCCCAAGACTTGGGGAGCCCTGCAGAGGTTTCTGTGAGGCTCCCCACACCCCCTGGACACTGTTTACTTCAGGTAAGCCAGGAACCCCCTCCCTTTTTGGCAGCTCTGCCAAAGTGACTGAAGCTATATCGAGTAGGTGGAGCGAAGCAGTTGGAGGTCTCATCAGGGAAAGGGAACTTTCATTCCCTTCCCCCAGGGAAAGCCCAAGCCCCACATTGGGGTTTCTAAAGTCTACACTGGCAAAGACTTGAGAGACTCCATGTCAGGCCTTCTGGCCTGACATGGAGTTCATGATATGGCAGAGCAGAACGTCACCAATCCCTGCTCACTGTATACATGTTTTATGGCATGTTTATGGCACCCAGCACCGGTGCTAAGGCACTGAGTCCTGGTCCTAGGCCAGTTTAGCATTGGGCCCTTAGTCTGTGTTAGCCTTACTGTTTCTGAGGAGAATCAGTTAGTCCTTGCTGCAGCCTGACTCCTCAGCCACCACCTGTTGTACACCACCTGTTGTAGCAGCTCAAACAGAAGCAGAGTTGCTCACTCAATGAATACTGAGCACCCTGTATTGAACCAGCAGCCAGCACAAATGTCCTGTTCACTGAATGAATAAAGGAGCCCTAGTTATACAATGCATCAACTTACTTTCCCTCTGAGCTGTAACTGTTGATGCTGCCATCAGTTGACTCTCGACTTGGCTGCCGAACCATGCGACTTCTCATTTCTGCGGCCATGCCTGTTTCTGTGCTTCTCTGTATCGTGCTTTTTAGCTTCTTGTTGCCTGTCTCTAAGAGAGCAAAACAAAACCAAAAACGAGAGAGAGAGAGACAGAGTGCGAGCTATAACAGCAATAAACATGTCTTTAAAAATGCGTTGCCACCTGGATCAAAGTGAATACCACTGGTATTTATAAAGATACATGTTTTAACAATGTTATGGACATTTATGTTTGTTCTGTATGTTGAAGAATGTTGTCTGATGTTTGACCAAGACAGTACCATCAATTTGAGCACTCCAATCACCATGAAGAAAAAATATTTATGGTCCAATTCTCTCATGAATTTATCAGCTTTCTTTTCAGAAAATAATATTAATTCTACTAAGCACCTGAAGAATTTATGACATTTTCTACATACTATTTTGCTATGTAGAACTTTTGAAACAAGTTTGCTGCCTCTTATCTTTTTTCACTTAATATCTCTTTTTATGAGAGGAAGGAACACAACAGTTCCCATTAGGTAGTCTTAGTCAGACTATCACATAATCTTACAAGCATTTCGGATACCATGTTAATGTTGTCAGCACAGACAAATCAACTACCAAGATTTCTAACACTTTGTGTAAGTTTTTAGTAGTTTATAGCATGAGTAAATCCTCCACCAACTGAAATCAATGGCAAAACCTTCATTCATTTTAATGGAGCAAGATCGTACCCATAGTTTCCTATGTTTCTACGCTGGAATACTGGCTTCTAGTGAATCCTGAAGCTCATTAGAAGGTTCAGGAATTCCCCTAATCAGAAGTTCAGTAAGGATAGACATGCATCTCTGAAAGAAAAATTGTCCATGACCATAAGCGTGTTGGGTGTCTATAAGATGCTCTTTCCATTTTGTACGGTATTGATGTGTCCAATCAGGCCTAGTCTGCACAAAATGAGTGTGCGACTTATGCCCCAGAATCTTATGCACAACACAGGGATTCGACGTTACTGAGCATTGGGTACCCATTCCCTTTGTTAGGTACATTCTGGTGAGAAGTTGGCTGATGATTCCTCAATGAGAACTAACGGTTGCAAGATAGTTAGCAATCTCTGTGTGTGTTTAATGAGTGTCAGAGCTTGAAGAAGGTTGACCATGCTCCAGGTAAGGGAACGCTGATGAAGGGTTTGTGTGTGTGTGTGTGTGTGTGTGTGTGTGTGTGTGTGTGTGTGTGTGTGTGTGTGTGTGTGTGTGTGTGTGAAAGAGAGAGAGGTATGCAGTTTTTAGCTCCTCATCCCCATCAAATCCTTTGGCTGCACAACTATGCCATGGGTGGGTTGACACTGCTGTCTTCATATATACATGTGAGAGGATGATGAGAGATAGGTCAGAGGATGAGGTATTCCACTGGTAATGGTTCCCTTGAATCTGACTGGCAGTAGAACATAAGGTCAGCTCATTAGTAAATAAGTACATTAGTTTGTCACCTTAACAATCTGTATTCTCCTGCTCTGAAATTTTGCAAACAGAAATTATAATGCATACTTCAAATACATGTACTGAAAATTGTTTTTCACAGATATCGGCTCACTGAGAGGTACATTTCATTCTGTTTATCAGCTCAATTAATTTGATGACAGATATGTGAAAGGCCTTTCAAAACACTTGATAATATGTCACCTGAGCATGTCATTAGCAATCCTGCATATCCACAATCAATGTTCACGACGTTGATATGAGTTACGCTGATTTCTGTGCATTTAAGAGGACATATGCTACACATCCATCAAACACCACTGGTTGTTTGGATACAATGCAGTGGCCCCAATGTTCTAGTTGTGGTTGCCTCACTGATGTAAAGCATTTGAACTGCTGTGATTAATAATTTGAAAGTAAGATGCAGAGCCACCTTCAGCTTCAGGGTTCTGAATATCAGCACAGCATTGTAAATATGAAGTAAAAAAGAACCTATAGAGATATAAAGCCCATTACATTCAGAAATCTAAACATAATTGCAGATCCACAGTAATCGTACATAAAGAACACAGAGCCTAAAAGGGTCATATGTCTGAGCCTTCAGGTCTCTGAACATACCAATATTTGAGCTGCAGATCATATAAAACCACAGTATTCTTCCAGTTTTTTAAGCAGTATTGTATTAAAATAAATTTCAAATTGTTTGTTCCTATGACAGTGGTTAGTTTCTGGTTATTTCTGGTACATTATGTAAGGAACATGAAAGTGAACAAGAAACTCTTGTAGGGAGTGCACAAGAACGTTCACGCTCTCTCTCTCTCGCTACGCTAGGACGTCAGGACTCATCAGCAGACCAAGAGAACTTTTTCACCTCAAGAGAACTGGCATGCAAGAAATGGATTGCCAAACGGAGTGAACGCATAACAGAGATATTGAAAAGGGATTCACTGCTAGGTTAAGAATTAGAATTGACTGATGGATATTAAAAGATGGAAAACTACATTGGCTGGTCTCTTCCAGAAAATGGTGAGGACCATTTACAGGGAAAATGTTTACTACTACAAATAAAAGTTATGTTCATGCATATGCACTCTTGTATGTTACTTAAAATGTACAAAAGTAAAAAAGTAAAAAATAAAAGATAAAAAGTCTGTGTATATGCTCCCTTGGCCTTCTTTTGTGTTACTCTGCTCTCAGGCATCCAACTTCAGAGCTTTCATGCTACATTTAACTGTTACATAAGAGATGGTATGAAATGAATGGTGACAGTTGCAGAAATTCTAAAAAAGATTATAAAGAAAGATACATTTCCATGCGTTAATCATAGGTTACACTAGTATTACTTTGCTGGAATATCTATTGTTCTGTCACATATCGAAGAGTTAGAGTTATATATTACATTTTAGAAGAATAAATATTCATAAGGAAAGTACCAAATATTACAGTCTAAAACAATACTATGCTAGTATTGTATTGGCAACCTTCAGTCTCGAAAGACTATGGTATCGCGCTCTGAAAGGTGATTCTGGCACAGCGTCTAGTGTGGCTGAAAAGGCCAATCCGGGAGTGACAATCCCTTCCACACTGGGAGCAAGTGCAGTCTGTCCCTGGTCTGTCTCCCTGGCTATGGGCCTTCCCTCTTTGCCTCAGACTGCTGGCAAAGTGTCTCTTCAAACTGGGAAAGGCCATGCTGCACAGCCTGCCTCCAAGCGGACCACTCAGAGGCCAGGGTTTCCCACTTGTTGAGGTCCATCCCTAAGGCCTTCAGATCCCTCTTGCAGATGTCCTTGTATCGCATATGCTAGTATACAAAGCAATTTACAAACAAATTTCCAAATAAAATAACAGCTTTTAAGAACACAAACTTTATGACCAAATTTATGTGCCCATTCTGTGGTTACTACCTGATATGAAACAGGTTATCAAGATCTGTGGGTCAATATTGTTGACTACCACACAGAGGACCTTAAATGCCCCACAACAAGCCAACTGCCAGTACAGTAGTTACAAAACAAGAAGATGCCATCATGATTCTGAAGGTTGATTGAAAAAGTAATATTCTTTTTCAGGAACCTGACAAGTATATAAGCTCATCTAATTCTTAACAGAAGGTTTTGACCATTGTCACCACTTAGGATGATATATCCATCGATCCAATACTTGAGGCATTTATATTAGTAGAAAATGGATAACAGGTAAAAATAAGAGTGATACTGTGTAATCTGTAGCCACAGGAGCCTAAAGTAGGACATGAAGAATGCCAAGTTTAGGTCCATAAATGGCTAATTGAACATAATGTGTGACCTTTTCATGGGACATTTTCCAAAGTGGGTGCTGCTGAGCAATTTTCTCCTCACACTGGAAGCTAACTTTAAGTAAAATCGCAAAGACCTATCTTGATCTGCTACTTCAGACACCACAATAGAAAACTGCTTTGGGTGTTCAATGGTCCTCATACGCCACCAGGTAAATTAGGCTCTTCTTGTGGTTCCAGCTGATGGTGGTATGAGGGAACGATGCCCACTTAACCCACATGCTATGTATGATCTTGTGAAATGCTTAGGGATCTGTGGTCACAGGTGGTTGAGCATGTTAGCTTTGCCTTCAGCTCTATGTGCTTGTGGAATTTTACAAATTCAGTAATTGATCATATATCCAAGCTACATGGCTCTCCCAAAGCCACAGGAATTCTGACCATGAAACATTTAGTAATGAAGGTGTGGAAAACCAAGGACCTCCCAGATATTCAAACATGAGTGGCAGAAATGCTAAATTTGGCACATAAGATTCAATTTGCTTATAAAAGTCAGCAGGCAGGCTCTGGAAACTTTTGAGAATATATAGAAATAATTCTAAGAACGTTTCGGCTAATGGTTATACAGGAGAACAGGTTCATTGTGTGTGATGACTACATGTCTCCTCCTGTTTTTTCCTTTCCTTTTTTGCACATAAAATATTTTATCTTGTCCAATTACTTCTTCACATTCTGAAACCTACTTTCTTCCTGTCATATGGAGGCTAATGATTTGGTTGAAGAATTGCTGCTCTTTTATGCTCTTATTACCACTTTAGTTTCTTTGCAGAATTTAGTAGTTGGAGACCTTGCTGTATGCCTCGTTGGGAAGGAGGGAATAATTCTTCTTCACTGTATTCTGAGATCTGTATTTGATTGGTTTTGTATAGGCTAAAATGTATTACAATGATTGACAGAAAATGGGTGTTTGTTACAAATGTAATGATAGGTGCAACCACCATGATGAAACCAGGTGACATTCCATGTTTAAACTGGGTCCTCACTTGCTGTATGTGCAGAATTTGCTAGCAAAATGTCACTCAGTCGATTGATTCCTGATGTGCCTACTCTGAATGCGCACATGAGATAACCAGGTTTAAATGAGATGCACTGACAACCTCAGTACACAGAATATGGAACCCCACATGCTTGCCATCATGTTTAAATCACACCTTACAGGTCAGAACAAATGAGGGATTAAGGGCCTGTAGGGGCCCACCCCTGGAGGGGCCTGGAGCAGGCTTGTTCCACCCCCAGGGAGACCTTAGATTGGCTGGAGGGGGTTCTAGCATCCTTTTCCTCCTCTCTAGCAGAGCTGCCAGACCTGGCCTAGGAGCAGGAGCTGTTTACCTCACAGCTCCCTGCTTTGCACTGACCACCTCTCATCCCTGGCCTCCCTGTTTTATGGAGCAAGCCCGCCCCCTTTGGCCCCTCCCCTTCCTCCAGGTGGGGCAGAAAAGGCCTTTCATGTTCCTGGCTTGTTTCCTTCAGTGCTCCTTGTTTGTCCTGCCAGCCCCCTCTGGCTAGTTGGGGTGAGCCAACCTTCTTTCCCCCTTCAATGGCAGGGAAGTCTCCTCACCCTGGGCATGGGGTGCCTGCTCTAGGGTAAGTCAGCGGTCAGGGCATCTGGGAGGGACCCTGACAGGGCCTAAACCTAAACAGTGCTCTCCAGCTTACTGCTGGTGCACACTGTCACCAACATGTCATAAGGCATGTTTGCAAGGTTTAGCACTGACCTGGTGCTGGGCTAGCAGAGAGATAAGTGGGGGCAAGGGGGAGATGGGGAGGAGGTATTCAGGGCATGGGGAGGCATAGGGAGGGCAGGGAGAAGGTGAGCAGGAGGTGTTCCGGGAGGAGGGAGTGGGGTGGGAGGAGCGCGGGACTGGTGTAACTCAGCTCCACTGGATCCTGAGGTTCATGTCAGGCTGTGCGGCCCAATATGTAGGCTCTTGGCTGCTGTAGAATTAAGTAGCCCCACTACTTGCCTTACCCGGGGAAAAGGGACGAATGTCCCCTTCCCCCGAGGAGCTGCCAATGGCACTCAGGATGCCGTGGCAGCCATTTGTATGTTGCACATTTTCTCTGCAGAAAATCATCCCCTAAATTGTGATTTATACTGAAGCACCTACTGGAGGAAGACAAGGAGAAGCCCAAGCACAGTATTCAAGGACACATTGAATGTTATGCCTGAAACCAAGTAGACAAATGGGCCTGGCTTTCTTTTTTCAAAGAAGGCTGTCTTCTAGAAGCAAATCTACACAGCACTCTGTGAACTGCCACTTCCTCTTAGATGCTGTTCAGTGACAGTGATCATAGACGCATTTCTACTCCACTTCACCAGACACGGTTGTTCCTATTTCTTCTAGTTATAAAGTATTAAGGTGCCAAAGTATCATGTTGCTGACAGTCTTTTCTCTCACATCTAGAGTGACAGAATACAAAATACTCTAAACAAGACCTTGGATCAGCATGCGCATTCAACAACAGGCATTTTGCTTCACTCAGGACATGACCATGAACTCTGTTAAATGCGGACTGGTTTAATAAAGCTGACTCTTTCATGAGACCGACTCCAGCTAGGATAGAATAGTTGTGTGACTATTTTGCAGACATCTGTTTTTTCTCTCATCCTGGTGCCCATTAAGGGAACAGGAAAGAATGGCTAATGGCAAGAGATTTAGTGCACGGCTGTCGTGCTTACAGCAAAGGCTGTCCAACTATAAATTGTTATGATGTTGTTGTGCCAGATAATTTCCAGAATGAAACTAGTATTGCTTAACATTATGACACTGGCAGAGTGCCAACACAGCTGCCACTGAGTAGCAGAGAGGAAGATGATATCTGAATGGAACAGAAACTATTTGACAGGTTTTTACCAGAAAGGGCACCCAGTAAACTAAATGGAAATATTTGCATTCTACTTTTCAGTACATTTCAGACTCCTCCAATTCCACCACCCCATCGCTGGTAACCTACTGATCATTTTAACAGCTACTTTTCTTTCTGTTAGTACAGGTATCCCCCGCTTTCTGACGGTTTGTTTTCCAACGATCTGCTCTTTCAGCACATTTCAATTATTCCAGGAACCCATTCATTCAGTGCATGCCCCGTTCTTTCCACCCCTCTCTGCTGTTCTAAAGGTTAAAATTGCCCTCCCCATGTTGATGTGCATATGACATTGTGAGTCAAACTTTTGGTATGTGTGTGTGTGTGTGTGAGAGAGAGAGGAGCACATGCCAACTTTAGCTCCGGGTCTATTCTGATTCTCAAAGGCGTTAATGAAAGTCCATTTGTAGAAATCTTTGTGTGACAGCAGGAATTTGAAAGATAAAAAAGGCACTTGCAGTTTGCTAGCTAGAAAAGCATTGGAAGCAACATTTTTAAACTAAAAAAGACTGGGTTCTGCTTTTCAAATGTTTCCGCTTTTCAACACTGCTCCAGTCCGTAACCTGTCAAATGAGGGGGGACGTCTGTATTGTAAACGTAAAGTCTTCCTCAGGCAAAGCCTCAACTGTCGTTAATGTTTAGACAGTTATTTTAAAAGTTTGAAACAGCAGCTTACAATTGGAATGAAGACATGTTTATGAATGGCAGTGTAAGTTGGGCAGTGCAATCCTAACTTGCATGGGAACAGGCAGGCCAGCAGGCAGGCCTGTGCTGTATCCAGTGTAAGTTTGGGGCTGGCTGAGGTTCAGCCCAAGGCAAGGGCAAACTTTTCCCCTTACCCTAAGGAGAGTCACAGTGGCCCCAATGGATCTACCCAGATCTGCACCACCTGATGAGGTGGCGAGGATTCAAGCAGAATGAAGAAGCCTGGAACTGCTCCGCACTGCCTGGGAACAGGGGCTAGGATCTAGCATAACCACCAGGTCCTAGTCCTGTCTCCTGCTCCCCGCTGGGAGGGAGGGCAATAAGGTGGCAGATTGGGGGTGCCCTTCACCACAAATCCATCACCACCACTACTGACTCCTTTCAGCCCGCCATAGATGCAACCCATTTCTGCCCTGATCTATTTCTGCTTGCTAAAAGTGAGTGGAAAGTGGATCACCCACCTCCTGACTGTGCTCCTCAAGTGGGTTCTTCAAACATGGAAGCAGGATTTCTGGTTTGATTGACAGGGACTGCATGAATGAACTAGCTCCTTCAAAGAAAAACACAGATGTCCTGCACTTCTGCAACTGAGGAAATCATGCAAGGAGTGTGGTGAGTGGCCACTATTTTATTTTTTTATTGTGCAGAGGTGGAGAACCAAGGCAGCACTGGGTGGCATTCCAGGGTCACAATGTCACTGCCCATGACCTTACCATCTACTGAGCTTAGGAAAGGAGCCAGCATAAGACTCGAGGAAAGTCGACACATGATTTCCAAGACTGCTTCAGTGCTGATGTTCACTATCAAATATCTTATCAGGGACAGATATGAGCACTATGTTTGCTTGGGCTTCTCAGTTCACTAACTTACTACTGTTAAAAAGATCAATTACTACAAGTGAAAAGGGCATCTAACTACCAGGCACTGCCATGACTACTCTGACAGATAGCACAAGCACTCTAAAGGCATTCAGGGTTACTATTACACCAAGAGGAATTTCTGCAGTTTTACCAGAATTGTTTGGTCCCATTTACTTTTGGTTCTGAGTTCCCTCAGCTACACACTGCAGCAATAAGACTTTTGTTAGCAGCAGCTTATAAAAGAGAATATACATGGAAATCCTATTCTTCTCCCATACCATATTTGTCAGATTTTGTTTTCAAAGTTCTCTCATCTGAGCAACAACAGCAGCTATTGACCTATTTTCATTTGAGAAATAGGATGTTGTCATTTTGATTGAAATATTAAATATAGGTGAGGGACCATAGCTCAGTGGTAAAACTCATGCTTTGCAAGCAGACGATCCCAGTTCAGTCCCTGGTGTATCTAGGCAGAGTTAACTGTTTCAAGAAAGATGGGTGACTAGTTTGATCCAATATATAGCAGCTTTCTAGACAAGAGGGGTTCCTAATCATTTTATGATTACAGACCCTCCAATGGATTGCCCAATATGTCCCCATACCCCCTTTGCCAGACATCTTCATCACCATTCCTATTCAGTACCAGTATGATTTCAAAAGACGTCAATAGCTTGGTTTTACTTTACATACAGATACATCAGAACACCTCAATCTGTATTGATAATAGTAATAGTTAAGAATAGTTAAGAATAACAACAATTTTTTTTTTTTTTACATTGTTCAGAGATGGAGTCCTATAACCCCATCATTTGGTTCCCATACCCCCAAGAGACATGGTGAGGGTTGGTGCCACTTGGGAAAAGAAATCATGGTTACACCTCCATGGACCTCATCCCATATCAGATCAGACAGAATCCTTAGTAATGTTTTTTGTACTAATATTATTAATCAATCATAATTCCTGTATGCCAGTGAATGTAATGGCAATAGTAGTGACAAAAAGTAGCAAAATTAAAATTACACCTTTAAATTACAATATCATAGACATATTTAGGATCAAGCTGCACATATATCTAGTAAGAGGATGCATGCCATCTTTCACTTTAAAATAAATGGTTTCCTTGTTACATTTCACACATCTTATTACTTAATAGATTGCTTTGAGAAAACAAGAGCTCTTGAATATTCAGTGTTGAAAATTATTTGCTAAATTTAAAAACTGTTATAAACTATTCTGTATTTTTAATCATTGATTCTAAACATTGATTTATTAAGGGCACAATCCTATGCATGTCTACTCAATAGTAAGTCCTATTGTGTTTGTGGCTTACTCTAAGGAAAGTGTGGATAGGATTGCAGCCTAACTCAATGTTTTTAACCATTTTCTAACACTGGTATGTTTTCATACCACCAGTAACAAATGCAGTCATTTTGGTGCCACCCCTCCCTGGGGTGTCATCCTGTTCAGTCCTTCCTACCCCCTAGAGACACCCCGATAAATCCTTTGGTTAAGAATCATTGGTATTCTTGGAACAGAATTTACATTCTTAAAGTAGACATGATTGCAATAACAGTTTGATGGTGATGAAGCCACACTTCTGGTTTGATATATTGTAGAGGCTACATCAAGTTGCCCATTCTAGTGGAAGTGAAAAGAACCTTTGTACATGCAAAAGCCGATCAACATTTTAATCTCCCCAACCACACAAATGCAAGTGCAAGCCACAGAACATCAGAAGGAGCCTCAGGCCAAACAGCAGTTCAACAGGGTAAGCTGTTCAACAATACTCAACTTTAGTGGAGAATCTGTAGAAGAACTAGAACTCAACAGGATTTATTTTAAGAATACCAAAATATTTCGTTAGGAGGTACAAATAAAGAGACAGAATGTGTATATATTTGCCTGCTGGCTTCAAAGAAATAAAAACGCCTCTCAAAGAGTGCACATCAGTAGCATAGCTGGTCATAGCACTAGGTTTTGCAGGTGTCTGAACCGCACCTTGCAAGGAACATTCTGGTACTCCCCTGTTTTCCTCTCACAAACTGGAATAGCTCTGAAGGGGAGGGGAGGGGCTGTTTGCAAGCAGGGCCTCTGGGAGGAATTTTATCAGGGGGTATGAAGTTTCTTTTGGGCCCCTTTGCAAAGCAGGAGGGGTGAAACAAAGCTGGGGAGGGTGGTGATGGGCAGGCAGAATGGGGGCAGGGAGGAGTGAAAAGGGTGGAGGAAGGGTGGAGACAGCTGGAAAAGTCTTTGGGAGCCCGGGTCTACACACCCATGTGGCATCTGCAGCTAGATACAGTACTATGGAAAACCAAACACACTCCTAAGTCTTTCTAAAATCTTTTAAATATAGAAAATCATTGCAGAAAATTAGCATCATCATATTTAGACTCCAACTAGAATGGAAAGTGTCCTGTGCCGACCAAAATGCTTCTGTAGCAGCTGTAGTCCTGCAGCTGTGTCCCTGAGCTCCTATACCCCCCTTCATGATAAGCAGAACTGCAAGTCAAAGTGCTACTGCTGCAGGCCAGTTTCCTCCCAGATTTGACACTGTGTTTAGGAGTGTCCTGTATGCATTCCTCAGCCCAGCATATATGGCTTGCCAGTAGCTGCAGCCACACACCCATGGTAGTGTCCCCAGTATCCTGTGTGGGCAACAAGTCTGAGTAGATAGGAAAATGTAAGATCCCAGGAAATTTCTGGGGCCCCTCCTCTGGCTCCTGGGCCCCCATTTGACCCTGGGCCCGGGTACAAATCCTCCCTTTACCCCCCCCCCCCCGGCTCTGTTTGCAAGGAGTGGTTCAGCTGCCAGCAAAACTTAGCGCTGTGACCCCCTCCAGCTTTGCTACTGGTGCACGTTTTACAGAAATGAGAGGCCCTTTTACCAAACCATCTTCAAACAAACTCTTTTTGCTTAGGATGGCAGGGAAGCTTTCAGCTTCTGCACGTGTTTTGCTTTGATTCACTTAGAATTCAGTCCTGTTAGATAATCCATTCCAAGTACTGTGGAGTATCTATTTTTTCTTACTGGTGCCAAAGGCAGCTTCCCTCCTGCTGCAAATACAATCTGGGCCAGCTCCAACTTCAGTCAGTAACATGGAAGAAGGTAAAATGTTACAAAGTCTTCATCCCCCCCTCAATGGTCCCCTTACAGCAGTTGTTCATAAGTTACTGTTTACAAAACAATGCACATGCAACAAAAAGCCAGATTAACATAATGACCAGTTTAACCCTAAGAAGAATATCTTCTTACCACACCCAGAGCTTTTATTCATGTTTTAGGGACAGGAGCTGCTACAGCAGAGCTGGACTAACAGTTACACAGGCACAATGTGCCTACAGCTAAGCGATCTTTCTGTGCTGGACTTTATGAACATTCTCCACAGCTCAGAACATGTTGTTTGTTTTTTCCTCACATATCAGGGAAACAGAGGCCATGTTCTCTGCTGTCAGGAAAAGTAAAGTACCATTAGTCATTAGAATAATATTACAACATGCAACCAGCAGCACCAAGGAAAAAATTTTGTCTGTATATTTTGTGTATTTTCAAAATGTTATACCACACTCTCTGCTATAAATATGATATCCAAAGCAGCAAACATATGAAGTCGTCTTGATTGGATGGCAACCTTCAGTCTCAAAAGACTATGGTATAAGCCTACAGCACCCGGTATTCCCAGACGGTCTCCCATCCAAGTACTAACCAGGCCTGACCCTGCTTAGCTTCCGAGATCAGACGAGATCAGGCATTTATACCAAGTCAATTCAGTATGCCTAACTTGACTAGCGGCAGCTCTCCTGGGCTGGGAAATTTGATACATGTGAAGATACCAGGTATATTTGAGACCCCCCACATGCCAAGCATGTGTTTACCAACTGAGTCAGAGCCCCTTTCCTTGCTCCAGGCACAGATGACAAGGTTGGGTTGAAAGTAGTAAATGGCTATTGCCACTGAGTGGATATAAGAGAAAGGGGAGCCCTTTGCATTCAGTGGCTGGCCTTGTTGGAGCACCAAGAAGGGGGCAGCTTACACAGCAACATGCAGGTCTACTGCTAGAGACTGGCCAGCAGAGCCACATGTGGCTACAGACAGCTGATGCCATTGGCTCATGCCAGACAATACTGGCCACTTACAAGCTATCTGCCAGCTTCTGTGAACCGACCCTTGCTTAGGCAGCCTCTACCAGGTGTTTGCTTGCAGGAGGGGCTCCTAGCCCTCTCAGCTAGTCCTCCAGGGGTGGCAAGGATGACTGCTTTCCACTTCACCTTACTAGTCACTGCTGGCCTATAAAGGTCAACTTCCTTAGATTCTGAAGACCCCAATGCCCACTTCTGCAATAATCATAAAAGGATGCCACTCCAGAACAATAAGAGTGTATTTACTGGGCAGTGACAGATTTGCTGTTTTTAAAGGTTTTTCCTACAGCCATTCACTGAAAGCACAAAGTAATACAATCTTGAAAATGCCTCTTGGTATCCCTCTACTCCATCCAAGTCAATTACATAATAAAGCTAACCTAGAGAGCTGCTAAGGATTCACAGTTCCAAAGGGCTTCTCTACTCCAGGGTGCCTCTTTAGTCCCACATGGATAGATCTGCAGCAATCACCATCTCATAGCTAAACAATAAGCTCAACAAATAAAAACAGCAAGGCAGGGAGAAAACAGATGAGAAACTATGGCTCAGCCAAAGATAAAACCTGAAGAAACAAAAACAAAACATGAACTTAAGAGTGCAGTCCTGACCCCAGAGTTGGGCTGGAACAAGTTCCTTGCACCGGCCAAAGAGGGTTGAAAATGTGCCGTAAAACACATCTGCGCCTACTTGTGAATTGGCTGGGCTGGTGCATGGACATGCGCCAGCCTGTGGAGGTTGAATCCAGCCTCCATGCTGACTCGGGGAGGGAGCTTAGCGTTGGCTGAGCTTGGCTGATGCAAGGCTCTGGGGTGGGTGGGGAGGAGGCGGGAGGGAGGTGGTCCCGACCAGAAGCGGGGTTGGACCTGGCTCTTATGCTGGATCCCAACCCCCATTCTCAAGCAGTGCAGAGCAGTTTCAAGCCACTCCGCTCTCCTTGAACTAATGCCACCTCAGGAAGTGGCGCAAGTCTGAGGAGACCCTTTGGGGCTGCAGTGGCTTACCTGGGGGTAAGGGGAAGAGTTTCCCCTTACCTCTGGCTGAACCACTTCGGGGTCCTATCTTGCACTGGATACAGTGCAGGCCTGCTGGCCTGCCTGTTCCAGCGCAAGATAGGACTGCGCTGTAAATGTGCAATGAATAGGTCCTTTAAAAGTGCTCAGCTTTGTCTGGCTCATGGTCTTGTACATCAGCAAAACATATACTTGCTCTAAAAGACCCAGCTGCTAAAACCTACTTTCCCCAAATAATTCTAATACAGGAGCCTGGATGTATGTGTGTGCATTTTCACGGAAGAACTGACAACTGAGAGAGACTGATTCTTCCTCCAAATGTCCCTGGGCAGTTTTCAGTTCTTTCCACAAGTTAGTTTCTGAAATTGGAAGTGACCCTAGGTGCAGAAAATCTGCCTTAGAGGGTTATGGGACCACATTTGCAGAGGACTACTGAGGAGTGGGGGTTTAAGTACACTTCTCTCTCATTCCCCTGCAGCATCCTTCTTGAGGTTAGGATACCATGTTTGTTGGGATTGTCAAGTCTGCTCCTCTGGAACTAGTTTTCTGGGGTTTGTTCCTATTGCCACACCAGTAATTATGGGAAAAGGAACAATGTGGATACAGATATAGTTATGATGTTTTCCCTTCCTGAATAAATGTCCCCCAGTCATTTCAGAGCAGGGGAGGGTGGGCAGCGGGCGTTCCCGGGGACAGGTAGGCAGGGGCAGGAGGGAGGCCAGGATCCGGCAGTTACACCAGATCCTAGCCTGGTTCCTGGGTGGGATGGAGCAGCTCCTAGCTCTCTTCAATAGCTCCTAGCTGCTCCATCCTGCTTAGATCTGTGCCACTTCGTTAGGTGGCACAGATCTGAGTAGACTCATTGGGGCCGCTGCAGCGTGATACAGAGTAAGGGGAAACATTTCCCTTTGCCTCAGGCTGCACTGCTTTTGGCCCCACTCTTGCGCTGGATGCAGCACAGGCCCACTGGCCTGCCTGTTTCCTGTGCAAGTTAGGACTGTACCCTTATACCCTTCCCTCCCATTGGCCAGTGCCTATCTGATTTTCCCCAAAGAGAAGGCTAGGTACATAAGCTATCAATGCAACTACTACTTGTACCTGTTTGGTTAAAAAAAAAAAAAGTGTGAGGTTTGGCCTGAGCAAGATATCTGCAACCTCCCTTCAATAGAGATCACACATGAGCAATTTCAGGATCAACCAAAGCAAAAAATAAAATAAAATAAAATACAGTGTGTTTAAGTGAGACAAACTGTGCACTTATGTCCAGTTGATTTCCTTGGAGCCTAGGCATCCTTCTGTGAATGGTATCCATAAACTGCAGTGTCCCTCTGCTGGCCAGAGAGAAGCTGATTCATCAGCTGACAGCACAGCTGGAGACCCAGATGTAGACCAAGATCCAAGAATAACTTTTTGACTCTTCCTCATGGAGTGAGGCTACCAATTCCCTTCCTCCAGGTAGTAGCCACTTTCACTGTCTAGTATGCCAATCCCGAAACTCATGATAGCATTTCCAACATCCTTCATTGAAGCTCAGAGCAGATGTTGGGAACATGAAAAACCTTGGTAGGTAAATGCAAGGCCTCTTACGCACTTAGAACATCCTAAATTGTTTGGGACCAACTACCTTAAGAACAATCTCTTCCTTGACCAAACAATGAGATCTTTAGTCTAATCCCTGCTCAGTGTGCCGCTTCTATCAGCTGGTGGTAACTCAAGCCGCTTCAGTGATGATGATGCCTACCCTGTGCCCTTCCACTGGAGGTTTGTTAGGATCCCTCACTGAGTGACCATCTGACAGACTGTTTTGTTCAGGCAGGAAGATACTGTCTGTTGGTTTTAAGTTTTGTTGTGGTGGTTATATTTCTGGCTTCTTTTGTTTAGAATCACATTTGTTTTAATTGCATTCCAGTGATTTTTTTCACTTTTATTGAACACCATGTTGAGCATTTTTTTTAAAAAAAAACAGTCTATAAATTAATAATATAAAATAAAATAACTCTGCTTTCCAGTCAGGGAGAAGAAGGATAACATATGAATGTCAAGTGTCTGGCTTTCATAGATTGAGTGTCCCATCCTCCTTCTGGGTTAACAATATTATTTTTGCCAAATGCCTCTATTTTCTTGGTTCATAGCATTTAGCAGTATTTTATATTTCAGCATTCAAATTCTGCCAGTAATTTATAAGTGAAAAGAATGTAGCTATAACTATGTATGAAAAATATTGTCTATGCTTTTTAATATATATGCAAAATGCAAACTAGCTATAACATAATTCAGTGTAAAGTATCCTTAAGACAGAGTCTAAAAACTTAGGCAGCAATTCTGCAGACAGTCTGTTTAAATCCACTGAAGTAAAATGGGATTTTCAATGAAGATTACAGCTTTACTTAAGAGCAAATCCAATCAATATTAGAAGGATTCATACATGGGCTTGGGTTAGATATTCAAGTACTTTAAATTATTGAGGTAAATCCTTAAACTACCCTAATCTTTCACTGTAATTCCTGGTCACATAATTAGATCTGTTGAAAGGATTACAGGCTTTCAATGACAGGTAAATGAACATAGCAAAATATTTTTACATTCCCTCTAATACTGTATAAGCACTATAGAAAGAAAATGAGATTGAACCCATTATGATGAATTTTCCATTCAAAACATCTGATACCTTGGGATGTTACATTTTTCAGTGGTGGTAACCCAATGCCTACACTGTCACAGAATATACAAACGTACTGCTTCTGTACCACCTCCTGTATTATAGTCTTCCAAAACATGTCCTAAATTTATTGGCTAGAAATAAACCACATACAAGATACAGTTACATTTCCATAAAGAATGCTTCATCACATCCAGAAGGAATTGGAAAAAAAAAAAACACATTGTGGGAGGTGGCTCACATATAAAGTGTAGACTGAAGTTGTGCTCTGTAAAGAATCTAAATGAAGAGAGAAATCTAAACAAGAATCAGAGCTGACCCTTGGAGCAAGGGAGCAGTGGGGGCAAGTAGGCGGAGAGGTGTTCACCCACCAATCTGCTGCCTGGATCAATCACTTCAATTGGCCTCGTGGATGGGCCTGCCCTAGTAAAGGTACCTGTTTACTTCATCCAAATTATGTGCCTTTGACTCAGTCCAAGAGATGCAGGTCAAACTGTGATCATTAGGAACACCTGACTACAAACAGCAAACTGTACCCTTTGTTCACAATTTGATTTTACCAAAGGGACCAACCAACAAAACTGTGTTTTTGTTCAGGATCTGCCACCAACCACCAACTTGAACAGAATATAACAAACAGCTTGGTCATTTGAAGTGTCCTGACTTTGACATGCAGATGCAGTAGTCCACCAGAGTACATACAAACACACACACACAGATTCACAGACCACATGACCCACCTACTGTTTTTGAACATGCAACATGCTGATGTTTAGAACTGTGTGCCATTATAGCACTTCTCTTTCTTGTTTACTATCACACCAGCAAGACTATGTTTTATAAAGACAAAATATAAACATGATCCAAGTTCTAGGGATGTGCAGAAATCTCTTGAGAAATTCCACTTGTCTAATAGAAACTCACTCTGCTTTTATTGAAGTTCTCAGATGTTTGACCCTGGTATGAACCCTGATATTTGCTTTAAATTTCATTTTTTTTTAATTTTTGTTTCCAGCCTAAATCTAGTACAGTCTAAAACTGTAGTAGAAGGAAAAGCTTTTCCTCTGAAATCACTATGATGAAAATAAGCTGGGGGGGGGGGGCACAAAACTTTGAAAATACAGAAATTGCCCAGACTCCAGTGAGAATTTGACTGCAATCCTATTCACACTGGGAGTAGGTCTCTTTGAACTCAGTTGGGCTTCCTAGACATGCACAAGATTGGGTTGTTTGTTACTTATTTCATCAAAAGAAATGATCTCACAGAAAATTGACAAGAAGCACACAATGCAGAATAATAAAAAAGCTCAAATAAAATCAGTTGAGGAGACATTAAGAATGTTCTTGTCATAGACTATCCTGTCTCTAATATTATACATGGTTTTTATGTATTATTAAAACCTTCTTTATAATAATGAAGGGCAACTGTATAGAGAGCTATATATGTGAGAACTTAAAATGAGCATGCACCCTTACATGAATGTTTACAGATTAAAAAAGTACATCTTTACCAGCAGGGAAGAGAATGCAGAGAAGCAATGTAATGAAGATGAGTCTCACTTCATAGACTAGGCTGCAAACACTTTTACTTCCAAGCAAATTCCACTGAAATCAATGAGACATACTTCCAAGTAAATATATCTCAGATTGGGGTGGTACAGCCCAATCCTAGGCATGTTTACTTGGAAGTAAGTCCCACTGTGTTCAGTGGGGCTTACTTCCAAAAAAATGTGCATAGGATTGCAGCCTCCAAGATCTATAAGGTCTCAATTTTACATTGTCTAAAGTTGATCTTCAATGTCCTTAGTAGTAATAGCAATAGCAGTATTTGATCAAGCAAAGACTCCTAAAGTGCACTATAATGTGCGGCTCCTTCCTGAAAGCAAACGGCACCAGCAGGTTTGTGAAATGCCTCTGAAATGCTGACTGAAAATTAAGGCCTTTCATCTCAGTCATTAAACTCAGAATAACTGATTGCTTACTGGATCCATTATGACCATGTATACATTTAATTTTTCCCCCACACCATTTAGAGCATTGCTACTCACCACCACCACTACTACAGTCATTCAGAAATAATTTTAAAATGTGATCAGTGCTCAAGTATAGCTAGGGGCATTATTGAAAATAAAACACAGAGAAGGAATATTTCAGGTAAAACACTTCTTGGTATAAGAACATGTCCGATGTTTCCTATTTATTAATTGATACAAATGCACCATTTATCCCACAGGTTTATTTGAAACCCAGAGTTGTAAGAGGCACTTAATATTATTTAAATAACTTGCAGTGCAATCCTATGCATGTCTACTCAGAAGTAAGTCCTGTTGGGTTGAATGGGGCTTACTTTCAGGAAAGTGTGTATAGGGTTGCAACCTTAATTTGATTTCACCTCACTGATGCCCAAAGAATGGGGATAGGAGGAAGGTTGACTGAAACAAAAAAAAGACAAACAAAAATTAGGTAACGCAAATAAAAAAAAATATTGGACATACCTTCAGACTATGATTATCTTGACCATGAGACTGTTCCAAGTCTGACCGAGCTGTACCCTTACATCAAGTTTTTCTGCCTTTTTAAAAAAGTCAGTTAAGGACGTCTGTTCTCATCAGAATGGAAGGCAAGCCCCCCTCACTGATTTCAACAGAACAGTAATTCTTAAAACATTTCTTCATTCGCTCTGTAGTAGCTCTACTCTGTCTCTAGGCTATGGAGATTAGGCTTTTAAGATTTCTAAAGCAGCAAGAAAGAACAGGAGCTTTAAAAGCATGTACTGTAGCATCATGTTACTCTCTTATAATTCCCTTCACTAATAGCAGGATCCTATGCATGTTTACTCAGAAGTCCCAGTGAGTCCAATGGGGTCTACTGCCAGGTAACTGTACAGAACTGCAGCCTATTTGTCAGGTTTCTTAATATAAAGAAAGGAGTCAGTATTTCTTATTCTCAGAAATGGTACATTTGTTCGAACATATTATGTATTGCACATTAAAATTGCGCAGGTGTAACTTGCAGATCACATTTGAGCACCATCAAGGAACAAAACAAGGTTGTTATGCCATTTATTTTATAATGTATACCTTTGGTGAGACTCATGACTGTACCATGCTTGACAGAACAAACAAAAAACCCTGTGTCAGGAAACTATTTTCCTGGACAACATCTAAACTCTCACGCATATGTTGAAAGAGCCCCGTTCCTACTGAGCATAATTCACTCACCTGTTTGGCTAAGCTGGGACGTGCTTCTGCTTCTTCGAGACACCATGGCAACCACTTTGGCACTAAGACTTGATCGTCTTTTCTTCCCACCTGTTCCAACGGTACCAACTGCTGTGTCTGATTGACTCCCATCATTATGTTCCAGTTTATACACCTCTCCACTCACACTTGTGCTCTTTGTGATGGTTCTCCCTGAAGTCCCCATCCGTCTGCCTTGCATTTTAGGAGTAAAGGTACTATATTTACAAAGTAAAAACATACATGTACATTTAAATTATGCTTATATTTAACAAAGTCTTCAAATCTAAAAAAAATCATAGTAAAATGTTATTGATTTTTTTTTCAGAGTACAATCTTGTTAAATATACTTTCAACTTATTTGATAAAAAATTACAATAATTTTCATATTCCTGAAACCCACATTTTTGTTCCGTTCCTAACTAAACGCAGTGTCCCAGTTTTCATTTATTTTTAAACATTTCTTATTACTGTTTTGTCTAACTTTGTCAAATCCCTCTTGCTAGTGCATTGGAATGAATGGGATTCTATGAGAGATGACCTTCAAAATGAAAGGTACCAGACTGCTACACAATGCTGACAGTCTATGTAATAATTTTTCTTACACACATAAAAATAGTTGTAATATCCAGAACCCCACCATGGTGAGATACAGAATAAGTACTGAACTTGCAGGACCTATGTTCGTGGCAGATCAAGACTCAGAAATATGCTAAAGTGATATTTCTGCAGACTTTGATAATATAAATCATGAATGGTTGATATTTCTGTGGAACATGATGGGCTTTCACGGAACTGATCTTAGTTTCATATTTTTCTGGTAGGGTGGTCTTTGATGAGTAGTGGCTCATCATTTCCCTGGGACCATCACTGCAGGGTACCATCTTCCCTGTTATCTTCCTTCCCATTTGAAGTACAAGCTACAGTGTGAGACCGTATTATGAAGATATGACATTGGATGACATCCATGTTTACTGATGATACACAGCTGTACCTCTAACTTAAGCCAAAAACTGAGACAATATGGGTGCAATCTAAGCATTTACTGGGAAATAAATCACAACTGAATTAGTTGACTTTGATCAAGTTTGGGGTTGCTAGTCCCTTTATGTCAAGGGAATGCAATCAGTTTAAAACAAAATTCTTTAATTTAATAGGGTTATGAAAAAATCAAACTTCCTGAAAACTGAAGTGTGAAAAACAATACATATCAGTAAGCCTATTTTCTTATTTGCACAAGTATCTGAGAGAGAGTTTTTTTAAAAATAAAATTAGTATGCAACCATTGGCAATGACAACTTTATCTCTCTAATCAAATATCTGATACCAAGGACATTCTCTTTGAGAACATCTTGTTTAATCTTGCATACATAAAGATAAATGCTCTAGGGAACTGTTCCATATTACCAAGAGGAGGATTTCTACTCAAATAATAAAGGTACAGAACATTTGGCAGCTACAACTTCTAGTGCCATAGAGATGCTTAATTTTAAAAGAAAAATCAAGGGGATATATTTCTATGAAAAACAAAGAAGAAAATGGCAGCTTGACCAAATTATAAGTTTTATTAAGCTTAAATATTTGTGCCTGTATGCTAAAGTAAATTAATTGGGTTGAACTAACAAATAGAATACAAAGTACTCCTAAGGTAGAGTGACATATTGCCCAATACAGACTGATGGTAGGAGGACTTCCATTACATATATATTTATAATGTGGAATGAATCTATTTATTGACAAGCACAGTATTTATCTTGTATGTCCCTCTTGTTAAACAGTATTAAGCAATCACTCACCAGGATTACACAAAAGGGACCAACAACAAAACACTTCAGACACTTGTCTGTCCATCTACTTGTCCATCTTGGTGTTCTGCTGTGATTTTTATAAACTGGACTTCAATATTACAGGGCTCCTCCAGGTCACTGAGCATGCTCAATCTGCATCAGGCAGTTTTTTTTGGGGGGGGGGGGAGGGTTACACCTAACACTTTTCCCTTTTCATTTAACTCTCAAACTAATCTACTTTGGCGCACTTAGGGCATCTCCTGAGTATGCAGAAATCAGAACCTTGTCTGTAGATGGTCCCACTTCACATACAAATGAATAGTCACTTGACTGCCTGAATTCAATATGAGTATACACATGAGTTCGCTATCACACAGAGATTACAAAGAAGAAGCCGGGATAATTATTCAAAGTCGGGAAGAACAAGCTTCTGCCTGAGAAGTAAAAATTTATTACTACCCTAGGCCCCCCCCCCTTAAAATAGAATCTTAGAATGTTAGAGTTGAAAGGCAGCTTGATGGCCATCTAGCCCAATCCTCTGCTCAGTACAGGTAACTACTGAAGCATCTCTGACAGGTGGACATTCAGCCTCTGCTTCAAGACCTCTAATGAGGGAGAGCTTGCTACTGCATTAAGCTGACTGCATAAAGCTACTAAATAAAGTCATCAGTTCCAGATGGCTCTTACAGTTAGGAAACTTCTTATTGTCTTGCCTAAATCTACTTCCCTGTAGCTCTGACATAGGGGTGGCACATGCCTCTGCACTGCCTGAATCTGCCACCAACTGCTGCCACTGCTCACAAGCACTCACTAGCAGTCCTCCTATGGGGGACCTGTGGGCTAATGAGGAGACACACTTATTATCCCCCCCTTCCCTGTGCAAAGCATGTGCCATGTAGCTTTCTTGGTCCATGCCTCTTCTGTTTCAAATGAACAGATGCAAGGGTGGAGCGGGAAGGCTGTGTGCAACAATCTTCATAAGTACAGAGAAGGGGCAGGCAGGCACCAAATTGCCTTTCGTTGCCAATTTGGTTCTTTGTAAGCACCAAATTGGTGGGGAGAAATGATTCAGAGCTGTGGAAGTGCTGAAGAGAGAAGGAGGTTGCCACTGCTGCAATCCTCTTCTGACTTGTTCCCAGTAAGTCAGAGGAGGATCAGAGTGCCCAGGGGAGCAGCAGACTGGAGAGGGTGGCAAACAGTTGGGCAGGGGACTCTTCCACTTAGTTCTCCCCTTCCAAGGGTGCCACCATGCAAATACTTCAGGTGGCCTCATGGTTGGGCAGTTTCTGTTCCAACTCATTGGTTTAGTTCCTCCCCTAAGGACCATGGAGACTAAGGGCCCAATCCTATTCAACTTTCCAGCACCAGTGCAGCTGCAATGCAGCCCCAAGGAAAGGGAACAAATGTTCCCATACCTTGAGGAGGGCTCTGCGACTGCCTTCCCACCACAGGATGCCCCACTGGCACAGCTGCACCAGCACTAGAAAATTGGACAGAGCCTTTAGTCCTCACCTTCTTCTGTGAGACAGAGCTTCAGAATCAGTAATGCCTCCAGTAGTGTGGAGGATGTATTGCTGGAAAGTCAAGCACAGGGTGAAACACAGGGAGAGCTATAGGAGACACTGTAAATGAGGAGTCAGGAAACCTGGCCCTGTGTTATCCAAAGTTCACTGCTCTCATTGCCTACAATAGCAGTCCATAATACCCAGGATGAAGAGCATAGTAACAAAGCAGCGCTAAAGGAACGAGCATTATGGGAAGATGACTCTCTCATATCATATTCTTTTCCAAGCTAAACATTCCAAGCTCTTTCAATCATTCCTCACATGATTTGGTTTCCAGACCCCTCACTGTCTTTGTTGCCCTCCTCTGAACCAGTTCCAGCTTGTCAATGCCCTTAAAATGTGATACTTGGAACTGGACACAATATTCCAAGTGAGGTCTGACTATGCAGAGTAGAATGGAATTATTACTTCTCATAAAAAGCAATTAGTGTGCAACAACTTAAATCAGTGGTAACATTCAGTCAGCACCTTATAACATTCACCATCACAACAGCCTTTGGGTAAAACTTTATTAAGACATTTTACAGATGGGAGCTAAGAGTGAAAGTTGGTGACTTGTAAAAGATCTCACAGTGAATCAGTGCTTAAGCTGGCATTTAGTCATCTGTGTCCTCCAATGTCCTATAGTGGGGGACTATTCTGAACAAAGCTTGTGAACTAACCAAGTATGACTCTTGAAAAAGGACTAATTCATATATAATAAGCATAGTGAACCCTTCTTATCCTCAGGTTTGGCACCTGTGGATTTGTCCTAATGCAGGTGCTGATCCACGCTGGAGGGCCTCACATGACCTCCTAGACACAACTGGAAGTCCCTTCCGGTCACGTCTGGGAGGTGTTAGAGGCTACAAGGCTGCAGTCCTGGTTGGATTACATGATGGATGAAATTCTGTAACTATATGTCCTACTATCCTAGTATCATTCAAACTGAGACTAAATTGATTTCTTTGGAGACTAAAACTAGGTTAATTAATTGAGATTGCAGTCAATTAATTAAACCCTCAATTAAAAAGGCAATGGCTGTTTGCTCAGGAGATGCTGAACTTGCTTTCTATTTCTAATTGTCACAGGAATTTTTCTCAATCTCCAACTCATATTAAAGCTCTAAATAACAACAAACAAACAACCCCAAAGCCCTTCAGCTAATTTTCGGCAGCACAGTTCACCAAGTCTCTCTTCAATTATTTAAATATTTTCAGCATGATATCCATCTCTCATTGTAATGGGGGTCTACGATAAAAGCACAGTTAAATATTCTGCTTCAATATGCACTATA
Source organism: Tiliqua scincoides (assembly GCF_035046505.1). Taxonomy (NCBI): domain Eukaryota; kingdom Metazoa; phylum Chordata; class Lepidosauria; order Squamata; family Scincidae; genus Tiliqua; species Tiliqua scincoides. The sequence goes on along the minus strand of NC_089821.1, from coordinate 177,550,070 downwards.
CTAATAATATGAATAAGAAGCCTAAGCCTATGCATGCACTTCTAAGTAAGTCTCACAGTATTCAATGGGGCTTACTCCCAGGTACATGTTTATAGGATTGCAGCCTAAAAGTCTCAAACTCTTATATTTGTTTGGTAGATGATAAACTGCAACCTTGCACTGAGTTTAAAGTACATGTAACCAATGAAATTACAGCATTATGCTGTAGTCCAGAACAGGGGTGCTCAAAGTTTTTGGCAGGAGGGCCACAACATCTCTCTGACACTGTGTTGGGGGCCAGAAAAAAAAAAATTAATTTACATTTCAAATTTGAATAAATTTACATAAATGAATATATTAGAGACTGAAAATGAATGAATTCAATCCAGTTTATGATTCCATTCACACTAATAAGGGGGGGAGATCTTCAAGTCGGTTTGATTCCATTGACCCTAATTGGGGGGGGGGGTCTTCATGCCAGTTTATGATCCCATTCACCCTAATAAGGGGGGGGAGATCCTCATGCTAGTTTATTATCCCATTAACTCTAATAAGAGGGGGAGATCTTCATGCCAGTTTATGATTCCATTCACACACACAAATGGAGGGGGGATCTTCCACACTTTCACACACATACACCCGCTTGCTTGCCTGCCCCCTCACCCTCCCTCCTTCCCTCCCTCGTTTGCCTGGGCGGTATGTGCTCCTGCCTGGCCGCCCACTCACCCGCATAGCTGCCTGCCTGCTCGCCCAGCTGCATGCCTGCCTGCCCACCTAACACCCCTTCCTCGCTAGCAAGGGTGGCATGTGCTGTTGCTGCTGCTGCCTGCCTGCCAGGCCGACCAGCCCTCCCTCTCTCGGAGACATGTGCTGGGGCTGGGCTGGTCTCCCCTCCCTCGCGCTGGATCTCTCTTTCTCCTGCACTCTCCTGGCTCAGGTTGCAGGAAGGGAGGGGAGCCAAGCCCACCTGAGCGGAGCCCAGCCCAGCCCATGGGCAAGGCAGGAAGAGACCAGCTGGCAAGTGCGCAGCGTCTTTTATAGTGGGAAGTAATGCGAGACCTGCAAGTCTCACGTTACCTTCCTACTATAAAAGGCCCTGCGCACACGCTGGGCTTGTCTTTCCTTCGCTGCTACTGAGCTCAGCGGCAGCAAGGGAAAGCAAGGCATGGAGCTCACGGGGTGGGGTGAGGGCCGAGTGTCCACTGGAGATGGGGGCGCCAACCTGGGGGCCGGATGGGGACCCGCAGCAGGCCGCAAGTGGCCCACGGGCCGGGGTTTGGGCACCCCTGGTCCAGAACACCAGGAGCACTTTGTGCACACATGGAATCCCTGATTTTCTTTAGTTTTAAAGGACATTGATTAATTTCATTAATTTCAAAGGACAACTTCACATGCACACAGCTGCCTCTTGGAAGGAGAAGCTGGGAAGACTACATGCAGAGGCATGGTGTTTTGGATCTTGGCTAATTAACTACGGCATTTCAGTTGTATTGATAGCCAGATAGGAACTGCTTAGAACAGTGGTTCTCAAACCCTTACAGAGTATCACTCCCTAAGTCTTTGTGGGGGAGGGGCAAGGGTAGCGACGCAGACCTGAAGATCACGTAGCAAATGGGGGTGAGGGGGAGTGCTTTCACTTATTGTGGGCTTCTGCAAGCAGCAGGAGGAATGGGAAGCCCCACACAGCCCTCCGCAGGGCTCCCCAAGACTTGGAATGGTTCAAAACAGTGCGCACAAACCACCTCCTGGTTGTGACGTGAAACTGAAAGTGATTAGTGTGTGCTGTTTCTGCACATTCCAAGCCTTGGGAAGCCCTGCAAAGGATTGCACAGGGCTTTCCACACCTCCTGCTGCTTGTAGAAGCCCAACGTAAGTGAAAGCACCCCCTTTCGCCCCCATTAGTGACACAATCCTGGGGATCATGTCGCTGCCTCCCCCCTTCCCCCACCCCTTAAAGCAGCTATTTTCAACCACTGTGCCGTGGCACACTGGTGTGCCGTGAGTGGTTCACAGGTGTACCACATAAATTTGGGAGAAGGTCATGTATTAGTAGGGCCAATGGGGGATGTGAGCCCCCCACTGGCAGCCTGGTGTGCCTTGTCAATTGTCAAAAACTTGTCTTGTCAGTGTGCTCTGAGATGAAAAAGGTTGAAAATCTCTGCCTTAAAGGGCTAGGGAAAGCTTTAAACGAACTGGTGGGTTATGACCCACCAGTTTGAGAACCACTGGCTTAGAAGGATCTTAATGGGATAAGGTCATCATTAGGTCATAAACTGAACTGCTTAAATAGCCAAGATCACACATGAAAGCACTGATTTAAAGTTAAACATTTCATGTAGTTTTTCTAATGGTGTACTTAAGTGGTGTGATCTGACTGACTTGGAAGTACATTAAAAGAATATATTACATTCTTTAACAGCTACCAAAATTGGACATTGTACAAAACCAATCTCATCAGTTCACTTTAATGTTGTGAAGATCACATTTAGATATGTAGGTCATTTATATACTATATATATATTATATATCATACACACACACACACACACACTTTAGACAAGAGTAATCAGTATGGTAAACTGCATAGTCTTGGTTTGAAAAAGGTCTATAAGTTGTACATAAAATTGTCACAAAAATGAAAACAAATATATTATTGATCAGCTACTTTCTAAATAAACTTACCTATGTACTCTATGAAAATACATCTTATTCTGTAATGGAAGTAGTCACAATCACCTTCGAAATAATAGTTTTTACTGCGGACTTTCCGGCATGTCAGTATCTTTAATAATTTTGTCCATTGTAGGTTACTGCTACTCCAAATATTTCTTCAGCACAATAAAAAGCCATCAGTAGGTTACTAATCCATGGTCATCCTATCATCAATACAGAAGTTTAATGACTCCAGTCTTTAGACCGAATCACTGATTATCACCAGTGTCAGTTGAAATGCTCTCTGCCTTCTCTGCCAAATAAAGAATCACATACTAATTCTGAGCCCCTAAGGGCCCTTTAGAAGGTAGCTCATGAATACTAATAACTTCAGAACATGTAGTACTCCTGGACCAAAGGGAAAGATAATCACTTCTTTTTAATGAGGACCATAATATTTCTAAAAATAAACTATGCACTGTTATTCAACGTGTGCCACATTTAAGTGTTACCTCACACTGTCCATAGTGAGATTTTTCGTTCACCTTACAAAAATCATTAGCTAAGAAAAATAATTAGCTTGGTGGACAAACCAGCTAAGGCTGCAATTCTAGGCAAACTTACATGAGATCAAGCCCCATTTAACTAGTTGACCTTACTTCTATATAAACATGCCTAGAATTAGGATGCAAGTAGAAATACTTCTTTAAACTGGTTAAATTTTCAGTGGGAGTAGATGTGATTTAATAACAGTTATTGTTATAAAATGTGTTATTACATTCATGGAAGCAATTCAAATGTCCAACAATAAAGTTTATTATTAATAAAAACTCAATCTTAGTGTTCTAGGGCAGGGCTTTCCAAACCTGGGGGCCAGATCTGAGATTTGGGGAAAGCCCTCCACTCCGTGAGCGGAGCTTACTGTTCCACCTCCATGCCAAGTGTACCATTTGGGCACCAGGACGCTCTGGGCAGTTGCATCTGCCCAGACGTCCTGTTGCACAGCCTTCCGGGATGCAGGGCAACAGACACAACTGTTCAGAGTGTCCCGGTGCCCAGATCTACTGAGAATAAACGTGGTGTGGAGGCAAAATGGTAAGCTCCAGTCTAAACAGGAACCACTTTTTTTTGACACACAGCAGTTGTGAGTTTGGCAACCACTGTCTAGGGGAACAAGCAAACAGTAAGCAACTTGAGAGCATCCTGTGAGGAGACTGTGGACATACTGCCATTGTAAAATTTCTTGTGCCAGAGGGCCCAGTGAACCCTGATGCTGATCATGGAGCTATCCCTCAGGTTGAAAGCAGGCAGACAAGGGTTGTGTATAGTAGAAAATAATTTCAACCCAATTTTCTCACATTCTGAAGGTCAAGGTACACATTGCATTAAACACATAATTTAGTTCTGTAAATGCATTGTTTTCATTGTAAAAAAACAACCATGTGGTGGCAAGGATCAGAACTCTGGCATTGGAGAGTTAAATTTTGGGAAGGGGTAGGGAGGGGGTGAGTTTTGTGCTGCTAAAACCAAATAAAGGAATATGTAGGGTGATTTAAGTTTAGGTTCACCTTTGGTTTAGGGTCAACAAGAGATCTTGCAGAAGTTGCAGTTTAGTTGTTAAAACTTGCTGTTGATATACAAGAATGAATTAGCTGAGATTACTATAAACTGTGTGTCTGGCGAGCTGCAGATTTTTTCATGGCTCATCATCAAATTCCATCTTTGCATCTCATTATGGCCCACATAGAAATGCACAGGGTGGGATTTTATGATACATTTTTTTTTCTAACCAATACTGGATTGTTAATTTCTCATATTGCCAAATGTTCTCTTTTGTCTAGTATTCATACGAAGTATTTTTTTCAGCAAGATTTAAAGGGGAAAAGTGTGTTTTCAGAAGCATTACAATGTGGAGTCTAAATGTCTAATGAGAGGTGTTGGAAGATATAAAAATAGATTTTTTTGAATCAGGTCCTACAATAAATACATTTCATGTTCTACTTATTTTCAAAATTTATGTCCAGTGTTCTTTATCTTTGCAAATTTTTGTACCAGGATGACTATCACTTTAAAATAATGTAGACCCTCTGATGAATGCCCTGCTTTTTCCCAAGGGAAACAGGAAGTGATATTTTTATGCCATATAAGGCATTCTTAGGCCTGGGGAAGCCCTCTTGGGAAACCGGAAGTAGCTTTTTTTTTTTTTTTGCCAAAAATAGTCATTCTGAAGCTGCAAAGGCAGCAGGCTTCAGAAAGTCCTCTGGAAGCAATCAGAGCATAGCTTTGGACTCCTCCAGAAGGCTCAGGTGGGGCCAAATCTGGCTCCATGCGGTTCTGAGGGAAAAATCTGCGAGTATGGAGGCCAGGGCCTAGGAGAGGAGGGTAAAGCAGGTAATTTGTACCCGGGCCCAGGGTCAAAAGGGGGGCCCAGGAGCCAAAGGAGGGGGTCCAGAAATTTCCTGGGATCTTACGTTTTCCTATCTACTCAGACTTGTTGCCTGCATGGAATGCTGGGGACACTACTGATGCCACATGGGTTGGTAGACCTGGGCGCCAAAGACTTTTCAGCTGTCTCTGACCTCCCCCACACTGTTTTGCCCCTCCCTGCCCCTATTTCTGCTCGCCCATCACCACCCTCCCCCACTCTGTTTCACCCCTCTCCTTTTGTAAAGGGGTCCAAAAGAAACTTTGTACTCCCTGATAAAATTACTCTCAGAGACCCTGATGGAGGCCCCACCTGTATCATCATTAAATGCATGACAGGAAGGGTAAGGGGCCAAATGGCTAACCACTATCTTGGGACTCAGGAAGAAGAAGCATCAATTTCACAGATAGTTATCAGCACTAAACAAAATTACTTTGCTAATACTGATTTCCAAAATCCTTCATATTCTATATACCTGTTATTAGGCCCAAAGTGTTGGTAATGAAGGGAAGCAGTTTTTGAAACTGAACAGAAGTCTTTCGTCCTGCACATTATAAGTCCACTACCTCACTTCCTTAGCTGTGTTGGTCCAATCAGGAGTTACATCTGAACTACTCTGAACAATGCAAACCCCATACCTAAAATTCAATGAGCTAATCTACAGTAAACAGGCACAGCATATACAGAGAGGCAGGCACACAGGCACTCACACATGCACAAGCACACACCTCTATAATTGCATGCCAATATTTTTTTAATGGTTGTCAGGAATGAAAAGGTGACAAAAATTATGGATGAAGTGAAGGATGGCTAATCTATGTTTCTGTGTAGAATTCTACTGACATTTAGGACACACTGGTGTAAAAGAACTATTTTGGGAAAACGCCGATCACTGTACAGTATATACAAAGTTCCTAAAATATCAGATAACAAGAAAATAAACTTGACATAATGAAGACATCTTTTTCCTGCTTATATATGTCATAATAACCAGCAATGCATAAACATCAGCTAGCCAGAGAATCATCCAGGGCCCCAGGCTATTGAAATCAGGATGAATAGGATACCAGGGGAAACACAGAAGTGAAGGAAGCCAACCTTTACCTCACATCAGCAACAGTATGCCTTCTCCTTTTCTTGTCTTCCATATTCATTTTTTTGTCACTGTGCCCCGTCTTGTCATCTAATTCCCATGATATCCTTCTTTCTTTTTTGCCATCAGTTTTGCAGATCTCTAAGGACTTTGACCTTTCCATAGTCACAACATGCAGGCATGCAAAATTAAATGCAGACAACTCAAAATGAAAATAAGGAACTACAGGTACTAACTCTATAATCACATCACATACCTAAACAGTAAAAAAAGAAATAAGAAAAAAAGGGCAAAGAAATAACTTTGGATTTCAAAAAGAAATGCTACCTGGATAAGTACAAAAACCTTAGTTTGCTACTTGTAAGAAATAATTTGTTATTTTTTATTTCAAGGTTTCGCTACGGAGGTTGATTGATTACACAGGCCTACAAAATTGAGGGTCAGAAAAGTTTTCCCCAGACTTTATGGTGGTTTAATATTAATTTGGGGTGCCGATTCCAAAAATGGCATCCGTTTTGCCCTATCACGTTGTTAGGATGCCGTCCTTCCCGCCAGACCTAGACTTACCTTGCAAGGCGGCCAAGGAGACAAAAGGGGAAGGCAGCTTGGCCAGGCAAGAGGGAGAGCTGCCTGGCTCAGGCATGTCTGCCCGACAGCCTCCCACATCCCCAGCATGTGGGGAGGAACCTTCTGGCAGGGCACCTCTCCCTGACTGGAGCATCTGGTGTTGGGGAGAAGCTGGGAGGCCAGAAGGACCTGACCCAGTAAGAGGTCAGGAAGGAGGGAAAGACAGGGAAGGTAACACCAGGAAGAGAGGCCCTGGGCGGGGTCTCTTTTATGCCCTTCCCAGTAAGGAAGGGGCTGGTCTGGAGGAGGAAGCAGCCTATATAACTGACAGGAGGCCCATGATGAGGGCACAAAGCCAGGACGGGAGAGGCAGGAGGCTGTGTCTCCAACAGCTCCCGCCAAGGACTCAGTCTCAAGGGCTATGCCAGGGAGGAGGACCAGGGTGATTTAAACCCCTCCCCCTGAGCCAACCTGAGGCCTCCTGAAAGGCTTCAGACAGGGACCTTCTCCAAGCAGAAGCTACCTTCTCCCCCAGCCTGCCTGACACCCCTACACACGTCTACACACGTTTTGGAGATACAGTATAGCCTCATTAGTGAATGGATCAAGCAGTTTCCTCATGAGGAAGTCATGGTGTAGGCTTCCTCATGAGGAAGCTGCTTGAACCATTCACTAAAGAGGCTATGCCACGTCTCCAAAACTAGGCGCGATAGGGCAAAACAGATGCCGTTTTTGGAATCGGCACCCCAAATATACCCAGGAATTGGTGTAACGTTTAAGGAAGCAAAATGTGTGTTGGTCTGTGTCATCACTGTGCAATAAAAATGTATTGTTCAGTTTTAATAATTAATTAATTAATTAATTAATTAATTAATTAATTAATTAATTAATTAATTAAGGATTTGCCAATCAGCCACAAGACTGACAACTATTCAAAAGTAGTTAAATTCCTTAGAAGCAGAGTAAGAATTTATCTGAAACAATTGGCTATGTTGTTCGGTACATTTTTTAGAGATAAACAGCTCAGTATCTCTCATGCTAACACTGTCATTCTTATGCATATAGGAAGAGCCTGCTTGATAAAGATATAAAAATAATTAACTTTTTAAAAATACCACAACAATAAGACCATTTCTGAATGTAGAAATTCTTTTTTCAGAACTGAGAAATGCTATTATATTATCAAAATCTTGATACGCAAGGTATAGGTGCATTTTTAAAATTGGCATTTATAGATAAACCACAAGAAAAGCATTGCATCTGTATTTCAAGATACACTCCAGACTTATTTAATCCCTTTCAGTCTTGAAAGAGAACTATCACTGATAAAGCAGAACCTTTTTCTGACACTTTCAATATATTTCTATAAGGGAATCACCCTTTGATCTTTCTATATTAACTTTACTCTAAAGTTATGAGCAATAACCTACAATTCATTACATTGGAGAAGTTCCTATAGTGCCTATGAAGCCCCAATGAGATCAGGAGCCTCAATGGATCCAGTGCTTGTGTTTGAGGGGTGGGAGGCATGAGCACTCCCTTATCTCCAGAGCTCAGGACAACCAGGTGGGTAGACAGGAGCTCCCAGTTGAGATTATGGGCTCTGTGGCCATTTGCTGGGCAAGTAAATCTGGCTCTCGCCTGGACTTGGTGCCCAGATTTACCTAAGAGGTAGACCTGGGCTCCTGGTTGAGCTTATGGCCTCCGTGGCCATTTGCGGGGTGGGTAGACCTGGGCTTCCTCCTGGACATGGAGCCCAGATCTATCTGCCATTCCAACTGAGCTTCATCAGTCACCAATGCCCTGCCCAGTAGGCATTCCCCTGGCTCCTGACTTTCTTCCCTACCGGTGTGACAGTTTGGGGGTGGGTCATACACCCATGGCCCCCCCTTGGACCTGCCCATGAATGAAACACTACTGAGGTGAGCTAGTTAAACCCCAAAATTACTGGTTGTAGCATAAAAATGTGACAATAACAGGGTTCATAACTAGATGAATTAGCCTAACGGCATGATCAATTGTGCTGCTTCATTTACTTGAATCATTTCCTCAGACCTCTACCTATGCTGATGAGTCTCAGGGGGTGGTTTGGGGCAGGGAAAAGGAGATAGGGTCTCAGCGTGTGCAGCTGATGTCAGATCCTCTCCCTCCTGCTCCTTAATCATCCCCTACCCAGCCCACTTCCCATCCTGAACTGCCCTTGATTCCCAAATTGTCTCCAACCCCTCCTACGATGGCAGGGCATCACAACTGTGGGACCTCTCACATTTGCACTGGTGGCCACAATGCGCACAACAGCAGTGTAGCTTTCATGCCGTTGGTTTGGGACTGATGGTGGCAGAGATCATGAGATCTGCCACCTTAAGCCCCAGTTAAAATGGGCCTGTAAACCTCTCTCCCAGCGTCTTCAAGTTCCCATAAAAGCAGTATGTTCAGATTTGTTCTTAGCAATAGTTGCATGATGCTCCAACATTTTTTTTCCTTTGGTCCTAACACTACATTAGAACAGAGGGGAGCAGAAAAATAGAATATTGTTGGTCTGCATCCCATACTTAACAGTGAGTTAAGACAATAGCACTCTTCTATGGGAGACTGCCTGGGAATACCGGGTGCTGTAGGCTTATACCATAGTCTTTCGAGACTGAAGGTTGCCAACCAACTCTTCTAATAAGTAGGAGGAGATTTGAAATGTTGCAACACCTTTTTCACTAACCTTTATTCAGCGTGTCACAAGCTTTTATGTGAATTTTACTAGCTTCAACAAGAGATAAAACACTTTTGATTTTAGTGCTATTAGCTCAGCTGTTGAACAGCTTCCTCATTCTCTTTCACTGGTTCTCAATAGCTGAACATGCAAATTTCAACATGAAAATCTCAGCTCTACTAGGATAGCCCCCTCCCCCACTTTTGGGACAGGCAACAGTGGTGGCAGGAAAATAGTCCCAATAGTCCCTTCATGGGAGAAGCATGGATAGGTAGCTGCAGCTTACAGGAGAACTGAGAACACCCATGGCTGACAATTAACCATGCTTTCATGCCCTCCCTAACCACTGGCTGAGTTGATTTGATGTCCTAAAAGTTAGAGATGTAGCATTTCAATGAAATGTGTTGCCTTCTATTAGACACATTCCTGCCTTGGAATGCCTCTGTGGTAGTTGCCACCTTTGGTGGCATTCTGGTGATGTAATGACATAATGACATAATTACCCCCTTATGGGCACTCACATTGGTTAAAAGGGAAAAAGTCTGCCTCCTTTTTGTGATTTTTGGGTTGCTTTGAGCCTAGTCATCACACACTCTCACCCGGGAGTATCAAAAACACAAAGGCGAGAGCATGCAGTGGCTAGGCCCAAAGCAGCCTGAAAATTGCTGAAGGGAAGTTTGGACAATGTCATGTTGTTCCCTGCAAGTATCACACCCAGGGTGGCCCACTTCCATTGCTTCTACCCTGCGATGCTACCGCTACTATCACTGTCAGTCTTTAGGTCAAAGGCTTAGGATATTACGATAAAGTATTTCATATGAACCTAAAAAATTAAGCTGTGCTATAATACAATTTCAGGTGCAATTTACAAATTTGATACTGAACCCCTAAATCCAGATGGAGTTTTGCTATTGATTTAAATGAGAGGACGTTGGAGCACTGAGTATGTTATAGCTTATTGCAGTTTTGATGGTACTTATCCCCAAATGACTTTTGCAAAATTGAAACTGAGTCAACTAGTACTCTTTCTGTCAGAGCAAGGATGGGATTCCAGTCTGTTCTATTGGCTTATTTCATTTTTGACATCTAGATCTTGGATAACCTTTCAGTTTTCCATGCCCCCTTGTCATCATAGTAACACTGGATAGATTCAGAAAACCATCTGAGCTGGCAATTTATGAGATGGATTTTTATGGGAAGATTAAGGCTCACCATGTCTTGGAAACATAGTATTTTGGTTTCATCAAATGATTATGAGCCTTGACCTTGCTATGTGTGTGAGGTAAGAGTGTGTCTCATGATATATCAGAATATATCAGAATATTGGAATAGTCAGACATCACATGCACATGCACAATCATTTTATGTTGGGTCTGCTATCTTATAGACCAGGGGTGTCCAAACATTTTGGCAGGAGGGCCACATCATCTCTCTGACACTGTGTTGGGGGCCGGGGGAAAAAAGAATTAATTTACATTTAAAATTTGAATAAATTTACATAAATGAATATACTAGAGATGGAACTTATATGAATGAATGAAGGTCTTGCAGTAGCTCAAGGCCTATAATAGGCCTTGCACAAAGCAAGGCCAGCCTTTCCTTCGCTGCCACTGCTGCATCACAGGCATGAAACAGCAAGCAGTGGAGGAAGCCCTCGTCCCACAGCTCAGGTGAGAGGTCGAACAGTTGTCCTCACACTGAGAGCAGTTGCATCAGATCAGCACGGGCTCCAGCAAGTCTCCGGAGGGCCAGAGGCTCATTGGAGACTAGGGCTCCCTGCTGCTGGATTGGAAGCCCCCGAGGGCCACAAGTGGCCCCCGGGCCAGGGTTTGGGCACTCCTATTATAGACCAATCCTAAAGGCAGTGCTGCTGCTGGGTGCAGCAGTGCCAAAGCTGCACCCTGCAGCACCACAGCAGCCACTGGAGGTCTCCTCAGGGAAAGGGAACTTTTGTCCCCTTCCCCTGGGAAAAGCTTCAAGCCCCACAATGGGGCTTCTCAAGCCTGTGCCACCAATTTTGTCAGTGCAAACTTGAGAGACTCTGTGTCGGGCCGGAAGACCCAACACAGAGTTCAGGATCTGGCAGAGCAGAGCTCCACCACTCCTGCCCCCCTACTGACCCACCCTCCCCCGCCCCAGTACACACACCCCCATCCTGAAGCCCTCACCGCCACTCAGAGCTCTTATCTAGCTCCTACCTGACTGGTGCCAGGCCAGCACCAGTGCTGGCACAGGGTGTTGCAAGTGTGTCAAAAGCACGTTTGCAACACCCAGTGCTGGTGCTAGAGGTCAGCGCCGCTGTGGCCTAGCTCAGGATTGGACCCTTAGTCAACATTTCCAGTGGTCTTTTGAATAATATACTTACTCTGAATTGAGTTTTCAAGTTATGATAGTGAGCAATAGTACGGAAATGGGCACACTAAGAACTTTTATCAGCACTCCAGTTGATTAAGGGCATAATAAGTCATGAAGCAGCATAAAAAACCTTTCTAGGATGCTCCAGCACATATTGAGATTATGGTTAATCACATCCTGGAAAATCTTCAAAAGCATATAAATTTAGGAGCCAGAAGGCCAACACCTCAGTATATGGTGAATATATACTGGGAAAAAATCACAAGACTTGCCACAACATGAAAAAAAAATCTCTCAATTACTCTATAAAATAGTGAGGGTCCAATCCTATGGTCCACACTGTGCCTCCACGGTGCGGACCACAGTCGCAAATGTGTCTTAAGGCACGTTTGTGGGCTTACTGCTGGGCTCCCGCTGGAGGTGGCTCAGCTCTGGCCAGTGCTGAGTGTGGGAGGAGGACCCACGGAGCTCTGCTCCGCAGGATCCTCAGCGCTCGTGGAGGCTGCGTGCCTTACACAAGCACCTTTACTTTAGCTGTGCCCAAAGGGCGCCACTAAAGAGAGTAACACCACTGCAGGGCTGCCTCCCTTACCCGGGGGAAGGGGACAAATGTTCCCTACTCCCGAGGTGCCTCCCGCGATAGTGCGGGAGGCGCTGGATGTGGTGGCAGCCCTTGTGGTGCTGCCGAGCGGGGACACCCCAGACAGCTCAGGATTGGGCTGCCCCTTAGGATTGGGCTGTAAATTCATTCTGCTCATATGTAAGGCTAGTTCTGATGGAGATAGTAAGAGGTTTAACAAGACATTAGGATGTGTACCATGATTGTACAGGATACATGTAGCATATATATTATCATTCTCATACAATTGTGGCCCCTTTCTGTTCTGGGAACCAGGACAACTGAACAGTATTTCTGCTATTAGGAGCAATCTCCATGAATGGAAGGAGTGTTCTCCTCATGCAAGAGATTCATGCCCAAGTGGAATGGATTCTTGCATGAATGGAACAGTCCTTCTGTTCATGGAGAGAGCTCCCAACAGAAAAAAAAAAAAACACTAGTCAGCATGATACCCATAGCTTCTGCCCAGGCTTTGCAACCCTTGTTATCACTATTATTGGAGAACAACTTGAAGATGGCTTAGAGGTCCTTTAAATGTTACCTCAGCTATGTGGCAGCTACTTTTCCGTAAGTGGCTCCCATGTGGCTGGTATAATGTTTAAATGACCCAGCTACAAAAGTGGTAGTCAAGTGTGGGAGCCCAACTATAGAATCTGCATTTTGCTGGAAGGGATAACCCTGTTCCATGGGAAAGGCCCCTGGATTTCTCATTTAAACATTACTTCAGTCACATGAAAGCCACTCATGGGAACGTGTTCTCATGCAGCTAAGGTAACTTTTAAAAGCCCAAAAATGTGCCACAAAAGGGGGAAAATGTAGTATCTCCTGAAATAATATAAGATTTTGTAATGCATGTTTACAAAAAAATAGAGGTATGCATTTGATTAATGATAAAGGAACAATTGGATCAAACTGAGCCCATTCAGTTCAACTTTCATTGTGATGAACCAAATATAATGTGCAACACATGGATGTGCATGGTGTTCATTTTTGGAACCCCATTCACCCCATTTTGGAATACCCATTCAGCACTGGGTATGTGTATGGTTGCTTCCCTAGTGCAGTGGAACCAGAGATTCTCTGTGTGCTGTTTTGTGGCAGCTCCCATTTTATTTTCCTCACAGTGCCCCAGACACAACATTGGCACAGAGCATTTGGAGAGAACAATATTATGTGCCACAGACACACAGAGACCTTCAATGGCAGCTGCCATTTTTTCCCTTGGAGTGCCCTGGATTGAAATTGCATCTGGAAATGTGTGGGAAAATGAGATGGTGACTACAAGGAGGCAACTGCACAGAGAACCTTTGTTGCCCACTGAAGCCACCAGTAACACTGAAAGCCAGGAAAATAAGAAAAACACAAAAAAAGCAAAAAGACAAATGGGAGAAATGAAGCAAAGGATGAATGAGTAACTAAACAAAAACATTGCAAAATGAATAACTACCATAGGTACTTGCCTACAGGGCAAGATATTTTTGCCAATAAATCACCTCGCCTTATCTCTGAGGTCACTGGGCAGAGCTTTTCAACTTTTCAAGCAGCACCAGCAAGGAAGAGATAATTAGAGGCCCTTAATCTCCAAGGCAACCAAGGCTGGAAAGCTGCAGCCAAAGTTAACCTTTTCACTGCTCCTGAGACTTCCACTGAATTGAAGCCAGCCTCTTTCTCTAAGTTTACTGATCCTGCTGCAGTCTTGTTCTGTTTTGCAAATGCTTGCATTTTGCAGAGGTCGGTTTTTTAAAACACCAGGATGTCATCCTTGTTTCCATTTGAAACAAAGACCCAGGCTACAATTCAATGCATCATTACTTAAGAATTACACCCAGGGAAAGCAATGGGTCTCCTTCTGAGTAAATAGGGTTGCAACTATGTGGAGCTGCACTTACAGTAATACCTTGTTGCTTGTCTCTCTGCTGTGAATTGAATTGCACACTCCCAGTTATGTGTTATGTTATATGTTGAGCCTCTGGCTTAACACACCAGGCACCTTAAAGAAGGATTTGATTCATGGTTCTCCTGCAGTGCTTCCCATCCTTTTTTGCTTGCATACCCCTTGGCAGCTCATTTCCATACATTTTACCCCTCATATTAGCTAAATGTTAGTAATTAATATTAATATAAGCCCTCATCTCTGCCATATGAAAACCCATACTTCATGTATTCATCACAGTATTTTCTCTTTTTGTCTGTTTGAAGAACAGAAGACTATGCCTTTGCACTGTTTTGCACCAGAAATGTCCTGAGAAATTCTTGGTGATTGATCGCTTTCCATATTATGTTTCAGCATTTTTACTGTGCTGGTTTTCAATCACTGATTCATACATGAATTGATCACCAAAAATTAGCTATTGGTGGGGCTTTCACAGTCAACTAGCTACCTCCATTCCAGCCTTGCTGGCCCTGCAAGGCATTCTGGAGCACTACTTGCCTTTTTCTGCGATTACAGGTTATGCCTCGTTATCCACTGGGGTTCCGTTCCAGAACCCTCAGTGGATTAAAAAATAATAATAATCAGTGGCTACCAAAGCAATGGAAAAATAACTTAAAAGACCCACTTCTGGGTATCTCGCTCCTCCATTGTCACCCCAGAATGCATTGGTATAGACACTATACTGCATGCAGCCACTAGATGGAGTACATAATGGAATTGATTGGAATGAAATTATAATTATTTAACAGCATGAAGGTGGGAAATTGGATTTTGGTGCTTTTTTTCCTTCTTACAAGGCATTTAAAAGTGGTCCTCAGTGTCAGTGGCAAGTCATATCAGTGGATAACAAGGCATGACCTGTATTCAATTCTTTTCCAAGGATCCCTAAAGGTCCTGTTGAGTGCCCTTGAGGGTACATGTACCCCAGATTGGGAACCACTGTTCTTACAAAAAGGTTGTGAAGACCAGAATTAAAAAAGTTAAAGAATAAAAAAGTATCTTATGATCTTGCACTATGTTTTTAATAAATTAGAGACTGTACAGTTCTTAGGTAACAATTACTGGGAGGCTATTTTTCAGGATATGCCATCAGGTAAAATCAGACAAAATTATAGTCAGACACCTCCCTAAGTGTAACCCCCAACTTATCAGGGGGTCATAGAAAATTCCATGATTTTGTCTCCAAAACCTGCCCTTGACTTATCTGTGAGACCGCTTACAGACGAGTATCTATGGTAAATGAAAGCTTTTGAGTTAAATTAACAATGAAATGAAACTATATTCTTGCACACCTCTAACAAATGTTCATATGGTTAACTGAACTGTGTCACAGTTCAACTTGCCTAGAGTAATTTCAAACCCTATCACCTGCATTACAAGAAAAGGCTTGAAATTGTGGTAGTATTTTGCTATTGAGAAATACCTTTTAAAGACAAACTTAAGATTCCTAGCAGCATTCTTGAAACATTTATTTCCAGAGTTTGTTTCATAAAGTTGTCCTACAGATGTATCCAACCACATTCAACCTTCTCTACGTGATACATGCCATAGTTATTTTATTGCTATATGGGTTTATAACTATAAACTACATGAAAGCTTTGGTCCTAGCTGACAAAATACTTAATGCTGCTCAGATTCAGTTTTCCTGGTTTTGGAAGGTTAAAAGAATTCAAAGTTTGCTTTGATTTTGTTTTTGTTTTTTGCAGCTGGGAATTGTTATTTTCTATATATTATAGAAAAATACATACAGCTGCAACTGTCAAATTTCAGTCCAAAAGAATTGATTGTTTTAAAACTCTACCGCAAACTCACCTGATTCTGCCCCTGGGGCGCTCAGATTGCTCTGACATAAAGCTTGTGCTGCTGAGGCGTGAGGCACTGCTGGTGCGGGAAATGGCGGACACATCACTGACATCACTATCTGATGATTTGGCTGAGATGTTATCACAACTTCTGTACTGATCTGTTTGTATGTTATACTAAAGATTAAAAGAGAAGTGTATGAGTGGGAGTGTCAAAGAAATAGACCCATAATATTACAAATAACAGTTGTAACACTGATAACCTGAGAGAACTTTCATAAGTTTTAGAAGTACTGTATATCAAAAAGGAACAGACAATTTCATGTGGTCTTGCTATTTCAGAGAATAGCTTTGAGAAAGCAGAGCAACAAATGACTTTTAAAAAGTGAAATACACTGACTTCTCTGTCAATGTTTGTAATTCCTTCCATATACTTTTGTCCTCACAAAGGACTCCTATGAAATTTCTGTGTCGTCAAGTAATACTGTGTAAGCAGAACCACAAAATTTCTATTATCACTAACAGCATGACCTGGTATGTTTTAACTTCAGCTGAAAACACCATCCTTTAAGTATTCTGAGAAATTTCATGGATGTCATTAATTCAAGATATACAACTCAGGAATTTTAAACTGTGGTGACATTTGTTTTAGGGTTCCCCCCCTCCCAATATAAAGCTGTTTCCAGGCACAGATTTTTCTGAGTGACAGAATAGGCTGAATTAACTGGCTTGATGCCTACAATTCACATGGGAACTGTGCTGAAGACTACAAGTTAGCAGAATTGATACAGGTGACCCAGCAAGTGTGGTGCAAAACCAGTGTCAGTAGCACCAAATTCTAGTTTGAATTGGTATTATTGTAAAGTTACCTCCATTTCCTGGTTGGCACTATTATCCCTGGGGAAAACCATCATTTCATATCTTCTTAAATATGAAGAGTTCATACTATTTCATATAATTCTATGGCCAATTCTATGCTTGGGATCATGAGAAAAGGTATTGAGAACAAAACGGCTAATGCCATTGTACAAAACAACGGTAAGGTCACATCTGGAGTATTGTGTCCAGTTCTGGTCGCCACATCTCAAACAGGACATAGTGGAAATGGAAAAGGTGCAAAAGAGAGCGACTAAGATGATTACTGGGCTGGGGCACCTTCCTTATGATGAAAGGCTACGGTGTTTGGGCCTCTTCAGCCTAGAAAAGAGACGCCTGAGGGGGGACATGATTGAGACATACAAAATTATGCATGGGAAGAATAAAGTGGATAGGGAGATGCTCTTTTCCCTCTCGCATAACACCAGAACCAGGGGACATCCACTAAAATTGAGTGTTGGGAGGGTTAGGACAGACAAAAGAAAATATTTCTTTACTCAGCATGTGGTTGGTCTGTGGAACTCCTTGCTGCAAGATGTGGTGACGGCATCTGGCCTGGATGGCTTTAAAAGGGGATTGGACAAGTTTCTGGAGGAAAAATCCATTACGGGTTACAAGTCATGAAGTGTATGTGCAACCTCCTGATTTTAGAAATGGGCTATGTCAGAATGCCAGATGCAAGGGAAGGCACCAGGATGCAGGTCTCTTGTTATCCGGTGTGCTTCCTGGGGCATTTGCTGGGCCACTGTGAGATACAGGAAACTGGACTAGATGGGCCTATGGCCTGATCCAGTGGGGCAGTTTTTATGTTCTTATGTTCTTATGATTTCAGAATAACCTGCTTGTCTGGGATTAAGTTGGTGACCAGGTTTTTTTTTATTAAAGAGGCTGAAGCCATCCATTCATCTTACATCCCAATTTGGAAAGCAGTCTGTAATCCAGTGTGGCACTTTTTGAAGCCTGTAAACACATACTAAGATTCTCCAAATCCTGCAATGATTTCAAGAAGTCAAAAGAATTTGTCACCATAGTATATTCTGTGACTCTTTCTTATTCCCCCATTCAAATTCTATTTCAGATCCCAAACACTGGGGGAAAAAAATCTGACCTAAGAAAAGTAGGGTTACTATTTAATGTGTTTACTTTAGTCAGATTATGGAGTAAATTTAATTTTCTTAAATTATTTAAACTTTGGGAATTTTAGGAGTCTTTCCAATCCTATCCAAATTTCCAGCACTAGTGCAGCCACAATGCAGCTCTGATATAAGAGAACAAATGTTCCCATATCTTGAAGAGGCCTCTGTGACTGTCTTCCCGCCACAGGATGTAGTGCACACCCCATTGGCACGGCTGCACCAGCACTGGATAACCAGATAGGATTGGGTCCTTAGTTCTACCGTTTTAATAATTTCCTTCAGAATAAAAAGAAATCCAGAATGCCAGTTAAACCCATGTGCTTTTAGAAAATGAAAAGACTGATATAAAAGTTAGGAAAGGGTATAGGACAAAATCTGGCAACATACTAAGGCTTTCCTGGTTGGTATAGCTATCTTTAAAATTAAAATATGAGACCTATTTTTAAGCAACATTAGGTTTTGCATTCAAAGATCCTAGACACCCCCTTGACATGGCAGGACTGTATTTCGCATTCCATGCAGCTGCAGAAAAGTCTATACAGGAACCACAAAAAGGACTATAAAATCTCGATGAGAAGAGCATGAAAGACACTGCTGATTGGTGCAGTTGGAAAAATCAGCAATGGCAGAACATGCGAAAAGAACAGGCCACCCGATCAGGTTTGAGCAGACACAAGCTTTATCCAGGAATCAATAATACCATACCCAGATATGAAATGAAATCCAGAAACACCATCAAAATATGAATACGAAGGAAGAAAATTAAGTATAGGTAATGCTAGGCTTCCTGCATTAAAAGGTACAAGAGTTTTGTACTTTAAAAACACAGGGGAGCAGAGGATGTTAGAATGGTCAGATACCCCTTTAAAATCCCAATGAGTGAGTGGAAAGCAGGGCTTTTCAAAATGGGGCATCGTGACGCCCCAGCCTGTGGGCCCTGGCCACTGACTAGATTGGGACTTACTTCTGAGTAGGCAGGCATAGGACTGGGCTGTCAAGTTACAATCCTCTCCACACTTTCCTGGGAGTAAGCCCCACTGACTACAATGGGGCTTACTTCTGAGTAGAAATGCATAGAACTGGACTCTTAAAAGCTCAGCATCCCACCTGTGAAAGAATGGGGGACAGCTGGCAAGGGGGAGGGCTGAGTATGGAGCAGAGGAGGGGGAGGCTATTGAGAGCAGCTGCCTTAGTTTCCTTGCATCCCCAAGTGTCAGGCTGCAGTGTATTTGCGTAACTCTATGCAATTTAGCACAACGCGTTTTTCCTTAATCGCGGCGGGTCATGGAACGGAACGCACGCACATAAATAGGCTCCACCTGTAGTCATAATCTCCAATGCCATATTCCTGTAATTATGATCACAATGAGAATTTTTTCAAGGAAAATTGAGGAAACATCTATTAAATAATGCTCAAATGCATCAGCTTATGAATTGACTGTAATGTGCGCTGCCAATCTCAGCCACTGTCAAAGGTACTTAAGGTTTGCAATGTTCATTGATAATGGCTGAGATTAGCAGTGCTTAGTAGAGTCAATAAGTTAGCAGATACATTTGACCGAAGCTTATGGGTATTACACAAAGAGATTTCACTGAAAACTACTCGACTCCCAATAACTGCTTTTCTTTCATGGATGCAGCAATTCTTGTGAGGTGTGTATGTGTGTATAAATCATCATTCCTTTTTTTTTTTTTTATTCATATTACATTCATACCAGGTGATCCTAAACAAAAAACAATGCGAATACATTAGGACAAATTTAGTCCAGTGCGATGATTGTTTGAAACAGAAACACTTGCCAGTAGAAACAGGTTTCCCCTTTGTTTCGTGACAGTATCTGTGGGAGAGGGATATTTCTGGAGGCCATGGGAAGAGGCAGCCTGCTTTGGCTTCAAACAGTGAGGCTTAGTGGCTTGACCAAAGTATCATGGGAGCAGAGACTTGGTTCTGTGCTCTTGCCAGGGAACTGGGCCTATACAAGATCTGTTTCTATCTGACCTCTTGTTATCCGGTATGCTTCCTGGGGCATTTGCTGGGCCACTGTGAGATACAGGAAGCTGGACTAGATGGGCCTATGGCCCGATCCAGTGGGGCTGTTCTTATGTTCCAGTAAAGCCCTGTTTGGTACATAGATTTCTCATCTCAGGCTATTGTTCCTTCGTCCTTCTTCTACTCAGAATTCTTTTCTAGCTAGATAGCAAGCATGTAAGATCTCTCTCTCTCTCCCTCCCCCCCATCCAAGTATGGAGCTCCTTTGTAAAACATACAGAATTTCCTTTGATATATAATCTAAGGCTGTGTTTCTCACACTGTGGTTTGGAACCCACTAGGTGGGTCACAAGCCAATTTCATGTGGGTCCCCATTCATTTCATTTCAATATTTTGTTTTTAATGTATTAGACCTGATGCTACTATGGTATGTGACTGCATCTGGAGAAATGTTACAGATCTGTACTTTAACAGACTACTCTGTATATACTTTTAACAATGATAGCATACGGGACTTACTCCTGGGTAAGTGTGGGTACGATTGCAGCCTAGGATTGTTAAAAATGTTCCCACTTAATGATGTCACTTTTGGTCATGACATCACTTCTGGTGGGCTCTGATAGATTCTCATTCTAAAAAGTGGGTCTTCGTGCTCAAAGTTTGAAAACCACTGATCTAAGGCTTTCATGGCTGGTACTATTAGTGTTGCAGTGAGAACTGTTTGGGCTTAATGAACATGGTCTATGAAGGATTTCATTTCCTAACATTTTGCTATGATTTTGGTGAGCATTTTCAAAGGACTGGAGGTGAGAACCTCCAGTCCTTTGCAAATGCCCACCAAAGCTGTGAGCGAAATGTTAGCAAATGAAATCCTCCATAGACTGTCGCCATTAAGCCCAAACAGTTCTAACTGCAACACTAGTTTTTCCTTTCTTTATAACTACATGCCTGAAGTGGTTTTCTTAACAGAAGGCTTTTAAACTCTGCTCTGTAAACAGGTTGTACTAACAGCCTGGAACAATCTATCAGACTACTTCATTGCTCTCTACTTGACCCTTCTCAGCTCCTATTCTTCCCTGATCACTCATAACCTCACTACATATAGTTGCCCTCAGCTTCTGGTGATATAAATAATGAAATTCACTTTATTCCGAATTAGACTTTGTTATGGACCTCACAGCAGCCCACTGCATAGCCAGGTCTCATTGCCATCTATCCATGAGCTTGGTCCCTGGCAAATAATTCATATCAATATATATTGCCGCAGCCGGGCAATTTTCAGCGCCTTGCAATCTCAGCATTGCTTTATGATTTAAAATGGAACAGATTGTCTTCATAAACTGACATTATATTGTCTCAGTTATGGTTTCTGTCCCAGATGAAATGCTGCACAAAGAAAAGTCAATTTATTTATCAAATGCTGCTGAAGGAACATGGTTCTTGGATTGCAATGTCACCACTCAAATTTATCTGGTCATATTACTGAGAAAACCACATCAAAGCAAACCATCCAACTGATAACAGCAATTTTAAAAGGTTGGGTGACACTACATGCACAAAAACTACAAAAGATACCCATAAATCAAGCAATGCATTGGCGGACAACGACACGCCATTTCAGTGGCGTAACTAGCCAGCCTGGAAGCCTGGAACAAAGTTTGAAATGCTGCCGCCGTGATGTCACTCCTGGGTGTGATGTCACACCCCATAAAATATATGCTTTCAAATACATTTTTAATTTTTTTTTAAAGCCAAAAGCTAAAGTGATCAGCTTGCGGGGGAGGGGGGCAACTGGGAGGGCAGTGGGACAAGGAGGTGGCTGGTGAGCGGCCACAGACTGTGAATGCTGCTTTTGGTTGCAGCAAAAAAAGCACCATTTTAAAATGCCACTTTTTTCTCTGCAGCCAAAAGCAGTGATCACAATTTGTGGCCGCTTGCCAGCCGCCCCTTTGCTCCTCGGCTCTGGACAGGCAACTGGGAGGGCAGTGGAGGAAGGGGATGGCTGGTGAGCAGACCACAATCGCCACTTTCAGGAGTTCCACTTTTGGGAGTCCCATCACTTTTGGGGTGGTTCAATTAAGGACAGGTGGCCAGACTAGTGCCTCCAGGCAGTTTGCTGCCTGGAGCAATTGTTACCCCTGGCCCTAGTCTACTTACGCCACTGCCCCATTTATTCATACAGAAATCAAAAAGTAGTGCTTAAAGTATTCAGCAATGTTGAAAGTATTGCTTCATTTAATTGTTTATAAGAAGGATTTTTTTTTGTATTATTGTATGTCTACTATCAAAATAAATTCAGTAACGTATATACAAACACTGAAGAGCAACTCATTAACAATAACACAAACAAATACCACTTATAAATCAAAATCAATCATGCCAAACCTTGAACAGCAGTGACAAGAGAACAACAAATTTCTCCAGATTTCTCCTAGCATCTTTCTGGGATCCTCGCTTCTCAATGTCAACATATGTAGAAGCCAGTTCCCAGAGTTCCATTGTGCCCCAGTGGAACAACAAGAAACAAAAGCTGGAAGAGGAAAACAGCAATACAGGTGGAGCCTGTTTATCCGTGGATTTTACATCCGTCAATCTGGTTCAACACGGGTCCCCCAGACCCGCATTGAGCCAGTCTCCGCTCCACCTGAACCCTCTGAAGGCGACCAGAGCTGTGCTCTGGTTGCCTTTGGAGGGTTTAAGGAGCAGAAAACCACAGATTTCATTAGCTGCAGTTTATGGCATCTGCTGGTGGTCCGAGAATGGATTCTTTGCAGATACCAAGGCCCCACCTGTACCTTGCACTTTCATCTGGCTAGGGACTAGAGCATGGACAAAAGTAAAAAAAATGGATGAAAGCACAGCCCTATTTAGCTTGCAATTTTATTGCAAAAAAATAAATAACCAACTGTGTAACACATGCAAATACATTGGACTGAATGCTAAATAAACAGAAAGAAAAGAACATCAACAAATGTCCTGGAAGGTTGGATGAAACAGGACAAAAGAGGAAGGCACATGGATGAAATTTAAAATGTGGCTATAATTGAAAACGGTTGAAAGAGCAAACCAATGTAGGTGAAGGTATTGCTGTATGTGGGACTCTCATTCTATGGGGCAAAGTATTCTATAGGACCAAGTAAGTGAGATCCAACCTAGGACATAGTTGAAAGAAGGCAAAACACTCCAGATACCATGGATCCCAGGGACAGTGGGCAGAACTGGGGATCACACAAACTATATAGCAGAGAATAGTACAGTGTCAGTGTTGCGCTCATGGACTATACAGGTGAGCAACACCTTTTCACCACAATTTCAAGGGCTTGCTGGTCTACAGTGACATATGCTAATATGTTCCTGTGAGAAATGGGACCCACATTGAACTGATTGCTAAAGTTCAGGTAGCTTGGCATAGTTAGCTTTCAACACAAAAAGGCTAGCAATGAAATTTCTGAGCTAGCAACATTGGCAAAGAAGGTAGTTTCAGCCACATTGCATGTAAATACGTATATTCCATTCCTTTGCTTAGATTCTCTTCCACATTTTTTTGTGGACTGCCTGGCCTCCTGTTCTCTTATATACATGATAATGAGGTGGTCACCACCAGAACTGCTTTGCTTAGTTCAGGCATTCAGCATTAGCTCAGCCTTGCCAGGGTCCAGACTGACTTTTCACAAGTCTTCCCTCATACAGCCTCTCTAAGCCCCCAAAGCCCTTAAGCCACACCACCTGGGATGGTATTGGATTGGACCCTGTCTGTCTCTCTGAAATATGGTTCCTACCTATTGCTCCTTCACCACAGGAGGCAGGCAGTTCAGTTAGCTTGCCTCCACTTCAAGGCTCAAGGGGCAGGCCTGGAAGCTTGTCAGCAATGCCTGGTGCTGAAATTACTACACAGTCACCACTGTGGTCAGAAGTACAGTGCTCCATTTGTTATCCTGTGCATCGGAAAATGGTGCATCAAATTTCCAGCCATGCTAGAAGATCAGATAAAAAGCCCTTCATGGCTGTTTTCTTCTCAAGCACCAGGAGGGACATGTGGGACAAAGATCTTCTGCTTCTCCTTAAACAAGAGCCCTCCCATAGCTTCTTTCCCCATTTGACCTCACAACTCATCAATGTAATGGATGGACTATTGGAAACTCTTGGGAGAATTTGAAAGCTTTCTTCTGATAGAGAAGAGTCTTCAAAATGCACACTAAAGGAACCAACAACACCGCTATCATGTAAGTCTTAATGACTTCCAGTGAGTTTATCAAATCTCCAGATATGAACTTTCATGATAATTTTAAGGGTCATTCTTGTAGCTTTAGGAAGGGTATTTTTGCCTGTGTTTCTTGATCTTTCTTATCCCTCCCTCCCTTCTTCTTATCTTTCTTATCCCTCCCATCCACCTCCATGTGTAAATATTTCAGTGCCTTCCCTTTTGTAGTGTCTCTGCATCTGCCTGACAGCCCAATCCTCTCCACACTTTCCTGAGAGTAAGCCCCATTGACTCTAATGGGACTTACTTCTGAGTAGACTTGCATAGGATTGGGCTGTGAATCTCCTCTACAAATGTTCATGTCTCCTTAGAAGTTCCATCTCACAACTTAGATTCTGTGGTCCTGGCTATAGCTTTGGAGTACCTGTAGGTCATTCAGTCTGGCCCATTCCAGGTTTTATACTGTGCAAGAAATATAGAAGAAAAAATTGTGGAAAGAAGAACCAGTCAAGTGGTTTGACTACCTGTTTATAACGTGACTTGAGGCACTGAACTCCCTGGTCTGTTTCACAATTAAAACCATCAGGCCTTCAGACATTGTGAGGAAGCACAAGAGCCAAGATGGGAGTGATTTACCCAACCTTGTTTCAAGTTTCTGGTCAGAGGCGTGCCTAGGGTGAGTGCCACCCGGTGTGGCACTTACCTGAAGAAGCCTTGTGTTCTGGAAGTTCAGGGGTGACACAATGACATAATCAAGCTGCCCCCAACCATGAGAGCTATTAATTTCCTTTAAATGTGAAAAACTGCCTTTGGACTGCCTCCGTTCAGTGATATTTGGCTTGCTCTCAGCCTAGCTGTGGCGAAAATAAGATCTCTGGCTAGAGCATGAGGCAGCTGGGTCCAGAGCAGGCTGAAGATCACTGAATGGAAGTTCACGTGGTGTGGTGTCACCCACCCCAAGGGTAGCATCCAATGCAGTCTGCACCACCCGCACCCCCATAGTGACACCACTGCTTCTGGCACACTGTCCAAAGAGAAAAGTTGCAAATCTTCCCCTTGATTTGATGCGTAAATATAAGCTGCAAGCCAGGGGTGTCCAAAGTTTTTGGCAGGAGGGCCGCATCATCTCTCTGACACTGCGTCGGGGATCAGGGAAAAAAAGAATTAATTTACATTTAAAATTTAAATCAATTTACATAAGTTTACATAAATGAATATATTAAAGATGAACTTATATGAATGAATGAAGGTCTTGCAATAGCGCAAGACCTATAAAAGACCTGGCACAAAGCAAGGCCAGCCTTTCCTTCGCTGCCTCTGCTGCATCACAGACATGAAACAGAGAGCAGTGGAGGGAGCCCTCATCCCACAGCTCCCGTGAGAGGTCAAACAGTTACCCTCATGCTGAAAGCAGTTGCATCGGGCTAGTGCAGGCTCCAACAAATCTCCAGGGGCTCATTGGAGACTGGGCGCTCCCTGAGGGCCACATTGGGAGTGCTCGAGGGCCGCAAGTGGCCCCAGGGCCGGGTTTTGGACACCCCTGCTGTAAGCTACCCATGGAGGATCCAGGACTGTACCACATTAGACCCACTCCACCAATGAAGCACACACTAAACCTCACTTTCTGCCCTATTAAACACTTGTCTGTACTGACAAACAATGAACATGGGGAAAGTTTTCAGCATTTGTTGCTGTGGACAAATGTGGAACACATGGAGGTGAGGAGGCGTGGTTAAGCACTGCATCATCTGAGAGGGGAAAGGATTCAGTCCTGGAGGCCCTTTACGCATTTCCAACACCATGGGCAACATCTGCAGAGGGTTTTAGAAAGCAAATACTACACTGAAAGCTTGCAAAACAGAAATGCAAGTCACTTGAACATTTAATCTTGACACTTTCTTGGAATGTCAGAAACCATCTTTGGCTTATTAATTTAGGGCTCCCCATGCTTGGGAATCAACAGCCTGTAACAAGATTATTATTCAAGGAAGTTTTCCTAGACTGTAAAGACAGTATGGATTAAATTCTGGCCTCAGTGTAAAATCAGTATTTGTAGCAGACTCAGATCACAGTTTCTTCCTATGTACTTTTGTGCTATATCATATTTTTAACAAATATTTTAATGCTTCACCTTTCCGAATAAAGTATCATGTTAATACTATCTTTACCTTGGTATATTGCTCACGTTCCAGTTCTTGACTAGAACCAGACCCTGTTGTCTGATTATAACGATGCATTTTCATTTTCATCTGTCTCGTTCGCTCCTCCACTACTAAATTTGCTGTAAAAACACATAATGGAAGCCTATTAAAAGAGTTGAAAAACTTTTGAAGCAACAATTGGTTCAGATGCAACTTTGACCTTATTTCAGCCTGAACAAAAAATATTCAAACAACAAAACAAGCACAGTTTTGACACAGGACGCAGGTATATCAATATAATCAAAAGACTTGCCTGGAATACTTTTTTTTTTTTTAATTTTCTGCCCAGTTTCCAATGTCCTATATATTAGTAAGTGGTGTAATAGGTTTTAAAACCAGAAAATAACTTGCTAATAATTCTTTGAGGCAGATAGCTCTTGACATAATTGTAACTATCATCTTAACAAATAAAAACCTTTATAAAACTTTACTTCTATAAAAAGAAGCATTACATAATCAGTTCCGTGTAAACTTTGCATCATTATTTCTAAAACAGATCCATCTGAGTCAACTTGTGAAAGTCTTGCAGCTGAATGGGACTTGGATGTGTCCCTTTCATTTTAATGCTCTATGTGCAGGAGAACATCTTGGTGGACATTTGATTACGGAATTGTATAGTCCTGCAAAATATCTTATTTAATTCCTATATCACAGAGAACATTTATTATTCAATGCCATTTGTGTGCATAGTCCCTTATAGTTTGATGAGCAAAAAAATATGCAGGTTCCTGCCTCCCAAGAGCTTACAATCTAAAACACATAACAGAGAAATGTAGATGGAGACACAAAGGGAACTAAGGAAAAGGTGCAGGCAAACGCAGTTACACCTACTTAAATTTTGACTACAGTTAAATGAAAGCCCTTGCAAAATAAAAAAATGATTTGAGAAAAGATATGAAGAAACAGACAGACATTCCACCATGTTCTGGGCACAAGGAGCTCCAAAGGAGAATGGGTAGAGTCATGATAGTGGGGGGTTTGGACAGCTGATGATTGAAAATATTTACATGATGTCTCTATGTAGTCTGCAACCCTTCCAGACTAGAACTGATTTAAGCAAATGCATAGCATTGATTTAGAAGGTGTTTAGCAACATATAAATGGATTGTTGAATGAGTATTGTTCATTCAATATGGCATAAGTAGTACCTTCATCAGTATGTCTATTTTAAATTCTAACTACAGATACGCATTTTAAAAAATCTATAAAAAAGACATCAAGAACTAATTATTTGCAAAACATTTTCCAGGATGGACAGCCCAGTCTTACACAGTGGGCTTAACTTATGTGATAACAGAGGTTTCTCCCATGTACGTCTACCGAGGACAGTAGCCTTCAACCATTATTGCCCCAATCCAAAGGAGGCAGACAGAATATACGTGCAGAACACTTTTAAAAAAGGGTAAAATCCTGCTGCTCAGCTCTTTAGCAGAGAAGGGAATCTACCTGAACAACTAACTGGCAAAACAGCAACCTTTTTGAAAGTGATCAGCACTTACACACACACACACACACACACACACACACACACACACACCCTATTCGTGCATGCATGTCACTATCTGGTTGGAGATATGGCAAATTAATTCTGCTTTGGCACACATGTTCATTTGTTGCTGTAGCTGGACAGACCTCACTGAGTGACTCACTCACAGGTGTATCAAAATGGTTAGAGTACCTTCTTGATGAACAAAAGCCCTGAAATTAAAACATTTATAATGTAAGACAAAGGGCTGCTAAGAGCTGGTATTGAGCCCAGGTCAAGATGCCTGATGGTCCCCTCTGTCCTAAATTTTCCTACAAACCAGATGTTACTCCCTTTTTTAAAACAAGTTTTTAAAAGACAGTTTTGAGTATGAGCACGATTGAACTGAAACACTAGCCTTCATCAAGGCTGTCTGAAAGACTGAAATCTTTT
This sequence comes from Tiliqua scincoides, assembly GCF_035046505.1. Taxonomy (NCBI): domain Eukaryota; kingdom Metazoa; phylum Chordata; class Lepidosauria; order Squamata; family Scincidae; genus Tiliqua; species Tiliqua scincoides. Next base: position 177,521,619 of record NC_089821.1, on the reverse strand, counting down.
GTACAAGTTTGCACAAGACGGCCTTCTATCATCCCCACTGACATCCTAACTATGAGTAATGCTACTGAGTTTTTTTTTCCTTCCTACCTTAGCAAAGTCCTCCTCATCTGCTTTTCTTCTAATAATAATGCACTGACATTTAAAGACTGGCTTTAACTATGTGATGATTTTTTGAAACAAAGCCCAATGAAACAAACTTGACTGACATTTTTTTAATTATTATGTTTCATTTTTCTCCCTTTTTTCTTTCCTCTTCTGTGCTCCAGACTTGGTATTTGTACCCCACACTGTTAATTTTACCTTCAAACAATGTCAAAACACATATAGACTTGATCCAAGGCCAAGTGTTCTAGACACACACTAAACTAGAAGAGATGCAGCTGACCTGTTACTGGGGCATAGAGTTCTGACCTGAAAGTGTAAAATTCACTTCCCCATGTTTGAATTATACTACTACATGTTGGTACTTATGGAGAAAACCTGGGCTGTATTTCCACTACAGCTTTAATCCAGTTTCAATGCACTTCTATTCCCTCAATGCATTTTGGAGGGAATGTGATTTGGAGGAATCTGGAGCAGCCTTAACAAACTACAGGTAATAGAAGTGCATTGAAACTGGATTAAAACTGTAGTGAAAACATAGCCCTGGATAGGCTAAGGTTGAGGCACCCAAATGTATTTTGTAATAAATTTGTTTTGTATTTTATAGATTTGTCATGGCCCCGGCCTCCTGGAAGCCAAGGCCCAGGAATTTTGCCCCCAGCCCCCCCCCCAGACCTGCCAAGACACCCAGATTATTAAAACCATCTGACCATGGGACAGCTGAATATGTCTCCCAATAAAGGTGTCCAAACGGACTTCTGCTGCCCAATCCTATCTTCCACTATTGGCACTGATGCAGTCATACTGATGGGGTGTGCACTGCATCCAGTAAAGGTGATGTTGGGGTGATCAGGAGATCTGCTAGAGATGAGTTAAATATTTTCTGCTTACCTCTGTATAGACCTTCTGGTAGCCAATTGGTCTCCTTAGACCCACACCAGCTATGTAGCTGGCATAAGTCCAAGGAGAGAAAAGGGGAGGGGCTGGTCTAAAATGGGGGGGGATAGGATTTGGTGTGCACTTTGAGATCCACTCCCACCTTGCTCCTGGCCCCAGCACTCCCCCCTCTGCCACAGAAAACTCACAATCCTCCCCCAATGTACCCAACCCCCCCATGTACCCAACTTCCGCCACCAACATCCCAGGGTTGGCGGAGCCTCCTGAAGCCACTGCAACATGTGCCACATAGCCAGCTTTTTCTGGCAGCAGCCTAGCAGTACACAACAGCTTTCAGACTGTCATAAAGGGCCTTGTGTTACTGGAATGCGGGGTCTAGCAGCATAGAACCTCAATAGGATTGGGGCCTTAGATGTTAAGATACTTCTAGGCAACACACAGAAGGTTGATATCTAGGCAACATTGATTGAACATGTTTTGATTTCCCCCAGTGGCTCAAAGGGTATCCTCAAACCCCAGCCAACTAGGCTAAGGGGTAGCCATCAAAAGTGGTGGTTCTCTGATATTTAGCAGTGGGGGAGCAGCTGTCCCTATTCAGTTCAACACAGACTTTATTGTTGAAAAGTGGTATATGATTATTCCAAATAAATAAATAAATAAATAAATAAATAAATAAATAAAGAAAGAAAGAAAGAAAGAAAGAAAGAAAGAAAGAAAGAAAGAAAGGTTAAGCTACTCTTATACTAGCTAGGAAACAGATATATGTTACACTTATCAAATACATTCTGATTTCTGTAAAAGCCAAAAATAGGTCATTTGCACATCTCTCTTTAAAAATAGGGGACTCAAAATGAACCCCCCCCCCAAGGGTAAGGTACTTTCAGGTCATTCAGAAAGCTGAAATTTGACAATACATAATGAATGACTAGAAGATTCTGAATGAAGTCATTTGTCATTCTCTCTCTAGAAATGGGGGGGAGGGGAGAGAAGAGTTTTGTCCCAAATGTAGGAACATAGCTCAAGAAATTATTAGGACAGTCTAAACATAGAATGTTTATACAACTAACATTTGAAACTAGTTTACCTCGCGAGGGAAGCCAGCATCCCAGCACAGAAGAGAGGAAGCAGCACACAGGACAGAATTCTTTACTGAAAGCATGTTCCATTGCCTCTTCACGCACTTCAGTCAAGCTGACTTGCTGATCGAGAGGAACTTTCACTAGCAGCTAGGAGCATGTATTATAGTTTGTAGAATGCAACCTTATCTTGAAGAGTTATATTGTTATATTTTCTAATATACTATATGCCAGAAACACAACGGGTTGGATCTTAACCTTTCATGCTGGGGTGTCCTTGGCCAAGAGCTCCTTCTGTGAAAGGAGTCTTTTGCTCTTGAACACAATTTTCCTTCCATTCTCAGAGGGTCTTCTGGGCCAGGAAGTGTCACAGCGCAAATGGTTAGGATTCAAGCCAAGATGCCCTCAGTCAATTATGAAGTCTGTATGGTATTATTTTTTTTCCACTTGAAAAAACCTGTATCAGACATGAGATCTGATCCCCCCCCCATATTTTCTTTCCACATTTAGAGTGCCGTATTGTGCCCAACCCACATATTATGCAGAGTCATATTTTTGAATCCTCCCCCAGGCAAAAATCATCCTGCATGTCATGTTGTAAACCAGTAAATTCAAGAGAGATCTGTGCTAAAACTTTCCTCAAGTGTGCTAATTTATTATAAGCAGCGAGGGTTTATTTGCACAGGGAAGCATTCCAAATAGCCCAGAATCCTACCATTTCTGCTTACCACCTCATTCTTCAGAAATGTGTACACAGACAGCCTGATCCTACTGCTACACAATGCCAGTGGACCGCATGCTGCCCCGGCAACAGCAGTCAGAAACATGCTGTAAGGCACCTTGCAGCAGCCAGGACATGTACAGTGCCAGCGGAGAGGCCAGTGCTCTGGGCCTCAGTTCCGGTAGGATGACCAGTTGAAGCCCATGGCAGTGAGTAGACTGCTGCATGATGGGGAGGCATTCCAAGGTGGAGGGAAGGCAGAGAGAGGGCAAAACTAGGTGGGGGAGGGCAGGCCGGAGGCAGTGTAAGCCTGGAAGTGGCGGGGACATCTGCCAAATCATAAGCTGCCTCTCAGGCCTCAGAAGCCGACATGGGTCTCCTCGGTTATGCACCAAGGTGGGATGGGGTATGAGTGGATTGGGCCCAGGAAGGGGGTAGGATTAGCAGCCGTATTATGGGCCTGATCCACAGACACAGCTCCACTCAGACTTACAATGGTGAATTAGCAGGTGCAGGTCAAGTCAATTAGCAGGCACAAGTTGAAGTAGTTTCTTTGCTGCAGCTGTAGCTTTCCCTGAGATAAGGGGACAAAATGTCCCCTTATCTTGACAAGATCAGGGGACACCTTATCTTGAGGTGACCTCTAGCCTGCTTAATTCCCACGAGGATACAGTGTGGTTGTGCTGGCCCTGCTACAACAGCACCTTTTAAGATTAGGCTGTAAGCTCCACTGCAATGTAGGATCTTCTTTAACATATTTTACTGTATATATGATTGTGTTTAGCTGATATACGAGTAGTTTTTATGTACATCACTGTACATACATCAGGGAAGTCCAAGGCATATCTATTCAGAAGTAAGTTGCATTAAAATCAAAGGGGCTTTGAAATAAGTGTGCATAGGATTGTATCCTTTGTTTAGTAATTGTGAAAAAGCAGTATGTGTGTAAAACAAGTCTAAGTCCTGAGAATGACTCGGGATGGGCCACTACTTGGTGACTCTGACTCAAGTCATGAAAATTTTTTGCAATTTGTACGGACTCGAGTCACATGTGTCAAGAATTTGGGCACTGACTCAGGACTTGGAGGTTTTACCCTAAAAGTGAAAAGACTCAAACAGACTTGAGTCAAGACTTGCTTTTGTATATACTTGCAATTCTGCTTTGTGTGTGTGCCTGCTTGCTATTTTTTCGCTGCTTCTCCAACTGCACTTGTTTCTTGAAAAGACTCAGACCAAGTCAAAATGACTTGAAAAATGGTTCTGGATGAGTTGAAACAGCTGCTGTTATGACTCATGGGTGACTTGAGTCATGAAGGGCGGAGACTTGAGACTCGACTCAGGTGTGTCTCCAGCACATTCCTGGAATTTCCTATTCCCAAAAAGGTAATATCACTCTGAATTTCTGAGTATCAGACATTATACTGTATGTATAATGTACATATTTTTGTATGAAAATATGTTCATTTTATGAACAGAATAGTATAGCTTTATGCATTACAAAAAGTGGCTTTCAATAATAATCCACTTTGTACACATTCTATGCCAAAATTACTATCCTTTGAACATAAACATTGCACATTTGTTTCAAGAAATATGAGCAGCTGGCCATGTGAACCAGGTGCCCACCGACACAATTTCAAGCCACCTCCTTGTGGCAGCTGTACGGCGAAAAACAGCCTTAAGAACTTATTAGCAAATTTGTAGATGATGATAGATTGAGTCAGATGTATGGAAATAAACATAAGGGTTTTTAAAATCAATGTAATAGCAGAAACATTAAAAAAAAGTCTATGACCTAGTTAATACACTTACCCATGATCTTCTTCAAACGGCAAAGGGGCAGGTGTGCACCCCCTCCCCTCTCATATAGTATGTGAGGCAGGAAGTCCACATGGAGGCCCAGTTTGCATGATTCTTCCCCCTGGAAAAAAGATGGGGAATCATGCAAATTGGGCTTAAATGTATATAGATCTTCATGAGGCCTCAGAAGCTAAGTGCTTGGTGTTCAGAAGAGTTGTTAGCTCTTACGACACCTTGCTCTATAGGCAAAGTACACTTTGCCAAGGGGTGCGTAATTCAAAAAGGACAGAAGGCAACTGTGACACACATTCCTAGAAGACTTCTTTTTTATTGCACTGAAAGCCCCACTATCACCACTCTGTTGAATACTTATCTAATAGGCAGAGGTATCTTGTTCATGCTTGCTGCTTGCAATATGAGGACAGTGTGTTCAAGGAGAGGCAGCCTGAATAGCTTTACTCAAGTTTAAAGGGTGTGGATATAGAAAAAATATTTGGGGTTTTACAAAATACATTAATTAAAAGAGCACAAAACAGACCTGTTCTATTTTCTCTAAACTAAACTATTGGTTTTCTCCAGTCAGTTAATCACACAGGCCAATACACATTTTGCTTCCTTAAACGTTACACCAATTCCTGGGTATATTTGGGGTGCTGATTCCAAAAATGGCATCCATTTTGCCCTATCACGTCTAGTTTTGGAGACAAGGCATCGCCTCTTTAGTGAATGGTTCAATCAGCTTCTTCATGAGGAAGCCCACACCATGGCTTCAGGAAGCCTACACCATGAGGAAGCTGCTTGAGCCATTGACTAATGAGGCGATGCCGTGTCTCCAAAACTAGACATGATAGGGCAAAACGGATGCCATTTTTGGAATTGGCACCCCAAATTCATTAAACCACCATAAAGTTTGGGAAAAACTTTTCTGACCCTCAATTTTGCAGGCCTGTGTTATCAGAGCCACAGTTAAGCTGTCACTCCTGACAGCTGTTTGGGGGAGGATTGGGCTGGGCTGCATCTGCAAGATCCGATGACTGGAGTGAATCTGAGTCATCCCACTGGGGCCCAGAGAGCAGCAGAGCAGATAAGTAAAACATTACTTATGTCTCTGCCACCGCCTGGTCCCAGAAGAGGCTCTTTCAGGACCACTGCATCATGTAGACCAGCGTTGGATAGGATTAGGCCATTAAATATATAAATACTGGTGGATGAATGGACATGTGCACAACCAGATTTCTTATTAGTTCCAAATGTGTGGACATTTACATACATTCTTTGCTCTTGTAATTAATTATTTGCTCCTGTAATCAATGCATTCCACTCAGTTTGCAGTCTTTTGCCTCAACATACACAAGTGAACCAAATACCTACATTCCAGTCTCCCCTGAACACTGTGTATGTCCCCATTGGCTCATTCTCAATTCTTATCCACCTCCCACCTACCTAGCCCACTTTGAAAGCTATTATAATTTAAAATTATAATTTATAAAAATGCACCCTTGGAATAAAAACACATAACACTGCTTTCTGCACTTCTAACTTTAGAAAACACCAAATCTGCAAAAAAAGAAAACCATTTTCATCCACCTCTGCCCACCAGATTAGGTTTAAATTCCCAGTGCTGTAGCAAGGGTATATATATGCAGTCTAGTAGTCATATCAGTACGGTACCTGCTATGAGAGGAAGAACTACAGGAATAGAAAGCAAGCAGTGTTTCCTGTGTGTTTTTGATTCTCTGTCTGTGAAACTCTCCTGATAGAAGAGTAGATCCTTGATTTTTAATCAGTATTTTCTTAGTTTCTGTTTAGTACCTTGTGGTGATTCAAACATGAGTCCTAGTTTTTTGTATTGGCAACCTTCAGTCCCAAAAGACTATGGTATCGCGCTCTGAAAGGTGGTTCTGGAACAGCGTCTAGTGTGGCTGAAAAGGCCAATTCGGGAGTGACAATCCCTTCCACACTGGGAGCAAGTGCAGTCTGTCCCTGGTCTGTCTCCCTGGCTATGGGCCTTCCTTCTTTGCCTCTTAGCCTCAGACTGTTGGCCAAGTGTCTCTTCAAACTGAGAAAGGCCATGCTGCACAGCCTGCCTCCAAACGGGCCGCTCAGAGGCCAGGGTTTCCCACTTGTTGAGGTCCATCCCTAAGGCCTTCAGATCCCTCTTGCAGATGTCCTTGTATCGCAGCTGTGGTCTACCTGTAGGGCGCTTTCCTTGCACGAGTTCTCCATAGAGGAGATCCTTTGGGATCCGGCCATCATCCATTCTCACATGACCGAGCCAACGCAGGCGTCTCTGTTTCAGCAGTGCATACATGCTAGGGATTCCAGCACGTTCCAGGACTGTGTTGTTTGGAACTTTGTCCTGCCAGGTGATGCTGAGGATGCGTCGGAGGCAGCGCATGTGGAAAGCGCTCAGTTTCCTCTCCTGTTGTGAGCGAAGAGTCCATGACTCGCTGCAGTACAGAAGTGTACTCAGGATGCAAGGAGTCCTAGTTATTAGGGGGCAAAAGCAGGTATTCATTCCACACTAAATCATCTGAGATGCAGGACTTGACTTGACCTACTTGACCTACATCCACCAAGATGAATGCAGCCCATCTACTAGGTGCTTGATAATTCCGTGATTTTGTAATTCCAGCTGGACAGCAAAGCCAGTAAGCTATCATGCTCTTATGGGCTGGCTACTGTAACCAGTGGGCTATAATCAGCTGGAAGAAGGAAGCATGACATCACAAGTTGTGCCGTTCTGAACCAGAGTGATCTAGTTTCCGAGGAAGCCAGTATCTTTAAACTCAGTGCATCATCCAAATTCCCCATAAACATGTCGGCCCAAATCTTATGGGAAGTTTATGTCCTCGGGTCAGTGCATAAAGCCAAAATTCTATACAGTTGAAAGTTGCTTAAACCCAAGCACAACTCCAAGAAGCCCCATGTAGGGGCTTCCCATAATCTCTGCTTCTCTCTCCACCCTCCCCCACTTCAAGCAGCCCCTTCCCTGCCTCCGTTTCGTCCTCTCCACGCGCCTGTGCTGCTCAGCGCTGCACTTACAGGCATCACTGGCCAACAGGCTGGGTTCAGAACTGGCAGGACAATGCAGGCCTTTCCACTAGCGCCGCCTACTCACAAATCATTGTGAATGTGCTTTATGGCATGTTTGTGATAGGTCGCGATGGCACAGTGGCTGCTGCACCAACACAGTTCTACAATAGGATTGGGCCAACAGTCACTTCTGTGGGTGCTGAATCTGATGTGGATCAATTCCATTCTTTGGAAAACATACACAAATAAGGGTTCCAGTTATAAGTCATGACCTCAAGACACTACTGCCTTGGATCTCTGGGTTGAGTCTATCTCCTTTTTGACTGATCCTATTGCAGATAACACATGAAAGAGCCAGCTCCATCTCCAGAGTGAGACTGAGAAGTTATAAAGCTCAGAACTGGTGTAGCAGCTCCAAAAACATCCCAAGTGACATAACTTACAGCATAAGCCTATGCATGTCTACTCAGAAGTAAGTTCCATTGTGTTCAGAGGGGCTTACTCCAGGAACTGCAATCTTAGGAAGTTAAACATGTGCACTGTATACTGGGATTAAAATGACTCCTGCTGTATATTCAATCCATTTTCATGAATCCTTTCCACCATTACCAGTATTAGTGATGACAGGCTTAGAGATGGATGTTGTTATTCATCTGCTATGAGACAGATACTTAAACTCAAAATGATAACGTGGATTTTTTTCCCTAGTATAAATTGAGAAGAACAACGGCCCAATCCTAACGGGGGTGTGCACGGGGAAGAAAGCACTATAAAGTGCATTGTGACAGCACAAGGCCCAGGCGCACCGGTGGGAATGCCAGAGCCTTCATGCTGGCATTGATGTAGCAACAGAGGCCCGCCAGAGCAGGTAAATCCAGCACAGGGGCAGGGAGAGGGGCTGAATGGGGCGGGGGAGGGCAGAACAGGGTGGTGACCGGGGCAAGTGGATTGGGCCTGGGAGGGGGGATTGGAGACACTGGCTCAATGATGGACTTGCATGGATCACCTGCATGTTGCATGCTTGCACACTGAATGCCTGCACAGATCAATGTAGATTTGTACCAGCAATATTGCAAGTACAGGTCCAAGTTGATTCATTGCAGCTGCTAGGGCATGCCCTGGGGCAATGGGACAAATGTCCCCTTACCCCCACAAGACTTTCCACAGCTAAAATTCCCCTATGTGGTGCATCGCCACATGGGAATTTAGGTTGGATTGATCTGTAAGACTGCTATTCTAAGTACACTTATTCAAGAGTAACTTCTACTGAACTCAAGAAGACTTACTTCCAAATACACATTTAAAAAGCTGGACTGTTAATGTTTAGTGTTCTTTTGAGCACTGTCCGGGGCGACCCTCCCCAGGGCCCCTGACTTACCTTCTCAGGGGAACAACCCCCAGGTCCGCACCCCAGTGAACCCCCTAAGTGGGGAGAGCCCTCATTGGCTCCCTCCCCTGCTTGCCAGGCCGTGCCAACAACAAGGCAGGCAGGACACGCCCCTTCCAGCCCTGGCAGCTGCTGGGGTGAGAAGGGAGGCGGTGACCCACCAGGTCTCCCAATCTGATGGATGGGAGAACTCACCGCCCTCAAGACGCCCCGCCGTCGTCCAGCGAGCAGCGCTCTGCCCAACCGCCAGATGGGTGCGGTCATCTCCACCCGATGATGTCAGCGATAGGCAATGCCTGCCGTGTGCCTGGTCCACTGATGGGAGCCCCTGTACACCTCGGGGGGGGGAGGTCAGAGCCCAAGAGTCCCAGGAACACAGCAAGGTGCAGCCGGGGAGAGACAAGCTGGGAGCCTCTCCCTACACTCTCCTCAGACCCTCTCTATGCAGGCCTAGGGCAAGGCTGCAGGCCAGCCCCTTTTACCCCACCCAAGCAGGAAGGGCAGGAGCTGGGCGGAGCCTGGAGCCTCCTTAAAGATTGGGCTGGCCAGTGATGAGGGCAGACCACAGGGAGCAGGCTGTCGTGAGGTAGGAGCTTGGAGCTCCAGCTTACCTACCCATGACCTGGGAAACCTGTCCTGAACCAGAGAGGGGAATCAGGGTGCAGTTAACCCCTCCCCTGCACTGGGTACTTGAGGCCAACCCGACCTGCTCATCTCAACAACCCGACGTGAACGGGGGAAGCCCGTTGTGGGGCTAACCCCTTTCCTGTTCCAGACAGAAGCCTTGGGGGGTCACTACTCCGCTCCTTCCTCCGACCCTGGCCCAAGGATCCCACAAGCACTCTTGGGGCCACTTTATACAATCAGCTCAATCGAGTGCTTAAGTGTTTCTTAGACAGTATCACTTCAGGCTCCAGGGTTTGTACACTGGGGGGAGGGGGCGCTTGTTTGAATGTTCCCTCATGAGGAAAAAAAAAACTGTCAGCCTATAGAAAAGAAGATCAGATAGACATTTTTGTCTAGCCTTTTCCCTAACTTTATTATGCACAGGAACCTTTTTTCCAACAAGGGAAATTACTCTAGAACTCCCTCTGCATGCAGCGTGAAGTCGCACAATCCAGTAAATTTAGGATCGCTGTCTAAAATTTCCAATGACATAAAATGCTGCTTTTTGGCCTTTAGTAAGATCAAATCTTGTTATTCTTTGACTGAGAAGAAAACAGGTTTGTCTCATCACCGAAAGGAAATATTTTGAAATGGTAAGTATGCCTGGTTGGTGTTTTAGAGCACATAAGTCACATTGTGCCAAAACACAACAAAGCATTTAATGTGGAGATGCAGATGTAGATAATCAGGAGATTTTTTTGAAAATGCGAAAAGATTTAGATTCAAGTAATAAGAGGAAAAGTTAAGAGACCAGGATTTGTTCGTTCTATAGTAAAACAGATCCCAAAGTTTTTAGCAGATTTTCTTTAAACTTTGTCAGGCTCTTCCGGCTCACATCAGATTGGCTTGGAAACAAGCTATGCTAGAATTCCTAAAGGAGCTTCTTATACCTGTATCTTCATGGATATGCCAGCCTATCCAGTTCGGTAGGGCATGGTTTTTTAAAGGTGCTGCCACTACAATTGCCACCACTGCGCACCTTATGACCAGTAGGACCAGCATCCATTGCAACTACTCTTTGAATTCTTGTATCCCACCCATTTCTGCTCTTTCCAATCAACTGTGGCAGTGCTAACTTGTTTGCAAAGGGATCATGTACAGTAGCAGTGTATCTACTGTCCTGGGCAGTGACTCCTGGCATCACTTGTGTCGCCCCTCCCCCAAGCATGCAGATGCAGAACTAGATGATACCACTGCCAATTACTTCTGGGCTGGTAAGCCTGCAAGCGCAGTGACAACCTGCTGCAGCAGGTGGCGACAGAGGCAGCACTTTGGGATTTTGCTGCCATGCTGTTCTGGAGTTTCCTTTGGAGGCCAGCCTCCAAAGGAGACACACTGGAATAGAGAAGCAGCAAAATCCCAAAGTCGCAAAAGGAGGTGGGGGGGGGGCCTTTGGGATTTTGTTGCCAGCCTCCAAAGGAAAACCTGGAACTGCACAGTAATGAAACCCCAAAGCTTGTCATTGTCCCCACAGCCTCCTCCTGTTTCAGCAGTGTGCTTGGAGGTTTGCACTGACTTTCAGTGCTGAGTAGCTGCAAACCTGACCACTGACCACAGTGCTATGCTTGGAGGCTTACAGCCACTCCGTAGAAACCAAAAATCTGCTGGGAAGCCAAAGGGAAGAAGCCACTTGGCCCAGCAAGGCCGCTGCTTCTCCGCACACTCCCTTCTGGTGCGGTGCAGCCGGGGGGGGGGGGTGCCAGAACATGGTGCATGAAGTTCAGAAGCTGCAGCTCTGAGCTGGGCTGAGTGGCTTCTTCCAAGGTGGCAGCCACCATCTTAGATGGCCTCACATGGCACACTCGCGTGACACTCCGGTCTGGAACCTAGGGTACTATGTCTTGTATCTCCCACTTGGTACACTACTGATGTAGTTTTCTGCCTGATTATAGCAGTGTTATACCACCTCATAACAAATCCTCTCATGCTACAGGGCCTTCCCTTGGATTCTGTTTCCTGTACAGAGAGGCAACTTCAACATATGAGGTCTTCTTTCTCAGGTAATTCTCAACACTATCAACATTCTGCCTTATATGGCTTTCCCTCATCTTGGAACTCTCCAGATTTGTTCCACCCACTCATGTCCATATCACTAAAGTAAAGCCAGAGGCACAGGCATTACTGAACTTAGTGTGAGTATTTCTGAAGATTTTTTTTCAATTTAGACATGTTTTGCTCTAAATTTATTTTTCTGCATGTCTTCAGTGTTATTTCATTTAAGTCCTGAACCAAATCTGTGTGACATCAAGGACATGTCATAGCATTGTGCTGAGAGAGGTCTTGGCATGTTATTATTTGTAAACCGATTTCTAATATATACAAATCTTTCCGTAAGCTATTTCTTTACAGATTCCTTTAATCATAGATGGAACTGATCAATTTGCAAAAGTTGCCCATTCAGATATACAAACCCCTCACTGGAGATTTTGTCCTATACATTTTTCTTTGTATTTCCAAAGTGGTTGATTCACATGTTGCAAAAATCCAATAATTTCCTACAAAACTTAGTAATGAGAATTTGGGGAAGCAAACATCCAGAATAACTTACTGACGAATTTCTCTCTAGGTTACTCTTTGCTAAGGAAAAAGGGGCATAGAGTCACCATCCATTAAATGAAGGCATAGCACCATGACAGTGGAGACAGACTTCAAACTTTTGCCCTCACATCCTGGGTAGTACTTTACCTGGAAAGTTCGAATACTGAAGAATCCTGATCCCTGCCTCCTCAAGCTTGTACATCAAATTTGTCCAACCTCCCCATCCACGTGTTAGTCCAGTGAGGCATTGGTGGCAGGTAAAAGGTGGGTGGAGCTTAAGCTTACCTAGTCATTTGTGCCTCCCTTGCTGGCCATTCTGCATGCATATGAGCTGTATGCTACTCCTCATACCCTCCCATACTCCTGTTGCTGCAGTCTGGGCCTGGCTGGTTACCATTTGGAGCCAGGTAGGAATTTTTCTGTCTTACCAGATTGGCTATCGGTAAGCCGTTTTTTCACCTACCTCAGATTGTGGGAATTTTTCTATCTGTGTACTACCACAGTCATTTTTGCACTGCAGGTTAGTGTAGGCACAAAGGCTCTTGGTGAGCATACGAAAGTCAGCGAAGACCGGGCAGGACACACTTCCACTCCTCAGTTGCTTCCCAGCATGAGGGGCTGGCAGGGATGCCCCAGCCTGAATCACTTGGCCCACTTCAACTGCTCTGCAGCCTGTGGCAGGCTTCTGTGTTTCAGCTGTCTCTGCCCCTTTGTGGGGTTGGTGATGATAAGCTTGTGAGCCCCTTACAAAGGGGAGTGGCTTGGAGTCAGGGTGGGATTGCCCACCTAGGTCGGGCTATCGTCTGATGCCTCTGCAGCAAGTTGTGTATGCACTACAACCTTCTTTTAGTTACTTCAGGTTTCAAGCTTCCCTCTGAATCTGGCTATCAATGAAAGTGGCACTTCAACCCATATGTCATTGTCTCGTGTGGTTATTGGGGAGTGCACGGGCAAATGAGATAATGGAAGAGCAAAAGGCCTGAGGTTCCACTAAGATATCTTTTTGTTACAGACAATAACTGCTGGCAGAGAACACACCTCTTATGTCATTGTACATTTATGATAACTGGTGCACTTAAATGGAGAAATACACTGTGATAACCTACCCGGAGTTGTTTTTTTTAAGTGGCAAAAAAATTACCCACATACCCACTCATTGTTGATTCCCATGATTAAGCATACTTTTTAGAGCAGGGGTGTCAAGCTCATTTCATACAGAGGGCTGCACAGCATTCATGATGCCTGCTGAGGGCTGGAAGTGATGTTATCAGGCAGCAAGTAATGTCATTAAACAGGTCATAACCAAAAATAAGCACCTTTTCTCACTAGCTGCAAATGACAGAAGAGGAATTACACAAATCTTGACCATATTTCAAGATATGGGAGAGCCCAATTTTCATGTGGGCTTTCCTCAGCACTGCTCAGCAACTGAGCCCGAGGGCTCAACAAAAAGCTTCCGTGGGCCGCATCTGGCCTCCAGGCCTTATGTTTGACAACCCTGTTTTAGAGGGACAACAGGAGGTAAGGACCTTGTAATGTGGATTCTTCAGCCATCCCTTTTGTACTGAACCCAGAACTACGAGATGTATTCTCATGTTCTGAAAGATGACACTTGTCCCAGGAAGTGAATATACCTAGAACAACCAAACTGGCACCAGGTTAAATGTTAAGATAATGGCTGTATCTTAATCTTGGGTGAAGTTCTGGTCTATAGTCAGAAGCTTCTTCTACTCATGGAGAGAGTGTTGAGCTCATGTAAAGAGTTATTGCAACAGGTTGAAGGGATTCTTTCCAAGAGTACTGCACTCCTTCAGCGAGCAGAAGAAGATTTTGACTTGTGCTCTGCCAAATGTTAGGAGACAACCCAGTGGCTTGGTTCTAGTTACAAATGGGAAGGTACTTCCACTTATAGAAACTGGGGGAGCTAAGATTCTCTTCTTCCATTTGTAGTTATTTGCACAATATCCCACATCATTCTCCAGCTCCTCTAGCCCTCAGGACCAGCTTTTCAGGAGGATACTGGGAGCTGCCGAGCAAAGTCAGCGGAAAAGTGCCATGCTTTAAGTGGAACAGGATTCATGGTGCTTAGTATCCAAGCCATAATTTCATTAATAAATGTGAGATTTTAAAAAGTAATTTGAGAATTCTAAAGACACATGAACTGAATGATGTTTAGATACTTGAGGAATAATCTTTTCCATGGATTTACATTCTTAATTGAATGTAACCTACATAAATGGACTGACATGAAAATTAGTGCAGGGTAAAGGTAAAAATAACATGACGAGTGTTAGTAAAATTGACATGAATATTTACCTTTTGATGATGAGCTATAATTCTCTTGTTCTTCAATGAATAAAATGCACGGAATGATGGGAACAAAAGAAAGAAATCAGCAAATTTAAAGTTAGACAAAAAAAGGTGTTACACATGAAAATGGCAAACACTTCAGGCTCCGTTGCAGCATGCATAAAATTAATGTGTGGAAACTTCAATGACAAAACCATGGTAAATTATAAAGTTTGAGGCCACCAACCAATACAGAATTATGCATACTCTTCATTGAAATTTACTGTCTTAAGCACACTTAAGACTCAATGTTGGACTGTGGTCTGGAATTTATTTTTTTTACAAAGTTTTATATTGCAAGAAGTGTTTCACAAGCTACATTCCTAATTGTCTTGATGAGAATTTAACAAAACAAGTAGCCCCATTAGAATGAAAAGGGTTATTCATGCAAGAAGATTCTTTACCCATCAAAGTTTCCATATCATCTACCATTTAAAGCTATCACAATAAAATTGAAATCAAGTGTGCCAGGAATCTAAAATGTAAACTGGAGCACATATCTTTTTTAATCCATTCCCGATAACAATACTTATTGTACTCAATTAAAGGCATTATATGGTGCTTTCCCACTCTATGAGAAAGGATTCTTCACCTAGTTGAATATAACTACTGCAAAGCTCACCTTGCTAGCACACCCAAGGGATGAAGCATTTATTGAAGCATGTTAACAAAAGATCAAGTGAAGATATAATAGGTATTCCTATCAACTCTCCAAGAAGTAATTGTCATTTAATAGTTACAATTGTATTTTCAACAATAACAGTTAAAATACCTTGCTTTCTTAAAAATCTTACTAAATAACTTATTTTCCTTCGAAATTCTATAGCACCCTCAAAAAAATAGTGGGATTTTTGAGGGGTGTGTATGTGTCTCTTAGATAGCACCCAAAAATACTGGCATATAAGAAAATATGTCAAGCGGCATCTTAAAAACGTATGCAAATAAGAAGCTATCCTATCTGAAGCTAGACTACAGAATACCTGGATAAGATTACTCATCTGCCCAAATCCTAACCAACTTTCCAGCACTGGCATAGCTGTGCCAATGGGACGTGTGCTGCATCCTACAATTGGATAACACTCACAGAGGCCTCCTCAAAGTAATGGAATGTTTGTTCCTTTACCTCAGAGTTGCATTGCCCTTATGTCGATGCTGGAAAGTGGGTTATGATCGCGCCCTAAGACTGCAATCCTAAGCACAGTTTCCTGGGAATAAAGTCCCATTGAATTCAGTGGAACTTAGTTTTGAGTAGACAGGCATAGGACTGCACTGTAATATTGTCAAATAATCTGGAATCAAATATTGTCTTAAATGCATCTTAGTTCCACAGAGAGTTGTGTGTTCTTGTCATTGAACCAGGTTCAACTGCTTAGTGTAAATGAGCAGAATAGCAACTCCATTCCAACAACCACATCTTCTAAATTACTATATTTTAATAGCGACATTGTAGTGCATGTGATGCAAGTAACTATGGGCAATTGTGACAGAAAACTGATGAGGCACCTTTTCTGGGCAATGTCCATTCATCTAAACGGGGCTTCTGAGTGTCTCCAATAGAAAACTTGCTGGGTTGCACTATCTGTTGTATCAAACATGAGGAAACCAAAGAAAATTCTGAAAATTTGAAATATTCTCCAACATTAGTCTCATATATAATCACCCACATACTTCACTGGTTTTGAAATTTCAAGATACCCACTGCTGACAAACCAGTGTAGAGTTGCATTCTTGTCCCATTATTTTCATGGTCCACTACACATTGCGGTCCAACTACTTTTTTCATATTCCCATGCATTTCTCTTACACTCATTGCTATTAGGTGGTACACTTTAGATAAAAGACACTGAGTAAGAAATAATGCAGAAACCTCTTCTGAATGATTAATTTGAACTTGAGTAGTAATGATGGCAGGTTCGTATCTGAAACCACAACATTCATTCCAGAAAGGTCTGCACTGTCACAAGAATAAATACAATAATGATCTTTTTTTGCAAGAAAAAACTATACGCCTTCAACATATGCTTCATATATACTCATACACTGAACATACAGAGTCCATTTTTCCATGGGATACTATGCTTTTGCTCATCAAAAATTATAACATTTTACTGTGCTTAAAATAAAAAATAATGCTATGCCAAAGTACAGTGTACTGTACAAACTCAAGAAGTTTAAAAATTGTAATTAAATACAGTTGTAGAATAGTATCTGAAGGCCTTTTTGATATGAACCTCTAGTATTATTGCAGAGGAAAGTAGGATATAAAAGGAAGTGCTTAAGAAACCCAGTTGTTTGTCAAACAATGGAACTGAACTCTACTTTCAATTGCAAACCATAAATGACAAGTTAATTCCACTGAAATCAGTGGAACTCAAACCCAAACACGTGGTAAGGACTAAAGTATAGCAAAGCAGTTCTGACATTCTAGATATCAGTAACCAAGTCTCAGTCTGTCAATAGGTTCAGAATGGTGGAGGGCCACCAAAAATAAAAAATAAAATAAAAATCACATAATCTATTTTCTTAAGCCATTTTTGTCCAGTGTTGCATATACCAGGGGCATATACCAAATGTGTATACCTGTGGGCTGGGCAAAAATGGGTTAACTTTGTATTTTTTTCTGTATTTATTCTTCTGCATTTAAGCCATTTCTGTTCAACGTTGCATATATGCAACAGGGACCAAATGTGCACACCTGTGAGCCAGGCAAAAAAAATACACTCTCCTCCTCCCTATCCTCTTTCATGCACTTCTTTCATCTTTGTTACTCTGAATGCAGTTTGCGAACGCTTGCATAGTATAGTTATTTCTCTAAATATAGTGATAGTAAAGACACTTATAAATATTACAGTGCACTACAACAAGGACGTAAACACAGAAATCTATTGCATAATTTGTCAAATTTTTTACTGTAATTTGACGGCACTTTGTCATCCCCAGTAAAATGGCTGGGCATTCCTCATTTCACCCTGAATGTCCCCTTTCCCTTCCATTACAACAGTACAACTGTTTCACTCACACTTGTTATAGTTTCTCACTCAGAATTTAGCTCTTACTGCAACAATTCATAAGGGCTATTTTAGTATTCATCATGCTAGGACAAGAAAAATGACATACTAGATAGACATCTTGTATGATAGAATTAACTTCTTGAGTTTTAAATAATAAAAGTATTATCCCACAGTATTTATTTTTAATTAAAAATTATGCCAGTCTTTGTTGAATAGCTAGTGGAATGTAAATAATGGAAAACGGAAATACTCATTTTTGTAACCTCAGTAGATTGATGTCCATCACCTATAGATAGATTCTGCCATCAGCTATAGATATTTATCTCTTTGAAACCTGCATATTAATCTAAGTTTAGTTGTTATGGAACCAAAGCCCAGTACATGAAAGAAAACTTCCCTTAGTCTTCACCATACATTATTCTTAAACAATGCTAAATCATAAACTTAGGCTTTCCTGAACTTCCCAGCACCAGGATCAGAACGAAAAGTTTCCACCATGCAAATGTCCACCTACTTCTAACAGAATTTTTAAAAAGTTATTATTAAGAATATTTATATGCCACTTTTTAACAAAAGAGTTCACAAAGCAGGCTATATAGCAAAAGTAATTAGAAAAAATTCATATCAATATATGAGGAATACATGTTAAGGTCAGATGTTTGATGCCCGTTTCCTCCTAGAACAAATAATATTGGGAAACTATTCCTTAACCAACTGAGGGCCCAATCCTATCCAACTTTCTAGCACTGGTGCAGCTGCAATGCAGCCCGGAGCTATGGGAACAAATGTTCCCTGAGCCTGAGGAGCCCTCCATGACTGAACCCCCACTGCAAGATGTGGCACACGCCTCACTGACATGGCTGCATTAGCACTGGAAAGTTGGATAGGATTGGGCCCCCAGATACCTAAAAAAAATAATTAAATGCTGTTAAACAAATCTTGCAATAATGAGTTGTTCCACGGAAATCCATGGAAAAATTTATGTGAACAGAAGCCTCAAAATCAAATCACTTAAAATACTTTTAAAGTAATTCAGAGTAACAATTACAATAGTATCATTTCCATACTTTTAAGAACTGACTGTACTGCTAAAGAAATAACCTTTGTGGTGGGATTCGTACATTTTCAGAAATTTGCATGATACGATGGATGCATGGTACAAGATGAATGTATGAAACCTCTCTCAGTTACCATAAGCTGTAAAGTTACTCTAAAAGAAAGATACAACTTAAAAGTACATTTTAAAAAGTTTCCAACACAAAGCAGAACTATACTTCAATAAACTAGTCAGGAATATTTCACCCACACTGACAGCATATATGATTTTTAGCAAAACAAAAGCTATACAATTCAATTCTGATAAGAAATGAAATTACTGTATATGAATTTAGTGCCTAAAAGTACCAATGTAAAGAAACATTATGGGGCTTTTCATTTGTTCTTGATTGTTTCCTATATAACAACCACCACACCAACTAACAGCAAATCATTTTACAGTCTTATGATTTGAAACAGGCTGATCCCAGATTTAAAAAAAACCCTGACAGCATAATCTGAACTGAACGATATTACTACAACTTATTTTTCAGTCATAAGAAATTGTATGACAGACTCTCAACAGTCATAAACAATTCAACTACAAACCCAGAGTAGACCCTGAGTATTTTCTTATTATGCATTATACCATGAAAGTGTATAAAACTTCAGACAAAATTGTCTCTTTTTACACACAGAAGCTTCTAAATTCTTTGCATTCAGAGAAAACAGAGCAGGTTGAACTGCAATGTAGTTTTGTTCCAAGTTCTTGAATGAAATCTAAAGACAGCATGTACCCTGAAGAGCAAATACAAAATACATCCCATGGCATGCGCAGAGTGTTAGAAATATCCAGGTGAAAACAAAGGTATGGAGGGGGAAACCATGCATATGTGTATACCCAGGAACTATGGATACCCAGTAACACATCAATGAGAGCTTTCACATCTTTCAATTCATGTAACCAGGCAACTCTTTCATTTGGAAACTCACATCTATAGAATGCATATCACGGGCAACAACTGAACATTGGCTAGCCATCTCAACAGGTAAACGTATATTCATTTCGGGACACATGGAATACAATCCTACTTTGCAAAAACAGGCAAGTAAAAGTTCTTCTGTAATCCTGTAATTTGGCTGTTGTAAATACAATAAAAAACACAAATATTAGTACTAGTTTGACAGAAGCTTCGTTATAGCAGCCCTTTCCTCCACCTATCTCAGTGCCAAACTAGATGTGTTAACGGAGGTGCATCTTAGTCATCTTTAAAGAGTTACAAATAGCAGCCACCAGAGGCTGGGCTGGGCTGGAACCATGGCACAGTGGGGTTAATTTCTTCCCTCTAAAATTGCCTGCCTGCAGCTGCTATTTGGTGTGAGTAGAAAGAAAATGTGCACCAGCATGTTTTTCCAGCTGGGGCGAACAGCAGCTTTAGGGGAAGGGAATGGAAACAAGTTCCCCTGTTTTCACTGGGAAAACAGCATGGAAGGAAAGTGTTAACATTCCCCTCCCTCACTGTCGCTGACTGGTGCCCTCCATGGTTGCTATTTGGAAAACAGTATCTGCAGATCTCCATCCTCAAGCCTAGTTTGGCCCTCATATTTTCATGGAATTGAATTGCTCATGAGTTTCTTTGACGCACAACAGTGGATTAATTGGGTTTTCGTATTTACCACATCAGTTTACCCCACGACTGCAATTGACTTTTGACATGCTCAGAAAGCAGTGTAATTAGCATTGTCCACATTTCTGTCATCAAATTATGTTTAGCTATTTCCAGCTAACAAAGCAGAATTAATGGTGTGAATACATACGATAGGCTGTTCTCAACAATATTAATCTACTCTTTGCCTAGGACCCATAAAAAAAGACTATGCGTGACACACAGCATTTGCACAATAACCATTAAAAAGCATACAAAAATATTAACTACGCAATTATCAATGGTTGCAAATTGCTATAATTTGAAAGCCATTTTTATTCAATTATATGGTTTTGTTGGTAGGAACCAAGAAAACACTGAACATTTTGTTAAACATGATCAAGATATCTTTGGAAAGCAGGAAAGAAAACAAACCCAAGAGTGAACTATAAGCTTGTATTTGATACCTTGCTCTATACTGCTGCTCCTGATAGGAACTTGTGGAAGCTGTCTTCCCCGACGACTGCTAAAGGGTGTGTCTGCTGGAGATGACTGCATGGGGCTTCCGGGTTGATGCATCCTGCAGGGAGAATTAAGATTATATGGAATAAGGCATCAGAGATACTACAAACACAAAGCTCAAGGCCTGTAGTGAACATGAATAAAAAGAGAAATATCTTACTTTGCATGTATGCATAAGTTCTTAATATCTGCTCCATTCAGAAAACATTCATTTTAGTCCATTGAGGTGAACAAAACCAGAAGGCATGTTCAAGTAGCTTATTTTGAAATCATAGTTAGGAGAAAGCCACTCAGCTATGGACACAATTTATCACTCATCAGGAATCAGTGAAATTATCAATACCAGCATGAATCTGGAGTGAAACGTTGTTCGCTTTTATTCAAATGTCTAATCCAGTGGTTCCCAAACTGTGGGTCGGGATCCACTGATGGGTCAAGACCTGATTTTGGGGGGGGGGGCCACCAAAGGATGATGAAAAATCAGGTAACTAATTGACGCAAGCCCTGAGGCTATTCAAAAATTAGATACTGTAGCTGCTAATTACCCTGCAAAGAACTCTGCTCCTACAGTTTGCAAGATAGCTGCTAACTGCTCTGCAAGGAGCTGAGCTTCTGCATTTTGCAATCATGCACAAATATAGAGAGATAAAGTTTGAGGGTCTTTTTCTGGTTGTTATTATAAATAAATAAATAAATAAATAAATAAATAAATAAATAAATAAATAAATAAATCCATTCTAGATCTCATTTTTAAAAATGTGGTAAACCTAGGTGGCTCCCAATAGAGTATTGTTTTAAAAAGTGGTTCCTGGTGCTATAACATTTGGGAACCACTGGTCTAGTCTATTCAGAAAAGTTTATATTACAATGGTGGAAGCAGTCTGTGCGTGTACATCTGTCTGTCTGTGTACATTTAATTTATGTATACATACGTATAAACAAAAAATAAGTTGTATGTATATTTGCATGCCCATAACACTGGTGTTCATGGTTTTGCTTGGGGCAGTCAGCTATGAACGTATTACTGATGTTCTATAACAATTGTTGAGAGACACAAGAATTGTAAAATTGGCAGTGTGTGTATGGCAGTAGTTATAAAGAATGAAAATACTTGGAACAAAATTTAATGTTTTCCATCCAATTGGAAGTTTGCATACATTTTCAGAAATATTACCTGTGTAAGATGATTAACACAATTTTATAGAACTAGATAGAATGCATACAAGTACAATATAAGAAAACTAATTTTTTAATTAACCAGTGTATGAAATATTCTGAAAGCTCTCATATGAATGCATAACACAACAAAACAATGGGAAGACAAAACATAGGCAGATTTCAACTATTATGACAAGTTCCTTCATATGATTAAACAGTTCAGATAGTGGAGATAGACTGAGCGGAGGATATGAGAAAAGTGTACATATCATGGGGAAAAAAACAGATTTTCTTGGAGTGCCAAAATGAGTGAATGCACTGCATGTACTCTGAAAGGTACACCACATTAACATCTAGGAGGCAGAAAACAAATGTTGTGCTCTGCATTTAATAGCAACCTTGTCAGATGTGGAGAAGGTGATGCCGACCCTCCAGGAGCTAGGCGGTGTACAGAACATAATGGTCTGATACTAGAATGCTCACTCGACCTTGACCGAGTGTGATGTTTTCCCCTAATGACTGGCTGATCATTGATTCTTGGGGTTGGAAGTCCCCTTCTAGAAACACATGGCAGTAGAACCCTAAAACATTAGGGCCAAAAAAAATGGGTTCAGTCATTAGCCACATATAAGGTTTACACACACACACACACACACACACGCACACACACACACACAGTGGTCTCCATATGCATTGACTTTCAGACTCAATAATTTCAATTGTCTCCATAAGTCTGCTTTCTAAATGATCACACAACGTGTTTTCCACTCAGTGCAGATAAATATGTTTGTACTTTTGGAACTGGTAAAATGACAAGAGAGATCTGCAGGTAGCTGGGTCCAGACTTCCTTCCAGTTTAAAAAAATAAAAATAAATACCTTGCACATCTCACAAAGCTTATTGTTAAAATTGTTCATTAATAAAAAATATGTCACAGTCTGCCCCGCAGGCAAACATTTTCAATACACACAGACCTATTGTGCTGCAGTCCAACTTGAAAATGCTAGCTGCAGTTATTTTGAGATAATTGTTTCTGGGCCATTAGAGGCTGCCATGTCCCTTTCTGTCTGAGACAGGGCTTCTGTTCCTTTATGCGCTGAAGAATACAGAGGTCCCAGAAATGAGTGTCTCCCATTACAGTGGTTAATAAGAAAATAAGAGTCGTGCTCTATCAGGCCAAAGGCGCATCTAGTTCAGTTTCCTGTACCTCACAGTAGCCTACCAGGTGCCTCAGTGAGCACTCAACACCACAAGATACCTGCATCCTGGTGCCATTCCTTTGCATCTGGCGTTCTGAGGTAGCCTACTTCTAAAACCAGGAGGCTAAACATACTTATCATGGCTTATAACCTGTGATGGACGTTTCCTGCAGAAATCTGTCCAATTCTCTTTTAAAAGCATCTAGGCCAGATGCCATCACCACATCCTATGGCAAAGAGTTCCACAGACTAATTACACGCTGACTACAGAAATATTTTCTTTTGTCTGTTCTAACTCTCCTGACACTCAGTTTTAGTAGATGTTCCCTGGTTCTGGTGTTCTGTGAGAGGGAAAAGAATATCCTTTTATCCACTCTATCCATCCCCTGCATAACTTTGTATGTTTCAGGCACCTTTTTTCTAGACTGATGGAGTGACGGAATGCAGTGATGGAGAAAATCATTCCTGACAAATATAACCCTGTATCACTACTGTAATACACTATGCAAGTTGAGGTTGAATTAACCTGAAGATACAGAGAGGGAAAAGATGATTACAGGCCAATCCTATCAGCGTTGCTGCTGAAGTGTACACTGCATGCTATGGGGGCATGAACCTGATAGTGCAGGACAGGTAAGTCAAACTGTTTCTTACATATGCCCCTGTAGGTTGCTTGGCCTCCAATAGACCTCCTTGGACCTATGCAAGTTTTTTTGCAAGTGTATGATATGACTCCAAGGAGACTCTCGGGGTGTTTTGGGATGGGGAAAGGGGAACAGCAACTGTTGGGATGAGGAAAAGGGAATAGGCTGCTGTCTCCCATTCCCAAACTGCTCCCTGCCCAGCCTGGTCCTTGACCTATTTGCTCTGGCAGGGCATCTGGGAGCTGCTGTCACATACGGTTTGCAACAGTAGTACAATGGCACTGCAGCTTTCATGCCAGCATCCCAGGTTGTACGGTGGCAGATCACAAAATCTATTACTGTAAGGCCCCCATAGGATTGGGCTGTTACTGTATGGTTACCATGTAAAAGTATTCCGCATGGCTGCTCTTGAAAAGCAGTTCTCAGATGTATTTGGTTCAGTTTCCATTTGTTATGAAATGAATGGGCCAGGAAGGAAATGGACCCCCATTTTGTGTCTGTGTGTGGATATATGTTCAGTTTCATTTTACTTTTAAATCCAAGTTCCAGTGTGCAGCCTCCACCAGGAAATGGTGGTTGTTTTCACCCTGGTTTGCAATCTTTGGAGTGCACAGCTCTAACCTACATTTCAGTCATTCCATATGGTAAGAGTTACCATGTTTCCATCATATGGTAACACTTAGCCTGTTGCATGGCTGGGAAGGGATGAGCGGCAACAGACGAGATAGAGGCAGAATGGGTCCAGGATTGGTGGTGAGTCCTGAGTCTCATACATTAATTTTGGGGGGTCATGGCACAAAAAAGGTTGAAGACCATTGAGGTATTTCATAAGTAGTTCAGTGAAATTAGCATTTGACCCAGGCTTTTAAAATAAAGAGCTGAGAGTTACATGGCTTGTTCATTTGTAATAGTCGTTGGCATCCTTCAGTCTTGGAAGACTATGGTGTCACGCTTTGAATGGTGGTTCTGGAACAGAGTGACCTCTCCAGTGCGCGAAGCCTGGGTAAAGTAGGTATGGAGGACAGGCTGTTACCCATGCAGCAAATCCCCCCTCTCCACATCACTGAAATGGTCCAATGGAAAGGCAGAGGTCAATACGGTTGGTTCCAGCGGCGTCGCAGGAGTTGCCAGAACGTGACTGTGTTCAGCTATGAACTGCCTCAGGGACTCCGGCTCCGGATTTTGCCTCGAGGTTGACTCCTGAAGCCTTTTCCATAACTGGATGTAGCCACAAGGCAGTGGAGGTTTGGGATCAGAGTTTTCCTTCTCTTAGATGAGCTGCCTTCCCAGGCTGACGAGTCCCATCTACCCAGTGGCTGTTTAGTCGCCTCTTATGACAAGTACAGCCAAACTGAGGGCCTATTCTTATCCCCAGCCCCCAGAGGTAATAAGCATTTGTAATAAGCATACTGAAAAGTCCTGAAAAATCCAATTAGGAAGTAAACCACCATGTTTGAAAATGGCAAGTTTTATTTGCTAAACGCAGCCATATCTTTGAAAACTAACAAGACAGCTGTGAAGTTAATCAACTGAATTAAACATTCTTGCACTCAAAATGCAAGTTCAGATCCTGAAAAAACAGATTAACAGAGTGCTAAAAACAATTTTATTTTGTATTCTAGAATTTTTAACTTTTTTTTTTTTTAACTCTCTTTCTGTTATGGCTATTGAACATACCCTGCACTTTTCAATTTTAGAGTCTTGATATCCATGTCAAATACTAATTTTGTTGGACTACACAGACACCTCTGCTTTGAGCACAATCTGCAGATTATTGTTATTAAAGTACTGATTTTAATTTCAGGTGTCTACAATGAGTAGTAAAAAGGAATTGGAAGATTTTGCTCATACGTACAGCATGGCCTAAGTTTCATGATGTTAAGAGCATGCAGCTGGCTTTGCTTGCTGGGGATTAAGAAAAAGTTAGCATATCATGGCTTTCTTTTGATATCTGTATCAGGGACATAAACCATGAACCATATACCTTCCAAAATATTCAGTGAAATTAAATATATTTTCTGCATGTCTATCATGCACAGAAAATTTTAAAAAAATTGTTCTTTGTTGTCTCCATTTATGATGTAAGAACGTTAGATTCAGTAACTTAGTTTCCGTTTTGTCTCATCCTTTTCAGAGACATGGATGATTTTAAGACATTTGCCACTTTCCAAAATGGCAGCTTTTTCCAAAGTTTGGATTTTTCAGAACTTTCAGGGTGTTTATCACAACTATCCAAAGGGCACACCCTGCAATATACAGTTTTTGATACTAAATGCCTGGGTTTGGCCTAAGATTTAGCTAATTGTAAAAGGATTAGAATACAAATACGAACATAATATTTTTATATTTTTTGTGCTAATAATTTGCTTCCAGTAGGTGGCTCACTATTCTAGGCAACACTGTAGCAACTTGTAGAACCTAAGTGAAAACTTAGCAAAACTATATAGCCAATTTTTTGATAGGCAGCTACAATGACTGCAAAAGCCCCATGTGCCAAAGACCTCCCTGACAGAAAGCAATTATCAGAGTTCACTTGGGAATTCTAGCAGATGTATAAATTAAAAAAAAACACCATGTAAATTAACAATGACCAATTTTGTTTTTTGCCAAGGGGAAGATAACAACCTGTTCTTTCTACACAGAGAAAATGAGAAAGTTTAAAAGGATGGGCAGCCCAATCCTGAGCTCCCGTGGCACGCAGCTTCGGCAGCACCAAAAACGGTTTGCAGGCGGCACCCTTCTCCTGGGTAAGGGAAGTAGCCCCGCAATGGGGCTACTCAATTCACCGCTGACCAGAAGTCGGCGGTGAGGAAAAGACATTCGTGTAAGGCGCTGAGCTCCACATGAAAGGGCAGGATTTGGTGGAGCAGAGCTCCACTGGACCCACCTCCCTCCCTCCCCGCTCCCTCCCCCAGCACGCCTCCCGCCCACCCTTTCCCTGCTTCCCACCTCCCCACCACACCTCTTCCCCGCCCTCCGCTTGTCTCTCCCCTCCCCGGAATGCCTCCTCCCCGCCTACCCCCCCACCCCTGCTTACCATGGCGCAGCTCAACGGTCCATGTGACTGCCAAGCGGTGGAGGCTGGGTGCCCACCCAATGCTAGCCCAGCGCCAGCCAGCACTGGGCTAGCACGGGTGCTTGCAGCACGTTTGTGACAGTGCGCACCGGCAGTAAGCCGGCACGTCAAGCCCAGGATTGCATTAAAAATAGAAATCTTATAAGGCCATAATCCAAAACAGATTTCAATGCACTTAGAGCCATTGGAAATAAATGGGCTTAAAGCAGGTCTAAGGGCCCAATCCAATTCTCTACACACACACCCCAACAATGCAGCCACTCCAAAAAGGCACATGCTGTATCTAGCATGTGTGTGTGGAGGACCCAAGGGTAAATGGGAGGAGAGTGTCAGATATTTATAATTATCTCACGGTAAGCCTGGGGTTGCCTATGGGTCTCTTTGGGCATACACTATCTTATTTGGTAGAGTATGTCAAAGGAGAGGAAAGGGGTGGGGAGCCTCAAAAACAAGAGGACAGGATTAGGTATACACCATTGCCACTGGATCCACCTCTTTCCACTACCTCCCTACCCCACCAGTTTCACCCCAAGTGTGTCTCCTCCCCACCTACCCCTTGCCCCCACTGCTGCCTTACCTGGTCCTGTGGGCACAGTAGGGTACAGCGGGAAGGCTACAGCACTGCTGCACTTGCTTGTAGTGCTTGCAGAATGGTCACTAATGGAGTGCTGTGCACTTCATCAGCAGCCATTTTACGACAGTTAATATCTCCTCCACCATTTTAATGGGCACTGCGTGGCAGCCTAATCCACCACAGGATTGGGCTGTAAGTCTGTCCTGGATTGTGGCATAAATGTAACATAACCAAAGCACAGACTATAAGTTGTATGTTGGTTCACTTATGCATTCCCCGGGAAACAGGTTAACACTGGTGGTGTTAACCATCATTACTCATGATTATCTTAACTACTTAAGGAGGAGGAGGTCTTAACTACTTAAGGGCAGGAGGTCTGGTCTAGAGGGTAGAGCCTCCGTCTGCCTGAAGATAACATCCACAAGGTCGCCAGTTCGAGGCCACTGGCACCGTGCGACCTTGCTCTGAGCGTGGGAGGATGGAGGCCAGAATGTGAAGCCAGATTGGAATGAAACACCTGAATGTAGTGGTTCTTGAAAGAAAGAACCTTCTTTCAAATTGTAAAAATCCCTATTTAATAAGGGATTTAAATAAAGCCTGCCTATGTAAACCGCCTTGAATAAAGTCTAGAATAAAGACCAAGAAAGGCGGTATATAAATACCTGTTACTATTATTATTATTATTACTTATGATTGGTATACTTTAGTCCTGGTAGTGGATACAGGAACCACAACTCCCCCCGTCACCCAAATCTTATGATGTACAGTTATGGGTTCTTTTCAAACCCTTCATCATGGGTGCCCAAATCCCAGCCCAGGGGCCACTTGTGGCTCCAGGGACTCCCAATCTGGCCTGCAGGGAGCCCCCAGTCTCCAATGAACCTATGGCCCTCCAGAGACTTGCTGAAGCCATGTTGGTCCAACACAACTTCTCTAAGCATGAGGGCAATTGTTCGTCCTTTGTGTGAGCTGTGGGACAAGGGCTTCCTCCACTGCTTGCTGTTTCACGCCTGTGATGCAGCAGTGGCAGCGAAGGAAAGGCTGGCCTTGCTTTGTGCAAGGCCTTTTATAGGCCTTGAGCTACTGCAAAACCTTCATTCATTCATATAAGTTCCCTCTCTAATAAATTCATTTATGTAAATTTATTCAAAATGTAAATGTAAATTAATTCTTTTTCCCCCCAGCCCCCAACAGTGTCAGAGAGGTGATGTGGCCCTCCTGCCAAAAAGTCTGGACACCCTTGGCCTACACTGAAATGATCTGTTATATCTAAGGAGGTTTACCTGTCACCATGTTTGTATCAAAGCCTTACAACGATAAATTATGTTGACAAAGAACAAACAGGCACTTCAGGTAACTATTTTCATTTTTAGTTATTAAAAGAATTGAGGCTCATATATGTCAATTCACACATTCACCACAACCCAGTTTTTTTTCCTTTTCAGTTTTCCTATCCTGTTTCTTAAATACACCATACACTGCATAGGAAGCAGCCCATTTGCCTTTTGAAACACCTGAAAATGCAGGTCTCACTGTAGTGCGTGTTGACTTCTCCAAGGACAATGGAGATGGTGCAATCTTTTTCTCCTGATCTCCAATCCCATCCACCACCACCACTGTTTCACCTGAGAACACATTGATGAGCCTCATAAAGCTGCCTTCATGACATCTCTATCTTGCTTGCTTAATGCTGCTCCCCAACACTTGGCCCTAGAATCTCAGATGAGCTGTTGCTTCATACCTGACTCATACCTTACTCTTCACCCATCCCCTTATGCCACATGCTCTGAGTAAGAAATAATAATAATAAATACATGCATGCATAAACGGCTAAGCACTGTACATTAAGTGACTAGACATAGTCCCTGCACAGATGTGACACAAGAGAAAGTTAAGGAAGGAATGGTAGGGGAAACCGTAAATAGGAAATGATGGTTTGCGCCAAGGGAGAGCAGGAGAGAGGGGGGAAAGGGTTCACTTGGAAAAAGCAAAAGGAGGAAACAGAGAAATTATGAGGTTACTTTCTTAAATAATTGATGGAGCATATGGATTTAAGAAGGGAAGTTCCCTTCCACCTACATTTGTACACAGAATGTATACAGAAAAACAACAATCATCCTTACATCAAGAATAAAAAACTACAGATCTGACACAATGATCAAATTTCACAGTTAGGGCATTCTAGAAAAGTAGAAAAAGGACATTTTTCAAAATTCTTATGGGTTCCATGGGTGGCTCACTCATGAGACCCACTGATGCAGCAGCTTTGAGTGGTGGGTTGGGTGAGGTAGCTGGCTGGTGCTGGGTATGTTGCAACTTCTGCCCACTGCTCCCCCAGTGGCCTGCCACCTGAATACCCACTGCCCCATCTTTTTATTGTTCCCTCAAGCAAGAGGTGGATCAGGTGGGATGACTTGCTTTTCTCTTCATTGCAGCTGCTGAAAATCGCAGACATGGTGCTGGAAAAGAAGAGCCACTGCAGCCCTATTCCTGATGGCTCTTCCAGAAGATCACTGCCAGGTTTTAGAAAGGGATTAGGATTTCATTTCACAGACCCAATTCGCTCTCCTCCATGCCCCATTGCTGCCCTCCCTGCCTCTATTTTGCCCTCAGCCCAGTTCCGCTAACTTACTTGGGTTGGTGGGCTGTTGCTGTGTATGAGGACTCTGCAGCCTTTCTTCTGGTGCTCTGGGAGTGCAAGGCTTCATTGTGCTGCCAGATGCCCTTTTGCAACTGCTCTAAGGCAGTCTGCACTGGTAGAACTCTGCAGGGCCCTATCTTGATGGTTCTCGAACTTTTAAGCATTGGGACCCATCTTAACAAAAAAATTTCCTTTATTCGGTCACTCAAGCCTCTGTGGCTATAATGGTGATAGGGCAGCAGTGCTCCCCTCAAGCAGCAGGCTGCTAAACCCTTGATGCACATGGCCTAACCTACCCTGTCAGTTTCGCAAAACACCTCAAAACTGAGTTATGACCAACTGGTGGCCATGGACCCACAGTCTGAGAACCAATCGTATCGGATATGATTGGGCTGTCAAAATCATTGATCCATCTAACTCAGAATTGTCTACCCAGACTGACAATGGCTCTCTAGACAGAAATCTGTTTTAGACAGAAATATCTCTCTCCTACCTGGGAACTGAACTCGGGATCTTCTACATGCAAAGTACTGAGCTATAGACCCTCTCCTGATTATGGAATCTGCCATCCTCATAATGGAAAGATGTCCTCTTAAAGGCTATTAAATCATTCTTTGAACATGTCTATACACAGAAAGACTGAATCTCAACTTTCCTATTTTATTCTTCTTTCAGTGACTTTCATATGACAAAAACAAAAACATTGTTCTGCAATCTGTTTGTGATGTAGGGACTTTACTCTATCATCATGAAATTAGACGGGCTTTGTCATTCATAGTAGCATTAAAATTTATCTACAGGGTGAACTTCCTTCCCAAACATGGACACGCTCTCTCCACTGAAATGAATGGGTGCTCTTTTGATAGAAATTCTAAAATACCTAAGCATATGTAATTATCTCCTGATTGTTTTTTAACAGAGGTGGAAGCAAAAGACACACAGCAATACAACTGTAAAATTAGGTGACAATGAAATTCAGTTTTGAACAAAAGTTCTAGGAGCACTATTAACATTTTTATTTCATTTTATGTAAATAGTTCATTACTTTTCTGGTCTGTTAAACACACAGGGAATGAAAGAAGCACACAGTATATAATTTCAATGATAAAAATGAATTTGCAGAATGTATTATTACAATTTGATGATTCTTTTTAAGCTTATTGACGCCTTTGCATATTTTTCTGACGAATATATTTTTGCTTTCTAAAGAAAATAGCAAGTAAAGTTTTTCTGGTGCAAGAATGAAGAACAAGGAGGGCTGAATTATCATTGAGGATATAGCAACATCCTTTTCTTATGCTCTTTGGGTCAAAGAAGGCAAATCATCCCTGGCTGTCCTTCAGGATCTCTACCACAGACTGACCATTCTGGGAACTGGTTTTCAGCTCATTTGTCACATAGGATTTCATAGCTGTTCCTGCCAGATTGGCAGCACTCAAAAACCTAGCAATTCCAATAAAGCAGTTGAACTGATCAAAATGATTACATATTATAGAATCAGTCCTACCTTTCTGAATCAGATGTGGAGCCTTTCCTAGTTTGTTTTTGGTTGCTATATCTTTCCACCTTTCTGGGATGCCTGTGAAATGAAATGCCAGAAATGAAAAAAGGAAGGAAAGCAAGCAAAACAGAACATATATCACAAAGTTAACGCAAAGTGACTTCCAGATGGACATGTGAAAACTGCTTATATTAACATGAGAATAGAATAAAACACGTTTTCCCAATTGCATGGCATTGAAAGAAACAAAAAGATAATTGACTCATAGCACAATCCTATACATGTTTACTCAGAAGCAGGTCCCCTTGTTTTCAGTTGGACCTACTCTTGGGTAAGTGTATATAGGACTGCAGGCTCAATGTCTTTTGACATGGCTACATGAAACCAATTCCTGAAGGCCAAGAAATGATCCCAGAAATTACAGAAGTCACTTCATAGCAAAGCATATTCCATTACTAATTAAAGATAAAGCCTACCTATACAGTCTAGTAAGAAATAGGTTAAAATCTGAGCTGCCTTTGTATCATACTTCTAAGTATTACAAAAGGCAAACAATACAATCAAATTAAACTGCTATGATAATAAAACTACAGTTTAACTAATCTAAGCACATAAAAAATGTGAAGAATTTTTGAA
Organism: Tiliqua scincoides; assembly: GCF_035046505.1. Taxonomy (NCBI): domain Eukaryota; kingdom Metazoa; phylum Chordata; class Lepidosauria; order Squamata; family Scincidae; genus Tiliqua; species Tiliqua scincoides. The sequence goes on along the minus strand of NC_089821.1, from coordinate 177,489,404 downwards.
TGCCTTGTTATTTTTGAACCAACAAATATCATTAGCGCAACAATGCACTTACAATTTCTAAACCAATATTGAATTCATAAGGGACTGAGGGCCCAATCCTATGGTTCAAACCGCGCCTCTGCAGACCAAAGTCTCACTCACAAAGTGCGGGACTCACTGCCAGGCTCCTGCCAGAGGTGGCTCAGCTCTGGCCGGTGATGAGCCACCGCCTGGCAGGCGCCCGCATTCTGCAGCTCGGCGGTGCCTGCCACTGCTGGGCTGCAGAACTGCAAACGGGGTGGGGACAGGGCCGTTCTGGGGAGGGGGTGGGGAGGCTGGCGTGACGTGGGGTGGGGGTGTGCCAGAGGTGTGCCTGGGGGTGGGCGGACCTGCGGAGCTCCACTCTGCAGGATCCTCGGCGCTTGTGGAGGCTGCGTGCCTTACACGAATGCCTTTACTTTAGTGGCGCCCAAAGGGTGCCTTTATTTTAGTGGCGCCCATTGCGGGGCTGCCTCCCTTACCCAGGGGAAGGGGATGAACATCCCCAACTCCCGAGGTGCCTCCCGTGGTAGAGCGGGAAGCGCTGGATGCGGAGGCAGCCCTCATGGTGCCGCCGAGCGGGGGTGCCCTGGGCAGCTCAGGATTGGGCTGCCCCTTAGGATCGGGCAGTGAGTGCCCAATCCTATCTAATTTTCCAGTGCTGGTGCTGCTGTGCTAATGGGGTATGAACTGCTTCTTGTGTTGGGGCAGCAGTCACAGAGGCCTCCTCAAGGTATGGGAACATTTGTTCCCTTACCTTGGGACTGCATTGCGACTGTACAGGTGTTGGAAAATTGGATAGGATTTGGCCCTGAACCATAACTTTTCAATATGTAGGTCAAATACAATAATGTGTTACATTCCAAACACTTATCAACAGAAGACATGCAAACTGACTGTAGCTCTCTGACCTACAGTGTGTTTTGGGCATGGCTCTTGGAACTAAGCAAGCAGTTTTCTGCTGCTCTTGTTATCTGAGATGGTTTTTTTCTTTTTAATGATCAAATATCTCTGAGCAACTGAGAAGCTATTTGGCATTATGGACTATATTTTAGAATCACCAGTGCAATGCTTTTGCAACATTTTGTCTCATTTTTTTATGGAGACTTCTTGGTATTGCTCAAATGGGGGACCAGAAATAATGTTTCATTTTTCAGACGCTTCAGGAGATGTGCCCAAGTTTGTGATTATTTAACGCACGTGATGGTTTAGGAAAATGGAACACCTATTCAATGAACCCTGGGCAGTCTCTTTGTGAAAGTTCTGGAGTTGTACAAATAAACTACAGAGTTACACAATATGGGTCTCTGAAATTACAATTACTTGGTGTAAATACATGGAACACAGCGTAACTTACTTCTGATTGGTCATGAATAGGATTGCACTGTAAGATATGACATTTTATGTCATGGATCTTAGGCATTCAAATTGCAAGAAGGGACCTGCATGGTAAGTGAATAACGAAATTCAGATGTTTAAAATCATCTGCTCACCATCCAATTCTGGTTTTGTATATACACTGCCAAAATCCTGCATCTAATGATTGAGTTTAATAGGAATTGGTTAGTTGTAGCCATGTTGGCCACCAGAATCTGAATATACTTTTGCTAGACTAACCAATTGACATGTTCTTTTAGGACCAATATTTCACTAGTATCCAGGGAATACCAGATACTAGGCACTGTCTCCAGAACAATATTGCTTTATGACACCCTGTGGACACCTTGGGGCTTGAAATAAACAGAAGCGGTGATTGCTTCACTCCACACCTCTTGGCAATGATGTCATCTCCATGCTTCCCGGAAGACAGGACAAGGGAAAAGATGCCAGTCACCCTCTGTATTAAAAGTGGGTTTACAGGAACAAGAAGATTTGAGGGAGGAAATAGAGAGGAGACGCAAAAATGGAGCAAAGAAAGGAGACAGAAATGGACAAAAGAAGGGAAAGGAGAGAGGAGATGGGAATGGAACAAGCAAGGGGGGCAGATGGGGAGAAGGAAAACAAAGGACAGATGAGGAGAGTCTGGGTAGGGAGGGAGCCTGGTTGGTGGAGAAAAGTCTTATATAAGGACATTGGGAAAACATGAGAGGCAAAGGAAACTGGGAAGAACTGGGGAGAGGCAGAAGAAAGGAGTGAGTGGTAGGAGAAGTAGCTCAAGATCTGAGGGCTGGGCAATGGGCACCCCTGCTGCCTAGTTATAGGTGGTCCCTGGCAAGCGGCTACTGAGCCATTACACACTCCTTCCTCCCTGGAAGTGTGCCTGGCCAACAGATGTCAACAACGGCCACAATAACCCCAGGAATACTATAACTGGGTCCAGAAGATCTCAACTTCAGCTAACCCCTACCTAGGGGTGAAGAAACCCCCTGTGAAGCACTCCAATGAAAGAACTGGGGGAACTTTGTAGAACCGTGGGAAAGAGGGTGGCTCAGGCCTTAGTGACTCAAGCCAAAGAATAAGGCAATTCTTCAGTAAAGTTCTTGATAGCATTACTCAGGACTCCTTAGTCTTTCATATCCTCCCCCCCTTCCCCCAATTTCCCAGCCCAAGAAGTCCTATCCCAAGCCCTAGGGCAAAGGAAAAGATGCCAGCCACCCTCTGTAGGGCTTATAGGAGCCAGAAGATGTAAGGAAGGAAAGGGAAGCAAATAAGGAAAAAAAGAAGAAAAAAATCCCACCATAAAACAAAAACAGCTGGTTCCTTGGACGTTCTGTTGCCCAGACCAAATGAGGTGAGAGCAGGCCATCTCATCTCCTTTACACTCAAACCATAACCAGCCCAAACTGCAACCAATCATCAGGATAGGTATGAAAAAGGTGCAGGGTTTTAACATTTGCAGATCAAAGAAACACATTTTCAGCATCAGTGGTCCTTGCATGCTCATTTTTAAAGCTGTTAAGAAGAGCTGCAAAGATGGGGGCAGTCAGGTTCCCCCGGTGCTGCAGTTCTGATGAAAATAACTCCAAAATGGTCTGCTGTTTGCTCAGTAGGGAAGCCACCAATGATTGTTTCCCTTTCACTCTAAATAGCAGCTCTATATTGCAGCATTGGAGAAAGGGTTACAAACTCATTCATTACATTTTCAATCACCATCGGACTGCTCTGCACAATGTTGTCTATTGTCGAAATCATGCAAGAGTCAATGGCATGACTGACATTTTAGTTTGGACCTGAGCCTGAAGGGGCTCTGTGCTTGCGCCATAACGCCTTCTCTCCTCATGTGTAGTGATTTTACCATTAGCCACTCCTTGCAAGCAATGGTTTGTAAGATCCTTCAAACTATGATCATTCCTGGTTTGCCTCGAATTAGGTTCAAAAATCGTGGATTGAACATGCAAAAGGAGGCAAGATGTGGGAGACAAAAAGGATTGCTTGAGACTCGCCAAGGCTCATTCCTGTATTGCCAAACTATGGTTTGACATTATATGTGAACATAGCCCTTGTGCCCTGCTTCAGAGACCAAACATTAAGGACTCCACATGCAGGTCTTCACTGCTCCAGATTGATGCCTCAAATTTACTGTAATCCAAGACCTGTATTCCTTATCAGAATGTGTACGCTCTTCTAACTGATTGACTGGGCCATGATACTGCATGTTGGGCTGGTTCTCTGGGAGACAGAAGGTAGATTTCTCAACAGGAAATACATATGACTAGCAAGCGCTGGTGTCTTATTTTCCATCTCAGCTCCATTTGGTTTTACCTTGTCCTATCCTACTTCCTTCTCATAAGATACGCAAAACTCCAGGAACTGTCTGGTGACTTTTAATCCACAAAGCCTTTCTTGATGGCAACTTTTGCCATTCTTCAAGAATCACTGAGGCTGTTTATGGTGTCATTCTTCAATTCCTGACTTGCCTTAATCAGATGTCATGCAGTTGCATGTGCCATTTTAGGCAACCCCGTAGAAATTAACCTTTTCACGTTCTTTATTGCCTAGGAAATTTACAGACTGATCTGATTGGGCTTCTCCAATGCTGGAACTAGCATTCCAGCAGTGGATCCTGCCTAATGGCAGTCATAAAAAATTCTGGCAGCTTGCAAAGCCACATGCTGCTAGAATACCAGCAGAGAAGCTGGAACAGCACTACACGAGGAGGCAGCCCACTGACTCAGGTAGGTCGGCAGGGAAAGCAGATTGGGAGGGGGGCAGAACAGGATGGTGGGGAGGGTGGAACATGGCAGAATAGAGGGAGAGCAGGGGCGTGATGGAGGCAGGAGAGTTCGGCACCTTGGGCAGGTGACTTCTGCTGAATGCTATCATGTCTGATAGCAGCTGGCACAACCCCTTTGTCTCTTCAGGCTTGTGGCAGCTAAAGAGCATTTTGTGGCAGAGTACAGTAAGTAGAACCTTGCTCTACTTCTCTCTCCTGCATCATTGCAGCCTCCCTCCCAGGATACAGTTCAAGTTTCCTTGATGTGGCTGCATTAGTGCTGTTAGAAGCACAATGCATGAATGATGCAGAGTGTATGTAATGATGCTGCTGGTTTTGTTACTCTCTGCACATATCTCCCTTCCCCCTAACAAATCTGAAATAACTATTATGGCTTCACGACCATTTGTATTACAGTGGTTCAAGGATAGCAACCCAAAGATAAAACCATTATGCATTACATTTGTTTTAGGCAAGGGACAAACCATCTTTGCTGCTGCTCCATGAACCCACATCAATTCCCATGAACTCAACTTGCAAATGTCCTGAAGCTCTACTAGAAGTGGAGTCCAAGTAAATATGTACCCTTATGGGTTATATAAAGATGGGTTAAATATACAACTCAGTAAGGATACCTCTGTGTTTCTTCTGGATTAGCACTTAGGTGATTTAAACTGTTTGGTTTTGCAATGCAAGACTCCAGCGTTGTTGGTCTTCACACAAGTTTTGGAAACATGAAGTAAAAGTTGGATGCAATGGACAGAAACAGATAGAAACAGAGAGACGGTCACATGCAGTGAAGATGGAGACATGCAGTCAAGTTATTTATATGAACCAAGAATGTGCCAGTAAGTCAAGAACATCTGAGCAATATTTTTAATTTCTCCTTTCCAATGTCTCAGAAAGAGGAGCTTGTAGAAAAAATCTGTGACATAATCAGAACAGAAAACAGTCCTAACAGTTAAAGATGGAAATAGCAAAGAATAGTTCATTTACTGTGAATAACAAAACGCTTTACTGTTTTCATTAATCCTGAGGATAATATAACGTAACTTTCTCTTTGAAATGAATGGGGCATTACAAGAGTAGTGTTTGATGGGCTTAGGTTTGTGCAAACAAAGTTCTGTTGTACATTATTTTGATAGTACTTTCTCAGGGAAATTCTCAAATGGATTATACATGCCTGGCCACTGATATTGTGTCACTTGACCCAGCACCATTTCACACATTAATGTGTGAGGCTGGGCTGGCTTATCTAAGGCTGCCAAGTGCGTTCATAGGAAAGGTGAGATTTAAAGTGGGAAGATCTGATCCCACATCTCGGTCTCTTAGCCACTAAGCTCTCTTTCCAGAGAATAATGGAGACGTAAATATGATAGAAGGGGGACTTCAATTCATCTAGTAAATTCTAAATAAACAGGCTGCAATATTACTTCTGACATTTGTAAAGTTTTTACAAGGAAATTTTAAATGTATTTAAAATATTTGGTACTAAATTGATAACAACTTTTAAAGCGAATGGACATCCTGTTGAGGTCTTGTACAGACAATGCAGGAGAATGACTCAGAAGTGTAAAAAAACTTTAGATATTTTAAATTAGGATTCCAGTGGCCAACTATTAAGGCTGCAATCCTATACATGGTCCTGGGAATATGACCCATTTAACTCAATGAAGCTTACTTCTGAGTAGACACGCATAGGATTGAGCTATAAATGTGATTAGGTTAGAGACTCAGATATAGAAACATACATACAACAGAAAAAAATGGTCATAATTGAAGAACCATGTGGCACGAAGATTCAAATAACAAAAGAACAATACAAAAACAAAAAGTCAACAAAAGTGGTTATATATATATATCACATTTAGCCAATCAGCATATAAAGAGAAATCCAAAACACTGGCATTGTTTAGCAAACCCTACTTGGCAGCAACAACCTGCTCCCAAGGTTTTTATTAGGAAAATGTTAAAGAGCCTATTGCACAGAACGTGTAATACTATCCTGCACTGAACTTTCCATATCTTTTCAGAGATTATGCTTGAGGACACATCACAGAGGCCCACATCACAGTCTGGGTCAGACATGCTTAAACCCACTGATTTAAAAACAATGTGTGCCTGTCTCTGAGCAAGACTGTGACTTCTAGGTACTCTGAAAAGAAATAGTCTGAACTCCAAGTATAAGAGTATTATAAAGCACCAAATTAAAATAAATCTCCATAGCAAACCATAAGTAGTCCTGATAGTCTTGTTGATAAGGGGGAGAATACCAGGGCCTGCCCACCCATGTGCTGAATAGAAGCAGCTGTTCCACACAATGGGAAGAGAAGGGCCTGCCACCATAACTCCTTCAGCTTGCCAACTGCCTGGGTCCTCCACTAGACTGGTTTCCCATCCTCTGCTCACTTGCTCTTCATGGAGACTGAGTGAGTGGGGGATGGTGGCTCTGCCGCCTCTTCCAGGAGACCCATCAGAAAGAGGCCTGTCATCTCATCCTCCGAATGTTTCTTCTAAACAGTCCTGGTGCAGAGGAACTTGGAAGTCCCAGGATCTTCCCTTTCCAGCTGGTTTTGAAGAAGCACCAAGCAGTGGAGGAGGTAAGGAGATGTTCACAATTGTTGTTACCGTCACTGCTGCTGCTCCACAACCCTACTTTCTCTGCCACCTGGTGCTTCTTCAAAACAGGTCAGGTGCAGAGATGATGGTAAGGATCCCAAGAATTTCAAGGCCAGGTGGCAATGCTGGTAGGGAAGTACTTGGTGATGTGGGGCTCACAAAAAAGGGGTTCTGGTGGCATAATTTCAGAACCACTTCAGATGCCAGTTCAGCTTCAGCCAGGCCTAATTATAGCACTTATTATATAGGGATTAGAGAGAAGCAAAGCCAACCTGATATTCCATAGTATGTGGAATCAAGAGTCAGTACTTGACTGTTTAATACGCAGAAGGTGGTGCGTGAATATTGCCTTTGTTTTTCCAGGATAGCAGACTATGGTGGATCGGGCTATTAAACATTTGTTCCACTGAACAGACATCAGAGGTGCTTTATAATAACTGCTTAGAAATCAGGAACAAAATCTGCTTTAGGGCCCAGTCCTATCCAATTTTCCAGCACACGTGCAGCCATAATGTAACTGCAAGGTAAGGAACAAATTTCCAATACCTTAAGGAGGCCTCTGGGACTGCTGCCCCCCACAAGATGCTGTGCATGCCCCATTGACACAGCTGCACTGGCACTGGAAAATTGGATAGGACTGGGCCCTGAGAAACCTAACTGAATTCCTGGAAGTTACATACTTTTACATACATGCCTTTAGAAATTCTCTGCAAGGTTCATCAAGCCACTTTTCAGTAGGAGGAATTGACTTAGTACCTGTCATCCTCCGGTGATGCATGTTGGATATGAATCCGGGGACTAGTGGGTCGTCTCCTAGCTAGGGAGGGGGACCATCTACCTCTGTTTGTTCACCCAACAAAATAGGAAGAAAACAGAACATTTAGTGTGTGATAAAAATTTAAAAGATTTTGGGCAAAGAAACTGAAAAGTACCCCAAAAAGTCAGTGTTCACATTTTTGAAGTCTAAAATATTGCCACTTAAAATTTAGATCTCTTTCACAGACAAATTTGTATAATACTATTATTGTGTAGTATATTCATAGCACATCCATTTTTTAAAAGCAATGGTTCTATCAACAAATTTTAAAAAATTGACATGACTTACAGCCCAATCCTATCCACACTTTCCTGGGAGTAAGCCCCATTGACTCAAATGGGACTGACTTCTGAGTAGACATGCATAGGATTGGGCTGTTAGATACTAATTGCAGGAACAAGATTCTTTATTTTTTCCAAATATTTCTATTTAATGTATTATGCATTTTTAGATAAGTTTCAATTGGTTTAAATTTGAAAGGTTATTTTCATTACTTTGATCAGTAACAGCATTTTTGCTTGTTTATTCATCCAAATAACCTAGACTGACATCTTGGTGTGGGTGGAACGGAAACATCACATTACACTGCTAGACACAGAATATGGCTCTGAAATAACCCATTTCCCCCACAGCTGAGGTCTATGAAATTAAAAAAAAAATTACACTGACTTTGAAATGGTTCATGCAGGCTGCAATCCTATACACACTTTCTGGGAGTAAGCCCCACTGGACTCAGTGGAACTTACTTCTGGTTAGAGATGCACGGGATCAGGCTGCTAGACAGAACTGTCAGCATTAACTGGCAGGTGGTATGCAGAGACCCACCAAAGGCCGTTTCCAGCTCTGCTATCTGCAATTCTGCAAATGGAAATGCTGACGCCTGACTCTGTGATCTTGCATTACACCCTTGTCCTAACTTCCTCTCTTCAGAGTATTTTGGTCACTACCATCTGTAATTTCTCTCTGCATTAGAGAATATTTTTCCATTGGCCACTGAAGTGCTATGCACAAATTCTCAATCTGTCTCTTTCCAATAATGTTACATAGTGTTGCCTTGTGTCAACTACTTATTTGTACTTACTGCATTATTGCCACTGAACATGGTTTACTGTCCTACCTGTGTCATCAGCAAATATAGGATTTCCCCCCCCAATTGATTGCTGTCACAGAATGAGGACAGAGGTTCAAAGAGACTAGTTATAACAAGACAAAAGTTGTATTAATCTAAGTGTTTGTGGAACTGGAACTAGGAAGTCTTTTCTCTCCTACCATTTTTGATTAATGCAACTTTTTTAAAAAAAATTAAAGTTTACTGTTCGTGCTGTACCAAATGATTGAACTGATACACAGAGAAACCCAATGAGGCTTCATGAATGCGCACTCACACACAGAACTTTTCTGATGGGAGCATGCAGGGGAATGTAGAAGATAAATTCTTACTACTGTACTATGGTTGGGGAGCTTCTCTTCCTCTGCACCAGCTCAAACAATTGTCAGGTTTATGGTGCCTATGTTTGGAAGCAGGGCAACAGTATACAAAATGAGCAACTTCTGCTCAGGTGGTATGTTCATGATAAGAAAGCAGCTGTTATGGTCTGGAGCAACCATTTTCAACCACTGTGCTATGGCACACTGGTGTACTGCAGATGGTCCACAGGTGTGCCATGGGACTTTGGGAAGGGTCATTTATTAGTAGGGCAACCAGGGGGTTTGAGCCCCCTACCAGCAGCATGGTGTGCCTTGACAATTTTAGCAACTTGTCGGTGTGCCGTGAGATGAAAAAGATTGAAATCGCTAATCTGGAGGGTAAAAACAACACAATCCTGACTGCCACACAATCGTTGACTGCCACAATCCTGGTGATCATGTACATCAGTCATTGACCCAGATCTAGTGCTTTATTCTGCACGCATCACCAGGTGATGTTGTGCAAAGAAGCAGGGAGCTCCTGAAGTCTGGCTGGACCACACCTCAAATAACTTAACAAACATGTTGGTGGCAAATATCAGGAACATACAAGGGACCTAATTTTTTCCTGGGGGAATGGTGACAGAAGTAAATCATCATACAGATACATTTCAGAAAGAATTCTTGGAATAGTATTGCTTTTCTTCCCCACTTCATGTCAGATCTTACAGCCCAATCCTGAGCTGCCTGTTGTGACAGGACTGCGCAGTGCCAAAATGGCTGCATTGGCATCCTACGCACAACAGAGCAGGCACTAGCAGCTCCTTGGGGGAAGGGCACTTTCATTCCCTTCCCCCAGGTAAGGCAAGTAGCCCCACAATGGGACTGCCCCAATCAAGAGCCTCCATGTACGGCCACCAGCCCAACATGGAGACTCTGGATGCAGAGCTTCTGGATGCAGAAGCGGAGCTCCTCTGGTCCCACCTCCATCCTACCTCACTCCCTCCCCAAGCACACCTCCTCCCTCCCCCTTTCCATCCTCCAACCTGGAACGCCTCCTACCACACCCCCACCTACCTCTCCACCACCCAGTGGTTCGGGCGACTGCAGAATGGCGAAGCAGCAGTGGTTTACTGGTGGTGAGGGCTGCAGATGTGCCTTATGGAACATTTACAACACTCAGCATCGGTGGTGGACTGGCATTAAGAGCTCAGGATTCGGCTCACAATCATTTATCATTTCAATAGGACGTTTTCATTGTATATCATGCATGATAGTGGGCTACTCATCTCTTTATACACTCTGAGTGGTGCTGGTTGAAACAGTTGCTTGCCCATGGACCCTCAAACTTTACAGCACAGCAAGAATGTGAATCTTGACCCAAACTCAATGTCCTATACCATGACCCATTATTTCTGCAGCTTCCCCTGTTGGCATATAGCTAAGTATTCACAAGTAAGATTGTGAAACTCATTATAATCTCCACTAAGCAATTTCCTCCTTAGATTAAAGAGCATCTGTGAGGGAGACAGATCGACTTCCCAGGAAGTATAAACCTGGAATGGGCCACTTTCAAAAAGCAAAAATGATATTATAAAAACAAAGGTATATTCTGTTAGCAGTGTAACATTTAATTCTTCATAATTTTATTTCATTGTACTTTTTGAGGTACCTTCCAGTTCATGGATTAAGGGAGAGGTTTAACTTTGAGAACATGCAAATTACAAAGACTTCAGGGGGATTTAGCAGTGCAGTAGATTAGAAAACCCGTTTAGGTATTTTAGAAGGTTGTTAGTAGATAGCAGCTTTTTCTCTCTAAGCCAAATGTTAAAAGGAAAAAAGTAAGGCACCAGTGCATCCAAAGCCCTTAATATGCTGATGTCCTGTATAAACATGAAAAATAATAACAAAAGAATGGCATTACCTGCAATCATGCATTATAATATGATCTCTCTCAATATTTTTTAATGGTTAGAAATGTACTCTACACATTAAAATGTGGCATAGCATGCAACAGACTATTTTTCCAGGTTGACTGAAAGGATAGATAAAAAAGAATCACAGGAGAGTGCAAAATTAGCATGTGCCCCTGCCATACTGCTAGAGAACTACATTCAGTGACAGAGGTCATATTCAGACAGGAGTTTCCAGCAGTTCACTGAAAGTGTATCATAAAGAAGCTGTATCATTAAGGATTAGCTTAAGGTTATAAATTACATTATTTAATGTAATTAAATTAATTACATCCTAGATTACGCACTGCAGAACATCTGGGATATTTCAAAGCAATGCCACAAGCCTCTGGAATACAAGACATCGTAGTGGACACAACTTCTACATCAAGACATAATATCTCATTCATACGTTGGGTGGATCCAAGCAGAGCCTGACACAAACAGAAGATACGTCTAATAATGTAAGGGAAAAACCATGATTTTTTGCAGATCTCTTTAACTACAACACATCTCATATTGCTCCCCAGAGTCCCTAGCCCTTATGGTTGCCTTCTTGGGGGTACAGGGGACTGCAGTGGGGGAGAAGTAGAAAATCTTCTTTCCTTGAACAGAGCTGCACTCATGGTTTGTTGGATCCAGCCCATCATGCTTTTTAGCTATGCACATAAGTGCAAACCTAAAAACATAGTGTGGAATAACACACACATGCATGGAAATATGCATCTTCGCATCAGAAAGTGACTAGTTGCAACTTGTAGTTAAGTGTGCACTCCGTAGCCAACTCAAGTTTGCTGCCAAACAATGTGTGGAAAGTTCTAGAACAGTGGTTCCCATACAGTAGGTAGGGATCCACTGGTGGATCGCAAACTGATTTTTGGTGGGTCTCCAAAGGGTGATGGAAAGATCAGTTAACTAATTTCCTCAAACCCTGAAGCTATTCAGAAGGCAGACTCTGTAGCTGCTAATTAACCTGCAAAGAGCTGAGCTCCTACAGTTTGCAAGCATGTGTAAATATGGGGAGATAAATCTTTGAGAGTCTTTTTCTGATAGTCTTAATGAATGAATGAATGAATGAATGAATGAAATAATTTCTAGTTCTTCTTTATTAAAGGTTGGTAAACCTGGGTGGGTCCCAAAAGAGTGTCATTTTAAAAAGTGGGTCCTGGTGCTAAAAGGTTTGGGAGCAACTGTTCTAGAAACAAGTCCAGAACACATACCCTTTGAACAGTCCCTCAGACAAAGTTGAGAGTTAGTGATCTTGAGTCTTCAAATGCTAGTCAACAGAAGTGTTACACCACAATAAAACCGAAGTGTAAATAGTGACACTGCTGAAGTTTACAACTATCCTCATTCAGAATGCAAACCTGTCTAATACATATTTAAAAGTATTAGGAATCAAGAATCATTTCCTTCATTACAGATTTTAAAAAAATCATATTCAGCACATGCATGGCATTATACCTTTGGTTAAGTCCCGGACACTAAACACAGCTGTACTGTAACAACTACAACTGCAGCAGAAAGCATCAAATTTACACTTAACACTTACAGCCCAGTCCTACCCAGGCCAGCTGCCAACAGAACACATGTTCCGCTGGCAGTGACTGCTCTATGACAGTCATAAAACATGCTCCAGCAGAGCACAAAATCACATGCTGCAGGAGCACCAGCAGAGAGGCTGGAGTGGCCCCTTGTACACCAGCGGAACATCACTGGCCCACTGACGAAGGTAGGCCAGCAGGGGAGATAGGACAGGGAGGGAGATGGCAGAACGGTGCAGGAGTGAGCAGGAGGAAACAGGGACAGACCAGGTCAGGGAAAGGGACGGGTTTGGGTACAGATCTGCGCCAGTGATTTAACTGGCACAGGTTCAAGTAGACCTATCTGTGCCACGGAGGATTACCCCCAAGTAAGGGAACATTTGTTCTCTTGCCTCAGAAAAACCTCCAGTCTCCAGAACAACTTCCCCCTGCAGGATTCAGCAAGAACCTTTTTGGAGCCACTGCAAGAGCAGGGAGAAAGGATAAGATTGATGTGTTAGACTTGGAATAGATCGGCACAAACACTTAAATAACATGTTTTATGCCCATTTCTTTGCATAGTAAATACTTTGCATAATATTTAATTAGCATCTAACACTGAAATTTTAGGAGAATAATAATAAATAATAATAAACTTTATTTCTATCCCGCCCTTCTTCCTAAAGGGACCCAGGGCGGCTAAGGAGAAGGTTTTTTGCTTCACTATAGAAGGAAAAGATTAAGATAACAGATGGTAGAGGGAAGGCTAACAGAGACAGGGGTAATAGGCATTTGCGTAAGGTACAGATTATGTGAGTTGTGGATATTTCTGTATGTCTATACTCATCCAGAAGGGAAAGGGATTGGTTAGCTCTGTATGGGTTGCAGTACCCAGAACAAAAGGAAAAAATAAAACTACATAAAATGAGATGGGGGGGGGGGCATGACAGCAGAAGCAACAACAAAACAAGGCAATATAACACCCCTACATCATGTCAGCTAAGAACTCTTCAATAACACAGGCCAACACACATTTTGCTTCCTTAAATGTTACACCAATTCCTGGATATATTTGGGGTGCTGATTCCAAAAATGGCATCCATTTTGGCCTATCACGTCTAGTTTTGGAGACACGGCATAGCCTCTTTAGTGAATGGTTCAAGCAGCTTCCTCATGAGGAAGCTGCTTGAACCATTCACTAATGAGGCTATACTATATCTCCAAAACTAGACGTGGTAGGGCAAAATGGATGCCATTTTTGGAACTGGCACCCCAAATTCATATCAAACCACCATAAAGTTTGGGAAAAACTTTTCTGACCCTCAGTTTTGAAGGCCTGTGTACTTGATCTAGGATCTTCCAATAATGCTTATAATGCAGCAGGTGTAGTCTGGTGGTCAAGTGGAAGGCTGCTCAGTGAATGCTATTCAGGAGTGGTCCCGGCTGAATTTTGGATGGGAGACTGAAAGCTGATAAAGCTGTCCTGAGAAAACAGAGCCAGGAGGAGTCAATGTTTACAGCTAGGCGGATCTGAAACTGCTCCTGCTGGAAGTTCAGGAAGCATACCCAGGTGACATATGTGATGACCACACTGTGAAGGATTCCATCTGGAAGAGAAGGCTTCTACGAGCTGCCCATAGAACAATTATTGTAGAAACTCATTTTATTCTACTATGGAGCTCTGTGAGCTGTTGCTTTGGCATGGGAAAGGTGGGATATAAATTTCTCAAATCAATAAATCAAGAAATAATTGCTGACCTAATTTCAAATTGAGCTGAAGGGAGTTTATAGTCCATCTTGTGACAAGGTGGAAAGTTAGGAGCATATCTTCCACATATATACTGTATTTCTACATTCTTTTGGGAAACACTCCTCCCTCAAATAACCTTCATGTTGAAGTTTTCCTATCATACAGAATTAACACTCTGCCAACTGAATTTCCATGCCAGCTGAAACAAGAGCAATGCATTTATTTACATTTATTTACATTTATAAAATATACATTCCTTTTGTATGGAATGTAGCACTTCAGTGTGTTCAGCCAAGTGCTGACTGCCATCTGTACAGACCCATGGCCATATAGGGTAAAAGATGGAGGCTTGCATTGATGCCTTTAATGGGCAGAGGAGGCTAACTGCCAGAGTCATATTTCACATGAGATTACAATTACAAGAACACAGCTTTGCTAAAGTTAAGCTATAAAATTCTTGTGCCATAAACACATATAGACCAATGACACTTTAAAGTTTGATTTATATATCGCGTAAAGTTATATGCAGTATTCTGCAGCCTGCCTAAAGCATCTGAACTAAACACTGTAGAATATCTTTGATCTATTAAACGGGAGATGCAGTTTGCCAAACAACAAGCAAAAAATAAATAAAAATTAGACATGCTTGAAGGATCATTACTGCCTCCAAAATATATCACAAGCATATAAAATGCTATTGTCAGCTCATATAATTCTGTTGAGCAGCCAAGGAGCTGTTCTAAATCATACAAAATGTTTCCTAAGGAAAGCCTCCAGCAGAATTCTACCACTTCAAGGACTTTTACATATACACTCCTTGTAAAGGAGACATATCAAAGAGGAGATCGGCTCCCTTCTTTGTAATCCTCATCACTCAGAGAGAAAGCACCAGGACACTTTTAGAATAACTATAGCTCAGTTCTGTCACTACTTACCCCGGTGGCCATAGCCTTCAAGTGGCAGAAGAACAGGCAGAGACAAACCACACACGTACATGTGCAACATGCAATAGAGGCACTTTGTGAAAAGACCTAGACATGCAAAAGCCAAACTGATAAGACTTTTCTTCTCCTGCTTTTGAAGGAGAAAGAATTGGGTGACTTGGCTCACACATATTTGGCCCACTGTGGGAAAAGCATCACATATTACGATAGGTGTGTGATAGAAGGGAGAGGTGTGTCTTGCTCCTTCACCATAAAGATTGTCACAGTCATGTAAGTTCCTGAGCTGGGCCTGTGTATGTGACCAATGACAGGAAGCCTTTGTAAAGGTGCTCCCTCTCCCACAGTGTCAGACGAGCAGGGCCTATGAGACGAACTCTGTCAGGGGATACAAACTTTCTTCTGGGTCCCTTCCCAAAGGGGAAGGGGGGCAATGGGGGCAGGCAGAACGAGGGGGGCAAAATAGGGTGGGGGAGGGTGCTGACAGCCACAATAGTCTTTGGAGCTCAGGTCTACTAGGTTTCTTGATGCAGAGCCCAGGTCTACGCAATCATGCAGTATTGGCAGCTAGATAAAGTAATATGGAAAACCAAACACACTCCTAAATCTCTCTAAAATATAGAAAATCGATTGCAGAAAATTAGCATAATTGTATTTAGGCTCACACTAGAATGGATCAAAATGAACTTCTGCCCCACAGTTGGGTCCCTAAGCTTCTATGCACTCCTTCATGGTTATGGGATCCACAAGCCAAAGAGCTACTGCAGCAGACCAGTTTCCTCCCAGATTCGACACTGTTTTAAGAAGAGTCATGGATGCACTCCTGGGACCGGTGTGCATGGCTTGCAGCAGCAGTTAACACTGCATGCATGTGGTTGTACCCCAGCATTACGAGCTGGCAGCAAGTTCAGGTGAGATAGGAAAATGTCAAGTCCCAGGAACTTTCTGGGACCCCCTTTGGATCCTGGTCCCCTTTCTGACCCTGGGCCTGGGTACAAATTACTCCCTTTACCCCCCTCTCCTAGGCCCTGCAGCTGAGGAACATTCCTTTTCACTGCAGCTGATTTCTTGGGCTATGGTTCAGGTGGGTTCATTACATGATCCTCATCATGCCCATCTAAAGCCAGAAATGTCTCAGCCCTAGGAATCACTGAGCTGACACAGCAGAGCAGGTTTGCACATATTGGAAATCAGCTCACATTTTATCCCCATAAGCTGTGCAAGCCACATAATGGTAGCTTTCATTGCTTTTGTTTATATGTACATAAGATAAACAATTCTTCTTTTTCTCTGTTCCTTCCCGGATCTTAAATGTAGACTGACTTTTTCAGATCCCATCAAAATGTACTGAGCTCTCAGGTGTGCGAGACAAACAGAGATCCAGTGCAGTAGGTGGCAGAAAGTCTTCATTTCTTATTGGTGAGAGTTGAACTATTTGTTATCAATCAAAGGCTACTATAACATGAAAAAAAATAGGCTACAGGTTTGGTTTAGTGACTGGGTGCCTGAAAAACAGGAGTTTTTCACAAAAAACTGAGATAAGGATCCGTATGTCATGAATACATGGCTAAGATGAAATCTGAATTAGGTTAAGGGGGAGAACCTTCCTGACTCATAGCTTATGCTCTAAATCAGTACCCTACACTACATAAAGCTCTCAAAAGATTTCAGCCTGCAGCCACAAATCAACATGGAGTCATTTCAGTATGCGTGGATCTTTCAAGATATTTTTGAAGTTGTTACAAGGAAAAAAAATGAGGGTAATTTCTCAAGCCCAAATGGGGATGTCTCCTCAGTGTTTGATCAATACCCTATTGTTGCTCTTGTTTGAAGCACATCTTGAGTCCTGGCCAGTGGCTCTGGTAGATACTGACATTGTGAAAGAGAACTTCAAAGCGCAAAAGCTGGTTTATCTCTGCAGCCATTAATGTACTTGCATGAAGATCCAATTCCCCTCCCATGTGGAAGTAGAGCCCTTCCAAGCAAAAACAATCCATCTGCTTCTTATGTTTTATTTTTTTACTATTGTGGATAGAGGAAAAAAAACCATTTATCTCACTTATATACTCCTGTTTCTCTCTCACATGAAGAGTGGGAACATTTGGCTCCCAAGCAGTCTCCCATCCACAGCTTGCAGGGTTTCAGCAAGACTGTTTGGAAGAAATAACAAAATCTTGTACTTAAACTAAGCTCTGCTTTTTAAAGTCATTGCAAAATGTATTTAACCTTTATAGCTCTGATTGAACAGGGCCTAAGCACAGCAACTGGGACTGCACACACCCCAAACATTTTTGGGGGGTTACCGATTTCAGCCTCCTCCCCATTGTAACAACAGATCAAAAAGATTCTAGTCTTTCTGAAAGAGATACACACATGTAGCCCTGGAGACTGAATCGGGAAGGACAAATGTGTGCAGAGCACCTATGATTTTCCCAATCTGCATCCAGCTAAGAACGCATGTGGAAAATCCTGCTTCCATAGTTATATGGTTCATAGCTGGATTGCAGCACAAAAGCATAAGCAGTAACACAGCAAGCAGTTTGCAAACTGATCCAATTGTTTTGCTTTTTGAAGGAAACTCTCCTAAAGAGGCCATGATTTTTGCTTTCGGTGTTTTGACCGAAACTTTTGAAGACCTTATTGCCCCGTCTTTTGCAATTTGCTGAATGAGCAGAAATTGCAAATAAAAAAAATATTCACGACAGATCTTAACAATAATTCTGTATAGATACTGGCCATCCAATGAAAACAAGGAAGCATCTCGTGGCACTTCCTGGACAAACAAATTTATAGTGATGCAAGTATCCATGGGCCACAGCCCACTTGGTCAGGTGAAGAAACAGTGGTGCTCAGTAAAACTATCTCAATTAACACAGAAATGTTATCAGCATACTGAGGACTATTGCGAACAATGGCATCGGCTTGAATTTAAAAGAAAAAGAAAAAGGAGAAAGAGAGAAAGAAAGAGGAAGCCAAGAGTTGTTATATGCAACATCAAGACACAATAAGCATGACACCTATGGATACCAGAGCAAAAAATGTCTACAGTATCAAAGCCGATATGAATAATACAGGCAGCTCAGAACGATATGGAAAAAGTAACAAACGCATATGGACCACCAGCACGGATGACAAGAAACCGAAAAGTCTTGGTTGGATACCTTTCTTGTTCTGGTGAATGCAAACTAGTATCAGGCCTCAAGCAGTTGGTACTAGCACTCCTAGCCCTGTCAAGCGAGGGCTGCAGTTCACTAGTGCCAGTGCATTGCATCCAATGGAAGAAGAGGAAAAATAAAAAGAAAAGAAAGAAAGAAAGGAATACAATGTTAGATATTAAATAATAAAGTAATGTTCTTGTTACATAAGATGTATAGTTATAATGGTCTAACAAAGATATAATGGAATAGGCTGGATGAAAAATGCCAAGATTTTTTAATTTTTTTAAAAGAGAGAACCTAAAAGAAATGCTTGAGTTTGGCTGTTTAAAGGAACCAAACTATATAAGGTTGCAATCTAAATCACTTCAACAGGCCTTAATAGCCAAGACTGCACTTCAACAAGCATAAAACAAGACTAACAGTGACCTATGAAAAAGTGGAAAGGATATGCTAAAACAATGGCTAACAGTACAATCCTATGCATGTTTACCCAGAAGTAAGTCCCACTGTGTTCAGTGAGATTTACTCTTAAGAAAGCATGCACAGGATTGCACCCTAAATTAATTTCATTTTAAAATACACAAAGTAAAGGAATGCACTCAACTCAAAGTGAAAATACTTTACAATGAGTATAATCTTGTATAAACTCACAGGTATAGGAAAGGATACTTTGACTGAAACCTTACCTAACCAACAGTTCATCTGTCAGTCTTGGTATTCGTGTGTTAAGGCAATTACGAAGAAGTGAAATATCCTGACAAAGCACTGATTTGGCCTTAACGCATGCAGGCAGGGTTGAGCTTTACAAAGCAAAACAATTAATAAAAGAAAGAAATGTAAGTTTCATGCAGAATGCAAATCGTATAGGAAAAAAGAAAGAAAAAATAAAAATATGTGAAGTGATGATAGTTAAATGTCAGTGGAGTTTAAGCATTATGTATTTAGGACTTAATACTGGAAGGTGGGCAGACAACCCAGTCTCCCACCATTTGCAGCCATGCTGATGGTGTATGTGCAACTCACTAAGGGGGGAGGGATTGCACAGATGGCCTGGAAGAGGTAAGTAAAACCATTTTTAATTACCTCTCTGTAGGCCACCTAGTTATCAATGAGAGACCTATTCCAGCTATTTTGCCTAAGTAAGTCTGGGAAGAGGTAGGGGGTGTGCCAGGCTGGGAAAACAGGGATAGGATTCAGCATGTGCTGCTGCCACCAAGATCCATCCATCCCACTCCTTCCCCTGCTCAAGCCACTCCACATCCTGAACTGTCCAAGACATGCTCCAGCTGGCACCTTACCTGCTTCAATGCAGGTGCCCTGCATGCTCTAACAGGCACGAGGAGCCTCTGGCCATTTGCACCAGTGCTCACAATAGCATATAGTCTCCCAAGACTGAAGGATGCCAATGAAAGAAGACTTACAGCAGCGGACTGGGAGAGTAGAGAAAGTCATAGACTTTCTATAGAATTGGGCCGTTAGATTCCTGGGATAAATATGGAACACTTGCTTTGATCTAGAGATGATATCAGAATGAGAGTTTAACGAAATTAGTATATGTTCAAGTCACAATTACAGTGCTTTGTTGGAAGAATTTTACTTTGTTATCTAACAAAACAAGGAAGTACATACATGGGTTGACTGACATTTCTTTATAAGAAACATGTCAACTATTTTGTTCTCCAGGAATGTATATTTATCATAATTTAAGTGAGATCTTTAAAGGGACATTAACAGATTTCTTACCTGTAAATATTCCAATAAGTGCCATTCTCTAATAAAGGCATCTTGGGTGGCAGTGTTTTATAATGCCTAATAGAATTTCTTGCGTGTTGCAGAAAAGTAGAAGAAAAAGAAAAGGCCCATGCAAGAAACAAAAATAATGCAGGTATAGATGAAGCAGTCCTTAATGAAATGTTGAAGACATAGCACATTCATTCAATTAATTTTTTTTAAGCATCTGCTTTGTTATTTAGCTACTGCTACTGAAGATTAAAGATTTCCCTGCTCCTTTTTTGGTTTTAGGAATCTAAAGAAGTTGCAAAGAAATAAAGAGAGATTATAAAGCAGCAGTTCATAGGCAATTGAATCCTATTACAGTACTGTACTTTTTCAGAAGGTCTCTCAAAAACCCATTGACAGAATGCTGTTCTTTTAGTATGGTTCTTAACCCAGTTTCTCCCAGTTAGAAACTATTTGGTTAATAAATTGTTGCCTGGATTAAAAAAAAAAAAAAAAAAAACATTTTAGGCATGCCCAGAGAGATTTTTTACTCTGAACATCTAAATTCTTTGCCATATCAAAAAGGGTCAGGCCTGGTTAGTACTTGGATGGGAGATCACCTGGGAATACCGGGTGCTGTAGGCTTATACCATAGTCTTTTGAGACTGAAGGTTGCCAACCATTGTAGAGACAAAAGCTGTGACTTTGGCTTTTAAATGGGCCGTGATGAAAGAAATGCTAACAAGGAAACTTTAAAATGTAATTGATTTCATTAGAGCTTTAAGGGAACCGTAGTTAAATGCCCTAGATCGGAACTCTGTGCATATTCATACACATCCTAATCCTATCTAACTCCCTGTACAGCAATGCAGTAGCACAGCACAGCTACCGCTGTTTCCTGCAGGGGAGCAAGCACCAGCAGTCACTACGGATCAACTTGGAATTGTGACAGCTAAAATGCTGGTGCAAGTCCGAGCTGATCCACACAGGTGGATTAGGCTTGGGAAGGGGGTTAGGATTCAGCATGCACGACTGCTGCCCCCCCCTTTCTGGGCCCTTATTAGCTAGAGAGCACTTTATATGCATTGGAGCATCATAGACTATCAGTGGATGAGGATGTTTAATTTAGTATCTGAAAGTGCATACAAGACACAAAGCCAAATATTGTAAAAAGAAATATTAAAAAGGAAAACATTAACAGAATATAAAATAATGGTACTGCCATCTTTTTTACAGGCCTTTTGTAGCATTGCTTGAATGACAATACACAGTGTGTGAATATTTCACTTCTAGACATTGAAAAACAGGGATTCTATTGTAACCTAGAAACTATAAGGTTCATTAATACACAGTATGTGTATTAAAATCCATAGATCTGGATATGTTAGGCTCACTGTCATCCTCCACTGATGCTCTTACAGAAGCAGATATTTAAAATAATTCAATAACATCTTGACAATGGCCTTTTACCTACAATACTGCTTATACAGAACTAAAGGATTATTACAATAGAGAATCAAAATGGATTGTAAAGTAAAAGCAAAAAATTAAAAATAAAAATTAAAAAATACATACACCAGAACCATCCATAAGGAATCTTGATTACCAAACACCTGGTGGTATTTACCTGGTGGTATGTAGGCACTCTGCACTTCTTCCTCGTTTTGCTCTGGGCAGCATAAGAAGCTCACTGTACAGACAGGATGGACGATGAATGAAACAGGTATAAATATGAAGCATTAAATGGCATGAATTATGCCATGGTATGCCAATGAAAACATAAAATAAACCAGCAAGTTTGAACCAAGACCTTGGAAAGAATTATGGAAAGACATATTAGAACACTCCTAAATGAGAGCCAAAGGGACTTTTGACTGTTTGGACTCATCCTTTAAAACAAAGGCTGCAACCTTGTATAAAGGTTAATGGGAAATCTCATTCACTTCAAGAAATGTATATGGGATTGCAGCCTTTAATATCTGGACTGGTCTACAGATATTTGTCTCTTACATTCACAACTGACAGGTTTCTAAATTATATTGCATTTATAAACAGAAAATGGTTACTTAAAATAAGGCAATACATTTATAGCAAGAATATAAAAGAAAATATAAAAGAACAATGTTTTTCTTCTTAGAGAATTCTGGAAGTTCAAAGATTGCTAGTAATTTGATACAATTTGATTTGTACATGCATTACAATGAACTTCTTTTTATCTATTTATGAAAGTAAAAAAAACAAATCTACTGCATACACCTCTTTAAATTTTTAATAAAAGGTGTTATTTTTTGGTTAAGAATTCATCACATGTTCTGAAAGTCTCCTTTCTACACATTTCAGCACTATAGAGCTATATGTTTCCACTGGGAAGTGCTATACATTACAAGAAACAGTGAAACATTACTATTCTATATATTATATAGTTATATATAGAATATACTATTCTATATATAACTATATATAACTATATATCACTATTCTATATAACTATATAGCTATTCTATATAACCTATGTTTTCACCAGGTCTATAATTAAAAATTGGATATGTATGTGGATTTACTGCAACACAAATCACACAGATACATTTCCAATATCACCAAAGAAAAGTTTGTAAATTGTTCATGAAGATGTGCCATTTCAAAAATAAGCAAATGCAATACTATGATAACAGAAAGAAAAAAGTTTAAACATTAACCAAAGTGGTAAATGTGTTATCTGTCTGTTACCGTATTATCAGAAAGGCATATATTTCATTGTGGCTGTACCAGTATCATCTCAAGGACTACAGTATAAAATAGAAAAAAAAATTAACCTTAATTTATATAGCTATCTGCTGGAATATTTCCTTACGAATGTCAGTAGGATAATGTGCATGTATTTCTCACAAAAGAAGGCCTAATGTTCCCATTGCAAGCTGTCATATAGTAGGAGAGATAAGAGAGTAATGGTATACATTTTTTCCCCTCAAGTAAAGCATTTAGTTCAATAGACCACAAAATGTTTCTTAGAAACAAAGACACTGAATGGAAACGCTGTAGCGTAAACTAATTCCCTCCCCCAAATAAAGGGAAGACGTCAAGTTTCACATTTCCTCTTCCGCTGAGCCCCTCAAAGCACCTTGGTGGGATTCAATCTGCGAACGTTTACTAACTACACCCTTTCTGCCACTGAACCCAGCCAGGCTGTGGCTGAAAAAGGTACATAAGAAAGTATAGGCTTTAGCTCAGGGAGAAAACTTAGGGTTGTACATGGCAATCAAGAGGTCATGGATATTGCAAAGTATCATAGGAAACATGGAAAGAGATAGTGTGTATGAGATAGTGTGTGAAATAGTGATGGAATGGTGCTGAATGCTGGATTAGGATGCTGAAGAGTATAATATGAAAAACCTGGAATAGTGAGTGGTCCTAATAGTACTGAGTGGTGGAGCCTGTTTGTCTTACCAGATTAATGTGTCACTCAGTGCCAAATTTGGCCCACAGAGTTTTGGTAGAAGGCTAGTGTACCTTAATATACACTCAACAAAAAAAACTACAGTAAAAACTCTAGAGGAGTTTCAACAATAGAATCTACAGCTAAGGGAAAAGAACTAAAATCACAATTTTGATCCAAATTTGGATGAAAAGAAAGAAAACAAAAGTGTTTATTTCACTGGTAGCCCAATAAACACGGATATTTGTGTCCTGAAGTTTGATAGCTTCTGCTTCTAAAATATTAAAAAAAGAATGTGTAACTGCTACTAATTCAGTATTGCAGGAAATATAGATGCTATATAAGGTCCTGGCTGCAATTTTTGCTATTGCAGTTCCAGCACAACAGAGAATAAAAGGAAGAGTTGTGACATGCATTGTACCACTACAACCAGATATGAACGGTGACCCAGCACCCCAGACGGATGCTGGAATAGCCATTGCATTTACCCAATATATAGAAACTTGTAATACTTTAAGATCTACAACAACGTGCTTGTCCTGACCAGATTAAATCATTGAACAATATTAATAGTGCTGGTCCATGGTAACCATTAAAAGAAACTTGTAGCTAACAACCAAATTCAACCGTCCACTGGCCCAGAGTGTGAAGCACTGCTGACGGGGTGCATGCTGAATGTTGTGGACCGGCAGGAGACGTAAGTAAAGACGATCTTTACTTCCTCACTATAGGCTGCCAGGTACCCAATGAGTTTCCTCAGAACTACACCAGCTCTTTAGCTGTGGTAATTCTGAGGAGATGGGAGCAGGTCCAGGCCAGGAAGGGGGAATAGGAACTGGTGTGTGCTGCTGCCACTGAGATCCTCTTCCATCCTGTCCCCAAACCCCACCCAGCCTGGTCTGCTCCTTGCCCCAATCTGCTCCTGGTACCAACTTACTTGCAGCAGCAGAGGTTCTACCGGCCACTGTCACCTATGTGTGGTCTCTGAAGCTTTACACTGCCAGAGGAAGCCTACAGAACAATGGAGTGCCTGTGATATCAGTGGCTGGCGATTTATGTGGTGGATCATGAGATCTCCTGGTATAAGACCCAGATGGGATTGGGCCCAAAATAAAGCAACATTCCTGCTTTGTTTTCTTTCTCTTATTTTATGTTTTCCAAAATATTAGGCATTTAAAATTATTTTTAACTGAATTCCATTACTTATCTTTGTTCCTAATACACTTATTAAATGCGGTCTTAAATAAATCCTGGTGGTGTTTTTTTTCTTTCTTACCAGCCTGACAGTTATGCACCTCCTATTTTAGACAGCATAAAACGTATTCCAACAGCCAACATGACAGATATTTTACTACAGATTTTGTATGCTTAAGATGAAAATCCATACCTTTCTTGATCTGACAAATACTGACTATCTGAATCTCTGGACCTGCGGTCAATTGGGCTTCGGGAGGCATCATGGTGTCTAGTTGGAGAACGTGATCTTCTCATTTGATGAATTTCATCTAAACTCCTGAAAATATTTATAGACACATGAGCATATGTATAGAAGCATTGACATACATAATAATGCTTGTTACTATTAAAGATTAGTTCCTCAGTTCATTTAACATAAACTCTCAGAGATGTAAGAGTGTCCATTATCTCTCCGCAGATGAATATATAAAAGGGAATGCAACATTCACCTTGAAGATACTTATCCATTCAACAGGGCCCATGTGGTCAATGATGACCAAGCTTATGCAACATGCACATCTTGGTCTCTCTCCTCCCCTTCTGAATGGGGATAATTGAGGCATTTGCATGAGCAAAGTTTGGCCCTGTTGAACCAAATGCATGGCAGGAAGCAACTAAACCTTAGGCACAGTCGGATGATGTTATTGGGTTCTGCTTCCTTCAGGAGAGTTGTGTTCATATAAGGGGCCCTTTTGTGAGTGGAAGGGGTCCTTCCATGAGCACAACTCTCCTTCTGCTCACAGAAGGAGCCTGCAATGATGATGTATTGTATTGTTACACCAGCTCCTTGATATAGGGGACTTGGCTGACCAAGAATAGTAGCTTGATTCTTTTTCAACTGCACGGAACAGTTTAGAGATCTAGATTCTAATCAGGCAGGAATCTAAACACCTGCTCACAGATATTTCCAGCAAAGTGTCAGTTTGGGCAATACCTACCTGCCAAACTGGCCCCATGTGGTAAAAGATGTGCGCACTCATAGAGTGCACAAATCCTGGCCCCTCCCCGCCTGTCCAGGGAAATGGGGAGCATTTTTCTTTAATTATAACGATGAACCTCCCCTCCGCATGTGTCGATAAACCTACTTTTAAAATAGATAAGTGTGGTTTTGCATTTACAGGGACACTGCCCTCCTTCCTGCTATTGATTCATATTCCCAAGAAAAAGAGTCTACACACTATTAAACTAGTATGTATTCTAAAGGGTCTGAAGAGATCTTTACTTGATTTATAATTACTGTTGTCTGATTAATCAGTCCATTGTTTCCATATATCCTGGGTAATACCAGGCCTTCGCTCTCTTGTGAACTTGTTCCTTTTTCAACATTGGCCCTTCATCACATTCAGCATGACTAGAAAATTACTAAGTCATTCCTTCTTATTCATGCCTCTTCCAGCATTTGTTCTTATGAACTCTACTCCTTTCCTGCATCAGAATATACCAATTCACTCCTTCTGCTCTGCATAGAAACCTCTGAAAAAAATACCCACTTCCCCCTTCAGTGGCTCGACTTCTCCCCTTCCTTTCCCACTATAATAAGCACATGGCAGACTTGAGGGCAATGCCAGATTGCTGTAAGTCCTTCACTGGGGCCCCCATGGTGCAACCTACACACTCCCAGTGCCCCCAGTAGTCAGGGGGTGATCCCAGTCAAGTGGGCCCTCTGACAAGCAAAGCCCAACTTCTGACATCATCCCTGCCTGAGAAATGTTTGATTTCTCAAACATTTGCCCTGCTGCCCCTGAAATGTTCTTCATGAATATGGGAGAAAATATGACTGTGTGTAATAGGAGGTGGAATTTACTTTGTAATAATATTATTCTGTATGTAAGATTACTCTAAACTCTCAGCCTCATCTATCTCAGAGGGTTGTTATGAGGACAAAAGGAGAGAAGGGACTATGTACACCTGAGCTCCTTGGAGGAAAGGTGGTATAAAAGTATGAAAAATAAATAAATAAATAAATAGAATCATCTTCTAAGATGCCTATGATACAAGAACTCCTGTCATTTTGCTTCCACATTAAAAAAAAACTCACTAGATTAGAGCAAACTCAATGTTGAGTGTATTTCTTCTTTAAAAATGGCATGATTAAAAAAAGTTTCTTTGTATGGCAGATCTTTCCAGACAGATGGTTCATCACACAGAAGAAGCTGTCACAGTGTGCAATTTAATAGGCAGCCAAAGAAGATAATCAGCTTCACAAATCTGTAACCACAACAGGCATGTTCTAGCCAAAATTAAGCACTGTAAATCCTCTTGATTTCAATAAGCGAGACAAAGGCAATCTATTTATTTATATTTATTTATTGACAGATCTCTACCCTGCTTTCTTTTTCTGCCAAGCATTCATAATCTAGACATTACTTTAAATCTGTCCTTAGCAGATAGGTTTAAATTAGTGAAGTGGACTGGAAGTGGCTTGTTAAAAACCCTTAACAGACATGAGCAGGTCTGAGTTAGAGCAGGGGTGTTGTGATGAGTGTTTAATGCTTTTCCCCATCACCATTTTTGTGCTGAAAATTGCCGCTCAATGTGGAAATTTGTTCCTAAAGTGATTTGTGAAAATTGCCACTTTGGGAACAAACTGCTGCT
Source organism: Tiliqua scincoides (assembly GCF_035046505.1). Lineage (NCBI taxonomy): Eukaryota > Metazoa > Chordata > Lepidosauria > Squamata > Scincidae > Tiliqua > Tiliqua scincoides. The sequence continues at coordinate 177,462,083 of NC_089821.1, read as the reverse complement.
TCATTTCTGTGCAAAAATGGCAAAGGTGAAAAGCCTTAAGCCCCTTTCATGGTGCACTGCATTCCTGTATGAAATTGACCCTGTGTTTCCTGTATTGAAATTGTCTTGCCTCACAAACCTTTTAGAATTCTTTGAAAAGGCCAACAGGCATGTGGATGTGGGAGAACCTGTGAACATTATATATCTGGACTTTCAGAAGGTGTTCGACATGGTCCCTCACCAAAGGCTACTGAAAAAACTCCACAGTCAGGGAATTAGAGGGCAGGTCCTCTCCTGGATTGAGACCTGGTTGAAGACCAGGAAACAGAGAGTGGGTGTCAATGGGAAATTTTCACAATGGTGAAAAGTGGTCTGCCCCAAGGATCTGTCCTGGGACTGGTGCTTTTCAACCTCTTCATAAATTACCTGGAGACAGGGAGGAGCAGTGAGGTGGCAAAGTTTGCAGACAATACCAAACTTTTCCAAGTGGTGAAGACCAGAAGTGATTGTGAGGATATCCAGAAGGATATCTCCAAACTGGCAGAATGGGCAGCTAAATGGCAGATGCGTTTCAATGTAAGTAAATGTAAAGTCATGCACATCGGGGCAAAAAATCAAAACTTGACATATAGACTAATGGGTTCTGAGCTGTCTGTGACAGATCAGGAGAGAGATCTTGGGGTGGTGGTGGACAGGTCGATGAAAGTGTCAACCCAATGTGTGGTGGCAGTAAAGAAGGCCAATTCTATGCTTGGGATCATTAGAAAAGGTATTGAGAACAAAATGGCTAATATTATAATGCCGTTGTACAAATCGATGGTAAGGCCACACCTGGAGTATTGTGTCCAGTTCTGGTCGCCACATCTCAAAAAGGACATAGTGGAAATGGAAAAGGTGCAAAAGAGAGCGACTAAGATGATTACTGGGCTGGGGCACCTTCCTTATGAGGAAAGGCTATGGCGTTTGGGCCTCTTCAGCCTAGAAAAGAGACGCCTGAAGGGGGACATGATTGAGACATACAAAATTATGCAAGGGATGGACAGAGTGGATAGAGAGATGCTCTTTACACTCTCACATAACACCAGAACCAGGGGACATCCACTAAAATTGAGTGTTGGGAGGGTTAGGACAGACAAAAGAAAATATTTCTTTACTCAGCGTGTGGTCGGTCTATGGAACTCCTTGACACAGGATGCAGTGACGGCATCTGGCCTGGATGCCTTTAAAAGGGAATTGGACAAGTTTCTGGAGGAAAAATCCATTACGGGTTACAAGCCATGATGTGTATGTGCAACCTCCTGATTTTAGAAATGGGCTATGTCAGAATGCCAGATGCAATGGAGGGCACCAGGATGCAGGTCCCTTGTTCTCTGGTGTGCTCCCTGGGGTATTTGGTGGGCCGCTGTGAGATACAGGAAGCTGGACTAAATGGGCCTATGGCCTGATCCAATGGGGCTGTTCTTATGTTCTTATGACCCTTTGTGACTATTTAGGGACTTAAAAGGACGACTACTGGTTCACTTCCTGCTTTAAACTTCTCTGTTAAAAAGAACAAGTTTGGTTGTTCAGCAGTTGTTTCAATTCTTCCCCTGAAATCAATGGAACTCAAAAGTGTTTGACTTTGGTTGAATTGTGTATAATGCATTTTCTTGAGGAAAGCCAGAATATTTTGAAGCCTACCTCTGTAATGGCACATTTGGTAAACGAGAACGGGTCCTGCCCTGATCGTCACCACGGTGAGGAGATACAGATCGTGAACGATGATGGGTTGTCCTTTGCTGTTCTGGCACAGTTAACGTTGTAGATTTACCTTCTCTAGTGCTAGACCTATAGCCTACTGGTAAAAGTGCAACAAAATGAAGTTAGTTCAGCTCAGAAATGGCAAACTATTACATACTGGCTAATCCTGCTAGGAAAGCATATCTCATTCATTACAGGATTTTTCGGCATTTATTTAATGAATGAAAATTCTAACATATCATGCAGCCAGGGCTAACAATTAACACTATCTTTAAATGTAATGTATATATAAGAAAAAGAAAAAAAAAACCAAAAAGGTACACACATACATACAAGAGAACTGACGTGCAGAGTGCAAAATTTCCAAAGGTGAAAAAGTGACTGGCAGCAGGTACAATACCTAAGGGGTTAGATATTACTTGCCACAAGGATACCTTTTCAACTCTTTAGCATTTTTAAATGAAATCTGTATCTTAGGCTGCAACACTGAAAACAATGCTGTTGTTGACATTCCTGCAATCAATGCAATTGCTCATGAGTAAATTGTTTTAGGGTTGAAAGCCTGTTTCCAGTTTCATTTAAATTATCTGCTGATATGATTATGGTACAGAAATCAGCTGACCAACCAATGCTTAGGTATGTATTCCCAGAACATGCTTCAGCTGAACACAAAGACATTATTACTAATTGTTGTTAGCCAGAGCCCTAACCCCACAGAACAGAAATGACCCAAATCAAAGAGCAATGTATCCAAATGCCATCAAGACAATTGATCATTTGAGCTGAAGGATCAACAGACGACACATTCCATTTAAACAGTAAAAACCTCATCCGCTTGTGGCTTACTGTTGAAAACATTTTAACATTCTGTGTGTTCCTGAGGAATTCTGTTCATGCCATCAATGTAATAATGAGGAGCCACTGAGCTTTACAGAAAATCCTCTTCAACCAAAAGGAGGTGGAAAGACAAACTCTCTCACCAATAAGAGAGAGAGGCTAGATATATTAAAAAGCCAATAACAAGGTGCTTGATAGCAATTCAAACTCTTAAACACTGCTCCTTAGAGGTTCATGGATTCATTGGACATTAATGATCCTTAAGAGAACTTCAGAATTGTGGCAGGGAAAAAGAGAGGTTATAGAAAACCATTCTCAATATATATGTGCTTCCTCTCACTGTTCTTGTGTGGCTGCTTCATGGAAAGAAAAGTAGATAGGTTGTTGCTCATGCAGAAAAGTTGCTTAGAATGAGAGATTTAATAACTGTCTAAATCAGTGGTTCTCAAACCTTTAGCACAGGGACTCACTTTTTGGAATGACAATCTGTCTGAGACCCACTGAAAGTGATGCCATGGCCGGATATTACATCATCAAGCAAATTAAAATAAATAATTATAAATTATTAAATTTAAGTAAAACAAATAATTAAATAAAGGGAAGCCAACCCTGTTCCACCAAGTGAATTTTCACTGTAGCCTGCCTGCAATAACACTCTCCCCCCCCCCCACAAAAAAAATTCAGTAAGATTTTCAACCCTGTCCACTGCCCAGTTCAATTTTAATTCTTAAACTAAATCACTGTCAGGACTCACCTAGCTTTACAAGTCTAAAAAAGAAAAAAACATCACCTTACCAGCTCAAGCCTCTGTTTTATTCTTTTTATGGGGGGGACTGCTTTCTGGAGCATTTGTTGAGCTCCACTTTCATTAGATCCGGACCACTTTGGCCTTGCATTCCTCTTTGCCTGACCTGACCATGAGCCAAGGCATAGTTGCTTACTTGTAAGTAAACGTGAACGTGTAGCTTCATTTCGCTTTCCATAGGGCTCAATACATTCATTAGTTTGGAGGGAAGGACTTCCTTCTCAGGTGTTTTTGGGGGGCTGTATTCATCGGATTGGGACCATTCTGGTATTGTTGGATTCCTCGCAGCCTGCCCTTTCCAATGGACTATGGCAAGTTTGCTTAGTCATGAGTAAACACACGACATGGCTCAGTTTCACTTTCCACAGGTCTCCATGCATTTGCCTTCTGAGCTATCAGCTAAAACTTCGCGACCCATCATAAACAGGTCGTGACTCACCAAGTGGGTTGCGACCCACAGTTTGAGGAACCCTAGACTAAATATTCTGATATTAAAAATGGCATTCTTATCCTAGAGACAACCAAACGTTCACACACATACATAATCTACTATTATAGCAAACAGAAATTGCTTTCATTAACATGGTCTGTGCTGAAGTTGACAAAAGTATGTGAAGATTCTAGGCATCGAAGTCCCAAGAGCTATTGGGACCACTTGAGCTAGGTTAATCAGCAAAACATTGTCAAAACCATTCAAATTCCTTTTCTGAATGTTAATACACTGATTTAGGCAGTTGTGGTCAAGTCCAGATTCAGAAAACATTCTTTCCAGAAAAATAGCAACAACAGCATGAAAAGCTAATTTTTGTCCCACATATTTACAGGCTTCTTTGATGTGTTTAGTGATTCTCATGTAATTAAATGAAAAACTTGTTCAGACACCTCAGCAGTTGGTGAATTGCTACACCACATTAGACTTGTCATGTCACAAGTAGTATATAAAGATATACTAGCCAAGGTAACATTGACCACAATACAAAATAGTTGGTGTGCAAATGGAGAAGATGCCTGGTCACAGTTGGAAGTCTTTCCAATATTTTTACTGCAGCTGAAGGTATAAGTTGTTTTTTTAAAAATTTCAAATTGGTGTTCCTTTTACAGATGATGACCAACTGCAGCAAAAACATCTGCAGCACCTTCTACTGTGTTCAGCCACGACTATCTCAGATTGTGGCCCCTGTCTGTCTGTAGCAACTCAGAATCTCTCTCCATTTACACATTTAGGATCATGATAACTTATGAATGCTTATGAGAAGTATCAAAAATACAGGCATGCTTCATGCAGTTATTATATACTCATGCATTTTCAATATAGTCCATGGAGAACCTCTCAACTAGTGAACTGAATGGAACTTGAAAATTTAAATTATATTTCAACTTGACATTTGAATTACGTTATAATATCCTTTTGCATATTATTGCAAAATAACTTCAGAAAGAAGTCGTGACCCATGTATTAGTTAGGCAAGCAGAAACAGTACCCATGCCAGTGCAATTTGGTGCAAACTTATTAGATGTTCACCATGGAATACTGAATCCATTTCTTTTCTACAAAACAATCTCCTAATTCATAACCTTTCAAAAACCTGGAAAGTTCAAACTGGAAGAGGGAGGGGAGTAAGTAAAATGGAGGACCATGCTCTTCACCCACGCACCTGAAGGAACTACTCCAATACCATCATCAACATCAAAATCTGAGATGTCACTATCACTGATTCGCTGAGATCCTGTGCAACAGTAAGGCAAATAGATACCTGTATACTTGGTTCTTTTAAAAAGGGTCAAAATAGGTTTAAGTTAAAAGCCCGGTTATTCTGAAGAGTCAAATATGGGATGCATTCAACACTCAAAATACAAAATGATCTTGCAGACTATTGTAAAAAAACTCAGAGAGGGGACATACTTAATCTCTGCTTATGGCATCAGTCCCAAGCATACTTACAACAAGTGCTACTGAAATTGAAAGGATGTCTGACTACGGCCATAATTCTATACACACTTACCAGGAAGTAAGTCTCACTAAATTAAATGAGATCTACTTTTGAGTAGACATGCCTAGAATTGTGCTGTATATAGACTAATATGAGCTACAGCAGTGCACAAAGCAACTTGCATAGCTGTAGTAAAAGTAAAATTAAACTGCCAGGAGGGGCAGAATAAATCAAGGGTGTAGAAACCAGCAGATTTCTAAGGCTGTGGAAAATTATGCCAATCCTGAGCTAGCTCCTAGGGCACAGGTTCAGGGAAGCTACTGAGAGTTGGAAACAGGAAAGCGGTGCAGTCCCCTGAGCTTGTCTGGCAAAGCACTGGGATCTAGACTTGAGGCAGAGTCCCTTTATTCATGCTTTTAAATCTCTCCTGCCCCAGCGGATGTAATTGCTAACAATTCTAGCCCAGCCACAGCCTTACCCACAGTCCTACTTCATGCCTGAAATCAGGAAGTTCTGCCCAATGAAGAGCTGTATGGTGCTTGAAAGTTATGGTCGTCTTATGCTTCCAACCACTTTCTACATCAATTTTTTGATCCTCAATAATCACACATTTTCTATTCTAAAACAATGAGGTGTTGTGGTCCAAAAGCCAAAGCACTCTGGATTTAAAATCTTAGAGCAGAGGTTCAATGAGATTGTTATAAAGCAATAATAAGAATTATGCTATTCACAGTTAAGAATACAGTAATCAGTCCCATCCTTCCAAAATGACCTTAGCAAGATGACCTCATATTGACCTTCACATTTACCTTAACAATGACCTTCACATTGGCTGGATTCAGTGTGGCTGCTTTGGAACAAACTGATCTGAAGATTCCATCAACATTTTGCCACTGCCAGTTAGGCAGTGCCCTCCACAGCACAAAGGAAGGGGACTAATGTGAAACTGGGAAATGGGTGGTAAATGCAGTTGTTTCTCAAATTTTATCCAGGAAAATCTTAGAAAAACACACCTTTTAAAACCAGTAGTGTAGCTAGAGGGATGCAAAATCTGAAGTAAGTGCAGGCTCCAGAATGCGAATGTAAGCAGCCCCTTCCTCTCGTCCTTGGAGCCATTCAGGCAGCAACTATTCCCTGCTTACACTAATGTTCGGGAGCCTGCAGTTGCTTACGATTTTGTACTTGGTTTTATTATCTTGTATCATAGCAACTTGGAGAGAGAGAGAGAAAGGAAATTCTGCACTTACTTTGTAATTTTTTGCTGGAGTTTTCTCCACCATGGGCATGTCTCCTTGGCATGAAAGGTGATGGCTGAGGCAGAGGTAGTGAGGATTCATCGTGTGTCTGCAACTTATACCAATGTGGTTCATCATCTAAAAGTGCTGTCTCCAGCTCAATCAGGATCTAGGGAAAATAAAACAAGTTCAACCTTATTGTAAAGCAACAGAAACAAAATGTCTTCAGGTGATTTCAAAACACCTTGAGATTCTATTACACATTGGAAATGTAATAACATTACAACGTTGACATATGCATCACCTCTCCAAGAAAGTCGCTCTCTTCTTCTTGCACTCTTGGCTGATCCCAAACAGTGATTTCTAACATTCGTTCTCTAAAATCTCTACGATGCACATGTGAATAGAGAAAAGTTTGGTTCCATTTTGGTTCTAAGCTTTTCTTTACTGTTTTGGTCCTCCTTTTACTCTTATCACTGAAACATAAAAACACTGTTATAAATGATCATGTAGAAAACAACTCACCATGTTGTCATCTAACACTTCATGAATTGAGTCCCCTGCCTTGAGTCCACTTTGGTGTGGGAGAAACAAGGAGTAAATAATTAAATAAATAAATTAAATTAAATTGAGTCTCATCAGCAGCTGGGATCCAGGGCTGTAGACTCCTGCTGGTATTTTCCCTCCATACCAGTGAAGAGTGGGGGCCACTCTCTGGCTGATTGATGCCCTTGTTTCTTAGTCACACAAGAGTGCTGCCCAGCCATGAAAACTGTGAGGCCATCAGCTGGCTATAAAAACAGGCTATAAAAGCCAGCTAAAGGCAGACTCACTCACAGACCAAGCAGAGAGACTCACTAGACATATGAATTAATGAAGCCATTATGAGGATTCTTAACTTCTCAAACCATTTAGGGCGCAACCCTGCCCTTCAGTTGGGTTGATGCAAGCCTCTGGGGTGGGGAGGAGACAGCAGGGAGGCGTTCCTGGGCAGGGGGAGGCGGGTGGTGGGAGGCCCTGGGGGCGGATGGGTGGAGAGTGGGAGGAGGGGCTGAGATCCAGCACTTATGCTGGATCCCAACACCTGTTGCCAGGGAGCTCGGAGCGGCTTCAAGCTGCTCCAAACTCCTTGGACTTGTGTCACCTCAGGAGGTGGCACAAGTCTGAGAAGACCCATAGGGGAGTAGGTGCCTTACCCAGAGGTAAGGGGAAAGGGGAGCCGCCTTGGGCCCCTATCCTGCGCTGGATATAGCACAAGCCTCTTGCTTGTCTGTTCCAGAGCAGGGCAGGATTTTGCTCTTAGTAAATTAATTTCCTAACAGAAAGGTCAAAAGTTGGAATGTTTCCTACATATGGTAAAGACACTAGAAGCAAATATCCAGAGGACAATAGGAACAAGGAAATGAAACTTTCCCTTAAAATAGTCAGGAAGAAAAGGAGAGTTATGGCCCCATCATATCCCCTTCCCTGCAAGCACAACTAGCGTTGTGCTATCATAAAGCAGCCTCTTTTAATGAGTGCAGTGGGCCCACCAGCAGAGTGATCACAGTGGTCTCCTGCATGCTGACAAACACCCGTTGAAGCATGTAAGCCCATGCAGGGAGTTGGAGGGAGGCAGAGGAGGAATGGGATGGGTAGAACTGGGACATGACAGAAGCAGGGAGGAGGATGGATCAGGCCTAGGAGGGGAGTGGGATCAACGGCAACAATGCATACCAAATACTGGTCTCCTTTCTGGGCCTGATCCACCTGCACAGAGGATTTGTGCCAATGAGTGAGCTAGTGTAGGTTCGAGTTAACCCATAGTGGTTGCTGGGACTTAACCCAGGGCAAGGGGACTGATGTCTCCTTACCCCAAGGAGACTGCCAGCAGCTGAAAATTCCACATGGGATGCAGTGGAAGCCACAGTGGCACAACTGGGGGACTTAGGTAGGAACTGCATGGGGATTTAGGTAGGGTTGGGCTGCCTAACCAGGTAGGAAGGCTGTTGAGAGGTGGTTTATCATTTGTAGGGACAAAATTGCATTCCTTTCTGTGGAGGAGAAGGCATTTTGACAAATGCAGATGAACAGACACCCATTCTCCTCCATGAATTTCCATGAGGAAATTAGAGTAACTATAGGTGCATTTATGGTTTTATTTTGGTATGACTCATATGAAAAAATTGTGAAACATATAAAGAATTATAAAAATGTTCGGTCAAATTGTTTGCTTGGAACAGTATATTTTTCATTCACTTTTCATTTAAAGTACAACCTTCTATCTGGGAGGAAATACATTTTCACGTAGGGATTCCTTGGTCGTCCATCTGTTCTAGGTGGCAGATCTGTTGCTTGAAGAACATTCACTATTAACTGGTGCCCCACTTTGTCATACCATAGTTTAATCTAAAATAAAAAAAAAGAACTCATATACACAATAATGGTAAATTATTCATTAAAATGGGCTAATAGCCTAACCAATCCTGGAGATTTGAAGTCAAGATTACAACGTATTCATTTACAAACAGCAAAATTTGTTCTGTACTATAACAGATACTAATAGATACTGTACAATAAATTTAAGTAAACCCATCAACTTAAGTCCAGTCATCAAATAACTGATCACATGGAAAGGTATTTGGTCTGATACACGCATATGCATTCATTCTTTGGTATCTACAACATCAAGGGAGAACTTGGATGTGTGAATAGACCACCCCAGACAGAACTTTTATGCCTCCTCAAATGCAACGTTTTTCATTCAAGCATGAATTCAGCTTCCAGTCATCAACTGTATAATTAATCACAAGCACAGTAATTAAGCAGAGAGAAATAAAGCATAAGGAAATCAAAGAATGGATGCACATGTGTGAAACAGTAAATGCAGCTGAATGTGTAAACAGACACCATTGGAAAGTACTACAATTAAGATTATGTGATGTAATATGAACATCTCACACAGCAGTACCTTGCACTTTCGTCTGGTTAGGGATCAGAGCATAGATAAAAGTAAAAAGTGGATGAATGTCAAAGCATAGGTTTATTTAACTTGTAAATTATTTTGGCTGGCAAAAAAAGTAAGTATTTAACACTTGCAAACACATACGAAACCGAAATAAATGGAAATAAAAGAAAAATAAATACAAGAGCGTCAATGAATGTCATGGATGGTTCGCTGAAACTGAACAAAAGAGGAAAGCAAGAGGACGAAATTTAAAATTTGGTTATAATTGAAAACGGCTGAAAGAGGAAAGTTATGAAAGTCAAGTCGATGGATGTTAAGGTATCTGGGATGATCTACACATATATTAGTTCCCGTTTAATGCTGCAATCACCAGCTAATGAACATGCATAAACGGTTGATACCAGGAGTTGGCTAGGTTGGGCTCAAACCCATGTTTTTGCTGCTGCACCACTGACCCCCCAGCCTGTCAAATAAGAATTGTAACATTCCTCCTAATTCATTTAAAATATGAACAAAAATTCAATGATTTAACAAAAAGAGTATCAGGAAGCAGATTAAATGCATGTCTTGTTTTTAAAAAAATGTGTACTTACAGAAAGCTGCCCTGGTAGGACTTGGGGTGCATCTCTTAGGGCTCCAGGACTAGTAGGGGAAATAACAGAAATTGAAGGCCGTTCCATTTTTTGAGATTCAAATGAGCTAGAACCTGGAAAGGGGGGCGGGGAATCAGCAATGTCATTCTGGATACAGCATATCAAAACATATGGATACAGCATATCATATTTTTTTACTACTGCTACTGCTATCACCACATAACATTTATTTACTGTGAACAGTTTCTACTTACCTAGCTACTCAAACATGTCTATGATGATTTGATCATCAATGTTAAAAAAAGAAATCCTTTTTGAAAATGAAAACAGCTCAACTGTAGATTGTGCTGGTGCAGTGGGACAGCATAGCCTACGCAGCATCCAACACAGCTTAGAAGCAGGCTAGAGCTCACGGTTAGGGGATATTTTCCCCCTTACCCCAAGTAATGCCCCAGCCTGCCCAACGGGGCCACTCTGATCTCTGTCAGCTTTTTATCTAGTGGAAGTCCAAGCAGCCTGGTGTAACACCAGAAGCCCAGGATGGGGTTAAGATACAGTGGAGGAGGCCTCACTTGATCCTGTTCCTTTCCCAGGCCTGATCTGCCCCATTCAGCCTTCCCACCCAAAATTTTCCCTCCCCAGCTCCCCTCCACTGACAGGCACAAATCTTACCTCCACTGGTGGCAGTGGGGCTGGATGCAACATCAGCAGGGCAGTACAGGCTGCTCTACTGGCGCTGCTTACTCACCAGGTGTCACAACATACCTTACGGCATGTTTGCGACACTTTCTGCCAGTGTAAGGATCACTGGGCTGGCAGATCACCAAGTTTGGATCGTGCTACCAAGGTGATAAGAGAATCTTGTTCAAATTCATTAATAGTAGTAGTACTAGTAGAAGTAATAGTAGTAGTAAGAAACATAGTACCTTCCCATGTTAACCCACTTTCCATAGCTGCAATTTTAAAAAAAGAAGAAAATAATAGAAAAGGATGGACAAGAAAGAAAAATGAAAACATTTGAACATTCTAAAAACTTAAATTGTGTTGACTCTTCAACAAAATGTTTAATTCTGAAAAGAAGATAAACCAAAATAGCAAATCTGAGAGCCTTTCTCCAAATAACTGCCCAACTTCAGTTTACCCCCATGTAGGACCCCACAAGTCTCTTTGCAATGTCAATGTCCCGTCTGCAAATAACTATGGAAGAGAGAATAACCTTAATGTGCGGCAAAAACTCTTGCTGCAAGTTGAAAGCGGGCAGAGGGAGAGCGCACAGCTAGGTACAACTTTCTGGTTAAAGTTGTAACAATGCAATACTTTTGCAGCCAAAACACAGACAGAAAGCATAATAACATGCATTTATTAGGCAATGAATTAATCTTGTAGGAAGGCCTTAAGTGACATCTTCTCATAGAAAAAAATCCTTTCCAGCAAAACTCCACTTTTAAGTGGAACATCATCATTCATTTCCATAGCACAGAGGAACTCTGCCTCTTGTTTAAACTACGAACCGATTCAGACAAGCCATTCAACGTGGAGGCATGTCACCAGTGGTGTCACTAGGATTCACGTCACCGGGTGCAGGAGGCCTGCGCATCACCCCATGCAGTGGGCGCGGCAACACCCCAGTTGGTGGGCGTGGTGATGTACCATCACCTCGCCCCCACTGGTTTTTTGGCTGTACCTTTTGATAGAATACAGATATTTCAATGTGGTTTGTTTCATTGCATTCTGCATTAAATTACACATTGATTGATATATAACATGATGGTCTTATTCCTCCAAACTCTGATTTTAGTGATTTTGAACACTTGCAGAGTCTCACACACATACCCCATGTCAACTTACTAACACCTTACTGCAGCAGTTCTCAAACTTTTAGCACCGGGACCCACTTTTTAGAATGACAACCTATCCAGGACCCACTGGAAGTGATGTCATGGCCAGAAGTGACATCAAGCAAATTAAAATAAATAATTATAATTAAATTAAAATAAAAAATAATTAAATAAGGGGGAGCCACTCCTGTTCCACCAAGTGAATTTTCTCTGTAGTATGCCTGCAATAATAACCCTCCAAAAGAATCAGTAAGATTTTCAGCCCTCCCCAGTGCCCAGTTTAAAGTTCTTCTAGCTCAAGCATATCAAGATAAAGACCCACCTGGCTTTACAAGTCTAAAATAGAAAATATTCCCCTTACCAGTTCAAGCCTCCTTTTTTGTTCTTTTTAGTGGGGGAGGGGGGAAAGGCTGCCTTCTGGAGCATTTGTTGCACTCCAGTTTCATCAGATCGGGACCATTCTGGTGTCCTCACATTCCCCTTTACCTGGCCTTATCACAAGCCAAGGCATGTCTGCCTACTCACAAGTAAACACAACCCTGTGGATTAGTTTTGCTTTCCATAGGGCTCAATACATTTGCAGCTGGGAGGAAGGGATCTCCTTCCTGAGTGTTTTTGGGGGGCTGCATTCATTAGATAGGGACCATTCTGACTTTGTTGAATTCCTCTCAGCCTGCCCTTTCCGACGCACTAAGGCAAGTTCGCTTACTTGCGAGTAAACGTGTTATACAGCTGGGTTTCACTTTCCATAGGGCTCCATGCATTTTTGGGTTTCCGGCTTTTTGGCCATAACATTTGATGGAAAGAAGATATTTCACTCTGGTTTTTTGCACTGCAGTCCGCTGGAAATTCCGTATCCAACGCTATATGACATGATGGGGTTGCTCCTAAAAGTGTGATTTTAGTGCGTCATCCCCCAGTGTGCGCCACCCCTCCTTGCGCATCACCCGATGCGGCCCGCACCCCCCGCGCCTCCCTACTGACACCACTGCATGTCACAACCAAGTGTTGGGATCCCACTTCATTTGAAATGGAGGTTCAGCCAGGAAGTGCTGAGCTGCAATTTCATCACAGTGATGCATTACAGATATTGCCACTGGAAATCATTTATCCCTGTTTTCTTCCATTCATTTAGTGGTGCCTATGTGGATCATCTAAGCAGGCCTCATGAAGGGATGTATGGCACCAATGTTTCGTGAACTGCACCCACTGATATCAAAAAGAGTTTTAGACCAAGGTGGTGCTAACACACTATTATATTGAATGAATCATTATGAACAGGATAATGTTCCAGTCTAAGCATTTGGTGGAATTAACAGAATACTCACTAGATTCTAGTGGAGGATGAGAAGTCTCAGGAATCCTTGGAATGTCACTAAAAATACAGACATATAGAAAAATGAGATACAGCTGAAATGGCACTCTGCAGAACAAATACAGGTTGAGACTAATTATTTGCATTGGTTCCCTTCCAAGCACTCACGTGGATAAAAGAAAAAAGCACTATAGCAAATCAATTTAAAAAACAAAGTTTCTTTGCTCCAGTGATTGAAAAACAGCCTTGCTGACCTTTTGACTCTAAGATAAGAGTCATTAAGAAGACAATCCATCAGCACTTCACTCAGCCCCTCCCTTCACCAATGCAAAATGATCACCTTTCTTTCACATGCTGGGGGAAGGGAGGGGTCCCCAGGAGAGAGAAGGGTTGATGGATTGTTAGCCAGCACCCCCCCCCTCATTAAGGAGGCTGTTGTTAAAGGACTGTTCAGTTTTTGAAACTGATTTTAAAGGGATGCATTTTTCCCCTTCTCCAGGGATCAGCACATTATTTCTCATTTGCAGGGGCCATTCCGTTGAGTCAAGTCAGTGTATAAAAAATCAGTGTATAAATAGGCTGGACCTGTACATGGTTTTTTTCCAGAGGCACAAATGTCTTTAATTATTTCAGTCTCATTGATAAAACTCTAGTGAAGAAAAGCCCTTACACTTCCACCCATGCACCATGTCCTTGAAATATTTCACACCTGTAGCTTTTTGATACAATTCTCCTAGATAATTTGTTGCTTTTATTTTCATGCACCTCTCAGTTTGTTAGAAAAGATGGGTTTTTTTTTACAATAGAGGTAGCTCAGTACTGTTATGAAATGGTTAAAACAAACTCTATTGTGGATTCATTTTTGACAATGGTAATACAAACGAACTTCAATAATAAACAGTATAATGTTAATATTGTGGTTGGAGGTTCCACAATATTGTAAAATCACAACAGGAAGAAACAAAGTGGAGAGGAGATGAGTGAGAGTAGTCACTATAGCTACTGGTGCTGTTTTTTCCCCCCAAATGACACAAACTGTATATAACTCACTAGAAGCTTTTATACACTCGCCTGAAGGAGTTTGCTGAATGAAATCGATGAAAAAGTCTTAAAATAACAGAAAGAAAAAAGAAAGCAACATGGAAAAGGTTAACACATGCCACTTCTTAAATAATGTATTGTGTTAAATGATGCACCGAAACTAATACATAGTTCTAGACTTAGGCTGCAATCCTAACCCATTTTCCAGTACTGACAGAAGGGCAATGCAGCTCCAAGGTAAGGGAACAAACATTCCCTTACTGCTGCGGTTTTCAAACTTCCAGGGAGTTTGAAAGTCACAGTAAGTTCTTGAGGAGGAGAGGCAGAGGGGTCGGGGGGAAGGCAGCAGCGTGATCCCCAGGATCGCGCAGCTCAGGGGGGCTGCAGGGGCTTGTGTACACTTACCAGAGCCTCCTACAGCCTCCCGGCGGAGCAGGGAGCCCTGCACGGCTGTCTGCAGAGCTCCCTGATGCTTCAAAAGTGAAAGTAGAGCAATTGCGCTCCACTTCTGCTTTAGCAGAAGTGGAATGCAATCGCTCCAGTTTCACTTGAGAAGCTTCGGGGAGCCCTGCCGACAGCCGCACAAGGCTCCCCACACCCCCGGGAAGCTGCTGGAGGTTCTGGTAGGTGTAGCCGAGCCCCTGCAGCCCCCCCTGAGCGGCACGATCCTGGGGATCGCGCCACTGCCTCCTCCCTGCCTCCTGGCTGCCCTGCCCCTTAAGGAGAAACAGGCCAGGGCCTACAGACTGGGCCGCCACGATGCCCCAGTCTGAAAATTCATGTCTTACTTTGAGGAGGCCTCCATGAGCGCCACCCAACTGCAGGATGCAGCACATGTTCCACTGGCACAGCTATACCAGTGTTGGAAAGTGTTTTAGGATTGCGCCCTTACTTATAGAGCCTACATCAATGGTGTAAAACAAGGCCTGTGGACTGGATATAGCCACAGAAGCTCTTTATCTGGCCCTCAGCACCACTATCAGCTGCTTTCAGCATCAGTCACTATCAGCTGCTGAGCTGTGCTGAGGTGTCACTGCTGAAAGGCAGCTTGCATGATAATTGGGCTCTCCCATATCTTAAAAACATGATCAAGTTTTGCGTATTTTCTCTTCTGTCATTTGCAGCCAATGAGTTCCTATGCAGGAAAAAAGTACTTATTTTTGGTCATGGCCTGCTTCATGACATCACTTCCTGCTTAATGACATTACTTCTGGCCTTCAGTAGGCATCATGAATGCTATTAGGCCCACTTTACGAAACAAGTTTGTCACCTCTGGCCTAAAATCAATGAAATATACTGCCCTTCATGGCTGAGGACCAGAAGCATCCTTTTACATATATGAGTAGATGTGAATGAACGTGATAAGATTTTTTAAAAATTGTATTCCCAAAATTCAGTTTAAACCAATCTGAAATTGAAGGCTTACAAGAATCCAAAGGGTCCTCCCATGGCAATAGAACTTGCTAGCCTTTGCAGAGGCCTGTAGGCATAGCAGGTAAGGATGATAATTTGGCGCACCATGCCTTGAGCGCCCTGCAAAGAATTTGGACTGCATGGGGTGGACCAGACCATCTGCACTGACTCTTTCAGAACAGCAGGGAAGACATGATATATGTAAACCAAAACCTTTGTGGAGGCCTAGAACACTCTCACAAGTACATAGTACATTTAGGGTAAGAATGTAGGAAACTGCGTTTAATTGAGCCAAACCTTTGGTCCATCTAGCTCAATATTGTTGACTGTGGTTCTCCAGGCAGGAATTTTTCTCTGCCTTTCCCTGAAGTTGCAATAAAGTGAATCTATGACTTTTTTGCCTGCAAAGCAAATGCTCTTCCACTAAGCTGCAACTCCAGGAACAGCTAGAGAACCTCCACAGAAACCCAGCCTTAGACATCATAAGAACATAAGAACAGTCCCATTGGATCAGGCCATAGGCCTATCTAGTCCAGCTTCCTGTATCTCACAGCAGCCCCACCAAATGCCCCAGGGAGCACACCTGATAACAAGAGACCTGCATCCTGGTGCCCTCCCTTGCATCTGACTTAGCCCATTTCTAAAATCAGGAGGTTGCACATACACATCATGGCTTGTAAACCAGCTGGTAGACCTAGGCTCCAAGTTCAGGTGGGAGCCAAGGTCTACCCAGGCGGTAGACTTGGGTTCCAAGGCAGGAGCCTAGGTCTACCTAGACAATATACCTAGGCTCCAAGGCCAGATGGGAGCCTGGGTCTACCTAGCTGGCAGATCTGGGCTCCAAGTTCAGGCAGGAGCCAGGTCTACCCACCCAGTAAACCTTGGCCATGGAGGCCATCAAGTTCAAGCTGGAGCCCAGGTCTATCTACTTGGTTGACCTGGGCTCTGCAGTTGGTAGTGCTCATGGCTCCCAAAATACAAAGACTGGATCCTCCCCTGGGCCAGTCATGATGGTGGCTGCCAGGTAAGCAGTTTCCCGGTCACTCTTCAGCTGCAAACCTCCAACCAAAACACTGTGCTCGAAGAGCTGCACTGGTTCCGCTTTCTGGCTTCTGCAGAACTAATGTAAACCTCCAAACGCAGCGCTGTGCTTGAAGGTTTACAGAGGCTCTGAGAAGCCAGAAGGCAACTGGAAAGCAGAGCAACAGCTGTGCTTCCAATTGCCACAGCCACCACCCTCCTCCTTTGAACTTGAAATGACATAGTGATGTTGCGTGATATCACAACATCAGCAGCCCAGGTGGTGGTAGGGCTTGGGTACGCCGCTGTGATAACCGGAACACCCCCATTAAGGACTGTGACCTACCCGCATTTGCTACATGAGACACCTCTTCTCTGCTTGTGGAAGCTGCCACCCCCTTACACCCATCATTTTATTCAATGGTATAGCGTACAAGAGAAAAAAAAATGGGGCCATAATTTAGGTCTAAATTATTTTAGGCAAGTATTTCTACAGACGTAATTGTTCTTGCATGGCACAGAAGTGAAACATATGTAAGCTTGTTTGATAACAGGCCTTTGTTCAATCTCACTCGAAAGAACCATTTGCCTCAACGGTGACTAAAGAATATTTAGCAATGTCTGACCTCAAGACACAGATTTTGGTTTAATTACACTGATTAGTTGAATATCTGCAGTAGCAGGCTACAGCAGCAAGCCACTGATGGGGTTTGATCCAAGTACATCACAAAGAATCTGGACCAACATTTTTAACTTATCTCTGTCATCTCAGCTGAAATCCCCAACACAACTTCTACTCATTAATGTGCGGTTTTCCCAAGAGACTCATTCAATGAACAGAGATTACGTAGAAACAGGATTGCCTAAGATGAACCCATGAAGCAGACTACTACTTTATTTTCAAAACATTCTGTGCATTTTATGGTAAAGACAGAATGGAATAGGAAATAGGCTTAAAGAGGGAAATTGTCTTTCAATATTAGCAAAAGAAAACTGTCGGAATGGTTCATAAATTACAGCTTACTTACATGCAAATGTGCATGTAGACTGTCACTAACCTGTTCAAATATACATTTTGCAGTATGGTTGAAAACAGAATTCTGATTGCAGCAAGGTATATTTAAAAAGCAAACTATTTAAATCTTACCCAATAGGCCTTGAAACAATAATTTCAACTTGAGGTTCCGATTTTGATTCTAAAATAATGTTGTAAACTTCTTCATTTGTAGCTCCAGGAAGGTGTTTACCATTCCATTCTAGAACTTCATCTCCTTGAATTTAAAAACAAGGGAGAATTTATTTCTTGCTACTTATATTATTTTGCATGGTATGCACATGCAGCCACAAAATACCAAGTGTTAATTTTTTTTTTCCAGGCTAGATATGTGGGAGAGCATTCATAGGCGTCAAAACCTTGGAACAGAGTAGTGGAGGACATTCTTGATATCAACATTTAGTGTTGTTCATTTCTGCTATAATATATTATGCATTAACACTATAAACACAGACATCTTGCTCCCACTGGTTCCAAGGGGTTGGTAGAGCCCACACTTCTATCACTTAAACTGTTTGCTATAAGGAAGAGTCTTCCAGTGCACATTCCCCATTGTTTCTCTCTGCATAAAAGAATGGGAAGACTTGATACTCTGCAGAGCTCTGGTTAGTAGCCAATATCCCTAACCAGAAGCAATATGATGTACATGTGGATCTTCCATATTACAGGATTTCCACATTCACATCAGTGAAGGGCCGCAAGCATGTACATGCAAAGTTGTTTCTGCTTCTGAAGTTTATGGGGATCATCACACAACTGGGTGAATCTGTCAATTTTATCAATGAAGTTCATTTCTTAATGTCAGAATTTAAATGAATATATGGAAGCCTTTTCCAATGCTCTGTATAATCCTCTTAGGGCGCAATCCTAACCCCTTATGCCAGTGCTTTCCAGCACTGACATTAGAGCAATGCAGCTCTGAGGTAAGGGAGCAAACATTCCCTTACTTTGAGGAGTCCTCCGTGAGTGACACACAACTGGGGGATGCAGCACATGCCCCATTGGCACAGCTATGCCAGTGCTGGAAATGGGTTAGGACTGAACCCTTCATGTTTTACCTGCTTCATATATACATAGCTAAATCTACAAATTATTACAAATATTTATGCCAATATAATTTTTTCTTAGATAGTCTGATTTTGCTATTGTCACATTATATTTGTTAATATTTGTTGCAATATTTGTTGCAACATTGTTGCAACAATGAAATATTTGTTGAAATATTTGTTTGCAAACATTGAGAAATGTGTACACACTAGTGTAGCACATTATGATGATGATGATGATAATTAACTGTATTTATACACCATATTTCAACAAAAAGTCAACAAGGTGGTTTACAGAGAAAAATCAGATAACTAATGGCTAACATCTAATGGCTAACTAACATCAGGCAATAGTAGTACTATAGAACTTCAAAACATGAAGAAAATTTCATTCTAGTCACTGAGTTACCTGCTCTTAGATGTCCCACCACATCAGCCAAGCTACCTTTCTTTACTTTGGTAATGAAGGCACCAAGTCGTCCTAAATCAGTCATTTTCCCTCCTACAACCTGAACAAGAAATGGGTCAGTTTTTAGAACACACCAAACTACATAAATACTGTGGAAAGAATAGAAGGTATAATCATCATGTTCACATTTTTGTACCATTGCTTTCTGATCAGAATGTTTATATAATATAAAACACAGACCTTAAATGCTCTGAAGTAAAAATACAGGTGATATTTATGTCACCGATATGGCTTAGATCCAAAGATCATGTTGCCATGGAAGGCATTCCCATTTGCACTGGTGGAAGTTACCCTTGCACAACTCCTCCAGAGATCTGCTCTGGAGTTGCCTGACCCTTTGGAGCCCAGTTTTCTGAAGATGAAGTGGGCTGCAAAGGAGAGAACAGGTCATCTCTCTTGGCGTCAATGGAAGTATCTTCCACTCACCCAGTGTAATCTAATGATCCAAAAAAACCAGGGATGGCCAACCTGCAACACACCACATGCCACTTTTTATATACAGAATTTTGAACATGCAATTCCCCTCTTATTTCAGCCCTCTCTGCACCTGCTAGGGTGGTTTCGTCAGCCCATTTGATCTGCTGAGCTCTGCTCAGCTATCTTCACCCCACCCCGGGCCTTGTCACTCCCTTTCTTGGCTTTGTGCTGGGAGAAGTGGCATACGCTTGCAGCTGCGGAGCGCTGAATTGGCTGGCATGGCCATGACAGGCCATGCACGTGCCACTTAGGAAGTGTCAGTGTGCCATTAGTGGCATGCATGCTGCAGGTTGACCACCCCTGATTCAAGCCATAGTGTGAAAGAAACAAATTACAGACTCATCAGACCAAATTCATTTGTACAATGGGTTCTCTTGATGTCTACGATGTCATGCTATGTGCTTGTGAAGGGTTGCCACTCCCATTTCCCATCATGACTCCCATTAGGACTGCCGAGACCAGGGAAAAGGAAAACATTTTGCTGATGACTGCCATGTTAACAGAAAAATTCTATCAGTGTCCTTCTTAGAACTAAGCTCTGTTGTAGATCCAGAAGGAAAAGAGAAGGGAATTTCTGGCTGCTGTCAGTGCCCATCTGAGATCAGGACAGCATGTGAAACTCAAACCTTTCTATAAAAGGAGCATGCAGAGCCCAACTTGAGCAGCTATTCAAAGTGGCAGCATGTCCTGTTGGTGCTTTCAACCAGCAAGCCAACCCCAGTAGACAGTATTGTGGGCTTCCCCCCATCTGCTAAGAAATGTGAAATTCACCTGTGTGTATTTTTAAGAACCAGGAGTCTTCAGGGAGGGGGGAGGAGTCACATTCTCTCCTCACAAACACTGGTATTCCTCTGAAAGGGCAAAATAGTCAAGAAGGGGTCATAGACCATACTTCCATTCAGAGCCTTCATGGGTCCCAATTGTCCCCAAAGTGGAGACAACACAGCGACATCATCACGTGCATCACCACACCACCTCTTGTGCCACCACACCCCCTAGCATCTGAAATGGCTCCATTTCTGAGCCAAAGGGACACAGAGGAGGGCAGGAGGGCCGACTTTTCCTCCACTTTTACTGGGTTTTTTTCTCCTTCATCTTTGCTGCTGCCACCACTGACACCCAGCACCCCTCTTCGGTGCCTGGAGCGCCTGCCCCTCCCACACCACTGAAAATACACTTCTGCTTCTATTTTATCACTTGGAAATAAAGATAATACATAATAGAGTTACCTCCTTTTCCACGTTTTTCATCCCGAGGCAAGAAACTCAGCGAGTACCTCAAGGCAGAAGCATCATCTGTAAACTATTTTACTCATCCAGGCCATGGGAAACAAATATATCTCAAAATTTGAGGTTGCCTTTGAATAAATGGAAGTGAATTTATAATAAGTCTTCCCCAGTACTTACTTTCAGTCCCAGTAATGCACCTGACTCTTTTGGCATGGTTGTTCTCTTGTTGAGAATAACACGTCCAATGAGGCGGTCTCCCTCTTTAGATGGTTGCCACGTTACAGGATGCTATTTAAAAAAAAAAAAAATCAGAGAAAGCAAAAAAGTGGGGATATCTTCCTGTTTTACACGTATAAATCTAGTTTCCTGAACAATTTCATCAAAATTCAAATTGCCTTGTGTAATTTACCACTTTAAAAAATCTTTTGTAAACATGGTAATAACACTGGATATAATTTATACATTTATTTATGGATTACAGCAGCAGATAAATCACATCTGCATGATTCATTGTGTTGGATCCATCCAAGAGCTGGATCCATAGAAATGTGAGTGCTACACATTCTCTTGCCCCTTCCTCACAGCAGCCACCTGCACTTCTTGAAAATCCTCTCCAGGGGGTCAGAACAGCTTAGGACAGCGGTTTTCAATCTCTCCAGGAGAGTTTGCAATACTTTAAGTCCGTGCGGGGGAAGGCAGCGACAAGATCCCTAGGATTGTGCCACTCAGGGGGGCTGCAGGGACTGGGATGTACTCACCAGTCCCTAAAGCAGCCGTCCTGGGGTGTGGGGAACCCTGCATGAGCGTCTGCAGGGCTCCCCAGCTCGTTAAAAGCAAAGCGATTGCGCTCCACTTCCTCAAAACTGTAAGTGGAGCGCAATCGCTCCACGTTCATTTCTAACGAGCTGGGGAGCCCTGCAGGTGCTCGTGCAGGACTCCCCACACCCCAGGACAGCTGCTGCAGGGACTGACGAGTACATCCCAGTCCCTGGAGCCCCCCTGGATGGCGTGATCCTGGGGATTGCGTGGCTGCCTCCTCCCTGCCTCCCCCCAGCTCCTGTCCCTTAAGGGGAAAGAGGCCAGGGCCTTCAGGCTTGGGCTTCGCAACACCTCAATTTGAAAAACCACTGGCTTAGGACAAGATGCAGAGGGATGACATTGGAGTGGCAAAACTGGAAGGGCATCTTGAGTAAGCCAAATCACGTGTCCACTCATTCAAGGCAAAATTTGAATCCAAACCTGTAGGCTACACAACATGTCAGCCACTGTGGATTGCAGCCCACCAGCCACAGATTGTGGCCAACCCAGGGTCCAATAGACCTTATTTGCTGATGCATACCCTCAACTGCAAAGTGGATGTTATTAAGCATCTAGTAGGACACAATCACAGCTATAGTGTTACCTAGATTTTGTGGGACAGAAGTTGTGAAGTTTAGTAACAATGAAAGAGTTTAAATTCTAAAACATGCAAAATCATAGTTTCTGATGAGCAGCCCATTCTTACCAAGGCCTCATGGCACTGTCAAAGTAGCACTGCTGTTGTACACTATGGGACTGCTGGAGCAAATGGCCTGAGGCCTCCAGCAGCTCCCAGTTGCCACACTGGAGCAGGTGAGGTGGTGGAGTGGGGAGCTCATGGGCAGGAGGGGGGATCAGGGTAAGAAATGGAGTGGCTGGGAGGCATTTTGAAGGTGGAAGGGGTTTGATCTCAGCAACACTAGTGGACACTGAGATCCTATCTCCATTTTCCCAGTCTGAAACTCCCTGTACGTCTCTTTGGACTTACGCCTGCAAAATTGCTGGCGTGGGTTCAAGGAGACGTATTGACAGGCAGGTGGCCTACGGAGAGGTATTTTTTACTTACCTCTCTCAGGTTGCCTGGTCACCTACCCACCCTAGCATGCAGTGTATGCTCTGGTAGTGTGGCTGTATGATGTAGGATGGTGGGGGATAGGATCAGGGCATAATACTACAAAGGGTTTTCTTTGTTCATTACTTAACATGTAAAATATGTTAAAATTGTGTATTATGAACACTGTATACAAAAATTGCATATATTTTACATACTAAGAAACCTCTGTGTGCCTTATCATAGAATACAATTTTTGCCACTCACTTTTGAAACCTCTTCGAAGAAGGATCAGATCTCAAAAATCATTTTTCCCTATAAATTATCCCCACTAATAAAATACCAGTAATTGAATAATTAAGGCCATTTTACTATGTGTATTACAAACAGAAAAGCAAGTACTTCATAACCTTTTTTGAGATTAGAATATTAACTAATATCAGAACAAAACTTTTAATCAACTGCCATAATCAAAATACAATAAGACATATATTTTAAGGCTTTAATCCTACCATTCTGTTTTTGCACATTTCTTACCGAGCCAATAGGGGACGTCTCCCTACTGTGCCATGTGGCAGGATCCAGCCAGTAATAATCCAAGTCACCTGAAAGATAGATGAATGGGAAGAACTGTGTAATCCCTTACACTAAGACAGTTCTGCAACTGTAGTGTATCTGTTGGCAGAAATCAAATTTAAATAGTTTTCTGAAGCAGTTACATTAGCTTTATCAAACTATCAGAAATATCTGAGTTTAAAAAGAATAGTCACGCATACACTTTCCATTAGCCGAGTCTGTTTTGCTGTGAGCTGATTGTCAATTGCTAATAGGGTTTTTTAGGAAATGCTGATGTTGCAAATGTATCAGCATATAAGGAAGTGCTGCACTATGGGGTGATTCAGACTTAATGCCAAATTGTAATTCGGAATTCTGCAGCTGGGCAGAGGAGAGGACAGGACTGTGGGCTTCCTGCTCCACTCCTTCATCACCTTGGCTGCTGCATCTCCTTCACTGCAATTCTGGTTTGCAGGGGAAGCATCAACCACAGTTTGCCATTTGATGAAATGGGAGGCTATGATTGCACAAATTGGGATGGGAGCAAGAAAACTGCAGCACACAAGGAGAAGAGGGAGTAAGGAGAAGGGAGCATACAATTCCCCAGGTTCCTCTCTACATATTCATATAATGATAAACCACTATTTGGCATTATACTGGGGATCAACAGGTCTGAGTCAGCACAAAGGCCCATCTAGCTCAGGGTGGCCAAGGCTGACTGACAGCAGCCCTCCCCCTTCCCCAATTTCAGGCACAGTTGTTTCTAGTCCCATTGCCTAAGAACTACCTTACTACTGCTTTCAAAGCCATATTCTATTTGGTTGCTGCCACAGGCACTCCTTCACTGCAAGAATTCCCTATCCTCTGTGAATGTGCAGCACTTGTGTGCCCGCATAAGGCTGGTTAAGTGCATGTATTTGTAAACAAAACAAATTATGACCAAAAGAGGCACCATATGTATCCAGTTCTCTCCTCCAAAGAAAACTGATTCTATAAGGCTGACCTGAACCTCCTGCTGCACAGGGAAGGGCCAACAGGAAACAACCAAAGTCACAGACATGAATAAGAGAATCAATAAAGAGTTCATATCAATTAAAAAGTAAATTTTGCATGGGATATAGTCTGCATTCTATAATACTGGCTTGATAAACAGAGAAAACTCAACTGAGTGATTATGGGATGAAAAGATAGGCAGGTAAAAGAGAAAGGACAGAAGGACAGAAAGGATGAATATATGCAATGGAAAGGGATGAAGAATGATTTATATCAGTGGTTCTCAAACTGGTGGGTTGCGACCCACCAGTTCATGTAACACTTCCCCTGTCCCTTTAAGGGGTGGGGGAAGGGGAGGGAGGCAGCGACGTGATCCCCGGGATCGTGTCACTAAGGGGGAGGTGCTTGTAACATTTTTTTACAATATAGGGCTGCAGCAGGCTGCAGGAGGTGCAAAGAGCCCTGCACAGTCCTCTGTGGGGCTCCCCGACACTTGGAATCTGCAATAGAAGTGCTTTGCGCCCGCTTCTATTGAAGGTTCCAAGCGTCTGGCAGTGCTGCGGAGGGCTGCGCAGGGCTTCCTGCACCTCCTGCAGCCTGCTGCAGCCCTACATTGTAAAAAGTAAGTCACAAGCACCCCCCCTTGCCCCCCTTTAGCCATGCGATCCTGGCCTAGCCCCTCCCTTACTTACTGAGGGAGTAATGCTCCCTCAAAATTTGAGAACCACTATTTATATAAATCATTATATGCTTGTGTGTTGTGCAATGATAGCTAAAGAAATGAATTGCTTTTGTCAATTGAGTCAGAGAGAAAAGGACAGAGACTGAGAGGAAAAGAACAGCAATCTGCAGAGATAAGGAGTATAGGAAGCACAGGCCAGGGATCTGGTAGATGTTGCTGAGAATCATGCGATTCCTTTTCAAAGGAGATTTACAGCCTAATTCTATCTTTGAGATAAACCAGTGTATCTTCAGATATGCTGGCAGAACAGCCCTGCCCACCTGCCCAGGGCTGTAGAAGCCCACCTACTAATTGATATGCCACAGATGCCATGAAAATGCAGTGCTGACATACCTTGGATGTCATTTGAATCCCAGTGCAATTCCACCAGAAGGGAGAGTCCAAAACAGGGTGGAGATTGGGGTGGATATGGGGGGGACAAGGAGGAGTGCTAGTGATGAAGTAAAGGGCATGCCTTTTGCTGCTGATGCCACTGTAACCTGTAGGAGGTAGGAAGTGCCATGTCATGTTGCGTGTATGTGCGTGTGTTTTGCATCTCCCCATAGTTGGAGCTGGTAATTGCTGCAGTATTGCTCATTCCTAGTGGCTGGTGGGGAGAAGGGTGGTCCCGGTATTGGCCCTGCCCCTGCCCCTGGGAGAACTTCTCTGGCCTCCAGTGTTTGGGCTGATTGGATGTGATGATTGGCTCTTTGAACATCACACCAATGGCATACGGATGTCACACCAATGATGCTCTGACATCAGGACACTGCTCCATGGATCAAGGGCTGTGTTGGTGTTTCAGTGGATGCTGGGGGTGTTATCAGAAGGGCTGTGTCAGCATTGCTTTGCCAGGATGGGCTTGGCATTTGGCTGTTGTTGCACGGGCATCTATGTGCTGTGGCATGGTGTCCACATAGGATTGGGCCATTAGCCACTACTTTATTTCTGGTTGTAAAAGAGAGTGTGCTGTGCAGTCCCCTGTTCAAATCTCATCCCTGCAATGAATTCATCAGGTGGTCTAAGACAAGCCACTCTCTCTCAGCTGCAGCTTTTCTCCCAAATACCATGTAGGGCTAAAAACAATCAATCTCCTGCCCCCACTTCCCTGTAAACAGTCAGGAGATGGGGATAGAAGATCTTTTTTAAAAATGCCATTTCCAGCACTACTGATGAAAGAAATCATCCAAAATGAACCTCCTGTAAGGATACACAATAATGCATTCCACCTCTCTCTAAGGAGCATTTCAGTTGGAACACTGTGCCCAGACTATAGAACTCCTTGCCTCAAGAGATCTAGCTAGCTTCCTCCTCTTTGCTGTTTCCTTTTTGTTTAGGCACCTGCCTAAACTGGCTTATTTGTTATCATGTTGATTTGGAGTGGTTCACCTGCTCTCTTTTGATCAGTGATCAATAATCTCTTTTGATTATTCTGCTTATTTGAGGCTTTATTGTTTTCTAAAATTGGTTTAGATTTTCTTTTAACCTCTTCATTAACCTTTGGTTGCTTTCATAAATAGAAAGGTAGGATACAAATTCTCTGAAGTAAATAAATGAAATTTTAGATGATCCAGTGAGGTTTTAATATCATCTTCATTAATAAAATTGGTGATGAAATATTATAGAAAAGTGATTATTGATCACTGTTAAGTCTTAATGGTATTCTTCCTGGTCTTTTAAAGTTAGGTTTAAGTACACCAGTAAAGTGACACTGATATTAAAAAAAGTTTTTTAAAAACTCACATTAACCCACATCATAGTTGTGTAACACTTCTTAAAGCACTTCTCTGTGTAAGTAGAGAAATAAACCATACAGTTATAGCTTGCATTTTATCTTTAACTGATGACAAAATGAAACACATTTAAATTAATTAAGCCTTACTCCCTAAAAACATTTTTAAAATTTTCTATGCCAATTGGTTATTTTCATTACCTGTTGCACTGCACAGATAATCGTATTGGAATAAGAATATCATGATCATAAATCTACTGGAGTTCATCAAAAGTATTGCCTGTATGAGGAAGTACATGAAAGCAAACTTTCCCTCTCCCTTATCCCCACTATGCTCTCTGAAAAGCTGCTTCTGAAGGTTAGGTCTATGGCACAACAATATAGTGACTACTTTGTGACCACACATAGTCCACTGTCCACTTTCCAGCACCCATAAGGACAGGGAAATCTAGGGAAGATATTAAAAGAGACACTGCAGCAACTGCATTCTGCAGACATCCTGCAGCACATTCCAGCATGTGCTGTTTAGAGTGCATACAGAAGTGTATACTTGACCAAGATACGGAAATGGCATGTTGCCTTCTATATATATATGGGAACTTATATACCAAAAGGCAAACCTCTCTCTCTCTCTCTCTCTCTCTCTCTCTCTCTCACTCACTCACATCACAGTGTTACGGAATGGTGATCACTAATCTGTCGTTCTTGTTCCCACTGGAGGAGGGAGGAAAGCAAGATGCCAACATCCTTTATTCCACTTGTTTAAGTGGAATTCACACCATGTACCAACTGCTTGTAATCTTAAAATATCCTGGATAAGTCAGTGCTTGCCAGGGACATGAAGGACTAAAACCTTTCTCCCAGCCACAGATTCAATAAGCAGGAGGGGAAAAATCAATAGTATTTATGCACCACTAGATGTTTCTGAATAAAAGCATGGGGTAGATCTTGGGAGCAAGAAGGACTGCAAGTTTTTATTTTAAGTCGTGGGGAAATCATGAAGCTTGGTGCCTATTTTATGTGATGAATAAATGATCATAAGATCTTATGCTGAGTCAGACCATTGGTCCATCTAACAGAGTATTGCCTACCAATACCAGTGGTTCTCAAACTTTTTAGCAGTGGGACACATCTAAAAAAAGTTTCATTTTACCAGCCACTTAAGCCTATGTGGCTATAATAGTGATTGGGCAGCAGTACTCCCCCCAAATAGTAGGGAGTACTGTTCAACCCTTGTTGCACATAGCCTAATCTACCCTGTCAGTTTCATGAACCACCAAAATTGGGTTGTGTCCCACTGGTGGGTCAAAAACTCACGGTTTGAGAATTGCTAATCTGAACTGACGGGGGAACAGCTTTCCAAGGCTTTAGACAGGTCCTTCCCAGCTCTACCTGGAAATTGAACCATGGATTGAATCTGGGACATGTGTTCTACCACTGAGCTATAGCTAGGGGAGTTTGAAAACTGTGTTATTTTATTCAGCCCATTGTGTTTAGTAAGATGGGCAGCCCAATCGTAACCTGTCCTAGAGTAGACAGCCAGGCTGGCCTGTGTGTCACCAAGAGCAGGGTTTTTGACTGGCTGTGGCACAACTTGGGGAAAGGTTAGAGTCATGTGTTTGTCATAATGGACTACTTTCTTGAATAATTACAGAATCTTATCACCATTATGAACTAGGCACTCATTAGTATGAATTCGTAAGTCCTATTTTGTTCAATGGGCTTACTCTCAGGAAAGTGTGGTTAGGATTGCAGCCTAAGATGATTACTGGGCTGGGACACCTTCCTTATGAGGAAAGGCTACAGTGTTTGGGCCTCTTCATCCTAGAAAAGAGGCGCCTGAGGGGGGACATGATTGAGACATACAAAATTATGCAGGGGATGGACAGAGTGGAAAGCGAGATGCTCTTTACACTCTCACATAGCACCAGAACCAGGGGACATCCACGAAAATTGAGTGTTGGGAGAGTTAGGACAGAAAGAAAATATTTCTTTACTCAGCATGTGGTTGGTCTGTGGAACTCCTTGCCACAGGATGTGGTGATGGCAACTGGTCTAGATGCCTTTAAAAGGGGATTGGACAAATTTCAGGAGGAAAAATCCGTTACAGCTTATAAGCCATGATGTGTAAGGGCAACCACCTGATTTTAGAAATGAGCTATGTCAGAATGCCAGATGCAAGGGAGGGCACCAGGATGCAGGTCTCTTGTTATCTGGTGTGCTCCCTGGGGCATTTGGTGGGCTGCTGTGAGATACAGGAAGTTGGACTAGATGGGCCTATGGCCTGATCCAGTGGGGCTGTTCTTGTGTTCTTAACTAACATGGCAGTGCGCCAAATGGGGCTACTTGGATCCTAGCAGCCCAGTGTTAGGCCAGGCCAGAAGGGGGTTAGGATCCGGCCTAAGTGCCAAATCCTAGTACCACCCCCATCCCAGGCCCAGTCTGCCCACCAGACCATCTGCTGCCTGCCTCCCCCCACCTCTCTGGCCTCTCAGATCCCCCATGCTGGCCAAGGCAGGCCGGCACAAACCTACCCTATCAGGCTGGATCTGGTCTCCCAACTCTCCTGGTGGTGCAAAAGCGCCTTATGACACTTTTGCAAAACCTCCAGGCCAGCGCAGGGGACTTGCACCTGCCCCAAAGTGCCTTTGGATTGCACTCTTAGGCAGTAAATCTATCTTACCAGAAACAAACACCTCTAACTATAGCCCTTCCTACACAATCATGTTCTAACTCACCTCCCCACAAACATAAACAACTTTCGAAACTGCAAGTGATCTTTTTGATAAGAACTGAAAAACTAAAAATGAAGCTGAAAATGTTACACAACTCAGAAGTATCATAACAGTTCATTTGTCTGTAAAAATATTAAAGCAACACTCATCATACAGAAACCCATCTATTACTTAATAATGCATAACTTATTCCACATTTCAATGTTCTAGGTTTTGTAAAAAGAGGTTGCAAAAGATAATGCATTATAATTAAAGAATGTAGATGTAATGTTTCTGTTCTCTGTGCTGAGAGAATGATAGCCATTACAGAGACCTTAGATACAGATATTGATTGTATCTCATTCTAATTCTATTGTGTGTCCCATACCCACTGATGCAGTGGCACCAAAATGTGGGGGGAGGGGCAGTTGCAGAAGTCTCCTCTGGTTAAGGGAACAATTGAACAAATAAGGGACCTGCTCAAGCTAAATAGCTGGTACAGATCCACACGAACCTGCTTTGTGAGATCATGTTCGCCAAACCTGCCCACTTCCCACATCCAATTCATCCATCCCCAGTCCGTATTCCACACTCCCCCACGCCTCTCCCTGCCACCTTAACTTTAGTGGTGGGTGGCTCCAGTTCTGAGCACGCTGCTGGAATGGCTTTTACAACTGGTGCCGACTGCTTTATGGAGTCAACACCAACAAAAGGGGTGCTACAACCAGTCCCTTTAGGATTCAGTTGTTATATCTCACATTTGTACACCACCCTTTAGCTCCCAAGAGAGCCCCCAACACAGGTGACAACAAACAAAATAATTAACATGTCAAAACATATAACAAATCATGAAATTAAATGTAAGAAAAAAAAACTTTTAAAATAACCAGGAATAGAAAATTAAAAGAGATAGAGCAGTAAGAGGGAGAGGGAAACAAATTATTTCAGCTGGGGATACTGCAGCACAACTAAGGGCACAATCTTAATCCAGCTTTTCAGAACTGATGCAGCTGTGCCAATGGGCTGTGCAGTACCTCCTGAGGTGGGAGGGCAGTCACAGAGGCCTCCTTAAGGTAAGGAACATTTATTCCCTTTTCTCAGGGCTGTACTGTGGCTGCATCAGTGCTGAAAAGCTGGATAGGACTGGATCCTAAAACAGAAAAAAAAATTTTTTGCTAGATGCTGAAAAATGACTCATGAGAGGACCAGATGAACCTCCAAATGCAGGGAGTTCTATCATCTTGGGGCTGCAACTTGGAGAGCTGCAATCAACCTCAAATTATGTGGAATGAGCTATTACTGTCTGTCCAGGGAAGCAAAATGGGGAGATGGAAAAAATGGCACATCCACGCTTAAAATCTGCAACCTTCTCATACTGGGTTCGGAAATGAATTTCTGGCGAAAAATGAATGTTTGGCCAAGGCCCATCAATGAATTGAGCATGCTCTAAGAAAAGGAATAATTAAGACTTCAGAATGAAGGAGGGCAAAGCAACCTCTGATTCTTAGGCTTCCCTTTTACATGTAATTTGGGAAAAGAAAGATTAAAGTAATCTCACCTTGTTCTGCTGACATGAAGATTCTAGGTCTACTCTCATGTAATTTTTTTCTGCTTATTAGAGATTACATGCTCATGCTAAGAATCATATTGAGCCATTAGTTATTTGATTTTTCGCGGTAAACCGCTTTGTGAACTTTAGTTGAAAAGCGGTATATAAATACTGTTAATAAATAATAATAATAATAATAATAATAATATATAGCCCTCCTTTCAAATGCATCCTACAATTGAATGATCTCATCTTAAAAAATCCTTCACAAAGAAATTTAACAAGTCAGAGAGACACTAGGCTACATCCTCACTCCCAGAGCTAGCTTTCCATTTTCTTAAATACAAAATATTGACAATGATTTTGCACAAATATACTTATTCACTATGTACATTCTATTAGTTACTTCTTGAAATGAGCTGTTTCTGACCTCACAGAATCCTGACTTATAGCCTATGATCTGCTGCCGCTGTGGCACTGTAAATGTTGAGCTGCTATTGTGATCCAATGCAAGTGGCCAAAGGATCTGTGCACCTGCCAGAGGCAGAACCAGCCTACATCAGAGCAGATAAGGTGCTGGTAGGGGCAGTTGGGGGGTAGTTGGGGGGAGGTTCAGGAAAAGGAGCCAGTTAGGCCAGGAACAGTTTGGAGATGGAAGTGGATCTCAGTGGCAGTCATGCACACTGGATCCTGTCTCCATATTCCCAGTCCAACATGCCCCCTGCTGAGGTGAAGGAGCTGACCTACTTGTTCCAGTCAGGTCTCTGGGGCTAATTACCTCAGACTAGCAAAATAGGCAACATAGGTCTGAGGAGACCCATTGACCGAGGAAAGTAAAAATGTTTTTACTTACCTCTTCCAGCCATTTGGTCACACATGCTCCCACATAGCATGCAGTGCATACTCTCTAGCCATAGCATAAAAATGGAGTGAAGTTTGATCCCCCTTTAGGTATGCTAGATCAAGTTGAAGATGTACTTAGGCATGATGTTGTACAAATCAGTATCATGTACAGAGCATCAAATGTATCTATACAGGTTCAGAAAAGGACTATGGGGACTTGTAAAAGCTCTCCTTGAACAAGGGATGACCTTTTAAAGTTCTCACTCTCCATCTTGGATAACAATCTGAGCTGGAAAAGAACTGCAGTCTTCCCACCACTAGCCCTGTCTGCTCTTCCCATGCCCAGCTCCCCCTCATAATTTCCTTTCCCTTAGTTAATTATCAAGCAATGGGGACAGAGGGACAGACAGATAAGTGAAGAGAAAGAAGGAAGTGGAGCTGGCCAAGATGGCTTTGGGGATGAAGAGGGCTGGCAAGAACATGAGAGGACATTTTCTGAGCCCCAAATTGAGTTTGGAAAATGATCTGAGCTTGTCTAATTGTTATCAGAAGACCCCAGACCAGTCTAAGTTAAATTTCTGCCCAACGTTGCATATAGACAACAGGGATCAAATGTGTACACCTGTGGACTGGGCAGAAATGGGTTAATCTGAGATGAGCCTGGGAGAGTTCATTCATCAAAGGTTTGGGGTGAAAGGAAAGAAAATACAAATGCAAAAAGGAGCACTAGCACAAGAGCACACTCTGGCAAAGGTTATTCTGCGAAAAACAACCGATACACTCATCTTTATCTGCCCAGTAAAACTTCAAACACCTCAATAGGGTCACATAAATACGAGCTCCTAATTCATAATGGTGATAAGATTCTGTAATTATTCAAGAAAGTAGTCCATTATGACAAACACATGACTCTAACCTTTTACCTAATTATCAGTATGGCAATTATGGTATTTTACAGTAAGTCTGTAGGTCAGACTAGAATGTGCTTGGCACATTCAGTTTGTCCTTCACTTCATGAAGTCCAGTTGCTTTGTACAGTATCAAATGCATCAATACCTGGACCTGTACAATGTACAAAATGGAAAGGAGATGCTTTCAAATGGATACGCTGTATTAAAATATTTTTCAAAAGCATACTACATGATAATAAACAAGCTATAAATTGCAATTCAAGTTAGAGCTATGAAATTTACTGACCACAGCACGACTCAGGAGATGCAGGGCACATCAACTCTCTTCTGCCAAAGAGATTAGCTAAAAATAATATATCTGAATGATTATTTGTTTCCTGATGCTGAAAATCTCTGAAATCTTTACTTATTCCATCCTTCAGCATGCAATATTATTTATGGTTAAACAAGATTTATCTTGATCCAGAAATACATTTATTGACATATACTTTTATT
Source organism: Tiliqua scincoides (assembly GCF_035046505.1). Lineage (NCBI taxonomy): Eukaryota > Metazoa > Chordata > Lepidosauria > Squamata > Scincidae > Tiliqua > Tiliqua scincoides. The sequence goes on along the minus strand of NC_089821.1, from coordinate 177,428,752 downwards.
CTAAAACCACAATCACATCTGAAAAAAATCACATCTGAAAATGTCAAACAGTATTTGTTTTCTCTATCTATATATGAAGTAGAATAAATATTTTGAATTCAAGGAAACCCTTCAAGAGCAAAATGGCTCTGTGCTTTGAATGCAGAAATCATCTATTGCTTATACTTTATCCCAAGAGGAGAACTTAACAAACCGCATAATTACTGACAATAATATTTCACCAAAACCAACCATCTCAAATTCTGACAGTACCACTAAGATTACCTGTCCCTGAATGCAAGGAATGGAGAAGAAACTGAAGGAAACCAGCAAACATAGCAGCATCAGCTCAGAATGCCTAAATGAGCAGAACTGGCTCCAGGCAGGATGCTGAATTCCAGCCTGTAACTGTAGTAAACCCGTAACCGCAGCAAGGGAAAAAAATCAGTGCAAAGGAGGTCTGTAAGAAAAGTCCCTGAAGTCCTCGTCTCCTGAGCCTATGCCAAATTATTCTGCAATGTCAAACATTCAACCACAGTGACACCAAACAAGGCCATAAGAACCACTGCCATCAGTACAAATCTCTGCAGCATAGAGAGAGCATTGATTACTGCATTAATCTATACATGCTCAGTACAGCGTATAAAGAATTGCTCTGACTACAGGGAATCTTTAATGATTTTGGGAGACTCGAATTTACTGTCTCATGAAGCAAGGCGTAAAAGCACTGTTCCCTCCCAAAAGAGATTTGAAAATGAATGCTTTATCTGCTGAAACCTGACACACAGAAATACTATGCAGAAGCAAAGACATCGATATCATCAATAAGAATGCTGCAGCCATTATTTCTGTTTAGCACTATGGCCAAATTTTACTGGACAGCTGAAGCACAGGCATAATGTAAAATAAATCTAAACATCCTTAATTAATGGCAAGTGACCCGAGTTTTGTGACTTGGGTTAAACAATGATAAGACCCTCTTGATGAAGTTTCCCCTCTGGCAAGTTCTTCTAGATTTGGAATTAGCTAGTAGATGCGCATTTGCAGGTTTCATCCCTTAACCAAGGTCATGATTTTCAGTGCCACCGATATACTGATGGCATTCAGTTATTCTGTTCTACCCCAGACTTACAGTATTACCTTCCATGCAACCCTACATTTAGAATTGCCTGTGTAATACTACCACTTAGATGTGTCATCACCATGTCAACATGCCCAAGACTTTTGGCCCAATCCAAAGAAGACCTACAGCAGAGGATCATTGGAGCTGCTGCCATAAATGCTTCCAGTGCATTGGAGCTGTTGGAGGAAACAACTGGAAGCTCTGCACACCCACCACACATGGACCCAGAATGACAGAAGATGGAGGCGCCATGACGTTACAACCCTAATGCTAGTGCACTATTGGTCTGCTGTCTCCCCCCCCCCATTGTCTCAAAACAATCCTCAGCTGACTACAAGTGTGCCTTGCAACTTCACAGTTTTTTTACATAATGACTGCTTGTTCGGCATATAGCTGTACCAAAAGGGATCGTAGGGATTCTATAACATTCCACAGGTAAGTGGAGAAGTTTATAACAATAAACATTTCATAGATAGATGGAAGAGTATATACGAACTAAAACAAAGCATCTCCTGTCTTTTATTACTCTTGCCAGAATATTGGAATAGAGATATGGATGAAAAGGAACTGGAAAGCATAGGATTTTATCTATCTTTGATTCCTCCCATTCCTTATCTCCTCACATTCAATCCGTCACCACCACTTCCTGCCATGCAACACAGCAAATACATCCTGCCTCTGTCCTGCCTTGACTAAAATTCTTCTTAGGCCTGATCATCCTGCCTGGTCATCAATTCCCTTGACTCCTACAATAGCTTCCTCTCTGGACTTCCCTTATCAGACTATTCAAATTTCTGCTACAAAATAATTCACCTCCCGTTAACCAGATCAGGTGACACCCTTTTGCTGGCATCCCCCCTCCTTCCAGATCCAGTACCCCATATCTTTTAAAAAAAAATATTTTATTTATTTATTACAGATACAGGTAAGGAAAATGGATTACTTAGGGCACGTACAACACAGGTTACACATGAGGGTATTGGCCCTAGATTACAACATGCATCGTTCAATTAAAAAAATCACATAATAATCATCAGTACAAAGGCTATCATATTTATCAGTTAAAAATTTGAATTTACCGAAACACTAAATAATGTTTAACTGAAATTATCTATCCAGTCATAAAAAGACTTCCAGTATTTTCTTACTCTATCTAAATCTCTTTCTTTCATTCTTTCTGTTAAAACTTCCATTTCTGCTATTTCATAAATTTTGTTCATTAAATTTTCTCTAGCTGGTACATCTGTAATAATAATAATAATAATAATAATAATAATAATAATAATAATAATAATAATAATAATAATAATAATAATAATAACTTTATTTTTACCCCGCCTTTCTCCCCGAAGGAACTCAAGGCGGCTTACAACAGATTAAAAACATAATTTAAAACAAATAAAAACATATTCACACATATCATAAAAAACAGCAGTCAGAATAAAAAATAGGTAAAAAGAGCATAGAGCAGCAGCAAGTCATAAAAGAATCAGGCCTGTAAAAAATATTAAAAGATGTTAAAAAGGCCGAGAACTCAGAAGGCTGTAGATTTCCATTTTTGTGCAAACAATATTCTTGCCGCTGTAGCAATATGTACAATAAGGTATTTCTTACACTGGTCTTTAATTTCTGATGTCACATTTAGGAGGAATATTTCTGGTTTGGAATGGTAATACACACTGCAATATCTCTTGCAACAATTTATGTATCATTTTCCAGTATTTCTTTGCTTTTTCACATGTCCACCACATATGATAAAAAGTTCCTTCAACCTCTTTACATTTCCAACAGTTATTTGATAACCCAGAATACATTTTTGCTAATTTCTCTGGAGTTAGATACCATCTATAAAACATCAGTACCCCTTATCTTTAAACACACTTGGTTTTTCCCATCCTGACTTTCCATTATATACTTATTCCATTATATACTTATTTCATTATTTCCACTTTCTCAGCTCCACCACACTTAGGGACACCAAAGTCTCCTGATCCCTTAAATCAGGGGTGCTCACACTTTTTTGGCTCGAGAGCTACTTCGAAATCCAGCAAGGCCCGGAGATCTACCAGGGGAGAAGGAAGCTCTGACAGACATCCCCTTTAATGTATGGAGCCCCTGCTGGAGTCTAGTCAGTTTCGTCAGTTTTGTTGCTGCATACCTGAAGAGCAGCTAAAGTGTCAGTTTCAGTTTAGTGTCAGCTAAATATGTCAGTTTCGTCTAGTCACTAGACGAAACTGACATATTAACAGTTTGGAGAGACAGGGCTCCGCGATCTACTCATTTTGCCTCGCGATCTACCGGTAGATCGCGATCCACCTATTGAGCACCCCTGCCTTAAATGATTTCACCTGTTCTTTCATGGCTCTATACAGTACTTGCATGTCCCTCTCAGAATACCAAAGTGGTTCCACTTCTCTCCCAAACCTGAACTGATATGGATCCAAGCGGTGTACAGCACTTTCTTAGCACTGGCAAATATAGGGAGGAAGCATGGGTAAAAGGACACAAGTGTCCAAGATAGTACATTGGTGTCAGATAAAAGAAGCTCGGAAAGTTTGCATCCATAAAGATAGAGTTCACCTCTGCTTTCCACATTAGATTTTAGACAAACATAATACAGAAATAGGGCTTACAGCATGTTCTTGATAATGCCCCAAGCCTGTATTCACAACTGAACTCTTGGTCTTGCCCCGAATGCTTGCTCCCTCCTTCTCTACTACTTTCACTGCTGCCTCCTCCCATCCATGAGACCTCGGTCGCCACCAGCCAGAGAAAACTAACCACTAGTGTCATCACCAGGTTGCTCAAGATCCTGGGGCAAAGACTTACACTGGAGCCTTTATGGCACCCCTCACCCCAATCTCTGATGGTTCAAGCGGAACTACCACTGCATCAGCGCTGGGGGTTCCATATACTGAACCCAAGTGGGCACTCTGATGGTCATGAGCCTTTGGGCACTGGCTGACTGCTAACAACAAGAAACCCCCACATTCCCCTACTATAAGTGGCAGAGGAAAGAGCATAAGTGAACAAAGTGAGGGGGAAGGAGCAAGAGCAACAGACTGGTGTGCTCATGGAGAGCTTCAACATAGACTTTGAGTGCTCTGAACACCCCAGGTACCCTTTGTTTGTGTTATCTCCATCTTCAGCCTAAGTTGCAAGATATACTTTTAAAACTCACAAAATTTAAAAAAAAAATTACACTACATTCCAACTAACAAAACATTTCTGGTTGCAAAGAAGTTGCAAAGTATCTTTATACTGACCATCATTCTGCTCTGACATTTTTTCTTATCACTATTGTGCCTGTTTATGTGAAGCATGCATTTCAATTTTTAAAGATCTATTCTTATTGAGTCTCTCTATTGTCTGCTTTATTATGTCTCTCTATTGTCTGACACGTTAAGATTTTCCTATAGAATTTATGTCTGTGAGAGATTTTCAGAACCATTCAATTCTTTCTGTGGAGTGTATAGTTGCAACTGAGAGTGGTTTGTAATTTTTCAACTGCAAGGGGAAATTCAAAGTTCACAATTAAGTATTTCCATAAATTTCCCAGTGCCATGCGACAAGTTAGTGTAATATACTGTATAAAAAATGGTAGTAGTAATTGCAGCTTCTGGTTTTAATATTACTCATGTGGATCCAAACATTTGATGATATACAGGTCCAGCCTTGTTATACATGGATTTTTTATACATGGATTTGACTCAACACAAATGGCCCCTGCAATTGCGAAAGGAATGTGCTGATACCTGGAGAAGGGGAAAAATGCACCCCTTTAAAATCACAGTTTAAAAAATTGCTTTTTACTGTTGTAGAGAGACAGTCATACAAGTGATTACAGGTATAACCTAAGTATCCACAGATTTTTCTAGCTCAAAGCTGATGAGGAAGGCCCTTTGAATTAAAGGAAAACAGTTGTTTAATAATGCCAGAGAGGGCAGCCGGCTGACAATCCATCAATCATTCTCTCTGCAACTTCACTCCTCCCTTCCCCCTGAGCACGTGAAAGAAGGCTAAATGGCAGCAATTATCACCTTCTCCATTCTTTCCCCCTCACTTGGGCTCCTGGTGAAGGGAGGAGTTGCTGTCTCCTAGTGAAGCCTAAGCTCCTGGAGAGAGACTGATCGACTCTGTGTGCATTACAAAGGTCAGCAAAGCTGTTTTTAAATCACCTGAGAAAAGAGACTTTGTTTTTTAAATTGATTTGCTATAGTGCATTTTTTGCCATTCACGTGGGTTCTTGGAAGGGAACCCTGTGAATACTGAGGCTCAACCTGTATATAGTGCTCTAATAACTAATGATAAGTAGCAACATGAACACAAGTAGTTTCCTCATTTGGTAAAAGCTCCCCACTCTCCTAGAATGGCTCTTCTCCATCTGGACTGGTGAAGTGTGGGGGCAAAAAATCCTACACTTCAAATCTCATTCAAACCATTACAGAAGTCTAGTAGTAGATCTCATTCAGCCCATTTACTAACCTAACTGAGCAAAGAAGCACCTTTTCAAGTGGTGCTCCTCTTCTACTTAGCAGCGAGAGAGAAACTGTCCCTCTTCACCCCAGTGGCTGTTACTGGTGTCTCTTCTGCATCACTTTTTAGACTGTGAGAGCCCAATCCTATTAAAATTACCAGCACAGATGCAGCTGTGCCAGTGGACTATGCACTGCATCCTGCAGTGGTGGGGCAGTCATGGAGGCCTCCTCAAGGTAAGGGAATGTTATGGGACCTGCTTTTCCATGGAATCATCCCACAGCAAAGATATAACACTGAAACGCTCATAGCCATGTAGATAGGGCCCTGGGCAACGATTTCACCTTAAGCACAACCTGCCTGCATAGTGACAGGCCTTTAAACATTACAGCAGTGCCATGGGATGAACCCACAAGGAGGTGGACCCCGACACTGCACCTGTAATGTTTAGAGGTTCACAATGATGAGGACAGGTTCCATTGTATATGTCATTAAGCATGAAACCATCATCCAGGGCCTCACCCATGTAACTTCAAACCTTACAAGACTACAAATTACAGCTGTGCTATGGGATGAACCCATGGCAAAATGCCCATCTCCTCTCTGCTGTGGTATAAAAGACACCAAAAGCTCTCACTTAATTCAGGGACTCTCAGCAAAATTTGAAGCTACAGATAGGAAATTCCTCCTCGCTCCAAACAATTCACTTCACTAGAGAACGCTAATATTCATTACTGTTCATTCAAACATTTGTTCCCAAAGAGAGACATCTTCCTTGTACTAGTGAAAAGCATTACAAATACTCTTCCAACTAGTATCATCATCATCATCCAGCAAACCATTTAAAGGTAACATTAAATCTATAAAAGCCAATATATCACTCAGGGACTCCAAACAAAAATGTGTAATGGAACCTCATGAATCTGATTAAACACATCTGTGAGAAATAACAACAAGAATAAAGCATGCATCCTGACAAGGGTATAAGGCACACAGCATCATACAGACAATGTCCTAATTCTCATTAAGGTGGTAGGGAAGCAATTTCATCTACTTTTCTATGTAGAGGGAATGATTCATATGCAGGGTCGCACCTACAGGCAGGTTTACCACATCAATCCATTATATCAGTTGGCATGACCTGAAAGACTGCTGCCATTGTCAGGAATTAGTCCACAATCTTCACAATTTGCCTGTGCCTGTCAGTGAGGCCTGGGAGCTGCAGACCCACAGCTATTTTCTATATGTGAAGAGCTGAGCCTAGCACAAGTTATCACTATATAGTTGAGATAAGGCAAGGCCCAGATGCAGCAAACCTATCTGTAAAAAAAGACAGATAATTGCTTTATGAGTGCAGGCTTTTTTATTAGTGAAAAACATCCAGCTGCTTCTAGAATTTTCCATGGAAACAGATATATAAACCCCAGGAATGCCAACACCGTTTGGATTTCACCAGACTGTGTAGTCATGTCCCAAATCTAACCCACTGGAGTGAGTCTGCTGCTGTCAGGAATTCTTAGTCATTGTTGGAAGCTTTTAAATCTTTTTTCCCTAATGCATCCTCTATATACCAATAAATCATGTCTTTTTAACATATATTCTGATATATCTCTCTCTCTCTCTCTCTCTCTCTCTCTCTCTCTCTTTGGCTTTCCTCCAAACCGAAGTAAAGCAGAGTCTGATTGGAACACCATCTGAATTAAGACAATTGTCTCTATGTTTCTGAATGACTATATAATATATATTAAAATATTATATCTTACTATATTAATTAAATTATGTATAATATAATATATTATATTGGATTCATTACTCATTAGATTCTGTATATAAAACCACACCTCTTGATATCTAGAATTTAAAAAATTCAACAAAATATCCTGGAACCCTTCTAACACAGACACATTATCATCATTAAGCAGCCCATCTAAACACCTTATTCTGAAATAGTCAAAGTGGTGAAGCTCTGAATGTGAGCCAATAAACTAAGGGCACAATCCTAAACAGGTCTACTCAGAAGTAAGTGCTATTTTGTTCAATGGGGCTTACTCTCAGGAAAGTGTGGTTAGGATTGCAACCTTAAGCTCATTCCATACAAGACAGAGGTACACCTGATGAGCACCTATCTATTTTGGAGGGTGATGTACTGTCCCTGAAGACTCTGGTTTGCAGTTTGAGGTTATGGTCTTTATCTTCAAAGCCTTAAATGGAGAATACTTAAAGGATTGCCTCCCTCCATATGACCCTGCCCTTGGGAAAGACTCTCCTGTGAGTCTTTGGTGTTAGGCATGCTGCATTGGTGTTGGGCATGCTGGAGAATCCAGGATGTGGACCTTTCGTTTTGGAGAGAACTGTCTAGACACCTCCCTATCTTGTATTTGATGTCTCCTGAAAACATGTCAGTTCAGGTTGGCTTTTAATCTCAGTTATCATTTTATGGTCCTATTTTGCTGCCTCTGCTTTTTGGTGTTTTCTGCAGTTTCTCTGTCCTTCTTAACAACTAATTTTTGATTATGGCATTTGATTGCTATATTAGTTGATCACTTGATTATTGCATTTATTTTTAACTGCTTTATTACCTGCCTTGAACACTCATTAAAAGACAGAAAAAAAGACAAACACTTTTCATATAAATGAATAAATAAGTAAGCGAAGCCACATCTATTATCCATATAGCAGAAAAAATCATGTACTAAATCTGCACATGGACATATAGATATTAGCAACAATTTTGCATGCTTAGAAGGATGTATAGCTATCAGGAGCATTGCCGTACTTGCTGCAGTTTTTAAAAGAAGATAATCCTGACAATAGGAAAAGAGGTAACATTTGTATTATTTATAATTATTTGTCAGCTTGTACTTTCCTGTTATGTAACTTCAAATGATTGAGACTCAGACTTGGGAGACTCATTACACAGCAGTGCTTTTTATTTGTTTGACCTGATTTACCCTTACAGAAAACAAATTGCAGATTTTATATAATATGTAATACTTCTCGAATGTTATCACAAGCAACATGACCTAATCCTTATCACGGTTTTCTAGGCCAAACTACGATTAGGCTCATGAGGGCACAGATAAAGGAAATCTGGACGAAACGGGTTAACATTTCTATTTCATTTCTCATGAAGAGTAAGAGTCATAAGAGCTCCATCAAATCCTTACCCTTTGGGATAACTTCCAAAGTAGTAGCAACAAAAACCAGGAAATCAAGACAGTGCAAAAACTTGATGCATTCAGGACCAGAGTTATTCCCCACCCCTTGTCTCTTACCATGGGTCAGAAGCTGCTTTCTGGGGTTAGACGGACTAAGCACCAATGTCTGCAACAGTCACAAACACTACTTTTCCTGAGGCATGGAGGAATGTCCTGAGTTGGTTCAGGAGAAGCATTGTTTCCAATCCTCCATGCTTTATTTAATCATATGGCAAAATGCAGCATCATTATATAAAATGATCAAAAGCTGTGGTTTAATGATCAAACCAAGAACATAATCATTCAGCCAAGCACACAAGGGAAAAAAGGAAGGGAAGAGGAAGTACATTAGCACAGGGCTCATTCATGATCTTTCAACAAACGGTTTGGAAACCATCCAAACAGCACTTAGAAGATTCTGAAGTGGATCCCATTCAAACCCCTTCCCATCTCTCCCAATCCTTCCTTCTGCAGGATTTTCAAACTGTGTCATTGACACCGAATAGTAGAATGATCCGAGGGTGAACTTGTGAGAAGTACAAGTGGCACTTCGGTATCCACGAAGGATCCGTTCTCTGACCCCTCGCAGTTACCAAAAACCATGGATAACCAACTCAGCTGTTTCTGCACCTTTAAACCCTCTCCAGAGGACTTTCTGAAGCCCACAGAGGCCGCATGCGTCTGCCTACAGCCTCGGCAGGCTTCATAATGAGGCCCAGAGATAAAAAAAAAAAAGCCCAGAGGCAATGCAGGAGGGGACCCGTGTTGAGCCAGATCCATGGATATAAAATCTACAGATAAACAGGCTCAACCCATAAAGACTTTCTAAACCAGCCATTTTCAACCATTGTGCCATGGCACACTTGTGTACTGCGAATGGTCTGCAGGTATGCTGCGGGAGTTTGAGGAAGGGTCATTTATTAGTAGGGCCATTGGGGGATGTGAGCCCCCCACCAACAGCATGGTGTGCCTTACCAACTGTCAAAAGACTGATGGTGTGCCTTGAAAATTTTAGTATCTTGTCAGTGTGCCATAAGACAAAAAAGATTGAAAATCACTGTTCTAAATTAATGGTTAATATAAGTAGAACAATGTGTGTTTGAGCAAGAATTTTGTGTTCCAATTAAGATCCCATCTTGCAACCTTAATTCATCCTCCAGTGCACCAGTTCCCAATATGTTTGCGCCAGCCTAATTTGGTCTGAGGGCATTCCAGGGCTAGAAAAGGCGGGTGGCAGGTGGGCCTGTGGGCGGACCAGTCCCAGGACAGAGGTGGAGCCAGGATCTGGCATTTAGGCTGGATCCTAACCCCCTAACGGGCAGCCTGGCCTACTGCCTGGCTGTTTAGAACTGCACCACCTCTTAGGTGGCGCAGATCCGAGTAGCCCCATTCTGACTGCTGCCACATTACCTGGGCTAAGGGGAATCGATTCCCCTTACCCCAGGTTGCAACGCAGCCAGCCCCAACCCTATGCAGGATGCAGCTCAGGCCAGCTGGCCTGCCTGTTCCAGTGCAGGATAGGATTTGGCTGCCCGTGGAGCTGCTGTCACTGAGACCACCCCCTTCCTGGCTCCATTACTCACTCTGATCTTTGCCCCATTTCCACCCATCCCCAATCCTGGTTTACCTGCTTTGGTAGGGAAAGTGGACTCTAGCAGCAAGGCTACAGTGGCAGCTGCAAAATGGCAGCCAGTGGTGCACTTGCACCATTGGCAATCATTTTACAACAGAGAAACACTTTCCGCTGTCATAAAACCCCCTTTTGTGCCAGCCATATCCTCCTAAGGATTGGCATTGGCAGCCTTCAGTCTCGGGAGTCTATGGTATCGCGCTCTGAATGGTGGTTCTGGAGCAGTGTCTAGTGTGGCTAGAGGCCAATTCGGGAGTGACAATCCCTTCCACACTGGGAGGAAATGTAGTCTTTTCCTGGTCTGTCTCCCTGGCTATGGGCCTTCCATCTTTGCCTCTTTGCCTCAGTCTGTTGGCCAAGTGTCTCTTCAAACTGGGAAAGGCCATGCTGCACAGCCTGCCTCCAAGCGGGCCGCTCAGAGGCCAGGGTTTCCCACCTGTTGAGGTCCACTCCTAAGGCCTTCAGATCCCTCTTGCAGATGTCCTTGTATCGCAGCTGTGGTCTACCTGTAGGGCGCTTTCCCTGCACAAGTTTTCCATAGAAGAGATCCTCCCCGGGAGCGGGCAGGTGGCGAGCGGGAGGCGGGGTTGGGACCCAGCAGTTATGCCGGATCCCAAACCCTGTTCCCGGGGAGAACGGAGCGGCTCCAAGAGGTGGCACAAGTCTGAGGAGACCCATAGGGGCCAGCGGCCCTTACCTAGGGATAAGGTTAAAAGTTTCCCCTTGCCTCTGGCTGAGCCACATGGCCACTAACCTATGCTGGATACAGTGCAAGTCTCCTGGCTTGCCTGTTCCAGCGCAAGACAGGATTGTGCCCTAAGTCACTCTTGGAAAAATTGCATCTATGTATTTCAGACAGATTTATTGACTGGTGGCATATTCTATAATGGGCAGACTTTAGGCTTCCAGGATCGACTTTGGTTTTTGCTGGAACTTTGAGGTCCAGTTATCAGAGCCAAATGCAAAATAACAAAGCGGGGGTGGAGATGCTCTTAGAATGAAAGAATGGAGTGTCTCTTAATTTATCTCAGGCCTGATATTTGTTTCACAAGCCTTTTCCAGAAAAATACACATTTTCTTTTTCTCCAAGCTTTCTCAGTTTCAGCTGGGGGAGGGACATTTAAAGGGGGGAAAGTATTTTATTGTTGCTATCATTCAACAGTAGGGAGTCACCAAGATATCTACCAATAAATCCCTATCTTATGCAAAACATATGCTGATTAATATGAATTTAATATACATACACATAATGACGTTACCAGTCTCGATGTCAAATAATACTGTTCTGAATAGTGTGAATAATAAAAGATTCCTGTTTGACTCCCTTACAGCAAATTTTGCAAACTTATACCAGTAAATAATTACAAAATGCTTCCACATACATACAGAGTCAGAGAAATTTAAAAGTGCTTTTCAAAATAATGCATCAAACACATTTAGTCCAACAAAGATTTTACTAAATTTGGCAATTAATTAGGAAGATGTTTCTGGAATTGCAGAACAAATAGTAGCAAATGGTATCTTTGGGAAATATCAGCTAAAACATATTCCACAGACTCCATCTAGTGGCTAATGTAGCATAAAATCTATCTTTTTCAATAGCGAGATCATAAGGATTAAAACTACAGTACTTAACTTCTCCCTGACTTGACTGTGATCTTGCACATTCTCAACCTATTTCTTTTACATATCTTTTTTACCTTTCTTTTCTAAAAAGGAATCATGTTTCTTTTATTCATTCACTCACACTAACACTATACTATTTAAATGCATCCGCGTACACAAATTGAAAATTTTTAAAAGATCGCAATCTAAAAGAAAATTACAAATCTGTATGAAATATTAATAATTGTGTTTTTAAAACATCATAAAAATCTAGTTTTCAACTACCACATTTTGTGTTTTAGTCTGTGTCCTGAATCTGTATACAAACATATAGGGCAGGAGTGCCCAAACCCTGGCCCGGGGGCCACTTGTGGCCCTCGGGGGCTTCCAATCCAGTAGCAGGGAGCCCTAGTCTCCAATGAGCCACTGGCCCTCTGGAGATTTGCTGGAGCCCGTGCTGATCTGATGCAACTGCTCTTGGTGTGAGGACAACTGTTCGACCTCTCACCTGAACTGTGGGACGAGAGCTCCCTCCACTACTTTCTGTTTCACGCCTGTGATGCAGCAGTGGCAGCGAAGGAAAGGCTCGCCTTGCTTTGTGCAAAGCCTATTATAGGCCTTGAGCTACTGCAAGACCTTCATTCATTCATATAAGTTCCATCTCTAATATATTCATTTATGTAAATTTATTCAAATTTTAAATGTAAATTAATTCTTTTTTTCCCTGGCCCCCAACACAGTGTCAGAGAGATGATGTGGCCCTCCTGCCAAAATGTTTGGACACCCCTGATATAGGGTGAAAGGGTGACATGGACGTCAGGGGAGAGCGGCACTGTGGTGGCACTGTCCCCCCTCCCCAAACTGCATGCCTTCAACAAAATGTGTCTAGAGAGTATAGATGCATATGCAGTCTTTTGCACGGGGTAGGATCATGTGTAGAGATCTCCCCCCTGCACATATATCTTCTCTAACATACCAATCCTATTTAATTCTCAATGTGGTGATGCAGCAGCAACAACATGGCATGTTGAATACCCTGGGGGAGTTTTGGCATCTAGAGGCCTCCTCAAGGTAAGTCCATGCTGGGCCATGATATCTACTCAGACCTTCACCAGCTCTAAAGCTGGCATGAGTCCTTGTTAACCTGGGTTGGGCACTCAAGGCCAGGAAGCGGTTTAGGAAATCAGCATGTGCCACTACTATCAATACTTCCCCATTCCTGCCCCTGATCTCCTCTTCTCCCTGCTCCATAACTGCCCCATTCCTCCCCTTCCCTACACCTCCCTGCCTACCTCTTCCCTTCCCTACCCCTCCCCTGCCTACTTCCAGCCCCCGTGATGACTTCAGCAGTGCTAGCGGTCTTCCCTAGTCCACTAGTGCATGGACCCAGCCACTCGCTGCTTTCAGCAGGGCCAGGCCGTATTGAATGGTTTGCCACATTTTGCGACAGCCGTAAAGAGCCGTATACTGCCAGAATGCTCATTCCAGCTGCATTCGGCCTTAATAGGATTGAGCTGTAATAAATTGACACAGGTTAGGTGAGGAGCCTGCCACCATGCTGATGGTCCCTCCCGCACATGCATTTCATTTAGATTTAAAATATCTACAGAAAGGGGCTAAAGTGTGCAGTACACACAGACATAGGAATATAAGTGACTCCTGGTTCAATCAAGTTACAGTGAGAAAATGCACATGTATATTATACCTGTGTCAAGTCATTTTAAACATACAAAACATTTCACAACTTTTGAATTTCCTTGTAAAATACTGTGATGTCACCCCAAAGATTATTGATCGTCAGTGCTGAGGCTCCACATGGCTTTTCTACATAATCAATGGATACCTCAATCACATGGTTGGAGGCTGACCGCTCGAATCCCCTTACATAGCATAGCAGCAGTGCACATATGGATGGGGGCAGGAATAAGGTAATAACCAGAGCATTATTTGGCAAAATGAGACTACAAATGTGATCAAGCAAGTCTTTTGAGAAGTTTATTTAAGATAGAAAGATTTCCTTAGCCACTAATACAAAACTTCACATTTGCTTCATGCGGTGGCACCACATTGGCTGTCTAAGTTTGTCTGCCCCCATCTATATACACTATGTTTGATAAAACATATGGTGGTGGTTTACTAGGACACAAACACATAAAGGCGAAGTATGCATAAACTCTCTCACTTGAAGATGTTTTATAGCTGGCAAACTAATCCTAAAAATATCCGCTCATGTTCTGGACAATGTTACTATCAACCATCAGAAATACAGAACTGCTGGTGACCTACTAAAATTTCAGAGAAGGCTAAAAACATATTTGTTCCAGCTGGCTTTCCCTGTTTATTATTAATTATTTTTCAACTGCTCTGCTTTTTTCCTCTTTCCTTGATCCACCCTCCATCTTTTTCATATTTTTTTTTATAATGCCTTGCTGGTTCTGTTTTATTCTTCATTCAATTCTCCTTACTGTATTGTTATTGTAATTTTAAATGTCTGTGGTGAACTTAGGATATCTTAGAGACCGCCTACTCCCGTACAATCCGGCTCGCCATCTCAGGTCATCAGAGAAGGCCTTTTTGCAAATGCCGCCACCCAAGGAGGTCCGGGGGCGGCTGCAAGAAATAGGGCCTTCTCGGTAGTGGCTCCAACATTATGGAACTCCCTTCCCCTTGGTTTGAGAATGGCTCCCTCTCTTGAGAGTTTTCGGCGAGGCCTGAAAACACTGTTTTTTAAACAAGCCTTCTGATTTCTGGCCTTCTTAACATTTTTATACATCTTTTAGTTTGTTACAGACTTGATTCCTCAGTGACTTGCTCTTTTATTCTGTCTTTTAATCTGACTACTGTTTTTATGGCCTCTGTAATGTGTTTTTAAATGTTTTTATCTACTATGTATTAATGTTTTTAAAATCTGTTTTTTTAATATGTTGTTAGCAGCCCTGGGTCCCGTTAGGGAGAAGGGCGGGATAAAAATTAAGTTTTATTATTATTATTATTATTATTATTATTATTATTATTATTATTATTATTATTATTATTATTATTATTATTATTATTATTAACTGAACACAAGGCAGGATATACAGATGCAGCCTATTTATCCTCGGGTTTTTTATCTGTGGATTTGTCTCACAGAATGTGGTGGGGGAACTGAAAGTCACACACACCTTTGCCCCCTTTACCCTTTGCTGGCATCTGGCTCCTTTTCCAGGCAGCCCAAAACACTGCAAAAAGGCTCAGGCAGGGAAATCGCCCTGGAGCCATGGAAGAGGCTCCCCTTGCTAAGGAACAGTAAGACTCCTGGAACACCTGAGCCAGCAAAGAGGCTGAAGAGGGGACGGGGGGGGGGGAGAAAACCTCTGCAGCAAGCACAAGGTGGAGCGCGCTCGCTCTCTCTCTCTCTCTCTCTCTCTCTCTCTCTCTCTCTCTCTCTCTCTCTCACACACACACACACACACACAGGGGCAGCCGCGGTAGCAACAGAGGGGATTGCTTTAAAAAACCCAGGGAGTGCTTGCCCAATTCCCCCCCCCCCCATGGTGCAGGCTCTCCTGCTCCAGCCAACACAAACAAAACGATCCACACTTTCCTGGGAGTAAGCCCCATTGACTACAGTGGGGCTTACTTCTGAGTAGGCAGGCATAGGACTCTTAAAAGGTCAGCATCCCACCTGTGAAAGAAGCAGGACAGAAGCGGGAGGGCTGAGTACGGAGCAGAGGGGAGGGGATTGATAACAGCTGCCTTAGTTTCCTTCCATCACGCTCAGTCACTGAATGGAACTAACATGGATAAATAGGCTCCACCTGTAAAACATTTTTTTAAAATACACTGCTGCTGCACTTTCCCTCCTCTAAGACTTGCTCTTGCCACTTTGGCTTTGGCACATCTCTGTCCCTTCCACTCCCCCTCAGGTCCAGACTGAGCTCTGTATGGCTCTTTCCACTCCAAGCAAGTGAAAAGGAGGATCTACCACCAAGGCCAGATAGTGCCCTGCAGCATTCAGAGCTGTCTGCCATTTCCTATCTCCCACCCATACGCTTTTCTCCCACCTCTTCCCACTTTTGCTCCAAGGAGTTCAGTGTGGTGTGCTTGGTATGTGTATGGTGTTTGTGCTTCCCATTGTATAATCACAACAGTAAGACAGGTTTGGCTGAGGGATGGCACATGGCACCAGATCACTCAGGAAGCTTCATGCCTGATGGTGGAATTAAATCAGTGTGTCCCTGGTCTAAATCACTGTATCCACCATTTGGGAAACACTGATCTAATATAATATATTTCACCTTCAAACAATGCCAAAACACATATAGACGTGATCCAATGCCATGTGTTCTAGATGCACACTAAATTAGAACAAGGGGTGGAGCTGACTATTGGGGCTTGGGAATTTTGTGACCTGTTACTGAGGCCTAGAGTTTATTTATTTATTTATTTATTTATTTATTTATTTATACATACATACATACATACATACATACATACATACATACTCCGCCTTTCTCCCCAAAGGGCACCCAAGGTGGCTAACAATCAATACATTAAAATACAATATAAAATACAGATAAAAACATTATAAGAACAATAAAAAAACCAAATAAAACAAATAAAAAAGTTCTGGTCTGAAGGTGTAAATTTCACTTCCCATGTTTGAATTGTACTAATACATGTTGTTTCAGTTTCAATTTATTTGCTTAAAACCATAGGTCGTCGCAATACATTAAAAGAAGAACAACAACAAAATATATAACAATGACCAATAAAAACACTCATCCTTAAGATTTATGGAGTTTCGCATGGATCTTTTTTGCGGCTTTGGCAAACTTTGCTACTTGATAAGTGATAGTAACATCTGTACCCGCAAGCAAACTACATAGCTGAGCAGGCAAGGGTCTATCATGCAATAATCTAAGTATACCAGCAAGAAATTGATTCCTAGGATGTTCATACAAGGGACAATTAAATAAATAGTGAAAGATATCATCAATAACCCCTAGTCCACATAGACAAACTCTTTGATAAAAAGGGGTATTATTATATTTCCCCTCCAACCAGGCCGATGGCATACATTGAAAGCGAAGAGCCGTAAATGCTTTTCGTAACGGAGCAGCAGTTAAATTTATAAAATAACTTTCTAAACCAAAAGATGTTTTATAAACATGAAACCAAAATGCAGATGACATTTGGGGAATAATACATAAATCCATCCTCTTAGAATAAAGGCTAATTTTTTCTTTGAGCAACTTCTTGATTTCATTAGATTTCATTCCAAAAAGCTGTCAAACTCTGTTATAGAAGCTGCTAATATGGTCCAAGATCCTATGGCAAAGGAAATATGCTTTGGAGAGCTGCAGGGAAGCCCCAGTCTCCCTTTAATATCCAAAGTGGGAGAAACAGAGATAACAACTAATCGTCCAGGTCTGCTGATGGCACCAGATCCTCACTTTGATAATATAACAGCTCTCCTTGCCCCAGACTTGCTTCTCTCACCATATAAGCCACAGTCTGCGACTGAGGGGGCAGACAAAGAATACACTAAGGAACACTCTTTAAGGTCTTTGCCCAGCTCCGAAGAGCCTTCAATCTTTGATCAAGCCTCCCAAGATCTGTCCTATGTCTCCTTACAAACAATGAGGCCACCTGTAAAATCTGGTTCTTGCAGCTGTGATTCAAGTGCTCAGCTTATGGACCTGTTGCCTCAACCGGATGTGGATGAGGACAAGCTGACTAGGGAGGCACTGGAGGCTTTCAGAGCTCTACCTCATCAGGAACAACAAAACACGGTGCAGAAAGTGGGAATGCTCTGGAAGGAGCTATTGATAAATAGTAAGAAGCAAGATTCTAAGCTTACTGAAATAAGTTTGGCTTCTCATATATGTGAGGCTACAGAAAGGAATGATCAGCATTGACTGTCTTCCCCTCCATATTCTTATAGATCCTCCATTAGAGTCATTTCATGGAATATTGCTGGTTGGTGCACTAAATCAGGGGTGCTCAAACTTTCTACTTTAGGGATGCTGGACCTTTAACAAGTGTATAGAAGAGAGAATTGCAGCAGGTGCAACTTGTCATCCCACAGATGACAAGCTGCACCTGCTGAAATTCTCTCTTCTATACACTTGTTAAAGGTCCAGCATCCCTAAAGTTGAAAGTTTGAGCACCCCTGCTCTAAATTGTCAGAGAAAGATTTTAAAGACTTTTGTTCTCACTTTGAAATTATTTTTCTCCAAGAAACCTGGGTTTCCTCATCCGCCTTCCCTTCTCTCCCTGGTTTTGCAGTATGTTTCCACCCTGCTGCAAAATCGGAATCAAGAGGACGACCAAGGGGCTACTTTAATTTCAGTTGATGGAAATCCAACTTTTGTAGAGTTGAATATGGGCACTAGTGCCAACATTTTAACTTTACAGGTATCTTGGCCTGTAGGTTTTAATCTTTTCCTGTTGAATATGTATTGCCCTCCAGAGATCTTAAGGTGCGATGGTAATTTATTATTTTCTGAATTAGATTTGGTCCTCTCCAATTTGTTTGACCAGCATAATGATCCTTTAATTTTGTTGGCAGGAGACTTGAACTCCAGAATAGGGGAAAACAATTATGTTATGGGTGCAAAATTGGGCCTTTCAGCTGAAGATCTAACTTATCTTCCCACTAGGATTTCAAGGGATTCAGGGATAAATAGAGCTGGACACCTTCTTTTTAGTCTTATTTACAAATATCAGCTTTATATTTGTAATGGAACAGATTTAGATCCCGATTCGGGCTTGTATACGTTTTTTGGGCCAAGGGGTAAAAGTGTGATAGATTATATGATAGTTTCTCACTCCATGTTATCCTATTTTAAAAGTTTTAAGGTACTTATTAGACCTGAAAGTGATCATATGCCAATACAGTTATTTCTCTCCCTGCCTATTAGTAAAGTCTCGGAAAAGAAACTACTTGAAGAAAACTTCGTAGCACAGGGAGAGAGAAGGCTGCGTTGGACTGGAAATTTACAAGAAAAAATAACTTCTGTTTTATTGTCCCCTAGATTATTATCTTTAAGAGGTCAGGTTCTTTTTTCTCCAGAGCCCTTGGAAGCTTTTGGAAAAATTGTTCAAGAAATTAAACCGTTTGTAGTCACTTCTAAGCCCGTCCATACAGAAATTCAGTCTTATGGTGGATGGTTTGATGCTCAATGTGCTGCCCAAAAACGTATCTTGGCTGGGGCAATAAGGAGAATGAGACAAGAGGATTCACGGGAAAATTTTTCTTCTTTTGTCCAACTGCGTAGAGAGTATAAAAATTTGATACGGATGAAAAAGGAAGAGTATATAAGGAAAACTTGGCTAGAGCTTGGTTTGGCAGCTCTGGAAAGAGATTCAGCCAGGTTCTGGACAATAGTGTCAAGGGGAATGAAGAGATATTCTGGAGCCCTAGATAATCAAATAACTTCTACACAATGGCGTACCCATTTTACATCGCTCTTCAGTTCCTCTTCCTATGGGAATAGCCCATGTTTGTCTTTGGGTTTAAATTATCACCTTTTTTCATCCTTCCCTAAGTGGGATCCAGTCACCTTGGACGAAGTAAAAAATCTGATCATTTCCCTGCCAAATAACAAAGCGCCAGGGGAGGATATGCTTCCCGGTGAATTGTTTAAGTCTAACATTAATTGGTGGAGCGCAGTTCTTGCTAAGTTGTTTTCTTACCGTATTTATCGGCGTATAACACGCACAGGCGTATAACACGCATCTTCATTTTAAGAGGAAAATTTCAGGAAAAAAATAAGGGTAGCTCAGAACTTTTTTTTATTAATATTATTACCACATATAAGGTAAATAATGTAAAAGGACAGTAAAAGCAACTGTTTTAACAAAAGAAACTTGGATATTTTGTTTTTACAAAAGTTTACTCAGAAATCACTATCTGGGAAACCAAGAAACTCTTCATCTTCACTGCTATCTTCAAAATCGCAATGAACACTGCTGCTTTCACTGCTACTATCTTCATAAATCAGCTCATCTTCTTCACCATCCAAAGCATTACTTATGCCACCTCACCTCAATCCCTCCCCCTCCCCTCCCCAAAGAAAGGGTCTCCACTTACCATATTCATCAGCTGCCAGCGGCTGTGATAATATGCGGCGGGCGCAGCGCTGACATCACGTCATGACGCTGTGCCGCCGCTAGGCACTATTGGGAACGGGATCCCTTAAAGAGACATCGCCGTATAACACGCATACATCATTTGCCCCCTATTTTCAGGGGGAAAAAGTGCGTGTTATACGCCGATAAATACGGTATATAAATCAGTCTGGGAAAATACCACAGGGGTGGCAAGTTAGTGTTATTGTCCCTATCCATAAAAAAGGCTCTAAGGCTGATCCAAAGAATTTTAGGCCTATTAGTCTTCTTAGTATAATTTCTAAATTGTATTCTAAATATTTATTGAGTAAACTAGAGCATTGGGCCGCTGAGAATTCAATAATTGCAGAAGAACAGGCTGGGTTTCAAAAGGGGAAATCCACTATAGACCAATGCTTTGTACTCCATCATTTGATTCAAAAGTACTCCCAGTTGGGTAAAAAGAAGATTTATGTCACTTTTGTGGATTTTAGCATGGCCTTTGATCTTATTAATAGAGACCATTTGTGGCAAAAATTGGCTGTGACTAATATTGATAGAAGATTGTTGTTTTTAATCCAGATGCTTCATTCAAACACCAGTCTTAGAGTCAGATTAGGGGCGAATGGGTTGCTTTCTGAGGCAATTCCTGTAGACAGAGGAGTTCGGCAGGGATGCCTGTTGGCTCCCTTTCTTTTTAATTTTTATATTAATGATATTGTGAAGGAATTGAGTGGCCCAGATTTTTTTCCACCTTCAATTTGGGATGTTAAGCTATCAACTCTTTTATATGCTGATGATATTGCAATGATTTCTACCACTCTTGTGGGTATGCGGAGGCTTTTGCTCAAATTGAGTCAGTTTTGCACAAGAGAATATTTGGCTATTAATTATGCCAAAACTAAAGTTGTAGTTTTTGGGAGGAACAGAAAAACTCATAGATGGAACCTTAATGGAAAACCTATAGAACAGCTTGGAGTTTTTAGTTATCTTGGTCTCCATTTTAGTGTTCAACTCTCATGGAAGTACCATTTTAATGCAGCTAATTTGAAAGCAACTCATTCTACTCAATCTTTACTTCAATTTACTAGAGTTCATGGGGGAAGTTTAGTTGCTCCAGCTGTTGAGGTGTTTGCCAAAAAAATAATTCCTCAAATAACCTAAGGGGCTGAGGTCTGGGGTTACACAAAGTCCCCTATTTTGGAATTGGCCCAGAATTTTTTTATACGATCTCTTTTATCTGTTCCCCGTGCAACGCCAATTGTATATTTAAGAGCTGAGGTGGGATTGATTTCAATTGACGCTAGCTGTCATATTGCACTCATTAGGTACTGGTTAAAATTGAACTCCATGAATGATTCCCGCCTTCCAAAGAAATGTTTTTTAGAACAACTTCAAAATCCTGCACAAGAGTCTTGGGCAAATTTGGTTAGACCTATAATGGATGAATATGGACTCAATGTAGAGTCCCTTCCTTCTCTTATTACTAATGAAATAATACATGTTGGTACTTATGGAGAAGACCTGGGCTGCATTTCCACTTACTACAACTTTAGGGCCAAATCCGATCCAGTTTTCCAGCACTGACACAGCTATGCCAATGGGGTATGTGATGCACCTTGCAGTGGGGGGGACAATCACAGAGGCTTCCTCAAGGAAAGGGAACATTGGTTACGGGCTGCATCAGTGCTAGAAAGTTGGATAGGATTGAGCCCATAGTCCACTTTCAATGCACTTCTATTCTGGGAGGCCTATAGTTTGTTAAGGATTCTGAGAACTGTCAGAACTATCCTTAACAAACTACAGCCTCCATAATGCATTGGGGTAATAGAAGTGCATTGAAAATGGATTAAAGCTGTAGTGGAAACAGCCCTCGATAGGCTGAGATTGTACTGTATGCTCTGTTTTGTCATGGCCTGGGCCTCCTACAAATCCAGGCCCAAGGATTTTGCCGTCCTGACCCCTCCCCTCAGGCCTGGGGGTGTGATGTGGGAGTGACATAGAAAGGATGAGGGAAGGACAAGCAGCACTTGGGGTATACCATATTGTAACCCCCCCTTCATATGACTACCTTCTTCTGACATAATTACTTTCTACCCTTTCTCTCCTTTGCTCAAAAATGCATTCCTTGAATGTGTATGCTTGTGAGGGGATGAGGGGCTTGAACCCTGGGTACAGGGACTCCTAGTAATTCTTTGCTTTTGCAACTTTGCTGCAGATGCCACTGCAGCTCCTGTAGGAGGCAGGGGTTCTGTGGCATCCTGGTATTTTGTTGTTGTGTGCAGTATCCTTGGGCCATCTCTCCATAGTTAGGGGTGGTACCTGTTGCTGGGTTTCTTATGTCCCCCAGCACTGGCCACTCATTGCCCCTGAAACTTTTCTCACCCCTTGCTCAGTTCCCTGGAGGCTTTTTTCTATATGGGGGCTGATTGGATGCAATGATTGGCTCCTTGGACATCAAACTGAAGACACCTAGCTGTCACATGGATTAATAGCTATCTTAATAGCGATGGCACATGGACGTCACATAGATGAAATGTCGACTTCACAGCAGTGATGCACTGATGTCAAGATGCTGCTCATGGATAACAAGCTGCCTCAGTGTCTCTACTGACATTGGGGGTGTTACTGGAAAGTGCTGTCCCAGCATTGCTTTGCCACAATAGGCTTGACGTTTGGCCTTTATTGGCAAAAATGCTGATTCATAGCCTGGTCATCTCTCACTGTGACTATTGCTACTTTCTTCCTTGCTGTACTTTCATTGGATCATCTTAGTCCCCTAATCTCCATCCAGCACTCTCCTGCTAAGGTGATTCATCTTGCTTATTGCATTGATCAAGTCCCTCCCTTAAATTCCTTCACTGTCTCCCAGTGTGCTCCTCCTGGATCAAGACCAAGCTCTTTGTCTTACCTTCAAGTCCCTCCATGGGCACATCCCTTCCTACCTCTCAGACCTCATATCATATGCTACACTCCTACTCATGCCCTATGCCTTCCTCCACCATCCAAAGGTTTCTTGCTCCCTAAGACAACTCTGTCCTTTCTCCCTTGCTGTCCCTTTTGCATGGAACTGCCTCTCACAAGAGTTGTGGAGTTTCTTCATCCTCTTCCTTCAAAACCCTTTTTAAAGCACATTTTTTCTGTCAAGTTTTTGGTACCTTGTCTTACAACACAATCCTATGCATCTGTACTTAGAAGTAAATCTGTTTGTGGTCAATTTGACTTACTCCCAGGAAAACTGTGTATTGGATTACAGCCTTACAGCCCAATCCTATCCCCCAGCTTGTGCAATGCAGAGGAGCCAATGGAATGTGTGATGAATGCAATGGTGGTGACTGGATGGCCCAGATAAGGGGACTACTCACAAGTAAGTTTCATTATATTCAATAGGGCTTACTCAGAGTTAAGTGTGTTTAGGCCAATACTACCGGGCTCTCTCAATAGGGTTCAGTCACCTGGTGCGTGATGCCAGCGCGTCACCCCCCCCCCATGCAGTGGGTGGGGCAACACCCCAGGTGGGGGTGGGGGTGAAGTACCATCACTCCGCCCCCACTGTTTTTTGGCTATACCTTTCGATAGAACACATTCTGCATGAAATTACAAATTGATATATAACATGATGGTATGATTCCTCCAAACTGTGATTTTAGTTATTTTGGTCACTAGTGGTGGCACACACCCCCAGGGTGTCAACTTACTAACACCTTATTGCAGCAGTTCTCAAACTTTTAGCACTGGGACCCACTTTTTAGAATGAGAATCTGTCCAAGACCCACCAGAAGTTATGTCATGGTGGAAGTGACATCATCAGGCAAATTAAAATAAATAATATAAATAATTAAAGTAAAACAAATAAATAAGCAGAAGCCAGGCCTGTTCCACCAAGTGAATTTCCTCTGTAGGCTGCCTGCAATAACACCCCCCCTCCAAAACCAGTAACGTTTTCAGCCCTACCTAGTGCCCAGTTCAATTTAAGAACTTCTGTTTAAACCAGATCACTGTCAGTATCCACCTGGCTTTGCAAATCTCAAAACAGTTCACCTTATCAGCTGAAGCCACTGTTTTGATCCTTTTTAGTGGGGAGGGGGAGGCTGCCTTTTGGAGCATTTGTTGATCTATCAGATCAAGACCATTCTGGTGCCTTCACATTCCCCTTTGCCTGGCCTGACCACTGGCCAAGGCACGTTTGCTTACTCATGAGTTAATGCAACCGAGAGGCTTAGTTTCACTTTCCATAGGACTCAATACATTTGTCTGCTTGGAGGGAGGGACTTCCTTCTCAGGTGTTTTTGGGGGCTACATTCATTGAATCAGGACCATTCGTGTTGTCCTCTAAGCCTGCCCTTTCTGATGGACTAAGGCATGTTCGCCTACTCGCGAGTGAACGCGCAGTACGGCTCACTTTCCCTTTCCATAGGGATTCATATGTTTCTTGTTCTCCAGTATTTTGGCCATAACTTTTGATAGAAAGGAGATATTTCACTCTGGTTTTTTGCATTGTATTCGTCTCAAAATTCTGCATCCAACGGTATAAAACATGATGGGGTTACTCCTAACCACTAGGATTTTAGCATGTCACCCCCAGTGCGCATCACCCAGTGTGGCCCACACCTCCCACAACCCCCTAGCGACGCCACTGCTCCCTCGCTGGTTGCTATAAAGCAGCCATAAAGCATGCACCAGCAGTGCGCTGAGTAGCGTGCTGCTGGAGTGCTGGTGGAAAAGCTGGAGCCTTCCCGTTGTTAGACTGCTAGCCAATTGCAGGTAAGCCTGCATGGGAGGCAGGAGGGGGTAGAAGGAGGGCAGAAGTGGGCCAAGAAGGGGGTGAAACTGGCCAGGGCAAGGCATGGGGAGCAGGAAGACTGTGGGATCCAGTGGTGATGGCACATGCCAGATCCTATCCTCTCTGGCAGCAGCCTCCCTGCCCCTTTTCTCTCCTTCAACTTGCGCCAGCTCAAAGGTTTGCTGGGTTTTCCTCTGTAGCTGCAGTTCGCTGTTGTATGAATGGCACTGGTGGTTTCACATGTACATAACTAAAAGCACAATACTGGAAATGATTGGAACTTGCACCAGCCCAGGAGGGTCGCAAACCTGCAAGGCACATTTGCACCTCCTCAGGAGAAAGCCGCATCAGTGCACAGAGATGCACTGACACATGGAAGTTGAATCCAGCCTCTGTAGCGACTTCCTCACCGAGGCATGCGTTGGCCCAGCTGGGCCGACGCAAGCAGTGGGGGGAGGCGGGGAGGAGGTGTTCCTGGGTGGGGGGAGGGCAGGTAGTGGGGGGGCCCCAGGGGAGGATGGGTGGGGAGTGGGAGGCAGGGCTGGGACCCGGCAGTTATGCCAGATTCAAACCTTTGTTCCCGGGGAGAACAGAGCGGCTTCAAGCCTCAAGAGGTGACGCAAGTCCGAGGAGACCCATAGGGGCCAGTGGCCCATATCTGGAGGTAAGGGGAAATGTTTCTCCTTGCCTCTGGCTGAGCCACTTATGGTTACTATCCTGCGCTGGATACAGCGCAAGTCTTTTGGCTTGCTTGTTCAAGCACAGGATAGGATTTCGCCCTAAATCAGTGACCGCTCCACGGATGCAGCATGTTCTGTTAGAACTAGCCGTAATAGATAAGAGTATGTCAATGCACAGTCTTGAAACTAATAGCCACCATTACTCATTCATGCACTGCTAGCTTCGGTCATAGACCAGGGCTCTGACCATAATTGTAGAGTTGTAGTAGACAATTCTGCAAGCACTGTTGAATCAGTTTGACTTTGCACAACCACTTCATATTTTTTAACTTTTTGCACTTTTTGAGTTCTTGCAATCTGCTACTATAGCCCATTCTGGCTGCACAAAAGCTGTGCTGCTACCATGCATTTTTGAGCCACTGGTTTGCACTACTAGTTTGGCTTTGAAGATGCTGGAGCAAATGGCCAGAGATTTGTGTGCTTGTCAGGGTCGCCAAAATATCCCACCAGAGCAGGTAAACTGGTGGCAGGGACAGTTCAGAACAGGATTGGGTAGGGGACTGGGCCAAACCAGGGGTGGGTGGAGGAGGATCTCAGCACTGCACATCAAGATCCCACTCTCCTTTTCCCAGCCCAACTCACACCGTTCCCAGCCCAACACACTGATTAAAAAAACAATCAGTGGATACCAAAGCAGTAGAAAAATAGCTTTAAAGACCCAAATTTCTTGCTACTCTATTGTCACACCAGAATACATTGGTATAGACCAGTGATTTTCAACCTTTGTTATCTCCTGGCACACTGACAAGGTAATTGTCAAGGCACACTATCAGTTTTTTGACAATTGACGAGATACACCATGCTGTTGGTGGGGCTCACATCCTGCAGTGGTCCTACTAATAAATGATCCTCCCCCAAACTCCTATGGCACACCTGCGTACTATTTGTGGCACACCAGTGTGCCATGGCACAGTGGTTGAAAAAGGCTGGGATAGAGACTATACTGTATTCATCCACTAGATGTGGTGAATAATGGAATCTAATGGAATAAAATCATAATAATTTAACAGCGTGAAGGTAGGAAATTGTATTTTTGTGCTTTTTTCCTTGTTACAAGGCATTTAAAGGGGGACCTCAGTAGCAGTGGTGAGTCAAATCAGTGGATACTAAATCAGTGGATATTGAGGTCCAACCGTATTTAGCTGGCAGCATAGGTCTAACACCCATTAGAGGCCAGACAGCTTATGGGGGAAGTAAGTAAAAATGATTATCACTTTTTTAAAGCGAATAAAAATACTTTGGAGAGTACCTGACCTATGACAAAGACTATGATCAGCGAGTGAAGTTGATGATAAATGCTATAGTTGGTATGACATGGACATCGTTTCAGTTCACAGAAAGGCTGAATCAAATTCAAACCCAGAATCAAACTCCTTGGCCTCCCCATTTCTATTAAACAAGGGCCATGTCACACATTAGGTATTTCAGCTGTGCTTGCAAAACATGAAAATGTGCGCAAATGTGCCACATGACTGTGATAAGCACATTATTTGGCAACATGTGCACTGTATAGGAATACTGGCTAAGCTGTTGGAAGTTGCTAGAACTCCCTGTTGTGAATATATTCAGTGGTAAGCTGGGTTTGAAACCGTGTAATGCATTAGATGGCCATTTATGGGCCAAGCTTTGTTTTGCATAGTTCCATTATCATTCTGCCCGAAGAATTTTGCTTTTCAAGGAAAAGGAACTGCAAGATGCTGAAATCTTGAGCAGAAGCCTGGCAGAGAGAAGTAGAGCAGGCAGCCATTTGTCTGCTCAACATGTTCACCTTTCCCCAGTGGCTTCCTCACCTACAGGGGAAAAGTCAGAGGGGACAGCGCAGGTAGCAAGGAGAATAGGTAGGGTCAAGCAAGTGAGCAAGAGGACATGGTCCTCTCGCAGCCTACTGACTTTTTCCCATTTCATAAATTGAATGTATGAGAAATATCTCAATGGAAGACGGGTAGCAGAATCTTGTTGAGAAGTTTCTCATAATCAGTGATGCATTCAATTAGAAGCATCAGATATACAAGACGATGGATATAAACCAGAAATAAATAAATGTGCAAGTACCGAGTCTCTACTGACCCTTGGGGTGTCGCCACTTCCACGGCAATTTCATGGCAGACTATAAGCAGGTTTGCCATTGCCTTCCTGTCATGAATATGTACAGTTTAGGCCTAGTAGCATGTAGAGCTGAACCAAAGTAAACCAGTAACAGAGAAGTGGCTTGCAGTTCCTAGTTGCAAGGATGTGAGTAACAACAGCCAACGGAATTTACAACTCAATGGAAGGTGATAATGTAGCACCTACGCAGACAGAAAGGCGCCCATCAAGGAGGGGAAGAACAAAGAGGACTAGTACCCAGCCCCACTTCAGGAAGGTTCTGTCCCCAAGAGTACTGACTGGGCAGTTTAAATGAGTACAGAGTCACCTCAGTCCTGAGAAGTATAAGAGAAGAGAGTAAGAGAAGAGAGTATAAGTCTTGAGAAGAATAAGAACAAAGCCCAAGGGGTGTGTCGGGGTCTTTATCTTTTGGTGGAAAAGGTTGTGGGGGCAACATCCTGCAGGGGAGCCTAGTCCACCAGGGCCATGTGGCCTTATAGTTAACCTGGAGCTGAGGATCTACAAAGGAAAGCTGACCCAGGTGAGAGTTAGGGCATAATGGAGATAGCCAGTTAGCTTTGTTATTTTAATGCTGATATGTTTCCTAGAAGTTTTATGCCTCTAGCATTTGCTGCCTTTTGTAACGTTATGTAACCCTATGTATTTAATAAAGTAAAAATCCTTTTACTAAGTTGTTTCATTGTCTGTTGGGGACAAAGGTTCAGAATCCTGCCTAGCCATTCAGCAAGCTACCAAATACTCATTGAGGACTAGTAACTTGAGGTCTGAGGCTTTAATTAAAGAAAGTGCTCAGTGCCCACAAGGGATAGAATTAAGCCAAGAGGGTCTCAGTGTCCCTGGACTGAGACACTGGCACATACAGGGTGGTGGCAGTACTACCAAACAGGGGTCCTTGAGGGCTCTAGGGTTCGAGAACCAAGAACTCTGAGCACCCCAAAACCCAGGGAGTGTACGACACTTCTCCAGCCATGTTACCTTTCCCCCAGCAAGCTGGGTATTCATTTTACTGACATCAGAAGGATGGAAGGCTGCGTTGAGCTCGAGATGGCTACCTGAGCAGGCTAGCTTCCGCTGGGATCAAACTCGGATTGTGGGGAAAGTTCTTGGCTGCAGTACTGCAACCCAATGGCGTCACTAGGATTCGCATCATCCAGTATGGGAGGCCTATGCGTCACCCCAGGTAGTGGGTGGGGCAACGCCCCAGGTGGGTGTGATGATGTACCATCGCCCTGCCCCCACTGGTTTTTTGACTGTACCTTTTGTTATAACACAGATATTTCAATGTGGTTTGTTTCACTGCATTCTGCATGAAATTACGCATTGATTGATATATAACACAAGGGTCTTATTCCTCCAAATTCTGAATTTAGAGATTTTGAAAACTTGCGGAGTCTCTCTCTCTCTCTCTCTCTCTCACACACACACACACACACACACACACACCCGTGTCAACTTACTAATAACTTATTGCAGCAGTTCTCAAACTTTTAGCACTGGGACCCACTTTTTAGAATGACAATCTGTCCAGGACCCATTGGAAGTGATGTCATGGCCAGAAGTGACATCATCAAGCAAATTAAAGTAAATAATTATAAATAATTAAATTAAAATAAAATAAGTAAGGGGGAGCCAGTCCTGTTCCACCAAGTGAATCTACTCTGAAGTAAGTCCTATTGTGGTCAATGGGGCTTACTCTTAGGAAAGTGTGGGTAGGATTGCAGCCTGTGAGCCCAATCCTATGCATGTCTACTCTGAAGTAAGTCCCATAGTGGTCAACGGAGCTTACTCTGTAGTATGCCTACAATAACCCCCCAAAAAAGAATCAGTGAGATTTCCAGCCCTCCTAGTGCCCAGTTTAAAGTTCTTCTATTTCAGGCACATCAGAATAAAGACTCACCTGACTTTGCAAGTGCAAAATAGAAAAATTTCCCCTTACCATTCAAGCCTCTTTTTTTTTTTGGGGGGGGGGGAGGCTGCCTTCTGGAGCGGCTCCATCGGATCAGGACCCTTCTGGTGTCCTCACATTCCCCTTTGCTGGCCTGACCACCAGCCAAGGTACGTCTGCCTACTCGTGAGCAAACATGACTGTGAGGCTGCTTTGCTTTCCATGGGGCTCCATAGACTGGGAGGGAGGCAGCTGGAGGAAGGAACTTCCTTCTCCGGTGTTTTTGGGGGCTGCACCCATTGGATGAGGACCATTCTGACATCCTTGGAGCCTCTCAGCCTGCCTCAACTAAGGCAAGCCCACCTATTCGCGAGTAAATGCGGCCACGTGGCTTCGTTTCGGGCTCAGACTTGCAGCTGGGAGGGGGGAGCTTCTCAGGTGTTTTGGGGGGCTGCATTCATTGGATCGGGACCATTCTGGTGTCATTGGGTTCCTCTCATCCCACCCTTTCCAACGGACTATGGCAAGTATGCCTATTGGCAAGTAAACGCGTGATACAGCTCACTTTCACTTTCCATAGGGCTCCATGCATTTTTTCCTTCTGGTGTTTTGGCCATAACGTTTGAATGAAAGGAGCAATTTCAATTCTGTTTTTTGCATTGCACTCTGCTGGCCATACTGCATCCAATGGTGTATGGCATGATGTGGTAGCTCCTAACCCCGCAATGTTAGCGCATCACCCCCCAGGGCGCATCACCCCCCAGCGTGTCACCTGGTGCGGCCCGCACCCCCTGCACCCCTCTAGCGACGCCAGTGCTGCAACCTACCACTCTGTGCCACCAACCCATGCCCAATTATTCTTACTGAAACACCAATTACCAACTTTAGCATTACGGTATACGGAGAAGCCACCAACATTACAGTGTTTTTTTTTTTATGAAAAAGAGGCTATGTATTGTTAGAGTACAATGGAATTAGCACTTCATTAGAGCAGTTTCTACTACATATACATGGTTACCTTTCACATACCTTTGTTTGCTATGTTAAAGGAAGCAATGTGACATCCCTAAAAAACCAAAATACTCCTGCAGGAGTACAATCCACACAGATACCAATATTAAGTATATCACTGTCAGATCCTTTATCCTTTAATCTAAATAAGCATAAATAGATCTATAATGTTTTAAAAATAAAGTTTTGAAATAAAAAAAGTAAAGTTTAGGAATGTGGGCTACAGTTTTGAAAGCATGAGATTTGGGTTTCTCTCTGCAAAGCCCATGACTGATGTCAAATGTGAATTTCTCAAAATTACCGTGCAGAATTGCAACTCCAAATTCAGATAGATTTTTCAGTATTTATTTGACCTCTAGAACAGTGGTTCTCAAAATCTCCAGGAGTTTGAGAGTTGCTCTTTTGCAGAGCAGGGGGATGGTAGCATCATGATCTCACCACTGCCGGGACAGAGGGTTTTTTAAAACTTACCATAGCCTGCATTGGGTTCCAGAGTGTATGGAGAGCCTTGCGGATCCCTCTGCAGGGCTCCCTGTGCCTCAGAAAAGGTAAAAATAGCTATTGTGACCCTCTAATGATTGGCATTCCATTGGTGTACATGGGGGATATTAGCTGTTTACACTGGCACCTTGCACCATGACAGTAACAGCACACCAGCAGCCCACACCTTGCACTGATGGGTTGTGAGTTCCATCGGCACAAGGGCCAGACAGGATTGGCCGTAGCATGTGTAATACTGTTCTGATTTATTAATAAACTGTCGGCAACAAAGCAAAAGACTGTGATTAATCACTCCAGATTTAAAAAAAAATGCCAACCAGCACTTTTAAAAACTGTGGTATAAAGTGCTGCTGTTTAAAAGGATCAAAAGCAAAACTCCTGCTGGATACACCCCAGCCTTATATTGGTTTTCTTGATTGTGGTCCAAATCAATCAAGTGAACAGGTAAACCAAACACCAAATTGTTAGTGAATAGATGCTTTATCACTTTCAAATCTAGTCCAACAAGGCTTCAAAATGCCTAATTTGGCTGGACTGAGTACTGTAGTAAGTATTACACAAGTATAAATTCCACTGAGTACAATGGGAAAGACTTAAATCTGCTCAAGTTTTAAATCTTGTTACATTAGTATCTTACATTTCCTCTGATGAGTTCTGAGCAGAAGAATTCACAACAATCTTCACAAATATCTTCAAAGGTAGGATATTTCCAGTGAATTGCTCAAGATCACCCAAGGACAGTTCAGCAGAACAGAGATTTGAACTTAGACTTTCCACATCTGTACCCAGCACTCTAGCCACTGCACCATGCTTCAGCACATACTGTCCATATTCATTAAAACCAATTGTTGAGTTCAAAGGTTAAGGAAAAGGAATGGTAGTGATGGCATGAAAGTCAACTCACACATATGATCTTTGACTCATGTAAAGCCAGAGGTTTTCAAACTTTTTATTGCTGCAACCCACTTCGTCAACTGTGGCAGTTGCATCACGTCCCAGAATGCCCTGCGACTTCTGGATCGCACCCCATAATGCAAGGCCGTGAGGCATTCTGGGGCATGATGCAGCCAATGAAGTGGGCCCCACAAACCACCAAAAATTGGCTTGCAACCCACAGTTTGAGAATGGCTGGGTTCTCCCCTTTCCCCCTACATCCCCTGTGCACCCTTCTGAAAATCTCTGCATGAGGATTTCAGAGTTTTCCATGGCAGAATGGCATGCATTAACTGAGTTGCAGCAGAAAAAAGGATGGGTGAAAATCGCCATTCAATATTGTGCAAATGGAAAAACTACTCAGGATATAATCTTATCAGGGGAAGACCATAAAGACAATATAAGAGAAGATAGCTCCCTTTGTTTTATATGGTTTCATTAAAAGAAGGCATGTTTAAACAAGATATTTTTCACACAGAATATAGACATAGATGTAGTTCAAAATCTTACCTTTTTCACTGACACTTTCACTTTCTATTTCCACGTCATCACAACTGGTATATTCAGGTGTTGATGCTCCTTCTTCCTCAGAGCTGCTGACTGACATTTGTCTTTTCTTGCCACCCCGCTTCGATCTATGAGGCTTTGGAGGAGATGGTCGCACTGATTCTGACTGGTCAGAACTAAGGGAATCATTCCTTAGCATGGTCTCCATTTTCTCCCGCTTTGCTTTCCGATTGAGAATAGCAGAGCTAGGATCTAGGCGACTCTGTGTTTTAAAGGGATCATGGTTTTTGGATTCTAAGTGCTCTGTAGGAACCACATTGTGCCTGGGAATTGGTGGGCTATGATTAGCTAATTGTTTAGAAACGGACATTCTTACATCACCTGTTCTTTCTATCGCATATGCCCTCTGAGTA
This sequence comes from Tiliqua scincoides, assembly GCF_035046505.1. Lineage (NCBI taxonomy): Eukaryota > Metazoa > Chordata > Lepidosauria > Squamata > Scincidae > Tiliqua > Tiliqua scincoides. The sequence goes on along the minus strand of NC_089821.1, from coordinate 177,395,766 downwards.
TCCGGGTGAGACTTTGTGTCCTGAGTTCCTTGCAACTGGGAGTGCTTTCCTAATTTATTCTCGGGTACCTCAGACTCCTCGACTTCTATATGAGGCAAGGCAACATCACTGTGTCTTCTTTCATGACGTGCTTTCGAAACTTTTGCATGCATGCGCATCTGTTGCTCCTCGGGATGTGGCTTCACAGGATACCTTGCTAGATTTGGATCACTCCTGTATCGGGTGTGATAGTCATCTTCTTTCCTTTGCTTTTCTTCATCTACAGCCTTGCCTTCCTCAAAAGTTTTGGGAAAGTCTGAATAGTCTTGAGACCTCCCTTTCTCTAATCTTCTACCATCACGTCTTTCTTTACATTCCCTCTCATCTGTTTGTCCTTCACCCTGCTGAAGTGAGGATTTTGGCACACGTTTGCGCTCACCTTTTAGACCTCCTTTTCCATTCTGTTCAGAACCCATGGATATCTTCTTCCTATTGTAAAGGGAATGAAAAAAGATGCAGGGTGACACAAGTCAATAAAATTAGAGGTGGTGAAGCCACCTTGTGCAAACTGTATGTGCAAAATAAAAGGCTGGTTATCTACAGAAATGATGATAAAAATCTTTTGATTGGGTTAATCTAATCAGTGAAAACATTTCTTCTCAAATACATAGATGCTACAATAAAAGTAACAATTTTGTTTCAATAATCCTTGAGTTAAAAAAAGAGGAAGTTCAACTTCACAGTTTGGAATAGACAAGAAGCAAACCTAGAAGAAGTCAGGCCTTAAATTATGGCACCAAGAGTCTAAATGTTTGCAACGACTGCCTGCTGTGTTATCTATCCAAACAAATGAGCTCTGCTTCCTCTTCCAGATTGATGAGCAGACATAAAAGAATACTTTTGCAGTCCTTCTCACATTACAAGATACATGCGTCGCCACTATACAAATGTAGATGAAGCTGTAAAGAAAGAATCCGCTTCGAAAGCATCTGTGGATAGAAATTTTAAAGTCTTTCTAAAAACTAACATTGGTCCTCAGACCCTGATTCAAGAGAATGTTCACTGTTGATCAGAAATCAGTGTTCCTGAGTCAGGATGTGGCATAATTAAACTTCATGTAAATGCAATTACTCATAGTCCACTGAGCAACTCCTGGCTCTTCTTCCTATTTTATCATCTTCCCAAAAAGTGAAAAATATTACATTTCTGGCTAGTAACAGCCAAGTTCCAGGGAGGCAAGCTGAGCCTGTGATACAGAGCATGCACTTTCAGGGAAGCCACTTGCCCTGCTCAGGCACTCCAGCAGGTTTTAATGAACATACATTGGAGGGAAGGACAAAGACAATGAAGCAGGAGGCCCCACCCCCTGTGCATGTTCATTGTAATATGTGTAAGACTCCAATTTCATTGGTTAACGTAACCCATCAAAGAACACTTTGACTGGCAAAAAAATGTCCATTTAATCAGCAGATTTTTAAATTTTCAAAATTTAAATGTATTTTCATATGCAAATACTGTATTTGTAAATAATTATAAAACTGCAGATGCCTTCTGCAAGGACCTTTCTGGGAGACAAACACCCTCCTGTGTAAGGAAAAAGAAGGGAATGTTTGCTATGACGCATGAATACATCATCTTCTGGAAACAAAGAGATATTTGCATCGGTTTTTTATCATATGCAAATATAGGCAGGTCTAAGTTATGATTAATAAGCTAACAGCACAATCCTATCCACATTTATTCAAAAGTAAGTCCCACTGTGTTCAGTGTGGACTACTTCTTGGTAAGTGTGCATAGGAATGCGGCCTACAATGTATACAATTCATTGACTAGGGGTCACTACATGTTACTTCAAGCATGTGCTCTAGTATTAAATTAGATCACACCTTCCTCTGGATCATTATTATTATTATTTTAAAAATTTTTTAAAGCATACACGTGCAAAGAACATGCATACAGTGACAAGAAGTTTCAACCTTCTTGTTAATCAAGTGTTAATCAAGTGTTAATCAAATGACAATGCTAGTAAATAGGAGAGTCACATAGTTCTGTTTTAGTTCATTCCATTCATTATACAGTAAATGCATATTATCCACAAATTACTTTTAATTTAGAATAATTCATGTCTTAAATACATTTGTAAATATATATATATATATATACACATATTAAGACTAATTTGAAAATAAAGGCATCTACATGTGTGTGAACTTAAAAAGAAGAGACAAAGCTCAGCAAATTAAAAGCCTATCAATTTGATGAATGCATGTACTGGGGGAGAGCTCTGTTAACACTCTGTCTCCACACACGAATTTCTTCCCTGTCCTCCATCCTTCCCCACCCCTCACCTCCCCAAATATCTTAGAAGGATAGCCAGTTCTATAACAGAAATCTGGGGGTGGCCTTCCCCTTAACCCCCTCACTCCCCCTCCCAGTAGCCACTGACAATGTGTCTCTGTGCACTCTCTCAGAGTGTGACCAGAGCAAAACTCAGTTTTCCCATTTATGAAACTGATCTTAACTGTTCAAGATTACAATTATAATCTTCCCCATAGCTACGTTGGTAAGATTACTGGCTTCAGTATTACCTCTCTCTTGGGGGTTCACTTCTAGACCTTGACGAACTTTGCTTCTGATCCAGGCCCATGGCTTGCTGTGATAGCTCGGTGCCTTTCCTTCTGTCAGGATGTGCACTAGAGGGTATTTCCTGGGTAGAGGTGTCTGCTGTGCTTAGGGGTGTTTGAGACCTTGACCGTTCTTGAAGCCTGGCTTTCTTTTCTCTAGGTGCATCTGAACTGCCACCAGTAGCTGTATCACTCAGTGTTCCATCCTGATTGGGCGGTTGTTGAGGACCACTTCCAAAAAACCATGCACCAGATTTCGTTAGGATCTCTTGCTGCTTTCGGCACAAATTGCATACCCACATAACCTAGTTGTAAAGGAAAAGAACAATCTAAGTATTCTGTGGTTTCTAAAATGTCTAAATATTCAAGAAGAGTCGTTCTTCCCTTTATGAAGGTTTGTGCTGGTGCTCATGCTGAGAACATGCTTTTGGAGTGTGCTGATCTTGCTAGCTAGAGCCAAACAAACTGCAAGCAGGTGTTTCGTCTTGGTTGCACCAAGCATTTGTGTTCCATCAATGCTCCAAGACTCACTGTGATGTGGGGGTTAGAATGTCAGACCCAGGATAAAAGTGATCGAGGTTTAAATCTCCGCTTAGCTATAAAGCTCCCTGAGGCAGCAACTCTATACATACTCTCCTGGGAGTAAACTCCACTCAATACAACAGAACTTACTTCTGAGTAGACATGCATTGGATTATACTGTGAGTGAGGCCAGTCATTGTACCTCAGCCTAACCTACCTGGCATGATTGTTGTGAGGATAAGTGGTTGGAGATAGATGTATGCCACCCTAGGTTCCTTGGAGGAAAGGTGGAATAAAAATGTACTGGATAAAAATAAGTTAATAGTGTGCAGTGACCCCAGCTCTTTAGTGGACAGATTTTAGGATAAGACTAACAAATCAATATTCACAAGTAATATGAATTAAAGCTGAACTTTGTGTCACAGCATTCAGGCCAGGGATTTCCTCTCCCCTCCAATTCATTAACAATTACTAAAGAACTAAGCTGATGTAGTTGACTACTTGTTACTGTTCCAATTGAAGATCAAATCCTACGTATATCAAAAAATCAAAAGTTGAGTATGCCTCCATCACTCCCTGGTGTGGTTCAGGAATAAGAAGCCTACTGACATCTGTCCAAATATAGTAATTACACTGTACATTAAAGTGTTTTTTTAATGGAAAAACTGCCTCATTATAGAAACTTTAAAAAAAAGATCAAAAATTCATATTATAAATGATGATTAAATAATCTCAGGAGAGACTGAAAGCAAGCAACCATTCTCCCCCCCTAGAACATTGCCACTAGATTTTTAAAATGCAAGTTCTTTCAGCAACACTGGATACCAGCAACATACATTAAGGCCAGATGCTACCCTCAAGGATTAGGCAGGGATCAAGGCACCCATGCACTGTAAGAGATCATACAGCAAAAAAAGGAGTTAAGCAGAAATCCTATGCACACTTATTTGGGAATAAGTCTAATTAAAAATAAATAACACTCTTCCCCCAGTAAAGGTGGTTAGGATTGGAGTGTTAACCAGACAATATAAATTAAAATGAATGGAAAAATAAGAATTTCAAAATGGATTTCTAAAGAGAGAGAGAGAGAGAGAGAGAGAGAGAGAGAGAGAGAGAGAGAGAGAGAGAGTAAAAAAAGTATAATGAATTACAGCTTAACATTTTATAAAATTAGAAAAAAATAATTATCTTAATATGTACAAATGAAAAACAAAAAGTATACCATATAGAGAGTCACAAAGACACTCATATTCATATGACTGACATCTAATAAGAAATGAAACAAATAGAAAAGAAAATGAAAAATCTGTTATCCATGGGCAAAGCACTCAAAATGTGGAAACAGTACTACTTCCCCCAAAATTTCAAAATATGTTGAACAGCTTTGAAGTATTTTAGTAATAACTGAAGTGATTATAATCCTGCAATAGTAATTGCAAGAAGCAGTCCAACAACCAAGTAGAACTTTGCCTTTGACAAGGAATGAGAATTCTCTAGTCATTCTCATAACACATTCTCTTAAGAAGAGTGAATAAACAAATGAATAAGGAGTTCATGCTTTGAAATAATCAGAAAATTGTTTAGACTTTTTTTGTTAAAGGATGCACCAGATGTTATGGAAGTTAAACTTGTTAATTAAATATTTAGACTGTGGGCAGGAAAAGAACATCTATATTATGCATTTATCCATTGTCAGAAAGAATTGTTTGTTTCTTTTTAACACAATAGAATAAAATACTTATTACAATAATTTTAATGAATTACAAAATAAGGAACCTAATCAAAAAATTAGCTCAGCATTAGAGTAAATAGGTCTGGTGTAATTTAAAAATAAAAAGATATGTCCTAGTGAGATAATGAGAACAGTCAACAAACAAGATGAAATCAAAGACCCATTTCTGCTGTCTCTGCCTTAGATGGGATAGTTTGACTTTGAAATACATTGAAGGAAATGAACATTTCTGAAGTTTTGCAAATGAAACAAATGAAATGTAGCTTTCACACTGTACAAGTGTGGATATAAAAAAAAACTGAAGGCCCCTTAAATATTGCATGTGTCAAAAGAGACAGCTTTTAATCAAGAGCTAATATTTAAATTACACGTTTAAAATCTGAAGGTTCTAAAAGATTCAAATTTAGGGTGCTACCTAGCTCCAATCAAATCACTGCAAGTTTGGTCACCGACAGTGAGGAGAGCCACATGCTAGACCCCCAAATTAATAAATACATACCTTCATACATTTCCAAACAAAACTAGCAAATTGAAATGAACCTTCATTTCTGAATTCTTTCTAAAGTCCTATGTGCTGTTTTAAATACAATTAATACAATTTTAAAAGCCAAAGCAGTATAATTTGTAAAATAAGATTGTATCTTCATGTGATGTATTCAAAACATACATTTTTTTAAAAAAAGACACTACTAACTATACTCGTCATAGAAAGTATTTGAAACAAGAACATCTTAAAAAAAATAAACATCCTCAGGTACATGTTTCAATTAATTTATTCCTATACATTTGTGTGCCTCGTTACTGCATTAGCTTCTTGTGGGCATAACTATGCATTTTCAATAACTAACACCCCCATGGCAGGCACACACATGTTAAAAAAGAAAATCCTAAATATGATACCTACAAAATCCATTTGAGCACTTAACTGGAGAATGTTTACATGTAAATATTCACATACACAGACACAGATCACACATATCGATGTTATACTCACATAGAGGCTAAACTACCATCTCGGTTTCGGATACTCTTCAGAAGCTACTTAATACATGCAGTGTTAGCCTGTAACTATATTCTGCCCAAAGGCGGGAAGAAGCAAAAACCCTTCTTCAGAACAGGGTGGGGAAACCCCTTGAGGTGATATAACAGTTTTAGCGAGAAAGCTGCTTAGTGAAAAATATTTTTTAGGGAAGTATATGTAGCAAGCAATCTAGCAGCATGCAGGAATTATATCCTGATTGAAAATACTGGGCTGTGGTCCAAACTAATCTAAACTAAAGCAGGTCTGTGTAATAACTTATCTTAACAATCCACAGATGTTAGGCAACCAAACACACACACACTGATGAAGGATTACAGTCCTTTAATGTAGGCTCTGGACCTCCATGCAAAGCACCAGGAACACAAGAAGAGTCTGTGTGTGTATGTGTGTCATTCAAATGTAGCATTTTGCAATTTATTATTTCCTCGAGTCTGTCTTGATTAAGCATTTCACTGAGTTAGTTGTACTGCATAAAACACATATGCACTTTCACATATGAAGCTTTTCGAGCCAAGCCACAAGCATTGTTTAAGTTATCAGCCTATGCTCAACTAGACTCAAGAGTGCATTCAGGGCTGGCCCAAGATTTCCTGGTGCCTGAGGCAGTATGCCAAAGCTGCCTCCCTTACATAGTAATGTGCCTGTTTCTGCTCCTCTGACACTCTAGATCAGGGATGTAAAACTTAAAGCCCATGGGCTGGATGCATCCCCTGGAAGCAATTTATCCAGCCCCTGTTATAATTGGGCTCTCCCAGAACGATAATTGGACTCTCTCATATCTTGAAATTATGAACAAGATTTGTACATTTTCTTTCATTTGCAGCTAATGAGTTTCTCCGTGAGAACAAAGTGCTTATTTCTGGCCATCAGCTGCTTAATGATGTCACTTCCTGCACAATGATGTCACTTCCAGCCCTTAGCAGGCACCATTAATACTCTTCGGCGCACTACATGAAATGAGTGTGACACCCCTGTCCATCATTCTCCTCCACTCTTCTGCTCTGTCCTTCCTTTTCCAATTCAGGGAGTGGAAGAAGGTGGAGGAGGAGGATCAGTGAAGACAAGCAGGTGGACAGAAATGGGTGCCCCATTGCCATTCTGCCTCCTGAGGTAGATTCAGCCATACGGATAAGCCAGCCCTGAGTGCATTTTCCAAACATATGACAACCTTGCTGTCTTTTACTAGAGTGCAGCACACCCCAAGACTCCTGTGTGTTACATCTATGCTAAAAGTGTCAAGCACACACAGCATCCACCTCAGTTAGGTCAAGGATGCCCACATAGATTCACATGAAAAATATTAGTGTGGAAACATGCTTCAGAACAGTCAAAGGACCCCATGCTTGCCCTCATGTGTTGTATACCACAACCACATATAAGCCTCACACTTACTGTCTCTGGCCCTTCCAACAGTGGTCCGTGGCCAGCAGATACATTATTCCTGTACTAACACAACATGAAAGCACAACTTGAAAATATCTGCATTTACAAAAGCATAATTTGCAGCATAAATTAGCATTAATATTTTGAAATGTTGTGTACTACTAATACCAACAAGAAGAAAAAATATTATCCTTCAACAATTTCCCAAGTTTTTCACACTGTGGGAACCAAAGGTCTGGTTCATGCACTTCCTTGTCAGAAGTACAATATGTAGCCTGTAAGCACCTCTCACCACAAGTAGAAGTTAATATACAGGGTGAACCGAAAGTAGGTGGACAGTAGGTGGAATAGGGTTTGTGTTAGGGTTATACTATAACGGTGGTGTTCATTGCAACTATGGGGTTTGTGTTATATTATATTGTATTTATTTACTGTCCAGCTATTTTTGGTTCACCCTGTATAATGTGGTCAGTATGCACTTACATCCACCCGGTTCTACATCATTCCTCCCTTCTCTGAGAAGGAAAGTCAAGAATTGCACAATTGGATGCATGTGTGTACCATTCATCAATACTGGGCACCCTCTGCAAGGTTGTATGAGTAGAGATTGGGTACATATGCTTGCTTAATCATTACACAGAGTGTGTATAACCAACCCAGAATCTACGCTACATTTGGGATCAGGTGATCTATAATGCTGTTAAAGTAAATTCCCTCTAAAGCAGGGGTGCCCAAACCCCGGCCCAGGGGCCATTTGCAACCCTCGGGGACCCCCAATCCAGCCAAGGGGAACCCCCAGTCTCCAATGAGCCCCTGACCTTCTGGAGACTTGCTGGAGCCTGCGCTGGCTCAAAGCAACTGCTCTCAGCGTTAAGGCAATTCTTTGACCTCGCATGTGATCTGCAGTCTGAGGGCTCCCTCCACTGCTTGCTGTTTCAAGTCTGTGATGCAGCAGCAGCAGTGAAGGAAAGGCCAGCCTTGCTTTGTACAAGGCCTTTTATAGGTCTTGAGCTATTGCAAGACCTTCATTCATTCATATAAGTTCCATCTCTAATATATTCATTTATGTAAATTTATTCAAATTTTAAATGTAAATTAATTCTTTTTTTTCCCTGGCCTCCAGTACAGTGTCAGAGAGATGATGTGGGCTTCCTACCAAAAAGTTTGGATACCCCTACTCTAAAGTGTTGTCAAGAACATCAACTTCGATTCACATCTGGTGAACTGCACTTCAGATGTTGGTTATCCATTCACAATAAGTGCCCCCAAGCTCAGGAATCAGATATCCATTTCAGTGCAAACGATCTGGGAGACTGAAAGTGTGAACTGTAAACTGTCAAGAACTCTCTACAAGCAGACTTAAGACCAAGATCTCTGTTTTTAACACCAGTTCTCTGTTTTCAATCTGTCTCTGTTATGTTTCACTGCTAAACTGTAATTTTATTAGTATTTTGTTCACTGCTACTCACTTTAAGAATCATTGTTGAGAAAAGCGGTCTATACATTTGCCAGATAAAAAATAATAAATATTTAAATATGAGTCAAATGACCTTTAAGGAATGAGTATATCTCAGCTGTTCTGCTTTAGTTGTATATACTGCTTTTCACTCCAACTTCACTCCAACTTGTTAACTTATCATTATGGCCAAGACAACTATATTTTTATTGCTCCCACACCTATACCCAAAGTGAGGCTTTCACATAATCTACATGACTTGGACAATGAAAGAGCCAGATTTACACTTTCTCTTCAGATTTTCCAACAGTTCGTGAGGTTAAAAATGCTGACATCTTCTCTAAAAGTCTTTCCCCATCTTCTTCCTATCAGAGATGGGGAAAAAGAGCTCACTCCAGCCTCCACCCTCCCACCCAATTCATTAACCCTTTCCTGCCTCTTGTTTGGAACTCCCTGTTGCTTGCTGTAGGAATGCTTGCCCCATGAGGTTTTCCATGTGGCACACATGGGGATGAATGCCAAGTCAGGGGGTCCCTGACTTTTTTCAGAGTCTTCTACATGCATGATTCACGAGTTGTAGAGTCATCCAAAATCATCCAAAAATTTTCACCTGACTCAAGTTCCCAACATTGCAAACAACTTCCTGGCCAAAGCACTGTCCCAATTACTGGCCAAGGCACTGTCTATGTGGAGTTTGCACATTCTCCCCATGTCTTCATGGGTTTTCTCCAGCCTGAAAAGCTCACATTTATTTCAATGTTTAATATTAGAAGTGTTTGGGGTCTTTATTTAGAACAGGGATGGGCAAACTTTCAACTTTAAAGATTGTGGACCTTTTAGCGATTGTGTATGAGAGAGAATTTTAGCAGGTGCAGCTTGTCATCTGTGACATTACTCTTCTATACCTGCTGACATTACCTCTTCTATACAATGATTAAAGGTCCAGGATCCCTAAACTTGAAAGTTTGCCCACCCCTGATTTAGAAGTTTGGTGATGTTTCTGTGACCAGAAATATGCTATAGGGACTTAACTCTTGTTTACATATATCACTTAGCCTATGGTTAAATTTGTTTTGTTCTAAGTTGTTTTGCTTAAAGTTGTCATTTCCAAGAACCTATCAACAACTTTAGGTGAGGACTTGTTGCATCATAATTTGCAATCACAATCTGAATTCAGGGTTGAATGAAGACTTCTAGCTCTTCTGACAATAGGCCAGTGGTGATAGTTGACATACAATGCAAAGATTCTCCTTCCCCACAGCTCCCAGGGCTCTAGCCTGTTATGATTAAAGCTTTATTTGGAAATAATAACCATCAAGATGTGGTCAACTGCCCTAAGAAAGGACAACTTCAAATTGAAACAAGTGAAATGAAAAGTAAGCAGAAGAGCAACAAGGATAAAAAAGCTGAGTATGCATCTATTAGGAAAACAAGAAGGCTGTGAGTGGATACGACTCCATAAATGACTCTGTGAAGAGAGAGTAGAGCTTAAATAGTATGAAAAGATTAGCAGAAGGACAACATGGACTCCCTCATTACTATGGGTGGCCAGTGAATCCCAAAACGTGGGTGTCCCGTGAATCCACTCTAGCCTGTTAAGCCACTCACACCACATCTTCCTCCAGTTCCAATCACCCAAAGCTTCTCCAGTTTGCTGCATCCCCATTTCCACCCCTGGAAGTTCTTCCAACAAGCCATGACAATGCAATGGAATCTCATGCTTAGATGCACTATACCTCTCAAGCCAGATCAATTAGGCACTTGAAGAGATTTAAAACTAAAAAGATAACGGTTGCTTCTGTCCAAACGGAAGCCACCTAAATCACTGAGTCAGTCTGCAAGGGCCTCCAATTATGATCTCTATCCCTCTGCCATCTCTGAAGGTCTAAGGAGCCTGTGCAGAACACTACCCCAATGTTTCTCAAACTGTGGGTCGGGACCCACTAGGTGGGTCGCAAGCCAATTTCAGGTGTGTCCCCATTCATTTCAATATTTTCTTTTTAATATATTAGACTTGATATTAGATTACACATGGTATGTGTAATCACATGGTATGTGACTGCATTTGGGGAAATGTTACAGATCTGTACTTTGAACAGGCTACTCTGCATATGCTTTTAACAATGATAGTAAGTGGGCCTTACTCCTGGGTAAGTGTGGGTAGGATTGTAGCCTAGGATTGTTAAAAATTGTTCTGCTTGATGATGTCACTTCTGATCATGACATCACTTCCAGTGGGTCCTGACAGATTCTCATTCTAAAAAGTGGGTCCTGGTGCTAAACATGTGAGAACCACTGTTCTACCCTACGCAGTGGCAGGACCAAACCCTGGATAAATTATTTTTACAAACCTGATTGCAATACCCAGAACAAAAAAAAAAAAATTTAAGTGCTGCAGAGCTGGTACTCTTCCACAAACATTTGCAAGTACAATTAAAACTGTGATTCCACACGGCATAAGAAACAGCACTATATTCCTCCACAACAATCCCACAGTGTCCATCCTCACAAGCAAAACATGAAGCTTACTCAAAAGTCCCATAAAATCCTCAAAAGTATGCTTAAGATTGCAGTCTTCAATCAACAAAGGTCTCACTGGATGATGTGTTTTAATGTGGTTCCTACTTCTTCTGGCCACCCATATTACTGAAAGCAGGCCTTTAATTAGTCATTTCCGGAACTAGTTCCCTCCTGGTCAACAGCAGTGCTGAAATCAACCTTTTAATAACTCCTCCACTATTTGTGGCTCCAACAACCCTACCATTTGCTCATTCAAGTTCTTTTTTTTCCTTCTTCACACAAGTGCACTTTAGCAAAACATGAAATTAAAATTTTAATTAAATTGATGGATTTTACTTTTATTTAGGGCAAACCCAAAATGAAGGGCTTGTTAAAAAGGAAATGTTTGGCTATGGGAGGCAGGACCACCAAGCAGGATATGGCATTGGCAATGCACTTGAGAAATGCAGGGCAAGCCATGTGCAAAGGCAGGGTAAAACCCACTATCTCACCAGCCACCTCCTGGACCACTCCTCCCAACAGGTTCCTCAATTAATTGCCGGTCCACATAGTGCAGGCTGATGATGATGCAATTACTTTGGTAGTAGAAAAACTGCCACAAACCAGATCTTTAAAAAAGATGAGGGAACAACACAGAAAAACATGGGAAAGCAAAGATTCAGTAGCAATTTTTGAACTCTCCATAATTATTGGTTATGTCAATACCAGAGAAAATGGATAATGTGGATATCTAAGGAACGTAACTGCTTCTTAAACTCAGGATAGTAATACTGGAACAAAATGAGGATAATTCCAATGCCTGCTACCTTATTAAAAAATAATACTTCCAATCTCATTATTCCTAATTTCCAAGTTCAGCCCAATAATCACCTTCTCAAAATGTCTGAAACTCATATTCATTTAATAAAATATTAATGGCGTAGCTTTGTACTAAAAAGATCTACAAAGAAGCATACATATTGGGCAGCGAAATCCTAACTTGCACTGGAACGGGAAGGCCAGCAGGCGAGTTTGGGGCTGAAAACCACTCAGCCCAGGTAAAGGAAAATCACTTCCCCTTACTCCAGAGGCAGGCACTGCAGCCCCAATGGGTCTACTCAGATCTGTGCCAGAGCTGTCCCAGGCTGCCCAGGAACGGAGTCAGGATTCAGTATAAGTGCCAGATCCTAGCCCACCCCCCACTCTTCTCCCGACACTCCCCATGCCCCCCAGCCAAGCTCGGCCAGTGCAAACTCATAAGAACATAAGAACAGCCCTGCTGGATCAGGCCATAGGCCTATCTAGTCCAGTTTCCTGTATTTCACAGTGGTGCACCAAATGCATCAGGACCCAATCCTATCCAACTTTCCAGCTACAGTGCAGGTCTGAGCTAAGGGAACAAATGTTCCCTTACCTTGAGGAGGCCTCTGTGTCTGCCTCCCCAGCACAGGATGCAGCGCATGCCCCTTTGGCTCAGCTACACCAGCACTGGAAAACTGGATAGGATTGGGCCCTCAGGGAGCACAAAAGACAACCTGCATCCTGGTGACCTCCCTTGCATCAGGCATTCTGACATAGCCCATTTCTAAAATCAGGAGGTTGCACATACACATCATGGCTTGTAACCTGTAACGGATTTTTCCTCCAGAAACTTCTCCAATCCCCTTTTAAAGACATCCAGGCCAGATGCCATCACCACATCCTGTGGCAAGGAGTTCCACAGGCCAACCACACGCTGAGTAAAGAAATATTTTCTTTTGTCTGTCCTCAGTTTTAGTGGATATCCCCTGGCTGTGGTGTTGTGTGAGAGGGTAAAGAGCATCTCTCTATCCACTCTGTCCATCCCCTGCATAATGTTGTATGTCTCAATCATGTCCCCCCTCAGACGCCTCTTTTCTAGGTTGAAGAGGCCCAAACGCCATAGCCTTTCCTCATAAGGAAGGTGCCCCAGCCCAGTAATCATCTCAGTCGCTCTCTTTTGCACCTTTTCCATTTCCACTATGTCCTTTTTGAGATGCGGCGACCAGAACTGGACACAATACTCCAGGTGTGGCCTTACCATCGATTTGTACAACAGCATTATAATATTAGCTATTTTGTTCTCAATACCTTTTCTAATGATCCCAAGCATAGAATTGGCCTTCTTCACTGCCGCCGCACATTGGGTCGACACTTTCATCGACTTGTCTACCACCACCCCAAGATCCCTCTCCTGATCTGTCACAGACAGCTCAGAACCCATCAGCCTATAGGTGAAGTTTTGATTTTTTGCCCCAATGTGCATGACTCACCCAGTTTTGGCACTACAGAGGCTGGATGCAGCCTCGGTGGGGCGGCGCACGTCCTTGCACTGACCCAGCTGACTCAGGAGTAGGTGCAAACATGCGTCACTGCACATTTGCAGCCCTCCTGGGCCGGCACAACAGACTTGCATTGGCCCAGTGCAATCTTAGGATTGTGCTCTAAGATACATTACTGGCGCACCCCCCCCCCCAAATAAATGCATCAGACTGTGGCTTGGATTGAAAACTGGGCCACTTTATTGATCTTAAGTTACAGCAGGGTGACTGGGGCAGTTGACTAAACTCCCAGTCCTAAGTCGTGTGGGGTCATTAATAGGGGGAAACGAATCTAGCCGTCTACCTCCCCCAAGGTCAAAGGGCGAAACCGTCCGACTCGACCTGCGGCCTAGGACAACCTGCCCAAATGGTTAAAACAGCTGGACTGCTGGCTGCAGGTCAAGCCTTGCCAGGCGTCCCAGTCCAGTCAAAGGGGCTTGCCAGCCAGCCTCTTCGAGCTGGAAAGGCATCATGTGAGCGGTACTGGCTCACCCCTTGACCTTGCTGTCTTAGACGGACACCAGGATGTGCCTACCTACGCTGACCCTGCCCGCTTCATGCTAAAGCAACCAAATTTACCATAACCATGTGAAAAACCTAGCCATGACAGTCCAGGGTAGGCGAAAAATCTGGCAGCCAAAGGCCAACCAGGCTGTCAGCAAAAAATTCCTACCTGGCCCCAGTGGCAGCCAGCTAATCTCAGATTGACGTAAGGGGCGGGAGGGCGGGATCACCACTCGCTCTCGGACTGAGGCTAGGACTGCAGCCGCCCGACTCCAACCTGATTCTCCTGCCCCCAGCAGCAGGCGGGCCAATGAGGGGAAGCCTCAGCCTGTCAGCAGCAGGCGGGGGCAACAACCGTTAGCGCTGAAGGTGCTAACAGTCATTTACAACAGAAACAAATTTTTTAAAAAATTCCTCACAACATGTAGCAGCAAAACAAAAGAAAAAGAAAAAAACTACTAACCAATAGAAATAGCCAGACACAGCCAACTTGGATGGCCCCAAAGGTCCCCTGGAAAAACACAGCCTTCACTTGGTATGTAAAAGCCAACAAAGAACACATAGAGAGAACTTCCTCCTAAAGGGATTTCCACACTTTTGGTGCCATTGCTGAAAAGGCCCTAATCCAAGTAACTGTCCACCATATTCCAGATGGCAGAGAGATCTGGAACAGAACATCTGAGGAAGATACTATAGAAAGTATTATATGGAACAAGTCAGTTCTTGAAGTGTCCAGGACCCAGATGGGTAAGGCCTCCCTAGGTCAAAACTAGCATTTGTATTGAACCCAGAAATCAACTGGAAGCAAATGAAACTGTTTTAAGATTTGGTACCACATGAACCATACTGGTGTTGTGTAGTAGCTATGAGACTGATAGCCCAGTCCTAACTAAATCCCACCCCCAGCTCAATTGGTCTCCTCTGATCTGTGCCAGCCATTTTGCTGATAGAGAAGTGAGTAGAGCAAAGGGGAGAAAAACAGAGAAGGAATAGGATCCTGGCACATGCTGGTGCCACTAGGATCCACTCTCTCTCCACCCATTCTACCTCCTCCCTGCCCAGACACTCCCATTCCTTCCCCTCCCTGCCCTGTAGTAGCATAGCTGAGGAGAGGTCACAGGGGTCACAGAAGCCCAGCTGGCACTCTTCTACGGGGTGGCAATGCTGCTTCCACCATGGCCACTGGGGTCCTGCCCCCTCACTCGTCCTCCACCTTCTCGCTGGTTGTGGGAGGTTGTTACCATTTATGGTGGAGGTTAGGCTGCACACTATGATGTAATATTTTTTGGCATGGCCATAAAGCATGCTGCGCTGTCAGAACATATGTCCCAGCAATGCAGCAGGCCCATAGGATTGAGCCATTAAATACCTTACAGCGTTTTTGCAAGTACAAAATCATGATAATTCATATGAAGTACTTTGCACTAAACAAGTGCTAAGTATTATTATCAACCATGTTTTCTGCTTTTAAATTATACTTATTGTTGGAGAGCCTGTTGTACTTGTTTTTATAATTTATTGCAAAGAAGCCTGTGTCCTTACTGAGAAGGGCAGGACACACATTTTCAAAATAAATAAATGCATACATAAACTGACAATATTTGCAAACAAGTTGATTAAGAAGTAAAATCTGGTCAGTTTTGGTAGAAGCCCCATCACTCGTTCATGAGCCTTGGTCACAGGAGCTGGTATGCATTATTTGTCATCAAGCACATCAAACCACATGTCTTAGAATGGATCTGCTTACATAAAGTCCAGGCTAAAGAGTAATCTCTATTTCCATCATTAATTTCTTTAAATGCACACAAGGCAGACACAATGTGTCATCAAACTTGTGATATGCTCTTCCTATAATATATGACATTACCCTCTGCCTTCTTTTACAGTCTACTCAACAAGCTAGTAACACGAGAGTACACAAATGTAAGCCAATCTAGTCCCACTGAAATCCTTGAGACTAAAATTGACATAGAACGCAATCCTAACCCCCGGGTTAAGCCGGCACATGTCACTTGCACTGACCCGGGGGTGCTGTAAGGCACATTTGCGTCGACTTGAGAGTTGGGGAGGTCAGCGTAAGGAGTTAAGACTTAAGAGTCAGAAAGGCCAAAGCAAGGGGGTGTTCCAGGGTGGGTGGGTGGAGGGAGGGCGGGCGGTGGGCATCTCCGGGGGAGGATAGGTAGGGAACGGAAGGCAGGGCCAGGACCCGGCAGTTATGCCCTGTTCCTTGGGCAGTGTGGAGCAGCTCCAGCTGTTCCACTCTGCTCAGATCTGTGTCTCCTCCTGAGGTGGTGTAGATTCAAGTAGGCCTTGCCAGGTCTGAGCTCGTCAAGTTTGTAAAACACACTCACACACAATCATAGACAAATGGGGGGGGCAGAGAGATTGGGAAATGTCCTCCCTTTACAGCATAACAGTCTGGTCTGCATGATTAGCTAGCTGCTCATCTAGCCCTGAACTTCATGATATAGAATTGCTGCTCTATAGCACTCACTAAACTGCTACAGCTAAATAGCTCACCTAGACCCTAAAAGAGCACGTCACAAGGTGATTAACTGCGGGTGAATTGTGTCCTATGGGTTTAGATCAGCAGTCTCCAAAGTGGAGACTGCTATGTGCCAGCAAAGGCTTCCCCAGTGTGGACGGCACTTACCGTTCCACTGGGGATCCTCAACAAAGTGCTTCTGTGCACCCCATTCTTTGTCGCATCCAGCTGCTTCTGCCTGGAAATCCGGGCAAAAGCCTGCTTGGGCGTAGGAAGTCGGAAGCAGCTGGACGCAACAAAGAATGGGGGTGCACAGAGGCGCTTTGCAGATTCTTCCCCATGAAACGGTGAGTGCCATTCATGCAGAGGAGGGCTTAAGAGGGGCGCTGGATCCAGCCTGCAGGCCAGAGAGCCCTGGTTTAGATTACAGCAAAGCTGTAGATATATCTTACAACTAAGAAGGAAGCAAATCTTCAACTAGTTGTTTTGCATTCTTGAATCCTTTCTGAAGGTACAATTTTCCTGAACAATAAACTCAGAGCACAATCCTGACTGGCATTTTGGCAGCTCAACAGATTGCAACTTCTGGGTATTGCGAACGTGCTGTAAACAAACATCTTTTGGATGTCGCAAATGGTTGGGTGGATGGACCGGGTCTGGGGGGTAGGTGGATCCGGCCTCAGCAACTTATGTCAAATCCTAACCCTCCTCCCAGCCAGTCTGGCATTAAACCAGGCCGCTCACATTTGCATCAAATTTGCATCAGCAATTTCGCTGGCCTGGTTCTGAGTAGCCCCATAGAGGTGGCTAGCGTGCAACACAAGGATAAATATTCCCTTACTCCAAATTGCGCCACAGCACCTCCTCACCTTTACTGAATATAGCGCAGGCCAGTCAGCCTACCTGTTTCAGTGCAGGTTAGGATTGGGCTGTCAGTTTTACAAATCTTAATTTTCTATGACCTACAATTTAAATTCCACAATTTCCGCTGGCTGTATGGCTTTCCATAAAACTGGAAAGAAAAAAGCACAAACAAAGAAAAGACACTTCTTAGTTTTGGAGTAGGACATGTATTTTTTAAGAACGTGTATCCATTTTTGTTTACAGCAGCTATCATTTGTAGAGATCATTAATAATACTGTACATGCTGCCAATAGAATTACATAGGAGGATAAATTTTGGGATAAACAAAGAACTGGAATAATGCTTCCTCATTCCCTTGTTATTCTTTAAGTTAAATTTATTAATTCAAAGTTTAAGCTTGAGTTACTGACAGCAGAATTTGCTTTGTGGAATAGAAAATTATATAAGATGATCCTTTTTTCCTGGCTAACTCCATATTCAAACCAGGTTCAGTTATCCACATAGGTTATATTCTTCCCTTCCCTTTGCAGTGAACTGTGCAACAGTAATGCTGCACAAAGTCAGGTATGCTAAATTAAAAAAAAGGAAAACAGGTTACGATCCAGAGCACAGGTATGCAAATACCACACTATTGCTTCAAGTAGTGCTAAGTTCCATAGTTATGGAAACATCCACTTTTATTGCCCTAAATATTACAGAATAAAATCCTCTTTTATATGTGAGATTTCTGTCTCTGTGAAGCAGTCCCACAATCGTGGAACTCTATGAAAATATAACAGCCTACCAACAAACAGCCCAATCCTAGGCTGCCCTTACACTGCCAGAACTGCCCTTACACAGCATACTGGAGATGTAAAATGCTTTACAGTGGTGACAAACAGGACTTGCCCATCAAGAATAGCTGGGCCACTGCCACAAATGGTGAGCAGCAGCAGTAACCTGCCAGTGGATCTGTTGGGTACCCCTGGGCTGCAAAGTTAGGAACGGCATGAGAGGTGGGTGGAATGTAGCAGGGAGGAGACAGGGTGGAATAGGAACGGGGAACAAGTTGGAGCAGGGGTGGAATGAGGGCTAGAAGGGGGGTGGTATCTGTGACAATGGAGCCACTGATATCCTATTCCCCTTCCAGGACTCAATACACTTTCAAGGTCTACATGAACTTGTGCCAACAAAATCGCTGGTGTAGGTCTGACTAGGCACATTCTGGTGCCAGAAGCTTACCCCTGGGTAAGGGAAAAAATGTTCCCTTACCCAGAAGTCTGTCCCCCCAAGGTGCAGAACTGTATCAAAGGAAAAGGATAGAATTGGGTCAAAAAAAGGCAAAAAAGATCATGTGTTGCTTTTAGAGCAATTGGAGTAATGAAGAAGGCTCTCCATTTCATCTGTTCCAAAGATGTCTTTCTTCGAACATTACAAAATAAATCTTTGGCTGATGTGCAAGATCCCTCCCATGAGCAAAATTTCATGGAGTGAATTCAGTGTGAATTGATTTTTGAACGTAGCCCACAGCTATATCTGTGATCAAAATGACACAGCAGCCAGTCTGCAGAGATAAATCAGCCTTGAGAACTAATCTTTTGTGCCAGATGAAAATAAAGCAGTGAAGGATAGAGATACATTTGATTTATTATTGTTGTCTGTTTACCTTCCCTACTAACATGACACAGGACTACAAGATTCATCTTGAATGGCCATATCTTCTTATTTTCACTGAATAAAACTCCTACAAATAACATCTTTAAAACAAGAGCCTATTGTTCACAATTCTGTGTCCTAGTTTGCCAGGTTGCACATCTGGCAAGGCTATTAGTAAACTAGTCCTAAACCTGACTTTTCATATACATACAAAACTGGCAATTACAAGAATAAAGCTTAACAATCCTGTCAATTTACTTACAGAAAAAGTATACCAAAACAACAGTATGAATACAACGGCATTCTTTTTAATGGGAAATTCTATTTGAATGCAATTTTTACAGGAACCTGCTAGCCCAATACAAACTGTTGTGGTTTTCCTTTTGCTACATGTATAAGCCTTTGGGATAGCACATTTTATAGATCTGCATACAAACATAATCATGCTGTATATAGCTGATTGCCTTCCAGAGAGTTGAAGAATACTATAGGGCTGTCATTTCCTGTAGTACACAAGTTCACTTTGTGTGTTCCACCATGGTCTCTGGTCAAACTACTTTTGCAAGTTTCTGTCAGCCTTCTAGTCGTAACCTATAAGCAGTGAAACAAGCTTCCAGAAATTGTGACTAGCACTGCTATAACAGATGTATGGACATTTGGAATTATGGTTGCAGGAGCCTACTGAATATTGTCCCTAACAAATAACAAACATTCCTCTTTGAACATGGAATGGTGATGTGATTTTTTTTTAAAGTTCATAAAAGAATCAATACAAATCCACATGTGATGTCACATAGCCTTATGAAAAGGGGGAAATGTAAACACATTAAAAATGCCTCCAATATTAAATTAAATAGGCCTGAGGACCCATGCAATCTAGGGTTGTCAATGTAACATCTTCTTTGACCTCTATGGGAGGAAGAGGAATAGGAAATTAGGAATAGAGAAGAAGGATAAATAGGTCTTTCTTCTCTGATAGTGAAAGTTCCCTCTCTTATCTCCTCCAGTTCATTTGTGCTGTTATCAAGCTTACTGCATCAGGGATAGTTTAATGGTAATATAGAGTAGTAATAGAAGGAAGAAAAAAGAAGAAGTGCTAGCCACAGGTCTATCATACAGGAATGCAGTAGAGCTAGTGCTTTTGGCTTCCATCCAGATCAAATCTGAGCCAGCTGAAATGTTACAGCAGTCATAGACAAGCTGACCAGAAACACATTCACTTCCAGGCAGCCAAGGAAGACTATTCATAGCCCAGGGCTTACCCGTGTGAGGAACCATTGATAGGGGACAGTTGACACTGAACCCCACAACATGGAAGCAGAGGTGGCATCAGTGGTTAGCCAGATTGGACACTGGCCAAGGGCAAACCAACTCCTGAACCTTTAGTACCAGTGGTAGCAATAGAATCAAATATGCCATTAGGGAACAAACAAAGGGCACCAAGAGGGAAGCCATGTGAAGCATTGCCCAGGGCCCCTAGCAACATCCTACTGGCACTGGTTTGGGCTCATTTTTCTGTGGTTTCCACCTGATGGCTGACACATGTGAAGCAACTCAAAATTTGTGGGTTTTACTGGCAGTTCAGTCATAACTGAGTACTTTGAGTAGCATACTACCATTTTGAAAAACAAGTATGAAGCTGTACTTTGCATTTGGCATTTCATAAGAACATAAGAACAGCCCCACTGGATCAGGCCATAGGCCCATCTAGTCCAGCTTCCTGTATCTCACAGCGGCCCACCAAATGCCCCAGGGAGCACACCAGATAACAAGAGACCTCGTCCTGGTGCTCTCCCCTACATCTGGCATTCTGACTTAACCCATTCCTAAAATCAGGAGGTTGCGCATACACATCATGGCTTGTACCCCATAATGGATTTTTCCTCCAGAAACTCGTCCAATCCCCTTTTAAAGGCGTCTAGGCTAGACGCCAGCACCACATCCTGTGGCAAGGAGTTCCACAGACTGACCACGCGCTGAGTAAAGAAATATTTTCTTTTGTCTGTCCTAACCCGCCCAACACTCAATTTTAGTGGATGTCCCCTGGTTCTGGTATTATGTGAGAGTGTAAAGAGCATCTCCCTATCCACTCTGTCCATCCCCTGCATAATTTTGTATGTTTCAATCATGTCCCCCCTCAAGCGTCTCTTTTCTAGGCTGAAGAGGCCCAAACGCCGTAGCCTTTCCTCATAAGGAAGGTGCCCCAGCCCCGTAATCAGCTTAGTCGCTCTCTTTTGCACCTTTTCCATTTCCACTATGTCTTTTTTGAGATGCGGCGACCAGAACTGGTTTCAGTTGCAACAAAACAGAAGTTGAAATATTGTTTCTGTAAAAAAAAAAATCTGGCGAGAAAACTGGGAGGGATCTCAGCGCACATTGCATGAACTGGTTAAACAACAATAAACAATAGTTCAAAGGGATATCACAGGGTTTCCCCCCTCCCCAACTTTCATCTTTGTTGCTCCTACCTTCCAGGGTGTCCAAGGTCTTTTTCATAATTCTCCCACCTCTTGTTCCAGATGCAAAGGTCTGAGGCTAAGTTGGTTAAGTCTGTGCTATCTGTGCTAGCAAGCTCGAGCACAAGGGCAACTCAGTATATCTGGGATGGAAGATTTGAGGAAGGGGGAGAGAAAATATCAGTGCTCTACAATAAATTTGAGTGGATATCTCAGAGTTCAAAAAAGAAAGCTGGAAGCAATGTACTTTGGGGAAGAAAGGAATGTAGGGTTTTTGGTTAGTTCAACTTGTTGGGAAGGCTAGGAAAGGGATAGAGAGATTAACATGGAAAACTTGGACATTAAGAAAGAAAGGAGATTTAGGGCAGGAAAAGGCTGTGATGTGTTTTAAGCCAGTATAGGGATATCAAAAATATTTTTATGATGCATCAAAAAATACCTTTGACAACCAACCAGCAAATTGTCACTTGCAACAACTTAAGAGGAAGCATGAAACCTTGATCTTAAGTTACTACACTGGCTGGTCAAATATGGAAGAAGGAAAGGACTACTAGTCAGGCAGGGAAAAATAAAGAAAGGAAGTGCAGAAGAATGGGATCTGGAGAAGTTAGATGGCAATGACAGTCTATGATTTAAAACAGCTATTTCTATCATACTACAGTTAAGTGAGATTAGAATTTTGCTTTAAGCAATTGCAATTGATTTAGATCTTTGGCACTTACCTGCACATTGACAGATAGTAAATGTGGCTTGATAGTATTACCAACACAAACAGAAAAGTCTAACACACAGTAAAGACACAGAATAGAAATTCTTATATCCTGTCCTCTTGCTATCAGAAATATGAATATGTTTTAGGCTGCAGGCAAGATATTAGTGACCATAAATCACTAAAAATGTCACCACCTTGTAAAAAATATGTGAAGGTTTTGTTAACTAGCATCTAAAACAAGGAAAAACGTTGGCAGCAAGAAGAGATATAAAAATGCTTTCCCCAAGAGGCTAGTGATGGAATGCACCTCACTTTGGGAGTAAAGGAAATTTTAATTTCAGAAGAGAGAGAATGGTATTTTCTGGAAAAGGCAAACATTTTCTATACACCTTTGAAGGCAGCCACGTTCTTTTCCTAGAAGTCTAGTCTTGTGATCTTTTTTAGGAAGCAGAGTTTGTGGTAAAAGAGCCAGTCAGAGTACACAGCAATACTTGGCAATACAATATGTGGCACATAGGAACATCACACATTCACAGAGATTTGTGGCCACTTAATATAGAGAAATAGTAGAAAGAAAAGGGAAGAATTAAAATACCTGTAGGAACAAGAGCTGCATTGCCTATGTGTCTGTAAAGATCAGCCCTTCAATGAAACCTGCCGTTCAACTTAAGTAAAGCAACTCAGTGAAACTGCATATTGCCATCAATACTCAGTAAAAACCTTGATGTGTGCATCAAGATATGACAGATCTGTTTCACACGCTATCTTTCCACAATAGGTTAACTAGGAATAAGAAATCTAAGGAGCTGTGATATACAAAACCACAGCCCACTACATTAAAGAATAGAGAGCAAAGGGAAATGCACATGAGAACTCTCTGACAGAGAATAGTTAGGAGACTCTGAAGCTCATATACATCAGGAAGCCTGGGAATTTTTCACAATGTGTAAGAAGATAAAAGGCACTGCTAGTTATTGTAAAAGATATAAGATGTTTATTCCAAGTTGTCGAGCTCAGAGGGTAAGAGATGGAAAGGCAGATCTTAAAGGAGAAACACCAAAGGGAACAAGAAATCTTGTATTTACTCCAGAAAAGACAGAGAAACAATGAAATATATGAGAGGTTAACAGACTGTGCAAAGGTTTTAGTAATGTTTGCTTTATTATTTGCTTTCTAGAAACATGTTTCTGCACTTCCAAATATCACCTCTTCTGTATAGCACTCTACTCAGCTGGGCATCTCAACAAATACAACACAGTGAAATTGCACACTGCAGCCACTGTCAATTTAAAAGTCCATGTGCACTTAATAAAAAAGCAGGAAACCTTCAAAAATTCTTAAGCTGGCCATCCTCTTTTTACACTGAACGTGTTCTTTTCTGATCTTATTTTGGTTTATGTTTTCCAATTATATTGCAACAAGTATGGAACTGTAGCAATTCACCAGTCTTACAGCACTGACATTCATTATAAAGTATTAGGAGGTTCAGAGACGTTTCTCTAGTCATCCTAATGCTTTATAAGGCATTAAAAACATCACTTCTAGTTTTACGAAAAAAACTGGAAGTTGCTTTTTATCATTGTAAGGCTCAGTCTGAGCTGAGCAGGTTGTGGACGGACTTGTGCAGTGTCTGCTGGGCTCAGAGGACTCTCCAGTGGTGAGGCCTCCCCTCACCTTCCAAGGTTGGGGGTGTTCCTTGGTATCCGCAGTGTCAGTTAACCGGGGGGGGGGGGATTCCAGAACAGAACCCTATGGATACTGGGGCATGCCTGTATTGTCTCTTCTCTGTACCCCTTTCTTGCAATAGATCAGTGGTTCCCAAACTGTGGTTTGGGACCCACTGGTGGTGTGTCACAATCTCATTTTTGGTAGGTCAAGAAAGACTTCGGTAGGTCACCAAAGATTTTGGTATATCACCAATGGATTGATCAAATAGCTAATTTTCTCTAGCTCTGAAGCTATTCAAAAATCAGATATTGTAACTGCTAATTACCCTGCAAAGAGCAGAGGACCTGCAGTTTCCACGATAGCTGCTAACTGCCCTGCAAGGAGCTGAGCTCCTGCACTTTGAGAGATAAATGTATGAGGGTCTTTTTCTGGTTATTATTACTTATAAATAAATATTATTTCTTTCTAGATCTCCTTTTTTACAAATCTGGTAAACCTAGATGGGTCCCAACAGAGTGTCATTTTAAAAAGTGGGTCCTGGTGCTAAAATGTTTGGGAACTACTGCAGTAGATCATAACATCTCATCCTTAGGCCCTCTGTGTTGGTAGTTTAATTTCTTATCAATTAGAATGTTTATGAGTAATCCATAACACCATAACCACTGAGCCAGTAGCTGGGTCTCATTACACTG
Source organism: Tiliqua scincoides (assembly GCF_035046505.1). Taxonomy (NCBI): domain Eukaryota; kingdom Metazoa; phylum Chordata; class Lepidosauria; order Squamata; family Scincidae; genus Tiliqua; species Tiliqua scincoides. The sequence goes on along the minus strand of NC_089821.1, from coordinate 177,371,174 downwards.
ACCTTTAGACCTATATGACACCATACCCAGTCAATGGCAAGGGATATCTAAAAGACTTAAGCCCTCTCTCTCTCTCTCTCTCTCTCTCTCTCTCTCTCCCTCCATCCCCCCCATGGGGGATGTTTCCTGTAAAATTCCTAGAAAAATTGTTCAGGACAAATTCCTAGACAGATTTTTTTTTAAAACAAATCTACCTACTCTGTCTTAATATACTCTATAGCTGAATGCAGAGCTCCAATAGCTCATTCAAAGTTGGCTTTCACATTTCCATTACTATAGAGGCAATATTTACTATTATTTTGTAATTACATGCAGGGTTTATTTCATCTCTTTGTGTCCAGGAATGTTTGTCTACCTTTTCTTACTTCAAAGAAATTACATATACAAATAGTATGTTAATAGGTGGTACCCAAAGAGTAAATGACCAAAGAAATCTAGATCAGTCAGCATCTAGAAAGTCCCATGCCAGTTTGAGAGAATGGGAGAGCCTGCCAGCTCTCCTCTGTATGAAAAGGAAGCATGGATGGTCATTTTGAGGGTGCAGGCAGAAAAGATGCCCTGCAGATTAGTGAAGCACAACAAAACCCCACAAAACCTTGTTGACCAGTAACCATAGTGGAACCAAAACAAATGAACATGCATACCATGGGCAATGATAACTTTGCAATCTTAAATCCTTAAAAAGATTATCACCTGTACCTAGGTGTAGAGTTTCTAAGCCTATGAGAAACAAATCTGAACATGGTCTAATGAGCAGAGTATTGGACTTGGATCGTGAGTTCAAGTTTCTGGTTGACAAAGAGTAACTTTGATCAATTACTATTCTGTCAGGCTAACCTGCCTCAAAGGACTGATGTGAGGAGAAATGGAAAAACCCCAACATATGAGTTCCTTGAGTTCCTGAGATGCAGTGTCATCTTTTATTCCATACAGTGCCATTGGTATATATAGGTAAAGACAACAAGGATCCCACCCTCAAAAAGCTTCCAATATAAAACAGACAAGAGAGGGACGGGCAAATGCAGAGAAAGACAAATATTTTTACACAATTAAGCAAATATCACAGTATGATTACTACAATCACTAGGTTAGACAATAATAATTTGCAGAAATAAAAGCAAATTGAAATGTGTACATGTAGTTTTAATTAAAATGTCAAGATATTCTTCAATTTAGTGCTGTTATATCAAAATGGCAAAGCCATTTTACCAGTCATACTAGGCAGAAGGGAAACTGCTTTCCAAAATACAAATGAATGAAATGAAAATGCACCACATTCACCACATTCACCACATGCACCACATTCACCAGCACCACATCAGAGTGTGTAGTATTGCTGGGTGCTTGCCACTGTGCTAGTGGGTTTTCTGAATGCCAAATAAAGCTCAACATTTTACACTCTCTTTCCTATTAAGCAGCAATATACAGTGGATAAGATCCTGGGATGCAAGTCAATTTCCCCAAACATCCCAACTCTAGTTTTCCCATCTCCAATATGGTATACCCAGGGGAAAGAAGAAAACAGAAAGATCTTAGTCAGGAAAATATCTTCCTAGACATAACGGGTTAAAATGGGTTAGACATAACAAAGCATATTTTTAAAAAAACATTATTTACTCCATCAATGTATTCAAGTCTGTTATGAAAGCAGAGGTGGATTTAAATCTCCCAGAATGTTCTGTTGCTGAGATCTATTACACTTGAAGAGAAAGTTTTCCAGGACACCCCACTGTGAAGTCACTGATACTGTTACCAATATGGTGCTGTAAAATTCATACATTTTATTGTTTGCAGGGTCAGCTTTTAGGCAATTGGGGAGATTTTGCCCAACTAGGCCCCGCACACAGATCCCTTTCACCCATCACTGCTTCCACTTGGCCTGAATTCGGTCACTTCAAAAGCAGCTCCCACCCACCACTGCTTCCACTTGACCCAAAATTGGGGTCAATTTTGCACTTTGCACTTTGCTCTTTCCCCACCCCCGCAGCTCACAGCACCATCCTCTCCCGTCTTCCTCTGGAGCAGGTTGCTGAGGATGGGGCAGCAATGGGTGAGAATTGGGGAGCTCTGCAGACAGGGTGCGTGCTCCCTCCCTCCAGCTGACATCCCAGGCGCCTATTCTGCACAACAACTAAAGGTACAGGAGTCCTATCCACTTACACAGAAGTAACACTTTTTTTCTTGGTCTGGCTCCATTCAAGCTAAGAACTAAAAAAAATTAGTAGAGGAGGCCCTGCAAAATTAGAGGGGGGCCCTGCAAAAGTGCTTCCAATTATGCAAGAAGAACTGGTTTGACATGAGGGAGGCCTGGGCTGGTATTCTTCTGGAATTAACATGGACTATACTTTCTGTTCAACCAGATAATATTCCTGCACAGTGTATACATTTTTAAATAAAAAGGTTTTCATTCAGATGCCTAAATCCACAATATCCTCCAAAGGAAGTTGACCTACAAAAGCAGAACATCCCACAAATTGGGACCGTTCCACAAGTGGCCTGAAAACTAGTGACCCACCCACTAGTAAGATGCTCCTAAGCCCAGCCAGGTCCTGTTTCTGCAGCTGCAGGCAGGAAGAAAAAAACAGGAGGTTAGCCAAGCTCTTCAGAGCTACCATACATGGCTGGTGATCTGCATTAAGTTTGTAAGTTACACAGATCTGGTATTCAAGTTCGTCCCTTCTTTCATTCTTCAGTGAAGTATAAATAGCACGAAGAAAATATCCTGTTAGTACAAATATTTAAAATTATTTTGTAAGACAACAAGAAGAGAACATTTCCAAGGTCTCTTCCTCAACACAGAAAAAGTACTTTACTAAACTTCATGACTATCAAGGTTTTCCCTACAAACTTTCTTAGTTGATACTTGTTTGAGTATCTGCAGAACCTGGAAAGAACTAGATAAATGTAACACACAGATCTCCACACAGATTTTGCATAAAACAAATGTGTCCAAGTAAGACTTGTATAAAATGTTCTGGAAAGTATCTTTTATCTAGGACACAGTAGTGCTAAAAATACATCATGTTAATCCTGGATGAGGATTAAAGTTATTTGTAGCAAAAAAGAGAAAGAACAGATTACATCCATTTCTAATAATCATTTTGTTTGCTGGAAATTATTCTGCTATTTGTTAGTTTTCCCTTAATGTCTAAAAAGAAATTAATCAGTTTAAACTTTTTAGCTAGCACTGAAAACTGAAACTCCATACATTCAGCCAGCTAGATTGTATGCTGCTGTATCACCAAAAAAAAAACCCCAACAACAACAAAAATGCACTTTCACGCAAATTAGGCCCCCAACAGATGTGCCGTTATTCCCTGGAAAATGCATTTGGGAGTCATATCTGAGCTTCAGCCCATGTAGGATTTACAACCACACGTTCAGTCCAATTCCTTTCTTCATGGCAAAAGCTGTGCTAGTTCCAAGCACTGTCAATCATTTTGGCAGACTTCCTGTGTCTTCATGTACCACAGCAGCACTTGCCAGCTAAAAGGGGTGGGAGTCCTTCTGAGGGCAATAAAGTTCCTGCTCTTGCTAATGATGTAACATGTTACAGGGCAACAGAGATTTCATGTGTTTTTTGTCTACTGTGTTTACTACATTACTATATGTGCATGCATGGAGGACTGACTAGGAGCAAGCCCTCTATAGCCAAAAATAAGGGCTCCCCCAGGGGTCAGTGAAGAAAAAAGCTATCACTTGTCTCTGTCTGGGCTGCCATCCTATGTAGACTTTCCTGGAAGTTAGCCCCAAATGGCAGCACTGGCAGAGAGAGACAGACTATCTGGGCTGGCCTTGTAGCTTGCTTCTCTCCCTGTCCATCCTGAGGAAGCCTGGAAGCAAGAAGCAACAGGGCAGCCCTGTTCATGACTATCCAGCCTCTGTCACCACTGCTTTCTTTCTGGCGCCTTCATTTTGCAGTATTATTCTTAAAGCTCTAAAGCACACTCCTCCAAACTCCAGTGGCTGCATCTGGGGTTTGGGGAAAGCTCTCTGCTCTATGAGTGGAGTTTATCATCCTACCTCCACACAGCTCGTCTTTTGAGTAGATCTGGGCACTGGGATGCTCTGGGCAGTTGCATCTGCCTAGATGTCCCATTGCACAGTCTTCTGGGATGCTGGGCAACAGATGTGACTGCCCAGAGTGCCCTGGTGCCCAGATTGAACTGTGCAGAGGCAGAAGGGTAAGCTGCAGTCCAAACAGGGACCTCATTTTCAGGACCCAGAGGTCACAATCTTGGCAACTACTGCTTGAAAGATTCAGAAGTATTCAGGATACTGATCAAACCCCAAAATGGGAATAGTATGCAAAATACTTAAAAACAAACAAACAAACCAAAAACACTGCCATCATCAGCAGAGTACACTTTCCCACAGCAAAGAACTAGTCAATAACCAAGGTTTATTGCTGATCCTTAGAACTAAAACAATGTAAATATGGATAACACTGATGCGGTAATTACTTGGCATTTGGATTTGTGCTTTTTCTCTTTCAGACACTTACATCTGAAGTCTCATCAGAAACCGAGCCTCTGTGTTAGATTCTCAGGAGACTATGTAATGAGATACTTAGCCTGCAGAGAATTAAATGTGAACTATGTGTACCTCAAGACATCAAAACAAAATGGCAGGTTTTCAGAGACTCTGTTCTGAAGAGCATCCGATAACACATTTTGCTCAACATGTACAGTTTGACAAGAGGAAGTCTAAGTGATGACCTCTGTGTAGGAGGTGATGATAGAAACACAGCATAGGGTCGCTAGGTGTGAAGTAAGAAAACCAGTGGGAAAATGAAAGAGCCAGGCAGCCGTTGATCGGAAGGTGAAACAGGTCCAAACTGAAATTTACTTACAGTATCTGTCCAACTCTAATCAGCAGTTGCTGATTCTGTAGACATGTAAGCTAGGAACCAAAGACTGTCCTACATGAGCATAAGTGTGCTGGGTTTTCCTGCAGCACAAGGTGCTGCAATGGTGGCAGCTTCCAATATTTCCCCAAATTTTGATAATGACTTATCAGTTCCAGGAGCACTTTTCAGAAGGAAGTCCCCACTGTCAATGCAGAACTCCCTTCTGGATCTCACATCAACATTTTTTACCAGTGATTTTATCACCGTTTGTTTGTCTGTTTTTAAAGCTGGTAACCCAATTCTAAACAGGTTTACTCGGTAAATAATTATCACTGAGCTCAATGGGAATTGCTTTTTGAGAGGAATGCAGCACAAGTCAGATATTAGTACATATGCCACATGTCCTGATTTTAAATACCTAATGAAGCCACACATATGTTACATGTAACTGTGAAAAGACAGTATTATACAGGAATGGCCCAAATGATGCACAGGTACCCAGTTGCTAAGTCTGGCCTTCACATACAGCTAAGCCTAGGGTTCCCAACCCGTGGTCCGTGGACCACTGGTGGTCCGCAGCACCCCCCCCCCGGTGGTCCATGACGTCTCTGGTGAAAAAAGAAAAAAATACCCTTCCAGGAAGAAAAAAAAGCCTCTGCAGCGCCAGCAGCCACTCAGAGCGGATCAGAGCATAGCCTCTCCATCTCCTGCCTCCTGCCTCCCGCCTCCACCTCCCTTCCCCCCCTGTCTGTGAGTGCCTAGACAAGCAAAAAAGTGAAGCGCAGGCGCCTTGTAAGGTGCACGTGTTTGTGCAGCCTAGTGGCTCAGCTGCATGCAGAAAAGAGGTGCACTGCCGCCTACTAACTCCGTTCCTTGACCCTGTGCCTTCAGATGAGCCTGGCAGCCTGGTTTCTCAGGAGTCAGATCAGGACTCCAACCAGCCTGGGAAGTCCCTTTTGCGGGTGGGTGGGCAGGTGGCAGCGGGGGGTGGGGGGATGAGGAAGAGGAGGGGAGCCTGAGGAGGGGGAGGAATGGGAGTAATGAGGAGAAAGAGCAGGCTCCCAAAGGCATGGTTGGCTGGCTGGCTGGCTGGCTGGCTGGAGGGGTTTCCCTGGGGGGTTTCTCTGGATGTGATTTCCCTGGGAGTGCAGACTCCAGCTGGCCAGGGAACACAGAGGAAGGGAGCTGGAGGCAGTGTGGCAGCAGGAGAGGGGAGAAACAGTATGCTCAACCCCCTGCCCTGGAACCCCCTCCCCAGTTGGCAGGATTTGGCCCCCTGGATGTGCTCTTCTAATGCTCAGGGGTGGAGCAAGGGATCCAGACAACCAGGTTTTTGCACCTCTTTTGGAGAGGGAAACAGGCAGCACCTCTGCTGTCTTACTGCAAGCTGCCCACCTGGGGAGAAGCAATTCCAGAAGTTGCAGAACAGGCACCGCCGTAGCCAAGTACAGCAGGTGTAACCCGACTTTTCCTCCTCCAAGAGCAGCAGCAGCTTTGTCCATGGGGAGCCCTCCCCCACCCCACACTTGGCCAGTTCCCCTATCTCCTCAGATTGCAATCCTCTGCATGCTTACCTTGGAGTAAGCCCCATTGACTATAATGGGACTTACTTCTGAGTAGACATGCCTAGAATTGGGCTGTTATAGATGTTGTGGCTGTGATGGACTTCTCCAGAAATTTCTCCAATCCCCTTTTAAAGGCATCTAGTCTAGACACCATCATCACATCTTGGGGCAAGGAGTTCCACAGACTAATGGCAGAGTAGGAAGCTGTTGTTTTGTGGCTGCAGCCTACCTATAGGCTTGCTCACACTCTCTTAGCTCGAACCAAAGTAGTCCACAGCCAGAGATTGACAGTAATTAGAACAGGAAGTGAAGAGAGGTTTTTCCCCCTAAAGACCTTGCAGTGCACACCAAAAGGACTTTTCTTCCTGAGACATGCAGCAGCCATTCTGAGATGTGGCTCTGAGCTGGTGCTTCTCCTTCAGGACTGACCTGCCTAAATTGTGTTGAACATTCTCCTAAGGACTCTGGACTCACAAGTGGGGGGAGCAGGGCCAGGGCTGTGTAACAAGAGGAACTGTGGAGGGATGTGTGTGCTTCTCGTTGGCTCATTTAACTACCTTGCATGTCTATAATCCCCTTGTGCTTACCCTCTCCCTTTCTGAGGTGTTTTTCCACACTTAAAAAAGACAAGGGCTGTGCATAATGTCTGGTATGGGGGAAAAGAGACTGGATTGAATTGGGTAGGTGTGAAAACCTGAGTTGGGGGAATTATTTTGCGTTCCATGTAAACCCAAGACTTTCACAGCTAGTGAAGCAAATGCAAGCACAACCATCACATTAATTATTAAATAATCTTCTCATGTATTACAAATTTAATTATATTTTTTGTGTGTGAGGGTGGGGGGGATTGCATGTGGTCCCCGCCGTCTCCAAGTTTTGACTTAGTAGTCCCTGAGCTCCTAAAGGTTGGGAACCACTGAGCTAAGCAATGCGGGGTAAAGACCATTAGTAACTGATCTAGCATTGAAAAAAATTCATAAAACCAAAATGCCCTTTTGCTGAAAGACAGACCCCTCTCAGAAGCTTAAGATGACATACAGGTCATCCCTCGTTATCCGCTGGGGTTCCATTTCAGAACCCCTAGTGGATTTAAAAAATCAGTGGATAAAAAAACAGTGGAAAAATAGATTTAAAAACCCACTTCCAGGTTTCTTGCCCCTTTATTGCTCCTAATGAAATAAGGTCGTATCTTGACATCCGCAGGGGTTTGATTCTGGGACTCCCTACTGATACCATAAAATGTGTTAAATAAAAGCAGTTAAAAAAAATTAAAAAGTGTGTCCCTTTGCAATAGTTTAAAAATAGTTTTTCTTACTGTTTTTTCTTACTGTTGCAGAGAGGCAGTCAGCAAGTAGAAATGCAGAGGACCCCTTGCCTTTGCCTGACTCAGCTGAAGCATGGAATGATCACTTACCTGACTGTCTCTCTACAACAGTAAAAAGCAGTTTTTAAAACTGTGGTTTTAAAGGGTTGCATTTTTTTCCCTTCTCCAGGGATCAGCACATTCCTTCTCATTTGCTGTGGCCATTCATGTTGAGTCAAATCCAAGTATAAAAAATCCATGTATAACAAGGTTGGACCTGTGTTCTAATTTAATACCTCCTCTTAACATTGAAGACTTAAAAAAATATGTCTGAAACATATTACAAGGTCAATCCTTTCTGTTTATTCAACAGAAAGTAAAAGGTTTTGCATGCCTAGACACATTCATGCAAACAGGGTGGCTCTTTCCCCCAACCCAGTGCTATTCAAACTGTTGTTAGGAATCTTGAAGTTCCCTGGAATCTGATCAAGGGTCCCTAGGTGAAAAGATAAAAAAAGACAGTTTTCTATGTCTACCAATATATAGCCACATGGAAATTAGGGCATATTTTAGGTTGACATTCTTCAATCTCAGTCCTATCCTTTCCCTCCCTCGCTGGTGCAACTGTGCCAAAAATGGGCATACTGTATCCACTGAGGGGGTAGTGGATCAGACGCAAAAGGGGATTAAAATCTCCTTACTGCTCTGTATGTCTCTCACCCTGCAATGGCTCTCCTCAGACCTGCACTAGCAATTTTGCTTGTGCAAGTCCAAGGAGAGAGATGAGATGGGGAGGCTGCAGGAAAGTGGGACAGGATCTGACATATGCCTTCACTGACATATCTACCCCTTCACAGCTCCATCCCATGATGTCCCCTCCCCACCCAGTTTTGATCCCTCTGTGCCCTGTTCTGCCCCCCCCCCACCTCCTACCTCTCCCACTGGTGATGCTCTGGTACCTGCTCTGCCTGGTGGCAGGAGAGCTGAGGACATGAGTGGGAAGGCGCTACAGAGTGCACTGCCAGAAAGCAATGTATGGCACTTTTGCAGCAGTTAGCATTTGTGGAACACTCATTGCACCAGTGCTAAAGCCCATTTGGGCTGTCCATTTTATTGGGCCAGGTTTGGCTAGTGATTTGCACAAACTGAGAGGATATCCTAGAAGAATACACATCAGAATGAATCAGTTTTAGGGGAGGTGTACAGAGAGTCCACGACAGACAAATCAGTGTGGAAAGGGCTCCTTGGAAGCCTAAAGTTTGAAATCCACTGGCCCAGCCACAGGGGGAAAGGGAAAAAAGCAAAAAAGAGTTCTCGTGGCTGGGAACCGAAGGAAGACACCACTGATTGTACCTTTATAAATACCGTATTTTTCGCTCTATAAGACGCACCTGACCATAAGACGCACCTAGTTTTTAGAGGAGAAAAACAAGGAAAAAATATTCTGAACCAAATAGTGTAATAAAATATTTAATAAACTATAACAGAATAACATTTGAACCATGTAAAGTGAACAGCAGTCAACAGTGGCATTAAGAACCATTATCACTGTCATTAACAAATGGAGAGACTTAAAGGTTTGAGTACTCTAGTTTTCTGGAAATCCCAAGAACTCATCATCACTAGAGTCAGAATTTATGAAGCTCACAAAAGCAGGTGCACACAAATAGGGGATCACATTATCTTTCTGCTACAATGATGTTCTGCCAAATCCCAATCCACTGGGCCTCATGCCCGCTTAAGGCTGATCAGTCCCCCTTGTGCAACTCACCAGTGCAGCAAGCAAAAATGAGTCCAGTTCCAGTTCACAGATGCCAAGTAAATCAGTCCCATCATTCAGAGTTACCAAATCAGAGTCCAGAGCCAATAAGCCAAATTACAGTCCAAGGTCAGGTTCCAGGTAGGTCAGTTAAATCCATCAGGGTATACAAGTCCAGCCACAGTCAGATTCCAAATTCAATAAACCCAGTCAGTCAGTCAGTCAGTCAGTCAGTCAGTCAGTCTCCCTCCCTCCCTCCCTCCCTCCGTCCCCCCCCCCCTTCAAAACCCACAAACCCTTTCTGCCTCTGGTACTCCTTATATCCCTGAGGGCCCTATTGCCTTCCAGTGGCTGCAGCTGTGCCCAGGATGCCCAGGCCTTACCCTTAAAGGGGCCACTGCTGACACCACATCTACCTCCTCACCAGATCTTCCTGGATTCCAATACAAGGGGGGGGGAGCAGATCTCTATACAGACCAGTGCAAAAACAGGGGAAAGGTGTGGGGGAGGTAAGATCTTTGTATAGGCATCACAGCAAGACCAATGCAAAACCCCTTACACACAGAACCAACAGATGGAAGTGGGGGGGGGGTGCAGATCTCCATATATAGCAGTGCAAAAGCAGGGGAAAAGTGTGGGGGAGGTAAGATCTCTGTATAAGCATCACAGCAAGACCATTGCAAAACCCCTTGCACACAGAACCAACAGATGGAAGTGGGGGGGGGGCGCAGATCTCCATACATAGCAGTGCAAAAGCAGGGGAAAAGTGTGGGGCAGGTAAGATCTCTGTATAGGCATCACAGCAAGACCATTGCAAAACCCCTTGCACAGAGAACCAACAAATGGAAGTGGGGGGGGGGCGCAGATCTCCATACATAGCAGTGCAAAAGCAGGGGAAAAGTGTGGGGGAGGTAAGATCTCTGTATAGGCATCACAGCAAGGCCATTGCAAAACCCCTTGCACACAGAACCAACAGATGGAAGTGGGGGGGGGCGCAGATCTCCATACATACCAGTGCAAAAGCAGGGGAAAAGTGTGGGGCAGGTAAGATCTCTGTATAGGCGTCACAGCAAGACCATTGCAAAACCCCTTGCACAGAGAACCAACAAATGGAAGTGGGGGGGGGGGCGCAGATCTCCATACATAGCAGTGCAAAAGCAGGGGAAAAGTGTGGGGCAGGTAAGATCTCTGTATAGGCATCACAGCAAGACCATTGCAAAACCCCTTGCACAGAGAACCAACAAATGGAAGTGGGGGGGGGCGCAGATCTCCATACATAGCAGTGCAAAAGCAGGGGAAAAGTGTGGGGCAGGTAAGATCTCTGTATAGGCATCACAGCAAGGCCATTGCAAAACCCCTTGCACACAGAACCAACAGATGGAAGTGGGGGGGGCGCAGATCTCCATACATACCAGTGCAAAAGCAGGGGAAAAGTGTGGGGCAGGTAAGATCTCTGTATAGGCGTCACAGCAAGGCCATTGCAAAACCCCTTGCACACAGAACCAACAGATGGAAGTGGGGGGGGGCGCAGATCTCCATACATACCAGTGCAAAAGCAGGGGAAAAGTGTGGGGCAGGTAAGATCTCTGTATAGGCGTCACAGCAAGGCCATTGCAAAACCCCTTGCACACAGAACCAACAGATGGAAGTGGGGGGGGGGGGCGCAGATCTCCATACATACCAGTGCAAAAGCAGGGGAAAGGTAAGTAAGCCCCAGTAGAGCCAATGGGGCTCACTCCCAGGGATGAGTGGACAGGAGAAAAGCCTGCCAGCGCCTCCTCTCCCAGGGAGGAGCCCGTCTCAGTCCCTGGGCTCCCTGGACTCACTCCCTAGGCTCGCTCCCTGGGCTCACAAGCCTGCCAGGGGCTCACTCCTAGGGATGCGTGGACAGGAGAGAAGCCCGCGATTGACTCATTTCGCCTGCTCTAGGGGCTTGCTCAGCAAGACTGCCACCCCACCCCCGCTTTCCTGGGAGTGAGCCCCAGTGACTCTGAGACTTACTTCTGAGTAGACACGTGGGCTTTCTCAGCGAGCCTGCCACCCCACCCACGCTTTCCTGGGAAGCGGAGCCGAGCAGAGCGGGCAGGGGGCGGGGCCAGGGGCGGAGTTTTTTTTTTTTTTTTTGCAGTATTCGCTCCATAAGACGCACACACTTTTCCCCCCACTTTTTTTGGGGGAAAAAGTGCGTCTTATAGAGCGAAAAATACGGTATTATGTTGAGCATGAGGAAGAGAAGGAACAAGGGAATTGTACATGCTGTCCTCGCTCCAGAACTCCATTTTTGTTTAACTTCAGCACTGTGCTCACACATAAGCCCAGAACTTTCTCTGGGCAAGCAGGAACCCTGGAAAAGCCAGGCTCCTGATTGCACAGAAATAACTCCATGCACATACAACTGTATGCAGTTAGACCCTATATTGATGGTAAGGTGAATATGGGAAGGTTGGAAACAGAGACTGTGTACTCTCTGCCACTGTAACATCTGAATGGGGCTCCTGAATGAATGCCAAAAGTAGCGTAAAGCAGAGGTAAAACGAGTAAACAAAAAACGACAGGAGCTCTATCCCACAATTGCCATATAGTCAATAACGAATTAGTACATGTAATTCAATTTTCTTTATTATATGAGAAATTGGAAAGTGGTATTTTCTTGCTTGAAAGTTTCAGTAAATCTCTCTAATGTTCTCCTAGAGCACCACAGCAAAGTTTTACATTTTAGAACTACCTTAAGACTCAGATTAGAAATAAAAGTGTAAATTTCTTGACCTAAAAATAAAACAGTGCTGACACTATGCAGTAGTCCACTGGAATTTAGTCACAGTGTGCATTTTTTACAGGATAAAAGATCTGTATCTTCCTTTACATTTTTAAGATACCTATCAAAATGCTGATAGGCATATTAGGGTAATAGGGAAAATTGTGACAGATTTGCATACTGCATGGGATGAGATGCTTCAGAAGTGCACATACAATCTTTCTTAATGGGGGATTTCCTATAAAACCCACCACAAAACTATACAACTCAGGGAATAACTATGCTAATATGGTGTGCTTGGCTTGACAATACAAAATGTAGTCCATATAAAGGGAAAGTTAAGAAGCAGAATTGGATTTTTTTTTTAAATTTTGCACTGATATAATGTATTACTCCTCCTAATCAAGACAATTTGCTACATGTACTGAAATTGAAAGAGTATTATAAATACATTGTTTTCTCCAAAGGTATATACTATATGGTAATAGTAGCTACACTGCCAATACAACTAACATTTTCTAACAGAATAACTGTTTAGCAATTGCATTTAAATTTTGTGAATTGATCATTACACCCTTCGTTCCCTTTCTGGATTTTAGCAGCTGTGTGCAACCCAGCAGTATGACTAGTTTTCCTCACTGAATAGCTAACAAAATTAGTACGAGTACAATGGTTCACATTAATAGGTTTCACATATATTTAGTAACATTATTATAATATATGAAGAAACATGGATTCTAACCACTTTGTCCTCCTTTGGGAAAGCATCCAGGGAAGCAGAAAAAAGAGAAAAACATAAAGGAAAGGAAAAAAAGGAGGAAAAGATTAATAGTCAGAACTAAATAAGGCAATTCTAAACATAAGATTTACCAAAAGGAAACCATAACATTTTAAAAGAAAATATTTGCCACACAACATGCATAGAAATCAGTCTATCATCCCCGCTTCCCAGGTGCCTGAAGGACAGTAGAATAACATGGTCACCATGGAATGGATACATCAGAATTCAGTACTCCATTTTAGGTACCATAGCTGAGACCAAAATATAAGAACATAACATGAGACACTGGGGCATGATACTGGGACTTATCTTGGCAGCCCTTCCCACCATATTCCCCTGTACACCCTGAAAACTTAAGGTTGTTCCTGACAGCCATGACATTCATTCAGCCTCTTAAAGAGCTGGTTTTGATATTTGGCCTTAGGATTAAATGACTCTTACCATGTCCTTGTCATGCACCACAAACATGCAGTAGAGGAGATAGAGCAACACTGTTCCCACCACAAGTTTGCATAAACCCTTTGGGAAGTTTACAAAAAACCACAACATAATATATTATTTGTATCCACTCACTGTATTTCTCTAAAGCAGTACTGGACAGCTTCTTCAGCCTATGGGACTGGACTTTCCAAGTCAAACTTCTCAAGAGTAGACCTTTCCCCTGCCCATAGCTATGACATCTCTGTAATTTCAAGCTACTTGGCCTAGGAGAGTGAGGGTGCAATCCTATCCTGCACTGGAACAGGAAAGCCAAGAGGCTTGTGCAGTATCCAGCACAGGATAGGGGCCCAAGGAGGCTCAGCCAGAGGCAAGGGGAAACTTTTCCCCTTAGCCCTAAGCAAGGTGCCTTTGGCCCAATGGGTTTCCTCAGACTTGCGCCACCACCTCCTCAGGTGGCACAAGTTCAAGGAGAGAGGAACAGCTTGAAGCTGCTCTGTTCTCTCCAGGAATGGGGGTTGGGATCTGGCATAACTGGATTTTTGGGATTTCCCCCCCCCCCAAAATTTATTTTTTTATTTAATAAATAAAAATTTTATTTATTATATTCTTACTTTCAAAAATTCATTCTCCCAAAATTAATTTTCCTTCTCAAAATCCATTCCCTTCCTTCCTGTGTAAATCATTTTTGCCTTCTGCTACCCCCCAATCCTTTTCCAAAATTTGTTCCCTCCTCTTCTATCTCAAATGTATCTATTATTTATTATTCAGATTTATTAATTTTCTGGCCCTCAGCACTGTGACAAATATAAGATGCGACCCTCGTGCTGAAAAGTCTGGAGACCCCTGTTCTAAACCATTACCACAGGTGAACTTGAAAAAGGACATTATAGAATTATACTTTCCCATTCCATCTGCCAATGTATTTTCCAGCAGGAGAACTTTGGAAAAAGATTATTTCCAACATGCCAATTCTGAGCTTGCTTACTTGGAAGCAAGTCCTATTGACTTCTATAAGACACACTTCCAGTTGAGTAGAATGTATTTCCAAGAAAATGAGCTTGACATTGTCATGGTAATGGCTTAGAATTTGTAAGAATGACTGCAAATGCTCCAACCTATCACATGTGCACAACCAAGACAGTCTGTCTATGGCTTTCACTTAAGCCACAAAGTTAAGCAAACAGACTTGATTTTAAACTGTAGATAAACCAGACAGTTTATCAAAACACACTAAAATAATTAAATTGCAAGTTACCCATACATTCCTTAACTCAGTTACATACCATTTAACAGGTGAATGCCTTAATCTTATGGAAACCAGGTCAGATGAGTGGGCTATATTAATTTAAAAGTTAAAAAGCTCAGTTACAGAATATTGCTGGAGCCCTGCCCTCACCATTGTACAGGCAGCAGGCATGTTGCAATGAGTCAGCAGACTGCAATACTACAACCACATATGCCCAATCTTATGGGCGCACTGCACACTAGAAAACACCATTGTGTTTTATGACTGTTGCAAATGGCGACACACCATTTTGGGCCATCACCACTACAAATGGCAAGCCTATGCACACCAGCAGCCTTCCCACAAACCCTGGTGTTGGCACGTCAGCACAGGGGGCAGGTGAGAGATGGGGGTGGATGGAACAAGGCAGTGAGACAATGGAATGGGCTGGAGACCAGGGTCAGGAGGAGAGCAGACTGAGGCTGGGACAGGGAGGTATTGGAAGGGATATCCTATCCCCTTTTTGGCCTTGATCAATCTTCTCAGGTTCACTTGACCAGCTAAATCACTGCCACAGTTCTGAGTAGACCTATTCAGGCAGTAGAGGCTTACCCCCAGGCAAGGGAACAAATGTTTCCTTACCCTGAGGAGATTTCCTGGATTGTTCCCCCCCCCCCAGCAAGATGCAGTGCACATGGGGGGAGGGTATCAAACCCTCACAAGAGGGGGTGTTAAAGAAGTGGGCTGATAGTTTCTACTTTATTGAAAAGCTGAGAATCCAGTTAGGTGTGATTTCTTTTTTTGGCATTCCTACAAAATGATGGCATGCACCAAGGCAAGGAGAGGCAAGTATTCTGCTGGCAGTTGACTTAATTACACCAGCAAAGGCTTTACTGCAATGGTCCATGTTGGTCTGCCATTGGTATTAGATGGTCCTGGTTACTCATGTTGTCCATCGTACCGCCTGCCTCAGCAAGGAGAGGTCAGTTCAGGGAACTATGTGTAGAAGTAATATAACTCTCCAGTCCCCAGATGTCATCGGAGGTGACACAGCTCCCCAACCACACCTTGTAATGTGTAAGGTTCAGTATAAGCAACTGTCAGCAGTGCCAAACCACTACATAAAGATGTGATTAATTAGCAATTGCATTACACTATAAACACTCTTCAAGCTGCTATAAATAAGAACAGCACTGTCTGTAATATTAATCCAGAATTTCAAGAGAAGTGCCTTGAAGTCCAACGTTCTGGAAGCAATAGTTTCATCAAGAATAAAATCTTTAGTTTCTATTTTGCTAATGAGGAGCATAAGAAATGGAGTGAGGAATTCTGAGAACAAAAAACAATGGACAAAATTATGAAACAGAAATAGCAGGGTGCTGTGCAGATAGAGAAGCATATTATTATTATCCAGATTTCATGAAACACAGTTGTAAAGTGGTGTTGAGCAATTGATTCAAGTCTCAGCCTGAGATCCACTGCAGACACTCGCCTATAAGTCGATTCCACAGATAAGTCGAGGGCAGGTTTTGAGCCAACAATCATGGAATTTTCTATGACCCTCAGATAAGTCGGGGGTTAAACTTAGGGGGGTGTCTGACTATAGTTTTGACTGCTTTTACTCGAGGCCAGATCCTGAAAAATAACCCACCGCTAATTGTTACCTAAGAACTGTAGTCACTAATTTATTAAAAACATAGTAAAAGATCATAAGATACATTTTTATTCTTTTTAAATTCTGGTCTTCATCACCTTTTTGTAAGCATTATCAGAGTAAGTGCACTGTAAACAACAGACCAGTAAAACAGTGGTTCCCAACCTGGTATTCATGTACTCCCAGGGACACTCAACAGGACCTTTAGGGGTACTTGAAAAAGAATGGAATAATGGCAGAAAAAGGCAGGTTGTGCTCCAGAATGCATTGCAGGGCCAGCAAGGCAGGAAGGAAGGTAGCTAGTTGGCTGTGAAAGCCCCACCAATAGCTAATTTGTGTTCATCAATTCATGTATGAACCAGTGATTGAAAACCAGCACAGTAAAAAAGCTGAAACATAATATGGAAAGTGATCAATCAGCCAGAATTTCTCAGCACACTTCTGGTGCAAAACAGTGCAAAGGCAGAGTCTTCTGTTCTTCAAGCAGATAAAAAGAGAAAACACTGTGATGAATACATGAAGTCGGGCTTTCATATGGAGGAGATGAGGGCTTGGATTATTAATTACAAACATTTTGCTAATATGAAGGGTACAATTTATGGAAATGGGCTGCCAAGGGATATGCAAGTGAAAAAGGTTGAACCATGAATCAAATCCACCTTTAAGGTGTCTGGTGTGTTAAGCCAGAAGCTCTACGTACAACATACAACACATAACTGGGAGTGTGCAATTCAATTCACAGCAGAGAGATGCAGTTGCATATATTTGCAACCCTTTTTACTCAGAAGTAGACCCACTGCTTTCCATGGGTGTTATTCTTAAGTAAGGGTGCACTGAATTGTAGCCTGCTTCAGATGGAAAGGAGGATTCCCATCCTGGTGTTTCAAAAAACAGACCTGCTTTGCAAGCATTTGCCAAGCAGAACCAGGTTGCAGCAGAAGGAAGGAGAATAAAAGGTTCACAAATTGCTTCTAAGGAGCTGTGCCTGCCTGCTGCTTGGGAAACTTGGCACCTGTCTGCCCTTGAGAAAGGAAACTTTTCAGAGTTGAAAGGCTTTGCCCTCTGATTGACTCGGAGATCAGGCGAAGTGAGAACTGGAGCTTGATTACTTGGCAAAAATTTAATGTACTATAGGCAAGTATCTACGTCAAGTATCATCTAGGTAGCAGGATAGTATGTATGATGCTCCTAAAAGTGCCGTTTTTTGCAGATCTGATGGTGTTATTTCAGGAAGCTGCGGTTGTTTAACGTAATTTGCAAAACGTTCTGAGATTGTTTCGAAAGTTCCGATGACTATGGGAACTTTGGTATGTTTTGTCCACAGCCGGGTGATTTCAATGACCAGGTCTTGGTATTTTGTCATTTTTTCTAGCTCTTTTTCATTGACTCTGGCATCTCCAGGAATTGGGATATCACTTAGCCAGACATTCTGATTTTCTATTATTGTTATATCTGGAGTATTATGTCCAAGGTGTTGGTCTGTTTGAATTTTAAAATCCCACAGGACCTTGACTTGTTCGTTCTCCAACACCTTCTCAACCTGTCATGGTCCCAAACATTTTTTGATGCTGACAGATTGCCTTTTTTACATACTGACCAATGGATTACTTTTGCAACTCTATCGTGTCTGACTTTGAAATCTATCTGCACAATCTTACCGCACTCACATATCAGATGAGACACAGTCTCATCTTTTTCTTGGCAAAGTCTGCACTTAAAAGTTCTCACCTATTTTCAGGATTTTAACTTTCAACAGTGCCTGTTCTTGTGTGGCAAAAATCAGACCTTCGGTTTCTTTCTTGATGGCACCCAGTTTCAGCTATGCCCAAGTCATCACTTTTTCTTCCATGTTTTTCAGGTGTTGTCCATGCAGTGGTTTATTTTTCCAGCTACTCATCCTCTTTTCAAACTGCTGCTTTTTATATTCATTTCTGTAGTTTAAAAATGTTCGCCATTTTTACAGCATTCAATAATTTTTCCATGCTTTTGTTTACATAATCACTCAGACCTGTTTTTTCTTCTTCCACTACCTGTTGTACGTGTAGAAGTCCTTGACCTTCAATTTTATGTGGTAGATATAATCTGTTCACATCACTTTTTGGATGCAATGCACAATGCATATTCATTAATTTTCTTGTTTTACGATCCAACTTTTCTAACTCACTTTGAGTCTAATCAATTAATCCAGCTGGGCATCTAAATATATTATATAATAATAATATTATATTATATATTGGGTATTATTGTTATTATTATTATTATATACTACACAAATACTTCCAGACTCCCTGTGGATTCTGATTTCCACTGATAATTAAATCAGCTGAAAAGCCCTCAAAGGACCTCCTGGATGCAACCAGACGTGACCAGATGTCCTTGAGGCCCTTCAGACATGGGGGTCAGAACTTGCATTGTGTCAGACCAGATGAGAAGGACCCACCATACTGCTTTTCAACAAAAAGTTGTTCAGGTAGCCAAAAAAAAAGAACCAATATTTAGTTTCCTATCCCCAAGGGCTCATAATGTAAAAACCAGCCTTTGGGAAAGACAAAATACTGAGGTGAAGAGGGACAGTTGCTCTCCCCTTGCTAAATATAAGAGGACACCACTTTAAAGAGAAATATTAGAGGACACCATTGTCTCTTTGCCCAGTTACAGCAACAAGGGGTTCTATCACAAACCACTAGCAACATCTTCATAAGCAGGATGCTCTATCAGTCAAATCAAGAATGTCACGTTTACATGCAGTAGAAACACTTACATTGTTCGATCGTAGGGAAACACGACCTCCACATCTGGCACAAAACTTTGTCCGGCAGTAGGAGCATAAATGGCCACAACCATCGGCAAACTTCGTTTTGTGACAGATTCCACATGTTGGCGCATCATCCTTGTGCTCTCCTTGGTAACGGCGGGATTCCTCACCTATTTTTCTTACTTGCTCTTTGTAACTTTCAAACTGTTGGTGCAATCTTCTGTAAGGAAAAGAACATTTCTTATAGCAAAAGCACCAAGACAAACCCATTCACAAAGTGTGTCACTCTTATTCCGACTTTATCTTTACAATTTTCCAGATGCAAACATGGATCCAAATGCCACTCCTGATCTTACAAAAACAATTTTTAAAAAACAAACCATTTTACATGCAAACAAGTACCAATTTGGGCTGCTATTTTCAAAACAAATAAAGACCCATAATGACACCAGTTTGAGAAGATGACCAAAAGTTCTTATCGGAATGGTTGATGCAGAAATCTACCTTCTTACAAGTCTTATAAACCCGAAACCTCTTGCTCACTGTGAAAATAGTATCCAGGGCTGGCACCAGAGGACAGCCAAGTTGGGCACTGCCTGAGTTGACCTTTGCACTGTCAATACCAGTGGCAGTAGAAGCACCCAATGCACCATTAGGAAATGTGATAGGGGGTCCTTTGCTCTGAGATTCCCAGAAAACTTGATACTGACCATATCTGAAAGTAATTAAAAAATATTCCCCATTTTGGGAAAACATATTTCCCATTCATGCAAACCCATGAAAGTAGTCATCCCTCAAACGATTCTTTGGAGATTTCATCATGTCCAACCAAAAGCTCATGCTAGCAAACACTTCCACGATGATCAACATGTAATATTTATACCTTTCCTTTACATCAATTGTCCAGGAGATGGCAGCAGAGATTGTACTTTACATAGCCATTATTTGTTCAACTTTAAGTATTGAATTCTGCAGGCACATATGCCTTTGATTGTGATAACTATATCATTATCTTATGTTGCAAATATGATGGTAAACATCGGTAAGAAAATATGCGGGTAAACATTTGCGCCATCATCCCATATGGCATGAATCAGGAGACTATGGCCAATTCATGTCCCTGCTCAGCTTGGGAAACCTTTCAGAAGTAGGTTCAGCAAAGTGTGCAAAATTTCAGCTTCTGCTTCTGAATTATTTAGGTAACCTACTCACCACAAGCATGCTGGAATTTTGACAAGGAAACCAGCCAGCAACAAACACACCCTACCATTCAGGGCTGCATTCATCTCACTCCTGTACTAATCCTTGTAATTTTTTGCATTTCTATTTTTTTTTATCTGACAAATTGAAAGTAGCCTCATTATATAAATTCAGACCACACCTAGAATCACTATCTCTAGATGGAATTACCATCTCTTGGTGGAAAAGTATTTTCAAAAAATGAAAAGAACAGGGAAAGAGGGGAACTTCCATGATGTTTTGCACTCTTGCTACATTAAATAATCATGGTTATTTATTCATATTTGGACACTCCTCTATGTTGTTTTTTTATATTGCTTCCACAACTACAAACCTATACAGTGGGCCCTTGGTATCCATGGGAGTCCGTTCCAGGACCTCCCTTCCCTGCGGATACCAAATTTCCACAAATAATTAAATGTGCAGGTCACCTTCCAGACACGACTGAAAGGGCCTTCTGGTCACATCTGGGAGCTCTTCCATGGCCCTACAGCCGCAGGCTCAGCATCCACTTATACTTAAATCTGCAAATGCTGAGCCATGGATAAGGAGGCCCCACTGTACATGCTTGTTTGTTGTACAAACTACATGTGTGATTCCTCCCATCTTTCCACATCAATATTTCCAAGTCCTGCTGGTGTGAACACAGCTGTACAGCTAATCCTCACAGGCGCCCCCGATCCTAAACATGTTTGCTTGGAAGCAAGTAACAGCACAATCCTATGCATATCTACTCAGAAGTAAATCCTGCTGTATTCAGTGGGACTTATTCCCAGGAAAGTTGCATAGGATTGCAACCATGGGCCCAAATCCTAACCAACTTTCCAGCACTGGCATAGCTATGCCAATGGGACATGTGCTTCATCCTGCAGTTGGGTGGCACTCATGGAGCCCTCCCCTCAAAGTAAGGGAATGTTTGTTCCCTTAACTCGGAACTGCATGTCCCTTATGTTGGTGCTGGAAAGTGGGTTAGGATTGCGCCCTTAGTCTCACTGATTTCAAACGTAACCAGGACCACTGTTTGGTTTGGGGATGAAATTACAAATCTCTCTAGTTAACACTATTTAAGTTGCTCTTGCTCATCTAACCAAGCTTAAAGGGCTGAATAAACATGAGTATCGAAAAACACTCTGAATTCTTATTATTTAAAGAAATAAATTAAATGAAAGCCTATAGGTGACACCATTAAGTGCAGCCACACTGATGGTTGTTACCCCCCATGGCATAGCAGTGTGTCTTCCAGTGGCACTCACATGGAACTAAGGGTTCCCTTCCCTGTCAGCCCCCATTGTATAAGGAAACCTCTGGAATCCTAGAATCTTAGCATCACTTAAGGTTAACATCTCCCTTTGCATGTTACTTTTTAATATTGAGAAAGTGGATAGAAGGCATTCCACAAACAGAAGGGACACAAAAGGTTACCACAAAGTGAGTTACTGTTGGACTTCCTTTTTGTATTCTTTAACGGCTTCCCAAGTTCCACTCATGCTTTATATCTGCATCTATCTCCAGCACTGCAAGAGCAAACACCTATTGAAAGATAAAGGCACTTCAAACGCCTGGTGACTCAAGAGACCCAACTGGCTGACTATGAGTCAGTGATTTATGGTAGCTAGACTAAAGGATGCTGAATATGCACGCTTCCCACTATTTTTTCCCAAATGATCACAGGAAGCTGTTCAACCAGGAAACTTCTCTCTGACCAAACCAGCAGGAATTTTTATAGCCATGCTTTCTCATCTTGACACTTTTATATATCAAAGTTGAAGACACTCTTGTGAAAACTCTATCTCATGCATGGTTGCTTTTTTTCAGGACCAGAGCCTGCCCACACTTACTATTGAGTTCAACCACGCACATCTTAGAAGTTTCTACTTTTCAGAACAATGGGATTTTTTTCCCCAGCATAAAGAACAAGTTAAAAATAACTAACCTGGGAAGGATATTGTCAGGGGGCAGTGACTATTCCTCAAGACCCTTAAAGTTCTGAAACTGGAGGTGGGGGTTGTTCACCTGTGCAGTAATAACTCTTGTGGATTCAGCACTGACTTGGAGTCCCGGTTCATTTCCATCCCATGCCTTAGCTGCTTGCCAGCATCTAAAGGGTAAGAGGTGCACTGCTCCAATACAAGAAACTTAGTTAGGGATTGGGTTACCAACTTTCCATTGGTCCATAAAATGGTGCTTTTAAAAGCAGTTTGATGTGAAGACAGTAGTAGGTAATGCATGTTGTGAAAAAAGATTCACTTATTGATTTCTGCACATCAAGTCGACATTAAAGCATAAGGGCAAATCAGGACAACATCTTTTGGTCAGTTGGCAACCCTAGTTCTTGCAACCCCCAACCTCTTGACCCTAAGGGGCAGATTTGTTCCAGGAACACCAAGCAAATGAGAGGAGATGTCTACCCTCGTGCTCCTAATGTGACTGGACAGCTTTGGTGAGTCTATGAAAAATGTCATCTACTAACCCCAATCGCCCTGCAACTACGTAATAACATCAGAAGCAAGATTAGGTCCTAGAAAAGGGGTGTTTAGAAACATGCATAATTACTGAATTAAAACTGCACTTCTTTCCAAATAGAAAATGCTTGTAGTACTGGATATGAGCATTGCAGATGTCAGACTGGACTTCCTCCACAGATTGATGACAAAACCCGGAGAGAATCCTTGCCATATTCCCTGTTCTTTTACAGTCCAATCCTTTGCATGTCTACTCAGAAGTCTTATTGAGTGTACTCAATAAGTAATAAGTAATGAATCTACTTCCAGGTAACTGCATATAGGATTGCAGCCCCACAAGAGTAATTTTATATGTGTAATAACCCCTGCTAATTGGGTAAGAAGCACTTTTTCAAGTGAGTGCTCCTTTTTTTAGCAGAGGGAGAGTAACTGGCCCACCTCACCCCAGCACTGTCTGTTCTAGTGGCTGTCTGCTGGTATTCCTTGGCATCTTTTTAGATTGTGAGCCCTATTGGGACAGGGAGCCATTTAGTTATTTGATTTTTCTCTGTAAACCGCTTTGTGAACTTTTTAGTTGAAAAGCGGTATATAAATACTGTTAATAATAATAATAATAATAATAATAATAATAATAATAATAATAATAATAATAATAATAATAATAATAATAATTTTGTATATTTAATTGATTTTCATGAGCGGAACAGTATTTGGGAGTAAACTTCTTGGGGGATGTGGCCATTCAGAGTGGGTGCACAAAGGGAAATGAAGATTTGTGTACATCTTCCTGCCTCCTTCCTAAAGGACTTGCATTCAATGAGACCTGGAAGCTCTACATTTTCATGTAGGCCAATAATAAATAACAATAACATTATTCATAAAGCTTCTTAGCATATTCCACAAGATTATTAAATACCCAGAATTTGAGATTGGGCTGACTAGCCAAAACTGACTGTTTGTCCACGGTTACCAAGACAAATTCATGGGCTGCCTAGCAATCTCAAATTTGCTACTGATATTCTCTGGTCAGGAGACCAACTGCATACACTGAATGCCTGGAGGATAAGACTGTGAGTCTCATCCCCACCTTCCTCATTAGCTCTTCTGCACTAAAAGATTCCTGAACACATTCAGGACAGAGATTAGGCACATACAAACTGGATGCACTGAGGCTCTGTGCAAAAGAACTGAAGAATTGTGGAATGAGGGAAGAACCTGTTGCCACAACCCACTCTGTGTACACCTGTACACACCTGTGCATTCAGTGTACCCAAACTGGTCGCATGGACAGAACCTTTTCAGCAGCACAACACACTCTCTGATCTTTCCCAATTTATACTCAATGACTTGCAGAGCTGGTTCTTTTAACTCCCTGCCCTGCTGCAGCACCTCCTCAATACCAGTTCAAAACACTGAAGTAGGCATATAGGCATGTCATTTGTAATTGCATGATTGCTGAAACATGGCATGGCAGGCTTGCCTAAAATCTGACTAGAAAACCTCAAACAGGAAGCAATGTTTGTCACCTGGTCAGAGGAATATTTAGCTTCTGGAACAGGACCAAAGTCATCTTCCCCTGTAGCCATCAATAATCTATGCAAAATCCAGATTCAACAAGGGACATGGGGAAAAAATATGGATGGGTCAACAAGCAACCACTTCTGTTATGCTCATACTCCATGAACATACTTGCACAGCTGCTGAGACTGGAGTTAGCATTCAAAGGAGGGGGCAAAATTCACAACACTTCCCTATTTTGTTTAGCATACATAAAAGTAGAGTTATTGTTTCACTCAGGGAGTATCTACTAAAATACTAGAACAAGCACCATGAGGAAAAGTCATAATTTGCTTTACTTAAGAAAAAGAAACATTTCCCAGTCACAAGGGAAAATCTTTTGCTCCATGATGCACTGGCATTCCCAGAGGAGGGGCACAGCTCTAAGTTTTGCAAGGCCGCTCTCCCTTGCCATCAGAGCCATTCTGGGTGATAAGAGCAAAGCAGACGCATCTCCTTCACTTTGCTTTCATCACCCAGAATGGCTCCGATGGCAAGGGGGAGGGGCAGCTTACACAGCGTGTTGAGGTGCCCTGCACAACTTAGTGCTATGCCTCCCCTGCCACTGCTTTGACAGTGTGTGTTTGAATTTCAATCTGGTCCAGGAGTCCGGGAAACCTATGTCCTCTATTCTGGCTTTTTTCCCTATGAGCTGAGCCCCTCCCCACAGGCAGACTTCTACAATGAGCTCAGGCTCCTGTTGCCCAGGTTAGGGTCCAATCATAGCAGTCCCCTAATAGTCATGTGATACCGCCAGGTGCAGGAGAGAAGGACATGAAGTCGACTGAGCCAAACACACTTGAGTTTCCTCCATTTTTTCCCTGTGAGCTGAATGCCAAGCATACCCATAGCAAGGTCGTTAGAGGCTGCTGCCAATGTCTGGAATCAGTTTGGGAGTGAGTGCAAGCCGTTTCCCGGCTTTGTAAAGTTTTTTTTTTTTTTTTTTTTTTGCTCACAGGAGGGAAATGGGCTTGATGCTTGTTCTGAGTGACACTAGTGAAAGCTATTTCACTGGCACTAGTGAAAGCTATTTTAGCACAATTGCTAAAAGCCTGAGGAAGACTGGGACACAATCTCCTGGTATCTGAAAGGGTACATCAGATGCCTCTACCTTTACCTGATGGTGCTCTAGTCCAGTGCTCTTCAACCTTTTTCATTCCCATGAGTTGCTGCAACCCCACAAGTGAGGGATTGTGGCCCCACTGGGGTCCTGATCCCAAGGCTGAAGAACACTGCTGTATATCATAGATACACAGCTCAAGCCTCTGCATATCTAACCAGACTTCAGTCCCCTTTCATTTCCATGACATTTATACCCAGGAACGTGTGTATACCAGTGGTTCTCACACATTGAGCACCGGGACCCACTTTTTAGAATGAGAACCTGTCAGGACCCAACAGAAGTGATGTCATGACCGGAAGTGACATCATCAAGCAGGAACAATTTTAACAATCCTAGACTGCAATCCCATCCACACTTACCCAGGAGTAAGCCCCATTTACTATCATTGTTAAAAGAATATACATAACAGCTTGTTAAAAGTACAGGTCTGTAACATTTCCGCAAATGCAGTCACATACCATGGTATTCTAATATATTAAAAAGAAAATATTGAAATGAATGGCGACCCACCTAAAATTGGCTCGTGACCCACCTAGTGGGTCCCGACCCACAGTTTAACACTGGATTACAGCCATAATGTCTAAAGCTGCAATCCTGTACACATTTTCCTGAGAGTAAGGCCCAGTGAACACAATGGGACTTACTTCTGAGTAGTCATGCTTGGAATTGGATTGTAGGTTTATTTTTGCAGACTCGAACCCACTTTGTCAGTTGTTTCATCTGATAAAGTGGCCTCCAGGTCAGCAAAGCTTATGAAATTAATTTGTTAGCCTTCAGGATCCCTTTCACTTTTTAAGCTCCAGGGAGCCCTGAGGAGGGTCGCGCAGGGCTCCCCGCACCACCGGGAGACTGTGGCAGGGACAGCAAGGATGCCAGTCTCTGCGCCCCCCCTTAGCGACATGATCCTGGGGGTCGCGTTGCTGCCTCCCCCCTGCCCCCGCCCCTTAAGGGGACAGAGCCATGGCCCTCAGGCCGGGGCATTGCGATGCCCTAGTTTGAGAAGTCCTGAACTAAGGGTCTAATCCTAAACTCAGAAAGCACCAGCACTAACCCCTAGTACTTAGTGAGTGATGGTGCTGGGTCCATGCCAGTCAGACGCCGGACCCAGTGCTGGCAGGAAGAAGAGGCGCCACCACCAGGGATAAGTGCAACCTCCAGGTGGTGTGGCTTCTGGTGGGGGGGGCAGGTTGGGGGAAAGAACTGGGGCTAGAAAGGGGTGGGATCAGTGAGCTCTGCTCTGTCTCTCAAGTCTGCACCAGCAAAATAGCCAGGGCAGACCTGAGAAGCCCCATTGCTGGGCTTGGGGTTTCCCCCGAGGAGACCTCTACTTGCTTCCTGGTTCCTGCTAAGTAAAGTGGGTGCCGCTTTGGCACCGCTGCTCCAGCGAGTGCCAGAAAACTCAGGATTGAACTGTAACACAGTTATCCCATCCAGAAATACACAGAGCCAGGGTGGTGTAGTGGTTTGGGAGGCGGACTCAGATCTGAAAGATCTAGGTTGAAACCTCCCCTCAGCCATGAAGCTTCCTGGGTGACCTTGGGCCAGTCACTTTCTCTCAGCCTCACCTACCTCACAGGTTGTTGTGAGGAAAGCAGGAGGGGAGCATCCCTGAGCTCTTTGGAGGAAGGGTGGAAAAAAAATGTGATCAATCAATATATAAAACCTTTCTCTTCTTTGAACTGGCTATTAAAATATTTCTTTCATTGATTCATTTTTTTTTATTTGCAGTGTTCTGGTTATATAGGTTATTTATTATTCAATTATTTACATATTTAAAATTATGAAGTCAAGCTTATTTAAAATTGTGTATAAATATAGTTTTGTAAAATGATACAAGAACAGAACCTACATGTCTTGATTTACAATGGAAGACTTTATAACTTGTCTTGGAAGTCAAACTAGATATGGCTGCCTTGCTGCAGTTTGAAGTGCGAGTGGTTTATTATTTAACACCTTGTTCATGTGGCCCAACACTCTTTCATTCACAGTTGAGCATTAGCTTTTCAACTAAACTGAATACAGGTTCAGCCTTGTTATACACAGATTTTTGATACACGGATTTGACTCAACATGAATGGCCACTGCAAATGAGAAGGAATGTGCTGATCCCTGGAGAAGGGGAAAAATGCACCCCTTTAAAATCAGTTTAAAAAACTGAACAGTCCTTTAACAATAGCCTCCTTAATGAGAAAGAGAGAGGGCAGCTGGCTGACAATCCATCAAACCTTCTCTCTCCAGGCCACCCCTACCTTTCCCCTGAGCAGGTAAAAGAAAGGTGATCACTTTGCATTGGTGAAGGGAGGGGCTGAGTGAAGCACCCTTTTAAGTGCTTGGAGGAGGACTGCTTGATGAATTGTCTTTATAAGGACTCTTATCTTACATCACAAAGGTCAGCAAGGCTGTTTTTAAATCACTGGAGCAAGGGAACTTTGTTTTTAAAAGTGGATTTGCTTTAGTGTGTTTTTTGCCATCCAAGTGAGTGCTTGGACTGGAACCCAGGCGAATAATGAGGCTCAACCTGTACATTTACGAAGAATACTGCCTGCTCTGTTCTGATGGTTCAGTAGAGGCCTGCTTGGGTCAGAAGCAGCTTTAGTCCACTTAAAGCATCGGAGCTGGCTACAACTGGGATGACAAGCTTGTGATGGATAATTCAGTATTTGTTTGTGGAGAGGTGCAACAGACAGCATTTCACTTTTGAAGCCAGTGTCTGATTGCAATGTTTGGAGTTCAGATTGGATCATCACTTTGGTGTATTTTTATCTTCTTCTGTAGCTGGTAGCTGCATGCGTCAGTCATGTGAAATCTTCCTCAGCTCAGAGAACACACCCTTCAGCACACATGTGCATATGTGGGAAGCAGCAGCAGGAGAACAGAATACAATGTGATGCACCCACCTTGCTGTAGTGCTGGCTACACAGTGAAAGGCTTTCTGGTGCACTGAATGGGTGTGCCAGTAACCCCAAATAAGCACTCTACGTAGAAGCACTTTTGTCCTTTGGGCACCCCTCACAAGATGCACTAGGCTTGTTTGTTCTCTTTAGGGTGTTAGACCGATATAAGCTACTTTAAACTATATTACAGAAGTTTGGTCCTCATACAAAAGGTATGTGTGTGTTTGGGGGAGAAGGAAACTAGTTGAAATTTTGGATGAACTTTATATGATCCTTCTCATATAAAGGACCATAATTACAATAAGTTCTTGTTTTTTTCATGCAACATGAAAAAATATATTTCATACTTACTATCTGATTTCCCCAAAGGCAAATATTGACTTGTTTATTGGATCATTTTGCTGTTAAATTAGAAAGCTATCAGGTTGGTTTTACTTGAGACATAGCTTTTTATGGCTGCCAACTTCTTTTAGCTTCTGTGTAGGACAACATATTATTGACACATTTTGGCAACACATTATTTGAAAACCAGTTGACCTGATCTAGCAATCTCCTGCAGATGCAGAGGCTCTTATGTACAAATCTCAGAGTTTCCTGTCATTTGGAGGCTGTAGTGATTGTTATATAGAGACACTGCCTCACGGAGAACATGAAGGAAAGGAGTTTGCAGAGGATCCCTGGACGGGAGCTTAGCAACAGAGCTAGCAGGAGCTTTATCAGTAGCTACAGAGAAGCTGTATCAGTTTGGGAATAAAACTTTATATTTACGTACTTCTGAATCAGTATGGTTTCCATGTGATGGAATCCCTACGTATCACGGAAACCTGCTTGCTTGCATAGGATCTCCACACAAAACAAGTGTAAAATTCAGCAGACTAAACAGACTGTACAGAGGTCATATACAAATGAAAATTTATTCCACATGTATTCTTATTCATAATAATGATGATGCATTTGACTTACAAGTTCAAGGACCATTGAGTTGGGAGCGGGGGGGGGGGTTACTCTCATTTAGATTTGAAAAGGCAGAAAACTCCGAAAACTTCCAGACAGCCAAATCCAAATATAGACCATTAATTTCTTTTTGCAATAAGCTCTGCCCATTAAAACCCTTCTAAAAGAAAACATAAACAAAATGGGGGGGGGGACCCACATCTGTTGGAAATTTCCTTCAAGGAACTTTTATCAGGATTCAGAAGGAAATACATTGTTGTCTTGAGCAGCCAATCAATGCTGGTTTCTCAGGGTTTTTTTCTGCCCCCCTTCCCAGGAGAAATATGAGATAACAGCTTAGCAAAATAAGAGCACTTCAGAATGTTTGGGAATCAAGAGCACTGATTAGCTAGTGAGGAGGCAGTGATTTATAATAGAGAGAATGAGTACAAAACCACTCAGCGAACATTTTGTTGCTGGTACTGAGCCATAGTCAACTAACAGCTGCAAACAAGTGAAGAAAGAAGGAACATAAACACCAGCAGCATGGGTTTCATTTAAAAATAGTCACAGAAACTGAACTATTTGATCCCAGATAACCTTTCTGGCTTTAATTTTTGTCCCGTCCCCCCTTAGGCAAAGTAATTATGAATGGGACTTTGAATTCTACTGTCGTAATTGCTGGTGACATCTGCCATAGTTAACATGGGACTGTTTGTTCTTTCTGTTCCTTTGCTCCTTCCCTCAAGCTTCACATCCTGCTAAAGATCCTTCAGCAACATCTACACAGTTTCAGTGACCACACAAATGTCTCTTCTGAATGGGACTGGCCAGTTGTGGGCATTCAAGAAAGGAGCAGAATACTCCCAATGTTCTTGCCACTGTGGCAGTCCCAAGGCACAGTCTGAAGGTACTCAATACAGCAACTTTTCTGAAGTAAAGCAAGTCTAGGTCTGGTCAGTGCCTGAATGGGAAACAGCTGTGTACCCTATGGGCACTGCCTTGGCTTCCATGGACATGAACATAATAAGCAGACATTTGGGGGACAAATATCACATATTTATGGTAGCCTGTATTTGAGGAAGACTCTCTCTACACAATCAGGAATGCTGCTGTTCACAAAGAGAGTCTGGTCCAACAAGAAGCTGACGGAACATACCAAGATCCAGGTCTACAGAGCTTGCGTCTTGAGTACACTTCTGTACTGCAGCGAGTCATGGACTCTTCGCTCACAACAGGAGAGGAAACTGAACGCTTTCCATATGCGCTGCCTCCGACGCATTCTCGGCATCACCTGGCATGACAAAGTTCCAAACAACACAGTCCTGGAACGTGCTGGAATCCCTAGCATGTATGCACTGCTGAAACAGAGACGCCTGCGTTGGCTCGGTCATGTCATGAGAATGGATGATGGCCGGATCCCAAAGGATCTCCTCTATGGAGAACTCGTGCAAGGAAAGCGCCCTACAGGTAGACCACAGCTGCGATACAAGGACATCTGCAAGAGGGATCTGAAGGCCTTAGGAGTGGACCTCAACAAGTGGGAAACCCTGGCCTCTGAGCGGCCCACATGGAGGCAGGCTGTGCAGCATGGCCTCTCCCAGTTTGAAGAGACACTTGGCCAACAGACTGAGGCAAGGAGGCAAAGAAGGAAGGCCCATAGCCAGGGAGACAGACCAGGGACAGACTGCACTTGCTCCCGGTGTGGAAGGGATTGTCACTCCCGGATTGGCCTTGTCAGCCACACTAGACGCTGTTCCAGAACCACCATTCAGAGCGCGATACCATAGTCTTTCAGAACCGAAGGTTGCCAACAACAACAGATGATATTGGGGGGGGGGAGCCCTCTTCACATGCAACTGTGCACTCAGGATCTTTTTCAGACTTTATCCTGAGGCTGACTACATACAATCTCATTCCCTTCTTCTTCCATGGGTTCAGACAACTTCTGAAAAAGGCTTGGGTTAGTTGTGCTAGACATTACAGAGCACATGGGAGCAAATGGATGCTCAGTTGCTGTTTTGATTGCAGCCACACATATATTGTTATGTCTAGTTTGACTTTCAGGAGGGTCCAACCAGATTCATAATAAAATCATCAACAGTGAAACAACAGGACGGGCAATCCAATCCTACCTAATTTTGTATGCAGTAATGCAGCAGAGCTGGCACAGCTTCCGCTGCAGCCCACAAGGGATTTCTGGTTGTTGGAGGTCCCCTTGGGGTAAGGGGATATTTGTCCCCTTGCCCTGAGGTAAGCCCCAGCAGCTGCTATGGGGCAACTCAGACCTGTGCCAGCGACCTCGCAGGCGTGGCACAAGTCTGCTTTGCTCCATGCAGGTAGATCAGGCCCAAGAAGGGGTTCAGAATTCATCATGCGCCACTATCATCGGACCTACCCCCTGAGCCCAATTTGCCCATCTCCCACCACATCTCCTTCCATTTCATTCCTCCTCCACCTTTCCCTAGCCCCTATGCAGGGCTTACCTGTTCTAGAAGGCTTCCCAACATCCACCGGCATATACGGGAAGGTTCCAGCCTTCCTGCTGGCTAATAGTGCTACCACAAAGTGCTCTACAGTTGCTTCGTGTGAGCCTGGGCTGGCAGAACATGCGTTCCACCAATACTTCCTTTAGATAGGACTGGGTCAATGTGAAGGAGGTTATCTGTGAAGGAACACAGCTGCAGACAGCTTAGAATATCAGCAGGCTCAACTAGTAAATCCTTTGTTGAAAGACTGGTGCAATCATCATTTGTTACAACTTTCCATCCATTACAATGCTCTGCACTTTCGCTGCATGTTGACATGGCATCCAAGAGACTAGAGAGACCTATATGTAAAAATGAAGCAAATTATGGTCTTGCATTCATGTACTTTGACTGTGTTTTGACACACAGATGAGTCTTTTTACATCTGGCAATGACAGAGGCTATATAAAAGGAAGGTGAGCTGGATGATAAATCCAAAGTGTTTTTACCCTGGCTGTGTAAATTTTCCCTCTCTCTCTCCCTCTGATCAGGGACACTGTAAACAATAGCTCTTGGTTATTGGAAACATAAAACATGATGACTGTTTGCTTTACCTGCAATACCGATGTGCCTTTTTCTTCCCTTCTCTCTCTCTCTTCCTGATCCCATCACACCTCCTAGTGTGAAATCTTTTCCTGCTTTGCACATGGCCTGATTATAACCACCATATGGCTTTCACAGTTTCAGTAGCTTTGTTCTGCTTACAGACCACTGTGCTTTGTCATATCTCTGCTGCTCAGCAGGCCTGACCATCTGATACCTATCATCTGTTTAGCACATTGCAAGCCAAGAGCATTTACCTGCTTCATTCAGATTCGTGAATGTGAACCAGCAGTTGCAATACTCTCTGGAACCCCAGGTAAAACGCTCCAAAGGATATCAGCTTAGCTGAAGACCAAAACCTGCTCTTGCACGTCAGAATGAACATGACATCAAGAAAAGAATAAACCCATGGTGATGCTCCCACACTCATCAGCCACAACTACCAATCTTTGAATTGGGGGTGGTCAATATTTTATTAAAACTTACAGCCCAATCCTATCCTGAACCAAAAAGGCATGCACTATATCCAGCTGCAAGAAGCTTCAGAGGGGAAAGGGGATTTAAGTCCTCTTATACTTCCGCAAGCATCCCACTCTGCAATGGATCTCCTCAGACCCATGCCAGCAATGTCCTTGGGCAAGTCCAAGGAGAGAAAAGGAGTGGGGTGGCTTCTGCCAGAGGGGATAAGATCTGGCAAGCGCCATCACCACCAGTTCCAACCCCTCCTGGAACCTCCCCATCCCATTTCTCCCCCTTCCTGCCCATTCGTTCCTTCCCCACCCCCATTTCCACCCTCCCCTTTCCCCTCCCTGCCTCAGCAGGCATTCTGGGTTCGCTTACACAGGCGGGAAGGCTCTGGCCTTCCTGCCAGTGCTAGGACAACATGCTACTCAGTGTGCTGCCAAAGTATGCTCATCCACCGAACATGCATTTCTCTAGTGGCTTAGCTATTGAGTTCTGGAGATATTTTGCATTCAGGGATAGAAACAGGAAACATAGTAAAGTATTTAATAACTGCTGGACACAAACGCTCCTTAAGATGTTAACTATTATATAAAGGATTTGAAACGGATGCCCAAGGTTGAGGGGCCCCACCAGGACAGTACCAACCCAATGTTGCAGTCATTCCAGGGATCCCAGTAGGCCAGAGCATGATCTTGGGAGTCCCCAGCTGCCCCTCCTCAGGGGTGAGGAGCCCCACACTGATGCGACACAGGTATACCTGATTTCACATGGCTATTCCTCCCCAAACTCAGGGCCTCTGTCCTCTATGATGATCAGAACAAACAGGCCAATATGTTCTCACCAAGATGTCTGCAGTAATAATAATAATAATACAGGTATTTATATACCGCCTTTCTTGGTCGTCAGACTTTCTCCTCAGACTTTAATTCAAGGTGCTTTACATAGGCAGGCTATACCAAATCCCAATAGGGATTTTTACAATTGAAGAAGGTTCTGTCTTTCAAGAACCTCATTTCATATGGATCTTTTATGATCTGGTATCACATTTAGGTATTTAGGTATCTGGTATATACCACATCTGGTATTTCGGTAGCCTTAGTGACAAAAATGTGCCTGCAATGCATCTTGAACTAGGATTCTCAAAGTTGCTGGCTCTGCACTGCAGTCACGATCATCACATACTGACCCACTGCAGGCCTAGCCAAACTCTACTTCAACACTTGCAACAGCCGCAAGCCATGTCCAGAACAACTGCTCAACTTGTCAATGGCCTAGAAGCAGCCGTTTTCAACCACTGTGCCGTGGCACACTGGTGTGCCACGAGTGGTCCACAAGTGTGCCACAGGAATTCGGGGGAAGGTCATTTATTAATAGGGCCAATGGGAGATGTGAGCCCCCCACTGGCAGCATGGTGTGCCTTGTCAATTGTCAAAAACCTGATGGTGTGCCTTGACTATTATAGTGTCTTGTCAGTGTGCCGTGAGATGAAAAAGGTTGAAAATCACTGGCCTAGAGGCTGTATCACTTACATGCCTTCTTTGATGCCTTGTCGTAGCCCCTGGAGTTGGGAGGGGAAAGGGCTGCCAAAGAGGAAATCAATTCCTATAACTATACTCCTGCTGTCCAGAACCACTGGCGCTAGCAAATTCCAATCGTACAGATGCTACTTGGTTTTACAATCATAAAATAGAGTGCCAATGCAAAGTGTTCTTTGGCATTTCTACTGGCTTTCCAGGACAGGTGCACATGAAATGCTGTGACTCCCTGGAAAATCTGGACAGTAGATAGAGGAAAAGCTTACTGAAAAAGTAATGATTTCAACTGTACACAGAGACACTGTACATTGTGGTATACCATCAATTTTGCCTAATTCATCCTATTTTGGAGATGCCTGTTATCTTAACATCCTTAAATACCCACAGACATATTTGTCACTGCCCACTTTCATGCCTGACAAGGACTGCACACTTTCTCTGATGCCTACAGGCATCCATGCCACCCATTACACACTTCTTCCTGCTATGTGTGGAGAAGGGGCAAGGAAGCAAGTCTGCTCAAACAAGATTGCTCAGAACATGTGCAAGGTTTGAATGCAAGTCAGTTCCTCTAGGAATAGTAAATGCTGAATTTCTAGGAGTCAAAAGAAATATCAGGACTCACATATGCCTGTAAACTGCACCTGCTGATCCCCTCTTGCTTATGGTATATGGATCCTCTGTGCTAGTGTAATGGATAAGAGACTGAGGGCCCAATCCACATTCCAGTGCCGATACAGCTGCAATGAAGCTCCAAGGTAAGGGAACAAACCTTTACTTTGAAGAGGCCTCCATGACTGCCCCACCACCACCGAATGCAGTGCTTGCTCCATTGGCACAACTGCATCAGTGCTGGAAAGACTGGATAGGATTGGGTCCTGAGCCATGTATCAGGTAGTCCGTGATTTAAGTCTTATGCTTGCCATCATGATCAGAAAGTGATCTTAGGCAAGTCTGTTTCTCTTAACGTTCCCACTGTCCGTCCGTCCCCCCCAATCTGCAATATGTGGATGATAATACTAACCTATGCTGCAGAATAGTTTACAGAAGTGGTTCCCAAACTTTTTTTACCGGTGGTTCCCTTGACCTACTAGGCTATTGGCCATGGCTTCTCGTTAGGGCTACAATCTTACATATTGTATAAGGTGGTGGGTTTTTTGTGAGGATTCCATTGCTTCCCTGGCTCCCCAGGGAGCCACAACTCACAATTTGGGAACTGCTAGTTTACAGGATTAAGTACAAACGAATGTTATGAAGTACCATGAACATCTGAAAACTTTATATAAATGCTAATTGACTACTATTGGTAGTACTACTGGCTCAGTGGTGAAAGAAATGCACTCTGCACTCAGTCATAGGCCCTTACCTCATTTCCTTGGTCTGGGACTGAATCCTGGCATTTAAAACAGAAGCTGGATCTGAGCCCTGGCGCTAATTCAGCCCTGAGAATTACCCTGTAACTCCTATCCCAGTCACATTCAAAGCTATTATGGTATTGTCAGGCACACTGTCTCCTCAACTTGCCTGTCTGCCTAGACAATCACTCACTAGCAATCACATTTGCTGCTGCTTCTGCTTAAGGAATGAATCCTGTTGACCATTTCTGTTGTGGCTTCAGGCATTCTGACCCATCATGGGCTTAATTGCTCCTTTCAGCAATGGTTGTTTCACCCACTTGCACCTAGGCTTCAAGGGATGATGGCATTCAAGAGCTATTAAGTACAACATTAAACAAATTGTTATGTTGCACTGGTGATGGGGGGGCAGGGTCTGTCCTCATAATGTCTTTTGTGGTATGTGAATTTCAAATGGCCCATCCATGAGGTGGGGTGAGGCAGCTGCTTTCAATTGGCAGGCCAGAGGTAGTGCTAAACCAGCAGAACTTGCAGCTGACTAGCTGCTGTGCCTGGCTACTACCAATTTCCATCTCACTTGTTTTTCTTGAAGAATAGGGAGAGGTTTACCTCTTCTTCCAACACCACTGCCAAAAGTCACAGCAGTGAAGCTCATGAATGGAGAGGAATCAGGAAAAGGATTGCTGCCCCCTTACCTTCTTTAAAACCCAGTGCTTTTTCAAAACAAGCGATGTGCAGAGAATCCAAGAAGCCCCAGAATCTTCCCTCCTTAGGTGGAGGAGGTAAGGAGCGGCAGCAAAGGGTTGATGGAGAAGGAACTAAAAGAGAGGCACTGCTGCCACCTTCACCTCCTCAGTCACCTGGCATTCCTTTAAAACAGGTTGGTCATGGGGCATCTTGGGAAAAGGAATCTTTTCCACTTTCAGGATCCTACCCACCCATCCACTTTTTGAAGATGCACTGAACTGCTGAGGACATACAGAGGTGGAGGTGGTGACAATAAAGGCAGTGCACATGAAAAGGGGGGTGTCGGATATTAGGTGCCTCTCAGCTCATCTACCCTCACACTGATGTCAACAGAAACATTCTTGTGAAATGTACTGAAAGCAATATAGTATCTTAATATGGAATAATTCTCAAGTATGTCTTAAGCAAACCCACAAGAACGGACCAAACAGTCAGCATTTCAAGACTGTGCTTCCTATTTATACATTTCAAATGCTGGCAGGTTAGTAAACCAAGCTGTTTGCAATCCTCAATTTCTACAGAGCACTTTCATATTTTGTTTAAAACTGCCAATTAGCATGCCCCCACTGTCAAAAAAGGTTCTTTAATTAAGCTCATGAAAGGGCTTTAGAATTCTTGACACAAATAGAACACTCGTTATTGAAAGTGACATGAGTGATGTCATACCCAATTCTGCTATATTCCCAGATACAGGTAAGTTCATGTTTTTTAAATGAAAAATGTAGAATTGATTTATAACAAATTTTTCCTTAGGTGCAAATATACTTCCTTTTGCCTTCAGCCTTGTGGCTTACACTGAAATACGTATGCTGCATGCTGTCATTAGACCAA
The DNA here is from genome assembly GCF_035046505.1 of Tiliqua scincoides. Taxonomy (NCBI): domain Eukaryota; kingdom Metazoa; phylum Chordata; class Lepidosauria; order Squamata; family Scincidae; genus Tiliqua; species Tiliqua scincoides. The sequence continues at coordinate 177,333,875 of NC_089821.1, read as the reverse complement.
TGTAATAGCACAGTGTTGTTCAGTGTAAATTGGTGTTAGTGTAAACTCCTCACCACTAATTAAAAGCACACTTCTGGAGAGCTGAAATTTTGGAATGCTTTTTAATTCAAACTTCCCCCACCTGAAAATTCATGTTTCATTCAGTTCTTTTATTTTTCCTTTACTTGCCCATCAAGTGCAGTTTTAACCTTCAAGTGTTTGTACCGATTTCACTGTGATAAGTGCTTTGCTCCTGCAAGGATGTGATTTGTGATTTGCATTAAGCCAATACAAAGTCACATATAGCCAGACCTTTTAGAATGACAACAGCCAAGACAGAGGAGATAAAATAAAAATAAATTAAAATAAGAAGTGTGAAATTCTTGGGAAAAATCAACCTTTGAAAGGCAAGATCATGGCAAGATCACATCATTAGTCAGACCAGCAAGCAACTCTTCCAGTATCCTTCCTCCCAACAGCTACCAGCACCTGAAGCTACAGAAGATGACCAGAACTACACAGGCAAACAGCAGTGTACTTTGTACTTAATTCTGTATTTCTAACATCTCAAGAGTGAGACCTTGCTCTTACAGTACCTTGGAGCAGTGTTTCTCTGTGACCCTTCACATCATAAGTGGCCGCCATCTGTCCCTCTCCCGGTTTACCCATCTGTTCCTCCCACCTCCCCTGTTCATGGCTCTCCTTCTTCATTTCCTTTCTGTTCTAGCTACTTGGCTGAGCCCTGCACCATTCTGCACATGTGCACGTGCTGATGCTCTGGGGCTACCCAAGGCTCCAGTGTGCACCAGTCGGTCTCCTTGAGACTCCTTTTAGGAGTGTAAAGGGCCTTGGGGTCTGAAAAGTTTGAAAACTGCTGCCTTAGAGATATAGCAACTGCTCTCTATGGTTATCTCTTACACTACTTCAGTAATATCAGAAAAAGGGAGATAACATGGGAGAGGTAAGTCATTGGCATAATTACTTTTCAAACTGTGTTAACTTTGGGGGCAGGCCAAAGAAATCCCATTATAATCAAAGAAATCCCATTATAATGATATAATGATAATTATTATATATTATATATATATAATGATATATCATTATAATGATATAATGATAATGGGATATAAGAAATCCCATTATCATTTCCTGTTGCAATGTTTCCAGAGATGTATGCAATTGAGTTATGGGCAAACAGGAGTCCCACTTCCTACAGTTGCAATGCTGGCTCTCTTGGCTAAAAGCTTATCCTCTAGGAACTGGTCCAGACACATGGCCATGCGAATGGCCAAAACACAAATAAATGAGATTGTCATTTAGTACAGAATGCAGTCAGTCTTCGAAAGAAACTGGATTAAATTAATTTGTAAGAGGCTTTTAATTTCTGATTATGCAAGTGCACATGTTTACGTTGAGGAGCAGGAAATGTTATAAAATAATTCGTGATAGTTGGAACAACAGAGAAGGGGAAGGAGAGCTAAAAGTTATTATGAAGCTAAGTGGAATCAGCAATAGCAATCCAGAGAAAATGAATCACACTTAAGTTACCATTGAAATTAATAGGATCTCAGCTCTGAAATGTGCAGTTAAGTAAATACATGATTGTTACTCTCAATGATTTCAGGTAGATCTTAAATGGGCCAAACGTCATCTGCATTGCACCTGCAATTACTGTATTTTCTTAGGTTAAAATACACCTGTACAACATGTGATCTACCAAGCCAAACACAGCCACTAAGTATGTAGTGTTCACTACTGTCCTTGCATTTTTATTGTATTTGGGTTTTTATTGTAATCTGTTTTTAGATTGTTTTAATGTCTTATTAATATTTTATTGTAATTTTTTAAATTGTATTTCTATAATTTTTGTATTTCCTTGAATTGTTGTACGTTGCCTTGGGTTCTCTTAGGGGGGGAGAGGCTGTGTAGAAGATGGGTAGATATTAGATAGATAAAGATATCAACTCTGAGGGGTTACCAGTCATTGAGGAAAAGAGGAGTCATTGCTCAAGCAACATACAAAGCCTGTCCCAGTGATTGCAGCCTGCTGGTCCTCTGAGCTGCTTGCAGCAAAGTCCAGCAGATTGCCTGGAGATGCACTAATGACTACTGGCTCCAGCTTTGTTCCCAGATACAGATAGCAGCTGACACGGCAACATCAAGGGGATGTATGATGGTATCAAGCAGGCCCTAGGTCCAACACAGAAGAAAATTGGCCCTCTGAAGTCTGCCATAGGTGAGGTCATCCAGGACTAGGCGCAGCAGATGGGACGCTGGGTGCAGCACTACTCTGAGCTGTATTCCAGAGAAAATGTAATCACCGAAGAAGTGCTGAACAACATTGAGTGCCTGCCTGTGTTGGAGGAGCTTGACAGTGAACTAACTCTAGCAGAACTTAACATGGCCCTGGACTCCCTTGCCTCTGGTAAGGCACCTGGGAAAGACAGCATCCCTGCTGAAGTCCTAAAGTGCTGCAAAGAGATCATCGCCACTGAGCTGCATGAAATCCTCTGACTCTGCTGGAGAGAAGATGGAGTACCACAGGACATGAGGGATGCAAACATCATCACGCTGTACAAGAAAAAGACGACGGGGTGACTAATAACTACTGCAGCATCTCTCTCCTTAGTGTTATAGGAAAGCTGATTGCCCGAGTTGCACTAAAGAGGCTCCAGGTACTTGCAGAGATCATCTATCCAGAATCGCAGTGCAGATTCCAAGCCAATAGGTCCACCACTGATATGGTATCCTCTCTTAGACAGCTGCAGGAGAAATGCAGGGAATGACAGCCACTCTTTATAGCCTTCATAGATCTCATGAAGGCTTTCGACCTGGTCAGCAGGGACGGCCTCTTCAAGACTCTCCCCAAGTTTGGATATTTACCCAGGCTCCTAAGCATCATCAGGTCCTTCCACGAGGACATGAAAGGCACTGTAGTCTTTGATGGCTCCACATCAGACCCCTTTGCCATCCGAAGCAGAGTGAAGCAGGGCTGTGTTCTTGTGCCAACCTTGTTTGGGATTTTCTTTGCTGTCCTGCTGAAGCAGGCCTTTGGAACTGCATCTATCTCCGGACCAGATCAGACGGAAAGCTCTTCAACCTCTCCAGACTGAGAGCAAAGTCCAAAGTCCAGCTGAAATGTCTGCGTGACTTCCTCTTTGCTGACGATACAGCTGTCACCGCCCACTCTGCCAAAGATCTCCAGCAGCTCATGAATTGTTTTAGCAAGGCCTGCCAAGACTTTGGACTGACAATCAGCCTGAAGAAAACACAGGTCATGGTTCAGGATGTGGACTCACCTCCCTGCATTACAATCTCTACGCATGAACTGGAGGTTGTCCATGACTTTGTGTACCTTGGCTCAACAATCTCTGACACTCTTTCTCTCAATACTGAGCTAAACAAACACATCGGTAAAGCAGCTACCACGTTTTCCAGACTCACAAAGAGAGTATGGACCAAAAAGAAGCTGACGGAACATACCAAGATCCAGGTCTACAGAGCTTGAGTCTTCAGTTCTGTACTGCAGTGAGTCATGGACTCTTTGCTCACAACAGGAGAGGAAACTGAACGCTTTTCACATGCGCTGCTTCCGACGCATCCTTGGCATCACCTGGCAGGACAAAGTTTCAAACCACACAGTCCTGGAATGAGCTAGAATCCCCAGCATGTATGCAATGCTGAAACAGAGACGCCTGCGTTGGCTTGGTCGTGTCGTAAGAATGGACGATGGCCGGATCTCAAAGGATCTCCTCTATGGAGAACTCATGTAGGGAAAGTGCCCTACAGGTAGACCACAGTTGCGATACAAGGACATCTGCAAGAGGGATCTGAAGGCCTTAGGAATGGACCTCAACAGAAACCTTGGCCTCTGAGCGGCCCGCTTGGAGGCAGCCGCTTGGAGGCAGGCTTGGAGGCTTGGAGGTAGGCAGGCTTGGAGGCAGGCTGTGCAGCATGGCCTCTCCCAGTTTGAAGAGACACTTGGCCAACAGTCTGAGGCAAAGAAGGAAGGCCCATTGCCAGGGAGACAGACCAGGCACAAACTGCACTTGCTCCCAGTGTGGAAGGGATTGTCACTCCTGAATCAGCCGTTTTAGTCACACTAGACGCTGTTCCAGAACCACCATTCAGAGCGCAAGACCATAGTCTTCCAAGACTGAAGGTTGCCAACAAGATATAGATATAAAGATAAAGATATATATATATAGTCTACCAGGTGTGTGACAATCCTCCTGCTTTTGCAGTTCTAGGCATGTGGCAAACAGATGACAATTATTATGACCCCAATGGGCTACATACATGCCAAGTGGGCTGCATTCAGCATGAAGTATGACACGGGAGGGGGGTAGAACTGTATTAGGACAACCCAAGGTTTAAAATAACTGCTATTTTTTTCAACACAGCCAACCCATTTAGAATGAAATTCTCTTTACTTGAGAGCCAGATGTACTGAACTTAGTAGGACAGTACTGCATAGGATCTGTATAGTACTGCAGTACTATACAGATGTAATGGGAATAAGTCCCATTTAAACCCAATGGTTCTTATTTCAGAATAGAAATGCATACCAATGCACTTGCATGGAATTATTCAGAAGTAAGCCTTGTTGAGTTCAATGGGGCTTACTCAAATGTAAGCATGTGTGTAGAATTGCAACCTTAATGGCCTCTGCATTCTTTCATACTACTATGGAAAGGACTCCTTTAGGACATTATGGTCAGTACTTCCAATACAGATGAGTTTTTAAAATTTGTTTTATTTTTAAGTTTCTGAGCTTGTGTTTGAGTTAAGGTATTCTGAAATAGGCATTCTGAGAGGCAGCTTTGCCTCTCTTTTCCTATGTTATTGGTTTTGTGTCATTGTCATTTTCACATGACTGCTTTATACCCTTATCTGACCTCTGTTCCAACTGTTTTTTTCCCCTCATCTTGCCGTTTCATTTGACTTTCCCAACCATGTCCTTCTCAACTTACGTGCGCTCAGATTTCTGACACACAATGCAAACCATTTGACAAATGCACAATTCCCCCCTCTTTAGGAATAATAACAGGTCAACTTTGAAAATACTACTTATCAGGGAAGGTACCAGAAGAAGGCAGGCTGACCAAGGGGAGTAGCGCGTAGTGGCTGGCGGTCACGCACCCCTTCCTGCTCCCTGCTTTCCATCTTTTACTGGGTCAGCAGCTGAATGTGAGGAAATTTGGTAGTTCTGCTGCCTCCATCCCAGGATATAGAGTAGGCAGAGGGAAGCCATCTAAGAAATACCCCTTTTCAAGAGAGGACTAAACTCTAAGGGTTCTTATTCAAAACCATAGTGGTGGCTGCAGAGTGACCAGATGTGCCAACCCATTAAATTACCTGAGCATGGACTAGGCAGGCAGTAGTCAAAAGATAATTAGTTTAATGAAAATCCATAAAGAAAAATATTAAACAAAACTGGAGGGGGAAAAGGGGGTAGAAAAAATATTAGCAGGTAGATGGAAAATGCCTGAATTTGAATGCCAATGGGCATGCACTGCATCCTGTTGTGGTGGGGCAGTCATAGAGGCCTCCTCAAGGTATTGAAACATTTCTTCCCTTATCTCGGGGCTGCATTAGGATTGGGTCCTCAATCATTTGCTTTAAATAATTAAGAATTATCTCCTTAGATCAGGTGATTGTTGTATATACATTTTCATAATGTTCTGCAAAGCATCTTTCAGTAAGTTCACAGAGGTACTATTTTTTTGTTTTCATCATTCCTAGTGCTCAAAATTGAACTGTATTTTTCTCACTTTCAAGGTGTTTTGCTATTGCTCTTGGATTTATTTCCAAATTGGAAATATCCTTATTTAATAAACATGTTATCAGTTTCCAGCATAAGCCATATTTCTGTTCTATGCCTTCTTTTATCAAGAATTTACTATTCCCATCTAAAAACAGTAATTAAAGCACTTCTTACAATTCTATACCTATTTTTTTTCTTTTTTGTTGTGCCAGTTCACAAGAGCCTTTTCTCCTACACATGAACCCTCCTCCACCCAGAAATGTCCCCTCCCTGCCTTCCCAGCCCCCTCCCCACACCCCTCCACCACCCAGCACAACTTTACCTGCACTGCTCAGTCAATCACTGGGATGCAGCGCAGGTCTCCCCACTGATACAGCCACTTGTCTGGGTCTTGTGAACACACTTTATGGTACATTTGTGACACCGTCAGCTGGCGCAGCAGCTGCTGACCTGGCCGAGAGCGCAGTTAGGATTTCTCTCTCACATACTAATATTCAGGGGGATGGAGCTTAGGAGCTAAAGGAATGGTGTTTCAAGGGCCATGAGATACAGCCCAGTGGGATGGGGTGGAGTCCAGTGGTGATTGGGGGTGGGGCATGATGGGTCAGGGTGCAACCTATGTACCTAGTGGCGCAGCAAACCACAAAAGCTCTCAAGTCAAGTTGAAAAGTGCACTATCCTCTTGGTTCCATTCCTTCTTTCTGAAATTTTACTACTTCCCTTGATATCCTAGCTAAAAACCTAAGACCTGGCAACCCTACTGCTTGCTCTACCAGGAAATTGTAGTCATGAAGTAGTTATAAAATATGAGTAGAGGTGGGGAAAAACTGTGATATTGAAATAAATACACATAACACTGCTTTCTGCACATCTCATTTTTTTAAACTACCCCAAATCTGCAAAATAAGCAAATACGTTTTATTTGATTTTTATTCTTTAATGGGGGTGCAGGGTAATGACTGTGGCTGCATCCGCTGACACTATGCCACCGATATTAAAAGTGTACTACTTTTACACTTTGTACACTTTTAAAGTTATTATAATTACTGTATAATGTAAATATGGAATATGAACACATTAACATTGCTTTCTGTACTTCTAACATTTGAAAAACACTGAAATTCTCTCTCTCTCTCACACGCACACACACACACACACACTCTTTCTTCCACATCTAGATATGAGTTGAAGCATGGGAAGGTGATAGGGAGCAGGGGTAAGGGAGAGACAAAAACATTCGTGTAACTTTTACCTGTTTGAGGAGCTTTGAGTGGGAAATGGGGTTGAGTGTATTCATTCCATAAATCAATATTAGCATATCCCCATGTTCAGACTTAGGATTAAACTGGGCTCAGTGATGGCAGAGGTGTTTCATTCCTTCTGCCCACCTCATTCACATAGAAAGCAGGAGTATGAGATATTCTTTGTAAAAGGAGCCTGGAGGAGAGAAGTGTTGAACTCTCCCACTTCCAGCATGTTTCATCTCCTCCAGGCACTCCAGACACTTATCCTTCTCCCAATTCACTTCCAGCTTCGGAAGAAAAGGAAAGGACAAAAGGACTTCTTTTTCACAAGTTTATTACTGAAGAAAAATGTTCTTCATCCCCCACTTTATACGTGACTATGGTGAGGACATTGCTGATGGCCCCATTGCATCTCTTTTGGAGCCTAAATCTTTACACATGAGTGTATAAACACAGAATCCAGTAGACTGCCTGGTTTATGTCCTGATGCAGCCACTGCTTGAAGGCTGAATTATCAACAGATCACCCATGCAATGCTTTCTCTCACCCCACTACCTTGGGATTCCAAGCGCACTCCAATGTATTTGCTTGATAGATTAATGCACTGGCTAATGCAGCTTATTAAAACATTTTTAAACAAAGTATAGTTTGGGGATTTCCTAATGCGAGTATAAGTTCCTGAATTCCTTCAATGCTGAAGTTTTTCACTGCAATATTTCCCTAGACATCCAAGTAACTGCAGCATTGCAGGACACCAGAGCATACTTTCAGTTTTAATTTGTAATTCTTGAACATCACAAGGTTGCTTGAAAGGGGAAAAAGCTCCAGTACGTAGCAGTATCTGATGACTATATTCAAATCATCTCTCAACTACAGTAGTAAGCAAACGAACACCACAGGGCATGTATTAGTGAACAGAATGACAGTTGGAAAAGTGAGGCCGAATGCTCCCACCTACTGTGAAATGTAGATGAGAATGAAGAGATACAATTTCATGGAAAACAGATTGCAAGAGGCAGGCAGAGGTGAAAGGGGAACTAAGGATGCAGTCCTATGTACCATGAATTGGAAATTAGTTTCATTGAACAACAGTACGTTCTTTTGTATAAATATACATGGGATTTCGGATTAAACTAGAAGCATGGCAATAATTCTCTGGAAAAGAAGTCCCAAATGGAGAGATGTGTCCAAGATTTGGCTCAATCTGATGTGCATATAAAAGAGGAAATTCTAAGGGCTGCCCATCAGCACCTTTATGGACATTATGGCATGTAATACAGGTTGGGCATCCCTTATCTCAAGTGCTTGGGATCAGAAGCATTTTGGATATCAGATTTTTTTCATATTTCAGAATACTTAGCATACTAAGGCTGCAATCCTAACCACACTTTCCTTAGAGTAAGCCCCATTGAACAAAATAGGACTTACTTCTGAGTAGACCTGGTTAGGATTGTGCCCTAAGTATTCAGAATACTTAGAATACTTAAATACTTGCATATACATAATGAGAGATAATGGGGATTGGGCCAAAGTCTCAACAAAAAATTCATTTATGTTTCATATACCCCTTATACACATAGTCTGAAGGTAATTTTATACAATATTTTAAAATAACTTTGTGCATGAAAGAAGGTTTGTGCATGAAACAGTGTGTGATTTTATTTTTTTAGGCAAAAAAAGTTTTTTGAAAAGTCATGTTGATGCTCAAAAAAGTTCCATATTTTGGAATACTTTGTATTTTGAAAATCCAAATAAGGAATGCCCAACCTGTACCTTAAAGTGCCTTGTTCATTTTGGAATTCTGTTTGGGTACTCATGCTTGCATTATTCTGAGCGTTCAGCTTCCTTTAATCATCGTAGGGCACAAGCCTAACCAGTTCTACTCAGAAGTAAGTCCTATTTTGTTCAGTGGGGCTTACTCTCAAGAAAGTGTGGTTAGGATTGCAGCCTTATTCATTTTCCAAAAGAGTTCACACTTGTTACTGTAAGATAAAAGGACTGCTTCAACGATATGCAGATCCCTGAGAATTTATCTCTCTATGATATCTTTATGTTTATGCATGCTATTATGTGGCATCTCCATTTCTCCAATATTAAGTGGAGCAGAGTTAACCTGGTTACTCTGTGCTGCATAGTTACGCAATCAAACATAGTTACGCAATCAAAGTTAATTTTCCCCAAGGCCATGTAACCTGTACCATGTTTGTCAAGAAGAACAGTTCTCTGTACAGTCTTCTAATACCCACTATTAGATTTACAGTGCAAGCCTATCCACCTTTACTCAGTCATAAGCTCCACCACGTTCAATGGGCCTTATTCCGTTAAGTGTGTATTGGATTGCACCCTAATGGCCCAATCCAATGCAGGGCCTAAAGCAGTGGGTCTCACAGACTGCTGCCATAAGTCCTGTTAGTATGGCAGGAAAGATGAGCCACTATTGTTTGCTGTGGTCTGACTCTCTTTGGCTACCCTTTGAACCTGAATGACACAGGGTCTGGTTGGAACAGCTTCTGATATTCACACACACCTTCTGCAACACCTTCTACAATTATGAAATGTGGTCTCTAGACCGGACAACAGCTGTGCAATCTTGTAAGCAACATATTTTCCAGCTGTAAATTCATAATTTCCATTTTTTCCAGAAACTGCATTACAAAAGTTAGGGATGGTTTCGCACAAACCTGTGGAGAGAACATTGAAAGTCAGTGCCTGGCTCTTTTAATACTACAGATCATTTTTTAGATAGACTTTCAAAAATCTATTTTTAAGTGTTCCACAGAGTAGTCGTGTCTACTGGAAGCCACATGAGTCACAAAGTATAAATCTTTGCACAGAGAGGACAGCAACAAATGAGTAATTGTAGAAGAACAGCCAGCAGCCCAGCCAACTTTAAGCTAATGGGAAAACACCTCATTACAGTAAGCTTTGAGGAATCCCAGCATGGCCCACGTCACAACTGCCTACACTTCATTCCCTGGAGGATCCTGCTAAACGCAGCACATCAGGCGCTGCCCTCATTGTGCCATGAGAACTCGCTGACTGAACATTAGTCCAGTGGGGGCTGCGTGATTTAGCTCTGGCATCGTCTAGTAGCATCCTGCTCGGCTTCCATTGTGCGTACAATCAATTTATTAATTCCACAGCTTCTCAGTCAGACTTGCCATTTGATACAAAATTAGTGCACATGAATCCAGTTACTGGACAGGAACATGTAAGTGGATGACAATGTTTAAAAAAGAAGAAATCTAGTAGTTTCACATTCCAGACTTTGTTTTCCGTTTTCCCAGTAACTGATTCAATTTATTATATTTTATAGAATGTCTGTAGCTCTAGATTATGCTGATCTGGATCACATGTCCGTATTATATTAAACTTGAAGGTGCAACCCAGAACTTGTTAAACATTTAAGGACGCAATCCAAACTGCGTCCTACGCCAGCCCAAGTCCCTTGGGCAGGCCTAGGAGGGTCGCAAACGTGCCATTAAGCATGTTTGCACTTCCTCGAGGGGAAGCCAGGCCAGCGCTCTGAGAAGCACCAGCCTGCGGAGGCTGATATAAGCCTCCGGGCTGGCTTCCCCTTAGCCACTTGTGTCAGCCCGCCTGTGCCAACACAAGCAGAAAAGGTAGGCGTGGGGGGGAGTGGGGAGGAGGAGGGAGAGAGGTGTTCCTGGGCGGGGGGAGGGCGGGCGATAGGTGGCCCTGTGGGAAGGCAGGCAGGGAGTGGGAGGTGGGACTGAGATCCGGCAGTTATGCTGGATCCCAACGCCCGTTCCCAGGGAGAACGGAGCGGCTTCAAGCCGCTCCGCTCTCCTCATAAGAACATAAGAACAACCCTTCTGGATCAGGCCATAGGCCCATCTAGTCCAGCTTCCTGTATCTCACAGTGGCCCACCAAATGCTCCAAGGAGCACACCAGATAACAAGACACCTGCATCCTGGTGCCCTCCCTTGCATCTGGCATTCTGACATAGCCCATTTCTAAAATCAGGAGGTTGCACATACACATTATGGCTTGTAACCCCTAAAGGATTTTTCCTCCAGAAACTTGTCCAATCCCCTTTCAAAGGCATATAGGTCAGATGGCATCACAACATGCTGTGGCAAGGAGTTCCACAGACCAACCACATGCTGAGTAAAGAGATACTTTCTTTTGTCTGTCCTAACTCTGCCAAGACTCAATTTTAGTGGATGTCCCCTGGTTCTGGTGTTGTGTGAGAGGGTAAAGAGCATCCCTCTATCCACTCTGTCCACTCTGTCACTCCAGAGGTGGCACAAGTCCGAGGAGACCCATTGTGGCCAGCAACCCTTACCCAGGGATAAGGGGAAAAGTTTCACCTTACCTCTGGCAGAGCTGCTTCTGGCCACAATCCTGCACTGGATACAGCGCAAACCTCCTGGCTTGCCTGTTCCAACGCAGGTTAGGATTACGCACTAAAGCCTAAAGGTTCAAGATACTTAAAAGACAGCTTTATTCTACACCCTATCCATCATAATCTTCCAAAGTAACACACAGAACTTCAACAATACAGTTTTCATACACAATGTTCAGACAATAAAAGTTAGAGCTAGTGTACTCATGCGGTAGAATGATGCACTTCATGCAAAAATCACAGCACAAGGAAATGACATAACCCATGAGTTGCTTGCATTAGGAAGTTGGATATGATTGCTTAACTATGACAGTGGAATGAAAGAGGGTTGCGCTGGTACAAATGATATAAGTACCGACGGAGTATTCAGTAGCAACATGTGAAATGTTGAACATGGTATGAGGCTTACCAGGCCCCAAGGAAGGAATGGGTCAGGGAGGTTAGGATTTTCTGGACTAGCAATTCCTGTATTCCCAAGAGTTAAAGTTGTGGGCATGTTTACTGTTTTTGCTGTCTAGAACTGCATACTATGGTGTCAATGCCAAGCACCTAGGAGGTGGTAATACAGGCAGCTCTCAATTAATGCAGGGGTTATATTCCTGAAAAATAACATGTGTATCAATTGAAATGTATTAACTGAAACTCTTTTCTCCATGGGAAACAATGGGATTGGTATGGGTTAGGGTAGCGGTTCTCAAACTCGCAGGGAGTTTGAGCCCCGCTGTAAGTTCTTGCAGGGGAGGTGGGGAGGCAGGGACATGATCATCAGGATTGCATCACTATGGAGGGGCGCAGAGACTTGGCTGGACTTACGACAGCCTGCGGCAGCCTGCCAAGACTGTGGTGAGCACTGTGCCAGCCTCCGCAGGGCATCCCAACATGTGGAGACACTCAAAATATTGATCGTGACCCACTTCTGGTTTGCAAACTTCCGGTCTGCAAACTGGAAGTGAGTCACAATAGTTATTTTTAGTGTCTCCGCATGTTGGGGAGCCTTGCAGAGGCTGATGCAGGGCTCCCCATAAACCCGGGAGGCTGCAGCAGGCTGTGGTAAGTCCAGCCAAGCCCCTGCACCCCTTCAAAGCAACACGATCATGTTGCTGCCTCCCCCCCCCAAGAACCTAAGGGTGCAATCCTAACCCCTTATGTCAGTGCTTTCTAGCACTGGCATAGCAGTGCCAATGGGACGTGTGCTACATCTTGCAGCTGGGTGTCACTCGCAGAGGCCTCCTCAAAGTAAGGGAATGTTTGTTCCCTGACCTCAGAGCTGCATTGCCCTTATGTCAGTGCTGGAAAGTGACCCTTCAGTGCTGGAAAGCACTGACATAAGGGGTTAGGATTTCGCCCTAAGTGAAACAAGTTATAACAAAACCAATTTTACCATTAGCTAATAGATATATGTGCACAAGAGCTGCATTCCAACAGCATGTTTCTGGTCACAAAAACATAACCAAACTTTTAAATAAAAACTCAAAACACTTCTAATATTAAACACGGAAATGAATGAATGAATGAATGAATGAATGAATGAATAAGAGCTTTCCAGGCCAGAGAAAAACCATGCAGACTTGGGGAGAATGTACAAATTCCACATGGACAGTGGCCCCAGCCAGTAATCAATTTTTTTCTTTGTCTCTCAACAACTTTAAAAGGAAACAACTTATAACAATACAACTTTAAGTGAGGACTTGGAGGACACACTTTCTCTGAGTTCAGTTCCTCTTTTCACCTATGATCATGCACCCCAGATCATGACATGCTTTTTTAGAGATGTCCCTAATGAATCAAAACTCGCTTTGTGTCTCACTTTTCCAATTTGCCCTGATACGTTTGTGCTCCATGAATTAACTGGGGCTGTAATTTACCTTTCATTTCCTATAAAGTTCCTCTTTTCATGTCTGAAATCAGTACAAAGATGTCTTTGAAGCTATGCCAGAGTTCTATGATAAGGCTTCCCAATTCCCTTTGTTCATATGGCCATGACTTGCAATTATGCTTCCAGCAACTGGTAGCCCTCTTGCACTCCTTTTGTTTGTTTTAGCTCTTCTCTCCATGGAGCTTCCCTTGTTAATATTCTGAGATTACTGTAGCCCAATGTTCTAAAAATCTGTTGTTCAAATTATGCTGTTCTTTCCTTCCTTTAGGACAGTGATTTTCAACCTTTTTCATCTCATGGCACATTGACAAGGTGCTAGAGTTGCCAAGGCACACCATCAGTATTATGACAACTGACCAGGCACACCATGCTGCTGGTTGGGGGCTCAAATCCCACAATGGCCATACTAATAAATGACCCTTCCCAAACTCCTGAGGCACATCTGTGGACCATCCGCAGCACACCAGTGTGCCATGGCACAGTGGCTGAAAATGGCTGCTTTAGGATAATAAATGTTTATCATTTTAAAGTCACTTTTCCTGCAAGGTGCCTCCCACGTTCACTTACTCCTTCTGCTCTTCCGTATTAGAACAAAGTATAAAGTAGCCATGTCCCTCAGTGGAAGCAGAATTACAAGTATAAAAATGCCAATACAATTATTATTATTATTATTATTATTATTATTATTATTATTATTATTATTATTATTATTATTATTATTATAGAATATTTATATACCACTATTTTACCAGCTCAAGCCTTCTGGGTTGGACGGCCAGCAGGAGGTAAGCAAAAATATTTTTACTTACTATCCGCCATAGGCTGCCCGATAGCTTATGGGCCTCCTTAGACCTACATCAGTCATTTTGCTGGCATTAAGTCCAAGGAGAGAAAAAGGGTGGGGTTGCTTGAGAAATTGAGGATAGGAACTAGCACATGTGGATACAAAGAATGTTTTGTTCTAAATAGCTTTTTCTGTTGCTGATATCTAATACAGGTTGGGCATCCCTTATCTGGAATTCCAAAATATGGAACTTTATTTAGCACCAGCATGACTTTTTAAAAAACTTTTTTGCCTTAAGAAATACAATCACAAACTGTGTTTCGTTCACAAACCTTGTTTCATGCACAAAATTTAAAATATTTTATAAAATTATATTCAGGGTATGTGTATAAGGGTTATATGAAACATAAATGAATATTGCATTTAGACTTGGGCCCCATCCCCAAGATTTATAATGTAATATTACCAAATAAAAAAGCATTGTGAATGTTGCTTCAAACCAAATTCATATGTAGAATGGACCAGCAAAACATTTAAAATCAGTAGGTATGCCCCAGATGGAATTAACATTCGATTTTAGATGCATTAGCAACTTCATAATCAGGAGTTTGCAAATGCAAATATTAAAATTGTGTTTTATGCACTGATCAAATATTGTATGACCCATAGTATTAAAGGGACATCCTAGTCTTCCTGTGACCAAACTGTAGTCTACAAAAAATACTACTTTAGCTCTGAAGCAGTTCTGGCATCTCCATAGTCAGTCTATGAGAGAAAAGGCTCAAGACTTTCTAAGAACTAAGCAGACCAGTAAAAGAATTTCAGATGCAGACATATTTTGCTAATATAGTCCAATTTTCCCAATGGGCTATATTATCATGGAATGCTAATTTTCAGCATGAGTAGATACACTGGAAAACTACACTACTCTCTCTCTCTCTCTCTCTCTCTCTCTCTCTCTCTCTCTCTCTCTCTCAAATAAAATTGTTACACTGAAAGTAAAGGCCGTTTTAAGATTTATGTTTCCATATGCTTTAAGTGAAACTGCTGGGAAGCCTTCTAGGACTTCACAAAATCCCTGTTTTCTGACAAAACAGTTTAAGAAACATTTTGGCCATCTGTTATCCATTCACTTTATGAATTGCAAAGTGATTAGCATTTTGTGCACAGAAGCAAGAGAAGAAAATGACTAACACATCCATTTGTACTTGGAAGTATGATGAAAATGTCCTGAACAAAAATAGCCCCTGCCTCATATCCAAAATTCTGAACAAAAACTTCTTGTTGCATTTCCCCATCCTAATGAATATTATCCTCAGAAATGATTTCACGCGCACACATGAGAGAGAGAGAGAGAGAGAGAGAGAGAGAGAGAGAGAGAGAGAGAGAGAGAGAGAGAGTCCACAGCTCTATAAGAAGTGAATGAAAGAGGGATTGTATCAACTTTTCATGCGTCATTGACCAGAACATCTACTGTAGAGTGTGAAGTGAGGCAAGTCAAATCAACCATATATCTACTGGCTATATTTATATGCCACCTGTCTACCAGTGCACTCAAGGTAGTTTATAAACCAAAATAATGGCTCACAATCAAATAGACAGGAAACAAAAGGGAAAAGGGTACAAAGAGGAAAATAATCAAATGCAAATACCAATACTTATACAATGCTTTGATTATTATCTGGAATTCCCCACACCATTAAAAAAAATTCCAAAAGTTGAAATAAAAACAAAAATGTTTTAAAGGGCAGCATGGTGAAAATCTCTTCAGTTCTCCTTCCTCTGTCAAGTTAGGCTACTGAATCATTTTGACCTATTGCCGTTAGAAGCCAACACATGATATATTGTTTCAGAATTAAGCTCCTTCCAGAAGCCATCATCCATTCATCACGCTCCTTCGACTGGAATTAGCATGTGTCCAGTCTGGGCACTCCTGCCTAGGATCTGAATGTAGGTAAAGATGCCCAGGTAACCATGCTTTGACCAAAGAAGCAGAATAGTGACATCATTGAAGGGCATAAAAATGCAGGAACACAGGATGCTCTTGGCTCTCTGAGTAGTGCATTGTTTGAATGCAGTCCACCTTTCTGTGAGATAGGTGCCATAGCATCCAGTTAGGGACATGTGGTGCCAGAGCTGCAGGTAAGGCACAACAGCCCCATCGTAGTTGGTGGAAAAGCACCATAGATGCCCCTCTCACTTTCACCTGAGAAGGCACTCCTTACACCCAAGAAAGCAGGTGTAAGGAGGGCCTCCTTGGGTGTAAGAAAAGTCTTCTCAGGTGTAAGGAGGCAGGACAGCTGTGGTGCTTTTCCACACACAACAACAGGCAATGGCATTGCTAGGGGGTGAGGGTAGTGCAAGCTGCACCGTGTGACACGCACAGGGGGTGACACGCACTGGGGGGTGACGTGCTAAAATCATGGTGGTTAGGAGTAATACCATCATGTTATATACCGTTGGATGTGGAATTTCCAGCAGAATGCAATGCAAAAAACCAGAGTGAAAAAACTTCTTTCTATCAAAAGTTATGGCCAAAAAACCAGAGAAGAAAAAATGCATGGAGCCCTATGGAAAGTGAAACTGAGCTGTATAATGCATTTACTCGGGAGTAGGTGACCTTGCCTTAGTCTGTTGGAAAGGCCAGGTGGAGAGGAATCCAACGACACCAGAATTGTCCTGATCCAATGAATGCAGCCCAAAAAAAACCTGAGAAGGAAGTCCCTCCCTCCAAGCAGAAGAATGTATTGAGCCCTATGGAAAGCAAAACCAAGCCTCTCAGTCATGTTTACAAGTGAGTAAGCAAATGTGTCTTGGCTGGTGGTGAGGCCAGGCAAAGGGGAATGTGAAACCACCAGAATGGTCCTGATATGATGGAACTGGAGCTCAACAAATACTCCAGAAGGCAGCCTCCCCCCCCCCCCACCACTAAAAGGGATTAAAACAGAGGCTTCAGCAGATATGGTGAACTTTTTTGAGACTTGCAAAGCCAGGTGGATCCTGACAGTGATCTGGTTTAAACAGAAGCTCTTAAATTGAACTGGGCACTGGGTAGGGCTGAAAACCTTACTGATTTGGAGGGGGGGGGGTGTTATTGGAGGCAGACTACAGAGGAAATTCACTTGGTGGACCAGGGCTGGCTTCTGCTTATTTAATTATTTGTTTTACTTTAATTATTTATAATGATTTATTTTAATTTGCCTGATGATGAAACTTCCACCACGCCATCACTTCTGGTGGGACTTGGACAGATTGTAAGAACATAAGAATAGCCCCACTGGATCAGGCCATAGGACCATCTAATCCAGCTTCCTGTATCTCACAGCGGCCCCACCAAATGCTCCAGGGAGCACACCTGATAACAAGAGCATCCTGGTGCCCTCCCTTGCATCTGGCATTCTGATACATAGCCCATTTCTAAAATCAGGAGGTTGCACATACACATCATGGCTTGTAACTCATAATGGATTTTTCCTCCAGAAACTTGTCCAATCCCCTTTAAAAGGCATCCAGGCCAGATGCCATCACCACATCCTGTGGCAAGGAGTTCCACAGACCAACCACACACTGCAAACTTAGCCACCTCACTGCTCACCCCTGTCTCCAGGTCATTTATGAAAAGGTTGAAGAGCACCGGTCCCAGGACAGATCCTTGGGGCACACCTGGGGTGTTGCCCCGCCCACTGCATGGGGGGGGTGATGCGCTGGCATCCCGCACCAGGTGACGCAAACCCTAGTGACGCCACTGAGAACAGGGCAGTTCTGCCTCACCTGCCACCCTGGCATCCAGGAGCCAAAGACCAAGTATGTAGCTGAATTCTATTTATTTTCCATGCTTGCCTTTTACCTGCTTGCCATTGCAGTGTGACAGGTCTAGGCCATCCATCACCTATGGTAAGCCTTTTTTATAGATAACTGCTTGTATCAACCACTACAGGCAGCAATTATACGTGGTGCAAATTAAAAAGTATTCCAATCGTGCCAACAAAATAGGATGTTACAGAGTCACAACTACTTGAAGATAACTTGCTAACTTCTTTGGGGCACTTTCTCTTTATTCCAAAGTTGAAGGTATTCAAGTGTCTCACTAGGTTTAGCTACATGCCTCAAATTCAATTATTTCCTTAAACATTCAGTCTTCTACCATGGGTAGCTCATGATTTACACAGTCTTAACTTGCACTTTTTTCAAAATAGCACAATTTGCACATTAAGACCAAAAATGCTATTTGTGTGAGCTCATTTTTGGAATAGAGCTTTTATTTTCAGTGCAAGACCCTGCTATTGAGGCAACAGGGCATGATTGGAGGAGACACCAGCCACCAATTTGATGAGGAGGCTGAGAGTGCAGTGCTCACAGACAACCACAGCATGGGATTGCTTTTTTTGAATGACCTGCATGAGATAAGCTTCCCACTATTATATGCTAGAAGGAAAATAGATTGATTAACTGCTGTTGCTAAGAGGCTTCTTGTAATTCTAGCCAGGGTATTTTTGCATTGTATGTACATCATTGTAACACCAGGGTGAGGCTGAACTCTCTCAACAAACTATCTGAGCCATTGACATTGGCAGCCTCACTGTCCTACTCCCAACAGTGCCATTCATAATTGTCAACTTGAGTGCTTGCTGACTTTCCCCTTAACCTATACCAATCCCAAAAGCCATTTTTGTTTATGCCTTTTTTATGTACAATCCATTTTCAGAAACATAACCTCTGCATAATTTGAGAGCTCCCTGTAGCTGATAGGTTATTGTTAGCATTAGGATGAATCTTTGTATTCTGAAGTGTTATAACTGTCTAACTATCAACTATTAAAATGAGATAAACCAAAAGAACAGAATTTACAAAGACTATTCCACTAGCTAATTTCTCAAGAGAACTGCCAGAGCTGAAGTTTGCCAGGGAGATAGCCTCTTAACTGGCCCTGCCTGTGATCAAAGAACTTGTTTCAGGGTCTGGCAGGGCTCAAAGTAACATTTCTCTGCATCTGGTACTATCATATTCCTGAAGAATCTCAAAATGTCAGAATTTCTAAGCCTGTTTTCACTTACTACATTCATCTAATAGCTATTCAAATCAAAAAAACGCAAAATGCATGCTGGAGTCTTTTTACAGGGACTTCCAAAAGTCCCTGTAAAAAGGCTCTGGTCCAGTGTTTCTCAACCAGTGGTACTTGAGCTGGTGTCTGGTGGTACTCCCAGGACCCCTGGACACCTCCCACCTGGCAGGGAGACCAGGAATGCAACACAACAAACAATGGTAAGAAGCTCATCAGGCAGAGCTCCAAAGCATGCTTTTCCGTGCTCAAAAAAAGCCCTCCTGTCCACCCTGAGCCTTTTACTGGAGTTTGTAATGTCACATCTGGACTCCCAACCCAGAAGTAACTGGCAATGATGTCATCACCAGTTACTTCCAGTGGCACTTCAAATGGGTGGACCATGTGAAGTGATAGGGCACTGCTCTGGGTGGTCTTCTGAGTTGCAGGGAGGCCAGAACCCCCGCAGATTCTGAGGAACGACCAACAGTGTTGGTCTGTAACATAAATTTGATCAAAATGTAATATATGAAAGGCATTCTTCATGAAATCAGCCTTTGCTGGTAATGTATTAATTTTGCAAAGACTTATGTTGTTAATATTTCTGCATTGTCTTCCCTGTAAGCACCTTGTCTGTTTTTCTGTCTTCCTGATGACTCCTCTTTGCACAAGAGGTTTCAGACTTCCAGGCCTTCTACGTATATCCCTAGCAGACAATACAGAAAGTTTGAAGGAGGATAAAAAGCACCTATAGGATTACTGTTTTTCTTCCTGGTAGAGGCTGTTTCTTTTAACACAGGTGGAAATTCAACAGGTGAAGATATCTCATCACTGCACCTCTATGCTGAGAAAAAACAGCTAGCTGTTGAGAGTGAGGGAGGGAAGTGGGGTTTAGGAGGGCCTGAGGCTGAGGGGGAAACCTTACATTTATGTCTCACGGTAACAACACATTTATTTTTGTATTTGCAGCAATCACGCACCAACACCTCCCTCATATCACTTCATTCCCCAATTTGCTAATTTGTTGCTTTAATTGTTCTGAATTTGTTCAATTGTATTGTATTTTCAGTTTCAGAACATCATGTTGGAAGGAAGCAATTTTTAAAGTGCAGAATTTTGTTTTTGAGCTCATCAAATATCGCATTTACAGAACGTTTCATTATAGAACATGTGTTGGTAAATCAAGCTCCCCATCTGACAGCATTTAGCTTTTTGTTTCTTGTTATGAAATAATAATTTAAACCTTTACTTCCTCTGTCATCCAATTGTCACTAATGGCAAACTGGACAAGAGATACGAAGACTACAAATTGGGGAAATGGAAAATGTTGGGATTAAAAAGTATTTTTCTTTTTCAGATCAAAGAGTGAAATACTTCTTAAAGCTGTGCTTTAAACAACTTGGGTCCAAATTTACCACTACACTCACAGAAGCATCTTCCAAGAACAAGAGAACTGCACTAATGGGAGGGCTTGTCACATTAACACAACTCTTCTTCCATTCTCAAAAGGAATGTCTACAAGCAGAGGCTCCGACTCAACAGCATTAAAGTGAATTCACAATGCTGCAAATCACTTGGATCCAAGATGTCAAAGTCGTAATATATATTAGTGATACTACCATTGCATTTGACTGGATTAGTAAACAAGCACTGATCCTCAGAGCCTCATGTTGGAAAAGTATTTTCCAATGTTACGAAAGAGAAAACCTCAGTAGGTACTGCAAGGAGTGCAATCTAGGAGTCTGCCAGGCAGAGACTCACATTCACTCACCTGGATGCATGGGCAGTCTTCTTTAATGGGTTGGGGGGCTTGTTCTCTTATTGGTGTTTTTTATGTATTGAAATTTTGCATACTTCTGCATACCTCTAAGGCTGTGGTTTTCAAACTCTCTGGGAGTTTGAAAAGTGCAGTAAGTTCTTGAAAGGGAGGGGAGGGAGGCAGTGAGGGCGGGGAGAAGGCAGTGACACGATCCCCAGGATTTACCAGAGTAGATTTACCAGAGTGGCAAATCCAATGTCTCTAGAAAGTCCAGAGGCAACTGCTCCTTGAATTCTGATTCAAGAAATAAACTTCAGTTATGCCAGCCTTTTCAAGGATATCATACTTACTGGGACAAAACACAATATAAATAAAAATAAACAAAGAGATTCAGTTACTATGACACATACAGCCCAATTCTAGGCATCGCTAATCAGGATCTAAGTCCCTTTGACTTAGAAACGGCTTATTCCAAGGCAAGGGTATAGGTTTGCAGCCATTATATATACTACTGAAGAATTCAGTGACATTATAAAACATAGCCGAATAACCACACTGTGTTGCTATACCTTCATTGTATTAAAGGGATATTTGTATTCTAAGCTTTTCCTCTAAAGTTTCTTCTGTTTCTGTATAATAATTCAGAACCCCAGGTAATAAACTCTTGATTCTCTTAGATCCTAGAGAGCTAAACACTTCTTTAGTTAAAGTGACAGGTGCAATTTCTAAAGCAGCTTTCCTTCTTCCCCGTTTTCCCAATGGGCAAAAACCGAGACATCCTGAGTATAAAGACCTATACACAATTATGTAGAAGAAAGTCCCATTGAAGAAATGAGGCTTACAGCTGAACAGACATGCATAGGAAAGCAAGCAACAAAAGAATAAGCGTAGGTTTCATATATTTCAATTTCCCACCCAACCAATATTTTTTCTAAATAAAAACTTAGTTTGCTTCTATAAGGATTCAAAACTTCCAGAAATTACGTTTTGGATCTGGACATCAAATCTTCACATGAAGGACTAGAATAAAATATTATTTACTAGAATAAAAGATAATGCTGGTGCATCTTAAAAATCATAAAGCTATCAATGAAGAAGCTTAATCCAAAAGAAGGAGGTACTGATCGGGAAAGGTGATCTGGGAGGAGGTATTCAACATTAGCTAGATAGGACTGCACTCCCTCTAAAGGAGAAACAGGACAGTTTTGGAGTGCAGCTGGATCTGGCTTTGCTTCTGGATAAAACAAGTGCTGCTTTCCCCCAGCATCACAGCCCAATGCTAACTAGCACAGGCAACAGAGGAGCCAAGTGGACTCCACTGTATCCAGAATTTGTTTGGAAAAGACTAGAGATCTTCTCACGATAAGGGGATATTTTTCCCCTTAACCCAAGGAACATCCCAGACTGAGCAAAGGGGCTACTCAGATCTGCACCAGCTATTTAGCTGGTGAAAGTCCAAGCAGCCCCATGTAGGGCATTCAGGCCTGGGAGGGAGGACAGGATATAGAGAAGGTCTGCTCCACTGATCCTGCCCCCTCTGGGCTTGATCCAGACTCCCCCCCACCTCCGTTCCATCTTCCTGCTGCTTCTCTGTCACCTGGCGCTTCCCTTACCTCCACCAGCAGCCAATTGTCTGGACGCAGAATCAGCAGGGCAGTGCAGGCTTTCCTGCCAACTCTGCCTACTCGTGCAAAGCTGCAAATGTGCTTCCACTGCGCCAGCACAGGGCCCGCTGCAGCAATGGAGCAGGTAAGCAGGATTGCACTGTCAGCTGGTACACCAATTCTGAATTTTTCTGGTTAAGCTGACCTTGCTACACTTATACTGTATTTGCCTTAGTTACTTCCAGGTTAGAGTACTGTAGCACACTGTATGATGCTGCCCCTGAAGAGTGCTCAGAAACTGCTAATAGTGCACATTGTTCAATCATACATCCATATTACACAAGTATTTTATCACCTGTGCAGAGAACCTTGATTTTCCCCTGTCTGAAAGTTTGTACTGAGTCAAACTCTTCAATTTTATAGTTTTGGCCTTTTCAGAATCTAAACTTGAGGTTTCTTATTTCCTACTAACTAGTTCATACATTACTATACTGTCTGTCACTCATTAATATGTGCTCAAACACCTTTAGTTAATTCAGACCTGAACACAGCTTTATTTATCAAGCTACAGTTTTATATCTTAGCTTACAACTTCCACTTTGCTTTCTAGTCTGTATTTAAGATTCCTTTTGTTAAAGTAACAGGTACATGTTCTGATCTAAAGCACTATAATTACATGAACTGTTTGTCCACGTGAAGTGCTTACACGAATAGCATAATGTAAGGCTGAGCTGAAACGGGGGAGAGAAGACTTATGGAACAAGGAAGGCAGCTTGAAAGCTTATAAAGGTGACATAGGGATCAGATTAATTTAAAAGTAAGATGAGTTGTTTCCTCACCAGTTAGCTCAGACTGGTTTATTTCTAAACCAAACCAGTTTAGTTGGGTGGACCTCAGCCATCACCACTTCAAAAGATCAGCTTCCGTAAGTATCAGAAATTGCTTCAAAACTGGAAATCCCTGATGATGGATGCTAATCTATTATAAACCCAAACTTCCTTCCCTTGGTATTACTATACATGGCAATTCAGTGCTCAAGAAAGACATCCAATATATGAACCAGCTCCCAAATTCACAGTATGCTGGAACATTATAGCCCCTATGACATTTTTGGTTTTCTAAAAATATCAACAGATTTGCAAAACTCTGAAAGACCTATCCTTTGGATATATTCCCTTTCATTAGAAATGGACTTGAAGAGGAAAGGTCTGCTGGTCTTCTTTGAAGCATAGTTCTACCTAAGTAGCCTTTCATGGAACAAAACTTCTTTTCATTAAACAATTTATTCACACACTTACTACTTCAATTCAACACACCAATCTATTAATGCCTTGCCTAATATACTGTATTTTCAATGCTCATGAAATTGAACAATGCACAGTAAGGCCTGCATGCCAAATACCTAGTTGCTACAGTTGTTCACATTTCCCTTACCATCTAAAATAAAACCCATCTACAAAGAGAAAGATTTTTCTACTTTCAGAAACTCTTTCAGATACTTTGATGAAAGATCACAATGAAATAAAAAATGATGTGTCACTGTTTACAATATATCTATGCCCAGGTGATAAGTCCTTTCACTTTGGACAAAACACCAATTAACACATCTACAAAGAAGTTGCCTTTTCTAATTAGTAATTCCATTGAAGTGTTAAAGTTTGGGGAATTCAAGATGCATAAAAGATATAGCGCATGTTCCATACAAAATTGCATGCCAAAACTTTAAAATATGGTGACCAGAAATGTTTATAGATATCCTAGTAAATGACCTGTATATTTTGTTTCATAAGTCCCTCTCAATACTCTTACAGCAGCATATCTTCGATAATTTCAGCATTACTGGAGGTTGCTAGGGCACTCAGACAGTTGATTTACTTTGCCTGGAGGCATCTGATAGCCTGCAGCCCTGAGTAAGCTTTTCTTTTTTTAACAATTCCCACATAGGATAAATATATTTATTAAATCGGAACCAATGACTGGACTAAACATCTAATATAATGTCTGCATAAGAAAACTAGCTAAAAATAAACTGATGCAGTGCATTATCTATGCAATCTTCTAATTTGGTGTATTATTGAATACCTTCCAGCTATATAAATATCCTTCAGTTCTTAGGTCCATAGTCCAAAGGAAATCATGAATGTTCTCCTCAAATAATGAGGCTTAATGGAGCATTTTTGTCTCACACCAACCAAGATGCAGCCAATAGGCTGATATTTCTTCACAATTAAATTAGTTCACTTTTGTTTTTAGTACAGTCAAAGCTCTTGGCTTTGGTAAAGAATGTTCCTGTTCCACTTCCTGCTAACAAAAATAGCATCAGTATGGAGGAAGACCGGGGATCAAGATGGCTCCATAGGCAGCTGTCTGTTGATTTTTCATTTGTTTTAAAATGGAGCACATTTGTTCTCTGCCATGCTGCCAAGAAGTTCAGGGCAGCTCACACTGGAACATACCATTTTATTCTCATGTTGACATGCTGAATCATTGACATTGAGTATTATTGCTAAGCAGAGATTTGAATGCAGGCATCCCAGTCTAAGTCTTGTAGTCCACCTACTACTGGTTCTTATACTACAACCCTACAATGCCTGAACTGAAAAAATGCATCCCCCCCCCTTTTTTTTTTTTGCTTTTTTGTACACATGTTGTTCAAGTCACTTGCTCATTTCCCAAAAGACCGATGCCACATGAAAGACATAGGAGCTGTTGGTTATACAGGAAACATTTCTGAAAATAGGCTAGAAGAACCAAGACTGCCTGACCAGATGAAATGCATTTTAAATGTACGATTTAACGTGGATCGTAGGTCCAATGAGAGTACAGGTTGGGTCTCGTTATTCGTGGATGGCAAAAATGGCATTAAAGCAAATCATTTAAAAAAAAACAATGTCCCTTTGCTAGGTGATTTTAAAACAGCCTTGCTTGCCTTTGTGATGTAAGACAGAGTCATCAGGCAGACAATCCATCAATCAGTCTCTCTCCAGACGCTTAGAAAGGCTTCACCCCGATCCAGTGACCTGTCCCTTAAACCAGAGCACAGCGCTGGGAAATAATGCAAAGTGATTATCTTTCTTTTGTGTGCTCAGAGGGAAGGGAGGGGTCACTTGCCTTGGAGTGAAGCTGTTCTAAGTGCCTGGAGAGAGAATGATTGATGGACTGTCAGCCGGCTGCGCTCTCTTGCATTTACGAGGCTATTGTTAAACAACTTTTTTCCTTTAACTTAAAGGGCCCTTCTCATCTCACTGAGATAAAACCACTGGTGCCCCAACACAAACCAAAGAGCTTCCCTCCTAACACACACCCTCAGTCCAGATTTGGAAACTTCCATTCCATCTGTGTTGTAGACAAGATCACTGAATTGTAATCCTTAAACACAACCCATTCTCCAAAAGATCCCTTTCCTTTTTTTTGCCCTCAGTCTAGGATAAATTCTGCTGCAGGCTTGCACTAACAGATGTATAGCCAGGTATGTGAGAGGCACCTGTCACATACTCTGTCACTGAGTCTGAAATTCATTACAGTGCAACCCATTGCCTAAATAAAAACCATTCCCCTTTCAACATCCCACAAGGCCAAGAGATGGAGGAGACAAACACGTCATCTTCCCAGGGCTTGTGGTTTGGCCAGGGATGCTGGCAACACTGCTGCAGCATTGACCATCCTAGGTTCTGCTTGCAGTGCTGAAGAGCTGGCCTGCAAAATATGGAGAGACCCAGAGGTAGTGGCAGCACTCCCCTGGCCTCCTGTGCTCTTCTACATCCATCTTTTACATCAGCCCCAAACATTTTTCAGGCCTGGACCTTGTGTGTGAGCTGCTAGAGATTTAACAGAATTCTCAACACTTACTCCAAATTACATTTCCCCAGATTCTTTTGGTATGCCACGACAGCTAAACTGGTATGCAACCAATATGCATTTGTGCTGTAGATTTACCCATAGAAACAATATGGATTTTTTCCCCCTTCATTTATAAATATAGAGGTAGATAAAGTGCTGTTATGGTGACTCAGAGCTCTGTTTGCCTTTTTGAGCTTGTGGTTGGTGGGCACGAGAGACAGGGACTTTGACAACCACAAACAACAGCAACAACTGTACAATCTAAATAGACGGACACATAAGGAAGAGGAAAGATGGGGGGGGGTTAAGGAAGAGAACCACTTAAAATCTCCACAAATGAGGGAAGGCCTGGTAAGATAATTATATCTTGAAGTCCTTGTTAACGAGTTGGAGGGATTGAATCACACAAACACCTGGATGCAATGCAAAAGATAAGGTGCTGCAAAAAAAAAAAAAAAAAAAAGGGAATGGAGGTGTAAAAAGAGATGTAATCTCTTGGTCCTACTAAAAGTTTGGTGTTAGAGGAACTCGAAGCTCAGGGAAAAATATAAAGAAAATTGAACAGGAGTGTTAAGAGTTCAGGCAGCTGAGGGCCCAATCCTATCCAATTTTCCAGCACTGATGCAGTCATAATGCAGCCCCAAGATAAAGGAACAAATGTTCCCATATCTTAAGGAGGCCTCTGTGACTGCTGTCCCACCACAAGATGCAGTGCACACCCCCTTGGCACAGTTGCACTAGCACTGGAAAATTGGATAGGATTGGGCCCTAAGTTGGTAGAATTTTAAAATAGCCGTAATAAGGGAAAGGAAGCCAGCATAAAGGAAAAAGAGAAATGTGGTTAACTATTGATGGGCAAGAAAGTGAGATGAACTGGAGAAAAAAGTACAGACATCAGTTGTTTAAAACAGGGTAAAAATTATCAACAACCAAAGACAGTACTACATTAATCAAATCTAGTTAAGATAGGAACATGTACAAAATCTTTAGTAGTACTGTATCTTGAGAAAAAAAGAAAATCTATGGGGTAAATGCTTAAAAAAAGAGTTCCACTAGTCTCAAACATTGCTTATCAATGCAGAAAAGCCATGACATCTGTATCAAGAGGCATTTGGCATATCAACTGACTGGTTTATATAGATTTTGGCCTGCTATTGGTCATTTTATGCTGCTATTTTTTGTTGTTGTTTTTTGCTTTAGACATCTTTTATATGCTTTTGTAGGCTATAGTTTATATTGCCTACAAAGTGGATTTGAAAGCCATTTAACCTCATTTTTTAACTGAAGACGTTAAAAAATTTGTTAACATGAATAAATTATATATAAATAAAAAATACGCATTCAGCAATTTGGGGGCTATTTTGAAGAAGGAAAAAACTCAGTCCAAAACACCAAGGACTTAATGAAATGAAATGCCTTTATGCTGTACACATTTGAAATCACCGTCCTTGTCTTATATCAGCACTTCTCAAGTCAGCAACCTGAGTCATATGCTATCTTTTTACAGAGCTTAGAAACATCACACTTCTTATATTAAAATATCTCCAAGTACTCACTGTCCCTCTCATTTCTTCACCTTACCATGTGTCTTCCTCCTCCTTTTTCAAGTGTTAGCTAAAGTGACTGTGACTGTATCGAAATTGTTTGTCACCCATGCTCTCTCTTTTATGGTGAAATCCCCATCCTGGAATAGTCACTTCCTCCAACACATACAGGCAGCAGAAAACAGGAATTGAATGCAACAACTCTAAATCATGCTAGTGAAAAATTAAGCTACCTTGTTGGATGCCTCACTTTCCCATGGCCCTCAGGTAGCTGCATACTGCTCACAGACACATCTACTGGGACATCATTTCAAGGGAGAGAGGAAGGATACATTGTGATGAATTGTGCACTACAGCTGACTGGTACAGAGGAATTCCCCCAAGCATCACCACCGCCCAGAAAGCATGGTTCCATTACTAGGTGACTAGGGAAAGGAACAGCAGGACCCCAGGAGGCTTTCTTAATGAGATTACCCTGCAGGTGCAATAAGATGCTTATTCACTGTTGTGGGAGCTTATCAATAAAATGTGTGTGTATATGCAAGAGCCAGAGAGAAGTGCCTGTGATGTTATTCCTGGAAAAATAACCTGTCACAAGTATCAAAGGTCTGGAGAACACTGGAGTACAGCCTAACAGAGATGATGTGCTAGAGAGAGTTAAAAACTTTTCTTGCTTGTTAATTTCTCATGTTCCTGTAATGTCAAAGAGAAGAGATTAGTCTTGGCTTCCATCATGAATTAGACCTATAAGAATATTGTTTATGTTATGCAAGGAAGAGGGGGGCTGTAATTAGTCATTAGGAGAACCGACTATTTGCTGCTAATGTAAATAGTGTATTTCAAAGAAAAAGACCTTAAAAAACTAAGCAATTCTCAAAATGTCCCAAATCATTCATATAGTATATACTGGCCCATTTTCATTCCTCATGCAGAGAGTTAGACAGAATTAAAGTGCAGGAACATAAAATTACAGGAGCTATAGTCTCCTTGATCATTATTTTCATGCATGTATCTTGGAACTGGACCAACTACGTTATGCACACCCTTCTCCCAGGCCTGATCTGCCACCCC
Organism: Tiliqua scincoides; assembly: GCF_035046505.1. NCBI lineage: Eukaryota > Metazoa > Chordata > Lepidosauria > Squamata > Scincidae > Tiliqua > Tiliqua scincoides. The sequence goes on along the minus strand of NC_089821.1, from coordinate 177,304,999 downwards.
CAACCCGCTCCCTTGCATCTGGCATTCAGAAATGGACCACCTCTGAAACCTGGAAGTTGCATATAGTCACCATGGCTTGCAGAAACGGAGCTATAGGGGGGACGCTCTACAACGTGCCATGTAAGCACTCTCCCCTTGGTGTTGGAATGGCTCCAATGCCAAGAGAGAGGGGCACTTACATGGTGCATTGCAGCATGTGCTGTACTTACCACTTTGCCCCTCCCCCAGCTCCGCTTCTGATGGCTTGTAAGCTTGTAACCTGTGATAGACTTTCCTCCACAAATCTGTCCAATCTCATTTTAAAGGCATCTAGGCCAGGTGCCATCACAACATCCTGTGGCACAGACCACAATAGTCACAAAGGACAAAGTGGCAGCACTCACAGCCACTCCTTGGTAACAAATAACCATTTCCCTTAGCAACAGTAACTGTTTATCCTTTGCTGCTTGGCAGGTTGCCAACAGAGTTCATACTATAACAATGTAACTCTTAAACAATTAACAGAGAATTTATAACAAAACCTTTTTTTCACATTCACTAAAGTAGAATATCTCCATTATACACTATTCACTGCATTTGTACTTCATGATGAAGTACATGTCAGAGGCTGCCTAGTCTACAAGTAGGAGTCCCACTTGGCATGCCAGACATGTTGCATTCAAATTCCCACCAGCACCATGCAACCAGGAGAGAAGGGACAAATTTTATTTAGGGACAAATTTTCCTTCATTGAACAGAGATCTGGACTAGATGACCACCAAGTTCCCTTCCAACTCTAATATTCTATGATGCCGTTACATCTTTTCTTTATTACTATCATCTTATTTTTATAATTCAGCGAGATTTAGCCACAAAGGAACTGTTCATAAATTACATTGCATTAAAAACAAAACTCCCCCCACCTCTTGTTGCCACATTTTAGCCAATGCCAAATTACTCCTTTGCCTCCTCCTCCTCCTTGATGCATGAAACACTTTCTGAATGGTTCCACACCCAGACAAACTTAAAACACAGGCTGTTGGGCACTTCCAACACGCCCTTTCTCAGTTCCCTTCTCTCATCCTTTCACTTAGCCTTTAATGAAGGCTGATGAAGAGCCCTAGAGCACTCAAAAGCTTGCTGCTGACTAGTTTGTGACCAACCTATAATTTTATAAATTCTTATCATATGCCTTGCAAACTGAGCCACCTGTATTTACTACTACCACCAAATACCAAGTCGATCGCTGAGACACAACTCAAGGTGTGGAAGCCATCTGTCTTTCCTAGATCCACATTGTTTGGCATTACCTACCAATGTAATGGAGGAACGCACATGTTCAGTTGTCAGTAACAAACACCAGGAGGGAAACACTAGAACCATTATGGATGCCGACTATCAGTTTGTAAGGATACAGAGTCTTAGGTTCACTGTGGTCTAATTCATGCTCAAGAAACACTTCCTTTGCTCACAAAGTACCACTATTTCTGCAACACTCTCATTTAGGGTGAAATGCTGAGAAGGTGAATGCCCTTATGAATAAACTCCATTGCAGAAATGTAATATAGAGAGCAATAACTTCACATCACAAAGCCCTTTGCACCACTCAGTGTAGCCATTCTCAATCCTGTGAAGACTTAATTCTCTCACTGCACCCAAGATCACCTTTACCATTACATTTCTGGAGATGGGCGTTTGATTGTAATGTGTACTGTTGAAACAAATGCATGAAGAATTTGAAAATAGAAAAGAGAGATAAACTTGTGCTTCATGTCAAATATTTGTTGGGTCTCTTTTGCCTATCCTTTTGAAATACATGCCCTCCCCTCTTCATTATGATTTTAGGACAGCTGCCAACTGAGTGGGGAGAGAGCAAGTTTTGCATCACATCATACAAGAAATGCACTTTTGGATGCTGTATTGAGAACTGGAAGCTATCCTTACTTTCTGATGCAGTGTTGCTGGTATTTTTGCAATCCTTCTGCATGTATGAACATATGTGAACTGCTCCCATACGCTTAGCAAGAAAAGTTATTACAGCTCTCACCAGCCTGCACTTTCCTTCTTCAGGCACTAGAGGCTGCTGTGCAACAAGCAAGGCTGACCTGTTGCTGCAATACTCCCCATTATTGGAGAAAAGGTGGGGGGGGGGAGAGAGAACCATACACATTTAAAAATAGAAATTTCCAGTCAGTAACTTTGAGATGCTATTTGCCAATGAGAAAAGCTTTTAGAAAAGCCTCCTCTTTCTGTATGTCTTGATGTTGTTATTGCAACACTGAGCACAACAGTGCTGACACTGAAATGCACTGAGAGCAAGTTGGCAAATATAGGTCATAGCAAGGTAGAGAGTGCAGCACTGCAGAGGGTCAGGTCACCATAAGACTGGGTGATAAGTCAGCAAAGAGTAGAAGATGTAGTGCCACTTGAGAAAAGAGAAAGAAACCCAGAAGGTGAGTGTGCAGATGGCTTCTCTTAAGTAGGAAGTGCATGGGGGAGGGGGGGGAACTATGCTAATGACTCAGCCCTCAGCTGGAAGTGAGAAAACTTCATATGTGGCAGGGTCATTGTCAATAACTAGGCACTGTGTCCCATACCACATCATTCCTGCTTATCTCTAAACCAGTCGTCATCATTCCAATGCATTGGGCTCCATTTTCTGAACATGGTGGGGGTGGTTTTTCAAAATGTGTGATTCTTGGATGTCATTTTCTAAATTCCTATGTTGTGGAGAACTGAATGCAATGGTTAAAAATGTGACCTTGAAGATACATTGAAAACAAAAACACAAACTCACAAACTTGCAATGCTTCCTTCAAATCCTGCGCATTTTAATTCAACTCATGATTCTTCCTTGATAAGGAAGGACTGACCTACAAATTTGAACAGATGGGGTTGGCAGACATAAATATGATTTAGCTTGTGTGTAACACACATATCTGTTTCTTTAAGAACTGTTGACAAAGAACCTTGCAAAAAGAAAATGTGAAGGAGGCAAGAATATTCTGATTAATGATTATTTCACTGAAGGTATGGTGAAAGTCTTGACTGAGAAGTTCTTCTCTGATATCAGATGAACTTTGTATATCCATATGGTAACACTGCCTCTTTTTTTTTAAGTGAAAAATATTCCGGATGTTCTGAAACTTCACCTTTATGCGACTTCCATATTGAGTTTTAAAGCTGCCATCAAGTATCCCAGTCTTTTGCCTTCAAACTGTGAAGGATTCAGAATGAACTATTTGTTCTGTTCCAATAGAACAGAACAATTTTTTTATAAACAAAATAAATAAGTTGCAAAGCTACCATGTCCCCCCATAATATGGCTGGACTCAAATTTGTGAATTTGACTGTCCTCAAGTGGGTGAATGGATGCATGTCATCTCCAGTGCTAATGCATATACCATAAAAACAAACACAGGGACTAGAAAACACCATGCACTGCCATTTTTAACTATTTATATACTACAGGCCAATTATATTTTCTAGGATATGTTGAACCAAGACAACTAGTGTCCTGTTTTTGAAAGAGTGGTACTCCAGCTATTGCAATATAAATATGCATAGTGCACAATAAGGTAGAACAGCATTTTTCAACTGGTGGTATGCAGACCACTGGTAGTACATGAGATGTTGACCAGTGGTACAAAAAGGGCCACGGTGCTTGAGGTCATTATGTCACTTACAGGATCCGTAAAATAGTGACTGCTCCAAACAAAGCTGCTCCCTGTTCTGCAGTCACTTGGAGCTTGCAGAGCAAGCACTCTGCAAGAACAGGGTACAGGGACTGCTTTTCAGAGCAAAGGAGTAACCATTCTAAGCTCTGTAAACCCAGAAGTGACATCACAGCCCCAGGTATTTAAGGCACTGGTGGTACTTAACATAATTACAATATGAGAAGTGATACATCAGGAGAAACAGATAAAAAATCACTGAGGTAGAACACTCAGCAAAATATAATACTGAAGGGATACAGAATACAAAGCGATCTTTGCTAAGGCCACTGGAATGTGGCAAACATGTTCCTACTGTGATCTGTGAAACGTTGGGTGCTGTGATTTAATGCAAACTATTCAGCAATTGTGTGAACAACTGTATGAACTGTCACAGTCTTGCACATAGGCATCCGTGCCTTTCCCGAAACTTCAGCATACAACCTTCTAGAAGGGTTACCTGCTGATTGGGTAAGAGGCACTTTTTGGGTAACCCCTGCTAATTGGGTAAGAGGCACTTTTTCAAGTGGGTGCTCCTTTTTTTAGCAGGGGGAGAGTAACTGGCCCGTCTCACCCCAGCACTGTCTGTTCTAGTGGCTGTCTGCATCTTTTTCTTTTCTTTTGCATCTTTTTAGATTGTGAGCCCCTTTGGGGACAGGGAGCCATTTAGTTATTTGATTTTTCTCTGTAAACCACTTTGTGAACTTTTAGTTGAAAAGCAGTATATAAATACTGTTAATAATAATAATAATAATAATTAATAATACCTTCCCTGAACTAAGAAACGGTAATGTGGGCAATTAGAAATGTGTGGAAATACTAACTTGTGAGCATGTTTTGTGACATCTCAAAAACAAATGACATGGGAGATTCTTTTGAGAGGCCTCACTACAGGACTCTTTCACAGTCACCTAAATTGATACATTATCTAGAAGGTCTTTGCCCCAGTCCTATCCCCTGTCACTTACACTGATGCATCTGCACAATGGAGGCACATGCTGCATCCTATAGGGGGGCAATTAGTAGGCTTCCAAAGTAAGGGAACTTTAAGCCTCCTGTTGCCCTATTACTCAGATCTGTGCCAGCACTTCAGGTGATGCTGGTCCGAGCAGCTGAATAACCCAGGCAGCAGTCTGTGGGGGGCAGCAATGCTGCCCCTGCCACAGTGAGGCCACCCGCTTTGGCTACTTTTTTCCCCAAAGGAGACAAATCAGCCAACTTCTGAGAGCAGCAAACAGGCACTCAGGGCCATTCCATGCCATCCCAAGAGGCTGGCCACTTTGTCCACTTTAGAAAAAAACAGAGAAAGCAGACTGTCTTGCCTCTCCCTTGCAGTCACTTGCTCCATCCAAATGGCTGCAAAGGAGCAGGAACCAGAAGTGTTTGCGGTGATGCCATCATGTCACAGCAATTTCTTCTGGGTGGGTGGCAGGTGTGATCTGGGGCAGCAGGGCCCTGAACTACACCACTGGGTCCAAGTGAACCCAAGCAGCCAGGAAAGGTTGTGCACGGTGCATAGGATATTGATGGTGTCTTTGCCACTGGTAACTACCCCTGCCTTACCTGACACGCCTCCTGTTGGGCCCTGATCTCTGCCCTGATTCTCCCCATGCACCAACCTACCAATACTGTTAGAACTAGTTGAGCTGCTGCCATGTTTACAGTCTGGTAGTGTGCGACAGTGCACAGTATTTTTCCATATTATTGATTAGGTGATAGGAATGAGCAGTTAGCTAATTATGGTGTTTGTTATCTTTAAGCCCGGAGAAGAAATGAAAACATGCCTTGGGATACCAACAAGTTGCAAAAAAGAAGCAGAAGTTGTAAAACGGTAGTGTTTTGCCATGTAGAAAGGTTGAACAATGGTCAAAGTCTGAAAGAGAAGAATGCATTGATGTAATCAAAACAGAACTGGTCAACAGAACAGCAGGGACTAGTAGTTATAAGGGTAAGAGAAGCTAAGCTTGGAAAGCCAGGGTAAAGTCAAGATGAAAAACCAATAGATGGTTTTATTTGTCATATTATTGATTAGTGATTATTGATCAGTCTCTTATGATAAATAGAAATATTACTTTATGTCATTTATACTTGCAAGTAAAAAATTAACCCAAGATGCTATTGAATTGATTTGTGCATGAAATTGTGATGGGTAAGAAATTAAACTATATTCTATTTATTCCACGCAGTTTTTAATTACACATAGTTTATCACACTTCTCATTATATTCATCATGTTCATCTCCCTCTATATGAACAGACACTAAAATCACTTCTGATTATGCAAATAAGTACAGCTCTTCCATTTCAAAAGACTGCTCCTTCTGGCTCCACCTCTCAGCTCTGCAGTTTTTATGAATGACTAGCAATCATTAAAAATGAATGACTGCCAACTGCCCATTCAACGCCTTTCAGCTCTTCCTGCACACACATACTACAGAAGCAAAATGCTGCTGTATGACTACAGATGAGATTTCAGTACATTTTACAATGAAAAGCATGTCCAACAAGAAAAAAGGAACTTAATGTCCTTTCAGACAGTCCAAATATAGACATCAAGTACTTCTATGCTTGTTCAAATATTCCCTTTTACCAAATTATCTTTTAAGTATGTAACCGGAGTGTTTGTCTTATTAAAGGATGGTTTGTGGTAACCTCTTATATTTAGAAGTATTAATTTCCTTATCTCATATTTAATTTAATTTTGATATGTAACTATATACTACTAAAACAATATTTTTCATTCTGCATTTATGATTAGAAGACACAATCCTATCCAAAACAATAGCCGTGGCTCCAAAAGGCCATCGCTGTGCTGGATTCAAACAGGCCAGAGGTCTCCTCAGAGGTACTCATCCGCTTACCCCCGATCAACACCCCAGCCTGCTCAATGGGGCTTCTCAAGTCTTCACCAGCTATTTTGCGCCACTTGGCGCTTCCCTGCTCGCCCACAGCAGCCAGGGGTCAATCTGCTGGGATATGGCAGCACAGGCCTTCCTGCCAGCATTGGGGCTGCAGTACTTGCGGTATGGCAGCCTAGGATTGAGCTGAAACAGTATCATGGACCATGACACTGATAGTGCATCATGAGGAAAATAACACACAAACTATCCAGACAACTAAAGTTGGCCAGTCAGAGTGCCTCTCCCGTTTATTATGATTCAACACCACAAATGATTATCAGTGAAGATCTGTGTTAAGACAGGATGCAGATGGACACATTTGCTTCACTATTCATTCACTGATGTCACTTGGAAGTGATGAATGACCCTTACATGCATTTATTTAGTTGTAAGACCTACTGATTTCAGTGGCATTCACTGCCCATAAAATGCCATAGCGTATGTGAATCTCAAACCAGGCTTCTAGCAGCTAGAGTCCTGGCATCTTACCACGTGTGTGACCAACATTATGGTCCCTCACCAAAACAGGGATATTAGGCTCTGCAGGTAAAAATGCCATTTAGGCCATAGTCAACTGATTCCCAGCCTGAATATCAGCTGACCCTACAAGCTGACGATGATGTCCTATGCAACCCCTCCTTCTTGTCCAATCAACTAGTTGCACTGAGTAGTAATGCTACATTGTCTTGCCTCTATGGTACCTAACCCTGACACATCTTTAACCATATCCCCTACCCCTACCACTCTTCTCTTGTCTGTCTGGTCTGGTCCCCAACTCCAGCCATCTCTGTCTTACCTGCTTTCTGTCTTACCTGCACTTTCTGCTTTCACCTTCTGCTCCATGCCTACCTGTACCAAATACAGACTTTCCAGCTCCCACCTATCTCTGTGCTTGGTCAAGGTCTAACATCTTCACGTGAGAGTGGTCAGGGCTATATTCTTAAGTTCAAACCGTTTGTTTTCTTTTTTTGCCCTGTATGATCTCTTATGGAAATAGCCCCATTAGGCAAATCCAAGCACCCCATTCAGGAGCCTGCAGAGTAGATTAAGCCCATCAGCAGCCTTTTGTCTTCCTGATCTTTTGTAATCTCACCTGGGAAGACCAGCCCCCTTTCAATTAGCAAGGAGGGAGGGAGGAGGAGCCAGCTAGGCATATAAAGCTAGTGCCTGCCACCATGTGAGCCTCTCTGCAGAAGTGTACGCGGCCTCTGGGGAACCAAGTGCCTTGGGAACAAAGTGCCAGGTGAGGCACAGCGAGTTTAGTCTCTGTGCAAGTTCAGCAGGAAGGCAAGGAAGCCAAGGCCCCAGACACTGCCCTTCTCTTCCCTTGAGAAGAGGGCTGATAACCAGTGTAGGGTTTTTTAAGTACCCCTAAACAAACAAACAAAAAAATTATGCAGTCAGACAGCCAGCAGCAGGGTGGGGGTTATCCAGTGTTTTGCATGTATGTGCCACATGTATGACTATATGCCTCTGGGGCATAAGTCATGGGTGTGTCTTCGATGCAAGGAGCTCCAGGGACTCAGGGAACACGTCCGCTCCCTTGAAGCCTTGGTTGCCGAACTGGAGAAGCAGAGGCAGGCAGAGAAGGACCGTGGGGAGGCTTCCGGGGACAATCAGGCTTCGTCCCAACTTCAGGCGTGCAGCTCCTCAGCTGCCCAGGTGAGAACTCTCGGGGCTGGAGGGTGTCATCCTGGAGAGGAGGGAAACAATCCCCTAGGTGGGACCCCTTCTCCAGGGGGCGGGTCTGTATCCGAACGCACTTAGGCTACTCCTCGGCAGGAGGGGGTTCGGGGGCTTCTTGTAGTGGGGGATTCAATTATTAGAAACATAGAGGGGGAGTTGCGATGGATGTGAGGACCGTATGGCAACTTGCCTACGTGATGCGAAGGTTGCGGACATCACTTCTCATCTAGACAGGCTGGTAGACAGTGCTGGGGAGGAGGTAGCGGTTGTGGTGCGTGTCAGCAACAATGACATGGGAAAGTGTAGCCAGGAGGTCCTGGAGGCCAAATTTAGACTATTAGGTAGGAAGCTGAAAGCCACGACCTCAAAGGTAGCATTTTCTGAAGTGCTACCTGTTCCATGCGCAGGGCCAGCTAGGCAGGCAGAGATCAGGGGTCTCAATGCATGGATGAGACGGTGGTGTAGGGAGGAGGGGTTTAGATTTACTAGACACTGGGGAACGTTTTGGGACAAGCAGGGCCTATACAAGAGGGAGGGGCTTCACTTGAACCAGAATGGAACCAGATTGCTGGCGCATAACATTAAAAAGGTGGCAGAGCAGCTTCTAAACTGATCCCTGTTGGAAGGCCGACAGGAGCCGAAGGGCATCCGGTTCGGAACTCCTCATCCCTATGGGACAAGGATGGGGAGGTCAGAGAACAACAAGGTAAAGACAGAGCAGGAGAAGAAATTGGGAATGGTAGCATGATGTGATAGATGGTGTGGCACAATGAGAGGATTCAGGGATAAAGGAACTAATAAGCAACCTATCCTGGGGCATTCCATGTACAAATGCTTTTATGCAAATGCCCGAAGTCTCCAAGCAAAGATGGGAGAACTGGAATGTCTGGTGACAAGGGAAAACATTGACATAGTGGGCATAACAGAAACCTGGTGGAATGCGGAGAATCAGTGGAATACGGCAATCCCAGGCTATAAACTCTACAGGAGGGACAGGGAGGGGTGTGTTGGAGGTGGGGTAGTCGTTTACATTAAGGAAGAGATAGAATCCAGCAAAGTAGAGATTGAAGGTGGGACCGACTCCATAGAATCTCTATGGGTTAAATTACCAGGCCTGAGGAGTGATGTAATACTGGGGGCGTACTATCATCCTCCGGACTACGAACCGGAAGGGAACCTTGAAATGGGTAAACAGATCAGGGAGGTGACAAGGAGGGACAGGGTTGTAGTCATGGGGGACTTCAATTATCCTCATATTGACTGGATCAATTTGTGTTCTGGTCACGAAAAGGAGACCAGATTTCTTGACATGTTAAATGACTGTGCCTTAGAGTAGCTAGTTATGGAGCCCACCAGAGGACAGGTGACTCTGGATTTAATACTGTGCAGTACTCGGGACCTGGTTAGAGATATAAATGTTACTGAGCCATTGGGGAACAGTGATTATGCTATGATCCGTTTCGACATGCACGTTGGGGGAAGAATACCAGGCAAATCTCTCACAAAAACCCTTGACTTCTGACAAGTGAACTTCCCTCAAATGAGGAGGCTGGTTAGAAGGAGGTTGAAAGGGAAGGTAAAAAGAGTCCAATCTCTCCAGAGTGCATGGAGACTGCTTAAAACAGCAGTAATAGAGGCCCAGCAGAAGTGTATACCAGAAAGGAAGAAGGGGTCAACTAAGTCCCAGAGGGTGCCCGCATGGCTAACCAGCCAAGTTAGAGAGGCCTTAAAGGGCAAGGAAGCTTCCTTCCATAAATGGAAGTCTTGCCCTAATGAGGAGAATAAAAAGGAACATAAACTGTGGCAAAAGAAATGTAAGAAGATGATATGGGAGACCAAGAGAGACTATGAGGAACACATGGCCAGCAACATTAAGGAGAATAATAAAAGCTTCTTCAAATATGTTAGAAGCAGGAAACCCACCAGAGAAGCAGTCAGCCCTCTGGATGGTGAGGGAGGGAAAGGGGAGATAAAAGGAGACTTAGAGATGGCAGAGAAATTGAATGAGTTCTTTGCATCTGTCTTCACGGCAGAAGACCTCGGGCAGATACCGCCTCGGCCCCTCCTGACCAAGGAATTATGTCAGATTTAAAGAGAAGATGTTTCAGACCTCATTGATAAATTAAAGATCAATAAGTCACCGGGCCCTGATGGCATCCACTCAAGAGTTATTAAGGAATTGAAGAATGAAGTTGCTGATCTCTTGACTAAGATATGTAACTTGTCCCTCAAAATGGCCACGGTGCCAGAGGATTGGAGGATAGCAAATGTCACACCGATCTTTAAAAAGAGAAGGAGGGGGGACCCAGGAAACTATAGGCCGGTCAGCCTAACATCTATACCGGGTAAGACGGTGGAATGCCTCATCAAAGATAGAGTCTCAAAACACATAGACGAACAAGCCTTGCTGAGGAAGAATCAGCATGGCTTCTGTAAGGGTAAGTCTTGCCTCAAGAACCTTTTAGAATTCTTTGAAAAGGTCAACAGGCATGTGGATGTGGGAGAACCCATGAACATTATATATCTGGACTTCCAGCAGGTGTCAGGGGTGAGCAGTGAGGTGGCTAAGTTTGCAGACGACACCAAACTGTTCCGAGTGGTGAAGACCAGAAGTGATTGTGAAGAGCTCCAGAAGGATATCTCCAAACTAGCAGAATGGGCAGCAAAATGGCAGATGCGTTTCAATGTAAGTAAATGTAAAGTCATGCACATTGGGGCAAAAAATCAAAACTTCACATATAGGCTGATGGGTTCTGAGCTGTTTGTGACAGATCAGGAGAGAGATCTTGGGGTGGTGGTGGACAGGTCAATGAAAGTGTCAACCCAATGTGTGGTGGCAATAAAGAAGGCCAATTCTATGCTTGGGATCATTAGAAAAGGTATTGAGAACAAAATGGCTAATATTATAATGCCGTTGTACAAATCGATGGTAAGGCCACACCTGGAGTATTGCATCCAGTTCTAGTCGCCACATCTCAAATAGGACATAGTGGAAATGGAAAAGGTGCAAAAGAGAGCGACTAAGATGATTACTGGGCTGGGGCGCCTTCCTTATGAGGAAAGGCTACAGCATTTGGGCCTCTTCAGCCTAGAAAAGAGGCGCCTGAGGGGGGACATGAAGGAGACATACAAAATTATGCACAGGAAGGATAATGTGGATAGAGAGATGCTCTTTACACTCTCACATAACACCAGAACCAGGGGACATCCACGAAATTTGAGTGTTGGGAGAGTTAGGACAGACAAAAGAAAATATTTCTTTACTCAGCGTGTGGTTGGTCTGTGGAACTCCTTGCCGCAGGATGTGGTGACGGCATCTGGCCTGGATGCCTTTAAAAGGGGATTGGACAAGTTTCTGAAGGAAAAATCCATTATGGGTTACAAGCCATGATGTGTATGTGCAACCTCCTGGTTTTAGAAATGGGCTATGTATCAGAATGCCAGATGCAAGGGAGGGCACCAGGATGAAGGTCTCTTGTTATCTGGTGTGCCCCTTGGTGCATTTGGTGGGCCGCTGTGAGATACAGGATGCTGGCCTGATCCAGTGGGGTTGATCTTATGCAGCCCTGACAACAAGCTTGCAACATGCATGGACCTGTTTGGAACTGCCACAATCACACAGATCACAGCGGCCACATGTCAATTCCCTACCTAAAGGAGTCAATTCATATACAGTCATGCGTCGCTTAGCAACATTCCAACCAGTGACAGCTCGCATGACAGTGACTGCCTCTGCAAGGCTCAGACTGGCCATTTTGGCTGAAAACACATGACTTCTGGTTTCCCAGGAAACTGAAAGTCATGTCTTTTTGCCCAAAATGGGCATTCTGAGCCTGGAAGTGAGGGGAGTGTAACTTCCCTTGCCTTTCAGAGACTTCGCATCACGTCAAGCCTCGCTTGACGGCGGGGGTGCTGGTTTCCATCCCTCTTGTTAAACTACGCTCTACTGTATAAAATTCATATTCATAATTCATATATTAAACAAAAGTCATATATTAAAAAGGGATACATCTTAGCAAGGCTTCTTTGTGGATACATACCATAAAGACCCAAGTTCTTTGCACTGCGACAATGAACAGAAGGCATATTGTGACTTGTAAAATATTGACACATCCAGCAACACTGTGCATTAATATATTGCAAAGTACACTTGATGTCATAAGTACTAGTTTTATGCTAATACCCACAGCTCAAATGTAGACTGAAAATGATCCTCAATCTGAATGTTTGCAGAACTGTCTGTGAAGTTAGCAAAGGATCTCAAATTGCCTGTGTGCTATACAAGCTTTAGAAAACATTTGAAAAATTGTCAAGCAGTTTTGCAACTAAATTCAGAAAGGGCAATGCACTCTGAGGTCAGGGAACAAACATTCCCTGATTTTGAGGAGGACTCCGTGAGTGACACCCAACTGCAGGATGCAGTACATGTCCCATTGGCACCACTATGCCAGTACTGGAAAGCACTGACATAAGGGGTTAGGATTGCCCCCAGAGTCCCTTTCCACCGGACAGCTTGTTATTTTTGTGGTTTTGATGCTCCTGCCTTGTCTTTATTACTGCAAGTCACTGACAGCTGTGGTAAACAGAGCGTAGTGAATAACTGATACAAGTAATACAAAATAAAGATCAAACGAACTATCATACATGGAGGAAGAGCCATTTGTACACAGAAAGTTATCTGCAAAATTCCACAGACATAGGCCTGTTAAAATGGGTAGCAATCCAAGCAACCATGAAACCTGTTGAAGGGTCCTCATTTAATCTGTGACTTTGCACATTGCACTTATCTCAGTTTTCAAACTGCGGCCTTTGAGGAAGCTCACCAAAGTTGTGGGCGAAATGTCATGTTTCAGTTTTTAGCTTCTTATTCCAGTTTTGTTGTTGTTGTTTCTAGTCTAGTTTTATTTGATGCAACTTAGTTTCAGTTGTAATGCTTAGTTATTTTAGATTCAAGTGTGTTTTTGGTTTTTAGCTTGGTTTTAGTTTTTAGTTTTAGCTTTTAAGGTTGAGTTTTAGTTGTTATTTTTAGTTTTCAGTTTTAACTTAGTTTTAGGGTGGTGATAGTTAGCCCTCCCCCTTTAGGATTGGTTTAGGCCCATTAGGTAAAAAAGCTAAACCACAGAACCCAGGCCGAAAAGCTGTCAAATTCAATATTTTGTTATATCTAAGCATTCAAATTGTTGTCTTATAGCTGAATGTATATGTTGGAGACAAGAGATTAAAATGTATTTGATTATATTTTGAGGTTAAATTCTATATTCAAATCCTAATTAGGCCAGGATCCAAAAGAGCGATTTCAGGCATGCTGGAAAGCTCACATGGTATGGGGCACAATCCTAACCCAGCACAAGGTAGATGCAGACTGGAAGCTACTCAGAGTTAGGAGATTTTATTCCCCTTACCCCATATCATATGCAAGGCAGCCCTATGGGGTTGCTCAGGTCTGCAACCACAATTTTGCAGGTGCAAATCAGAGCGGCCTGTGTAATGCTGATCAAGCCAGGACTAGGGACTAGGATATGGACTGTGCTGCTACAGTTAGTCCCACCCTCTCCCAACCCAGATCTGCCTTCCAGGTCACCCTATTCCTGCCCAAAAATACCCCCTCCCACCTCTATACTGACCTCCCACCACCCTCTCCCACTGGGCTGGTACAACCTTACCTTCTCCGGGTCTGGCTTTAGCTCCGGCAAGCCAGCAGATCTGTGCACTGGGTTCAGCTTGTTCCCAAGTAGCTGCGAACATGTTCACAACACTCAGGAGCCAGTGCAAAAGATTCACACTGACTCAGGGGCAAGCTAGGATTGCTCCCCTCTCCTTTTTTAATAGCAGATCCCCAGTCCACAAATGGCACAGGGAATACCTGTCAATTTCAAACAGGTTGCACAGAGCATGGGAAACTGCTCAAGAACATAAATCTAAAGCTGTCTTGGGTCTGTCTTTGAAATAGCTGGGTGGATCTTTTGATTTCAACCATGATATTTGCATGGGATCTTCTTTTTGTGTCTGGTATAATTCTAATGTGATTGGATATTTTAATCTAAACCTCAGGAGCTTCTGGAAAGCTAAAATTAGTATCCATTTCTTACATCTTGGTTCCCTCTACCAAATGGTGGATGATGTCCAGGTTTTTTCACATTTATATAATGTTGTTTCCTTGGACATAGTCAAAATGATTGCTTAGTGTTTTTCATTTTAGCTCTATTCATTATATAAAAATGTCAGTAATTCCACTTCTTTTGATCTATCATTTGTCAATGTTCTGATGCTGGGATGATTAGGCTGAGAAAGCAGTTTTTTATGTCTGAAAGCAAGTCTGACTGAGGCATTTTACATTCTAAAAACAAAAAAAATAACACCTCAGCATCTCAAAGACCAGCAGTTTGAAAAAAGAACAATGAGCCAAAATATTCTCCCTTTGGTAGGATTCACTCATAGGATTACAACAATCTATACATTCATTACATTCATTATTCCTGCCATATTTAGGTGGCAGCTAACAGAAATACAGATATCATTGTCATGTTAACATTCATACAAACATTATTCAAATTATAGCTGTTCTATTGTCGGAGATTGCACTAATGTAACTGAAACGATTAAAATATATTGCACAGCATAAAATACTCGTGTTCAACAAAGCAAATCACATTTGTTTGAACTGTACAAAATATGTGAATTCACTTATCCTTACTCGTATTCTGTCCAGTGGGTATTCATTCACAGGTGAATTTAAACATCAAAGGGACATTTTTGCACTATGGAATGTTTGTAAACTGATGACTGACCAGCAGCACAGGCCAAAAGAACAGTCATATTTAGCCTAAAAAAATATAAAGTAATCCATTAGTGAATCTACATATCCACAGAACACAGTAAACTGTGAACTGTTACATGTGAGGATATGCATATTATCACAATGCCCTAATTCTGTATCCTAGTGATAAAAACAAGTTATTTACTAAATCCTTGAGAGCATATGCATTCAACATAAAGAGGGATTATGTAGTGCCTAAGCTGAAAATCTACACTGTGGACTGTTCATATGCTAAAATAAGATGCCATGAATTGTGAAATTTTGAAAGGGGGAGGCGAGACAACAGAATTGCTAGCTCATAATACATTTCTTTTGAGATTTAAGCATTCAGAAATACACTAGCAGCCCAGTCATATGGGGCTGTATCGCTGGTGGAAATACTGCTCCACCAGTGGCAACTGCCATATGGCAATCGCAATAGGTGCTCCAACAGCCTGCCAGCAAGAAGTCTGCTGCCGCACTGTGTGCAGCGGCAGCAGCTCCGTCAAGACCCACTGTCAAAAGTAAGCTGGGTACACTTCTGGGTAGTTGTCAGGTCCATGACTTCCACAGTGCATTCTATGGCCTGCAGAGGCCAACAGAGTGGGTCATGGACCTGGCGCAACCTAGATGTGTCCTCTGGAGGCACTGCGGCGATAAAAGGAGCATCGCACCATGATCCAGCACACATGGGGTCACAACCCAGTTTGGGAAATGCTGGACTAGGGCATAATATATTTCAAATAAAAATATCTGCTGGACTTACCAAACAGCTTGTTTTTGTTACTAATATTAGGAGTATTAGTAGCAGTATTATTAGGCAATATTAGCAGCAATATTAGGGCAGGAGGTCTGGCTCAGTTAGTAGAGCTGCCGCCTTGTATGCCTGAAGACCTGAGGTTGCCAGTTCGAAACAACCAGATGTACCCGTGAACTGACACGCTGATATACTGATGAGCTGACCCTCGGTGGCAGAGAGGAGTTGCCCTCAAGTGGAGCGTGGGAGGCGAAGGGCCAGAGAGAGGCCAGACCGGGAAGGAATCCAGCTGGAATGAGGAGTTCTATGAAAGACTAGAACTATTCAATTGGAAAAATCCCTACCGGGGCTTAGAACAACCTGCCTATGTAAACCGCCTTAGATTAAAGTCTGAGGAGAAATCTGACGACCAAAGAAAGGCGGTATATAAATAGCTGTATAAATAAATAAATAAAATATTATGGCCACATTTAGACTGAAAACCAAACCTTGCTGATCATATTAGCTGGAGGTTTGAATTTAGAAACTAGTTTATAAAATACATGTATAATTTTTCCATTAATTATATATTATCCCTTCAAAAATATTATTCTGATTCACCTGCATGCTACACCAGCACCCCAAAATATATATAGTTATTGGCACTGCATTAATTACTATTACATTACAAATTTGTTGACAGAATACACAATAAGATAAAATGGATTGTCTATGCCAATAAAGGTTTCGATTTGATAAAATGGACATAGTACTGCCTGCTATAAATGACAAGTAATAGGTTGGTAAGGGGAACTGGATTTTTTAGTCATCATGCTTTATTTTTCCATGCATAGAGTTTCAAACATAGTGCAACTGTTTATGAACATGTAAAATATAATAAAGACATTGAAGCATACATTGAAATATGACTAGCTTAAGGTCATATTTTCTGGTACACTCTGGAGGTAATGCCCATGGTTCTAGTCTTTTTGTGCTAAAGGGCTATCGCTAAACCTTGATGGCTCAGTGGCTTGATGGCCACTCAGTCCCTTTAATGCCAAAAGCATTTGTCTTTTCAACCATTTCACACATTTTGATGACCCAGTTTCAGGTTGCAACCATTGGGCATAGCAGGAAAGAAAATAACTTATTAAATGGGGGTTGCAGGCTACAGTTCACAGCTGGTTTTCAGTGCCAGTATGGTGCAAACCTGCCAGGGTGCATTCTGATTCCTTCTTCGTTTTCATCAAACAAAATAAAATCTGCAAAATATCACAAGGTGCACGAGCTTATCCATCTATATACACATAACAAGTAATAGCAGTGCTACTGGTAGTATAGAATGACCGTTAAGAATGT
Organism: Tiliqua scincoides; assembly: GCF_035046505.1. Taxonomy (NCBI): domain Eukaryota; kingdom Metazoa; phylum Chordata; class Lepidosauria; order Squamata; family Scincidae; genus Tiliqua; species Tiliqua scincoides. The sequence goes on along the minus strand of NC_089821.1, from coordinate 177,287,831 downwards.
TCACTGTATCTATATTCAGTTGCAAGTACAGAAGATAGATGAAAGCGTGGGGAAAAAAATCAGTTTTGGGGCCCTAACCATGTAAATACGATCCAATTCTGCACAAGCTTAACTTCCTGCAAGCTTTTAGATTCAACTACAAATGCACACACACATATGGACGTGTGCGCGCACACACTCATACACACAAACATGTGCAGATGATGGAATCTCAGATCAGAAATTTGAGGTAGATAATAAAAAGGAGGGACATAGACAGTCCGCCTGTCACCATGTGATACGATTGGCTGCTCGGCAAGTATCCAAAATGAACTTTTGTGAAACGTCCTGGATCTTTGAGCATGTTCACGTACTAGAAATTTCAGGGCTTGTTTGTTCTTAGGTATAACAAAGCAACCCATTGTCCTGGTCTGTGTGGAGTAAATCTTGAAAATGGAGCTGCTGGAAAGTATGAGGAAGTAAAGAGCAACAGGTGACCAGGAACAGAAGGAGTGAAACATAGACAAAGATTTAAATGCATCCTTCAAAGGAAGGATGATGGCAAGGGATAAATGGTTACAGGAGGGCAGAGAGGATAAGAAAACAATTGGAAAGAGAAGATCCAGATGAGAAGCTGAGAACAGGGATTGAAATTTCACATATAAAAATGTGAAAAATAAAATAAATACATAATAAAGGGGCATTTGGAGAACGTAAGATCTTGACTTTGGTACAATAGTCAGGGAAAGGATGAATTTCTCATGAGAACTATAAGCCTTTTTCTGGTTAGTAAGTACTTTGGCTTGCCCAATCCTATGCAGCGCTAGTGCAGCAGGGCTGTTAGGCCCATGCTATATTTCGCACTGCAACTGAGATCTCCTCAGGCTACATTTGCTCCCTTACCCCAAATAGCACTCCACCCTGCCCAGTGGGGTTACTTGGATCTGTGACAGCTGTTTAGCTGGTGCAGAATCGCAGTCCCATATAAGGCTGGCAAGCCTGGGACGTGGTTTAGGATGTGGCAGAGGCCTGTCCTCCATTTCTGCCCCCTCCCAGGCCTGGTCCGCTCCCGATTCCACCCTCCCCTGCTTCCAAGAAACCTCCCCTTGTTCCCCGCCGCCTGGCGCAACACGCACTTGCCCCAGTAGCCACCGGGCAGGATATGGTGCCTGTGGGATGGCACAGGCCTCCCCGCCAGTTCTGCTTACTCTCTGGATGTTGAAGAGTGCTTTACGACATCCAGCAACGGTGCTGCAGCTGCAGCATCAGTGGTCACAGCCCATAGGATTGGGCTGTTATTCATTTTACTAGGCTGAACCATCCCTTTACAAGGTCTGGCCCAAGAGAGAATTTCTATGTTATTATCAATACTGTAGTTACCACACATGCTAAATTTAGAGTCTGCATCTTAACATAACTTCTTGTGTTGGATCTTTCAGCTTTGTTTGAAACCTAATTATTTCAAGCTCAGTAGTAGGTAAAATCTTATTTCCTTTTAGAAAGATATAAAAGTCATTAATATTTTAGCACTAACTACAGTACATTTAAATAGGCCTAATTAATCTCAACAGTATCTTGACATATGGTTAAGCCTTCTGAATTCATTAATCTACATTACAAATTCTGGCAAACACAGTTCTTTATAATATTCTTTTATACTTTCAGAGGTAGGAAGACAGCAAAGGGCTATACAGACCAATATTTTGGATTTACTCCTTTAAAATCTATTAAGAAAATAGCTTCCCACAGCTTCAACTTACTTAAATTAAGTCTGCATAAATAACTACACTTACATTGAGAAGAATTTAGAATTCTAACATGTTTTTCAATACAAATATTTTATGAAGTGGAAAAATGTTTCGATCTTGGACTTTACCAAATATTTTTGCCACTTTAACTGCTATCAAAATTGTGAGAAAATAGGCTGCATTAATCTTTTTAAGTTAAGTCATTTCTACAAGTATATTAAGAATAGCTGTCACTGGATAAGTCTGTTTGTTTGTTTGAAACATGAGCTATATTAAAAGGAAATTGCTTAATGGAAAGAAGCCTAAACTTTAATCTTGTCAGTTATGCTGCAAACCCACTATGCATATTTAGTAAAAATACCACATTTCCAAAGATGGCTTAAAGTAAGGATTTTTTTAAACCACAGAACTCCTAATAAAATAGTAATATAGGCCCCCTTCTAAGCAAGAACCATAAAATCCATAATAATTGCAGTAGGTATGATTAATTAAAATAGGGGCGTTTCACTTCCTATAAGGAAGGATCAAAAGGTTAACAACAACAGATTTCTTCAGGGAAATAATTCCACAGTCTCAGGCAATGGCAGGAAAGGCCCTGTTGTCTACACGCAGCATAAGCTTCACCTACAGAATACAAACCTTTTTGCACATTAGGGCCAAAACAACAAAAGCAGCAGCAACAACATGCACTGCCACCCCATGCCAAGCAAGGTTTTGAGTTCTTTTAAGGCAGACCTTCCCCATGCCACAACAATGCTCTTTTTTGAAATATTCCACCAACTTTCAAGCACGTGGAATAGTACCCAGAGTAGTGTTTGCACAACTGCACTAGCCCAAGCCCTCCCCTCCTCCAAGTTGCTGTTCCCCACTCCTCCCCCAAAAGGCACTATGATACCCTTGCCAAGAGTCGTCCAACTCTCAGATTTGGGGGGAGAGATCAAGAAGAATATAAAGCAGGGGCGTCAAACATAAAACCTGGGGGCCAGAAGCGGTCCATGGAAGCTCTTTCTCCTGCCCTCAGCCTTTCCCAACACCTGGTCAGCTGCTCCCACCTGCTGAGCTGAGGCATCACTGCTAAAAGGGCAGCCAGCATAAAAATTGGGCACTTCCATAGCTTGAATTTTTTCTCTCTTACTTTTGTATTTTCTCTTCTAAAATTTGCAACTAATGTGTTTCTGTGAGAAAAAAGTGCTTATTTTTGGTCTTGACCTGCTTAATGACATCATTTCCTGCTTTATGACATCACTTCTAGCCCACAGCAGACATCATGAATGCTATATGGCACACTGTATTATATGGCACTCAGATATATCCAGAGTGACACCTCTGGATAGAGAGCTTCAGTAGGAAGGAAGAGACAATGAAGATGGCTTGCACAAGCCCGGCTGCAAGAGTACTATCTGAATGCCTCATTCTTTTTCTGCAAAAGGGAATGGCCCCTGCCAGTCTCACAAAAGCCTGTAGGCCTGCTGAACTCAGTTCTTCAGGCTATGATCCTCACCTGCAATGTTCAGGTGTGTTTGAAGGGAAATCAATGGGAAGTTTCCTTTTCAATGCACCAAGTTACACCCTCCACACACATCCAAACCCCAAGTGGTTCATGATAAATTCTACAGACTGTTTAAAATTCCAATAATCTATAACTATCTGTAAGTCTAGAATTTCACCACAAAACTAAAGAGATTTGTTTGAAATCAGATGCTGGTTAGTGTGTATGTGTGTGTATGGTGGGGGGGGGGGTGGGGGGTGGAGAAACTGCACTCCCAATTTACATTTTGTTACAGTGATTAGAAGAGTAACATACAGGGTTTTAATTCAGTGAACTGCCTCATATAACCAATCAATACTAATTACATTGCTAATGAATAACATTTACATTCTTTTCAGCTCACAGAATAGGCTACCCTCATGACATGCTCTGACTGAGTAAACAGGAGTATTTGAGAAGTATTATTGAGAAATAATGAATATTGTTAATGAAATTTGCTAATTACCATTAAAAGCTTGCGACCTGAGACCAAAGATATGGGATTACCTTCCATAGAAAGATTAAAGCTAGCATACACTCAGCTACCTGATTAAATCACACTGTTACTGTGTTCAAAAGCCTTGTCATACAGATCCTTTAAGTCCACTTATGCTGTCTTGGGGATTTGTTCATTTCCAAACTGTGGCTTCGGGTACAACTGAACTGGCCTAATACTTAACTTTGTCCCACAATTCAAAAAGCTGCAACAGGATCAATGATGGAATCAGATTACAGCTCTGGTGCAAGGTCAGTGTTTGGCACTGCCCCAGGGAGCTGTAATTCAGGGGGCTGTAACTTGGTTGAGTCAGTTAACTTCAGTTAACTTCTTGGCCTGATGTTTGGTGAGTCAGTATAGGACAGGGGTCCCCAAACTATGGCCTGGGGGCCACATCTGGCCCTCCACAAGATTTTATCTGTCCTGCAGCAACTTGTGTTTTTTTGTTACAGCATTTGCTAATGTTTGAACTTTTTACTCATTATACTCTCGTATATGATTTCTCAGTTCAAGCACAGAATGTTCGTTTGTAATTGTCACATTTCTCTTAGGCCAGATCCTAATCTCCCTCCCAGCCAGAATGGCATTACACTGAACCGCTCAGATTTCCGCCAGCAATTTCACTGGAGCAGATTTGAGTAGTCTCATGGGGTGGATAGAGCATTACTCAGGGTAAGGGGATAAATATCCCCTTACTCTGAGTTGTGCAGCAGCCACCTCCTACCCTGTGCTGAATATAGCACAAGCCACTTGGCCTGACTGTTCCATCGCAGGTTAAGATTGGACTGCCCATTTTTAAAATTCTCCTAAGGATTTTATATGAACTTAGTGTTAATATGTTTTAGTGCACACTGTTATTACAAGGATCCACCCTAACCTTCAGGAATAAGGTACACTGAACACCTAAAATCAAATTTAATCAAGGGGCACAAAGAGATCCAGGGCTAATGATTTCAGTTTCTGCCTCTTAGTATTTATATGCTGCCCATCTACGAAAACTGGCTGGAAACCAAAAGAATCTGGCTTTTGTTCTTTTCTAATGAGTCCTATCAGCACATACAACACATGGAAGAGCTCATGTCAACATTTCTCTGCAGTATTGGAAACCAATATTTATCAAGTGATGTTAGTATGCACATCACTGGTAAAACTGGCATCACCGTGATGCACAGTTGCCTTCAGCCAATTTGCTTTTGATTCCAGGACCTCACCACAGGCACAAAGCTCTATACCAACATCATGGTAATTGAACCCACCAGGGACAGTTTGGGGTGCTGTCCAATCTGCATACTTTTCAAGAAGGAAAGGGACATGTGTGTGACATTGGCCTTCAAAACACATAATTCCACTGGTGAGGCTGAAGGTGGAGAGAAGCAGAAAAGATCACGTCCCTGGGGGTGCGAAGGAGGGGTGTTTTCACTTACTTGAGTTCCAGTGCGAGCTGCTAGAGGCTGCAGGAGTTGCGGAGAGCCAAGCACAGCCCTCCGCAGGGCTCCCCGAGGCTTGGAATCTTCAAACAGAACAATCGCAAAGCACTTCCTGGAGGTGCATTGCAATCACTCCGTTTCAAGATTCCAAGCCCCAAGGAGCCCTGTAGAGGGTTGCGCTGGGCTCCCCGCACCTCCTGCAGCATGCACTGGTACTCAAGTAAGTGAAAGTACCCCCTTTCACCCCCCCCTTAGGGACATGATCCTGGGGATCACTTTCCTGCCTCTCCTCTTCCCCCACCCCTTAAAAGGATGGGGTAAGCATTTCACAAACTGGTGGGTCATGACCCACCAGCTTGAGAACTGATCTATAGCAACTAAGGTGCTATTTAGGTTAATCAATGAATCTATAGTAGGGTGGGCAAACTCTGACCCGCAGGCCATTTGTGGCTCTCGGGGACCCCAAATCCAGCCCGCAGGGAGCCTCCAATCTCCAGTAAGCCTCTGGCTCATCAGAAATTGTTGGAGGCCATGCTGGCCCGTAAGACCCAAGCTGCGGACTGAGTTAGAGCAAGGCCTTTTATAGTCTCCATATATTTTCTGCTTTTCCTTGGGCATTATTTTAATCCCCTCCCCATTGTCTCTGAACAACTTATGTCTCCATGTGTTTCTGGCTTGGTCTGTATGTTTTCACTGTGCAAGAGGCGTGTGGCAAACAGTTCAAAGTTCTCACACGGTTCTAAATGCCTGTATTATAGTTCTCATGGGTATTATAAATAAGTTCAGTAAAATACAGGATGCGCTGCATCTTGTGGTAGGGAGATAGTCATAGAGGTCTCCTCAAGGTATGGGAACATTTGTTCCCTTATCTCAGGGTTGCATTGCGGTTGCACCAGTGCTGGAAAGTTGGATAGGATTGGGCCCTAAGAAAGGTATTTTAAAGAAGCTGGAATATCAGAAAGCTCTGATCACTTGCCCTCTGAAAAGATGAAATACTTTACAAGATCTTGATGTTGTATATCAAATAATTATCACTTCTAACTACCCACTTACAAAATTGTATTAACAATGTGTTAATACAGGCTTAATTAGGGTGAGCAAAGCATTTTGATCTCCTCAGCCAGAAAACGGGGGTGAATTATGGAGTTATTTTTTTAAAATAAAGGAAGGTGAATCGAACAAAGGTACAGATGCAATTCAAATAGCAAGACAAGGATTATAGGATGTTGTTCAAAAGCTATTATAGGAATGGCAACATCATTGTCAGAAGGTAAACCGAAGGAGAAAAAACTGATGGCACAAAAATAGTTTTGCCAGATAGAACTGTCATCCTTTTTTATTCATTTCACCTAGTCCAGTAGTTCTCAAACTGAGGCATTGCAATTCCCCAGCCAGAAAGCTCTTGCCTCTGCCCACTTAAGGAGTGGGAAGAGGAGAAGACAGCAACGTGATCCACTGGATCGCACCGCTTTTGTAAAGTGTAAGGGCTTGCTGCCACTTACCAGAACATGCAGCAGCTTCCTGAGGGTCCAGGCAGCCCCTGTGCTAGCCTCTGCAGGGCTTCCCAACATGCAGAGACCCTCAAAATTGCAATCATGACCACTTCTGGTTTCACCAACACAAAACCGGAAGGGGTCGCAAACACGATTTTGAGGGGCTCCACAGCATGGAGAGCCCTGTGAAGGTTGACATGGGGGCTCCCCACACCACAGGAGGCTGCTGCAGGCTCTGGTAAGTGGTAGCAAGCCACTGTGCCCCTCCAAAGTGGAGTAATCCAGTGACCCCACACACACACTTACTGCAGCTTAAACTCTCCCTGAGAGTTTGAGAACCAGTGGCCTAGTCTAAGGTGTTTCAAAAACAGTTTCTCCAAAGTATACTGTATCTAGACTTGTAATACATATTGATTCTAGCACATCTGGGTAGGAAAAGTCCTGCTTCCATGTACTCATTGTGTAGTGATTAGCCAAGTTAATTTCTGGCAACTTGACAGCCCCATGCATCAGATCATATAGCTCACAATCCACTCCATAAAGAGGTATCCTTAAGCTACTCCTCCTGAACAAATCCAGCCAGTTGTGTTGCCAGGCCCAGTGGCTCCTGGGCCTGGGTGATGCCATGGAGCAGTGTGCCACCCTGCGCCTGCGCTCTCACCCCCTTCCCAGTGCATGTGTGTCCCTCACCTCCAAAACCGGCTCCATCTGGAGTTGTATGAAGACAAGGGCAGGCAGGAGGGCTGATTCTGCCATGCAAGCAAGGTAAGTGTGCTCACTACCCTCAGCGGAGATGGCAGAAAACTGCCACTCTACCATGGGGGGCACAATGTACTCCCCCGCCCTGCCTCAGCTATGTGGATCCAGCCACATGGTCATCTGGACAGCAAAACCAGCTACCACACCACTAAATACAAACAAGCACTTAAAAGTTAGCTACACAAATACACTGTGAGACACAGAGTACAGACACTCCATACAAAAGCAATTCGGGGCAATTCTATCCAACTTTCTAGTGCTGATGGTTGGCAACCTTCAGTCTCGAAAGACTATGGTATAAGCCTACAGCACCCGGTATTCCCAAGCGGTCTCCCATCCAAGTACTAACCAGGCCTGACCCTGCTTAGCTTCTGAGATCAGATGAGATCGGGCATGTGCAGGGTAACAGTTGCTGCTGCAGCTGTGACAACAGGGGGCGTGCTGAACCCTGTGTGGAGGAGAGGCGGTGCAATACCAGAGGCTTCCTCGGGTAACAAAATGTTTCTTGCCTTACCTCCGGCCTGCACTGTGGCTGTACCAGTTCTAGAAAGATAGACAGTATTGGGCCCACACAGACACAGGCAACTATAACAATGGTTCTCACACATTTAGCACTGGGACTCACTTTTTAGAATGAGAATCTGTTGGGACCCACCAGAAGTGATGTCATGACTGGAATTGACATCATCAAGCAGGAACATTTTTAACTATCCTAGGCTGCAACCCTACCCACACTTACCCAGAAGTAAGTCCCATTTACTGTCACTGTTAAAAGAATATACATAGTAGCTTGTTAAAAGTACAGGTCTGTAACATTTCCTCAAATGCAGGCACATACCATAGTAGCATCAAGTCTATTATATTAAAAATAAAATATTGAAATGAGAGGGGATCCACCTGAAATTGGCTCGCAACCCACCTAGTGGGTCCCAAGCCACAGTTTGAGAAACACTGAACTATAAGAAGGAATTTGTTTGGTGGCAGCAGCACAGGAAATATCAGCGCTCAGTACAATAATAAGGTCTTCCAGTGCAACAAGACTGATAACCAGTGCCCAGGCACCCTGCATCAGTGCAAAGAATCCTTGTGCTAGTGAAAGTGCAGATTAGCACTGTGCTAGTGAAAATGTTACAAAGGAGAACAAAACATATTACAGAGGGACCACTACATCAGTTTGTTGTAGCACAATACTAACACAGTACTAACAAATGTATTGTGTACTGAGTTTTGTGGCCTCAAGCCCATTTTGTCAGATGCAAACTGGGTCTAGCCTATGAAGCATCTGATGAAATGTGCACTAGCCCATGAAATCTCATGCCATGGTAGTGCTGTTAGTCTTACATGCCACTGGATAACAGAATCAATATAATGTTCCACAAAAGGAAACAGGCACTGAAGGTGGGGAGCTGGCTTACTTCTGCCAGCCTCAACCTCCAGCCCACCACTTTTCTCTACCACCTTCTTTCATGCAGTCCTCTTCTTTGCTTTCCAATAGAGAGAGGGGCAGTGGAAGTGAGTGGGTGGATGGAGAGGCGTGTCCCTTGCTAACTGGTTGCCTGAGGCCAGTAGCATAGCTAGAGGGGGGCAAAACAGTAGGTACAGCAGGCGCTGCAACCCACCGTGTAAGCGACCCCTTCCACTCACCATTCTGAACAGTGTTGGCAATGCACAGGAGACACCATTTGGTTCAGCGAGCGTCTACATGTTGCCGTCATTGCCCAGAATGGCTCCAATGCCAAGTGGGAGGGGCTGCTTATGCAATACATTGCAGAGCCTGCAGTATTTATCATTTTGCAGCCCCCTCTAGCTACATTACTTGCTGAGACAGTTGCCTCAGTCAGTCTCATAGATGAACCTGCCCTGGGCAAATACCATTCCATAATCCAGCATAGAATCAGGCATGGATAAACCCACTGAAACCAATGAGCTTAAATGAACACAGCTAATTCTATGCTGGGTTATGAGCCGACACTCAACCCCTTCCCTGCAGAGGGACCAGACTGCATCAAACGCCACTTGACGACAGGGATCGCAGTCCCAATCCCTGTCGTTAAGTGGCACGTGACTGTATATTCAAACTTTTGTTTAGTATCTTTTTGAGATATGGGTTTTCAAAGTACTTGGAACATCAAATCAACTCTCCCTAATGTTTTTAAAGAATTATCGAAGCAGATGCAAGGTCAGGTTAATATATGCAAATAGTTAACAAAATGTCTTTTTCTGTCTTGAATAACTACACTTTGTGTCTTCACACATCACTCCCACATTCTAGGTTTTCTCTAGAAGTTGGCAAGAAGATTTTTCAATAAAAACATGCTTTTAAAATTAAATAAATAAAATACCACAACCCAATGCATTGGGCAGCCCTGGGCTGCATGGTGTACAGGGCTGCTGTAGCACCAAAATGGCGGCCCATGGCATCCAGCACGTCCTGGGCACCCACGTTGCTCCTCGGGGGAAGGGAACTTTCATCCCCCTCCCCTGGGGAAGGGAAGTAGCCCCAATTCTGGAGCTACCATAGAATCTGAGAGTCCCATGTTGGACCACAAGGTTCAAAATGGGGCTCAGGATCTGGTGGAGCACTAGCTCCACCGGTCCCATCCCTTCCCTCCCTGCTCCATTGCCTGCCTCACCTCTTCCCCCAGCTTTCTCCTGCCCCAGAACGCTCTCCCCACACCCCACTCTCTTCTTCACTGCCAGGCTATCCTGGTGCTAGTTCTGGCACTGGGTAAGCTATATAGCACGCAAATTAGCCCTATGGCACATTTGTAACAGTGCGTGCCAGTAAGCTAGTGCACACGGGCTCTGGATCCAGCCCTTAGACAGGAAAAAAACCTGCTGGTATAACATCTAGACTACTGAATTTCAGAACCTTAGATTATGATAATCACCATCATTCTATTGTCTTTATACTAGGTGATATTACCTATACTGAATCACACTATGTACTAATAGAGAACTCAAGTGGTTGAGTGCCTATATTGAGTGAGGACACCAACAGAAAAGGTAGCAGTTTCTACATTTTCAGGAAGCTTCCTAGGTAAACAGAAGTACATACATCTGTATAAGGGGGGGACATATCCGCAGATCCTCTATCCACGGGGGCATGCCTTTTTCAAAAGAAGAAGTAAAGATAATGCCACTCTGAAAAAAGCCTGACAAACTTCCATGGCCCCCAGGAACCATGGCATCTTGTCAATTGGGGGGGAAAAAATGGACCAACAATAACAGATCATGGGGTAGGGAAAAGACTTAGGGCCCAATCCTACCCAATTTTCCAGCACCAGTGCAGCCGCAATGCAGCCCCTAGGTAAGGGAACAAACGTTCCCATATCTTAAGAAGGTCTCTGTGACTACTGCTCCACCACAAAATGCAATGCATGCCCCATTGGCATAGCTGCATCAGCATTGGAAAGTTGGATAGGATTGGGCCCTTAGGCCATTTGCACATTTTTCAGCTTATCCTGCATATGGGAAATGGGCATTGGGCTGGGGTAGATGCAGCATTTTGTTGCATGTTCCACTTGTTCTACACTGCTGGTAAGGTCCAAAATCAAACCCAAAGAAACTTCAGTTTTGATCCCAGACAAAATGAATGTAACATGGAATGAAGATCTGTGTACTAATAGCCAAGCTGCAGATTTCCATACACATACAGAACTTTTTTACAGTAATTACTCTCCCAGATTGGAAAGCTAAATGGACAGTCTAACATCCAGAAATGGGTAGATATATAGACGATCCTACACTTAAGGTGCCAGGTTTCAACTTACCTCACCAGCATTGGAAAACTTTGAACAGGATCTGTGCCCTACATGGTGTTAGTCAGGACTCAATGTTTAAATGGGGGCTAGTATCAAACCCTCAGTGTGATTTCGGGTTCTCCCACCAAACAATGTACCACATTGTGTCTGGCTGCAAACTGAGGGCGTATACTGGCCCATGGTCTGACTTTTTCTATGAAGGTAACTCTGTCCTTGAATGGCTGCATGAACTGGACATGACATTTGATCTAGTCTAACTGATATATAAGTCCATGTATTATATGCCATATGCTAAATAAATAAACTCTCCCAGATGACAGGACAGGTCCAGATTGTGCTGCATTTTTAAAGATTTATAGTAGATAAGGCACGATGTAGATAGCATCAGAATGGTATTGATAAACTACCATCAGACAGCATGCTCATGCTTATGCTATCTTTACTGTTAGTGCAATATTGCATACTGCCAGTTCCTGGTGTCCAGAACACCTTCCCAACAGGAATAACGTAGATACTAATTTAAAAAAAACAAAAAACATGCTGCATAACTCATCCAAGCCCAAACAAACATTGCTGATTTTAAAAAAGGGACAGAATAGGAGTGTGGACATGAATTTCCAAAACCAAGAAAACACTGTACAGGACCAACCTGGTTATACACAGATTTTTTATACATGGATTTGACTCAACACGAATGGCCACTGCAAATGAGAAGGAATGTGCTGATCCCTGGAGAAGGGGAAAAATGCACCCCTTTAAAATGCTTTTCTTATTGCTGTAGAGATTTTTATCTTAACATGATGAGAAGGGCCCTTTAAATTAAAGGAAAACAGTCCTTTACAATAGTTAGAGAGAGGGCAGCCAGCTGACAATTCATCAGTCATTCTCTCTCCAAGCAACCCTCTCCCTTCCCCCTGAACATGTGAAAGATAATCCTTTCTAAGTGCCTGGAAGGAGACTGATTGCTGGATTGTCATCTTAATGATGCTATCTTAATATCACAAAGGTCAGGAAGGTTGTTTTTAAATCTTGGGAGCAAATGTTTTCTAAATTGATTTGCTATAGTGCGATTTTTGCCATCCAGGTGAGTTCTGGGAACAGAACCCTCTTGAATAATGAGACTCAACCTGTAACTGGTTTTCAGGTATTTTCTGATTAGACAAATGTGACCCAATCACAGGCACATAAGCATGTACTACACCTTCATAAACATAAAAGAAAAGTGACAAGAGTGATTTTTTTGTTTCTTTATCTGTTAATAGAGTATAAACCTGTTGAAATGGACTGGTAATTTCTGGGTTTTTTTATACTACCTGTTACTTGACTGGAGCTCAAACAGGTTTAGAAGTAGATATATATAAAATATGTGATATATGGGAAGCCACATATCATGTTTTTCATTGTGTAAGTAAATATTCATAGGTAATAAGACTACAAAAATAAATCTTAACTATAGAGACCTCTTAACCAGTGTTTCTCAAACTTGAGAATGTAGCTTACCTGTTCATGCACAATTGCTCACAAGATCAGGTGGGAGAATACATGCATAGGCAAGGTGATAAAGGTGGTACTCATGCTCAACACTTTTTCCCAAGAGCCATCACAGCCACTAGTGCTTCAGATGCTACAGGTGTGCAGTGCAAGGTGTTCATGCATCTCTGCCTGGGCAAAGATGGGCATGGATTACTCACATCATCATGAATATTGTTGGTCTAGCCTTGAAGTCACAATCTTCACTGCAACTCTTTTTACAAAGCAAATGGATTATAGGGTTTTATCTGATAAATGAGGTAATGCTGCTCTCCTCATTTGTCAAGCATAGGATGCTTTTTGTGTTGCTGGTATTACAGCAGTTTTATGGAATTAGAGAACTCTCAGGGGATACAATATTTTCTTAGAAGAAACTTCCATAGAAATCAAGGAGACCTACATTTAGACTCAGGGTGCCAGGCAGCTTTGAAAAATGCTGAGCATATAGCAATAAGACTGCACAAACATCTGCTAAATAGTAGCACCTCCACAGCCCTTTAACAAGCATACACCAGCCAAGCAGCCATGCTGCAGCAATGGACGTTTGTTTAAAAGTCTGCTGTAAACAGGCTGTCCCTTAATATGGCTTTGAATTATTTTTAGTTATTACACTGTGTTCTAAGGATTTAAATAAAACATGAAAAATCTGCTTGACATTCTGATGGTTTAACAATACATAATCAGGCTGCAAAATTCAGAGGAAGATAAAGGAGCTATAGTTCAGGGGTATTTAGGTCTTTTAATATACTCAAAGAGCCTGCCCCAGTATATGAATTTTTTATGCAACTCCCAACAACTACAAGACTGGGAGTATGGGCCCAATTCTGACATTCTGCATGGCTAAATTCTATGACTCTCTCATAATCTTTGGATGACAATCATGGGGATCACTTGGATCCATGTAGGCATATACTAGCATCTGTACTAGGACAAGAGATGTTCCAACGTGAGTAGTACCCCAATGCTCCTAGCTGTGCACTGTTCCCTTTAGTACAGACCAGACTCCAGCATTCTTGCTCTCTTTGCCCTTAAACTAAAACAAGCCCTTCACAGACCTGGGTTAGTAACACTGCTGGGGCAATCTACATATTCGACTAGTTAATCAGTTTAGTTGTGAACACTTGTGTAGAACCTGAATTCAACAGCCAAAGGCCATAGTGTAGTTACTTTCGCCATGTTTCCAACACAATAGCCCACAACTGCTGTAACCCACACCCCATATCAGTGGTGACTGCTGGCAGAGGCAGGAACACTCACTATACACTGGCCCCAACTATGCTGGCCTGCTGGCATATATGTTGAGATTCTTCAACATTCTGCACAATTAAATAAACAGCCCTGTTCGCTTCATTATACCTAGAAAGTACCACGGGATGATCTTCCATTTTAGCATTCTAATACTATGCATCAAAGTCCATTTTCAATTATTCCTTCAACATTAGTAACTTGGGAGTGGAGGACACATTCCATTTCAGACTCTGCAGTTCCCTACTATTTTTTTGTTTTAAAGCACAGCAAGGTCCTCCTTAGACATCAGAAAATCCTCTGGCAACACCTCCTCAAAACTCCAACTTGGAATTCAAACCTTTTCCATGTGCTTGATTTCATTTTGCGACATATCAGCTGAGTGGCAAAAGCAGTTCCTGGAAGCCTCTTTCCTTAACGTTGTAGGCCAGCAGTTCCCAAACTTTTTAGCATTAACAACCCACCTCATTCTCCATGGTGGGTCACAATGTGATGCTCAATGTTGTGCCCCAAAGCATTCCTGGGAGCCTCCAGAGGCTGATTCCAGGTCACACCAGGCCCACGACCCACTCCACTGACAGCTGCAGACCTCAGAATGCCTGTGAAAACAACCTAGAATTGGAAGTTGCAAACTGGAAATGGCTTCCAGTCACCTCCTTTTCTGAGACCCACAGTGGCCAATGGCGTAGGTCACAGACCCAGCATGACCTGGAAGCAGCCTCTGGAGGCTCCCAAGAATACTTTGTGGCACACTACTGCGCATCACGTCATGACCCATTACACATTGGGTTGCAATCCACTAGTGGGTCAAAGCCTTCAGTTTGGGAAATGCTGTCTAGGCCTTAGTGTGGGAAGAGATCACAAGGAGAGTAAGCGCAATGGGCCCAGTATCCACACAGGACTAATTTCAGATGCTCTCCTTTGTGTAGGCAGAAATACATTCAGTGAGAGTTAATGATAGTGGCACTAAATGGACACTGGGTAAGTCAAGCCCTGAAAACTGAGCCCAACAGGTATCACAGAACAACACTGAGCATATGCAGTGCCTTTGGTCTTATTCACACTGGTCCCCAGTGCACAGGCTTTGCTTACGCAGTGTCAAGAGGGCAAATCTTGGGATCCTGTATATTTCCTTTATTTGTAGAATATCATGTACAATCTTCAATACACAGTTGTATTTTGGACAGAGCTTTGATTGTCTAATTTTATTTATTTCTTAAAATAATTATATTTCCAACTTTTTTGAACCGAAAGGACCTACTCGCAGATCTACAAGACTGGAATTGTACAAACACATTAAAGCAAAAATTAAACCAAAATTTAAAAAATAATCAAGCAAAAACTGATTAAATTGAATTGATCAGCAGTACACAAAAACCAGCAAAAAAAGAAATCCAGCAGAGCAGCTAAGGAAGGAAAACATTGCAAATTCAGAGAAGGCTCTGTGAAAAAGTATAGTCTGTGCCTTAGTGTCAGGAAGCTAGCAGAAAAGAACTTCACTCATGAAGGAGTTCTAGCACCACTGCTGAGAAGGCCCTGATACTTAAGACTTTCCACACAAACACCCACACCAACACGCCATGTCAAGCAACCAGGGAACTTGAAGCAGGGTCTGCGAGAAAGACATAAAAAATATGGGCAGGTTTGGATGGTAAAAGGTGGTCTCTTTCTGAGCATCTGCACCTTCCCAGCATGATATTCGATGGTTCTTAAGGTTCTGAGCATACAGAAGCCCAGGACTTGCTTTCATTTCCCAATGAATACGGAACCTATCTGCTAGGTTACATGCATAAAGCAGCCCTTACAAATTTCCTGCTGCAGAACTGGGTATGCCAAAACACATTATTCCTTACCTCCTTGGTGTTTGTAGGTACAGCACAGGAAGACAGAACAAAGACCGGGAAGATGGCAGAATGTAAGAGGAAAAAAGGAGGGAGAGGAAGGTGAAAAAGGATTACTATACTACACTTTGTTGAAAGTCAATGCTACTGTATTTATTCAAATATTAGATGAGGAAAAAAACATACTAGTAAGTAGGGGACATATCTGAAAGAAGCAGACTGTATCTTTCAAGCCAGTGTGTCAAGTCAGTGTGTCAAGCCACAAACTGTGGATTGGTTGAGACCCACTAGGTGGGTTGTGAGCCAATTTCAGGTGAATCCCCATTTAGTCCATATTTTATTTTAATATATTAGACTTGATGCTACCATGGTATGTGACTGCATCTGGGAAAATGTTACAGACATGTACTTTTAACGAGCTACTATGTAGATTCTCTTAACAATGATAGCAAATGGGACTTAATTCTGGGTTTGTTAAAAATTTTAAAATTTTTAAAAGAATTTAAGGATTGTTAAAAGGACTGTTAAAAATTTTCCTTCTTGATGATGTCACTTCTGGTCAGGACATCACTTCTGGTGGGTCCTGACAGATTCTCATTCTAAAAAGTGGGTCCCGGTGCTAAATGTGTGAGAACCACTGTTTTGAGTTCTATATGCACCTTAAGCAATGGGCTCAGGAAGGCTGTGAGTTGTTATGGGGTGCCCTGAAACCTGCACCAGCCCAACAACTACCTGGAACTCCACCTGACATTGCCCCATCCTCTTTTCACTCACTCTTCTTAGAAAGTGAGGGTGAGATGGTGGCTTACCTCCTCCTACAGACAGTGGCGGACCTCCCCAGCCCCAGAGCAAAGGTCCGCAATGGCATCCTCCATGGGCTGTCATCACTCCCCCTACACACAAATCCGCCTCCCCCACTCACCTGAGGCTCACAGAGCCTCACGTGACCGCAGGCTAACTTGGGGAAACTTCTTGAGGCTTCCCCGAGGCTTTAAACTGTGCTTCTGCTTTTCTGGAAGCACAGTTTCTGACTCTGTCGGGAGCCTCAGAGAGGCTTCCATGGGGTCCTAAAGGCTTGCGCCTAGGGCATCTGCCCCATCAAATATAATGGGAGGTCCACCACTGCCTCCAGAGCCACTAATGAAGATTGCAGTGGCAGAACTAGAGAAAGAGGTATCAGCCACTACAATCCTGTTCTTGATTTTTCCCACTCCAGAACAGCAACTGAGAAAAAAAGAGTGGCTACCTTCCTCTGAGTCCTGTCCTCCTCTGCCCCATTCAATGAACTGGCAGGTGGGGAGGAACCTGGCAAAGCTCCACTCTCAAGATGCTCCCTGCCTGGTCAGATCAGAAGAAGCAGTAGGTAGTGGAGGAAGAGGCAGTGGGGAGGGAGGGTTGCAAAAAAAGTAGGAACAGAATTTGGGTGCCACTTTGAGCACTGCTTTGGTCCTTGGGTAACCACAGAAAACACTTGTTGTGGCGGTGTAAAGGCCCCTTAGGATTGGACCATAAGGTAAAGAAACCCTGTTACAGTCTTCAGGATTGCTTTCTGTAGTCACCTAGAGATTGATGCAGATTCCTGGAAGCCCCAGACCAATTCTGCAGAGTTGGTAACCTGCTCTTCCCAGAGCATATCAGAGAAGCATATGTTTTCCCATACAGTACAGTACAACAGACTTTAGTCCCTCCGAAGTTTCCTGTGGCATAGATCCATAAGATTTGTGTGTTTGTGGGTTCTGGAGAAGAGCTAAATGTGTTTAAAAAAATATGTTAAATAGCAAAACAAATGAAGCGACCCTTCATGGTTCAAGTGGAAACAACGAACAGTCCAAACCTAACCAACTTTCTAGCATTGATAAAGCCTCAATGCAGCACCGAGGTAAGGAAACAAATGTTTCCTTATCTTGAGGAGGCCTCTGTGACTGCCCTCCCCCACCAAAGGATGCAACGTACACTCAATTGCCACAGCTGCATCAGTGCAAGAAAAGTAGTTAGGATTGGGCTGAAAGAGCCCTGCATCTCCTTAAGGACTTAACACATTTATTTCAGCTTAAGCTTTCATGGACTACAGTTTTTTTATATATATATCATTTACAACTATTCAAAAGGCTTCTGCCTTTCCATTGGACCATTTCAGCGACGTGGAGAGGGGGGATTTGCTGATGATTGTACCAGTTTGCTGGTGATTGTACCAGTTCTTTTGAAAACTCTCCCTGCCTTTTTACATTTGGGACAGTGAACATCATTTCAGTTGTTGGCATCCTTCAGTCTCGGAAGACTATAGTATCGCGCTCTGAATAGTGGTTCTGGAACAGTGTCCTCTCCAGTGCGCGAAGCCTGTGTAAAGTAGATATGGAGGATAGACTGTTACCCATGCAGCAAATCCCCCCTCTCCACGTCGCTGAAATGGTCCAATGGAAAGGCAGAAGCCAATACGGTTGGTTCCAGCGGCGTCGCAGGAGTTGCCAGCACGTTACTGTGTTCAGCCATGAACTGCCTCAGGGACTCCGGCTCCGGATTTTGCCTCGAGGTTGACTCCTGAAGCCTTTTTCATAACTGGATGAAGCCGCAAGGCAGTGGAGGTTTGGGATCAGAGCTTTCCTTCTCTCAGATGAGCTGCCTTCCCAGGCTAACGAGTCCCATCTACCCGGGGGCTGTTTAGTCGCCTCTTACGACAAGTACAGCCAAACTGAGAGCCTATTCTTATCCCCCAGCCCCCAGGGGTAAAATATCATTTCAAAATTACAGAAATGGAGTGGGTATGTGACCCCTTTCCTACAAAGGAAACATCAGCACTGCAACATTGATCTTTTCCTGGTCAAATGAAAATTGAACAGTTTCAACATAAATTATGGAATGTTGTTGATCAAGTGATACTTTTCCCTTCCTAAGTGTTTATCATTGGATGAAATGGCTGTGTTCAAATGAAAGTGAATTAACTGAACCTCTCAGCTGCCAATGCATCAGGTATGTGAGCTAAAAGAGGAAATTTCTGTGGCAGTCAAGTCTTACATTATTAGTAGCATATCATTGCATAGAACAGGTGCACCTGCAGCCCATAAAATAGCCAGAAATCACTCCAATAGTTGCTCTGCACATAAAGGGACATAAAACTAACACTGTTTCATGTAAGCATGAAAGCTTTAGTAAGCACTTCCATTAATACCCAATTCTATCCCCCCTCCCCCACTGGTACAGCCACACCAAACACTTTATCCAGCATGAGAAGTGGAGCAGGAGGCTTCAGCAGCAAAAGGGGGATTTTTTTACACCTTACACCTCTGTAAGCCTCCTGACATGCAATGGGTCTCTCAGACCTGCACAAGCAGTTTTGCTAGCGCAACTTCAAAGAGAGAAAGGGAGCAGGGAGGCTGCCAGAAAGGGGGACAGGATATAGCACATGCTGTCAACACTGGATCCACCCTTGCCCACAGCCCACAGCCCCCCTGCCCCACTGCACCTCCTCCCCACCCACTTTCACTCCTCCCTATCCCCATTATGCCCTTCCCCAGCCCCACCTCTCTTGCTTATTTACCTGCTCCAGATGGCAGGGGGAGAGCCAATGATGTGCATGAGAAGGCTATGGCCTTCCCCAGAGCATCCCCAGCAGCGTGCTACTCAGTGCACTGATGGAGCATCATTTACGACTGCCACCAACTGTTTTAGTGCCAGTGGAAGAGATGCTCTGACAACGACCAGTCCAGATAAGATTGGGCCATAAATTACATAAAGACAAGGTTAACAACTTAGAATTAAACCACCAAATGGGACTGTAAACAGTTTAAAGTAGCCTCAAAACTCTGAGAGATTATTTTGGGTACCAGGAGCCTTTCCCCTGCATTTAACAAGGCCAAGAGAAATAGAGCATAAAAATCTAATGCAGCATTGCATCGCTGGAAATGGCAGCCGCTCCCAGGATTCTGCAGTTTCCTTATGCACAACCAGAGTTTCCAGAGCTAGTGTTACCTGCTAGATCAGGGGTGCTCAATAGGTGGATCGCGATCTACCGGTAGATCGCGAGGCAAAATGAGTAGATCACGGAGTGCCGACCCCCCCCCCCTCTTCAGGTGCCTCTGGGAGGAAACGCCAGGAGTAAGGCCCATTGTACTCAATGGGGCTTACTCCCAGGTAAGTGTGGCTAGGATTGCAGCCTCACAGCCTAATCCTAGGCATGTCTACTCAGGAGTAAGTCCTGTTATACTCAGTGGGGCTCAAGGTACACCAACATACATTGTACACATAAATGTTATATGTTATGATGGCGCGAACATTGTAAAAAAAACTCTGGTAGATCTCCTTGCTGTCCTTGCTGGGTTTCAAAGTAGCTCTTGAGCCAAAAAAGTGTGAGCACCCCTGTGCTAGATCATACAGGCTTTCCCCAAACCAAAATATCGAACCAAAGTGAGCTGAAGCATACACCATGAGGCATTCCGCTGTGAAGAAGCAATGTGGAATGGCCATTTGAGATGGGGAAATTCCAAATGCAGCATACTGCATGGAAACCCAAATCGTTTCATTAGGCTTGCTGGGGCTAGAACTGTTAGCTGCTTCTTATTGCAGGAGACATCTTTCTTTCTGAATTGGGAAGCCTACAAGGCAGTCATAAGGGAGAAAGTTATTTCTTATGCTTATAAGAAAAAGCTGGGGGAAATGAAAAAGGAAGCTTTGAACAACGAATTGAAATATTTATTAAGGTGGTTTGCCATATCACCCTCCCAAGAGTTATATGCTGTGTTACAGAAGACTAAACATGAATTAGAGGACATATTGAAGGTGGTGCATGCTTTAATGTGCGTACATCAACAGTGTTGGGAGAATGGATAAAGGCCGGGTAAGATCCTAACATATCATTTACTACAGTAAAGCCATAAGGATTATACTGTATTCCAGTGATTACAGATGAGGAAAACGCAATGTATACTAATCCTACTGAAATAAGTAGGCCAGTGTTTCTCAAACTGTGGGTCAGGACCCACTAGGTGGGTCACGAGCCAATTTCAAGTGGGTACCCATTTATTTCAATATTTAATATTTAATATATTAGACTTGATGCTATCATGGTATGTGACTGCATTTGGGGAAATGTTACAGACCTTAGATATAGGCTGATGGGTTCTGAGCTGTCTGTGACAGATCAGGAGAGAGATCTTGGGGTGGTGGTGGACAGGTCGATGAAAGTGTCGACCCAATGTGCGGCGGCAGTAACAAAGGCCAATTCTATGCTTGGGATCATTATGAAAGGTATTGAGAACAAAACGGCTAATATTATAATGCCGTTGTACAAATTGATGGTAAGGCCACACCTGGAGTATTGTGTCCAGTTCTGGTCACTGCATCTCAAAAAAGACATAGTGGAAATGGAAAAGGTGCAAAAGAGAGCGACTAAGATGATTACGGGGCTGGGGCACCTTCCTTACGAGGAAAGGCTACAGCATTTGGGCCTCTTCAGCCTAGAAAAGAGACACCTGAGGGGGGACATGATTGAGACATACAAAATTATGCAGGGGATGGACAGAGTAGATAGGGAGATGCTCTTTACACTCTCACATAACACCAGAACCAGGGGACATCCACTAAAATTGAGTGTTGGGAGAGTTAGAACAGACAAGAGAAAATATTTCTTTACTCAGCCTGTGGTTGGTCTGTGGAACTCCTTGCCACAGGATGTGGTGATGGCATCTGGCCTGGATGCCTTTAAAAGGGGATTGGACAAGTTAAACCAACATTTAGCTGCTGGACTACACTGCAATGCCATTGTAACAGTAGTGTCCAGTGCAGTTAGGACTGGAGGCAAGTGCAGAAGACACTTTGATATAAGCAGCCCCCATTCCAATACTGGTGGGTTCCAGCAATCACTCTAACACCTGGCCGATAACAACAGCCAGTTTGATAGGGAAGGGCAGACAGAGAGACTGACTCTCAGGTGGGTGGGGCACAAGGACAGGCTCCAGCAAGGGTGGTCAGCGAGGTCTTCAGCTGGGTCTCTGTGGCTGCCAGTTTGGCAGTAGGCTTTGCAGCAGTGCACCCGGCCCCGATTCTCCCCATTCCCAATACTGCGTGTGCAGCCCCAGACCCAAGGCTTCCTTGGCTTCAGTTCACCAGCCCTCCACAGGCTTGCTCCCAGGCTATCACTTTCACTCAGGCCTTCACTCAGGCCTTTCTACTACCTTTCTCCAACAAGGTCTCCCTCACTCTTTCCAGGTTAGAGTCACGGATCATAACAGGGGCCTTTACGACAGTGATTTTCAACCTTTTTCATCTCATGGCACACTGGCAAGGCACTAAAATGGTCAAGGCACAAGATCAGTTTTTTCACAATTGACAAGGCACACTGTGCTGTCAATGGGGGGCTCACATCCCCCAATGGCCCTATTAATAAATGCTCCTCTCCCAAATTCCCACGGCACACCTGGGGGCGCTTCGCAGCACACCAATGTGCCATGGCACAGTGGTTGAAAATGGCTGCTTTAGGAAATGCAGTCCAATTATAGCACACTTTCTCAGCTTCACCG
Source organism: Tiliqua scincoides (assembly GCF_035046505.1). Lineage (NCBI taxonomy): Eukaryota > Metazoa > Chordata > Lepidosauria > Squamata > Scincidae > Tiliqua > Tiliqua scincoides. The sequence continues at coordinate 177,265,509 of NC_089821.1, read as the reverse complement.
CTTCCAGTTCACAATATGGGTATAATGGAACATTCCTGCATTAAACTTGCACCCGCAGGATTAATTTTAAATGTTTAAAAATTCAAAAACTTCATTGTTTTCATTGAAATTAAGATAGAGTTAGAAAGAACAGACTTCTCCCTATGTTAATACCACTGTTTGGGGGTTAGGGATAGAAAAATGCAGCTGCCCGGACAGAGCTATGATGAAATCCAGGATTTTCCCATTGATTTTGATAAACTGTTCTAATATCAACCTCAAGGAACACTTTAAAATAACTGTGAACAAGAATTGGCATATATATGTTTGTGTGGATCCTTCTCTCTAGTGTTTTCCTACCTCTGGGCTAACCAATGAGGGAATAGTAAGACCAAGTGATGAAGGAATGGCCTCCAATGGACAAAAGAATGCTGGGATATCATCTAGACTAGTGGCCTTGTAAGGAAATGTTCATGCTCCATTATGTGTGAAAAACTGTACTTAGAGATAGAGATAGTGCTTATATTGAATGGAATGTGTGAACAAAAATTTTCTCTCAGGACAGATTGTACTGAGATAGTTTACATGTGAACAATCCAACGGAGAAGCCACAAAGGGCTGCCACTTTATTTACTAGCATGATATCCATGCTTCGATACAGTATTTAACTACTTTAAATCCATTTTGACTCCAATAAACTTCCCTTTGATTGCAATAAAAATTGAAATTTAGCACAACTACCCAATGTCATGCAACACTCTAATTATTGGAGCCCCTACTTTGAGAAGAAGCTTGTGGAACTCCACAGGGTAGTAGACTGCTAGCCCAATCCTGGGCTTGGTGCACTGGCTCACAGTTGATGTGCACTGTTGCAAACGTGCTGTAAGGCACGTTTGCAAGGCTTACCACCAGGCGAACAGGGGTTGATTCGGGCGAAATCCTGAATTACTTTTTAAGCATTTCTGTGGGTAACCTTTGTATGCAAAAACTAAGTGAATATCTCATCGGGTCTAAGATATATTGAGGAATCAGTGAAAATATGCCGTATCTTTCGCTCCATAAGACGCACCTGACCATAAGACGCACCTAGCTTTTAGAGGAGGAAAAAAGGAAAAAAAATATTCTGAACCAAATAGTGTAATAAAATATTTAATAAACTATAACAGAATAACATTTGAACCATGTAAAGTGAACAGCAGTCAACAGTGGCATTAAGAACCATTATCACTGTCATTAACAAATGGAGAGACTTAAAGGTTTGAGTACTCTAGTTTTCTGGAAACCCCAAGAACTCATCATCGCTAGAGTCAGAATTTATGAAGCACACAAATAGGGAATCACATTATCTTTCTGCTACAATGATGTTCTGCGAAATCCCAATCCACTGGGCCTCGTGCCTGCTTAAGGCTGATCAGTCCCCCTTGTGCAACTCACCAGTGCAGCAAGCAAAAGTGAGTCCAGTTCGAGTCCACAGATGCCAAGTAAATCAGTCTCATCAATCAGAGTTGCCAAATCAGAGTCCAGAGCCAATAAGCCAAATTACAGTCCAAGGTCAGGTTCCAGGTAGGTTAGTCAAATCCATCAGGGTATCCAAGTCCAGTCACAATCCACAGTCAGATTCCAAATTCAATAAACCCAGTCAGTCTCCTCTCCAACCTGCACTCCTTCAAAACCCACAAACCCTTTCTGCCTCAGGTACTCCTTATACCCCTGAGGGCCCTATTGCCTTCCAGTGGCTGCAGCTGTGCAGCACACTCTGCTGGATGCCCAGGCCTTACCCTTAAAGGGGCCACTGCTGACACCACATCTACCTCCTCACCAGTTCTTCCGTGATTCCAATACAAATGAACAAGTGGAAAGTCCAACCACAACTTGAATTCTCAAGACACAGCAAACCTCTGGATTTATGGTGAGAACCTAGCCTTACCTGGGGCTTGTGCAATAAGCAAGCAGTGGCATTCTGACCAAGGAGACAGTTTTTTCTTTGTGATGGGGGGGGGCTTACATTCAGATGCTGGATGAGGTGAGTGAAAGCGCCCCTCCCCTGCTGTGTGTGTGTGTGGGGGGGGGGGCAGAGCATCTGTGTGTGTAAGAGAAGGGGGCAGCTTGTGTGTGTGAGAGAGGGGGGGAAAGTGTTTGTGTTGCAGAGAAATTGTGATGCTCCAGGCTTGGGGGGGGAGAGAGAGAGGCTTCAGGCTTTGGGGGGGAGAGAGAGAGGCTGTGATGCTCCAGGTTTGGGGGGAGAGAGGCTGTGATGCTCCAGGCTTGGGGGGGGGGAGAGAGAGGCTTTCCTGGGAGTAAGCCCCCCTGACTCTAATGGGACTTACTTCAGAGTAGGCATGCACAGGATTGGGCAGCGAGGCTGCCACCCCACCCACGCTTTCCTGGGAGTGAGCCCCAGTGATTCTGAGACTTACTTCTGAGTAGACAGAACAGGCTTGGGCTCCGTCCTGCGCTGCCACAGTCCACACGGGCGCTGAGGGAAGGCAGGAGCCCCCCGGCCAGCTCAGCCTCTGACTGCCCGGGGAAGCCGAGCAGAGCAAGCGGGCAGGGGGCTGAGCCAGGGCCAGGGCGGAGTTTTGGTTTTTTTGGTTTTTTTGCAGTATTTGCTCCATAAGACGCACACACTTTTCCCCCATCTTTTTTTTGGGGGGAAAGTGCGTCTTATGGTGCAAAAAATACAGTATTTTACCATTTTTCATACCCTTAGAGGTCAAATTTCTAAAAACCCCTTCTTACTGGGTCTTATGTCATAGAAAGAATATAATCTCCTTATTTCATGTTTCTAGGTCCAGACATCTGGGCTGGGTGTTGATGAGTAAGTCAGATTTATTTATTGATTTAAAAGACTTAGACCCCACCTTTCTTCTGCTGGAACAGATGCCCAAGGTGGCTTACAATTTTGAACTTTAAACAAAAAACAAATAACAAAAACACACACAAATGCCACAATATAAACAAATAAAAACAAAATAAGGGCATACAGAGGCACAGGGGGACAAACAAACAACACATCACACACACACTACTAAACTAACCAGAAATGTTTTGAACCCTCACCAAAAATCCATGAGGGAGGGGGTAGTTCTTAGCTCCCCGGTATGAAATTCCATAGTTGTAGAACCACTACAGAGAAGGTGCACCCCGTGCCACCATCCTTCTAACTTGGGATAAAGGCAGCACTTGAAGGAGGGCCTCCTCAGATGACTAAGAGATCAAGCCAGAATGTATGGGAGATGGTGAATGGGGGTCTGATGATAGAATTTGGAGATTGTCCCAACACTATCAGAGCATTTAGCATGTTTATTCTCTCTCTCTCTCTCTCTCTCTCTCTCTCTCTCTCACACACACACACACACACACACACACACACAGAGCATCACCACATCAAACACATTAGGGCCCAAAGACAGACAGACTTGAGGCAAAAATATTTGTTGTGTACTGATATATAATAAAATCGTTTTTTACATTTGCATAAGAGGCCACATAACAACGCGTTGTTTCAAGAGTTCTTCTTTGGTATAAAGATTGTATCTTTATTTTAATATTTCTATTCTGTACTATTCTACTGTCCTGTGATAAAGAGTGAGATAGATTGAATGAATAATTCTGTCTAAAACCTGAGCCCTTCCTGCACCTTTGAAGCAGTCATTGTGTGGGATGCAGGAAAAAATCAATCCCACCACTAATTTTGCAGAATCTCCCACACTCGTATAATTGACTCCTATAGTGATTTCTGTACGCACAGTACAACCTCTCTCTCTTTCCAAAGAACTTCATTCTCACCCACTGTACTCAGGGTCAGGCAAGTAACATCAAGTACTGTAACTTGCCTTGTGGATCTAGTCAAAGAGCACGGGCCTGTGGCATTTTATAGGGGTCAGGTCTTCATATCTACTACATGATTGCTACTTTTGAGGAGGCTACTTTCAAGGGTCAGCTAGTAATGTTCTAGTGGTCCCTGCCTTTGGCCAAAACTTGATAGTGGTGTAGAGGCTGGACCCCCACCTGATATCCTTTAGGGCAGGGGTCTCCAAACTTTTCGGCCAGAGGGCCGCATCAAATACCTGGTACGGTGTTGAGGGCCAGAAAAAAAATTTAAATATAAAATTTATATAAATAAATTAGAGATAGAATTTAGATGCGTGAATAAATGAATGAATGGGCTCATTCATTCAGCCTCTCTGGCCCTTAGAACACCCTCCAGACACAACCAGAGCATAGTTCCTCTCACATTTGGCCAAGTGGGCCAGAGGCTTTCAGGGGACAAGAGGATGGCTGCGGGCCGGATAGAAGCTTGCCACAGGCTGCATCTGCCCCTGGGCCGGGGTTTGGAGACCCCTGCTTTAGGGCCACGTAGTACTGAATTCCAACAGTGGAGAATATACTGGTTTCCAGAGAGCAGTTAAGCATTTCATAATGAGTTTAGAACATAACTCAGCATGCTGCTATGATGGCATGCGCTCTATGTCACTGAGACAGGGACTCAATTAGTCGCATAGTCCTTCAGGCAGCGTCACTACTTAAATGAGGGCCCAACCTGGCTTCTAGCTCTCCAGAATGATATATGCCTGCTACTTTGTAATATTGTAATGCACCCTGCTTCTTGCTTGATGCCTGGGATCAAATTTATATTGTTCCACTGCTTCACTGACGCTGGGGAACAATAGGCCCCCAAAGGTTGCATCAGAACTGAAAATGTTGACAGTGTCGCTAAAACATGACTTTCTATCCTGCTCCCCAAAGAGACAAAACAAGTGTCCTGTGGTCCTTCATGCACTGTCAGGCCTGTGTAAACCTCAAACTGTGGCTTCCAGAGGATCCATTTCTTTGCCAGATTCTTGGGCACAGTCCATGCACCTGGGGATTTCAGTACATACACCATAGCTGCAAGCTGTTAAAACTGCTTCAGAGTGTTTAAATAAAATCTGCACATTTCCTTAAGATGTTCACATTTCTGCTGTTAAAAATCTTCATATTGCAGAAAGGAAGAGGCTGTTCCAAGGGAAAATCTGTCCCTGAGATCCTGGAAATCCAATGCCTTCAAAACAGAAAGATCTACCTAGTAGGGCTGCAATCCTACATTACACCTAGGTGTAAGTCCCATTAAACATAGTGGGACTTTACTTCTGAGTAAACAGAGGATTACACTGTTATTTATTTAATTTTAAGGGTGTAATTACACCCTTCCTTTCCATTCCTCCAGGAGCTTAAGGTAGTTTACACAATAAAAAACAACAATCAGTTAAAAACAGTCAGTAAAAATCAGTCATACCTTAATTAACAGTACAGGGTGCCCCCGTATCCAAAGATCCTGTATCCATTGATTCACTTATCCAGAGGGCTCTCAGGGCCTTCCTGCGCACACACCCCAGGGCAAATGGACTCTGATGAAATTCACCCTTAACTGATTAAGAGGAGATTGCACCTGCAACAGAGCCACCCATCATGACCTAGGCTAACCAGACCGACACTTTGACTGAGTCAATGACAGAATCATATAAGTAAGGTAAAATTATAGAGAAACTTGTTATCTCATGGGGACAACATTTTGACTAGTGTCTAAAAGAGTAAAATGTGCAAAAAGAAATGTCCTAGGATAACTCTCACAAAGATGTAGACCAGCCATTTTCAACCACTGTGCCATGGCACACTGATGTGCCGCAAAGTGTCCTCAGGTGTGCCGTGGGAATTTGGGAGAGTGGCATTTATTAATAGGGCCATTGGGGGGTGTGAGCCCCCCCATTGACAGCACAGTGTGCCTTGTCAATTGTGGAAAAACCTGATGGTGTGCCTTGACCATTTTAGTGCCTTGCCAGTGTGCCATGAGATGAAAAAGGTTGAAAATCACTGATGTAGACATTTGCTATTTGGAGTCAAAACTTATACAACCTTGAAATAGCTGACAGAAACAGCAAGTAGTACGTAATGTGGTCCAGAAAAACAGTTTTGACATTGTAGTGGTGGTGGTGGGGGGAAGCCATCATACCAGTGCCTCCCGCCCTTTACCTGTTTTGCCCCATGCCAAGGCCCAAAATCCAGTAGACTCCACTATCACCACAAAGACAAAATCAGGCAGAGAGAGAAAAAGAGAGTGAAAGATCATTCTCGGAATCCTTTCTCCCAGTTACTTGGAGAATTCCCCCCCCCAAAAAAAAAAAAAAAAAAATCTGCCATCGTGGGTAAGCAAGGGTCTGAGAGGACTGGGAAAAGATCTCACTGAATTCAACTACATAACAGTCAAAAGAAGGATTAAAAAAATGAGGGCCCAATTCTATCCAGCTTTCCAGCACCAATGCAACTGCAATGCAGCCCTGAAATAAGGGAACAAATGTTCCCTTACCTTTAAGAGTGCTCCCCCATCTCAAGATGCAGTGCATGCCCCTTTGGAAAGTTGGATAGGATTGTGCCCTGAATTTATTAAAATGGGAAGGGAGATGGTTGTATAAGCTAAAGAGGAAAAAAAAAAAAAAACTAAGTTGATTTGGAAAAGGTTTGGACATTTGCAATGCCCAGGCTCAGATTTTAGAATAAAAAAAAAACACAAGCAGATAATTAGTCAAACCATAAAGCAACATAAAATTCTCCATTGCCACTATCTCCCTGGTCCCTAACTATATTTACTTGAAGTTACGGCTTTCCAAAATGCCATTACACCTCTCTGACCACCAAGGAAGTGGATGAAAACTTGACTGCACATAGAAGCGTTCTCTATGAGAGCCAAGCGGGAACACACAGAAGCATGCTTGGGCATGACTTTAAAAAACCTAGATTCAGGTATCTGACCAGGCCATTCAAGTAACCAGTGGTTTTTGCTTAGCATAAAACCACCTGGGCATCGCAAGCTGTCCTATGACGTGGTGTGCTTGCATATGTGCCAAATCTCAGTAGGTGTGCTGACTAGGTCTGTTGTTTTTGGGCAAACCAGACAACGAAAGTACACAATGCACAAAATGACCTGTCTGCTTGACCATGTGGTCTTCTTGTAATGGCACTGATTTCAAAGGCTCTTTCTTCACAGACTTTCTACTAGAACTTCTCTTCAAAGAAATAGATGGGGAAAATAAAGGGAGCAAGGTGATGTCATCATCACAGATGTCATCAAAAATTTTTAACAAAACAAAACTGCAATATGGCTGAAACATAAACTCCCCTGCATGCAGTTGCGAACATGAAGAGTGTATCCAAGTGTCATGCTGAGGATTCAACCACACAGTTGATATTAAATGAGAAGACTGTAAATTACCTTAAAAGTTGCATCACTGTATTTGACTATGATCCTTCTGACTTGTCTATGCCTATGTTAAAGAACTCTCTAATCTGGCATGATTCCTTCTAAAAATGTGTCCAATCCTCTGAAAACCACACCAACATGGTTGTTTAAAGAACCAATTTTTTTCAACACAAAAACTGATGCTACTGTTTCCAAGAAATCACAATTCACTTTCGGCACATCATGTGGGCAACAACAACCCCAGACTGGCAAGGAAGGGATGGTATGTTCAATAGGTTCATGTTTTAAAAATTGGTCAGTTATGTTTAATAAAGTGGTTCAAGTTAAAACCAAGCTGCAGACTGGTGTCTTCGTTAGGGAGTGTGAGGGTAAATATAATGTCAGATGCAGGGGAGTGGCAGAGAGATGCAGGTTGCAATCCTAACCACACTTTCCTGAGAGTAAGCCCCATTGAACAAAACAGGACTTACTTCTGAGCAGACCTGGTTAGGATTGTGCCCACAAGTAATCTTGTCTGTATGATCCCTGAGGCATCTGGTGGGCCACTGTGAGATACAGGAAGCTCGACTAGATGGTCCCTAGGTCTGATCCAACAGGGCTTTTCTTATGTTCTCATGCTTACCACAGCAGAAAACAAATTCCTTAAGATGCTTACCACAGCAGAAAACAAATTCCTTAAGATGTTCACATTTCTGCTGTTAAAAATCTTCATATTGCAGAAAGGAAGAGGCTGTTCCAAGGGAAAATCTGTCCCTGAGATCCTGGAAATCCAATGCCTTCAAAACAGAAAGATCTACCTAGTAGGGCTGCAATCCTACATTACACCTAGGTGTAAGTCCCATTAAACATAGTGGGACTTTACTTCTGAGTAAACAGAGGATTACACTGTTATTTATTTAATTTTAAGGGTGTAATTACACCCTTCCTTTCCATTCCTCCAGGAGCTTAAGGTAGTTTACACAATAAAAAACAACAATCAGTTAAAAACAGTCAGTAAAAATCAGTCATACCTTAATTAACAGTACAGGGTGCCCCCGTATCCAAAGATCCTGTATCCATTGATTCACTTATCCAGAGGGCTCTCAGGGCCTTCCTGCACACACACCCCAGGGCAAATGGACTCTGATGAAATTCACCCTTAACTGATTAAGAGGAGATTGCACCTGCAACAGAGCCACCCATCATGACCTAGGCTAACCAGACCGACACTTTGACTGAGTCAATGACAGAATCATATCAGTAAGGTAAAATTATAGAGAAACTTGTTATCTCATGGGGACAACATTTTGACTAGTGTCTAAAAGAGTAAAATGTGCAAAAAGAAATGTCCTAGGATAACTCTCACAAAGATGTCAGACGTGACAAAGTCAGACGTGATGTCACCTCACGTCTCCAATGCCAAGGCCAACATGTTGCAAATATTGCATAACGGGCAGCCCGATCCTAACCTACACTGGAACAAGCAGGCCAGCTGGCCCACCCCATATCCAACATGGAACTGGGGCTGGCTACAGCACAACTCAGAGAAAGCGAAATCAATTCCCCTTATGCAGTGTTGCGTGGCAGCTGCCCCAATGAAGCCACTCAGATCTGTGCCACCTAAATCAGTGGCATAGATCCAAGCGGCCTGGTGTAAGGCCAGGCTGCTCAGGAGGAGGGTTAGGATCCAGACTAAGTGCTGGATCCTGGTCAGACACCCCCTCCCGGGGCTGGGCCACTCACTGGATTGCCCACCAACTGCCCTCCCCTTGCCCTGGATATCCCCTTTCCTCCCTCCTGCCATCCTCCACAAACCCCTGTGCTGGCTTAGGTAGGCCAGTGCAAACTCACCTCGTTCTGTTGGCATGGAGGCCAGATGTTGCTTCTGCAAGCCATCTCAATCCTTGCGAAAGCCCAGCCAAGTGACTAGTCCTCGCAGATGTGCTGTATGGGTTGGTGCAAGGAACTTGAGCTGTCCAGAGTATGCTCAAGATCATGTTCTAAATAACACACATGGGACTATTGTGAACATGCACTTGTCAAACTGGCCAACTTGTCAATTCTAAAGCGCCCTTGGGCTGGCACAGTCTCTTGTGTCAGCCCAGGAGGGTCGCAAACATGCCATAAAACACATTTGCGCCTCCTCAGGAGCAAACCACACCAGTACACAGAGGTGAGCTGAAGCACAGAGGCTGTATCCAGCCTCCACGGCTGCTTGCCCCAGGTAGGTTGTGTTGATCGAGCTTGGCCGACGCAGGGGCCTGGGGAGGATGGGAAGGAGGTGGGAGTGAGGTGCTCCAGGGGTGGGAGGGTGAGCAGAGGGCAGTTCTGAGGGCAGGCGGGGAGCGGGAGGCAGGGCTGGAACCTGGCAGATATGCCGGATCCTAGCCCCCATTCCCGAGCAGTGCGGAGCAGCTGCAAGTCGCTTTGCTCTCTTCGGACTTATGCCACCTCTGGAGGTAGCGCAATTTTGAAGAGACCCATTGGGGCTGCGGTGGCTTACCCAGGGGTAAGGGGAAGAGTTTCCCCGTGCCTCCGGCTGAGCCATGAACAGCCCCAATCTTGTGCTGGATACAGTGTAGGCCTCCTGGCCTGCCTGTTCTAGTGCAAAATAGGATTGTGCTGTTGGTTGAGTTTTGAACCTGGTCAACAGTTACACTGCTTGGTGGACACTAGCTTCATCTGAAGGCTTGCAACATCATTTGCTGAAGATTGAGAGAAAATGGATCATACCAACATAGAGGATATATATTTAAAGTGTTGCTTGCAATCATATTTTCTAGATACCTAAAAACATCTAAAATTGCCTTTGTTAATGGACTATCTGACACTAATATAAGCATATAGGGCAGCAAACATGAATGTAGGACAACATCTACAGCAAGGGGGCCATCATACATGGGTAGAAGTAGAAATGTCTCCACCAACAGTGAAGAGACAGTACCAACTTCAACCAAATTCCAATACCTGTTTTCTTTTTTCTGCACCCTTTTTGAAAAAACTGCTTAGAACTTTCCTCTACCCAATTTACATGGGCAAACCAATCACTTGGGCAGCCCAATCCTAACCTGCCCTGGAGTAGGCAGGATGGTGGGTCTATGCTGCATCCATAACAAGGTTGGGCCGAGCACAACTCGGAGTAGGGAATTCATTCCCCTTACCCCGTGTCACACGACTGCTGCCCCATGGGGCTACTCAGATCTGAGCCACTGAAATCGTGTAAGGCCAGGGCGCTCAGGAGGGTGGTTAAGAACTGACCTGTGCTGGATCCTAGCATCACCCCCTTCCCAGGCACAATTCGTCCATGGGCCTGCCTGCACATTTACAACAGTAATAGGCCAGTGGAAAGGACTTGCACCGGCCCACCACAATCCTAGGATTGCATTCTCAGGGACTTAAAAGTAGGAAGCAGGCACAATACTACTGTACATCTATTTACAGACAAGGATAGTGGACAGAAGGATGCTGCTGTCATTGATGCAGAAAACACTGGTGTTGTGTATTTATCATAGCAAATGGAAAAATGGAAGGTGCTTTTTTGACTGAGAGGCACTTTGATCAAAGGAAGTGACTCAGATCTTCCACTTCACATTCACACTGGAGCAGATTCATTTTCTAGATTTTGTTTGGACATGGCAAGAAGTTCCAGTATTTCAAAGTGAAATAAGAGTATGTCTGCCTCCCCCCCCCCAAAAAAAAGCCTGTTGAAAAGTATTGAATAGTGTCTTCCACTGATACCAGATATACCAGGCAAAATAGCATCGTCATAGATTGCTATCAGATATGGCTATGTCATAGATTACTATCAGATATGGACACAAGGAGATAACATCAGCTACATGCTAACAGATGCTCATGCAATGGAAGAAAATGAAGAAAGTCTATCATGACTGTGATAGACATGACTTGAAGATGAATTGGGTGCACAAACAGATGTATGTTTTGCTCTGTTAGGACAAGCCACATGTTCCACCTTCACCAACAAGTCTCAGATGGACTCCTTCTTATTGAAGATGCCTGCCAATTCATTACACCTTTCAGATACCTTTGATGATATCATTGCCCACAAGAGTTCTACAGCTAAACGCACTGAATCAAATTCTGATTCAAAATCTGATTATAAAGTATCGGATTGCGATAGTGAGCTAGAATCTGCGTATGACCCAGAATCAGATACTCAGACAGCTCAATAGGGAATATGAGTTTAAAAATGACATGGTTAATTTTCCTCTCAAACTCCTTATGCATAATTTCTGTATCACACAGGTCTTTTTTCATAAATAAGTATACAGGATTACTTGGCATCTGAATTGATGTTCACTTCTTTAAAAATAAATGTGTTTTCAAAACATAATGTCTGCTAGATAAATATTCTCCATGAAAAATCTAATACAGTGCACCCAAAGAAAAGCTGTAACCAAAAAAGCTGTTACTAGGAGCAACACAAAGGCAAATCAGCAGTTTTTTAGGTGGCCATCTTCAATTGTTCATCCATATTGCTGTTTGGTCTATTGATGTAAAAACTGATTTTATTGACCACAGTACACACCATATTCTGTGTTTCCCAGTCACTTTGATGTATCATTCTTAAAGCACTTTGGTGGTCATATTGGATTTGGTCACAAAACAGCAAGAACCAATAGTTGGGGTAAGATTACCTCTGACCATTTATTTTGGCCCGTTTTTCTCATGTAAAAACTACAGAGAGTCTCCAAGATACATATCAATTCTATTCTGGAGGTTTGTCCAGATGTCAGAACTTATATAAATTGAACAACTAGCTTTTGCTGGCCCAGCACTTCCGCAAAAGCACAGAAGTTACACAACGTATGGACTGTGCCTGCATGGGTCGACATAACGAGCCTAAGACGTTATAGAGCACGATGCCAACTGTAGCTCTATTTACTGGTCTTGTCAATCCTTATCACTCACACACAGGTGTGCTCCCATATTTGTGGAGAATCCGTTCCACAGACTCCCTATGGATATGGAAGCTGCAGATACCGGAAGTCCCCTTGCAATGCCCCCCTGCACCCATCAACCTTTTTAAAGTCTTACCAGGCAAAAATCTTCTTGCTTAACCCATCCCTTGCCCTGGGTCCCATTGGGGAGAAGGGCGGATAAAAATAAAGTTTTATTTATTATTATTATTATTATTATTATTATTTCTGCCCAGACCACAGGTGTACAAATTTGATCCCTATTGCAAATATGCAATGTTGGGCAGGAAGGGCTTAAACAGATTGCTATAAGCCCACAGCAGTGGTTCTCAAACTGGGACACCCCAGGCTGAGAGTCCTGGGCCCTGCCCCCTTAAGGGGCAGGGAGGGGGGAAGGCAGTTACACAATGCCCAGCACTGCACCTCTGATCAGGGTGCAGGGGCACGCTGCCACTCAACCCCACCTGCAGCAGCCTCCAGGGGTCAGGGGAGCCCAGCACCAATCTCCGCAAGGCTCCCCAAGCAGCGCAGACCCCTCCAGAAGGTGATCACGACCACTTCTGGCTTTGCAATTGAGAAACAGGAGGTGGTCGTGATCACCTTCTGGAGGGGTCTGCTCTATGTAGAGAGCCCTGCTGAGGCTGTCGCCGGGCTCCTCCAACCCCCGGGAGGCTGCTCAGGCAGCAGTGAGTGGCAGTGTGCCCCTGCGCCCAGGTTGGATGCTAAGCATCTCATTGCTACCTTCCCCCTGCCCCGCAGCCTTCTAAGTAAAGACTTAGTGGCTCTCAAACTCTCCCAGAGAGTTTGAGAACCACAGGCCTACAGGTTTATAGTGCCTTGCAGGCTGTCTCCTGGCAGCAAGAATGCTTGAAAAAAATTGAAAACAGGAAGCAACCCTGTTGAAATTCTTTGAATTTTTCAAGTGTTATAGCTGCCTGTAGGGAGGCAGCCTGCAAGGCATTATAAGTGATATAAGTCCTTGGAGTTTTTTCCAAGTATTATAGCTGCCTGCAGGGAGGCAGCCTGCAAGGCATTGTAAGCCTATAGTGATCTGTTTAAGCAAGATTTTTTCCTGGTAAGACTTTAAAACAGGTTAGTGGGCACTTTGGGGGGGCATCCACAGATATCTGTGTGCCCTGTTTCTGCAGTTTCAGGTATAGGGGCCCCCTGTGCTGCAAAACAGGCATGTCCTGCTGCCCAAGTGTGTTGCAGACTGCGCAGAACATATGTCAAACTATGATAATACCGTGTATTGTGGATAGGCTTTATAAGTTTATGTGGTTAAGGTGAAGACTTTCACTGAGGATTTTCTGTCCCATTCTGTCCTAACTGGTCAACTGTTACTTGTGGCTTGTGACTTTAAGTGTGTAAAAAGGCAAGCCAAATCTCATGATCCCCCAACATAAGTCCTGGTCCAGCATTGCAAAAGACACACTGCCATCATGCGCTGCAGGAATATCAGTGCAAATGACTGGAGGTCCTACACATGAGCCAATGGCTCACCCATGCCAGAATAGAGCAGGTAAGGTGGCAGCAGGAGCAGGCCAGGAGGGGGTGTGGATCTTGACAGCAGTTGGGCATGCCAGGATCCTATCTGCCTTTTCCTGGCCTGAACATGCCCCCTGAGGATCCTTCGACATGCTAAGTAGCTGGCGTAAGTTCGAGAAGATCCATTGCCAGTCAGATGACTTATGGTAAGTTAAGTAAAAAATATTTGTAACAACAGTTCTCTCTACACATGGAGTTGCTACTTGCAGATTTGCTTAATCTGTAGGGAGAAGAACTGCCACCTACCTCTCAGTATTTGTGGGGTGTTCTTGGCTATCTGCAGTCTCTGAGCCACCCATGGCCACCCTGAAGCAATCTGCAGTGTCAGGAAGCCAGCAGAGACCTTCAGTAAGGCAGCGGAAACCTTCAAAAAGGCACCCGTGACTAGCACGGAGCCCCTGAAAATGGCCATGGGAAGCTTTAGAATGCCAGCAGATAGCGCCATTTTGAAGGCCTTCACTGCATTCGGCAAAGCACCAGAGACCTTCAGCAAGGCAGTAGTTATTGTCTGTGAGTAGTGACTAGAAGTTGACATTTAATGAAGTAGATTGCAAAGTTAGGCATACCAGTGGGTGACACACATACCAGTGAAGACACACTTCAAGTAAGTATCCTGGGTAACATAAGGAGGAAAGCATGGACCGTGTTGGGCAGGAAAAGGTAATATTTACACAATCTTTGGCTTCCATGGCATATATTTGTATTGACTGTTCATATCTGTGAATCTATTCTGTATATATTTTGGCTAATAATTTGAAGTGATGAAGAGGCATCTTTAAAAGACAAACATCTGCCATATTGTTCTTATACCTTGCAAGTGGAAAGACTGCATTGTCCGCAGTCACTATAAATTAACATCACGTGTTATAAAAGTGCCTTCAAGTCACTGTCCCCAAATGTAATAGAAGGGTATTTCCAGAGCACTTAGTGCTGACCTGAATGTTCTCAGTTCAGCCTTTGGTAAAAATTCCAACTGAAGGAAACTAAAAGCAATGCTGAAGGTTTCTGAAAATGGCAGCATTTATAGAGTTTGCTGGTGGAAGGCTACATACTTAGCCACATAAAATAAATGTATCTACTTCCCTTTAAAAAATTTTTGAGTCATATTGTGAGGTCAGATATCTCAAGTTACAATCTGCAGCATCTTTCTAACATCTGAGTAACTATATTGGATTTACACCAGTGGTTCTCAAACGTTTAGCGCTGGGACCCACTTTTTAGAATAAGAATCTGTAAGAACCCACCGGAAGTGATATGACCGGAAGTAACATCATCAAGCAGGAAAATCTGTAACAATCCTAGGCTGGAATCCTACCCACACTTACCCAGGAGTGACTATCATTGTCAAAAGCAAATACATAATAGCCTGTTAAAAGTTCAGATTTATAACATTTTTCCAAATGCGGTCACGTACCAGTCGGGCAGCCCAATCCTGAGCTCCCGTGGCACGCAGCTTTGGTAGCACCAAAAACGGCTGCCACCGGATCCTGCGCGCCACAGGCTACCGCAGGCGGCACCTTGGGAGAAGAGGACTTTTGTCCCCTTCTCCTGGGTAAGGGAAGTAGCCCTGCAAGGGGGCTACTCAAGTTACCACTGACCAAAAGGTTGGCGGTAGGACAAAGGCGTTTGTGTAGGGCACTGAGCTCCACATGAACACAAAGCTCCACCGAACCTGCCTCCCTCCCTCCCTCCCCCGGCATGCATCCCACCCGCCCTCTCCCCACCTCCCCATCATGCCTCCTCCCCGCCCTCTCACTAACCTCCGTCTGCCTCCTCCCCGTCCCCCTCACTGTGCCGCTGCCGCGGAGGCTGGGCACCTGCTCGGAACTAGCCCAGCGCTGGCCAGCGCTGAGCTAGCATGGGCGCTGGCCTGGTAGTAAGGCTCACAAACGTGCCTTATGGCACGTTTGCAAATGCGCACCAGCGGTAAACCGGTGCGCACTCTTCAAGATTGGGCTCACATATATTAAAAATAAAGTATAGAAATGAATGGGAACCCACCTGAAATTGGCTTGCGACCCACCTAGTGGGTCCAGACCCACAGTTGAGAAACATCAATTTACACCATTGTTTAAAAAAAGACCACTGCCACCAAACAAATATGTAGTCTTTACTAATGCATATTTTGATTTTATCACACACAATATAGTGAGACAGTGAGATGCAAGGAAGAGTCTGCTTTTCTGCACCAGTAGAAGTTTCCCATTCCCTGTCTCCTTGAGCCCAGGGATCAAATTTGGCTGACCTCCCCATCCACATGGGAAATGTTCCAGTTATCCATTGGTGAACGAACAAGGAGTAGGTGGAGCTTAAGCATACCTATTTGACTATGCCTCCCTCACCAGCCATTCTACATGCACATGAGCTGCATGCTGTTTCTGATCTCCTCCCACGATCTCATTGCCAAAGTCTGGGCCTGGCTGGCCACTGCTCAGGGTTGGGTAGGAAGTTTCCATCTTGCCAGATTGGTTGTCGGTGAGCAGTTTTTTCTACCTACCTCAGATTGTGGGTAGGGCTGGGATTTTCTTCCACTCTCTGTACTAACATGGTCACTTCCGTCTTACAGAATAGTGCAGGCACAAAAGCTCTTGGTTGCACTAGGACATCGAAGGCCGGGCAGGACCCACTTCCACTCCTTTGTTCTTCCCAGCGTGAGGAGCTGTCAGGGTATAGTCCTGGCCTGGATCACCTAGCCCACCTCAACTGCTCTCCAGCCTGGGGCAGTCTTCTGTGTTTTGATTGCCTTTGCCCGCTTGTGAGATTAGCGATGATAAGCCTGCATCCCTTTTAAGGGGCTGGGCTTAGAGTCAGGGTAGAATCGCCCACCTGGGGTCAAGCTATCATCTGATACCTCTCCAACATTTGCCTATAGTGCCTATGCACTATAGTCTGTTTTCTCGTAGACTTCTGCAGGTCTCAAGAGTCCCTCTGAACTATCAATAAAAAGTGGCCATTTCACCCATTGTCTCACGTGGTTTTTGGAGAGTGCACAGGCAAACTATCTCAAGTCTTTTCCCCATCCACTGTTTAAGAGCAATGGCAAATGTGAGTCAATCTTCAGAGCTAGTGGCTCTCACATTGTGAAAAGATCCCAAAGCCTGTCTGGAAACCATATTCATTGATCAGGAAGCCCTGCCTCCCTAATCCTAGATGTATGAAAATTTGCTATGATTACACAGCATGTTGCACTATCTCTTCTCCAGCCTGCCAGCAAGTGCAGAAACATCCTTCAAAGTAGCATGCCATCAGAGATGTGAAGGGGTAGTGGGGTAGAGAATTTATAACACTGGAAAATAATTTTTCTCCATTTTTTCCTTCCATTCATCCAACTGAGAAAAAATTCCTTGAGGGTAAAAAACAGGGAAAGAATAAATTTTTCCTCTTCTCTACATATGATATAGGTAGACCTGAGGATCAATTTACAAAACACACAGAATCAATTCCAGTCATTTCCCAGGTACATGTCATCATGGAAGAACCATGACTCACAAGCACAACACGTACTTTTAGCATGCAGAAGGTCTCAGCTACAACCACTGGTTAGAAGATCTCAGATAGCAAGTGACAGAAAAGATATTTGCCCAAGACACTGGAGAGTCACTATCACTACCAGTCAGAACACACAAACCTGAGCTACTGGTCTGACTTTACAAAGCTGCTACATACAAGAAATATTTTTTGACATCTCCAACTCTTGTCAAACGGATACCATCTACACCTAGAATTATTTTGGCCAATGTTTTTGGCAAGTGTGCTATATAAGTCACACCCAAAGTGTGAGATTGTCCCACTTATGCTTTTGGAGCGCTGGCCAAGGAGTTGGTTAGAACAGTGGTTCTCAAACTTTTTAGCAATGGGACCCACTTTAGAATGACAATCTGTTGGGACCCACTGGAAGAGATGTTATTAACCTGGAAATGAAGTCATAGCCGTAAATAACATCATCAAGGAAAAAAAAATTTAAAACCTCCCCATACAACAAAATCAGATCAGATCCATTAAGTATGTATATTAAATTTTTACAGTAACTATAAATTTAAAAACTTGTTTAAAATAAAAAGGAACCCTCTTAACCCTCCCAAGCACTAGCTGATCTGATTAAAAAATATTTCCCAAATATCCCAAAGGCTGCAATCCTATCCACACTAACCCAGGAGAAAGCTCAATTGACTAACATTGTTAAAAGCATATAAATAGTAGCCTGATAAAATTACAGATCTGTAACATTTCTCCAAATGCAGTGGCATACCACAGTAGCATCAAGTCTAATATATTAAAAATAAAATACATACTGAAGTGAATGGGGACCCACCTGAAACTGGGTCACAACCCACCTAGTAGGCTCTGAACTACAGTTTGAAAAACACTGGGCTAGAAGAAGAGAAAGTGAAAGTTGAAACACTCATTATGAAGCCTTAACTGAACATTACAATCAGACCAAAGAGCCACTGGAAAACAGTACAAGATGCCATGCACATACATGTGTGTGCTTCTTCTCTCCCCTCATGATCATTGTACAAAACAGTAACTATAATCTGGGAAGGGGTTTGTAAATGGCAGAACATGACTGCTGAAGAGGGCTGCTGAAGACTCTTATTACAGAGCTTCACAGCCCCACAGAACATAACCAGCACACTTTATTACAAAAGCAAGCTCACTGCTTTGTGATTATTGCTTGGTCTTAATAAAAGTATTAAATTATTGTTTCTATTTGGAATTTTTTCTAATACAGTTACCTGCATATAATTATACAGTATATATTTTATTTGTTTTGTTTTGGTCTCTTGCTCTAGTTCAGGGGTGCCCAAACCCCAGCCCTGGGGCCACTTGCAGCCCTCGAGAACTCCCCTCAGTGAGGCCCCAGTCTCCAATGAGCCTCTGCCCCCCCCAGACTTGCTGGAGCCTGTGCTGGCCTGATGCAATTGCTCTCAGCCTGATAGCCAACAGTTCGACCTCTCACATGGGACGAGGACTCCCTCCACTGCTTGCTGTTTCACATTTGTGATACAGCAGCAGCAGCAAAGGAAAGCTGGCCTTGCTTTGTACAAGGCCTTCCATAGGCCTTGAGCTATTGCAAGACCTTCATTCATTCATATAAGTTCCATATCCAATATATTTATTTATGTAAATTAATTCCTTTTTTTCACGGCTCCCGACACAGTGTCCGAGTGATGATGTGGCCCTCCTGCCAAAAAGTTTGGACACCCCTGCTCTAGTTTATCTGTTTCTCCTATAGCATTTCTTATTCATTTGCACAGTCTACTGTCACTTCTTAAGGCACCATTTTAATTGAAAGGACAATGCATTTTCTGAATATCAAAAGTGCAGTATTTTGCATCTTTAAAAATGCGTGTATACACACACACACAAGGTGCTTTTATTGCTGTTAAGATTGTTACGTTGAATGCACAGGTGTCACTGGTACCAACTTTATATTTTTATGACTTGCAGCACAGTCCTACACATGCCTTCTCAGAAGTTGGTCCCATTGTGTTTAGTGGAGCTTACTCCCAGGAAAATGTCAATATAGTATTGAAGTCTTAATTAGTCATTAGCAACACAACATTCTCCTCCCATATCTGGGATATTTCATGATTATTTCATTTTTTTCCCTCAGTTCTGAAGAAGCTGTGTACCAGCTGAGCAGAAGTACATGTCTAGGCAATTTAAGATGGAGACAAACAGCACAACCAAGCGCATATTGCAACTATGCTACTCAAGAGTGGGCAGGAGGATCATACACTGTGATCGCTTTGCAGGAGAATCACACAAGGATTGAAGCAGCCTTGAAGCATGATCTGGTTGACTATATGAAACATGACTTGGGGTATTGCAGTTGGAAAAACCTAAGACAGCATGTGTGACTGAGAGCAACAGTGCCTCCAGTTTAGGTAGCTATGAAGGCAAGTATGGCATAAGAGAAATCACAGGATGAAATCTTTCTGAAATCTAGATCCATAGAAGCAACTGAAATCAGCTTTGTTATTAGAACTGTCAACAACATGAGCTGGAAACACATTTTTTCTCCCTATAAGCTAACATGGATGGAGAACATATCCATAAGGCTGGCTTTTGTGTAGAGGTCCTGCTTTAGTACCATTGCCAGCAGCATGACACACAGAAATTAAGCACCACAAAAGTGCCCCCATGCATGGTGGAACTGCCTGTATATTTTATGGTATGAAGGAACAGTATTATGCATTGTATCAACAGTAGAGTTTCCTGTTGTCTGTTACACCAGCAATACTGGTACTATGTTGCTGTTATTCGCTCTTGTTGGACATGGGAATCAAGATTTAGCACAAGTGATGATAGGAGGTACCAAAATATGTATAGCCAAAGTGTGGAAAGACTCTAACACACCTATAGTGAAAATTTGGCTGGCTAAAATGTCAGAGGTGGCAGTGATGGGAAAAGATAACCAGCTATGAGATATTAAAGAGATGCAGTTATAAAAAGTAATTCACTTGAGAACTATACTATTTTATAATGTTTTGGATATCTTATAGACATATAGACTGATATAACAATCCTATATCATTGAGGGGTGGGGAATTGTTTTTATAGCTTTGGAACTAGTTATATTAGATGGTTGGGAATATTTTAAATTAAATAATCAAATGGGTGAACCCATTTGGCCTGGAAGTAAAGGTACAAAAGCAGAACGAAAATGGGAAGTTAGCAACCCGACATCAACACTATGCTACATTATTCTCAAAGCCATGATCAACTCACAGTCCAATCCTATGCAGGTCTACTCAGAAGTAAGCCAGTAAGTGTGCATGGATTGCAGCCTTAGTTATGAGGAAAATGCCTTCAGTTCTAGTGGCCAGATCATATCATTCACTTTCAATGTGGCAAGCTTTCTGTGAATTGGGATTTAGTTACAAGCTTTAGATTCCTAAAAGAAAATGCCCGTCCAAATCCATTGCTTCCTCCATCAGCAGTACAGATTTCTTCTTATTCAAATGCATTTGAGTGAAATAAGCTGTTGTGCCAGACCTATGTGCAGAGGTTCCTTTTGGTAAAACAAAGCTTCTAACACCTGTTAAGGCCCTGCAAGCCAATCAAGAGCAATCGTCAGAGAGCTGCTTCTGCTAGGATCAGACATTATTCACAAGACATTCCCTGAGCTTTTATGAAAAGTTTTGAAGGTTTTTCCCTACACCTTTCTGGAAAAATACTTTAAACACTGAGGGCAAGTGGGGTGTAGCATTAAGTCTACCAACTGGCAAAGAGCAGGCTACAGCAAGAAATCTGAGCACTGCTCCTGTTGATTCTCCAGCACATAAGAAGCTCTTCCAAGCCTTGGTGAGGTTCTGTCTGTCTGCTGGCCTCAAAAGTAGGCAGCAGCACAGTGGGAGAGAGGCAGGCAAGACTGCCTTCCTGTCCTTAGGATGTAGGTGGGCGCGAAATTCTTCCTGCTGCTATTCAGATTTGCTACAGCACCCTGCTACCTTTGCTGCTTATCACAGGTAGGCCACCTGTGGTGTTAGAGAATTAGGTTCAAATCACCACTCAGTTATTAACAGACTTGGCAGTGCTTGGCCTGACATTGCAAGGCTGTTGTGAGGCTAAAATTTATTTAGCTAGCTAGCTCTTTGGAAGAAGGAAGAATGCAAAAAAAAAAAAATGCATTAGCAGTATATCTGTAGCAATTCAGTTCATGCATTTATATTAAAGTTGCATCCTCACAAGGAAGTAAGAGCACAAGCCAATGCATGTCTACTCAGAAGTAAATCCTATTATGTGCAGTGGGGCTTCCTCCCAGGAAAATGTGTATAAGATTGCAGCCTTTGTTTCACTGCACTCCATGTTTAGGATCAGGTGCTAATATGTACAATACTGCATTACAACAGCAGAGAAATACAGCTAGGCATGATTATTTGAAAATGTAAATAGTTATAGGAGAGGACTAGGCAGGGATCTGGAATGCCTAGAATGAGGAACTGGGTGAAATTCTATAATATTTCAGCTTGCTCTTTCAGTATAGGCACAGTAAATTATATTCATCCATTTATATATTTACTGATGAAGACTTCCAGTTAAGTTTACATGCTCTTTGCTATTCTACTTCCGGCTCCCCCATACCAAAAGAAGCATCAACCACACCCCAAGGGTAGCACACAGCAATCCTCCATTCCCACAGCACCATAACCCTTAAACAGTACTGACGCTGAGTAGTAAAACAGCCCATTTCTTTCTCAGTTATGGAGCTTTGGTGTAGATTTCTACAATTAATGACAGCAGCTGCCACCACTACTGCAGACATTCAAATCCCAGTTCAGAGAGGGAAGAGACAACACCACAATGAGGCAGACACTACCCTAGCAGCTCCACCACTTGCAATATACAGCACAGAAGTTGAGAGCCTGCAGGGATTCCATATTTCCATCTATTATAGATGACAGTGCTAGCAGGAGGGAGAGAAGGGGGCGAACAGACAAACACTGGGACTTGCACCTTGAAAAGGCATCCTTTGGGATTCACCCAAGAGAAAAGCTTCACACCGTGTTCACACACCTTCTGTGAAAGCCACCAAAGCAGATCCTCCAAATAAACACTTGAAAAGAGGCTTCACTGGCAGGGGAAAAAAAGGGGTATTCCAGGTGCCAAGACTTGCATTTAATTTCATGTATGTGTTATAGTCAGCTACCTAGTCTGCCATTTCCATCCAAAAGCAAATAGGCCTGGAGGATAGTTAGATGAAGAGAAAGCCTGTTCCTCACTCACAGGCCCAACCACCACCTATTACATAGGAATTCGGTTGGTGATAACAAGAGATTAGAATAAAATTATTTGCAGAAGGGTAGAAAATATGGTCGTATAAGGCACTGAATGAAAGAGAGGTTGGGGCATGGGGAAGAGATGGATGATTCTAAATAAATACTGGTGAGATCCCAAATATGGCATCTACCAACACTCTGATTCCTGACTCCCCATCCCTTTTGCAGCTTGAGACACAGGGTATTAAGCCTACCAATACCCCAGTCCCACCAGCAAGTATATATATCCTTTTTTTGAAGGGAAGATATCCATTTAATCCCATATATTCTATTCCTCATGGAGAAATCCTTCTTAGTATATCTTGAACACATATTTGGTCTCTTCCTCCATATTTCAGCACATACATTCCAATCAAATGGATTAAGAAAGATGCTGGGAGAAAGAGACCCACCCCAAATAGAGAATTCCTGCAGGTGGTTGATGTAGCAAGGCACAGGCCACTAAGTCCCACAATGGCTCAGTTGGGCTCACTTTGAACCAGGTGGGGGCAGCATGGCCTTTTAAAGACTCTGGCTAGGGAAACCCCACCCATCAGACCCTCCCAAAATAAGCTGGTGGGGTTAGTAGCCCATAGGAATTCCCCTTAACGTTTATGAAAGCTTCCTATGGGGAATGCATCTCCAGTCTATTTTCAGGGGCACCCACATGGCTTGGTCGCCCCATTTGAAGACCTTGGGTTCTCAAGGCTTTTTCCTGGGCTGGCTGATGTATGGGTCTGCTCCCTTGGCTGTAATTGGGGTAGGGGAGAATAGAGGAGAGTTTAGGGGAAAGCTTAGAGAAGTTTCTCTTAGGAGTGGAAGGCAGGCAGGTGGGGGTCTCCTGTCAAAGACCTGCAGTTTCCTCCCAAATGTGGCCCCAGAGCCAGCCAGCCCCCTCCTCCCTGCACCATTCATAAAAGTCTCTCTCTGCTCCAGTGCATCTTCATCCTCCCACTGACAGGACCAGATTTCCCCCCCCCCCAATGAGTGCGGGAGGGAGTGAACGAATGAATGAATGAATGAATGAACGACTGGCCTCCAGCTTACTTGAGCATGGCCTCTTCCTTCTCTTCCTCTTCCTTCTGCCGGTCCATCACTGCCATAATAATGTTCCTCTCCTCTTCTGTCAGGTGGCTCAGGTCAGGCAGCTCCTGCATGGGGGGAGGCACTGTGGGTGGGCGAGGGCCGCGGGGCCCCACCGAAGCAGAAGAAGACATTTTAGCCCTGCCTTGTGGTGGTGTTTGCGCTGCGCCCCTCCAACACCTGGGCACCTCTTGGCAATGCAATGCAACCCAGTCGCGCCTCGCCTCTCTCCTTCTTCTTCTCCTCCTCCTTCCTCCTCCCTTCACACTGTAGTCCTCCGAGCAGCCAGCAGCTCTCTGGAAGCAGGAGAGGAGGCGGAGACGCAGCCTTTCATGGTCGCTCCGCTCGCAGCCACCCCCAGCTCGGGCTCCTGCTACTCCCTTTGTTTGGCCAGTCCTTAGGAGGAGCGGGCGATGCCACCCAGCCGCCGGCTGCCCATCCTCTGAGCCGGCAGGCAGGCAGGCAGGCAGCCGCGCGCGCTGCTGAGGAGAAGGGCGGGTGCTGCTGCTGCTGCTGCTGCTGAAACGCTCCACTGCTGCTCTAGCACGGGAGAGGCAGGGAGGGGAGTTCGGTGTCACTTAGGCGGAGTCCAAACTGCTCCACTCCTGCTCGATGCCTGCTCTGGCTGGTTCTCCCAGACAATATGGGCAGCTCTCCTCTCCACACCTTTCTCCTCCAGGGCTAAGAGGGGCGTTGGGCTCCTTGGACCAGCAAGGCAGGCGCTTCTGGTCATCACCGTTGCAGGCTGCAGTCCTCAAGAGCCTCGGCATGTCTACTCAGAAGTAAGTCCCATTATAGTCAATGGGTCTTACTCCCAGGGAAGTGTGGATAGGATGGCAGCCTAAGAGCTCAAGCCTAGGCATGTCTGCTCCGAAGTAAGTCCCATTACAGTCAGTGAATCTTACTCCCAGGGAAGTGTGGATAGGATGGCAGCCTTAGGGCCCAAGCCTATGCATGTCTACTCAGAAGTAAGTCCCATTATAGCCAATGGGTCTTACTCCCAGGAAAGTGCAGGAAGGATTGTAGCCAATGCCCCACTGAAATCCACCACCGAATAGACCAGGATCATCAGGCTGCAAGGCAAACTCCCTGACTTGGGAGGAATTGGCCCCACACTGAAATCCATAGGAGTGACTTCCTGAGTCAACATGATTTGAGGCATAAGCTGTAAAAAGCTCATTTTAGCCACTGAACTGCATGGTTTGGCTGTATGGGTGTTAACCGAAGCAGAAATCTGAAGAGCCTGATTCAAGTCAACTGTACATAATAGCTGATGTAAATTTAGGAGGTCTCCTGCCCTCCTCTGAGGGAAGGTGGCCCACCACTTGCTCCCCTGTCACCAGTCCCTATCTGCAGGGTTGCTCGCTCCTGCTGGGGCTGCCTCAGAGGGAGCAACTAGCTTTTTCATTAGGTGGGGAAGGGGGTTAGAATACCACTGGCCCCTTCTCCATGTTTGGGCTGGGGCTTTGCCTCCCTGGATCACTCAAGTTGCCAAGGCAAGGTCACAAGCAGGGCCTTTCCCCTCAGCTCTAGAGTGCTTTCCACACTATGCTTGACCAACTTCCCATATGGGCCTGAGGAGTTTTATATTTGCCAGGCTTCTAGCCTGGGGAAAGGTGGTCTAGAAACTATTTAAATCCCTCCTTGTCACTCCACCTCCCTCTGGATGTTCCATCCCTTATTCTGCCAGACTTTTTCTTCCAGAGGTAGCAGGGCCTGAGGAACAACATGTTATCAGGCCTGTTGCTTGGGGAAGTGAGATTCAAGATAAGGAGCTTCTTTCCCAGTCCACTAACAGCTTCTGCAAAATGGCTGCAGGCTTACAAGATGGAGTGTACCCTAAGTCAAGTGATCTTGTACCTGCTCTTCACAAGTCCCTTCTGGCCCAGCTCCACCCTCCCTCCTAGACACTTCTCTTCATCTTCCAGTGGTGGGGTGGGACATTCCCCATGTGAGCAATGGCAACTGCTTAAGGCCTGGCCAAGAAGACTGTCCTCCATGCTGGCTCCCTGGCCGCTCCAGCGGCTATAATGAAGGTTGCTACGTTGGTCTGCACCGAATGTGCAGTCAGCTGTGCCTTGTCACTGGGCCCATTGCCACAGGGTGCAGTGCACTAACCTCTGCAACTGCATGAGGCCCAAAGTCCCAGCCACAGCCCACACAGGGAAACTGGAGACTTGCAGGCCACCAGCCCCAGAACACTGGCACCAGGTGAGTCTGACCTCAGACAATTAATTGTGTTTAATCAATGCCTTTCTTCCATTAAGTTTGCACCTGGGGTTCTCAGGCAGTTATCCATCCACGTACTTAACAGACTTACAGTCTAGATATGCTTAGCTTCAGCAAAGTGTCTATATCATGCATGCTGGGAAATTTTGCATTAAAAAATGGAAATGCTGATTTAATCAACACAGCTGGGGAGGAAAAAGGCCTTTTCAAATTCTAGTTTAGCCATTTATGCCTTGGGTAGCCTTAGGTGAGTATCAGCTTCACAGGTTGCATCTAAAATTCAGTAATAGCCATGTGAACAAAGTCACATAAAGCCAAATCAGGGAAATGTCCAAACTCAGCACAGTTTAAAGTTCTGTTGAAGCTAGGTGTTAAAGCCTCGTTAATGACTTTCAGAGCCACAAAGTTAAATACCAAAGTTAAGTGCCATCTTCATACTTTTACATCTTCTTAAGCCATTTCTGCCCAATGTTACATATACACAACAGGAACCAAATGTGTACAACTGTGGACTGGGTAAAAATGGGTTAAAATCCCTGTATCAAAGACCATCCATAACTGGAAAGTTGGGGAAAAATTAAATTATAAGAATGCAAATTAGATTTCTTTTTTCCTACTGAGCAACTTTGAATGAGGAGACTTTTCCTAAGGTGTCTTTCTCACAAATCCCTTTCCATCTTAGAAGATAATAGTTGTACAAACTATCCCC
This sequence comes from Tiliqua scincoides, assembly GCF_035046505.1. Taxonomy (NCBI): domain Eukaryota; kingdom Metazoa; phylum Chordata; class Lepidosauria; order Squamata; family Scincidae; genus Tiliqua; species Tiliqua scincoides. The sequence goes on along the minus strand of NC_089821.1, from coordinate 177,239,040 downwards.
ATTGTCTTCTGCCACACCCTGCTGCCATGTAGCTTTCTGCCAACATTACATGTTCTTCTGTACTTTATATTTGTGTTGCTTATCGTTCTATGTGTTTCCTAAATGGAAAATGTTTTTGCATAGCAAATAGGTATGATAGCTGCATAATCAAACAAAGCATTCCTGCATGTGTGTGTTATTTCAGTTGGCCTAGAGAAGGTACATGAGGAAATGACATCACCAATAACAATTTCCTAGACCATAGGCATGCAGTGGAATATATGGGAGTCCTTTGGGGACATATGACCAATATAATTTTAGATTGTGAGACATCTGGGGGCAGGGAACAATCTACAGTTTGCTATGTAAACTGCTTTGTGAACTTTTTGTTGAATAGCACCATAGAAATTTTATTGTTAATAATAATATAATGTGTGTGTGACCATTGATCATGACAACCTCCTACATGGAAATGATTTTCATGTTGAAAGTGTAATGTATGGCAGAGATTAACAGCCCAGTCCTATGTGCATGTTATGCCATCAGAACATGTGTTCCACTGACATAATGTACTTTGCGGTTGGCACAAACACTGCTTGAATGTGTGACCTGGCCACCGTCACAGGGGGAAGTTGCTGGGTCCACGCAAAGATGGACCAAAGACGCCTACCAGTGCATGTAAGGTTGTGCAGGGAACGAGAGGGAGGTTGAGAGGGATAGGGGTGGGATGGGATGGGGGAACAGGGAGAAGATGGGGTGTGGCATAGGGCATATCAAGCCTGGGAAGGGAGCTGCTGCACCTACTGAATCCTAACGCCCTTTCCAAGCCTGATCCATCTATACCACTTAACACAGACTTGCACCAGCAACCCATGGCAGCAACTGGGGCTTACCCTGGAGTAAGTGAACAAATATCCTCTGTGGAGTTTTAGAATTGGGCAGTATGTTACATGCAAGCATGTGCATTACTACAGATAGTCTCCTAAGAACAGTTTAGGTTCTGGAGTTCTGTACTTAAGTTGAAACATACTTTTACATTGAAACATTATGGGATGTAAACAAAATTGTGAACAACTTAGTGTAGTCATTGAAAAATTGTGTAGAAATACTTCTATAAATTATTATCAATAAAATAGAAAATTCACTCCCTAGTGAATGTACACTCTGTGTGAACCCTCCTTTTTTTTTGCTGTGCAATGTACAAAATGGCCCTTGGAACAGCTTAGCAGGGGGATTGCATTTGTATTAGTTGCATTTTACAACTTGCATTATTATTATTATTATTAATAATAATATACTGTTATCGGCATCACCTGGCAGGACAAAGTTCCAAACAACACAGTCCTGGAACGTGCTGGAATCCCTAGCATGTATGCACTGCTGAAACAGAGATGCCTGTGTTGGCTTGGTCATGTTGTGAGAATGGATGATGGGCGGATCCCAAAGGATCTCCTCTATGGAGAACTCGTGCAAGGAAAGCGCCCTATAGGTAGACCACAGCTGTGATACAAGGACATCTGCAAGAGGGATCTGAAGGCCTTAGGAGTGGACCTCAACAAGTGGGAAACCCTGGCCTCTGAGCAACCTGCTTGGAGGCAGGCTGTGCAGCATGGCCTTTCCCAGTTTGAAGAGAGACTTGGCCAACAGTCTGAGGCTAAGAGGCAAAGAAGGAAGGCCCATAGCCAGGGAGACTGACCAGGGACAGACTGCACTTGCTCCCAGTGTGGAAGGGATTGTCACTCCCGAATTGGCCTTTTCAGCCACACTAGACGCTGTTCCAGAACCACCTTTCAGAGCGCGATACCATAGTCTTTCGAGACTGAAGGTTGCCAACTATTATTATACTTTATTTTTACCCCATCTTTCTCCCCGAAGGGACTCAAGGCGGCTTACAAAACAAGGTTAAAACACATTTAAAACATAGTTTAAAACAGATAAAAAATAACATATTGTAACATATTGTAAAAACAGTAGTCAGATAAAAACTAGTCAGATAAGAGCATAGCGCAGCAAATTAAGAAAGGATCAGGCCTGTAAACAGATGTTAAAAAATATTAAGAGATGTTAAAAGATGTTTTAAAAAGATGCTATTTTACCTTTTACAAGTTGCAATTTGCATTTGTGTTATTTGTAAAGGAACACAATTGCAGTTCTATTAAGTACTGAACTGGTTTCCCCTTTACCCAGCAGGAATATTCTGGGGGGGGAGGTCAGGAGGGCACAGGTAGAGGATCTTGGCAGCAAACATGCACACTAGAACTTCTCTCTTATTTTTCAGCCCACCCTGTCCCCATTTTCTCCTTCGATTTATACCATCTATGTAGCTGGTGTGGGTCTGAGGAGACTCTTAGGTAGAGGTAGGAGAAAACAAAATAAAAACACATTACACCACTTTCTGCACTTCTAACTTTTGGAAAACACCAAAATCCATGAAAAAATAAAATCGTTTTTTCCCATTTCTACCCATAGGTCATTAGGGGGCCTGTGCAGAGGTAAGTAAAAAATATTTACCTCTGAAAGGCCTCCTGATCACCCTGACCCCACCACTGGAGACAGCGCATGATCTTCCATCAAGACTGCATTGGCACCAATGGTTGGGCAGCTACACTGCTAAATAAGTAATGGCACAATCCTAATACACCCTTGGGCTGGCGCAAGTCCTATCTTGCGCTGGATACAGCACAAGCCTCTTGGCTTGTCTGTTCCAGCACATGATAGCATTGCGCTGTAAATGTTTCCTAATCGAAAGGGGCTCACAATCTGAAAGAAAAAAGATAAATACTAGCAACAGCTGCTGGAAAAAATGCTATGCTCTGATGGAAAGAGACAATTCCTATTTCCAACCAATATGTGAGAACTGCCACAACAGATGCTTCTTTACCCCCTTACCAGGTTATGACCCGCATCATTTAGATCAGTGTTTCTCAAACTGTGGGTCGGGACCCACTAAGTGGATCTCGAGCCAATTTCAGGTGGGTCCCCATTTATTTCAATATTTAATTTTTAATATATTAGACTTGATGCTACCATGGTATATGACTGCATTTGGGGAAATGTGACAGACCTGTACTTTTAACAAGCTACTTTATTTATTTAGCGTATGGCATATAACACATGGACTTATATAACCATTAAACTAGATCAAATATCAATGTCCAGTTCGTCCAGCCATTCAAGGACCGAGTTACCTTCATTAAAAAAGTCAGACCGTGGACCAGTATATGCCCTCAGTTTGCAACCAGACACAATGTGGTATATGGTTTGGCAGGAGAACCCGCAATCACATTGTGGGGTAGATACTAGACCCCATTTAAACAGTGAGTCCTGGCAAACACCATGTAGGGTACGGATCCTGTTCAAAGTTTTCCAATGCTGTCGAGGGAAGTCAAAACCTGGCACCTTAAGTGTAGGATTGTCTATATAGATACCTGTTTCTGGATGTTCGTCTGCCCATTTAACTTTCCATTGGGCATTTATGTTGAAATTATTGTGCAGTTGTTGTGTGGGAGTGCCAGAGAAGGCTTCCTGAATTTAAGCCTACCAATTGATAGATATTGAAGATTGGCATGTGCTGGTAAAAGTGGGTTGTTGGCGATTTTTCTGTATTCTTTCACTAAAGCCTCTTGTCTCTGAAGGGCTAGTGGTGCTGTGTAGCTCAAATCGGGGAGCCAACAGACAGGAGTGGGTCTTATGACCCTCATGGTTTCATTTAATCTGGCATCAATCTTGGTAGTTTGACAGCTGTTAAGCCATACTTGGCTACACTATTCTGCTGCGGAGTAGATCAATCCTAATGCTGATGTTCTGAGAGTAGTGGCTGAAGCTCCCCATCTTGTTCCTGTTAATTTTTGGAGTATGTTGTTCCTGGTATTGATTTTTGCAGCCGTGTTCTCAAGGTGTTACTTACAAGAGAGAGTCCAGTCCAAAGTTACTCCAAGATATTTTACTCCAACAAGCTACTATGTATATTCTTTTAACAATGATAGTAAATGGGACTTACCCCTGGGTAAGTGTGGGTAGGATTGCAGCCTAGGATTGTTAAAAATTTTCCTGCGTGATGATGTCACTTCCGGTCATGGCTTCACTTCTGGTGGCTCCTGACAGATTCTCATTCTAAAAAGTGGATCCCGGTGCTAAATGTGTGAGAACCACTGATCTAGATCAATAGCAAAGGCCAAAGTTCTTAGACCTGAAATTCAAACTAGGTCTGCTTTTGTGCCCTTCTCTCCTACTCACCAAGTGAGGGGGCAGAGATGGCTACTTTTTAAGGCTGGAATCAGCGAGAATAAATACTGTGGTGAAGAACGTCTTACCCTGAGGATGGTCTAGAATGCGGTCTCGCCTACCAGACTGACTGATATAAAGATATATGCGGGTTTTGTAATAAAAAAAAATCACACGGCAAAACCTGAACACATGGAGCAGGAGGGCAGTGAGCCAAGACATATCTGTATGCAGAGGCATAGCTAGGTCATTTGACACCCTGGGCCCAGAAATTTATGATACCCTCCCCCATGCAACAAAATTGTTTTCAGTAATAGTCATGACATGAAATGAATAATAATAATAATAATAATAATAATGCCCAGAAAATAAACATTGTGACCATTTCCCCACAAGCAGGGATGGAATTGGTGCCCTCCCCTGCTGTTGCTCCCCTGCACATAGTACACAGTGTCTAATGGAGGTTGTAGGCTCCAGGATTGTACCACTTCAGATTGCGGGTGAATAGGGCCAGCCCATCCATTAGGCCAACTGAAGCAGTCACCTCAGGTAGCAGTTTGGGGGTGGGGGGAACCTATCTTTGTCTACCTACTTACCTCCACTACTTCTCTTACTCCTTTCACTCCCTGGATTGGAAAAGGGGGAGAGGGACAGAGGGAAATATGGAAGGGAAGAGTGTACTGAACTGGAACAGTGAAGAGTAGGAGAAACAGAGGCTGGCATATCATCAGGTAAGGGAGGTCTCACAGGTAGGAGCATTTTTTAATGTCTCTCTCCCCCTTTGAAATCCTGTGACAAACTAGTGTACCAAAGTGAATGTTACACTAAATTTGTCATGCTGCTATGTAGTTTACTACATAGAGTTGGGTTATTTAAACAGAGAAGTGTTCAAAAATATCATAGTGACATCGGCAGTCTAAAGTAGTACTATCCAGAATTCTACCATCTTGGGAAGGCCCATGTCATATTGCTGCATTAGAGTAATACAAGTGATACCGTTTCCCTTCTACCTGAGGTTTCTGTTCCTGGAAAAATTGCTTGATTTGATCAGCTCCAAACCCTCCCTCAGATCCCCTCTTGTCTTCAGAACCTTAGAAGGCCCCACCTACTTATTTTTAGACTTATCTCCACTACCTGTGAGGAGTGGAGAGATTCTTCTTTCTCATATCTGATTGAATTACCAGAAACCTGCTTGATTCATTGGCTATTTTTTCGAAAGCATCCGTTTGGCACGTTTGTGGCTCTGTAGTAAACTAAGGTCCCTGGGAATGCTTACTGTGTATAACCCTCCTGCCTTGCAGAAATGTTTCTAAAGCTTTAAATTATGTTTGCTGGCAAAGTCATATATAGGGGTTATATCTCATGATAGAGTACATTAACATGGCACCTGGCAAGTTGAGATTTAAAACCCTTTCCAGTGTGCCTCTAAAGCACTATGCTGCTGCCAATAGGCCAGCAATTAGCCTTGTCAACATTCCTCCAAGAAAACCTTGCTCTGTTATAGCAAGTTTAATTGGCAGTAAGCCCCTGATTCCTGAGATAGAGCGGCTGTATCAGCAGCAGAGGGAAAAATGAAAGTGAGGGAGAGACAGGTGTCCAAATTGCTCCTGTACTGGGGATATAAGATGTGAAAGTCTTCATTTACAGTCGCTCACACACAGAGAGTCAGACTCCTTCATGAATGCAAATTATCATTAATTTAAAATATTAGTGTACTGCTTTTCAACAGCAACAACAAATTACAAAGCAATAACAAAAGAAAGGGGGGGGGGGAAACCACTGTTCCCTGTCCAAAAGGGGCTTCCAATTGTAAAGGCCAGGAATGTACGATGGAGATGTTTTTAACCATTTTAAAAAGTGGACTGCATTTTATGGGCAGTCTCATCAGCATTCATGAGTTGCTAAATGCAGTTTGCTTACCTGCTGTATGTATTTGTTTTTACTATTTATAAATTGCCTCTCCACAAAGTAGTCAAAGCCATGCACAAGTAAAACAAAAATACTTATCCTTACTGAGCAGTGTCATTGAACTGCAGTTTACAGTCTGGACCACTCTTTTTATTAAGCTTTTTTAAAAGTACTTCTCTAATGTGTGAAAGCCGCAGATGGCTTGTCTTCCACCCACAGATGAAAGCCACATGTAGGAAAGCCACAGATGGAATTCCATTTTCAATTGCATTTTCCCAGCCCCAAGCAGTGAATGTACACCAAAAATCAATCTGCCTATTCCAATTTCAACCCATTCTGTTTGTGTTGCCATTTCTTCAATATTATCAATTGCTCACTTCACTTAAAGGCCCCGGATGTTTTTGTGCATGCAGTTTTATTTCATGCAGGTATGATAGGATTTGTAATCTTACAGCTCCATAAATCTTTACTGGTGTTAGTATGTGTTTTGACCTAGGAGCATTTCATCATATAGTATTAAAATTGAACTAGCAAGTCACTGTTCTTCCACACAGGATTGGGTGAGAGCATATGATATGATTTGGTGTGAAAAGGGTTAACATTTCTTAAGGATTCTAACAGTTTTGAGCAAAAGCATTAATATCATGAGAATATAGATCTGATAGAATACATATCTAAACGTGTCAACCGTGAAAAATCCTGGTCCAAGATAAATGTTTGGCAGAATCATCAGAAGCATAGTTCCTTCTGGGATGGTTGCCTGTAGCTTTGCAGTAAGATTAAAAAAGACCTATCCAATTTCTGTAGTCTGAATTATATGTGACATCAAGTTAACAAATCAGAGACAACAAAAATGCTTTAATTCTGTTCCTTAGTGTGATTGATACATTGTGATATTTTTATTTTTAAAAAGTTCATATGCCCTGTGCATTCAGATTTTTTAAATAACAGAGAGAGAGAGAGAGAGAGAGAGAGAGAGAGATTGCTGCCAGAGCACTTTTTCTGACTGCCGTAAGGTAGTCATCATTGCTGGCTGAATGTGCATTCCGCAGGTGGTAGGCCTGAATAGGAGTGGGCTGTTAGTCAGATTGGCAACCCTAAGTATGTAGCAATCATGACTAATAGTCAAGGTTAGATTTGTCTCTGCATGAATTTGTCTAAGCCAGTGTTTTGCAAACTGGGTCTGGACCTACTAGGTGGGCCATGAGCCAATTTCAGGTGGGTCCCCATTCATTTCAATATTTAATTTTTAATAGATTTGAAGCTACCATGGTATGAGACTAAATTTGGGGGAAAAGATCTGTATTTTGAACAGGCTACTATATATATGCTTTTAACATTGATAGTAAATGGGATTTATTCCTGGGTAAGTATGGGTAGAATTGCAGCCTAGGTTTTTTAAAAATTTTCCTGCTTGATGATGTCATTTCTGGTCATGACATCACTTCTGGTGAGTCCTGACAGATTATCTTTCTGAAAAGTGGGTTGTGGTGCTAGAAGTTTGAGAACCACTGTTCTAAGCCCATTTTAAAGTCATCTGAATTAATTCCAGAGATTAATTATGAATGCTCAGTAGTGGTGGCATTGATAGGACACAATATGCCATCAAGGTGTGAGAGGGACATGTCATGAGGGGCCTAGTGTAAGGCTTTACCGCAGGACCTCCAGCGATCTGGTGCTGACACTGCATACACCCTTAATATCAGAGCACTATTTAACAACTTGGTTTAATTGTTTGCTACTTTTTATGTGATTGTCAGCTGATTGGAGGTGAGGGGAGCTCTGTTCCCCTCGCCTCTGGCAGATCCTCTGAGCCCAGCAGTAAAAAAAAAAAAAAAAAAAAAGCTACTTCCAGTTTCTCTGTGAAACCAGAAGTCACATTTTTAATGCCTTCTAAGGCAATATGAAGCCCGTGGACCTGATCCACAGATAAGTGAATCCACAGATATGGAATCCGGGGATATGGGGGAGGCCCCTGTATCTTTCTCTTACGTTGATCTATCTGCCAAACATTTAATTAGCTCAGTAGAAATAAATCTGTATATTACCAAAACCTCAGGATAGCTGCCTTTCTGAGATAGTGAAGGAAGTGTCAGGAAACTTACAATTTGATTTTAACAAAATATTCTGCTTATTATTAGAAGGAAAGGTCATCTTGATGGCTATGACAGTTGTTAGCTGCCTTACAGCTCCCATTAGGGATGGAAAGATGGGACAAAAATACATAAATAATAAATACATCTTAAACATTTTAACATTCCTTACTACAGCAACCCAAAATAGCCTTTAAAATAGTAGATCCCACCCTTTACACAAAAGTTGGGGAACCACTAAGTCGTTTTTTAAAATACTTTTTAATTTTATTAAAAACAAGCACAAGGTGCGCGCACACACATACACAAAAACTATTTAAAAAACACATTACAAGTTGTATGGCAAATGTGGAGATCTCAAACAACATTTCTTATTCTGCTACAAAATCATACAAAAAATTATCAAACTTTAAGAATTCACCTATTATAAAATACTTTTTCCACAAAAATAGAAAAATAAAAAAACATAAAAGTTAACTCCTATCTACTCATCAAATCCATAGATCACTTGGCCCACTTTCCCCTCAACATGCAGGAAGTCCATGAATGGTTTCCAATTGTCCATAAAAGATTTTACTGACTTATCTGAAAAATCTTACTGACTTTACTGAAAAATTGTAAGTTTGTCCATTTCTGCCAAATCCAATACCTTTAACCACCACTCTTCCAGTATGGGTATCTCTGGAAATTTCCAGTATTTTGCATACAATATTCTTGCAGTGGTTGTCATGTATAAAATACATAGTTTCATAGTCTTTCTGAATCGAGTCAACCAGTATTCCCAACAAAAAAACTTCTGGTTTCATTTGTAAATTTACCTTCACTATCAACTGCATTTGCTGGTATATCAAAGTCCAATATTTTTTTGCTTTTGCAAATGCTTGTGCTTTTGCACAAATCCACCACATGTATAGAACGTTCCTTCTTGTCTTTTACACTTGCAACATCTATTTAGTACATTTTCATACATTTTTGCCAATCTACCTGGAGTCAAATACCATCTATACATCATCTTATAAAAATTCTCTTTAAGGTTTACATTCCAAGTAAATTTCAATCTTTTAATCCACAAGCTCTCCCATTGTTCCATGGATATCTCATGACCAACATTTCTTGCCCACTGTATCATATACTCCTTAACCTGATCCTCTATTGTCTCATATTTTAACAATAACTTATACATACTAGTAATGACATGTTCTTCTACCAGACATAATTGACTCTCCAATAGAGACATACAATCTTCAAAACCATACATTTTCTTATCCACTCTGAATCTCTCCAAAAGCTGTACACACTGAAACCATTGACAACGAAATCCATCCCCTAAAAGCTCCTCTCTTGTCTTCATTCTATATTCGGTTTGGGTAAACATTATTAGATTTCTATATGATATCCAAGTTTCTGTAGAACCTATATGACAACCAAAAAAAGCTTCTTGAGGAGAGATCCATAATGGTATTTTTGTATAAAGTCTATTTTTGTATTTACTCCATACTCTCAACAAAGCATGTCTAACATAGGACGCAATCCTAACCCCTTATGTCAGTGTTTTCCAGCCAATGGGACGTGTGCTGCATCCTGCAGTTGGGTGTCACTCACAGAGGCCTCCTCAAAGTAAGGGAATGTTGTTCCCTTACCTCAGAGCTGCATTGCCCTTATGTCGGTGCTGGAAAGCACCAACATAAGGGGTTAGGATTGCGCCCATAGTGATTTTTAAATTCTTGATTTGCTTTTAATTTATCATACCATAAAAATCCATGCCAGGGAACCACTAAGTCTTTGCAGGCTATCACAGGGGCTGGCAACATGGCAACAAGGACACTTCCAGATAATGCCGTGGAGAAAAATGGGAGTTTCCCACTTGCCAAGCGGTTGCGCAGGCTCTCAGGAGGGTGCAGGGGGTCACACCCCTTCTGTGGGTCTCCCTGCAGCTCAGAACGGCTCCCTTATGCAATCGCAATCCACTTCCAATTTTGTGACAAAAACCAAGTGGATCAAGGAGCCATTTTGAGGTGTGGGGAGGCCTGCAGAGGGTCTCTGGGCCCCTGGATACTCCAGAGGGCTGGCCACCCCCTGATAAGGGGGAAATCCCTCTTTCTTTCTCAGTAGTGGCACGATCTGGAAGTTGTTGTCACCGCTGTTGCCCCTCCCCAGAATGCAGTGGTTGCAGTTGCCCTGGGGGGTCACAACTTCCATGTTGGGATTGGGAATCACTGCTTTAAAATGTCACAATGCTCCTTTTCGCATAAATGGAACATCATTTTGACCTTTTTTGTTGGTGCTGTAATCTTCCTTGTGAGTTTGTTCTAACAGAGAGAAAAAGTATAATGATTATACTAAAAGTATAATTATTAAAATAATAAATAAATATTTAATAAAATAAAGATGAACTAAAGTTTTTGGCTACAGTCCTAAACAAACTTCTTAGGGAGCAATGGCCCAATCTTTTCCAGGCCTCCTGCTGATGGAACTCATGTTCTGTTGTTAGAAGACCTGGGCCACTGATATGGCAGCTGCTGCACTGGTGAATGGGACCACCAGTGTGAAATTGAATGGCTGGCGTCCATGCACACATGCCACCAGAGTGCCCATAATCACCACTGCCAGTAAGATGGTGGCAGGGTGGGCTGTGAGTGGGGAGGTGAGGATCAGGCTGGGGATCAGGACTGGCCAGGGACATATTGAGAGTACAGGGGGCAGATATTGGAGGCACCAGTGCTGCTGATATGCTCCCTTTCTGACCTTAACATACCCCCTTGGGCCCACTTGGACTTGCATTCTGGTGCAGATCCAAGTAAGTCTATTGGGAACCATGGTGCAGAGAAGTAGGTAAGTACAAATTTGTTTACTTGCCTCTCTGTCACATCATGGTCTCCAGTTGGACCATAGCATGCAGTGGAGCCTGCACCAACCCACTGCACACTATGGGGCAGTCAGGGATAGGACTAGGCTATTATACTAGAGAAAAAATTCATAAGATTATGAGGTTTGTTGATCTACCAATTAATCTGACTATAGCTTGAAGCACTACTTTTTAAATTTGTGGATCAGATATAATGTTGCACTCCCTGAAAACACCCTCTTCCAATACCAGAGAACTGTACCCATTTCTTTTTGTCTTGTGCTGTTTGAGGGCAGTAACATAGCTAGGGGGGAAGAAACAGTAAATGTTGCAGGTGCCACAAGGCGATGTGTAAACAGCCCTTCCTACTGTCAATCAGAGCCATTCTGGGCAAGGCACAGGTGCTCGCTGAACCAAACTGTGTCTCCTGAGCATTGGCGTTGCTGCCCAGAATTGCTCCAACTACAAACAGGAGGGGCCGCTTACACAGAGCATTGTAGCACCTGCAGTATGTACCATTTTGCCCACCTCTAACTATGCTACGGTTTGATGGGGGGGAGGCATATGTCAGAGATGAGTGTGAGATGGTTTTTGTGATAATGTGTGGCACTGTTCCAAGAAGTGGGGATGCATGCCATGTTGGGAGGAGCTGCTGTGCTAACATCAACTCCTGAGTCCTTACCTCTGAGATTCAACATGGTATTACAACTCACTAACCTGTATAAAATATATTTTAGGATTGTTTCTGAAATCAATAGTTTTCACTCCATATCAAGGCTGTTCATGACAGTTGTAACTGCTTTAACCCATCCCCAGTGAGAAATGTGATCTAGCTTTTGGTGCTACTAACATACAAAGCTGAATATAGCATCAAAACAGCAATGTGTTGACAACTTAGCTATTTAAACGCAAGGTGGTTCTGAGAAATACAGGAAATGCCATTCTCACAGAGCCAAATTATTCCCTGGTACACTAGCACATATGGTTCTTATGATCACTCACTGTTCTGAGACCCCCCGTTAGACAGCCATATGTGCTGGCTAAATTCCCTAGGAGCAAAAGAACTGTATTGATGATGACAAAATTGGCTTCCTTTTCTCCAAATGTCCTTCAGTTTATTCATTAGCGTCTCACTTAGAAGTTTATGTTAATGTAGATATTTATATTGGCGACAAAATATTAAGATACACCTTCATTTTCCTACCCAAACACAGAAACATAAATATAAACACTTAAAGATATTTTAAAGATGATGAACCAACATCTGATACTTGTCTTTGATTTAACACTGATTCACCAAACAGTTCTAGGCATCATTTAATGTGATTCTGATGGAGGATCATTCTTCAGATTTTAAAAAACACCTCAATTTTATCTTGTCTATGTAAGAAAATGTCAGAAAACTCTACTGGCTGTGGGAGAAGTACAGATCGCAAAACCAGAAGTGGGTTGTGATAGCTGTTTTTAACTTTCTGAGGTTCAAGCAGAAGGGTTTGCTGGGCTGCTCACACACACACCCCCAGTCCAACTCTGCCTGTGGTAAGTAAAAAAAATGTTTCTGTCTCTAGAAGTGGTGCAGTCATGGCAATCACATTGTCACTGTTCTCTCATCCCTCAAGGGGGCAGAGATGGGGTTTCCCTGACTGGGGGCGTCTCAACGCCCCAGTTTGGAAACCTCAGTTTAAAAAATATAACTAAGTTTTTTAAACATTCCAAATGGATCCATCAGTAGTTCTAAGTTCCAACTAGCTGCGGACTTAACAACTGCACTCCACCATTTTCTCCGCCTGGGAGGAATGGATAGCAAAGTGTGGAAAAGGCAGTTTTCTGGTCGGGCCTTTCTTGTTCCCTTCCTTATTGTCCCATCTTATTCAAAAACCTGATACGGTTATAGCACAGTCCCATCCTGTGCCTACTCACAAGTAAGTCCCATTGTGTTTAATGTAGCCTATTTCCAGGAAAGTGTGTTCAGGACTGCAGCCTTAAAGAACTCTTATCTGGTACAAAAGTATTGTTGAGGGAAATGCTTTTACTAATTACTGTGGTTTAAAAATGATTGTTGCTTTATATGCCATGATCGTTGATATTAGAGGCACTGTGAATTGCTCTTTCCAAATGTGTGCTTCTGTGTACTGGCTTACAGTTGGGTAAGTAGGCCAAACAGCTATATTTTAATTTACAAAAAGAAAATAGAATGAGGCAGAAGACAATTTAAGTACAAGTGCAACTAACAATTGACTTGAATACAGGCCAAGCAGTCTTAATAGTTATTTACTGTATTGTGATTTTTAAGTATAGGTTTAGAATCACTACACTGACGTTATTGTTTAAATCTGGAAATCAGGGCTGTTGTAGTTTATAATCATTTACAACGTATCTCCACCCTTTAAAAAAGAGACACAATAAAATTAAGTACAGTATACATAAACATAACATTTGCAGCATCTGAATCTTGAATTTTTGAGTATCAATTTTCTCCTTTTATGCCCCCCCCCCAATACACACACTATTTCACTGAATTTTATTCTGGAATTTAGTAAAGGGCAATTATTTTCATACAACTTTCAAATAAGCAACAGTAATTTTATTAACACAAGAGAAACACAAACTTCAGAATTGCTGTAATCTAAAGGTTAATCCTCCAACAATGACCATGATGAGGTAGAAAGATCTGTAAAACTAGTTCTATGAGACTGGCCAGGGGTGGACAGGGGGCTTTGACTTTTTTTTTTAAACAATCTACTTCTCCCAAGACTGCATGGCAAATTGAAACTGAAATTCTGCTCAGTTGCAAAAGCAGTTTGTAACATGGGGGAGAGCCACCTATTAAAAAAAAAAAAAAGTATATTCAGGTACATTCAAGGTATTTAGGGTTTTACTTGTATATTAGCTTTTAATTAATTTGTTCACCCTCCCCTTCTTATATAGATAGGGTGACATCAGGTGTTTGCAAGATGGGGCACCAATGTGCAGCACAGTCCTATACGCTGCCCTGCAAAGGGATGCAGCAGCACCAAAACAGCCTCCAGAAAGCACCTCAAAATAAGGGATTTGTTCCATTGCCCCAGGTAAGCCCCAGCACCCACAGTGGAGCTCCTCAGGCTTGTGCCAGCAAAGTAAATGGCACAAATCCAAGCAGCCCCATGTCGGGGCCTGAGAAAGGGGATAGGATATGTTGGAGGCCTCCGCAATTCCTGCCCCTTCCCGGGACTGATTCATCCTCCCTGCTCTCCCCTCCCCCGCCAGCCTGTGGAAGGTGCAGGCCTTTGACCAGCACCAGCAGGCTGGCACAGGCAGCACGTACGCATGCCCTGCCAGCATAGGATTGCACAGTGAGGGCCCACCTGGCAAAACCCTGCTTCCCCAGTCTCCTGTGTCAGAAGCAGCCAGCCATGGGAGTAGGTGGATAGAAGATTTTGTTCCAGAGCCACAACAACCAGTGCCAGAGTGTAAGAAATGTCAATATGATTCAAATGAGTGGTTAAAATGTTGGCCCATGGCCCAATCTTATTAGGGCCTCACACTAGAACCCCAGAATGAGCATTCCAGAGGCTTAAGGCCCTTTATGACTGTCACAAAATGGCAAGCGGCCGAATCTGTGCATCAGCAATTGGAGGATGCCTGCTGATGCTGGTAAGTCAGTGCAGGGGGTGGGACAGAGGCAGGGAAGGAGACAGAATGGGGCAGAGGGAGGAGGAGGGTGGAACAAAGCAAGGAAGGGGTGGTATTGGCATCAGTGGCGCTGCTGATATCCTATCTACCTTCCTGGTCTTGACCCCCCAACTCGGGACCCAGACTTCTGCCAGCTGTAGAGCAGGTGGAGGTCTGAGTAGATTCAGTGGGCCATCACAGTTTTATCCTGGGGCAAGGGAAAAATTGTTCCCTTACTCTGAGGAGGCCCTAGGGCCCAAAACTCTCCTACAGGTTATGACTACGTACTGTCAGTGTAGCTGCTTTACTGGGCAGGGAGTTATGTAGGCTTGGGCTGCCAGTCTGTTTTAGGGTTAGATACATTAGTTTATTAATCTCTGGATCTGTTTGCTATAGACCAGGGGTGCCCAAACACCGGCCCGGGGGCCACTTGCGGCCCTCGGAGGCTCCCAATCAGGCCCTCAGGGAGCCCCCAGTCTCCAATGAGCCTCTGGCCCTCCAGAGACTTGCTGGGGCCCGTGCTGGCCTGACGCAACTGTTCTCAGCAAGAGGACCACTGTTTGACCTCTCACCTGAGCTGTGGGATGAGGGCTCCCTCCACGACTTGCTCTTTCACATCTGTGATGCAGCAGCGGCAGCGAAGGAAAGGCTGGCCTTGCTTTGGGCAAGGCCTTTTATAGGCCTTAAGCTACTGCAAGACCTTCATTCATTCATATAAGTTCCATCTCTAATATATTCATTTATGTAAATTTATTCAAATTTTAAATGGTAAATTAATTCTTTTTTTTCTGGCCCCCGACACAGTGACAGAGAGATGATGTGGCCCTCCTGCCAGAATGTTTGGACACCCCTGCTATAGACCAACAGAAGATCTTGGTACAATAATTTGATAAGCTACAAAAGCATTAGGTTTTTTTTTTGTGGTGTGTAAAAGTACTAGTTGTTTGTGTTCTAACTGGCAAGGTTGTAAATATGAATGATAAAGATTGAGCTTGTTAGTCACTTTTTGCATTAAAAATACCTTGGGAATAATTAACAACACAGATTGTAAAACATGACATAAGTCAAGCATTTATCCATTTCTCTTCTGTGGGATGTGTACAGTTGGCTACAGCTACCCCTGAAAATATATGGCAGTTCATTCATCCATTTGTATCAGTTGGGTGAAAATTCTTAATATATTTTGCCTAACTGCAGGATGACACATCACCACTTGGGTTGAAAAACATTATTGCCAGGATGGGTAAAATGAGTCATACGTACAAGTAACATTATTTGGTCTAGTTGATACTGAGGATTACAGGCAATGAACATGCAGTTATACCATTCAGTCAATCTCTGTGTGTATGTGTTCTTGATGCCTGTCACTTTGAACTTTAACCTCTGCTTGATATTTAATTGCTTATTATATTTGCCTATATCACTTATTATCCTTATTAGCTGACTGAATTCAGCTTATAAAAGTAAAAACACAAATCAGAATCAATACTCCAAGAAAAAATAAATTGAAGAGCAGTTCAGAACCATTTTTAAACAACCCATAGCCTAAGCCAGTGGTTTCCAAACTTCTTAGCATTGGGACCCACATTTTTAAATGACACTCTTCTTGGGACCCACCTAAGTTTATGAGAATGTTAAAAAAGATCTCGAAAGAAATATTTTCATTTATTTACTTATAAGTAATAATATTTTATTTGTTTCTTCATTTATTTACAAAAAACCTCAAACTATTTCTCATCATGAAGCGACCCTAATGAACTTTCATGAATGCTCTCCTTTCTTTCCCACATCTTCCCCATAAAAATGTAAATTAAAAAAACAAAATATTTTGATTTTTTTAAAATTCTTTATCAACACTTATTTCCCTATATTTAAACATGCTTGCAAACTGCAAGAGCTGAGCTCTTTGCAGGGCAATTAGCAGGTATCTTGACTGCAGGGTAATTAGCAGCTCTCTGATTTTTGAACAGCCTCAGGGCTTGAGGCAATCAGTTATCTGATCTTGCCATGACATGTGTTTACATTGGATTCCACCTCTCTGCCTGGAGTGAGTATCTTAAGGGGAAGCTTTTTGGTCTGGACCTTTGCACTGGACCACCCACCTTACCTGTTGCTGGCACTGGAGAACAGAAGGTTTATGACATGGGAGCCAGGGCCTATAAAAGGAATTTTATCAGGGGGTACAAAGTTTCTTTAGGGGCCTTTTGAAAAAGGGGAGGGGTAAAACAAAATGGGAGAGGGTGGTGACAGGTGAGCAGAATAGGAGCAGGGAGGGGAGAAACAGAGTGGATGGAGGGTAGACACAGCTGGAAGACTTTGGAGCCCAGGTCTACCCATCTATGTGGCATCAGCAGCTAGATACAGTAATATGGAAAACCAAACACAGTACTAAGTTTCTCTAAAATCTTTTAAATATGGAAAATCATGCAAAAAATTAGCATCATCATATTTAGGATCACACTAGAATGAAAAGTGTCCTGTGCATACCAAAACTTGCTTCTACAGTAGCTGTAGTCCCGCAGCTGTGTCCCTGGGCTCCTATACACTCCTTCATGGATAAGCAGATCCGTAAGCCCAAGAGCTACTGTAGCAGACCAGTTTCCTCCCAGATTTGACACTGAGTTAAGGAGTGTCATGGGTGCATTTCTCGGCCCAGCCTATATGGCTTGCCAGTAACTGCAGCCGCACACTCATGATAGTGTCCCCAGCATCCCATGTGGGTAACAAATCTGAGTAGATAGGAAAATGTAAGATCCCAGAAAATTTCTGGGCCTCCTTTTTGACTCTGGGCCCAGGTACAAATTACCCCCTTTACCCCCCTCTCCTAGGCTCTGATGGGAGGGGCTGGTTCTTCAGGAGGATGGGAAACATGAGCTCTGAGAGTGTTGTCTCTGGTTTAGGTTTAGTGGTGGCCTGAGACAGAGTCCAGTGCTGGTCGTGGCTCCTTGGGTTCAGACTTAGAGTGACTACCAGGTGCAAGAGCCATGACACCATTATCTGAGGCTGGTGCTGGTTCCCAAGGGTGGGGGCAGAAACTTTGAGTATAGAAATAGGTCTAGTACTGAAAAAGTGATAGTCTGCTGAGTTTGAAAAATGTTTTTAAAATCTGCACAGCATGTTTACAAAGTTGCACATGAACATAAATAGGAATAAATTATGTCCCCTTGCTTTCTATTTGTGGTTGTGTATGTGTGAATAAATGGATCTGGTGATGAAGAGAGAAACATCAATCATTTCTGAATCTCACAGCATCTTTAGAGGAATATGTCTAGCCAGGTGACTCAGAAAAGTTAAAACTTCTAGAAGAAATATTTGCAAATAGCCCAGAAACAGTCATTTGGGGCCGCACACATGTGCTTGCACCAGCTGAAGTTTTAATTGCCTAATTTGTTCCTCAGTGGCAGTAACATTAGTACTTTGGTTATCTCTCACTGCCTACTCCATCACTGTAAACATTCTGGGGGGACTAAAGGCTAACTAAAGTGCAGATGGAATTCCAAATAGCTCCGTGAAAGTTGGTTGTAATTTCTTAAAGTGGAATAGTGGCACGGTAACGCAAATGGCCGACAGTCAATACTCGTTAGCTCAGGGGCATGCCTGAGAACACAGAAGGCACTATCCAAAAGCTGTTTTAGATGGGATCAAAGAGCTTATGAATGTCTGTGTCCAAATGATGGTTTTATGTGTATTTACCAGTTTGTTTTGGAGCACCCTTCTAATTGGTGGTTATTATTACCTTAAAAGACTTAAAATAGTCTTAGATCAAGATATGTGAAGGAGTACCGTGCTCCTGATGAATCTGCCCATACCATAAGAATTTCAGGTACAGCTTCTTACTGCAAGTTTTACCATCCTATGGGCAGTCAGTTGATGGTGATTTGCAGGAGAGCCTTTTTGGTGGTGGCCCCCACAATATTAAATTCTGTCTCACATGAGGTATGTGTCTTGTTTGTCCGCATTTGGTATTAAATATAGGCCTACCTATTTCAACAGGCCTTTGTAAGTTTATTGCAGCACTTTCCCCAGTGTTATGTTGATTCTTTCTCTTCCTCTGGAATTATTTATTTTGTTGCTCATTCATCTTGGTTTTATTTTATTATGATGTATGTTTTAATTGTTGTTGCTGTGAGCCTGCTAAAGTCAATTGAGAAAGGCAGGAAGTATTCTATATAAATTATGCCTTATATATTTGAATTGTTCTATTTTTATTGTTAACATTGATTGTGATTTCATATTTTTGTATTGATTTGTTTTTGTTAGCTACTTTGAGTTTCATTTCTTGAAAAGAGAAGCAGTACTAATATTTATCCATCTATCTATTCAACCTTCTGTCACTAGGAGAAATTGTAGTGTTGAATTATAAAATGGGCAGCCCAATCCTAGCCTGTACTGGCAGTCAGGCTGCATGGCCTGTGCTGTATCCAGCGCAGGTTATGATGCAGGTGGGGATCTCCTTGGGGTAAGGGGATATTTTTTCTCTTATCCTGTGTCAAGCCCCAGCCTGCCCTATGGGGCTTCTTGATTCTGAGACAACTACATAGCTGGCGCAAATCCAGGAAACCCGGTGTTATGCAGGTAGGGCCAGGAAGGGGGTTAGGGTATGATGGAAGCGGCCTCTGCTGATCCCTCCCCCCTCCTGGCCCTGATCCACCTCCCCGTTCCACTCTCCCCCCACCCAGAAATGGCCCCTTCCTGCCACTCTCCCCATGCCCCTATGCCATGTGGTGCACTTTACCTGTACTGTCTGGCCGAACGGCTGGATGCAGCCTCAGTGGAGAGGCACAGGCTTCTCTGCCAGCACAGCCTCCTCTCCGGATGCTGCAAACCTGCTTTCCAGCACATCTGCAACGCCTTCAACTACACCATCTGAAAGCACAGTTAGGATTGTGCTCTGAATTCATTACAAATCTCTAAATAAATTTTATCCAGGGGCTGAATGTTTCTACCTTCGACCCAAGACCAAGAAGTTCCCAGGCAATTGTTTTTGTTTTTGCGTTCACCTGTGCAGTTCATCAGACACACATTTCAAGTGTTCATTTTGTTTCTCTATAAGTTGCCCATCATTGCTAGAAGATTAAAATTCAGGTTCACCCTTCAGAGACTTTGCGGAACCTTCTGAAGTTCAGGCTTTTCACTGGAGTTAACTTCAGTTCCCTGTACCTATTGGTTGAAAATAGGAGGGTCAGAACTCAGCAGCCTCCCTGTACACAGCCCCACAACCTATAACTAATAAGGAGCTGAGCCTGCTTTCATTCCCTTTCCACAATGATGAAGTCAACCACATCCAAAAGCGATACTTTAAAGGTCCTTCCACATATAAGACAAAAGCATTTTGTCACAAGTTCTCTGAGTTTTAAAAGGAATCTGGCTGCCTTTAATCTTGCAAGACAAATCCTTCAAGAAATAGAATCCAGTTCAGCACTATTTACACCCTTTGACCTGAACATTTTGAAAGGTAAAGGAATGCAGCTCTCTCCAACTTCTGAGGAGTCTAAACCTTGCCCACACACAGTGATAAAGAAATGTGTGCAGAAACTATCGGCTTCTGTACATTTTCCCTTCTGCCATCTCTGATTCCCGCTGAACGGTCATTCTCGCATTCTCTTTCTGAGCTGCTTCATTAATACATCTTGTTAGTTTTCTTTTATGCATTCTCCTATTTTATCTGTTATATAATGCCCTCTTAGCCAGTTATTTCAAACATTATTTGTCGCCTGTGCATCCATTACTTTTTCTCCCCACAATATAATCCTAAGCGTGTTTCTTCAAAATTAAATCCGATGCTGTCCAGCAGGGCTTACTCCTAAAGTGTGGGGAACTTTCAACCTTAGCCATTTTTGTAGATCAAATGAAAGCAGCTTTCCTTTTATCTGTTCTACTATCCTTGATCCAGCAACAGTAGCCTGATAATTGTTTAAATGCAGTGGTAGAAGGAATAACCTGGTGTGAATGCAAAAGACCAAATTGCAGCTATTTACCCTAGTAGTCCCATATAAGTCAATGGTCTAGTGCAGTGTTTCTCAAACTGTGGGTTGGGACCCACTTGGTGGGTCACGAGCCAATTTCAGGTAGGTCCCCATTCATTTCAAAATTTTATTTTTAATGTATTAAACTTGATGCTACCATGGGTTGTGACTGCATTTGTACTTCTGTGTACTTTTACTGTGTACTTTTAACAGGCTACTATGTATATGCTTTTAACATGATAGTTAATGGGGCTTACATCTGGGTAAGTGTAGGTAGGATTGCAGCCTAGGGTTGTTAAAAATTGTCCTGCTTGATGATGTCACTTCCAGTCATGACATCACTTCCAGTGGGTCCTAACCAGATTCCCATTCTAAAAAGTGGGTCTCAGTGCTAAATGTGTGAGAACCACTGGTCTAGTGAAATAGATTAAACCAGATGGCAAGTTCTGTTTCTGGTCAAGTTATTTGCATTTCAAAGGGCATTTCTGGAAAAAATAAAATAAAGAAAAAGTCTGAAACATACACGAGATTGACATATGTTCTGTACTGCATAGACCAGGGGTGCCCAAACCCCAGCCCCGGGGACCACTTGCGCCCCTCGGGGGCTCCCAATCAGGCCCACGGGGATCCCTCAGTCTCCAATGAGCCTCTGGCCCTCCAGAGACTCGGTGGAGCCTGTGCTGACCCAACAAAACTGTTCTCAGTGTGAGGACAACTGTTCGACCTCTCACCTGAGCTGTGGGATGAGGGCTGCCTGCACTACTTGCTGTTTCACATCTGTGATGCAGCAGTGACAGCAAAGGAAAGGCTGGCCTTGCTTTGTGCAAGGCCTTTATAGGCCTTGAGCTACTGCAAGACCTTCATTCATTCATATAAGTTCCATCTCTAATATATTCATTTATGTAAATTTATTCAAATTTAAAATGTAAATTAATTCTCCCCCCCCCCCCCCGGCCCCTGACACAGTGTCAGAGAGATGAAGTGACCCTCCTACCAAATTGTTTGGACACCCCTGGCATAGACCATGTCTTTGAAAACCATTCCTGTAACCTCCATAGACTAAGGAAGAACTAGATGTTGTACATTAGCAAATGTATGGTTCCAAATCCACAGTTGTTGGGATAACAGACACAGATAACAGAGGCAGGGGCATTCTCTGGGGAGGATCAGTAGTTAGTGATTTAAAAGCAGGGGATGGGCACCTGCAAGAGAGTTTGGCAGGCAGGGGGCTGGTTAAACACCTCTCCAGTATCAGTGGAAGCTTTTTTCCCCCTGTGAAAGAGGACACATGGGAGGAAGGCCTGATCTAAATCAAAAGCATAGCAGGGACAAAGTGTTACAACCCCGCCATGGTCCTGATCCAGATTGAGACTTTGCAAGTTTCAAGAAGAAAACAGCTCTGGAATGCTTTCAAGGAGGAGGAAAAAGGAATTCCATATTTACACCATACATTTTAATTTATGTGAGCCATTTTGGGAACCTATTTGGAAGTCAAAAAGCAGCAGAAAAATCTCCAAAATAAATATATAGAATATTATTAACATTTTATGTAGTCTGACTGGGGGAGCCTCAGAAACAACTGGCTAATTTGCTTCTGGATTCTGGCACTGAATTGTGTCCAAAAGGCAACTAAAAAATCATTACTTCCCAAATGGCATATTAAATGCAGAGGGATTTGAATCTTCTTCATTCAGCTGACTAACCTTTGAGTTTGCAGGAAAGATCACACTGCACTTAACAGTTCTAATTTCTCTTGGCATTGACAGGGTGGTCATTTTGAGATCAATGTGAGGGCTATCTATATCTCAGCAAAGACTCTTTGTCTGTTCAATTTCTCCCATAATCTTCTATCTTATTTTATATTATAATATAAGTGCTTTCCATTATGTCCAGTTCCACTTAGTACCTGTCCCTCAGGATCTTTGGCAGTGTTCTTGAAAGAAGCATCACTTTGCCTATGAAAAATCTTTCATTGTTGATCTACTTCTTCCAAGTACCCCATGTTAATAATTTTTAAAATTCATTCCTGTTAGATTGTTGGCAATATTTATTGTCATACTCCTATGTATGAATCTCCTGCCACAGCAGGAGTTTTAACATTTGTATCTCACAGACACATGGGCGTCCATACACACACGGAACTCACATTGTTAAAGCAGTTTTATAGCAGGTAGAATGATGACTTTGGTATGCACATGTAACTGAAGGCACACACTGATTACTGGAAACATCTCAAAATGTGATGTGGGACATGAAATTCTTCCCTGACATAAATAAGCCTTGAATTAGGGTGTGGGTGGGGGGCTTATGATTGCAGGAAATGGACAAATTGCACTTGCAACAGTACAGAAACATGTGAAAATTCCCACTTTACACACTTTCAGCCAAAACCTATCCTCTGCCAGCCTGCATGATGCAGCCTCTGCTGCATCTCAGGGGCTGGTTGGGGACCAGGCCATCAGGGAAAGGTAAGTAAAGAATTGTTTTACTTCCCTCCTCTGCTTGTCCTTGATCCCAATGGGCCTTCTCAGATGCTGGCATAAATCTGTTAAGTCCAAGGAGCCAAGGATTGCTACAGTCATTCTGTCAGGGTAATGCTCGCCCTCATAACTTAAGGCAGCAAGTTTTAACCACGGTGCTACAGCACATTGGTGTGCCATGAATAGGTGTGTGCATAGATGTTTGGGGGAGGGTAATTAGTTAGTAGGGCCATTAGGGGATGTGAAGCCCCTGCCAGCAGCATAGTGTGCCTTGTCAAGTGTCCAAAAAAAACAAAAACTGATGATGTGCTTTGACAATTTTAGTGCCTTCTCAGTGTGCTATGAGATGAAAAAAGATTGAAAATTGCTACCCTAAGGGCAAGTTTGGCCCGTCATTATTTGAGAACAGGACATCATGTCGCTGGTGCTAGACCAATGTTGGTGGGAGTAAACTGCTGAGAGAAAAGTGAGTTTATAAAATCTCTTTTAAAACCACCTTTCACTCTTTGTTATTTCATTTAGCAACAAACATATAGTCTAAGCACCTGCCTTTACTGATGGTTGCGTAGTGGTAGAATGCACAGCATGAGTTTTCTCCATAAGTCCTATTGCTGCTGCTGGGTGATGCCTTACTAAAGAAACCTCATCACTGTGAGAGTGCTTTATGTTATTAAAAGTCCAATTAAAACAAAATCAAATAGTTTCATTAACTACAACAATCAAAAATTATACTCCCAATTGTTTTCTTCTCATTTAAGGGCATTTGCATCTGAATGACTTTTCAACTGTGTTCATGTTTGTAATTAATGCAATTGCAAGTCAGTGATCTTTTCCCAAAAGTTAAAAAAAAGAACTTTATCAATTCTACTGTTTTAATTGAAAGAAGCCTTTGTTTCTTTCAGCCTACGGTGAATTATTTAACTCCAGTTTACAGAGCAGAATATTTGAATGCCATAACAAGTCATCACTAGCATCTGGATGACTGTCTTTTTCCTTCACCTTCAATTTGTGGAAGCCTGTACATTCAACTTTCTTTATTTAGCCTGATCCTATCCTGATTTCCTGAAAACTGCCTAGGAGACAGCTGTTGCAAGTGGGTGGGTGCTGGGCCTCTTGGTGGAGAGAGGGTGAAACTGGATGGGGGGGAGTGGGGAGAAGGGGCTGGGAGGGGCTGGGGGTGGCAACCGAGGCTGCTGCTGCCACATCCTATCCCCGGGACCCACCGCCACCAGATTTCTGGCGCTGTGTGGATCCACACCAACAGTGGCTGTGGGAGCATAGCCATTGTCAGCACGGATCCAGACCATGCCAAAAATCTGGTTGTGGGGGGAGCGGGTCACGGGCAGCAGTGCTCCTGCAACCACTGTCTACGTGGTTCTGTGCCAATCTGAGGGCTGCCCTTTTCTCCTCCTCTTTCTTTAAAGGGGACGAGAAGAGGACAGCTCTCAGATTAGCAGGGAACCACACAGCCAGTGCCACTAGCAGTGCGGTTCCCTGCTGATCTGAAGGCTGCCCTCTTCTCCTCCCCTTTAAAGAAAGAGCAGGAGAAGAGGACAGCCCTCAGATTGGCACAGAACCATGCAGTCAGTGACTGCAGGATTGCAGCTGCTGTCGGCCCGGTTCTGGACTGCGCTAAAATTCTGGTGGTGGGAAAGAGCGGGTCTTAGCGCCACCCCCAAGCCTGATGCCCAGGGCATTTGCCCCCCTAGGTACGCAACTGACCCCAAGGAGACCTACTGTTACCTCCTTGGCCCTATGGATTACAGTGGTGGCCATTTTGGTGCTGCAGTACCACGGGACAGACAGGCAGCCCCCATTAGGATGGGCTGCCTACCTATTCGTTATCTGTGCCTTAGCTAACTGAAATTGGAGTATCTTTCCAACACACCTGCAAATCAGTCTGTGTCTGTTTGCCTTCTCCTCCTGAACTGTTTTGCCAGGATAGGCATCATGAGAGAGCAATAGACTGTACTTGAAGAATCTGCTATTTTTCATCTGGAAAACAATGCTGTGAATACCCCTTGCCTATAGAAACAGTAAAGGGAAATATCATTACTTTTCCTTGCTTTGTGAAATCAGCAGCCATTACACCAGTTCTTACCTCATCTCAGATCTATATACAACCTATATGCAAGCTGGCAAATGCTACAACTTACACTAGGGGAAGGCTGCCTCGTTTAGCAGTCCTGAAAGCAACAGATGAGGCAATGGAGAGAGACAGGCAGCCCAATCCTATTGAAATTCCCCCATGCTGATGCAGCAGGGCCAGCACGACTTGCAATTTATCCTGTGGGGGGAATTTCACAGTCTGGCAGTCTCCTCCAGGTAATTTGTAGCCCTCTAAGGGTAACTTACTGGGGCATTGCTCAGGATAAGGGGTAAAGTATCACCTTACCCTGAGTAGCTCTTCAGCTGGCACCTACCTTGTGCAGGATACAACACTGGCCACTCAACTTGCCTGTTCAAGTGCAAGTTATGATTGCACTCTTAAAGAGTCTCAATAGAATAAAAAGAAGGAAGACTTTATTGAAAGATTCAACAAAGTGTTGGTAGAAAGATATTCACAGAGTTGAGAAAAGACTATTCCCAAAGCTTGGGGGGGGGGGGAAGAGGAGTATCTGCAGTAGCTAGACAGTGGAATCCAAATAACCTTTTTTGAGAGGAAGAGAGACCACAGCAGTTTCAAACTCTGTGGGGAATTGCCCAGTAGTAAAGGAATGATTAATCATATTAAATGAAGGGTGAAGCGAAAAAGCAACCTACTTAACAATGAAAGAATCAACAAAAGTAGCCTTAGAAGAAGCCAAATGAGAAAAGAAAAGATCTGATGAAGAAGCAAGAGGAAAAGAAGAGAAAGAAACAGGGAAAATGCTCTACAAAATGTTACATAAGAACAGCCCCACTGGATCAGGCTATAGGCCCATCTAGTCCAGCTTCCTGTATCTCACAGCGGCCCACCAAATGCCCCAGGGAGCACACCAGATAACAAGAGATCTGCATCCTGGTGCCCTCCCTTGCATCTGACATAGCCCATTTCTAAAATTAGGAGGTTGCACATACACATCATGGCTTGTAACTTGTAATGGATTTTTCCTAAAGAAACTTGTCCAATCCCCTTTTAAAGGCGTCCAGGCCAGATGCCATCACCACATCCTGTGGCAAGGAGTTCCACAGACCTACTACACGCTGAGTAAGTTGAGGAGACAAGGCAGAAAGACTAGAAGGGTGATCATTAATGTACAGGCAGAGTAGAAACAACAAGGAGAGGAAGAATGAAAAGAAATTCTCTATGAAAAATATGACTCTTTGGCCAAAGAAAAAGGAGAAGGGAGCACAAACTGAAATGGAAGAAAATCAGATGACAGATGATGTTATTCGCACCACAACTGTTCAGCAGTAGGAGTGCCCAGGCAGAGGAGACACAATTTAGGAATGAGTCAAGGCTAAGCAAAAAGGAAAAGAGAATGAAAACCTGGAGGAGCAAAAGGAAAAAAGTATCAATTCCATAGCAGAATTGAAAGAAGAAACAGCTTTGCGCATAGCAGACCTTACTGAACCAGGAGAGAGAAGTAGAGTAGCTGACTGGGAAAACAATCTGATTGCAGAGACTTCAGTTCCTGAATGGTTTAAGAACAGTAGATAAAGAACTAGAATTGAGCAAGAGAGTAAAATTAAATGAAAGTATTGTTATACAGACTGCATAAGGAATATTGGAAAAAATCAGGTGATCCTAAGGAAAAGAGGACAGATGTTAACAGCCCAGCCCTACCTACATCCCAATGTGGTGCTTCAGCAGTGCCAGCTCAGCTTCTGCTGTATCCCACCAGAGATTTTTGGCTCCTGAAGGTGTTCTTGGGGTAAGGAGATATTTTTCCCCTTGTCACAGGATAAGCCCAGCAGTCACAATGGGTCAACTCAAACCTGCACCAGTGATATCTCTGGTGCATATTCATGCTAATCTGTGCAGGTGGATCAGGAAGGGGGTTTGGATATGGCGCATACTGGTGCCACCAATCCCATCCTCCCTAACCCTATCTACCCACCCCCATTGTCACTCCGTTTTGCACTCCCCCGCCCCATTCAACACCTCCCCACCCTCCCCCCACACCTGTGCTGGACTTAACTGCGCCAGTGGGCCTCCCAATTAGTGCCAGCACCAGTGGGAAGGCTCCAGCCTTCCCTCCAGTGCATCTAGGCCTTGTGCTATCAAAAGCATTTTTCAGAATGTGTGTTCCACCAGCACAGGCCTTCAGTAGGATTGGGCCACTAGTATATGACCAGCAGTGTGAGTAGCTGCAGAAGGAAACCGAGAAAGATCAAAGGAGTCAAGCAAAGCAAGCGTACTGAAGAATATCTGAATCAGCTGTTTGATCAATGTGCATATCACCAACGAGTAAAACAGGAGAAGAAAGTGCCAGAAAAGATGAAAGCTATACTTCAAAATCAAACAAAAACGTAGACAAAGAATGGGGGGGGAGTAGATAATAGCCAGAGAAATGCTTGCAGGAGAAAATAGTTGTATAGCATGGAATTGAAAAGCAGAAGAACAACAGGGAGGAAGAATAACAATAGGCAAAAAATAGCCTGTTGGTGCAAGAAGCCCATCTCTCCTCTCTCATAACAGACAGGATGAGTGTGAAAACAGTAAAGAAAGGAAAGATAACACAACAGGAGTAACCATGTCAAAAGCAGAGATCTAACTATCAGATCTAACTAGCAGAGATCAAAACAAGTAAAAAAGGAAGAGATAAATTGTGGGCAATATGTCCCACTAAGGCCAAATCACCAGACCGATTCATGGCATAAGATAACAGCCAACAAACAATAAAAAGAAATAGAAAGCCAGGTAAGAAACAAGGGAAGGAAGAGCCCTTCCTTCTGTACCTCTTCAACAGGTGATGACCGTGTGTGCTGTTGCTGGGCCACCTCTGATGATGGTGACTATTGCTGGGACAGGAATGACAATGCATAATGCTCTCCCATGGCCATTCCTGAGTCACCTCTCTCCACTCCAGGCAGCACCATCACTATTGCAATGATGACATTATCTGCACAGTTTGTGTCATGAACGGAGGATCCTCCTGAACAAGAAAACAGTAAGGAA
Organism: Tiliqua scincoides; assembly: GCF_035046505.1. Classification (NCBI taxonomy): domain Eukaryota; kingdom Metazoa; phylum Chordata; class Lepidosauria; order Squamata; family Scincidae; genus Tiliqua; species Tiliqua scincoides. The sequence continues at coordinate 177,210,790 of NC_089821.1, read as the reverse complement.
CGGGAAAGCAATGTTCTTATGATGCATGGTGTTACTCTAGCAGTTGGTGGTGCAGATTTCCGCAGGGCTTCCTAGAGAAAGGATGTGACTCCCCAGCCCCTTCTGACATGTATCTGTTAAGGTGAGATTATAATTTTGGGCTTCAGTGCAAAAACAGGTACATACCATCATTGCTACTTCCTGACCAAAAGAGCTGTCTGGAATTCACTCTCTTTGGATATGTGTACTTAAAATAGAGTACACATGTTAACATATTATGCTGAAAAGAAAAAGAGAACAACTATTTCTGTTTCTGTCAACACTAATTAGCACATGATTTGCAGCCACCTGGCACCTTTTGTCACAAAACTGTATAAATAAGTCCAAATAAAAAATCGAGCAGACAAAGCTACATAGGGATGGGAAGGAGGATGGGGGTGTGTGTCATATTTTGCCTTTTCCTGTGCTTGGGTACAAAAGCATTGGCAGTTTGTGTTCCATTGGCATGGCTGCACACTATAGAGTGGTGGGAGATAGGACTGTTCATTATACATGATTTCTCATTCAAAAGTGCAGAGGAAAGTACATTTAAAAGTACGGATATTGGCTATTTACACGGTGTGCCCTGTTCAGTGCTGATCTAAGTATTGTTGTGTGTGATGCACACAACTGCTTCATTGCACACAAGTTTGAGAAATAGGTCAGCAATTTTCTCACAAGTAGGCTGGAGGTTTGAAAGGGAGACGGCTACTTGTGGTGTGTGGCATGCGCACTCATCCTATTGTTGCCTCTGGTCCAAATGGGTTTTGCCCATTTTTGCATTGTTTTAAAAGTCTGCTTGTCCTGAGACAGCAGTGGACAAAGCACATGTGTGCACCTCTTGGGAAGTGGCATCTCTTTCAAATCACTTTCAGGCCACTGAAAAGCTGCTGCCTGTTTCCAGCCATAGAAATCCTTCACACATATAGTATAAGCCAGTGTTTCTCAACCTTTAACCCCCCCACTGTACCACTTTGCATGGTCCACCTATTGGAAGTACCACCAGATGTAATTGGCTATGATGACATATGGAATAACTTCCGTATTGGGTGGCCAGATACAATGGGGCAAACACTAGTAAGAGGCTCAAGGCAGATGGTAGGGCTTTTTTTGAGCATGTGAAAAGTGCACACTGGAGCTCTGCCCACTGAAGCAAGCCTCCTACTGCTGTTTGTTGCATTGCACTGCTAGTCTTACTGCCAGGCGATGGGGTCCGGGGGTCCCATGAGTACCACTGGACACCACAAGTACCACCAGTGGTACGAATACAACTGGTTGAGAAACACTGGTATAGGCTTTCACAGCTTCTTTGCTTGCCTAAAAGTGAGGTGCTTGTTTACGTGCTCTAATAGGAGAATGGAAGTCTCTGATTTGAATGGATCTCCTATATCCCTTGCTTCAAAGCATTGTTGCTTCTGTAGCCACAGGCTTCTATGATCTTAAAAAAAATGAATATTTTTGTATCTTTTATGTTGAGTTAAACCTTGACATATTGGTGAGGTAGATGAGAGTCTTGCTGGCACAATACGCTGAACTGCAGAAGAGAAACATCTGCAAATGCTTAATGTTGCCAGTTGTCATGCCCTGTCATTATTTTTAACTCTTAGAATCCTCTGTGTGTCATTGCAAGCAAAAAGCAAAACAAACACTAAGCAAATCCGTGAATGGTCATTGTTTCTCTGTAAGGCACACTGGGTATTGATTGCTGGCCATTTTTGACCCGATTCTTCATCATTGGGAGCATAGCACTTGTTAACATGGGCGTCCAGTGAAGATGCTCTTTTCTCCGTATTTGGGAATCGTTGTGGGTTTCCGAACTATTGATTTATTAGCCTTGTTCCTTTTCCTATCTAATTGACTTTGATGGGAGCACACATAAGTGATTTCAAGGCTGTACTCTTGCTTCATAAGCAGATTGGAAAGACTAGATCACAGAGCAGTTTGTCCCTTCATTTGTTATTTCCTTAGCACCATATGACTCTCTCTCTCTTCTGTTTTGTTCATACATTTTGCACTTGGTTGTCATGGAGGCTGCTATACCAAATATGTTGCCTTAGATCTTTATGTAGGATGATTATGTGTTATTCTTTCAGTGAGAGCCAGTAAAAGCAAACAGAACATTTCAGCTTGGTTATTTAAGGGCTATAATAGAAATTACTGAGTGTAACATGGATTTTGCTTATTTATATGAAGATCTCCTAAGCTATTTAACCATTTGTAGGGCTTGGAATGAGGAACAAAAACATCAGAATAACCCCACAGGATCAGGCCAAAGATCCATCTAGTCCAGCTTCCTGTATCTCCCAGGATGCCCATCTCCCTGATGCCCATCAGATGCATCAGGAAGCACTGTATCATGTTGCTACACTCCTGTGTCTGGTATTCGGGGTAGGCTACCTCTAAGACTTGGTGGTTGCGTATAGTCAACATGTAGCCTGTCCAATCTCCTTTTAAAAGCATGTAGGCCAGACACCATCACCACATCCTGTGGCAAGGAGTTTCACATACTAATTACCCACTGAGTAAAGAAATATTTTCATTTATCTGTTCTCCCGTCACTCAATTTTAATGGATGTCCCATGGTTCTGGTGTCGTACGAGAAGGAAAAGAACTTCCCTCTAGGACAAAGGGCACTGTCCCTGCCTTCTCCTTCTCTGCGTAAACCAAATGTGATTATACCTCAATAATAAATATTTCTGACAAACTCATTGGTTTTGCAGTAATAATGGATACATTGATTGACTTATGCCCTACTTTTCTACCAGAATATTATTAATTCCAGATCTGTGTACTAGATATGCATGCCAGATGACCAAGTCCCTTTGCTTAAAAAGGATATCCATCTCATGTTGATAAACATTATATAGTAATTATGAGATACCTAAAAAAATCAGGATAAATGCTCTTATAACAGTCTGATTTTTGCATTATTTAATCTCAAACCTCTCCAAGACTGGGTCAGAATTTTAGGTCGTTCTGATTCTAACAGCCCAATTCTATGCAGGACTGGCCTGTCATGGGAGCTTCTAACCACTCCCATGGGTGTAGCTGGCCCTTCACAGGGTCTGTGATTCCAGATATCACCCTCTGGAAGTGCCTGACCCAGAAGTAATTGCAGTGATGTTATGATGTCCCTGCCAATTACTTCCAGATTTTGTCACTCCAGAGCAGTTATACGCTGCTCTGAGTGGCCAATTGCTTTTTTAAGCCTTTTCCCCCTCCTTTTTGAGGAAAAAAAGGTGAAAAGACAGTAATCTGCTCAGAGCTGCACACAACTGCTTTGGGGTGCCCATGGGGGGTGCAGTAGAAGGTTCTGCAGCAGCAAGGAGGTCCTTACGGCCGCAGAACCTTTTGCAAAAAGATGCAGTCGGCCACTCCGCATGGCTCACAACCACTCTGTGTGCCCACAAGGGGAGGTGACACCTCCTCAGACATCGAATCCAGGGCCCTGAACCCTCTGGCCCTGCCTTAGCTATGCCACTCTCTCTAACAATGGCAGAAGACATCTGTGGCCATTTTGTGCATGTTGCAGCAGTGCCGCAACTCCACCACCAGATCTTGCTGCGCCTGCTGGACCAAATAAGGTAAACTGGGTGAGGACGGGTGAGGATTGGGGCAGGGAGTTGGCAGGAGGGAGTGGATCTAGTGGTAATGGTGTGTGCCAGAATCCATTTAGAATCTCTGTTTGGAAGATTCTTCTCAGACTTACACCAGCTAAAAAGCTGGTGTATTTCCAAGAAGACCAACCAGTGAGTGGGACGCTTACAGAGGAAATAATTCCCTTTCCCCTCCCAAGCCTCCCAATTCATCTCTAAGTGGATATAGTGTGTGCCTTTTTGGTGCCTGCAGTGGTGGTGGGGGGGGGGGAGGAGATAGGATTGGGCTGTTAGCCTTACTGACACATCCTTCCTTACAATCTTGAATGGCACACCTGTAGATTCCAGCAGCCAGTAGTACTTTGTGATGGCGGAAGATCTTCTGTGGTAGCAGAAGATATCTGCACTAAGAATTCGCAATGATTCATGAGTCCTCTTCCAATCTGGCCCTTCCCTTTGACCTCAGCAAATCAAACGCTATCCCTCCCATATTGTTGCCTTTTCAAGATAAGCCTGCAAGTCCCAAATGAAGGTGGTAGTTACACATCCATTTTACATTTAATGGATGTAATACGGCTTTGTTGGGGACGAGGAGGAAATAACAGAAATTCTTCCACTCCATTTTCCACTCTGTTTTTGTAGCAGGTGTCCTCCACTGCATGTGAGGGAAAGTGGGGATTTCAGTGAAAGCAGAAAATGATCTTGTCTCAAGACTTATCTATCTAGTCTCTGTCTTGTGTCATGATGCCCCTTGTCTATTTTACCTCAACAGTGAATCTGTTGAATCTGGCAAAAATCCCAATGCCAAGGCTAAAGACTCACTGCTGGGTATGTGTCTGTATAACTGACACTTTCACACATCAGTTCAGTTCTTCTGCTCAGAGAGTCCTGCATAATCCTGGGCTTGCTGATGAACTCGCAGCTCAGCAGGGATAGTGTAGAGGCACCTATTGTGTGAACGGGCACATCCTTGTGTTGCCTATGGATTGGTTTTATCACAGTAGCACTTTTGAGTTGCTGCAATCACACAACCTGTAACCAGTGAATGAATAGGCCTGCATACTGGTAGATAGAATTGGTGTTTTCATACGGGCTCACTCAGTTTACTTATATTTATATACCGCCTTTCTGTCTCACATAATGCCCAATCCTAAATGGTCTTTACACCACTGGAACAAGTGTTCCAGTGGCATAAACCTCTTTATGGCTGTCACAAATGTGTCAGCACCAGAGCATACAGTCTGGCCACAAGAGTTGACTGGCCAGGTCTGCGTGATGTTGCAAAGCAAGTGTCTGCCCGAGCAGGGATGCCTATGGAGGGATCAGGGGGAGGGGGTAAAACGGGGTGGGGGTGGATGGAACAGGGAGGTAATATCGCCTTACATCAAGAAGGCCTCATTGTTGCATTGCTGTGTAGGGAGTTAGGATTGGCCTCTGCAAAGACCACAAAGATACTTTTCAGCATATTTAATGAAATAAACTGATCCCATTGAAAGCCCTCCGTGCTCTATACATTATCTGCATAGTAGCTTCCAGGTGTATGACTCCTATGACACTAGTTAGTTTCAGTTCCTTTGAAAACCCGTCTATGTAGAGTAAGCATTGGTTTAGAAATCACAGCATGGCCCATGTGTGTGTTGTCATAGGAGATGGCACTACATAACAGGTCCCCATGAATCTCAGACAGCTACATATCAGCATTTCAAAACACAGTTGTCCCAGTGGCTAGGGAAAGACTCACCTTTTCTCACTACCAACAGTATAATGCCCTTTGAGTGTAGGAAATGTGTGCAGTTGGGCTGCAAGGTTTCATCTCAAGGCATGCTTACTTGAGAGTAAGTTTGGTTGACTTCAGCATAACCTGTCCCAGCATTGTTGCAGCATTGCTGGTTCAAGAGAATCAGGCTGTCGATTAGTTCAGCCGGTTTTTCCTAAAATCAACTGTTAAGCGGAGGATACATGATAATGTTTCAGAATCCTGTAAAACACCCAGTTAGAATGTCCAAAGAGGAAATTGATGAGAAATGAGGGATCTGTCACTTACTCCAAATGAGAAAAATGACTTGGGCGTTTCTTTCATCATACATACAGGAAATTATAGAAGCAACAATTATGTTTCCTTAAGCTGATAACTTTTCTTGATGGCAGTTTCTTGATAGCAGTTTATAAATATGGTTGAATGTAGTTTATTACCATTTTATTGTGATATTTACCATACTTTTTAGAAAACGGAGTTTTGGCTAATACTATGCAAACAAAGCAATTTCGGCACTGCTTAAAATAGGAAAGGGTCATTTGTACAGTGCTAGTTGAGAGCCAATGTCCCTTGTTAATAATAAAGACTTGCAAGATCAGTGCCAGCACTTTTCAACAGCCTCTCTGGAATCTAGTTCTGCAAAATTAGACTTTATTTAAAACAATCAAGTATATTTTAGGCAAGTTTATTTCCCGACAATGTGTTTAAAAAAAAAAATGAAAACTTTTCAAATCTATTCACAAGCTACTTATTTAAAACTGTGGCAGGTTAGACTAATGCTAAAAAATTTGATTTCATTGAATAAATATATCTTTGCCAAACTTCATATAATTTTTATCTGAAAACATTTGTATTCAGTGAAATGAGTAGAAGAGAGTTGGAGCATAAGCTTGATTTAACCTTTCGCCCCCAATGCTATTGGGGATTCACCGCAGCAGATCTTGTGATCCACTGCCATTAAATCCCAGTATGGCGCTGCAAAATGTACACTCCTATAGTGTGTTGCAGCTCTTCTGGCACAAATGACCAGAGGCGCCATAGGTGTACCAATGGCACGCCCAGGCCACACTGGAGCAGATAATGTGGTAGTGGATAGCAAGTCATGGATAGTTCTGGAGAGAATCAGGAGGGGCAAGGCAGGCAGGGGGTGGTTCAAGATCAGGTGGGGGAGGATGTCGTTCACAGTTGTGCACACCAGGATTCTATCCCACCTTTTCTGGCCTGTCACATCCCTGAGGCTCCCTGTATCTATGCCAGCTAAATAGCTGGCAGTGTCCAGGGAGTCCCATTGGCAGCCAGGCTCCTTATGGGGGGGTAAGTAAAAAAATCTTGTCTTTTGGGGTGATCGCCTCCACACCATAGGATGGAACATGCTGCCTTGGTGCTCCTGTGTTGTATAGGATGGTGGGGCATAGGATTGACTTGTTAACTGGTTATCATCATTGAACCTCATTCAGGACCCTTGACTCTTAAGTCATATTGGCCTCCAGTTCCCCTGATAATACTCTCATGGCAGGCAAAAATATTTAGTAGAGGAAGTTTTTCCTATCAATGCTGAGATAAGGTTCAGTTGTTGAATTTCAACCTCTCATGCAGCTGTTACATATGCAGGCACTGGCAACCCTACTCCATCCCTGTGCCACAGCTGTCAAGAACTTTGGATGCCTATAGTGTCTATGGATGAAACCTTCAGGCAAACATATGTATGGATGTTGTCATAAGCAAGCACCTACTTCTGAGGAAACTCCCCCCCCCCCCATAGCAGTGCTCTGTATGCACTGAGACTGACCTAGGAATCATCTGGTCACTGTTGGCCAGCACTGCAAGAGAACCGGTCGGCACTCTATACAGCTCTGAGGCTCAGCATCAACTGGCATTGGCCCAGCACTGGCAGCCCTTCCTCTCTGGCTGCCACAGATGTGCCTTATGGCATATTTGAAACACCCAGTGCTTCAAACCAGTGAAGTTAAAGACTGGGCCCCTAGTCCGCTCAAAATGGGACAAAAAAGACCTGATCTGGCTTAAGGATCAAGACAGACAGGGTTCGCAATATATAAGGTGGACATTGTGCTTTGCAAGATGCCAGCCAAGCCACTGACACATAGGCCCACAGATGGGAGGACAGCTTACTTCATGGGCAAAATTCACAAAGTTGCTGGCAGCTGAAAACAACCTCATATGTATGGCAATGGCAAATTGTTTGTGTGGTTCTGACATAATCTCAGGGTGGAAAAAAAAGCCCAGAGTCCCAGAGATGTGGTCCCTCTCAGTGCTATCCTGGAGATCACCATAGTGCTCAGAAACAGTGCTTTGATATATCATACAGACAGCTTATAGTTTATTTTACTCTTTTATTCCTAGTGAATCTGTATTAAAATATGTTTAAAACCCTGTAGAAATACTTTTTAAAGAACAGGTCCCATCTGAATGCATGTACAACATTTGTCTGTTGCAGTCTTCTCAGTGCAGGCTTAAAATATGAAATAAAAAGGCTAAATGCTTAATAGCTGTGGGTCCAACCACTAAAACAGGTGCGAGAAGATCATCCTTTGTGTGATTTGCCTCTAGTCATTGTAAATCAGACTTTTGTTCAGAAAGTGGGTTCCTATTTATTCCAGTGGTTAATTCAATCTATGCCCCATGGAACCCTGGAGTTCCCTAGAAGCTCATCAGGGTTGTTTTTTTTTTTTTAATAAGATTAGCAAATGGCAAACAAAGTTACATGAAAGATAATTTTCCCAATGCAACTGATCTTCCATTTCACTGGGCAACTATACACACATAAGATCCCAGGAATATGATCTACATTCTACAGTGTATCAGCCTACATCGAGTGACAAAAAGGCCCATTTGGCCCAACCAGTGCTGTCTGCAAACCATGTGCCTTGCCTTACACTGCAGTCCCCAGAATAGTCTGCAATGAACTGGGTTTTCATGGCAGATATGCAGGAGCTCCTCAGCAAATTAATCAATGAGAAAAGGTAAATGTTTGAAAGCTACTGCTCTGTTTCATTATTTTCATATGGACACACAGCCATTCATTTCTACTATTGATTCTTGAAGTAGAAAAATTATAGAGCTCATAGAACACAAATACTGAGCAGCAGATACAGCTGTGGGGGGGGGGTACACACAAAGAGAAAGAGAGGAATTGTAATCCTGAGTGCAAGACAACTGGAAATGACAGAGATGGCAATAGGATGAAAGGAAGAAATGTCTTAACTAAATACCAATATATTTGGATGAACTGTTTCTATTATATGCAATTTTCTGTTAGGTGAACTAAAATCCACATTAATTATTCTTACTTTAGACTTAGTCCTGAACAAATTCTTCATTCATGTTCCAGAGTTCTGTTCTTAAATGGGTTATGGTCATTTTCAACACCTTATTTTTCATGGGTATCTACATAGGCAGACTTTTGAGTTTTCTCTTTGCAGTGTATCCATTAGAATCCAAGAGAACTATAGAGGGCTTGCATTTACAGCAACTTGACTGTAAATACCTCCATGACTCATTCAAAGATAACCAAACCACACTGTATTGTTCATGCTTTGCCACCTTTGCGAAACTTCATGTAAGAAGAGTCATGCAAAAGAGTGACTCTCAGGATGTGGGGATCCACAGCTTACCTTAAGGCTAGCACTATAGTGTTTAAAGGGGAGGGGCAGAGACCTGGCTCTAAGCCACTGAAATTGGCTGTGGCTCACTGACATGTATCCACTTCAGGATTGCAGACATGCTGCCTCCCCAGCTCAAGCTTAAGGTGCCTACCAAGTGCGCACATGGTGCAGAGCTGGGAATTGCCAATGTGCAGAACATCCCTTTTGTTTTAATTGCTCTCTTAAGCTGCCATCAATCATAATATTTAACTGACAAACTTATACAGTCTGCCCAAATGCTGGTTCCATTTTTGTTTTGTTTTGTTATCTTTTTCTCTCTCGGAGCAGGAATGAGAGCTACCCATACAAAACTTTGGAGAATTTTTAATTTCTTTCAGTTTACCAAGTTGTTAACTTCTCCAACAGAATCCCCCAAATATTTATCATCATCATCATTCCTCTTTCCCAAATCATGACAAGTTCCATGAGAAACTGAAAGAATTGGCTTGCTTCAATGGGAGAGCATCAAAGACTTATGGGGTCTTTGTAAATATCTGCTTATTTACAGATATGCAGGCTGACCCTGTGTAGGCAGTGGATTCCTCAAGTAGTCAGCACATGTAAAATCCTTTGCATCAATTTCTACAGAACAATTATTTAAGCTCCAAAGGTTGTAATCTAGTTTTAGCCAAGTCCAGCTAAAATCTTATACCTTTCTGTCTGTTTCTGCCCAAATTAAAGCACTCTCTCTCTCACCCCTTTACTGGTAAATCACCCACTGAGTAGGCATCCCTCGGGCAGCTATTAGCAAGCTATAATCTGCTTAAACAAAATATATTACCCCAAAGCTTCAGTTTACCCAGAGGTTCATATTGCCTGGTAGTTGTACATTTTTGCAGGTATTTAACTCTTAACCTGCAATGGGTTTCAAGCAATAGACCAGAGGGATTATTTTAATTGCTGCTAACTGGTTGCAACATGATCAACAATCTCAGAAAAACATTGCAACAGCATTGCTCCCTCGTGTGCTAAGTGAGCTAAACTTAGCAATACTTATGTATTTTGAGACTATGGACTCATTCTTTATGAAACAGTGAGATGTTTCATTAGAAGCAACTCCTGTTAAATATTTATGATCAGTATCTTGGTTTAGTTTGGCATATACCCATTCTTAGAGGAACATTTAAGATCTTAAATGGAGACAGTGTTGGAAATTTTGAAGATATACATTGTGATACAGGTCATTGTAGTATGCATGTGTGTATGGGTTCATCCCACGGTCTGTGGCGGCTGTATCTGTGTCCCTGAATCACACAGGCCTGGATAGGGTTGGGCTGTAACTCTTTTTTCATGAACATTTCTAAGGGGAAGTATATTTTAATTGTCTTTGATGGGCATTTGGATAAGAGGTTTTGAAGAATAACCGTGAGAAATACAACGTAATAAGAAGTGCAGTGATGTGGCCCACACTGATTTCAGCAGTGGTGCTTTCCTTGAAATGTAAACTAACTCCTATTGCAGTAAAAATAACAAAGAGGCTTGGAGCAACTTAATGACTGACAATATTTATCTAGCATAAGTGTTTGTGGTCAAAGTGTTATTTTTTGTAGACCAGTATGTGAGTGAATGTGTATGCAAACACACACACACACACACACACACACACAGAGGGATAGAAAAAAATTCAATCTAGAAGTGTCAGATGGAAGGAAATGAAAAAGGCCTAGTCTTGTGACAGTATCACAAGTATTTGAAGTGTCTCTGCTGAAGAATTGTTACCCTGAAAACTGTAGCAGAACGCCTGTTCTCCTACCATCCTCCTTAGGATTTCACGTCATGCCTCTGATGACACAGAATGTCCTTCATGTCAGCTTATTAATCAATAAATTATTTGTCTCATACCTTGAGGAGGCCTCTGTGACTGTCCCCTCACCACAGGATACAGTGCATGCCCCATTAGCACAGCTGCCAATGCAACAAGTTCTTGCTGGTTTTTTGGGTTTTTTGCTGCAGACTGAGGGCCCAATCCTTTCCAGTTTTCCAGTGCAGGTGCAGCCGTGCCAATGAGGCTTGCATGGCATCCTGTGGTGGGGAGGCAGTCACAGAGGCCTCCTCAAGGTATGGGAACATTTGTTCCCTTATCTCAGGGCTGCATTGTGGTTGCACCGGTGATGGAAAGTTGGAAAGGATTGGGCCCTAACACAACTACAATCATGCAAATTATTCTAGGCCTGTCCTGGTCATGAGGTGGTGTGAAATACTTGTTGCAGGAAGGGGCTGGAGGGAATGGCAGACTGGCAAGAAGTGGCCAGAAATGGAAGTTAGGCTAAGGAAGCTCTCTCAACAGGACTTCCTCTCTCAGCTTGCCTTGGCTATTCATTTACTCTCTTTGCTGACTAGCTGAAGAAACTGGACTTAGAGACCTCTCTTGGACTGGCTTCCTGAGCAAACCACTGCCTCCTTCAAGAAAGAAAGTGGGGAGGAGTAGAATGATGACCACTCTAGCTAGAGTGGTCACCACTCTGCTCTTTTCTACTACTGTTTTCAGGTCCCTGCCACAGGGCCAAGATGAAGGGGAAATAGGAGGAGGTAGGGAGAAAGCTGAGGAGTAGCCAGTTGTGGCACACTTTGCCCTCTGACTCAACCAAAGAGAGGGCTTCAGTCAGTCTTGTGAGTTTCTATTACAAATAGTAACACTCTGACCAACCAACAGGAAGAGCTAATTAATTGCAGATTTCTCTTATAATGATACCTATATCAGCAACTGTGGATTGCAGACCTTGCTGACTGAACATAGAATGACCTGTCCCTAATGAATACACGCTGAGTTTGCACCATTTCCCATTTCAAAACCAAGCTGTTAGCAGAAGAAATCAAGGAGCTTAAGCTGAATGAGAACATTGACAGCCACATGAACGTCAAAAAGGTGCTATGCTGTTATCAGCTGTCAATCTGATTTTTGCCATTCTCTGTAAACCAGAGACAGAAAATAGATATGCTCGTTTCTATTATATATTGCTGAAGAGGTCAATCTAGTACTGTGCAAATCAAATTCTAATTCAAAGACTATACGAAGCAATGCATTCCTAATTTCTTATTCATTTTTTGGCACATAGTATAGCAAGATGGTGAGAAATCACAGCCCCACCCGCAGAATCTTCTTTAACAGATTCTTTCTGTGGGCTCATTGCACTATGATCTATTTTTAATAGGTAAGAACGTTTTTACTGTTAAAACCAGGCTGATCTCATATTCAGTAAGAGAGCAGCCTAGAAAACCGGTGGTTCCTTCTTTCAATCTGTGCTGCAATGGCCTTGTCTTTATTACCACCGGCCTACTTTTCAGGAACACAGAATGTCACAGAACATCATCATATCATCCAAAGTTAACAAAAACATTTTACATAAATAACATGCGTTATATTCCACTCTAGAACAATGTGAAGGAAAGGGCCTTAGACCAATTTCATAGAACAACTTATGTCGACTGAACAAATACACATTTACTCGGAAGTAAACTCTCCTACTCCCAAATAACTCCCAAATAACTACAACTAAAGTTTCTTAGTTCCCAATCCTACCCACTTTCCAACACTGATGCAGCCATGCCAATGGGGCATGTGCTGCATCCTGCAGTGGGGAAGCAGTCACAGAGAGGCCTCCTCAAGGTAAGGGAACATTTGTTCCCTTATCTTGGGGCTCCATTGCAATTACATTGGCACTGAAAAGTTGGATACGATTGGACTCTTAGACTGCAATCATATATGCTTCCCTGGAAGTACGTACCACTGAATTCAGTGTGGCTGAATCTTCAGAATGAAAAGCATTTGCAGTTGTTTTTTGAATGTCTGTTTTATTGAATGTTGACAATTTTCTTACAACAATTTTGAATAAGAAGCAGGAACTAGACATTATAGCTAGGGTTGCTAGTCCTCCAGGATTAACCTGGAGCTTCCAAGAATCAGCAGTGTTTTCCAGGAGACTACTGACAGCAATCCTGGAGATTCTAACAGGCTGTCTCTGGCTAAATGACATTACAGCATGCATGAATGAATGAATAAATAAATAACAAACCAGCCTCCTCCATGTTCATCTCTACTTTGTAAGGGCACAATCCTAACCAGGTCTATTCAGAAGTAAGTCCTGTTTTGTTCAATGGGGCTTACTCTCAGGAAAGTGTGGCTAGGATTGCAGCCTAACAGCCCAATCCTATGCGTGCCTACTCAGAAGTACCGCAGACACTCGCCTGTAAGTCGATCTCACAGATAAGTCCAGGGTAGATTTTTGAGCAAAAAATCATGGAATTTTCTGTGACCCTTGGATAAGTCAGGGGTTAAACTTAGGGGGGTGTCTGACTATAGTTTTGACTGATTTTACCCAAGGCCAGATCCTGAAAAATAACTTACCACTAATTGTTACCTAAGAACTGTACAGTCTCTAATTTATTAAAAACATAGTAAAAGATCATAAGATACAATTTTATTCTTTTTAAGTTCTGGTCTTCACCACCTTTATGTAAACAGTATCTGTGCACTGTAAATAACATACCAGTAGAACAGTGGTTCCCAACCTGGGATTCATGTACTCCCAGGGGCACTCAACAGCACCTTTAGGGGTACTTGAAAAAGAATGGAATAATTGCAGAAAAAGGCAGGTTGTGCTCCAGAATGCTTTGCAGGGACTGGCAGGAAGGAAGGTAGCTAGTTGGCTGTGAAAGCCCCACCAATAGCTAGTTTTTGGTCATCAATTCATCTATGAACCAGTGATTGAAAACCAGCACAGTAAAAAAGCTGAAACATAATATGGAAAGTGATCAATCACCCAGAATTTCTTAGCACATTTCTGGTGCAAAACAGTGCAAAGGCAGAGTCTTCTGTTCTTCAAACAGATGAAAAAAGAAAACACTGTGATAAGTACATGAAGTCTGGGCTTTCATATAGAGGAGATGAGGGCTTGTATTATTAATTACTAACATTTTGCTAATATGAAGGGTACAATTTATGGAAATGGGCTGCCAAGGGATATGCAAGTGAAAAAGGTTGGGAACCACTGCAGGAGAACCATGAATCAAATCCACCTTTAAGGTGTCTGGTGTGTTAAGCCAGAAGCTCTACATACAACATATAACCCATAACACATAACGGAGACTGTACAATTCAGTTCACAGCAGAGAGATGCAGCTGCATATATTTGCAACCCTTTTTACTCAGAAGTAGACCCACTGCTTTCCATGGGTGTTATTCTTAAGTAAGGGTGCATTGAATTGTAACCTGGGACTTTGCTTCAAATGGAAAGGAGGATCTCATCCTGGTGTTGAAAAAAACAGATCTCTGCTAAAGGCTTGCATTTAGCAAAACAACCAGGCTGCAACAGCATTTGCAAAATGGAACAGAGGAGAATAAAAGGCTAATTTTGGCTGGAATTTCCCAGCAAAGTTACTATAGAAACTAATCTCTGCATTGCTTCTAATGACCCACTTGAGCAAGAAACAAAACTTTTCAGAGTTGAAAAGCTCTGATTGACCCAGAGATAAGGCAAAGTGACAATTGGAGCTTGATTACTTGGCAAAAATTTTAGTACTATAGGCAAGTATCTACGATAAGTCCTATTGGAGTCAATGGGGCTTACTCCCAGGAAGTGTGGATAGGATTGAGCTGCCAGTCTCTCAATTTCTTTGAGCCTTGTGGGTGCCCCCCCTTACATACACACACAAGTTTGTTTTTCTTAAAATTCTACAGTCCCCCTCTGTTTTAGGTATAAAGCCTTTATGGGGTCCTGGCTTGAGGGGGCCCCTCATATTTGTGAGAGGCAGCGGCAGGGCACTGGAGGTTCCATCTCCCAGAGCAATGGCCCAGCCACTGGGGCCTCAGCAGAGAGTGTGGGGGGAAGGGGGTTTTGTCACCCAGGCCCTTCTCCCCCAGCTGCTAGGGCTTTTCGGCTCCTAGCCAGTCTTGGTTCACGGGCAGGCTGGGTTCTGCTCTCTCCAGCTGCCTGACCCAGACTGCCTTCATCCTTGGCCCAGCTGGGCTTTATGCTAATGACCAGCCCCTTCTTCCATGGAGGGTTAAAAGGCTGACTGGCCTCTCCCAGCCCTGCCCCTCCTTGCTTGCGATAGCTAAAAGACTGGTATTCCTCCCCTCTCCTGGCCCTCCAGGCCTGTACTCCTCTTGCTGCTGGCCTTAGAGCCTGTCTCCTCCTTGCCTTGAGCCCCTCTCTTGCCCTGCAAGTCTTTTCCCTCCAGGTTTCCCCCAGGTAAGTCGGGGGACCCTGACAGCCGCCTTTAAAGAGGTCTTAGGTTGAAATACATGTACACACAGAGCTCATTCTAAGTAGAATTGTTACAGTGCAATCCTACATGTGTTTACTCAGATGATGCAAGTCTCACTAGCATTTACTCACTTGTAACTGTTTAGGATTACAGTCTTCATGTATTGTTTGCTCATTAATTTGCCTCTTGTTGGTATTATTGTTTTGCCTCTTTGTTATTATTTTGCCATTTGCACTGAACTTATTTTGATTCTCCCTCCTGTTATAATAAAACAATCCTAAAGTAACTGTGTGGTGATTTGAAACCCTGTGATTTTCTCTCTTCTTTTCCCCTTCTAAAATACTGATTCCCTTTAAATGCACCATCACCAATGATCAAACATCCTTTGACACCCTTTTTTTTGGTCTCTGTGAAAGTCTATTTCAATGAGTTCTCAAGCAGGTGTGATAAGAAACATGATGGAAGGATAATGGATGGATTCCCTCTAAGGGAAGGAATCTTTCAACAGAAGAAGTCCTTTTGTCAGAGGAAGGCTTAGGCTGTTAAATATTTGCCTTCACACAAAGACCTATTTTTCCATCATGATTTGTTCAGCTAATATTTCTTCCCACCTAGTCGTATAAGTTTTATGCTCCATATACCATAAGTTTTATGTTCCATATAAGTTATTTCATGTGACAAATTTGCTTATATATTAAATACCCTGAAATCTATTCCCAAGACTTAAAAATAAAATCCCGATTTCATTAGTTTTCTTAGAAATGATCCATGCAGCCCTGAGTTTTCTCAGAAATAGGTCTCACTGAGTTCAGTCATGTGGATTGTTCCTGAGTAGGTGTGGATCAGACCTTTTTCCTTTTTCATTTTTCAAGGCAATGTCAGTTATAAATTCAAAGCACTAGGGAAGAAGTTTAGATTTCAAGTATTTCTTGGGGGGGGGAAGAGTCAAGTTGTGACTTTGGTGTACTGTTCAAATCATATTTATTTTGAATGTAAATATTTTTTCAGGATCACTGTTTTACAGGAAGTTGGATCTTTATTATATCCTTCCCCCAAACAGGAAGCTTTATGCTTGAGCAAAAAGTCAATTCTACCCCACCCCATCTCCTCTGGAAACTTGCATATGCACAGAACTAGCGTTTATCTTCAAATGCATTTTTTCAGCCAATGCTTATCAGAAGGCTCTCTTTTGGTCACCAGGCAATTGGGAGGGGGCCCAAGAATGCCTATAGAATCCAGGTAAGGCATGAGGTTGCATGGTTGCTATTTGTTACAGCGCAATGCTACTTGGGAAGCACCCAGGGTTTAGAACCTTGGTGCCTGAGGAAGAGTGCTAAAAGCAGAAGCACTCTGAGGGTTTGAAAGTTAGAACTAGAGCAGCAAGAAGTCAGAGCAATGAGAAACACAGCAGACATTTAGAGGGTTGATGCAGGGAGAGCTGAGCCAGAAGTAGGACTGTATGAGATTGAGAGAGAAGTCCGCTCTCCCGGCTAGCTTCCTCAGACTTTTATTCATTCTCAAAACACATGATGACACTAGGGAAAATTACTGAAGGTTGCTGAAATCTGCACTGCTAAGAAACCTGCTGGCTCTGGCTTGACCGCAATACACATTCTTAAGATATGCGCTTCTTCATAACATCCTTTGTTTACAGGCTCTGGGCGAAGACTCAGCAACTGGCCCACTCTGGTGTGCCAGTGGGGGGGGGGGGCAGCAGGTTTGCCTGCCTACCGGTTGCCATGTTACCAAGGCTAAGCCCAGCACCTGTGCATTTTCCTACACTATTGTTAAACCATTTAAGGAGTTCATCAAAGGGCAGTACCTATGGTAAATTGTCTGAGTAGATTTCCCCCATCACAGTTAAACTTGATTCTGAACATTTGTTGAAAGGATTGATCACCATTTTTGGAGAGCACCAGCTGGGCTAGCCCAGCAATGAAGCCAACTGAAGCAGTTCCCTCAGGCAGCAGATTGGTGGGTGGGACACCCATCACTGTCTGCCAGTTTGCCTCCACTGCTTCTCCTTCTCTGTCTACTCCCTTGATTGAGAAAGAAAGAGGTGGGCAGAGAGGAAGAGGAAATATGAAGGAGAATACTGAGCTCCTGGAACATTGGCTAGTCAGAGAAGTAGAGGCTGGGCCATTACTAGGTTAGGGGGCTTAAGTTGGCATGTGTGTCACTTCTCAGAAAGTCTTAGGTTAGCTCTGCTGTTGCCTTTCCTCAGCTTGGCTTGTAGACCTCCTTCAGCCTTGGTTCCAGGACCATGCCCACTCACTAAGAAAGAAAACAGCTAAAGAAGGGTGTTTTTTTGCTTGATTGCTTTTTGTTATTAGGGCTACAGTCTTGCTGTGTAACCATCTTAACTGTTATACAGTTATGTGGGAGTAAGTCCCAGTGAACATAATAGAATTTACTTCAGTGTAAACACGTCTAGGACGGCACTGTTAGTGGAGGTTGTGCAGCAAGTGTCAGGCTTCTCTCATTAAATAATTGACTTTGCTGTCTTTATCCTGTGAAATCTCACTTGTGGAGCATATCATACTGTAAACTGGCAGGTTAATAGAGGGTATGTCCATTTTTTCAGCAGTGCTGCATTTTTATTTCAAATGGGGAGGAAACTGTTAGATCCAGTCTAAGAGAGCTGAGATTCTCTCTCTTGCTCCTTTACTTTGTAGCTTTGTCTAGATTTCTAGGTCATTCCAAAATGAGAACTTTGTTAGCTCCATGGTAAGGCTCTCTAATTCAGAGTTTCATTTTATTTTCAAAAAGGTCATGCCACCTAGCACAGATCTAACAAGTCAGTTCCACTTAGTATTATGATCTTCTCCATGAGGGCCACTAAGTAGCAATGCATTTTGTGTGAGGAAGGGTAGAAAACATCTTCAGAGCACCTCTTTCATTTCACATTGTATTCCTCTTCTTTAGGCCACTCTTCGAGGGCAAGCCAAGCTTTTCTGGATTATTTTTAGCTTTGGCAAACTGTGACACCTCCGTCCACCCAAATTGTACTTAGGCTTCCAAAACCTGTAGCTGAGTCTAACTCTGCTCTTTGAATAGAAGCTGTTTCTTATGGTTGAAGTCCAAAGGTCTGCTGGTGTACTGGGCTCGCACCAGTGTTTCCAGAGCCTTGATCTCTAGTGCATTTGATCGAACTTGCTCCTGCTCTCTTGCCTTTCCCCCTACTGACCCAGAGCACTTTTGGATGGGGTGATTAATCTGTGATTGTTCACCCTTTGTTTAAACACTCTTTATGTGGGGTTCATAAAAAGTCATCTATTTGTGGTCCATTATTTTATTTGTGCTTAAATCACATTTAATAAGAAATGAAATCTGACTTTTTTTTTAAAGAAGCAGTACAAAGCAATACAATAACCACAAATTTGGATCATTAGCACTACTGTTCTGTCACAGAATGGAGCCTATCTGGAAATGTCCCTTCTTTATAACAGGACAGAAAACAGGAACAACTGATTGGATGTATGCAAGCCCGAAACAGCACAACCAAACAGTGTATAATTGTACACAGTAATTGTCAGTCTCTGCTTAGAACCAGTCAGATAGCCAGAGATAAAGGTGCTCCTGAGGAATAATGACATGTGATTCAAAATAGTGGGGGAAGGGCTGTCCCAACTCTCCTAAATAACACCTGTATGAGTTTATTTCATGTGGCACAAAAGGCATTTGGGCAGCAGCTAAGACTATTTCCCACTCAGTGTACATTTTTGTTTGGCTTGCATTGATTGTGCAGTTGGATAGTCTTTCCCATCTTTCTAACGGGTAAAATTGCACAACTTGTGCTCTGTCATGCTGAACACAACCCACTGGCCACATATTGAGAGCTGTTGAGATGCGTGACAGCCCTCTGCACTTCTTGCAGTTCCTGGAAAGGCTGGAAAAACCAGGTTTATCAAGATCTAGCAGACAACTGGGGCTGATTGGTTGTTCTTATGTGGGTCACAAATTGTGCAGGGGAAAAAATCAATTAGAGTGATAAGAGAAAGCAAAAAGAATGGATTGGAGAAAGGACACTATTTGGGTACAAGACAAGCTTTTATATATTAGCAGAATGTAATATTAATGCCGCTTGGGTTCACTTGAAGTCCTGTCCTCTGACATGGAAAACCATGACCCTCATCACAGATTGGAAGTGAAGGAAGGCTTGACTAACTGATTATTCAGGGCATCCAAGGCATTCTGCACAGGCTGATTTGGGCTGCAGTTTTCTGAGTTAATATGTCCAGGACTGAACTGTTAATTATAACTTCCAGTTTCAAGCCTGAAACATCATATTCAAAAAGCTTAACCAAATCAGTGGCTGCCAGCACCTGTGAAACAGAAGTAACAATAGAGAAAAAAATTAACAAAATAATGTTACTCAAAATAATGGAAGAATGGGGGGGGGGAGAAATTGATGGAGGGTTGTCTAGTTTTTCTGTCATATGCGAATGCAGTAGTTCTCAAACTTTTTAGCACTGAGTCCCACTTTTTAGAATGACAAGCTGTCTGGGATCCACTGGAAGTGATTTCATTGGCCTGGAATGGATGTCATGGCCAGAAGTAACATCATGAAGCAGGAAAATTTTTAACATTCCACCCCCCCATATGATCAAATCAAGAAATTAAAAGTTTCAAACGAAAGAATAACCTTCCCAACCAGTTCCTGATCTGTTTAAAAAAAATAAATCTGCAAACATCCCAAAGGCTGCAATCCTGTTCACACTTACCTGGGAATAAGCCCCATTATCATCAAACAATAATTGTTAAAAGCATATTCATAGTAGCCTGTTAAGAAAAAGTACAGATCTGTAACATTTCCCCAAATGCTGGCACATACCACGGTCGCATCAATAATAAAAATAAAATGCACATTGAAATGAATGGGGACCCACCTGAAATTGGCTCATGACTCACCTAGTGGGTCCCAACCCACAGTTTGAGAAACACTGTGTCATTTCCTTGTGTTTTCCTTGCCCAGCTTCCCAACCCCCTTCAGGGAGTCCCATTCAACTTTGAACCACCTTTTGCCTCCTGCTGACTCAGTTAATGGACAGCAAAGGCAAACACCAGGCAGCCAACTAAGCGCCGCCTCTCCCTGCAGAGCTAATAGACAGCAGCCATCTTTGGAAAGGGTAGGCTTCTTGCTTCAGTTCCGTGGAATCAATAGGATGGGTCGGCCATTTTAACGAAGGGCAGCCGCTGCCCCTTTCAGAACCAAAGGAAACAGCAGCCATTGCATGTGAGGGCAGCTGTGCTTCAGGTCCATTTGAGACGATGGAACGCAGCCCTCTCTGTTCTAAGGGCAAAGTGCTGCCTGAGCAAAGAGCTTCCCCCCCCCATGTGACCGTCGCTTGGCTTTGTAAACATACTCGCAGTGTTGCTTTTAAGGAAGGGATCAGCACTTCTGCAGCTCTTGCAATCTGGGGGAAAAAGATTTTAAGAAGGCACTCTGGAAATTAAAAACAAAAACAAAACACCAGCCACCTGTGAGTAAATCTGCGAGAAGGAAAGCTTGCAGTAGGCTGACAGCGAATGAATGAATGGATGAATGGATGGATGAGAGCCTCTTTCTCTGCTCTTCCAACCCTCCCACCCCGTTTCTTCCTTCTCCTCCTTTGGGTTACTGCTAGCTTGGTGCATACTCCTGGGATCTTTACATATTTGCCACTTGGGAGGCAAAACCCTTGCTGGGGTGGTTGATTTAGACCCCAACCCTATGCATGTCCACTCAGAAGTAAGTCTCATTCTAATCAACGGGGCTCACTCCCAGGAATCTAGGAGTGCATAAGTTTGCACTCTGGTGTGCATAGGATTGCACCCTACAAAGGTCCACTGGACTCCCCTACAGCCTGGTGCAGCTTCCTTCTGTTTTCCTATTCCCCTGGGTTATATTTCTCAGCTATTCTGCTTGTGATATCATATGGTTAAAGCCTATAGGGGAAACATTAATACATGAGACACCTTGTAATATATACCCTCCCCTCCTCATCCCTTGAGATGAGTGCTGGGGAGGAAGATCGTGATTTTGTTGCTTAAGGTTTATTTTTAGCAGTGTTGGTTAGAATGCTAAAACTCTGCATATTGTATTGTCAGCTCTATGGATGTGTTATGGGGCAAGTTAGTCATCCTAGCCTGCCAGTTATTCTGTTTCCCCAGGTGGCCTTCACAGGCTTTTGTATGTGACACTTCTATAAACTTTTTTTTATTAATTCAAACAACAGATGTGGTTGCAATTCTGAAATCCACTTGGACTGGCAGAGCCTCTGCTGGTGGCACAGCCTTACTTCAAAATTTAAACAGCACTTTTTTCCCCCTTAATAAGATAATGTGTTTGTCTTGAGATGGAGTACACAGTAGGTAGCCAATGAATCCTTATGTCAAGAAAATTACCTTGAAACCAGCTCATGTAATCTGCAGTATAGTATGGTTAGGCAGGTAACCGCTGATGAATTTAGAATGAAAGTGTAGTAGGACTGGTTGCTGCTAAGGTTTGAAACAATTGTTCCTGAGTCTCTTAATTCCAAACGCCAATTGTCTTTGGGGGGGGGGGGGGAAGAAATACACAGTCGCACTTATCCCCTCTCCAGCTGAGAGGCTTAGCTGAAATGAGATGCTTCCTTTATTATGATTTTCACGAATGGGAGTGGGCCTGTTATGTCCATGAAAAGTCCACACTGGCATAGAAAGGACTTTTGTTTGTTAGCCAGACATCAGTATGCAGTGCCACTCCATATCCTTTGTACCCATGCCTAGCTCTCAACAAGATGCCTCTGTAAAGATGTTCAGTTACAATTTTGAATGCAGCAGTCAATTGCATTGATGAAAATTGTAATGTGGACAACAGCCTCCTGATTTAGAAGAAAGTGATATGTGCCCTCATCAGTGCCCTAGAAACTCGCAGGTCTTCATTCTTTTTACCCAGTATTGTAGTTCCACAGAGGTAAAATGGGATTGCTTGTGCCATGCAAGTTTAATAGGTGCAGACTCTGCAGAACTGAAACACTGGTTTAGGAAAATATAGACATAGACCTGTGAGCTGCTTCTCACTTCATCCAGCAGCCCAGGTAAACTGATTCCCCCATCTGTCTGTCTCAGTAAATGTATTTATTTGTTTAAAAGATTTAGGGCCCAATCCTATCCAACTTTTCAGCAACGGTGCAGCCACAGTGCAGCCCTGAGGTAAGGGAACAAATGTTCCCATACATTTGGGAACAGGATACCTCTGTGACTGCCTTCCCACCACAGGATTCAGTGTACACCCCATTGGCACAGCTGCACTGGCACTGGAAAATTGGATAGGACTGGGCTCTTATTTGCCACCTTTCTTTGTAAACGAAAATGCCCATGGAGGTTCACAACCAATATAATATAAGAGATAAAAGCAGTAGAAAACTGGAGATTGAAAAAACCAGTGCAGCACATATAAAAGAGAGCAGAATAAAAAGGGGGAAACTGCTTGGGGGGGGGCATTAAAGAGAGAAGGCTAACTTACACAAAAAGAACTCCATACATAAAATCTGCATGGAGAGATACGTTTCTCCATACGTGCTGTTGGCATGTGTAGTGGAGCTATGGTGGAACATGGCTCCTCCACTTTGTGCTGCTGAAAAATTGGGGGAAGTTTCTCTTCAACACTTCCTATTGGAAAAATAATAATTAGGGCTGCGACATTTAAACTGTCAGACATGTCCATCAAAAGCTTTTTGATAAACTAAACTGTGCCCCAGTTAATCAGGAAGTTGATTTTTTTTTTCATGTTCATGATTTTGAATACAAGTTCTCATTATAAGTGTGGGTGGCAGGTGTTATTTTTGGAGAAGCATTCTCCTTTCACACAGAAGGGAATGGTGTCTGTGCTGACATACAGGTACAACATTTGAAGAAAAAATTCAGTTTTTACTGTTGGTGTTTTACTCATATACAGGTTTAATTGATTAATCAATTATAATGCATATAGACTAAAATTTCTCTAAACTGGTGACAGACCTAATAATATTACTGCCTAAGTAAGGATTATTGAAACAACTTATATGACGTGCTTTTATCATTCAGAAATTGTCCTTTATTATTATGATTAAACCTTCTTCCCATGAAATATTAATTGTCTATTGTGTGTGTGTGTGTGTGTTTTAAAATCGATAATAAAAGTCCATTTGAACTTAACAGGAATGAGACTAGACTTTGAACCCTCACTCAGTAGGAAGAGATAATGGATTCAGCACACCCTGAAAATGTCAGTATAATATGAAGTCAGCTTTCAGGATCAGGTGATGTCCAGTGAGAGATATAACTCCTTTGTGAAACAATTCTTGCCAGTATATCTCAGCAGATGCCCACAGTGACATTGACATTTTAATTTCAGTTTTAAGTAATATTTCTGTATTTCAGAATTCTGTATTTCTAGCTAGGCAAAGATTCATCAGAATGAAGCCCGTTATTGTGGTTCATGGTGGAGCTGGTCGCATCTTTAAAGAGCGAGAAGAAGGAAGTCGTTCCGGTGTAAAGAGAGCAGCACTGAAAGGTTACAATATTCTTAAAAGAGGAGGGAGTGCATTAGATGCCGTCGAAGAAGCGGTGGCAGTAATGGAAGATGATCCTCATTTTAATGCAGGTAATTGCTGTGCACTTTCAGTTTCTGGAGAGTGAAATTGCAGCCACACAGTAATAGAGACAGCAGCATCTCTTTTTACTGGCCTTGATCCTGTGTCTTTACCAGCAGCCCAATGTACCAAAATTGAGGAGGTGAAACTTTCCTTCTATCATTTTATTTCCAGGCCAGCAACAGCTTCAGCTTCTAAATTTCTACAAGTCTGGTGTTGCTAAAAGCATTGAAGCGGGACCAGTAACAAAAGTTGCCAATGCTAAAAGAAGTACTAAGGCAGTTGACACAAAGGCAAACATATCTTAAGAGATCATGTTGGAAGTGAACTGGAAAATTGGTGTTATATGTACAGCTATGAGTGCCAGTTCAAAGTTGAGACCTACAAAAATCAAAATGTCTGGTTTATGCTATCCATGCCTTACCTCAAGAAACAAAACAGATCTAAGCTGCACTCTTATGCACACTTTCCTGGAACTAAGCACCATCAAACACAATGCAACTTACTTTTTATAGACAGGCATAGGATTGAGTTGATACTGTATTCATGTTATAGCTATGACTTTGTGCTTCTCCAGGCAGATTTATTTATTGCAGGAGAACCACGGATCTGTGGATTACTAATGTTGTTCAAGAGTGTGTGCGATCAACATCACACGGACATAGAAAGCAATACCACCACCCCAATTTCAGCTGAATAGAGGGAAAGATGGAATTAACTGTGAAGAGCTGTTATTAAACCATTACCAGTCCATGATCACCTTTCTGGCATGAGATAATCTGAACACTCAGTTGATGTCAACTTTGACATTTAGCAGCATATAATATATAGTGTTTGTGTGAGGCTTTCTTTTTGCGAGAACCTTCTATTCTAAAATTAGCAAAGCTTTTTTGAGAATACTTCCTTTCTGTTCAGATCATTCAGGATTTTTGAAGCCTTTTGAGTAGTGTACTTCACACATCCGATGACAGGGATACTTGAGAGAAATTGCAAACCTGTGGGCCTTGCAGTTGTGATCACCAAGCAGCCGGCTTGTTAAAGTTTGGCTACCCTTCTGTACATGGTATGGAGTTCTGTAATCACTCACATCTACATATGTTAAGGCTCATTAAATACAGCTGCTCTTGGTGAACAGGAGAAAATGAGCTGTGTAAAAAGGAACCTGATTGGAGCCCTTTGAAACCCAACATGTAGTGTTTATCTTCACAAAAGAAGAAGCAGTCTTATTGTAATGTGGGCTGGATGTATTGTTGCAGGAAAGCAGGAGACACTGGCAGCATTAGGAGGCGGGAGGGTGAGGAGAAGACATGACTAACCTGGCCAAGCAGCTGCGTAATGGGTGCCAGGACGATCAGGTCTTTTAGCATTGTTTTTAGAACGCTCCCCTGTATGGAAAGCATTCCCTGTATGGAGTCCAGAAAAGGGAACTACAAAACAGAGGCTTGGTTCTTGCCCTATTTGAAAACAGAACCATTAGGATGCACCTGTCTCCGATGGCAGATTTTTGATTACCATTACAAAGCAGCAAACACCAGTCATTTCACATTAAGGAAAATGTCATGGGATGAGGATACACCAGTGCTTCTCAGTGTGGGCCATATAGTACTATAAGGGGCCATGTCAGCCTTCTAGGGGGGACCACGTGGAAAAAATGGAATATGGGGCCACAGTAAGTTTTCAGAAGGGCCACCCAAGTTTAACAGGCAGGTGTATGATGATTATTCACAAGGATCACACTGAATAAAATGCCAGTGATCAGAATACTACTTATTAGCAGGCCTATACATTTTATGTCTTTAATCATTTTCATTGTTACTTAGAAGTAAAGTACCAATTAGAATAAACAGTGCAGATGGTAAAGTACTTTTTTCCCAACTAAGAGCAACTATGAGGGGAGCCACAGAGGTAAATGAGGCTCAGGATGGGGCCATGAGCAAAAAAGATTGAGAAACCTTGAGAGGCAGAATTTTGATGTTCTACCTCAGGCACCAAAATGTTTTCATCTGGTGCTGTCCTCCTTTGTATCCAACCATCTTAAATGGGATACTGCATTCACAGCTTAACTTGTTTCCTGTGCTAGAAAAAATCTTTTACAAGCGGAGTTCCCATCTTCCTAAAGTCGCTTGTCTTCTCAAAGAGCACACAAAGGACTAAACTATGTAATTTGAAAGGGTATGATCAATGTTTGATACTCACAAGTATGAGTTTTATATTGCTAGTCGTCTGGCACAAAGATATCATAGACAGTCCAACTAACAAGCCTGAAGTTCTACATAATACATTAGAAGTGCTATTTAAACTGTGAGCCCAGGCTGATGGGTTGTTTAGAAAGAAAACAAAAATATTCAAAATGTTTGCTTTATAGAGCTTCATTAGAGCTATAACCTCTGTACATTCCATTGAGTGTTGTAGTTTCTTTCCATTTCTTGCAGGATAGAATTCTTGGTAGGTAGACAGGTTTCAGAGAAATGGTGTCCTGGGCAAAGCCTGGCTGCCCAAGGGCAGTAGGGCCTTGTGTGTGATTAGTGCACACACATCCCTTCCTGTTCCCTGCTTTCCGTTTGCTGGACCAGCAGCTGAACATGGTAAAATTATCTGATTGAAGGTGTGGAACCCACCTGGTCACTTTATCCCCACTCCTTTCCTAGACAAGTTTGGCTGCCCAATTGCTACTAGACTTGGAGGGAGAGTAATCATTTAAGATAAGAAAAGAAGCCCAGTCTACAAATGCATGAGCTCTCCTTTTAGTAAAGGAGTTTCACACAAAGGACAAAGGCTGCCTGGAAAATGATACTTCAGCAGTGTTTAGAAGCTGAACTTAGGCAGGGTCATCTAGGAGGTTAAAAGTGTCCCAAAAGATAGAAAAATAGTCAAAGGGGGGGGGGGAGAAAGGGCATTCATCATGGTACTGAGAAATCCGCATAATCTTGTGTCCTGAGTTTTCAGAGTCTGAATGCACATATAAAAATTTAGTGCTACAAAATAGTGTGTATGTATAATATATAGGGAGTTTTGGGGTACTGTCTTCATATATTTTCTGCTATTCAAGGAGAAGAAATGTGTCACAAGCAGAAGATATGCAAGACCTATTTATAGGACTGGGATTTGTGGTTGCATTTACAAGTATTTCTGCAGAATGTTGGCATTTCAGAAACAAATGAATTCAGTCATTTAAAGGGTGCTAATATACAAATTGATCAGAAAAGTTTTGATAATAAAATTGCCTAGATGTTAATGTTCTTTTCTATTTGATTGTCAGGTCGTGGTTCTGTGTTAAATGAAAAGGGTGAAGTAGAAATGGACGCCATTATCATGGACGGAAAAAATCTAGCCTCAGGAGCAGTATCTGCAGTGAAACGTATAGATCATCCAATAAAACTCGCTCGTCTTGTCATGGAGAAGGTATGGTGAATGCACACATGAACAAAGACAGTGTTTTCCCTTGTGACTTTGACCTGTATTCCATGGCATCTTGTTGCCTCTGGCCTGGTCTACACATGCAGAGGCATATAGGACTGGAATAATAAAGTGATAGAATGAACTGCATCACTTCAGAGTTCAAACAATACCATGTTTGTGAACACTTCTATGCACACAGAAAATCAGCACTGAAGGCAAAGTGCTGAACCTGAGCCTTTGTTCCAGATGTGTTAGTTTTCTGCATGTAGGGAGGTTTCTTTTTCATACGGGGCATTCAGAAACAGAAACTCCTGTCTGTACTCTGAAGTGATACAGTCCATCCTCCCACTTCATTATGATATAAGTGTAAACTTCACTTACAGTGAAATTTTAAATTAAGGCAAAGAAATCGACAGGAGCCTTTTTTTTTTTAAAGCATTGATATAATAGAAGTTCCCTTGCTGGTGGGGTATGTGATCATTCCCCTATTGTCACTGGTAAATAGAGTTTGCAGGATATTGTAGTGCTCTCTAATCCTATAGCTTTAAAGTATACATTCTTTTTTTTTTTTTTTTTTTTTTAAGAAAATAAGTGCAGACACCCTGGGCAATGACACCACTGTTATAGTCCTTCAACCATCTCAGGACTGGTTCGTATTTATAGCTACCCTTGTATGACAGATCTGAAAAATTGGACAAACTAGGCCATGAAGCTAGTTTGTCATGAAGCTAGTCATATCAGGCACCAGTTCTCAAAACAGTGACTTTAATCATGGAAGTGAACCTACCAGCCCTCCTCTGCCTCTGAGGTAACTGTGAGTAAGCCCTTTAAAACTGTTAAAAGCAAGGCTAGCCACCATTTTGTGTGTTTATATTAGTTCTTCAGTACAAATTTCAACCAGCATTTAATGTGTTTTCCTATACCTTCTAACACTGAAGCAAATTGTCCTGCAACTTGGCCAAGCAAGGTGTTTTGGCTCCGCCTACCCCAAGTTCAGAATAGAGAAGAACAGTCTGCTTTTTGGACAAAGCGATCATAGAAGCAGATGCCTGTAGAAATCAGTTCATTAGAGTAGCATTTCTTGTATGTTGAATAGTTTTACAACCCTTATCTCATTCAGTCTTGCAAATCCCTGTGAAAGAGGAAATT
The DNA here is from genome assembly GCF_035046505.1 of Tiliqua scincoides. Taxonomy (NCBI): domain Eukaryota; kingdom Metazoa; phylum Chordata; class Lepidosauria; order Squamata; family Scincidae; genus Tiliqua; species Tiliqua scincoides. The sequence goes on along the minus strand of NC_089821.1, from coordinate 177,182,406 downwards.
AATGCCCATATTGCAACTGAACCTTAATGACTTTAACTTCAAGATTCAAGAGGCATCATTTCAGGTTGGATGACCTCCGCCATTTAGCTCTTTTCAGCAAACAGAACAATTTATGTCTGGTTGGGGTGAATGTGTTTTGATACAACCATCTTTCCTCTCACCTCCAAAGCAGTTGTGTGGGTCAAGCACTTTCAAACTTCAGAGAAGTATACAGAACATACTTCTACATTTCAAGTTTCATTGTAATATCCCAATGTTCAATTGAGGTGTCTTGTTACAAACATGTCAAAATAGCAAGTTGAACCAAGGCTTCAGGTTGTTCGGCTAGTAGTCCCACACTTTTTGGATGTTCATGTATCCTTGGAAACGGTACTTTCTTTTGTGGGCAAAAAGCCCAGTTGTTTTTCAGGCACTAGTTAACTCATTCTTTGGACATCAGTCATGGCATCTGAGTAATGGGCAGGCTCTTTCTAATTTTACACTCTTAGCTTACCAGCCTAGCAATATATGGTGGCCCACTAGGAACTTGATGGCCAAGGATTCCTGTTTTTATTGCCTAACCAGGATTGCAGGCACTTCTCAGGCCACAATTCTGGGCCAGTCGGTGGTGTCAGCTTGGTGAGTCATAAGATGAGCTAGAGTAGGACAGGGCCATTCTGCATTATGAGAGCCAGTTGGCCAACAGCTGCAGGAGAAGTAGATATGCACCTTGGCAATGACATGAAAATGAAGCCGTTACCACTGAAAAGACACTGATTAGATAGGCATTTAGCAAGTGCCATTGAAACCCAAAAATTGACACACTGCAGAGTATATACCAAGCACTGTGAGTAATCCCCATGTCCAATGAGAGATCTGAGATAACAAAATGAAGGCTTTTTTGAACCATTCATTGAAGTTGTCTACCGAAAATATAAAATGGTGGTCGCTGCTGGTGTTGAATATTTCCTGTTAAGTGGCAAAGAATGGATTATTGGCTCTTTGTTTTTTTGTACTGAAACTGAAATAACTGAAAATGATGACTTACATGGTAAACTTTTAAGACATTGAATGACTTTCCAAAAGGATTTCCATGCCTGCAAATGTGTGCTCATGCAAAGTGTCACACATGCAAGTTAGTTCCCTAATAAGCTGCTTCACGCTGAAATGCTGCAGAGAGCAGTCTTATTGAGCGAGACATCATTTACATCTAACTTAATCACACCAAACCAAACTAACTATGGTTTAATCTGATGTCTGAAGTGATAGCCCTTGCTTAGAAGTGTATTTGCAAACTGAGGGTGGGAGGGAGGGAATGGGGCGGAAGGAGAGTGAGCTCCACCGGATCCTGAGCCATGTGTCGGGCTGTGTGGCCCAGCACAGGACTCTTCAGTTCTGCACCAGCTCCAAAGCCACAGCAGAATCAAGTAACCCCATTGTGGGGCTACTTTCCTTAGCCGGGGGAAGGGGACAAAAGTCCCCTTCTCCCAAAGAGCCGCTGTGGGCTGCTCAGTTGCATGTTGGATGCTGTGGTAGCCATTTTGGCACCGTGGCAGGCCCGTGCGCCAGGCAGCTCACGTTTGGGCTGCCAATAAGGCTTTAATCCAATGTGCACTTACCTGAAAGTAAGACACATTGAACACAATGGAACTGAAGACATGCATAAGCTTGGGCTGTAAGTACAGGAAATTGTTCGGTATTATGATTATCTTCAGTTTTAGTAAAGGTTACTTCTAGCAGGAAATGTATATGAAGAATTCCTTCTTTTTACTAAACCAGCTGAGCAGTTTCCGTTCATAATGTAGCAACTTCTATTGGATGTTATCTCAGTAAGGAATCATTTTCTTTACTTACTTGTGTACTTGTTACATTGTGAATTGTAATGGCCCTTTATGGTCATGACCCTAATAGCTTGGTAAAATGGAGTGTCTTGGTTCATAATAAAATCCTCCCTTCACTTGTATTCTTGTGAAAATCGAAAGGAATGTAAGCAGATTCTGCCCAGGAGTAAAGTTCACTTCCCTTCCAATTGTAGCCCCCATTCCAGTTTTGTATCTGTTGGCCTGAAATGTTTGAAGTGTCCTTTCTCAAGACTGACACATTATTAACCAGTGCAGGTTTTACTAAATGTGGTGCACAAGAAGGTGGTGATGCTACAAATCTGACTCTTGCTCAGGCAGCTTCAGTCATGCCACGAGCATTTTAGACTCCTGTACCAAACTGAATTCTTGTCTATAAGTAAAGGTTGGTCCTTGGTAAGGGCTGTAAAGAGGAGAAGCTGGCATGTCATCATGCTGGGACAGGGGTGGGGGCAGGATTTGGCTCACCTTCTCAGGCACTGAAGGTCTGCAGACACCCATCACTCCTCCTCTGGTAAGCGCACCTGTAGCAGGTCCTCTGATGATTATTATGATCAAAGCATATTGCAACACATGTTGGAGAAGATGGTTCTTAAGTACTGTTTCCAGTGTTTAAGTAGCCTGGTAATGTATCATTTGGACATACATATTTTTAAAAAATGCTTTATTCTTGTTCTATGTAAATTTTAAAAACTAACAAAAAAGAACATTCCATGGATATAATATTAGAAGTTACATATTATGAAAGAAAGAAAAAATGTGGGGGACAAAACAAATATATACGTGATCAAAATTAATCTATTTATCAACACACTTCATGGGGCTTATGTTATTATATCAAGGAACGGCCTCCAGATATTCTCAAATATGTCTATGCACAATTGATGCCGATATGCCATTTGCTCAAATACCAATAAGTGCAAAATATCATTCCTCCTTTGGGCATATGTTGGTGGGCATCTTTCCTTCCAGTTAAGTAGTAAAGGGCACAATCCTAACCAGGTCTACTCAGAAGTAAGTCCTATTTTGTTCAATGGGGCTTACTCTCAGGGAAGTGTGGTTAGGATTGCAACCTAAGACTTTTTGCCATAATGGAAGAACAGAGAGTTCATTTCCGTTGGCTGAGTGTTAATCTCCTTACAACAGGTAAATAATTTAGGATTACATACATATCAGTAAAAATCAGAAGTTGCTGTAGCACAATCTTTATATTTCTTCCCCAAAAGCGTACACTCAGAGGACATGACCATAACATATGTGTAAATGCTGCATTCAAACTCGAACATCACTAGCATCTAGATCCATCGCTAAATCCTTTAAAATATAAATTTAATTTAATTTTTAATTTTAAAAAATATTCTATTCTAAAAAATAATGTGTAGATATTTCTTTATAAACTTGGGGAAACTCCTTAAACATGGGAGATACATGGGAGATTTAAATATGAGTTATTTGTTTTAAGTCAGAGGACATTAGGTTATGAAAATCTGTTCTGCATTTGATTTGGTCCCATTTTAAATAAATATATAAATTTTTAAAGTTTCATTCTGAACCAGCAGAATAAATATGTTCTGGAATTATCAAGCACAATATGGGCTCCATCTGGTGGGCAGAATGGATTTCTTCAGATTTCGCCACACTCACAAGTCTAGCCTGTTAAATAGTCCATTGAGATATATTTCATTAAGCTTTGCAACCTATTTCCTGTCATGAGCTAATAACTCCTCAGAAGGTCAGATCCGTTAAATGATTGCTTTTGGAGATCTACCAAAATCTAGAGATTTCTGTGGCATACTTTTATTACGTGCACTGGGAGAGAAACAAGTACCTGGAAATAAATTGCAGAAGAGTAGCTGGGTTAGTCCCTTCAGCAGCAAAAATGGCACCCTAGGGATTAGCTCCTTTATCGTGGTGTCAGATTTCATAGACAATTGCTCACTTTATCAGATGGTTAGGGTATAACAGAAGAGATACATTTTTATATGTGTTGGTTGAAAACTGTCAGCTAAGTCATATTCTTGTGCAGCTCCCATTCATATCGACAGGGTTTGTGCAGGAAACATTTTCAGTAAATTATGCCCTGTGTTAACAAGACCTGAGACATAATGATAATCTAATTTAGGGTGCAATCCTAACTCCTTATGTCAGTGCTTTCCAGTACTGGCATAGCGGTGCCAATGGGACGTGTGCTGCATCCTGCAGTTGGGTGTCACTCACAGAGGCCTCCTCAAAGTCAGGGAATGTTTCTTCCCTTACCTCAGAGCTGCATTACCCTTATGTCAGTGCTGGAAAGCACTGACATAAGGGGTTAGGATTGCACCCTTACTGTGATAAGTGGGATATTAACTATATCTTGAAAATGATATCTTGCCAACTGGAAAACACATTTTATGTACTGAGATTACTTTCTTGAAATCCTGAGAATAAAACACTTGAAAATAAACAAATCATATCATGTTTGGAAGATGAACTTCCTTTTCTTCCTTAACATTGACTTGTTCCTCTTCCTTGCATTAAGGCAGTGGTTCCCAAACTTTTTAGCAGTGGGACCAACTTTTTAAAATTGGACTTTTTTCTATCAGGACTCACCTAGCTTTACGAGCCTTTAAAAAAAGGGGGGGGTTCACTTTTCAAACCTCTGTTTTTATCCTTTGTACTGGGGGGAGGGGAGGGCGACCACCTTCTGGAGCGTTTGTAGAGCTCCACCTTGCATTCCCCCTAACCTTGCCCAAAGGTGGCTGCTACCTGATTTATAAATGCTAAGGGGTGGTGCTATAATGGTGATAGGGCAGCAGTGCTCCCCCCTCCAAGTAGCAGCTTGTTAATCCTTGATGCACATAGCCTAATGCCCTGTCAGTTTTGCAACCTACCAAAAATTGGGTCCCGTCCCACTGGTGGGTCCCATCCCACAGTTTGGGAGCTGCTGCATTAAGGAAATAGGTGACATGTTCTTCCCACAGGCTTGTAAAAAGGGTGTATTCTCACCAATATTATTCGAACTCTTTAACATGGGGCAGCCCAATCCTCAGCTGCTCGGGGCATGCAGCTTCGGCAGCTCCTCAAACAGCTGCCTCTGCATCCTGCGTGCCTAATGGTGCCACGGGCGGTGTCTCAGGAGAAAGGGACTTCATCTACTTCTCCTGGGTAAGGGAAGTAGCCACTTGGGGCTACTTACTTTATCGCCGACCAAAAAGTCAATGGTAAGGTAAATATGTTCATGTAGGGCACCGAGCCCTATGGACAGGATCCGGTGGAGCAGAGCTCCACCAGACTTGCCTCTCTGCCTCCCCGCTCCCTCCCCCAGCACACCTCCAGCCCGCCTTTTCCACCTCCCCATCACACCTACTCCTCGCCTCCCCCCCCCGCCACTGCTCTCTTCTCCGTGTCTTGGCAGTCTGAGAGACTGCCAAGTGGTGGAGGCCGGGCACTCTCCTGGTGCTCCCCCGGCGCTAGCCCAGCGCCGGCCAGCGCTGGGCTAGCATGGGCAATAGCTTGGCGGTAAGCCTCAGTGTGCCCTGGCAGAAAACCGAGCTCAGGACTGGGCTCTAAACCTCTCAGGCTGCAATCTTATATAGTACATACATACCTGGGAGTGAAGTGGGACTTACTTCTGAATAAACATGTAAAGGTTTGCAATCAAAGTTGGGACTTAAATTACAATTCATAGCACAAATAGTTTGCAATTAACTTTCATTGTCCTGTTCATTTAATTGAACTTTAAACGTTTTTACTGATTATGTTTTTGTTTTTTTTAATTGGGACCATAAGACATCATTTGAAAATGCCAATAGAAACTGCAGTTGTCTTAATTTTGTGACTGCTGGGATTTGTTCAGTTAGTTAATAAAAATTAGTAAATAAAATAAAAAAGTTAGTAAATAAAAACAATGTGGAAATGCATTTCTTTTCTTGGAAAAGAGAAAGGGGGACAGAGGGAAGAGGATATGTGGAGGGGGGAAATGCTGAGTGGGAAGAGCAAAGGCAGGCGCATACTGGGTAAAGGGGGCAGCATCTGGCATGCTGCCTCAGGTGTCAGAAGGTCTTCAGCCAGCTCTGAGTGCTGCGCATATTTACTTCTAAAGGCCCACCATGTTCAGTGGGACTACTCCTGGACAAGTCTGCATAGGATTGCACCATAAGTGTGCATAACAAGATACAGGGTCATAGCTTGAAATCTTATTGAATGACATTCACTAATAAAAACAATTAAAACATAATTATCTTAGTAGTATGGTCCGGGAGGAAAGGAAAAATGTACTTTTTGATCCTTTAAACCTCATCTAAAAAATGTTGTGAATTTTTTTTTTAAGAAAGTTGATGTGGGTTTAAACAAAAATTAATCGTTTAAATCTTTTTGGTTAGACTGATGAGTCTATAGTCTTTCTTAATAATGTGAAATTTTTAGTTATTAAATTTAGGGAGTTGACAGATGTGCCTTAAAGAGAGGCTCCAAGTACTGTGAACGTGTTTTGAGCTCTCTTTCATGTGTGTGTGGGGGGGTGGGTGCCTGTAGCATACCAGCAAATTGAATGTTGGTAGAGTATAAGTTATAGTCTTTGACCTCTCCATCACTTCTGCTGCTACCAGCTCCTGTTGAGAAGAAAAGCATTGTGTAACTTGTTGCCTTGGGTGGGCTACCTCCATCTCAAGTGCTCAGCCACATGGTACTTTCTTTCCCTGCCCTGGTGCTTATGGGGAGCACCTCAAAATTGACCACCTGAGACAGAAGCTTCAAAACCTTCTCCAAGACCAGGCGGCTGTGGTGTGTTTTGTGTTTTGTTCCAGTAGGCATTACCAATGAGGCAGCCAGCCAGAAGCTGTCACATTTAGCAGTGTTTCATTCACTGGTAAGCTACCGCCAGCCTTAAGAAGGGAGTGTGTTCCACTGTGCTCATAAAACTGTGAACCTCTTTTTAATGTTTGTCTGCCTTCTTCCTGAGGCTGCTTAATATTATTTAGTGGTGTTGGCAGTTTTCTTCCTCTTCTAAGTCTACAGTCCTGTGTACCTTTTCCTGAAAATAAGTTTGAATTCATTGAATTTACTTTTGAGTAAATGTGTAGAAGTCACAATCAGACATGGTTGGTGCTTTATCTGCAAAGACAGAAGAGGGCAGTCTTGCACAAATGAACTCTCTCTCTCTCTCTCTCTCTCTCTCTCTCTCTCTCTCTCTTCCCCCCCCATGAATGTTTGTTTTTAAAGAGCTAGAATATTCCAGACCTGTAAGAATAAACACTCTCATTGTCCTTCCACTTTACAAATGACAATATATGCTCTTAAGTAGAGATATATGATACCTATCTATATTGTCCTTTATTGGAAACTCCCAGTTGAGCCTTCAAGAGAAGAAATTTCATGGAGCCTCTCTTGGGGTGCTTTTGTTGATTTGATGTCAGGGGATTGTTCATGACCTTGCATGTGCATATAGGTTACTATAGTAACAGAGTAATACTTTCGAATAGCTGATTCTTGATTGGTACCACTCTTGGTGCCAAAATTGCCAACCTGCATAAGCTGTTGCCAAGATTGATTTGTTTGTTTGTTTTACTATAGAACAGTACAGGTCATCCAACCAATCACTAACCAACAAAAAAAAGAGTGGCCAACTTGATGACACTCACACAACTGTATAGGACTTCTAGTATTAGCTCTGATATATGGAAAAGGGAGCTGACTCATAATAATAGCTTATTGGTTTCATGCTGTGTCATAATAATACCTCGTTAGCTCTCAGTACACTCAGGCTCATTGATGGGTTTTAAGGAAATTCACTTCGTTACATAATCAGTTGTGTTTTCTTTTTCTGGTTATGTGGCTGTAATAACTGTGTTTTGATAGAACACAGATATTTCAGTGTTTGTTTCAATACATTCTGCATTAAATTACACATTGAATGATGGTATTTTTCCTAAAAAGCACAATTTTCATAATTTTGGTCACTAGTGGTGTTTGGTCACTGAGTGTTTGGTCACTAGGGGGGTCACCTCCCCCCCCCCCCGAAGGTGGCACCTTACTAAGTGGTACCATGCTGGTTCCATGCTGTATCATAATACCTTAGTGGTTCCATGCTGTATCATAATAACATATCATTGGCTCTTTGAACAATCAATCTCATTGGTTCATTCTGAGTTAAGGAAATCTACTTTTTGTTACGTAAGACAGTTGCATTTTTGTTTTCTGGTTTTTTGGCCGTAATGTTTGAACAAAGCTACTTCATTCTGGTTTGTTTCATTGCATGCTGCTGTAAATTATACTTTGAATGGCATACAAATGGTGTTATTCCCAATAACTGCAATATTTGCAATTTTGGTCACTAGTTGTGTCATTTGTCACCTGGGGGTAGCACCCAGTGCGGCCTGTCCCCCACCAGCTATACCACTGTCAGGAGCTTAACTATTCTTATAATAAAGGGAGAAGTTTAGAGAGGTATTTTTGCCTTTTCCGTTGGTAGAAAATCCTAAACCAATTTAAGCCCCATTTTGCGTAATTGTTGAGCAGCTGCTTAGATCTCTCTCTCTCTCTCTCTCTCTCTCTTCCCCCTTCAGACAGACCATATGTTGTTAACTGACCAGGGGGCTCTTGCCTTTGCTAGAGCTATGGGAATTCCTGAGGTTCCTGGAGAGAAGCTAATCACAGAAAGGTCTCTGGACAGATGGAAGAAAAACCTTGAGGCAGATTCCAATCCTCAAGAGTTTCAAAAGTGAGTATAAATGTTGGTGTCTTGGCAAAGCTTATCTGTTTGAAATCTTATTTCACACCAGTGACTGCTTTCAATGATATAACTTTGCTCCAGTGGAAATATTCTGCTGTATCTCAGGATATACTGGTGCAGGGAATTTATGCCAAATCCTATGCTGCTCCAAACTGGGTTTTGTTTTTTTGAGTATAGAAAGGTACCCTCAATCTCCCTTCCTGCCTCCAGTACATAGCCTCTCCTACACACAGGGCTCTGCATAAAGGCTTTCCCTCATTTCCTTCTGAGGGTTCTCTTGTTTGTACCTTCCCTAACTCCCTCAAAGCTTTTCTTGGACCATTACAGAGTCAATTGCCAATAGTTCCCAAACTTTTTCAAGTTTGGTCACTGGGCCATTGGCTGAAGCTCCCCATTAGGGCTACAGTCCTATACATCAGTGGTTCCCAAACTGGTGGGTCATGACCCATCAGCTTGGGAAGCACTGGCCAATGCCCCTTTAATGGGTAGGGAGAGGGGAAAGGCAGCACCATAATCCCCATGATTGTGCTGCTGTGGGGGAGGGAGGTTTTCTACTTACCTACAGCCACCGCTGCAGGCTTGAGGGGTCTGGGGGTGCAGGGAGCACTATGTCTGTGAGCACTATGTCAGGGAGCTCCCCATGTCTGCAAAAGTGTATTTTTGTTGTTGTTGTAAGGATTCCATGGCTACCCTGGTGAGCCACAGCTCACAATTTGGAACCACTGGTCTGTTCCCTTTTCAACAGAAATGAGACCAAACTTGTCATGACAAGGGAGGTCAGTGATCTCCTGTGGTTCAGTTTTTTAAAAGGTCATAGCAGCTATGTGAGAGAAATCAGATCAGGACTGCAGCGCAGAGGATGCTGAACTCTTTTCCCCTTGCACTGTTTCTCTAATTGAAATCTTCCAACAGTCCAAATGAAATCGAATCATATGGTGCCTGCAGCCATCCCGAGCAATTACAAGGAAATAAAGGAATGACTATGATATGGAGGGAACGTTCAATTTATGCCCAAATGACCAAAATCTGAAAAGAAAAAACCAATTAATCTGTCAGGAATTTTGTAAGCCTACAACAGTCCTTTAATTACTTTTCCCGTCAATTAATAGTTGCAGCCTCATGTTAGAATTAGTTTGCTAACGTCTCCCTCTCTTGTAACTTCAAATTGAGAAGGTCATTAAACCTCTTTAACGTGTGCGAATTATCCTAATAGATAAGAAGGCATTAAAACTCATGTCTTCCGACTGAAGACTCCTGATAGGCCATCTCACATTTGGAAAAAGCTACCTGTGAGAATATACGCCATGTTCTTCTGGCAAACGCAATTGGATCATCAGCTAATTGTTTGCAATGTTATTTTTGGCAGAGACCTTGGAACAGTTGGAGCCATTGCTATCGACAGTGCGGGAAATGTAGCTTCTGCAACATCAACAGGGGGACTCACTAACAAACTGGTTGGCCGCGTTGGTGATACAGCCTGCATAGGTAGGGGAGAACAGTGAACGGAAGAAGATCCTTTCTCCTGTCAGATGCATGATATCGTTGATTATCCAATAACATCCAAGGGCTGTAAACCAAAGAAGTGATAGGAAGGCTTTGAGGGTCCTGTGGCAATAATGCCTACTGCCAGAGAGGCAAGCCACTTCTTAAACTGAAACAACTCCAGCAGAAACAGCAAGCGTAAGTCCAGAGTTGCAATCATAAGTTCCTGCTTTTGTTGAATAGGAATGAATTTTTTCCCCACAAACTCACGTCTCTAAAACAACATCTTTTTAACTTGTACCTACTGAACACCTTCAAGAGTAGAAGGGTAGGATATGTATTTTTTGTATATCTTTTTTCTTATTTTTATAATTGTTTTCTTTCTTTCCTTTTTTTATTATATTAAGAGATATAAGAAATTATTGGTAGAATGAATTATTAATTAATTGGTATATGGTATCCTGCAACCTCAATGTTTGTATGTATGTGTTTTTGTATGTGTGTTTGTGTGTTTATGGAAAAATAAAAAAATAATTAAAAAAAAAAGATTAGAAGGGTAGGGAGTGGAAAAAGAAAATACATGACGATCTTTCAGTCACGGTTTTTCAACAGTCACTTGAAAAAGTGTAAGCTTTTCTCTTAGAAATAGGCTCATACTTTCTCTAGCTGCAGGTCTGGTCTTACTAGAGGAGGTAGCAAGCAGTGTTCCTGCAAAGTCTTATAAAGCGCATATTGTATACACACATACTTTACCAGCAATAGACTTCAATTTGCATTGAGTAGAACAAGCTCCTCATTTTGTGTCTCCAATTGAAATTCCAGGTAGAAAGCTATTTAGAAATTCATAGGCTTTGATGTGGGGGGAGGGAAACATGCTGTTTTTGATTCAAACTCTAATGACATTCAAGCCCGGAGCAATTATTAGTTGTCAATTCAGAGGTAACATTAGCTTGGCAGGCTGAATGAAGGACATAGCTTATTAGCAATTGTGTCATCCATTTATGCCATAGTTTGCCTGAACTTCAGTTTTGTTTGGCAACTTTGCAGCTGAGAGTTAATCAAGAACTGTGTGTATGTGAAATGTCTCTGCATGGTTCCATCCAGTACATGTTTTTTGCTTCACTTCAGTAACCTTTCACTCATTATGCACAGCCTCCTGGATGGCTGACAGGGAAGGAGAAAGCTGAACCCCCAGAACAGGGAGGATTGTTGAAAGGGGGATATAGTGGCTCCAGAGAGAGAAAGGGAGAAAAAAAACCCAAATAAATAAATAATGAAGTGTACAGTTATCTAAAGGGCAATAGTCCTAAAAATATTAGACCCATCATGTTGTTATTGGTAGGTTAATATTGGTTAAGGTTCTCCCCGAAGTTTTTGAATGCAGATTTGCTGTATATGGGTTGCTCTTGGTAGGCATGGGTGTTGTCTCACATACTGAACTACTGTATGCTCCATTAATATTCCTTGAAGATTCCCTCTAAAAGAAATGCATGAGTGTGTACTAGACACTGTCCCCAAGAATCGGTTTTATTTATCTCCTGATTTCTGCACAGCCTCTCCAGGACTAAAATGTGTAAGGTGGTTTATATCAATTAAAGTAATCTAGCAAATCAAAATGAAAGTAGAACTGAAATATGATGTATGAAACAAAACCAAGATAAGAAATATGATGTATGAAACAAAACCATTTAACCACCGTAAAATAATCAAGGAGAGTGGAACCCTGACCACATAGAAGCCATTTTTGGTGGCAGTTCTATACTAACAGTAATTGACCTTCAGAATAATACAGCCACTCTCAGAAGTGGAGCTAGAAGGAGGGCAGAGTGGTAAGTACAGCATACTCCGCAATGCACCGTGTAAGCCCCCTCCCCCTCGGAATTGGAGCCATTCAGGGCAGTGATGGTACTTTGCCATCACTACCCCAAATGGCTTTGACGCTGAGGGGGGGGGCGTACGCGGTACGTTGCAGAGCACGCCGTACTTACCACTTCGCTCCCCACAGCTCTGCATCTGGCCACTCATGGGTAATTGCCACTTGTTCCTTGCCCTTCACATCTTTTAATTGAAGAGCAAAATTACCCATGCCCTCTGTCTTCCATCAATGTGCAAACAGAGTGTATTTCACCTGGGTCATTCTGGTTCACAAAACTTGACGTTAGGGGGATTATATGTTTGTAAAGAGTTTTTATTCTTTGATGTGCCCTGTGGTTGATTTGAGAAAACACCATCCTCTAACCATTCCGTTCTTTGATCAGGAAGTGGAGGCTATGCTGATAATGATGTTGGCGCCACCTCTACCACAGGCCACGGGGAGAGCATTATGAAAGTGGTTCTCGCACGACTTATCCTCTTTCACATGGAACAAGGTAAAGCCTGGAGTTCAAGAAATCCTAAGTTACAGAAAGTATAGAACAATAATATACCTGTCAGCTGGTGGTAGGAATAGGTTGTTGTCAGTTACTTGAATGTTTCAGAAGTATTGACATTCTCCTTGAATACTGGAAATGTTTTCGGAGCAAATACACACAAATCTATAATGCTAAATAATAGCTCCAGGACCCACTTTTTAAAACCACACTGTGTCAGGACCAACCTAGGTTTCAAGACTTAAAAAAAAGACATATAGAAATAATTTATTTACAAGTAATAATAACCCCTAAATAGATGCTCAAACATTTATCTCCCTGTATTGACACATGCTTGCAAAGTGCAGGAGCTCAGCTCTTTGTAGGGCAATTAGCAGCTATATGATTTGGGAATAACCTCAGTGCTTGAGGTAATTAATTATCTGATCCTTCCCTCACCTATGTTTTCATTGAAGGCTCTGCTCAGCTGCTACAGGACCCATCAAAATCGTGTCACGACCAACCAATGGATTATAGCACATGCTATAATCATTTTTGGTACAGCCAAAACTTTTTAAGATTAATATTTCTTAGGGCCCAATCTTAAGCATGTTTTATGCCTTCATGATGTGTGTACTGCTGGCACAATGCACTTTGAGGCTGTCACAAATGCAACTGCACTGGAGAGTGTGTGCCAGAAGTGATGAGTGGCTGGGTCTGGTTAGTGATGGGCACTGGACAGTCACTGTCTCAGGTAGGGCTGCACAGGGGGTGGAATGGGGGCAGGAGTGGATGAACAGGGATGGATCAGGCCTGGGAAGGGGGCAGATTCAGCAGCATCAGCACCTGTCAAATCCTGACTCTGTTTCTGGGCCTGATCTGCTTACATGGATCAATACAAACTTGTACTAGTGATAGACTGCTGGTGCAGGTCTGAGTTGTCCCACGAGGCCAGCAGGTTCTTACCCCAAGGAGACCTCCAGAGGCTGGAGTAAGGGGTTCAGCAGACACCATGTTGACACCACTATATTGCTGCACAGGCAGTTGGGGTGCTGTCAGACTGGAAGACATGGTATTCCAGTGAGAAATGGAGTGAGGACACAATTTCATGACCTTGGTGACTGTGCCCAGATGGCTATTCAGTACATTTTCTCTATAGTACTGGCTTTGTGTTAACCCTAATCCATCAGTGGCATTAGGTGGCATCAGGACGTCACTCTGTCCTACTAAAATATGTTGGAAAAAATAGCAACAACGTGGTGGTTAGAGCTGCATAGTAGAGAAGAAGCTTATTCTTGGTTACTTTTAAAAGCACTTCTTTTCCCTGATTGTAATTTCATACCCAATGGATTTTAATTGTTGTTGGAGCTGGATCCTTGCTGATGAATCCTTTTAAACCCTTGTTTCTCTGACTTCTGTAAAAACAAAAGTAGTGTGAATGAAAACAGGTGTACTCATCTGTGTGGTAAGGAAAATGTTCATGCTACTGTAATACAATCAGGCTGCAGGTGACCCGAAGAGCTTTACCTTCAATGTTATCCAGACTCTCAATTTATAGTACAGTCTGTAAATACAATCAGCTGACCTACTTCTTCCAAATACAGTTACAGATGCTAATGTGACCCCTGCTTTAATACAAAGCTATAGTTGCAGATCTTGGACCACAGTTTAATAACTTCTGTTCTGATACTGACGGGTTTGGAACAACAACAAAAAAAACTTTGTTTCATATATACAGGAAAAATGTTAAATTGTAAAGGGGGAAACTATCAACGTCACATAAAATATGTTACAATTCAAGCAGATTATCTACACAATCCTGCCATGCAACTGCCCCAGCATGGGAACGTTTTATCTCTGTTTTTTAGGTCTTTAAATAAATAGCTTTATTTATTTATCACGCTTACTTAACACAAAATTAACCTAAAACACCCCTCTTCTTCATCTTAGAGTACCGACACCAGGGGGCCTCTGTGGAAGTTTGTCACATTTTATTTTGGATTGTGCTTGGTTCGGCAGGGCTGGTTCAACCAAGATGCCAACTAAAGCATGGGCAGCAAGTTGAGGGAAGAGCAGCAAAGTGATGAGGGGTTCCCCTCACCCTGTGCCTGCCTGCTGTCCTCCTCTAGCCCACCACTCATCGAGCTGCTTCTGTTAGCTTGCCAACCCCACTCTCTGAAAGCAAGCAGGAACAGGATTGGAGCAGCAGCAGCCCAGCTTACTCACCTACTTCTGCCACTGCAACCTTACTCTCCTCTCTGGGCTTAAAAAAATAGCCAATGTAGGTTAGTGAAGGGAAGTGCAGAGTGGCAATCCAGATCCCACCCCCTCACGCTCACACCTTCAGCTCTGTGCCTGTCCTAAACAGGAAGAACAGCCTGTTCCGTACTTCCTGCTTATTTTAAACAGGATGGGCACAGAATTGCGGGTAACAGAGCGGGAGAAGGCAAGGGAGTGGACCCTGGGGTGCCACACCACGTCTTCCTCACCTAGCCCACACTGGGCTGCTTTCCTAATTAGCTGATGTCGGCAAGGTGAGTGAGGGGGCAGTGGACTTAGTACCTTGCCTAAAGCTCAGTGTGTGTGTGTTTATTTCTGACCCTGCATATTTCTTCGTCTTGGGAGTGCAAACTATTCTTGGTTTTGCGATTTTTACAAATTCAATAATATTAAAAATGCATTGCATATGGCCATGCATCTTTCCAGAATTAAGGGAGAAGAGACCTCTTCCTCTGTAGGATTTGGATGAAGACAGACTTATGTAAGGAAAACATACATGCATGCATGCTCTCTCTCTCTCTCTCTCTCTCTCTCTCTCTCTCTCTCTCTCTCTCTCTCTCTCATGCACATACACACAATGAGGATTCTTGAGGGGAATGAGTGAATAGATGGAATAACTTCACGTTGTACTAATAGTGGAGGAGAAACTGCAGGGCAGTGGCTGCATGGAGCAGCACTATGGAATGGCTGATAAAACAAGCACGAAAAACATTTTGGCTGAGGATATTGAGTTGGTCATGATCCAGTCCTGTGCAAATAGAAGACTTTCATGCAAAGACTTCTCATAGCATCTACCCAGACTACCAGTGTTCTTTCCAACCATGTTATGTTAGTAGAGTTATAACCGTTGTGGTATAATATCTTGATGTTGTTTTTTTTCCAGACACTAATTGGTACTTTTAAAATCATTGTCTCAGTTTCTGCATAAATGAAAATCTATACGCATTTATTTTTCATACAAAATAATGCATTTTTTAAAGTGGTTATAACAACAACAGTATTTATATACTGCTTTCAACAAAAGTTCACAAAGCGGTTTACAGAGAAAAATCAAATAACTAATAGCTTCCTGTCCCGAAAGGACTCACAATCTAAAAAGATGCCAAGGAATACCAGCAGGCAGCCACTAGAACAGACAGTGCTGGGGTGAGGTGGGCCAGTTACTCTCCCCTTGCTAAAAAAGGAGCACCCACTTGAAAAAGTGCCTATTACCCAATTAGCAGGGTTATAAGTTTAACTTTTCTTAAGGCTGATTCACTTGTGTGGCCATCCTACTAAATTTCCCCCTGTGGTCATATATGAATTGCTTCCATTTGCCCACTGTACTTTTCTAGAGGAGAAATGTACAACTGGCACATTTCATGCACTATTGGGCTCCCATTCTCTTAAGGCAATTTTATCTGACTCTTGGCATTGCTACCAGGTTTTAATTATGTTAAAGGAAGAGAGTGGTAAACATCTTAATCAGAAAAAGGCAAATGCTTTCAAGTTGTAAGAAACAGATTCTTCATTTTCATATCAGATCTCTTGGGAAAATGGGTTACGTACAGTAAATCAGTATATTTGTGTTCCTTAGTTCATCTGTTCTATAGTTACAAAGCCACTCCTGCTAGATGGCCCCAACTTTATTAATGAACCTCACTTTACTTGTGAAGGGTCATTGTGTGTCTCAGGATATGCTTGTGGCCCACATCTTGAAAATAATGTGGCACTCTGAGAGTACCGGAGTTGGGCAGTCTCCATAGAAAAGAAGTACGTTTGAACAAGAAGTACATGGGGCAGCAGTAATTCTCCAAGCCACTGTGGCTTGGAAGCACACATGTGCTTTCAGTTTGCATGGTGGTGCTCCAAGATGAGTGTAAGCGTACATGATTTAGTTATGGTTTTGTGAAGGAAGTTCACCGGACACATGAACTACACATGTGGTAACAGTTGTGAACCAACCCTTGACTTTCTAGTAACATTTAACCTGGAATGCTCTATTTGGTTGTCTTGGGGAGGGAGGGTCTCATGTCTTTACTGAGACAACTGATGATGAAATGTGTCACCATGTTCTAATTTGATCTTGGAATATGTATAATAGCTTCCAGGGTATGTATTAAGGTAGGCTTTTTATTTTGTTTTCAAATTACTGTGTTGCCAACATGTGTCACCAGTCCCTCTCAATCAGCCTATATAAATCAGATCATAGTGCACTGCAAGCCAAGAGCAGGTGCTCTTCTGATGGCTAAAAACTGAATGATCCTTTTTGCAATTGTTAGAATGTTTAAGCGTTCTGATGGCAGCTGCTGCCTGGATGAAAATATCCTTCTTGTTAGTGTTTATAATGTCTGGGACTTTGGTTTCTAAGCATGAAAATAATTTCCACTCTAGCATATTTGGATTTCATTTTATATAGAGGGAGGGGCAAATACTTCACGGTTAAGTCTGTTACAGCGCAATCCTACATAGTTCTACTTGGAAGTAAATTCCATTTTGTTCAATGGAGGCTTACTCCAAGGAAAGAGTGCATAGGATTGTAGCCTTAGTGTTGCTCTATCATGCCTGATGTCTTTGGTGTTTTTAAACCAAACAGTACTCCATGCCTTGAGATTAATCTGAGGCTACCAAGGACAAGAAAGACAACAGTGAAGTTTTGCAGGATATCAGATTTTGTTTAAAAGTTCACTCTTCTTTAGTATCGTGTGCCTTTGACAGGTTCATGCTATCAGCTAGGAATATAGCGGTATGTTCATGTCTTCATTTGTAGACTTATCAGAAATAAATGCAAGTAAATAAACTCTCACAATACTTCCTTAGCTAGTGGATATCGGTGTTAACAGAATAATCCTGGTGATAAGATGATGAATGTTGGAAGTTTGCTTTTTTTTTGTTTTTTGGATCCTAGCAAGGACCTTTAAGGAGCCTGTTATTTACCACAAAAGTTTATTGCTGGCAAACCTGGTGGGATACACAATTCGGACTTTATTTCTTTTAAAAATTTTAGGCCACTTTTCGTCTGAAATTCATTCTAGTGCAAAATAATTGTCTCATATATTCTGATTTTTTTTTTTCCTCCCTTCAGGGAAGAAACCACAAGATGCTGCTGATGCTGCTCTAAACTTCATGAAAACAAGAGTTGGAGGACTGGGTGGGGTCATTGTGATCAGCAGTTCAGGAGACTGGGCTGCAAGGTTCTCCACAAAGCAGATGTCCTGGGCTACAGTGAAAGATGACGAGCTGCTGTGTGGCGTTCATGCAGGGGAAAGGCATAGACAGTCTGTTGAAGAAGCCATGAGTTCTATGGGCTCCTAAACATGACAGAAGGAAGTCAAGTTTATACAGCAGGGTGAAAATCATAGGCCTTGGCTGGGAATCAAATCTATTCTCCTTTCTGAAAGAGCAACTCCTTCATTAAATTCCAGTCCAGTTATTCATAGTATTGGTCTTGTTTTGTAGCTGAACTAACCTGTAGAAGGAAATGTAAAGGCCTGTAGGGTGTATGTAAAGGATGTAAAGGCAAGTGCATATATTTTCAGAAGCTTCAGAGTTTGATTTCTTGGTTGCATTGATGAAGTGCAGAAAACAGCTGTGCACAGCTTCGTTGGGACATTTTTGAGAACGCAACTGTGTTCTCCTCTTCAAGGCTGATCTCTTACTCCCATGTAATGTGATTGTGCTGGGAAATCAGTGTCTGTAAAAGACGAAACTTACTCTTGTGGCACAGGCACTTTTGTCTTACCTGCTTGTTCCTAGTGGGCATGTGGTCAGATGCCCACCTCACTAAAAATGACCCATGATCTATCACATTTATCACAGATCACTTTAACTTTCATGCTACATAATAAAATGAAGGCTATCCAGTAAACTTCCATTGTATGATGTGATCTCATTGGCTTCTGGATACATGACACTTTTTGCATTGCTGAGAAAGAACATGTACTTTGAAAAGAGTCTCTGCTATGCTGTAGCACCTGGAAGATTATGGCACCTTCTCAGTCTGGGATATAACCAGTGATTCAATATGTACCTGATGAAAGTAACCCCAGTATAATCAGTAACACAAACAATGTATTTGTTCGGGATCTGGCTCGGGACCTCACTCACCTAGGTCGCCTGTCACGGCCAAGCTCCAGGCCAGTGGGCTTTTCCACTGGGCTGGTAGCAGCAACATAGGGTCTCCTCTCCTTGCTAATGGGACTGGCCCCAAGGAGGCAAGAGGCATGGGAGCCCCACCTCTTCCTTCTTGATTGCAGGCAAGTCAGACCTGCTGTGAACAAGGGAGAAGCCAAGACAGACAACTGACATTTGGGGCAAGGGTTGTAGAGCTGCAATTAGTAGACTCCAGAAAAGCAGAGGTGGCAAGTGCTCGAAGGATTGGGGGCCTGGGAGGCTGTCAGGCTGGGCTTATGCAGCCTGGCCAGGAGGAAGGGTGGAACAAAGGAGTGGAGTTGCTCCATATATGGCTAGCTGGTGATGTGGGCAGTCTGGAGGAGGCTGGCTAGCAGATAGGATGCTGCCAGCTGCTGATCCTGAAAAATCAGGCAGGGAGGAGGACCAGTGGGTGATGGAACCCCCTCCCCCTGCCTATCTCTGAGACTACTGGACAGACTGCATGAGCCCAAACACAACCTTCTCCTGCTCCATCTGCGACCTCTCACTACATACCAATATCAGTCGCCCCGGGCTCAGCTGTCCCCCCCTTCAGCAGCGCTGACACTGATTTAAAGTATACTACTTACGGTACGTATACTTTATAGTGCAAGTGTATTATTAGGAAATCAAGTTTGTCATAAGTGGTATGTACAAATGGGTTTTCTTGTAGAAGAACAAAAATAGATTTAGCAGTATTTTTGATATGAGATTAACCTTTACAACATAAATTTCAAAAAAAAATTTCTGCTATGACAGACAGAAGCAGGTTTTTTTCTGAGACTAAAACAGTCCCTTCTTAGACTTGAGCAAAATGGATTTTAACTGCAGGGACAACCATGTTAACCGTTAATTCATACTTCAAAAATAAAAGAGGACAGCACCATATTGTACAGCATATGCCTACTTCTCCAGATTTGTTCAACTCTGAGGGACATAGTAGTAACATAATCTGAGCTGGAGGGCTGTTAGTCAGTGGCACTGGAATAAACATGATTTAGAGACTTCAGAACTGAGCAGTGCTCAATTCTGCTGACTCTGTCCAGGCATTTGCTCCACCCAAACTCAGACTAGTGTCAGTGCCTTATGAACTTGGAAAATTAAACCATCCCTTATACACGGTTATCTTGGATCACTGCAGTTTCCCATTTTGAGAGGGGAAGACATATCCTAACTTGGACCAGACTGCCCTTTATAACAGCAGAACTGTTGTAAATGGTCATACAGTGGTGCTCAGCACACCACCAATGGCCTTTCTGCGTCTGCCACTGCAAACAGCATTGGTGCTGGAAGGACCCGCAGCCGCTAGCAGGGGCAAGAAGTGGA
Organism: Tiliqua scincoides; assembly: GCF_035046505.1. NCBI lineage: Eukaryota > Metazoa > Chordata > Lepidosauria > Squamata > Scincidae > Tiliqua > Tiliqua scincoides. The sequence continues at coordinate 177,162,292 of NC_089821.1, read as the reverse complement.
TGAGGGTGGCTAGAAGGGGCCAGGGAGGGGGAGGAAAGAGGGAGCTTCAGGGCATGATGGATGGAAGAACAAGAAAGGAAGAGGCAGATCTCAGTGGCTCCAGTGTGCACCAGATGATGCAGAAGTAATTTGTTAAAAAAAAAAAAAACCTCTACTGGCGCAATCCTAGCCCCTTATGCCAGTGCTTTCCAGCTCTGACATAAGGGCAATGCAGCTCTGAGATAAGGGAACAAACATTCCCTTCCTTTGAGGAGGCCTCCGTGAGTGACACCCAAGTGCAGGCTGCAGCACACGTCCCATTGGCACCACTATGCCAGTGCTGGAATGCACTGACATAAGGGGCTAGGATTGCACCCTACATCTTTAAACCAAAGATTTATTGGTCTTAGAATTTGCAGTATATTAAATAATAGTAAATTGGCCCTGAATCTTTCCAGAGTTTTGAGCATAAGTAACCCCTGGTTTACCAGAGAGGTGTCTGCTTGTTCTGGTCTTTTTGCATCACAGTATGAACAAGTGGGGGGAGGGATCATAGATATCTATAATGAGTTCCCTGATGTTTTCTAGATACCAAACCTATTACCAATTGGATTAGACACTGACACAGATTTTGTAGTGTTTCAAAATCATGAGGATTGGCAACCCAGTAAGCATGCTAGGATTATCCTTTCAACTTGTATATGTTTATGTTTTTTGTTGTTTCTGATTCTGTTTGAATTCATCACCACTCTCTTCAAAAGCACCAGATTTTCTTGCATTTTTGAGTAATTACCAGTACCCTCCTGTGGTGTAAATACAGTCACTGTGTATGCCAGCCCTTGAGCTCTGCACTCCTGACCCTTTGTGGCTCGTGCTTTACTAGAGCTTAAACTATGTAATGCACTGTAGCATGCAGCTCATTAAGTACTTGGCTGTACTCCGCTATAATGAGCATTGCCCATTATGCACACATGGCAACACAGCAAACTCTCTGCGTAGCAACACCAAGCATCGAGGAACACACCATTCTAATGTGCCATCCTGTGAGGTCCTGGCTGTATAATTTTCATAATTCAGATTTCATTGGACTATACATAATATTGAATATAAACTGAAGCATGGCCAGTGTTCAGCATGGCCACCTTATCCCCAGTTAGAGGTCATGTAGCTTTTGTAGCTTTTCTGCATTTATAATGACATTTGGTTATAGCTTGAAGCATACAGCAGACTTTATTGCTGTTGTGTTTAGAAGTCAGCTCCAGAAAGAAAGACCCGTTCTGCTATAAAGTGCGGTCTGCTTGAGAGAGCCATCTTTACTTCAGAACTTTTTCAGAACGTACGGTAAGAAATGTTCTGTTTACAGATGGAACTGTATTCTCTCTGTGTGTATCTTTCACCAAGCTAAAACACAGAGAGTGGAGGAATTGGTTTTCATGAGCCCAATTTTCAAATACCATGCTACTTATTGATAATAATACATATACATTCCTCTCTTTTGCACCTTCAGATTGAGATTTGAGTGCATAGAATAGGCATTTGACATGCGTGCTGAATTTGCATAAGAGCAAGTCACTGGGGGTGCTTCTAGACTCAACTTAGCTCTCAGACTGTTGACTGCAGTCTGGAGTGATTTTGCCCAGTTTAGGCTGGTGCACCAACTGCATTCTTTCCTGTGTCAGTCAGACCTGCCCATGGTTATCTATGCTTTGGTTACATCTTCTTTGGACTATGATGATGTTTTATGAGGGGCTGCCCCTGAAGAACTGGAAACTTCAGCTTGTGTAGAATGTTGCTGCACAATGGCTGATGGGACACTAGGTATGGTGATCAAACCAGGCTGTTGCTAGGTCATCTGCATTGGTTGCTGGTACATTTTAAAAGGCAATCAATGTCTTGGTTTTGATCTTTTTAAAGCCCTAAACAGCTTGGGACCAGAGTATCTGAAGAATTAGTTCTACCTGCATAGTAATAGCCATTCCCTGAAACCATTTGAGGAAGCCTTCCTGCATCTTTCACTGCTGGTGAAAAAATGCTAGGTGGTGATAGAAAAGAGGGCCTTCTCTGCAGTGGGACCCAAGTTATGGAACCACCTACCCCATGTTGAGAGGCTGTCACCATCTTTGTTTTCATTTTGGCATTGACTAAAGACCTTTCTGTTTCATTAAGTATTCAATACAGGTGTCCCCCGCTCATCTGACAGGTTAGATACTGGAGCTGTTCTGGAAAGCAGAAATTGTTGAAAAATGAAACCTAGTCTTTTTTTTAGTTTACAAATATTGCTACCAGTGCTTTTTTAGCTAGCAAACTGCAAGTGCCTTTTTATCTTTCAAATACCTGCTCCCACACAAAGATTTCTGCAATTGGACTCTCATTAACACCTTCAGGAATGGGAATAGACCCAGAGGGAAAGTTGGTGCGCTCTCTCTCTCTCTCTCTCTCTCTCTCTCTCACACACACACACACACACTCACACACACACACACACACACACCCCAAAACAGTTTAAATCACCATGTCATATGCAAATCAACATGGGTGAGCACAATTTTTGCCTTTAGAACAGCAGAGCAAGGTTGAAAGAGTGGAGCATGCATTGAATGACGTTTTATAGACTTCCAGTTATAGACTGGAAGTTATAGACTTCCAGTTAGAATTGAAATGTGTTGAAAGAGCAGAACATTGAAAAACAAGCCATCAGAAAGCGGGGCATGCTTTTATGTGCTGCTATCTTTAGTGCTCTTGTTATCTAGATTACTGCTGTGTTTCGTGATATGATTGTTTTGATTGTACACTATTGTATTATTCTGTTGGAAGCCATAATGAGCACCCCTCTTGTGGGAGGGGAAACTGTAGGGTGCAAGTCTTATAATGAATAACATTTACAGTATATCACACTTTTTGAGAGTACAGAGCACCTCCCACATATTACCTTGAAATTGTCCTCACAACAACCATGTAAGGTAAGTAGTAGTATTACATCCATGTTGCAGCTGGGAAACTGACTGGCTTGCCTTAGGCCACAGCACACTCCTATGCATGTCTATTCAGAAGTAAGTCCCACTGAGTTCAGTGGGACTTGCTCCCACCTATGTGTGCATAGGATTGCAGCCTTAGCTGCTCTGTTACAACAGCTCAGAGTAGAGTGTCAGCAGAGTTGCTGAAAATGTTCTAACATAATAATTAACAGTTAATTTAATTAGTGGATTATAGGTGTCATGTGGCTTAAGACAAAAATCTTGTTCCACAATTGAAATGCAACAGTGTATAAAATAAAGTAAAACAAATGTCTGTTTATTTGCTTCACAGGCTGAATTAAGAAATTTAAAAAAGCAAAAAGAAAACATGATGCAGTCGCTCAGTGCAATTTGTCAGAGCGCTAAAAGTTGCAAGACGTACTAAATCTGTGACTACCACAAAAGCAGTTTCCTTAGCAATTACAGGCATATGAAAGTCAAAACTTCCTTTCCTCCTCATATGACCTTTTCCCAAAGCAATTCATACTGCGGACAATAGCAGTGAATTCCAGGCACCCGCAGCGTTCATGAATTTCTAAACAGCGCTTTGCCAAACAGGCCAAGCATTTCAACCTTTATTAAGATTAAAAAAGGGGTTTGATTTCTTCCCACCCCAGCCTGTGACCTGGTACACAACCACTTTTTATTTGGAAATCAAGGAGCATAAAGTGTACAAATAAACATGACAAGCAGTCATGTGTTGGGGATCAACCTGGTACAACTCTTGCAGTTCACCCTTTCTCCCTCCCCAAATCTCCAGAACGAAACAAAAAACTGACTCTGCAAGGAATTCAAAAGGTGTCCTCATGGGAGGAAAGGGCATCCAGTAACTCTTCCTGACCAATCGGAACAGATACAAACCTGGACTACAACTAAGACAAAGTGTAAGCTCTTTAAAATTCATATTGATGCCAGTGGAGATCAATCTTCCCCTACAGCAGGGGTGTCCAAAGTTTTTGGCAGGAGGGCCACATCATCTCTCAGACACTGTGTCGGGGGCCGGGGAAAAAAAGAATTAATTTATATTATTATTATTATTATTAACAGTATTTATATACCGCTTTTCAACTAAAAGTTCACAAAGCGGTTTACAGAGAAAAATCAAATAACTAATGGCTCCCTGTCCCAAAAGGGCTCACAATCTAAAAAGGTGCAAAATATTTAAAATTTGAATAAATTTACATAAGTTTACATAAATGAATATATTAAAGATGAACTTATATGAATGAATGAAGGTCTTGCAATAGCTCAAGGCCTATAAAAGGCCTTGCACAAAGCAAGGCTGGCCTTTCCTTTGCTGCTGCTACTGCATCACAGACGTGAAACAACAAGCAGTAAAGGGAGCCCTCATCCCAAAGCTCACGCGAGAGGTCAAACAGTCTCCCTCAAGCTGAGAGCAGTTGCGTCGGGCCAGTGCGGGCTCCAACAAATCTCCGGAGGTCCAGAGGCTCATTGGAGACTGGGGCCTCCCTGAGGACTGCATTGAGAGGTCTTAAGGGCCACAAGTGGCCCCAGGGCCGGGTTTGGGCACCCCTGCCCTACAGCATCAAAAGGCCAGACTTTAACTGGATATCCTCAGTAGTTCTTATCAGTCACATTTGGCTCATGCTCCACCCTTCCCTAGGCAGTGTTCAAAGGAAGTAAAATCTGTGCAAAGAACCAAGTATGTAGTGGATTCTGTTTCTCCCAGCTTACAAACTGAATATGGCACAGAACGGCTCATTGCTGTGGTGGGTTTTTTGCCCTCCTGTGTGGTATCAGAGCTTGCATAGTGTGGTAGGATGGGAAAGGGAGCCACAAAGGGGAGGAGCAAGGAGGAGGACAGAATGGGAACAGGGACAGGGCAAAACTGGGTGGGGAAGGGGCAGAACGGGGGCAGAAAGCTGCAGGAGGGATGGATCTAGTGGCGATGGTACACACCAGATCCTATTCCGTCCAGTAGCAGCCTCCCTGCCCCCTTTCATCAGATTGGGACCATGCAGCCAGCCTTGCATTCCCCTTTGCCTGACTTGACCAGCAACCAAGGCACATTTGCTTACTTGCAAGTAAACACGACCATGTGGCTTACTTTCGCTTTGCATAGGGCTCAATACATTCGCCTGCTTGGAGGGAGAGACTTCCTTCTTGGGTGTTTTTGGGGGGCAGCTTTCATTGGATAGGAACCATTCTGGTGCTGTTGGATATATAACAATAATAAAACATTAAAAACAATTATCATATTACATATGATAAAAGCATAATAACATAACACTCTTTGGTGCAAAGCTGTGCATGTGTGAATCTAGAACCAAGAAAATGCAGGGATAGGGGCTATGTCAGAGGTGTCATTTCAAACAGAGGGCCGAATAGCATGCATGACATCTGCTGAGGACCGGAAGTGATATCACTAAGCAGGAGGTGACATCATTAAATAGCTGATGACCAGAAATAAGCACTGTTTTCTCAGGAACTCATTAGTTGCAAATGACAGAAGAGAAAATACACAAATCTTGATCATATTTCCAAGATATGGGAGAACCCAATTATCATGTAGGCTGCCCTTTCAGCAGTAACACCTTAGCACAGCTCAGCAGCTGAGAATAGCTGAAGGTGATGCTGTGGGAACCCAAGGGCCTGATAAAGAGCTTCTGTGGGCCACCTTATGTTTGACACCCCTAAGTTGTGTAATCCTTTCTTTGCCTGTTTTCCACTTATCTGCCCACCATGGAAAAATCATTCACAGTCCAGTCCTAACCAACTTTCCAGCACTGATGCAGTTGCAATATAGCCCTGAGGTAAGGGAACACATTTTCCCTTACGTTGAGGAGGGAAAATCACTGCCCTTCCACCTCAGGATACAGAGTATGCTGTCATTGGTTAGAATTGGGCTGTCATATATCTCTCTTAGGCCCAAATCCTAACCAAGTTTATTTTGGAAGCTAAGCAGGGTCAGGCCTGGTTAGTACTTGGATGGGAGACCGCCTGGGAATACCGGGTGCTGTAGGCTTATACCATAGTCTTTCGAGACTGAAGATTGCCAACCATAGCTGTGCTAGTGGGCCATGTGCTGCATCCTGCAGTTGGGTGCCGCTCACGGAGGCCTCCTCAAAGTCAGGGAATGTTTGTTCCCTTACCTCAGAGCTGCATTGCCCTTATGTCAGTGCTGGAAAGTGAGTTAGGGTTGCGCCTTTACAGCCTAATCCTATTGTGGCTACCACCCCACTGTACAGCAATGCCAGAACAGCCACCTCTGCATCCTGTGGGGCCAAGGAGGTAGCCAGCGGTCTTCTCAGGTTAAGGGAACATTAGTTCCCTTATCCTGTGTTGGGCCCAGACAGACCCTATGGGTCTACTCATATCTGCACCAGTTCAATCACTGGTGCAGATTCAACTAGCCCGTGCTGGGCTTTCAGGCATGGGAGGGGGGATAGGATGTGGGAACATCCTTTGTGGTGCCACCTCCACCCCCCTCTGGGGCCTAAACCATTCCCAGGCCACCCACCCCCACCAAAAACAGCTCCTTCCTGCCCCCATTCAGCCCCCCACTCACCTCCTTGCAGTTCACTTAACCCGGTCAGTAAGCAATGCTCCAGCGTCAGCACAGGCCTCAGCATTGACAGCACTGGCTGTTGCGTGGCCGCAATGTGCTTTATGGCACATTTGCAACTGTGAGCATGCTCATTCTGTCAATGGTCACTGGTATAGGTTCAGGCCATTGAACATACGTCGGGAACAATGCAAGAGTTATTGGGGTTGGGGGAGTTATGTATCTCCTCCCTGTAACTGATTCTCTGGTTCAAATTGCCCCTTCAAATTGCAGAGCACTGCAGTGAAGAAGCTTTTGAATGGCACTCACACAGCCTGTGGACTGAAGGCATGCTTGCAGTTTCAGATTAAGAGATCACCAAACTATGTTTGTATATGTAAAGGATGTCATGAACATTTTTTGGGTACTGACAATGCAAAATGACATTCTAGTCTGTCAATGGACTGGTATAATTGAGAAATACAACTCATGTTTTCTATGGAGAGATGGACAAGAGGTACAAGCCTTGATTTTTTTTTGGCACAGTTTGTGTTTACCAATACCTATAGAAATGATTCAGGCAAACCTCCTTCCAAAGCACTGTTTCATTCCTGCTAAAAGAGCTATTGTTGAAGTGCTCCGATTTAGAATGCTTTGATTGTTGTTATGTACAGAACACTATAATTAATGTAATAACAGACTTCTGAAGGTCAAATTGCCACTTGGAATACCAATGTGTTTGATGTACTGCACATATTTTGGGGCACTATTTGTTTCTTAACTTCTCTGAAATTTCAAAAGTAAAAAATGCTACTGGGGAATACAGAGAGAGAAAGAGAGAGAGAGAGAGAGAGAGAGTTGATATATGCAGTTTCCATACATATTATGTGTAATCACTTTAGGTAAGTGCAAATATAACAATATGTAATTGCAAATATGTTCTCTGGTTAAGAAACATGAATTTATAGATATTAAGCAATATTCTTTGCAAACGCTTCAAAATTACATAGGGCACAATCCTATCCTGCGCTGGAACAGGCAAACCAAGAGGCTTGCGCTGTATCCAGCGCAGGACAGTGACCAGAAGCAGCTTAGCCAGAGGCTAGGGGAAACTTTTCCCCTTACCCCTGGGTGAGGGCTGTTGACCCCTATGGGTCTCCTAGGACTTGCACCACCTCTGGAGGAGGCACAAGTCTGAGGAAAGCAGAGTGGCTTGAAGCTGCTCTGTTCTCCTGGCATAACCACTGGATCCCAGTCCCACCTCCCTCTCCTTGCCCACTACCCACCCTCCCACTCGCCCAGGAATGCCTCCCTCCCGCCTCCTCCCCACCTTCCCCCCCCCGTCTACCTTTGCGGCTTGCGTCAGCTTGCTTCAGAGAGGAAGCTGGCATGGAGGCTTGCGTCAAACTCCACAGACTGGCACTTCTTGGAGCGCTGGCCTGGCTTCCTCTTGAGGGCCTCCTGGGCCTGTGCAAGGGACTTGTGCTGGCCCAGATCAATTCTAGGATTGCGCCCATACATATACAATAATAAGGGTGTATACTAAGTTGCAGGAGAAGATTTTGCAATAGAACTTCCTTGCCCCCTCTTCCCCACTGTACCCCCTGAAAAACCTCCTCATAAACAGTCCCAGAAGGAGGGTATGGGGAGTGTTGCAGGGTTTCATTGCACAAGCTCTTGTAATTTGCTACAGCACCCATAATTTAGGTGATAACCCAATAGGTTCATCACATATACATAATTCAGGATGTACTTTAATAAGCACATAAGGTCTTGACTGAAAAAGTTAGTTTAAGGCTTTTCAAAGTCAATACTAACATATTTCTATGTATAGTAATACATAGAAACTTAACCCCTGCTAATTGGGTAAGAGGCACTTTTTCAAGTGGGTGCTCCTTTTTTCAGCAGGGGGAGAGTAACTGGCCCGTCTCACCCCAGCACTGTCTGTTCTAGTGGCTGCCTGCTGGTATTCATTTGCATCTTTTTGGATTGTGAGCCCTTTTGGGACAGGGAGCCATTTAGTTATTTGATTTTTCTCTGTAAACCGCTTTGTGAACTTTTAGTTGAAAAGCGGTATATAAATACTGTTAATAATAATAACTGGTTTCTTCAACAGAGATGCTTGTCAAATTCATACCCTTGTTCATAGCTTCACTCTAAAGTCTTTTAATATGTGTACAGTCAGAAGTCTCCCATTAACTCCTAGGTTTTTTATTCCTAAGGTATGTGATAGATCAGTGGTTCTCAAACATTTTAGTACTGGGACCCACTTTTTGTCAATCTGTCAGGACCCATTGGAAGTGATGTATTAACCTGGAAGTGAAATGACATCATCAATTTAGGCTTTAATCCTAAGCTATGATCAGCCAAAGGTCCCCAGTGTGCTCTTGCTCTTATTTGCATAGCTTGGAATTCAAACATTCCAGCTTGGAAGTCAAAGCAGAACACAGACTTGGATTCTTCTCCAACCACACAGCCCTCCTTTTCCAGCATCTCATCTTCCCACTTATTCAGGGCAAAGCACCATGTCTTTCTCCCACCAGGCGCCCACCCTACCCAGTAGCTCTGTACCATGTATTTTCAGCTCTGTTTTCAATGGTGGCTGAGCTAGGTGCACAACCCGCCTTGTAGGTCCCAACCGACAGTCTGAGAAACACTGTGAATGTGATAGATTACATGGTACATCACTTCCCCACAGTTGCTTAAATTTAAGTATACCTTGCAAGACATGCTTATCAAGGAGAGATGATGACCCTTCCAACATCCTTCTTCAGGATTATACCAAAAAACTTTAGTAGACAGGTGACTACTAGAAGAGACCACCTCTACTCTAGAATACTTCTAATAGGATTATCTTGTAGATGTTCCTGCATTTATCTGTATGTATGGTTGGCATGCATAAACATACATGGACATATTTCTTTCTGCAAATGTTCATTAATTTAAAGCTAATTGAATGGCAGTAAGTACTCTTGCATGCAGTGCACTCTGAAAGTTCCCTAGTCGATCCTTGGAACATAATGCGGTTTGGTATATTACCCAACAAAATGACTAGAAGGAAATAAATAATGGTTGCTTTTCAGAACGTCAGCCACATAATTAAAAAGACAGTTGAGACTAAAAATAGTCATCAAAGACACCACTATGAGCTTCAGAAAGGTGATGATGCGGAGAAACTCAAAAATATTGCACACATTTTAAACAGTCTTTAACAATGTATTTGAGAATTCTTCAGGGGAATTTCCTCAAGGTGAAACTCAGTATTACAAGAAATAATGGATTGTTGCTGGTGTGGAGCAGGGATGGCCAAACCTTGGCTTATGAGTCACATGTGGCTTTTGAATATAATGTGCAACTCACAGAAACACATTGGCTGAGCTCCTTTTTGGCATCATAATTAATATAAAAGGTAAATAATTCTTTTCAAGTTTTATAATTATAAACAGAGAGCCCACTGGATTCAAATGTAAGTTTAATGTTCATAGTGAGTAAATACATTTAAGAATTTTAAAACTACTTAAATATTGTGGCTCTCAAACATCTGAAGTTTATCGTATTTGGCTCTTACATTAAGCAAGTTTGGCCACCCCATGTCTAGAGTGTAGATCATCCTAGTGGGAATTAAAATGCTCATACCTGATCTAGAACATCTGCACTGGAGAAAAACCAGCACACACAATAGTGTCTTTAACAACACTGATGTAATAGTGTCAGTGTATATGGGAACAACAGTTAGTCGGTATATTAAACCCTAAGTGTGTATTTGGTGTGTCTGCAGAATTGCTGCCTTTTTGTCCAAAAAGAATGGATTTTTTTATATGTGAGTTGGTGGGATGAGCTTTTAGAGGTCAATTCCCCTTTCATCCCCAAAATGATATCTAAGTCTATGGTTGTCCATTGACAGAGGCTGCATGATGGACAGAAATTGTACAGCAACACCCTTGTCTACTTACAGCATCACTTCATGAACCTCCATCTGTGGAATTTCTTCATAACGTGCTCTATTAAAGACACAGGTCTAGTGTCAAAGGAGAAAGTGGTGACCTGTCTTAATGAGACACCTTTTTTGCTTTTCCACCCTTGAGAACCTTCCCCCACTTTGCTATATAGTGCTAAAGTGCTCAGAAATCAGGACTGTCAGTCCTGAATCCAAGCATGTTATTACTATATATGGGATAGTTTTAGAGAATACGAAAAGGAAAGGGTGTCTTTTTTTCCTTTCCTCTCTTCTGAAACCTTCTCAGATAATGCAGGGAGTGGAGTGTTTTAACTGCATGGTAGGCATCTTCTCCACCCTAATGCCCTCCTCTAGGGAAGAAAAGATGTTACAAACTCAAGCAGGTCATTACTCTCTCTTCCCATTTTCCTTCTTTTCTTCCAAGTGATACCTTCAACACTCCAGCAACCATGAAAATAGTTGAAAATAGGTCCTTGTTAGACTGCTTGGGAAGGAGAATAAAAGTTGAATTTTTTTTAATGTTCATTCAAAATAAACACACTTTTGCACAGTTGAAGAGTCCCCCAAGTTTGCAGAAACCACTGCATTCTTTTTGGGTTGTCCTGTTTTGCTGCCACACTGATAGTCATCCCACCACTCAAGTTCAACACTGGAGGGAACTGTGATGATGCTACTGTCTCAGTATATAGAGGTTCTATTTAGCATCATGACTAACAGCCATAGGTAGACTTATCCTGAACAGGCCAAAATACTGCCTTGTATGAGTTTTGTTGGTTTCTGTTTTGTTGTTAATTTACTAGCAATTAAACAAAGTATATGTGTAAGGCCTAAAAGTCCACTGACTGTGAACTGATTTCACTGGTAAATTACATAGAGGGGATTCAAGGCTTTGCACTTGGAATTGTATGAATTGCATCAAATTCTGCTTCTGAAAATCCTTGTGTACATGTGCAATCATGGATTGTCTACTAAGTATAATAGTGTACAGTTAAGTGTCTGCACATTTATGTGTAAAAGTCCTTTGTGAGGCAATAATAGAGGGCCTGAGAGTGCAAGTGCTTTGGGAAGCAGCCGGTAAAACTGAGGAAACGGATACTTTTCAAATACCATTCAGTGTCTTTTGCCCATTAGCAGTGTAATGTATGCTGCCTTAATTAAATCTATTCAAGTCTGTGTGTACTGAATCAGAACAAGAGTGCATTTCCTTTCCCGAGCCTCCTACGCAGTAGCTCTGATGCAACTGGTAGGCCTTGTTTTCTGAAAGTCTTGTTTAACCACCTCCTTTCCTTCTGTTCCAGTTTTTTCTCACTGCATCATGTGCATTATACTGCATGTTTGGGGATAAGACCTCTATCCTCAATTCATGTATGTATTGTAGGCCAGGTCTACATCCTGACTGGTATTTCACTGACCTTGAATATATCATCACTTCTTCATCATTCTGTTACAAGAAAAACTGGTAGATTTGTATGCAGTAAAATTATCCTGTTAATTAGGGGAAAAAACAAAGCTCATATAAGGTTGTACTAGGAGAATATTGGCCAACTCTACAACTGATGTGACATGGAAAGTTCTTTGCTGTCTAATTTAAAGGACAACTCACTCCATTGATTATGCTATTCTTCCATTTCTGCAACATTATTGCAATGATACAGACAGTGGGTTGCACCTGAGTTATGCTCATGCTGTTTGTGTTTCCCACCCTTTCTTACTGAAGCCCCTGAGCATCTTGAAAAGTCTATGTTGAAGATCAGGGGATTCTTTGTAATGTCCCAGGACACAGCATGAACAGACATGCAGAAGAAATAGCACAAAGCCACAAGGGGTATCAGTGGCGTCACTAGGATTCACGTCACCCAGTGCGGGAGGCCTGCGCATTACTCCATGCAGTGGGCGGGGCAACACCCCAGGTGGTGGGCATAGTGTACCATCACCCCGCCCCCACTGGTTTTTTGGCAGTACCTTTTGATAGAACACAGATATTTCAGTGTGGTTTGTTTCACCGCATTCTGCATGAAATTACACATTGATTGATATATAACATGATGGTCTTATTCCTCCAAACTCTGATTTTAGTGATTTTGAAAACTTGTAGAGTCTCACCCCACCCCACCCCCGTGTCAACTTACTAACACCTTATTGGAGCAGTTCTCATACTTTTAGCACCTGGACCCACTTTTTAGAATGACAATCTGTCCAGGACCCATTCGAAGTGATGTCATGGCCAGAAGTGACATCATCAAGCAAATTACAATAAATAATTATAAATAGTTAAATTAAAATGAAAGAAATAATTAAATAAGGGGGAGCCAGCCCTGTTCCACCAAGTGAGTTTTCTCTGTAGTCTGCCTGCAATAAACACCCCCCCCAAAGAATCAGTGACATCTTCAGCCCTCCCCAGTGCCCAGTTTAAAGTCCTTCTATTTCAAGCACATCAATACAAAGACCCACCTGGCTTTACAAGTCTGAGAGCCCAATCCTATGCTGTCTACTCAGAAGTAAGTCCCATTAGAGTCAGTTGGGCTTACTCCCAGGAAAGTGTGGGTAGGATTGGGCTGTGAGGGAAACTGCAAGTGCAAAATAGAAAACATTCCCCTTACCAGTTCAAGCCTCTTTGTTGGTCCTTTCTAGTGGGGGGGGGGGGGGCTGCCTTCTGCTACTTTTGTTGAGCTGAGCAAGGCAAGGTTGCCTACTCATGAGTAAACGCGGCCACGTGGCTTCGTTTCCCTTCCCATAGAGCTGAATACACTTGCAGCTGGGGGGAACCTTCTTCTCGGGTGTTTTTTGAGAATTGCATTTACTGGATCAGGACCATTCTGGTGTTGTTGGATTCCTCTCAGCTTGCCCTTTCCGATGCACTAAGGCATGTTCACCTACTCACGAGTGGACGTGCGCGACAGCTCACTTTCACTTTCCATAGGGCTCCATGCATTTTTCCTTCCGGTTTTTTGGCCATAACTTTTGAAGGAAAGGAGCGATCTCAACGGGGTTTTTTTGCATTGTGTTTCTCTGGACATTCTGCATTCAATGGTTTATGGCATGATGTGGTAGCTCCTAATGGCGTGATTGTAGAGCGGCACCCCCCAGGGCACGTCACACACACCCCGCGCGTCACCCGGTGCGACCCGCACCCTCCGCACCCCCCTAGCGACGCCACTGAGGGGTATGACAAGCAGGGTGTGTCTCTGTTCACGGTTCCTCTCTTACATTTTGGCAATACAACAATCTTTTCAAGCTCACTGACTACACGGTTTTGCAAGGCTATTCCTTACAAGATGTTTCTTACTTTGAAATAGATATGCAAATTTAAAATATGCACAATCATGTGTTGGTATGGAGGGTGCATCATTCATTGCAGTTTTTGTTTTAAAAATCTAGATGATGGGCAGGAGATGATTAGATGATCCTGCTCGTGTAACTTTAGAAGACTGAGAGCCCTTGTTGTTGTTGTTGGCAACCTTCAGCCTCGAAAGACTCTGGTATCGCGCTCTGAAAGGTGGTTCTGGAACAGCGTCTAGTGTGACTGAAAAGGCCGATTTGGGAGTGACAATCCCTTCCACACTGGGAGCAAGTGCAGTCTGTCCCTGGTCTGTCTCCCTGGCTATGGGCCTTCCTTCTTTGCCTCTTAGCCTCAGACTGTTGGCCAAGTGTCTCTTCAAACTGGGAAAGGCCATGCTGCACAGTCTGCCTCCAAGTGGGCTGCTCAGAGGCCAGGGTTTCCCATCTGTTGAGGCTCATTCCTTTCAGATCCCTCTTGCAGATGTATCGCAGCTGTGGTCTACCTGTAGGGCGCTTTCCTTGCACGAGTTCTCCATAGAGGAGATCCTTTGGGATCTGGCCATCATCCATTCTCAGGACATGACCGAGCCAACGCAGGCATCTCTGTTTCAGCAGTGCATACATGCTAGGGATTCCAGCTCATTTCAGGACTGTCCTATGCATATCTACTCAGAAATAAGTCCCATTATAGTCAATGGTGCTTACTCCCAAGAAAGTGTGGACAGAATTGTAGCTTGAGTTGGTCAACTGACTAGAAGAATAGTCTTAAAAGCAGGTAAGGTCCTGCTGCAGGGTGCAGCAAGCTTCCAAAACTTAAAGGATTCTTCATCAGGTTAGAACAGTGGTTCCCAAACCATAAGCTGTGGCTCTCCAGGGAGCCATGGAAACCAGCCGGGGAGTCATGGAATCCTTGTGGAAAAACCCACCACCCTATACAATGAATAGGATTGTAGCCCTAATGGTAAGCCATGGCCAGTGGCCCTGTAGGTCAAGGGAGTGGCTAGTCTAAAAAGTTTGGGAACCACTGAGTTAGATGAAAAGAAAATGGGGGTGGAGGAGGAGGATAGCAGAGACACATTGTAGATTCCCTAATAGTCTTCAGCTTATACAGTCAACACATGGAATTTAGGAGGTTTTCTTGTAGATGTAGGTCAGTCTCTAAACAAGTGTGAGACACTTTGTTTTAAATTTGGCTATATATACCCAGATACAAAATGTCTTCTAAATGTATCTCTCCATTAAGATTATTTCAAAACATATAGAGAATATATGTGTTACAGGAATGTGATAGTTGCAACTTAATATGACACTAATTGTAATTCACCATTTTAACTCAAATATATTTTGGATCACAGTGATGGAGATTGCTAAATGGAGATTGTTAAATAAGGGTTACCAATTTATATGGACAAAGATTCTGAACCTTTAATAGCTGCATGACAGGCAGATACCTCCATGCAATTATTTTTGCAGAATGGGTGGCCAGTGTAATGCTGGATATGCCAGTAGGTGCAAGTTACAGGGGCTGCTGCCCCCTCCCTAGAATGGGGTCCTGGACCGGAGAAGCTAACATAGAAACAGTGGCAGTTCCTCCATAGGGGCAAGTAGGGCTTAGCCCCTACAAGAAAAAGAAGGGGAAAATGTATTTAAAGGCTTATCCTAACCATGCTTACCTGGGAGTAAACTCCATTGACTATAATGGGACTTACTTCTGTGTAAGCTTGGGCTGTTAATTAACAGCTTGGGCTGTTAGTCGTATCAATTAACCAATTAAAGATTTCTGTGTGACATCACTGACGTCCCCGGCTACTGACAGATTAATCTTGGTTTTCTTCTGGTTGTCCAATCCCATTGCTTCTCTCTCATGTCTGAGCCTCTAATTTCAAGCTGGCTTTTCATTCAGGCCTCCCTAAGGCTGCCAGGCAAGAGGGAGGGGTCTGCAGGCTATCCCCTTTCAACAGTCTTGTCAATGCAGGGAGGTTCCAACTCTTTCTGCCCTCCTCAGCAGCAATTGGCTGACAGTTTTGATAATCTCTTCTCAAAACTGTCAGCCAATTGCTACTGAGGCTGCCAGAAGTTCTGAGGTTATTTTCAGCCAATCACATAAACCTGCTGCCATTGGGGTACATAATAACAAAGAACCTGCAGCAGGACTGGCCCTGCTTAAAATACCTCTTGGGTACCACTTCCTTCTAATTAGCGGACTCAATGTACAGTAGGAAGCAATTGCCATGTTATGAAGGCACAATTCAAAACAGCAGTTCCCCTCCTCCACTACAACATTCCTGTTCCTAGTCTGATCACATAGTTGGTGCAGAAAGATAGGTTAGGTCTAGTAGGCTTTTATATTTCTCCTCAGTGCCTGCTCTATCCCACCAAGGAATTATGCTCAAATTTGAGACCCTTCCCTCCAAGGACCTATAAGTGCCAGATATTTCATTCCCTCAGCCTCCTTTGATCCTCACAAAAGCCCTGTTGTGAAGCTGTGAGAAGTGGCCCATGTGTTCTAACTTCCATACATCTGAAGCAGTTCAATATGAATTCTTTCTGAATAGATGAAAACACATGAATGTTTTTAAAATATGCAGTTGTGTCCTGTGATTGCTACCCCTCCTGGATTGGCTTGAATGTTTCCAGGAACCTGCATTAATCTCCTGGGGATTATTCTGTGTGTCTGTTTGAGCAAAAATCTATTTATTTGTAGGAAAGACCATCTAAGAACTATGGAAATTGGTACTGAGTATAGAGAATAATACTAGTATTTATATAATGTTTCAATGTGCTCAAAGTACTTCATTCACTGGGATGATTTCATTAACCTCAGGGTGCCTAACTTAATTTACAAAAATCTAAATCTGCTAGGAATGAGCATCAGATCTAGTGTAATAATGCAAGAAGTGACTGTCAGTTACCATTTGCTAGAGTGGCAGATTAATGCTTTTGAAAAATACATTACAGGGGGAAGTGCCAGCGAAGGGCTTTTGTTTGGCATACAGTGGTTATCCAAAAGTATATATACACATAAGAAAACTGTAGATGTTTACTGTACTCATGAACCTCTACAGTTGCTCATCATGAAATACCACATCTGTATTGCAACAAACACCATCAACATTTCCTCAACATGCAGGCTAACTGCAAAGTGCAGGGGCTCTTCACCAGTGTCGGCACAAAGTTCTGTATCAGTACACATGCTCAATGCATTGGCCCTGGAATTCATCATGACATCATGACCAGATCAGATCAGATCAAATAAATAAATAAAATGTGCATTTGTTTTTTCTTAAAAACAATTTTTTTACCATTAAAAAACCATCAAAATGTTGGTATAATTTTCATATGTGGTGGACATGTAAAAAAACACAAGTATATTGGAGAGTGGTAAGAAATTTAATACAAGATATTGTTGGATTTACTATACCGTTGAAACCTGAATTATTTTTGCTCAATATTACTTTAGATATTAAAAAGAAAATGATGTGTATTTATTTATTACGATATTAACTGCAGCAAGGATTTTATATGCTGGAAGGACTCTAAAATCCCAAAGTAAGATGAATTCATTGGCATCCTTCAGTCTCAGAAGACTATGGTATCGTGCTCTGAAAAGTGGTTCTGGAACAGTGTCTAGTGTGGCTGAAGAGGCCAATTTGGGAGTGACAATCCCTTCCACACTAGGAGCAAATATAGTCTGTCCCTGGTGTGTCTCCCTGGCTGTGGGCCTTCCTTCTTTGCTTCAGACTGTTGGGCAAGTATCTCTTCAAACTGGGAAAGGCCATGCTGCGCAGCCTGCCTCCAAGCAGGCCACTCAGAGGCCAGGGTTTCCCATCTGTTGAGGTCCATTCCTAAGGTCTTCAGATCCCTCTTGCAGATGTCCTTGTATCGCAGCTGTGGTCTACCTGTAGGGCACTTTCCCTGCATGAGTTCTCCATAGAGGAGATCCTTTGGGATCTGGACATCGTCCATTCTCACAACATGACCAAGCCAACACAGGCCTCTCTGTTTCAGCAGTGCATACATGCTGGGGATTCCAGTTCATTCCAGAACTGTGTTGTTTGGAACTTTGTCCTGCCAGGTGATACAGAGAATGCGTCGGAGGTAGCGCATATGGAAAGCGTTCAGTTTCCTCTCCTGTTGTGAGCAAAGAGTCCATGACTTGCTGCAGTACAGAAGTGTACTCAAGCTCTGTAGACCTGGATCTTGGTATGTTCCGTAAGCTTCTTGTTGGACCAGACTCTCTTTGTGAGTCTGGAAAACGTGGTAACTGCTTTACCGATGCGTTTGTTTAGCTCAGTATCAAGAGAAAGAGTGCCGGAGATCGTTGAGCCAAGGTACACAAAGTCATGGACAACCTACAGTTCATGCACAGAGATTGTAATGCAGGGATTGTAATGCATGGTCCACATCCTGAACCTTGACCTGTGTTTTCTTGAACCATGACCTGTGCTGAAAGATGAATTAATAGAGAAAATAATGAACATGGTGGAAATGGACAGACTTTCAGAGATTTTGGATCAGCAGCGAAAACTGACACAGATTGAGCAATGGAAACCTTTTTATGCTTGGTTGAAAATGAAGTTGTAGAAATATAAGATAGGGCATTTAGATGAATATGATATGATAGATGAATGATAAATGATATTAAGAGGTGAATATAGAAGAGGAAATTGATTAGGAGATATGTAATGATTTATTAGTTATAGTGATATATGATAGTGATAGATGACCTCCTGCACCCTCCAATAGTGTGTTTGTGCAGTGTAGTGTGATATGCGTTTTGTGTTATGTATGTTTGTTTATATTTGTTTTTGGAAAAATAATAAAAATTTATTTTAAAAAGTGTTGGTATAATTTCAGGAAAGAACAGTGTGGAACCTATGCTCATTCAATTTCAGTGAACAGCCTCAAATACAAGAGGGTGATCTGTCACTCACTGTTTGTCACAAAAGAGGCCTGATATATTCCCCAATGGTTCGATGCAGCCTTCATGAGCCTATCACACAAATTCAGATTTAGGAGAAATAGCTAATTTCTGCCACAAATTGCTTGACAATCTTTTTTTCCTACTCTCAATACTTTTTTCTTTTCTTTACAGGAAACAAAGTCTGGGTTGTCTCTCTTTCACCTGTAGGATCTCTCATTCTGCTTCTAAAGTTTTCCTGGGAAAGACTAGTCAAAGAGCAGAAACATTACTTTGGCCCAGGCGTGAAAGCTCATTCCCAACCTCCTTACTTTACAAGTGCATGGGGGGGGGGGGGGAGAGGAGGAAAGAAATCAAACTGTAAAAGAAAGAACTATTACTATAAATAGGATACTTGTAAGTTGAAACACTTTTTCTCAGTTGCTTGATGATGCAGCTAAACACCAAACTGAAGCACTTTGCAGGATTTTTTTTGCAAGCTCTTCCGCTTTGTCTTATGATTTCCCACTCCCGGACCGTACAATGGGATCAAAGAAGTGCGTAAGAGCGAGTGTGTATAAATAGGAGCGCTCCATGTTGGCCAGATGTTCTCCTTGAAGTTCTTGACATTCCAGGCGAGGCGCGCGCACTTGCACATACCCCTCCCTCCTCCCACCCCTCCCGAAAACACTTTCTGATAAGCCTTTGAGAGTCCCCTGGACTGCAAGGAGATCAAATCAGTCAATCCTACAGGAAATCAACCCTGACTGTTCATTGGAAGGACAGATGCTGAAGCTGAAATACTTTGGTCATCTCATGAGAAGGCAAGACCCTGATGCTGGGGAAAACGGAAGGAGAAGGGGACGCAGAGGATGGGAAGGTTGGATAGTGTCACTGACTGAGCATGAGTTTGGACAAACTCCAGAAGTTGGTGGTAGGCAGGGGCCTGGCGTGCTGTGGTCCAGGAGGCCACGACTGAACCACCACCACAGTGCGCGATCACAGCCCCGGCTGCCTTTGTCTGGAGGCTCTTCCCAGCTGTTGGAGCGCACGAGATCCCTGCAGCTGAAAGGGTTCCAAAGGGAGGCGGGGAAGGAGCGTGAAGCGAGCAGACCGAAGCTTCCCTTCTGCTTCCCATTGGCCTGCGCTGATGGGACTCTCCGGGCTGCCGACCTGTCATTGGCTCCACTTCCCTTCTTCCCCTGGAGCTAATTGGAGGAGGCTGAGCGTGGAGGGGATGGCGAAGGGACAGGCGCCAGGAGCTGAGGCTGGGGAGTCATTCCCTGCCGGCCACCTGCAGGTGGGGCGTTCAGCAGCAGCAGCGGCGCGCGCGCGCCTGTGCAGGAGGGAAGCGTGCAAGGGGGCTGGCTGGGAAGTGCTTCCTGACTTTCCCTTCTCTCCTTCTGAAGGGGGTTCGCAGCTGTCACGGGGGGGAGGGCGAAGCCAGAGAAACAAAGAACATGGCGAGGCACCAGAGGGAGAGGTGGAGTCGGAGGTGACGGGAACCGAGTCCCTTCCCGCCCCTTGGGAGGGCAGGCAGGAAGGGACTTGGAGGAGAGGCAGTGCCAAGCCGGCTGTGCTCCTACAGGAGGAGGAGGAGGAGCGGGCGAGGAGAGAGTTTTGCTGGTGCAGTTCGGACTGTACTCGGCTTAGCTCGGGCTCCTGGGAGGCTCCTGCGCTGTGCGTCCAAAGAGGGGGGAGCCCAGCTGTGAAGCTGCGGGGGGGGGGGGGCGCCAAGACCTGCAAGTGGCCCAGCCAGCCAGGGTGGACTCTCTCCTTCCTTCAGGACCTGCCACTGGGGGCAGGGCGAGAGAGAGGTGGAGTCCTCTGCTCCTTTCCCGCCGCCCAGCCCAGGAGCGACGGGGCGCGCGCCAAGAAGTTTGGCGCAGGTGGAAGGAAGGCTGCCTCCCTGACGAGACGCTGCCGCCTTTCCTCTTCCTCTGGTGGGGAGGCCCCCCGCGGAGATGCTTTGGGGAGCGCAGCTTGCTGCCCTGTGCTCTGGTGGAGTGGCTGGGGAGGTGGTGGTTGAAACCCAGCCCGCAGGTGTACACTGGGTTTGATCCTTGTTGCGTACACGCTTGTGGGGCAGAGATGGCTTTAGAACACACGCACAGCGGGGAGGCTCGTCTTCCTTCCCTTGCAGCGGCTTTGTAAGCCGACACTGGCGAGGAGAAGCAGGAGCTGCTCTCAGGCTTTTGACCAGGCGTGTGATCAGAGAGGGAGGGTGGGAAGCGGTCCCTCCTCTCTTAGGCTGCGATCGCACCCACGCTTTCCTGGGAGTAAGCTCCATTGACTAGAATGGGACTTACTTCTGAGTAGACAAGCGTAGACTTGGGCTCTGAGGCTACAGTCCTATCCACACTTCACTGGGAGTAAGACCATTGACTATAACGGGACTTACTTCTGAGTAGGCTTACTTCTGAGTAGGCTTGGGATCTGAGGCTGCCATCCTATCCACACTTTCCTGGGAGTAAGCTCCATTGACTATAGTGGGACTTACTTCTGAGTAGACACGCCTAGGATTGGGCTCTTGGAATCATAACTTCGACTAGCTTGGGGAGGGCATCCTTTTGATCGCTCCTGTGCCTTGCGCCAAAGATAGCGCCAGAGCCAGCAGCAGGGGATGAAACCGCCACCTGCTTCCAGAGCAGCCGACAGGACTGGGAATGGACCGACCTGGCAAGGCAGCCATGTGTGGGGAGAGGGAGGAATGACGCTCCCTTACAATCCGTTCACTTAACGGAGTGAGTTGTGCAGGTGCAGCAGCAGTAGTTTTGAAGGCTGATTGAATTGGTGGATGTGTGACTGTCACTTTTTTCCTAACTGAAATAGATGCGCAACCACAGCAGCACCCTGCTGCTTGGCGATTGTCCTGGGAAGTCTGCTGTGCTGCCGACGTGCGTGTTTACTGGTAAGCAAATCCCAGTGAGTCTATTAGATCTTTCCAAGTCATTATGCAAAGGCTCGCAGCCTAAAGGAAACATCTAACTTGAACACTTTCTGGTGCTGAGAAACCAAACTGGTTCTCCTTGGCTGAAGTTCTGGGTTGGAAAGCATGGGAGGGGTTAGGTGCAAGAAGAAGGGCTGACTGAGGTGGGGGCTACAGCTTCACATGGAATTTTATCTGTTTTATATTACACAGGTTATTTTGTGTTTAGTGTTGTAAAAATTGGCATTCAGATGGGATAAAGTGTGGGAATGTTTCAAGGCTATCTCTCTTTTTAATCTTCAGTGCTCCAAGATTTAAACTGTTCAGTCGAAAGGCAGAGTTTCTTTTGTATACTTGGGAATGGGAGTAAAGATTTCCAAAGTTGAAAACGTAATGTAGATGAACATGTGTGCATGTGTGTTTTGCTCTCCTCCAGAGATCAAGGTTATCTATGAAACTTTTAAAATAAAAACCCTTTAAACACTGGACAGAACTTTAATACCACTTCATGTGTTGGTTGACCTTGGAAGTTAGTTTTTAATGGGTTTTCAACCCTCTGAGGCCACTCAAGTTCATTATTCACATTGAGGGTTTACAATCTGTCCTTGGAAAACGATAGAAATGGCCTTTTGAGCCATTCATCCATCTTGACAAGGTATTTTTGCAGAACTGCTCTTTAGCTTTAAAAAAATCTTTATTTTTTAATGTCCTACCATAGTTATGCTCTCCTGTTTTTCATAGTGTGTGTGTGTGTGTGTGTATTAGTCTTTGCCCAGTTGTAACAAATAGTAGTGCAAGCAATGAATTACAACTTACAGATCCTAGTAAGTATTTAAGCAGGGCATAAAGAAGTTCCTTCGCTTCTTGTGTATGAGATGCATGATTTTCTTGGGAAGTATGAAACACAAGTTAAGCACTTCTTGAGAGATTTATTTTACTATCTTTCTGTTGAAAGTATTAACAAGTTCCACAATGTGTTTTCTGAAATGTGTGGCTAGGGAGGCTCAAGCAATTGTATAGTGAAAACTTCTTCACGCTAAGGTACTAATTCTTTTAAAAGTCCAGTGAAAGGAATCTTTCATCCCCCTGGGGAGTTAGAATAAAACAGAAAGAGGTGCCTTACTCTTCTTGATTAAGCACAACTAATAAGACAGCTTAGCAGCATTCTGGCCAGTAGTGTAAATACTAATTACTCTTTTGCAGAAAACAGTGGTTATCCATTCTGTATGTGCATAAGCAAATCTTGGTGTGTATGGAACTTAAATGTAATACTAGTATTACAGAGTTTGAAGATGCCATTATACACTGACTAAACTTCAGAAGACTTTCCCGCTCTAGCTCAAATGTGTTGACATTTAATTGACCTTTTGAAGGCTCATTCTGTTAATCATACTCAAAGCACTAAGCTATGGTCGACTGCTCTGGTTCTTCCATTTAGTCGTGTTCAGCATATAAATTCTGCAGTATAATTGCTACTTATTGAGCAAGAGTTTCTTTTTTGAAAAACGAGAGAGACTTACTTTGCCTCAGGCAGGGCACTTGTAGAATTCTGATTCTAAATGCTTTTCTTGTCATTAGTTGTTGTAGGTGTGGCTTCTAGTTAGGAAAGAAATGGAAATTCTTGTCTGCTTAAACTGCTTTTTTATGTTTCCTAAAGCAGTTTAATGGATGGAAGGGTAACCTTCAAAATTTGAATGTCATCTGTCTGGTATAAATTGAAGCAAGGATTCTCAAGTAACATTTCTTCTGTAATTTTTAAAATATTTTTTCATGGAAAACTTGGTTCTCAAAATGTATACATCTTTTCCTCTCTTTTTTTTTTTTAGAGCTAGTATAGTTGAAGCACCCACTTGCAGTACCCGCACTGTCTTCTGTATGGGACTGAGTTTCTAAAAAGCAGATATAATATATAATCCTAGATTAATGTTTATTTGTAGGGCAGCTACTGAAGCAGTTAACTTTGTATTAGTTGTGTTGTGAAGCCTAACTTGTCACTGTAGTTCTTTGCTGTGTGAGCACATCTAAAGCTCCTATTTAAGCTCATATAAAGCTCTTTTGTAAGACGCCTTGAGTGCCCTTTACTAGGACAGAAAGGTGGGATATAAATTCTATAAATAATAAATATTTTTTTTCCTTGGAATAGTGTCTATTTTGCACACCTTGTTGTCTTTTAATGGAATGTAAAAAAACTGGTCTGTCAATAGATGGATTATTAAGGAACATAATACTTGTAGATCTGATTTCTTGTTAATTTGCCAGTGCAACTGAAACCAGAAAAAGGCTATGTGAATAGGTTAATGGAGAGATTAGTCCAATTTCTAAACAATAGTGCTCAGGTAAATCTAACTCACACAGGGGGATGAGACAAACTTGGAGACAGTTTTCATAACTATAGCTTAGTATGACATTGCTGGGACCAGGCCTCAGAATAATGACTTAAATGTACAGTATATACAGAGTTGGAGGCTTATGATAGCAAAGTAACAGATGCCTAATATCTTGCAACTTAATTATTGACTTATAGATGATTAGGATGGCCTTGGGTGTAATGGGAAGATTAAAAATTTAGGTCTCCTCAACTTATCGGGACCCTTCAAAACTTGCATGTTACACCTTTTTGACTACCAAGTTTAGCACTGAGCCCCAGACATCTAAGAAACATGTGATCTCTGATACACTACATGTTTCTAATGTAGCACTGCCAACTTTCATCCATAAGAAAGAGCTTTTGTCATTCTTGTTTGGGATCTCCTCTGTGTCTTTGTCAGCCGAGACATAGGACTACATTCTGACCCTTTAGTGGAGTGAAGCTCCTGCCAGGACTACAGGGATTACTTGCATGTAGAACACTCCTTCCAGTCAGAGGGAATTTCTCACAGCAGAGCTGAACTGCAGTAAGGCTTGGGGTGCAACTCATAGATTGTTCTGTGGTTTGAGATTCTGTTGTAGATCTGGTTCCCAATTGGGTCACCAAACCAAATCACCCTGGATTTGAGGAACAATTCATGTTTGTTCCTTGGAAATGAGATTTCTCTGTCCTCTTCAAATCACTTGTATTCTGCTCATGTGGCTGGGTTTGCTAGAGTCCCACCAGTGCACCTGGGAATATTATGAATGTTCAGCTATTGCTGCAAGGAGGTTTTGAAGATCAAGGTACCAGATATTATAAAGAGCTGAGATGTGAACTTGGATCTGAGATGTAATTGAAAATTGGCCTTAGGCTGTCATAAGTATGTGTAACAAAATGAAGTTGAACAGGACCAAATACATGATTGCATAGGGCTCTTGTACAGTCCTTGTTCTGAATTAATGCTGACATTCTCTCATTTCAGAAGGCAAGTCTCCGGGGTGGAGAAATCCATCAGGTAGTTAGTTTTTCTTTAGAGAGAAACTTTCAAATTGTCTAACCGTGAAATGTTTGTTTGGCATTTGTTATATGCAGTCAAGAAGCTTGGAGACATAGTGTAACTAATTTGAAGATAGATCATAAAAGTGCTTCAAATTAGTAAGTGTTCTGTGGAGTTAAATGTGAATTTTGTAGCTACTTTAAAGTATTGCTATGATCCACTTCCAAGGCTTTCTAAACCTCAGCCCAGGGTCTGGATCCAGGATTTGGGGAAAGCCGTCTGCTCTGCGACCAGCTCTTACTGCTCTGCCCTTGCACCACGTTCTTTTCCAATAGCCTGGGCACCAGAACGCTCTGGGCAGTTGCATCTGCCTGGATGTTCTGTTGCACAGCCTTCTGGGACACCGGGCAACAGATGTGACTGCCCACATTCTGGTGCCCAGATCTACTGGGAAAGAAGGCAGTGCAGAGGCAGAACAGTAAGCTCCGGTCCAAATGGGGACTGGTTTTTGGTACATAGTGGTTGGAAGTTTGGCGACCGCTGATTTAAACCAAGGAGTTTAATGAGCGAATACATGTCACTTTGGATAGGGAGCACTCTTGGCCTATTGCAGGTGAATAATTCTTATGCCTGATTTGTATAGTTCTGCCTGTTTTTACTACAGTAATGAGCCCTATGATGCCAGCAACACACTGGAAGAATATCTATATTTCTTTTATAACTACTTAAGGCTGGTGAGAGTTACATTTAGTTTTCATTCTTGCTGATACTTTTGTAGAGCATTTTGTGACAACTACCTTGCTCAGTTTGATTTTTGAATAACCTGAATTTTTCACATGTCCATTGGTCTGAAACAGACTTATGAAAATTAAGGGTACCAGCCCAACTAGTGCTTCTGCTGATGGGAGTTTCCTCTGGGAACAGAAGACCATTCTGCTCACAAAAAGGGGAAAGGAAAGACTCCTTGTATGATAGGAATGCTTCCTGCATTCATGGAGGAAGTGCCCAACAGTGAAAGCACCAGTCAGAATGCTACCCTGCATCTGATTTGTTCTTATACTTATTCCAAAATTAGTTTCTCTAATAAAGTATGATTTTATTCTTTTTCAAAATAGTATGACCTGTCCATAGTATTTGCTGATTAGAAAAATAGTGGGAGAATGGTGGGTAAAACTCTTCTGTACAGGCTACTCAAAAGGCATGAACATAGGAAGAACCTTTGAACTGGAGTAGCACTTGCCAGACCAAATGTTAAAGCTGTTGCTGCATACTTCTGTATTGCAGCCCATAGAAGACCAGGTATAAGCAAGCCCATAGTATAACTCAGTGGTTCCAAAACTCTGAGCTGTGGCTCCCTGGGGAACCGCGGAAGATTCACAAAAACCTGCTGCCCTATACAATGTATAGCATTGTAACCCTGATGGGGAGCCTCAGCCAATGGTCCAGTAGGTCAAGCAAGCTGCCAGTCAAAAAAGTTTGGGAACCACTGGTATAACTAATAAACAAAGTGCTGTCTGGTAGTAATACTTGGCACTCTCTGTTCAAATATTACAACATCTAGAACAGGGGTGCTCAAACTTTCAACTTTAGGGACCCTGGACCTTTAAAATTGTGTAGGAGAGATAATTTCAGCAGGTGCAGCTTGTCATCTGTGGGATGACAAGTTGCACCTGCTGAAATTCTCTCTTCTGTACACTTGTTAAAGGTCCAGCATCCCTAAAGTTGAAAGTTTGAGGACCCCTGATCTAGAATGACCAGGACTGTGGGACTTAAGCTGTAAGACTGAATTTGCTTGGGAGGTGTGGACAGTCCCTGGGAAGTTTAGAAATGAGAAATGGTCAGGGTAGTTCTTGATGGAGGCAATGTGTCTGTCTCACACTCCTATATCTTCTGACTAAAACACTGCAAGAGGCTGTGCCTAGATTCTTGAACTGAGGCCTGAGAGACTTTTTTCCTCCATTTTCTTGTGTCTTTTTTCCCCTCATTGTAGCCATAAGACCCTGCTTTCTTGTTTCACTTTCTGTGTTCCTGCCTTAGGGCCTAGGACAGAAATTAGTATTGCTGGCTGCATGGTTTGATTTTGTTTGTCTTGGATTTTGTCTCTGGCATCTGTGTAGTGTAGAGAAAGGGGGACACTCCCCCAAAAACTTACCTATGCATTACCTATGCAGTATTCTCATAATACTGCAAT
Organism: Tiliqua scincoides; assembly: GCF_035046505.1. Classification (NCBI taxonomy): domain Eukaryota; kingdom Metazoa; phylum Chordata; class Lepidosauria; order Squamata; family Scincidae; genus Tiliqua; species Tiliqua scincoides. The sequence continues at coordinate 177,135,190 of NC_089821.1, read as the reverse complement.
TTGGGGTCACTTGAATATACAGGTGGGGAATATATTCAGGATAGACTAAAGGATATACTTCACACAACTAATATATAGCATTTGCTACCGCAAGATATGGAGATGTCCTTTGATTTAGAAGGCTTTAAAAGGGACTTGAATGTATCTGTGGAGATCTGTCACTGGTTATTAGTTATGATGGTGATCTGAAACTTCCATGTTCAGAGGTAGTGTGCTGTTGCTGGGATTATGAGCACAGAAGGACTTTTGATTTTATGACCTGTCCATGAACTCCCCAAAGCAACTGACTGTGTCACTGCCTTGATAGAAAGTTGCCTGGAACTCTATGGATGCCACTTGCATTCTGTCATGGAAGACGGGCGGACAGAAATGTAATAAATAAATCTGGTTGGTTACTGTTAAACAGACTGCTGGATTAAATGGACTGTTGACTTGCTCCAACAGGTCTGCCCTTACAGTCACCTATTTTCGCTTGTGAAAGTAGCTACATACTTTATCCTCAGAAAGAAATGCACAAATCTGTTCTAAGAGGCCCCAAGGTTGTGTTATGTTTTTGCGGGGGGGGGGGGGGTTTGCTCTAATATGACTATCCATCTGGAGTACCAGTCTGTTAAACAGGTGAACTAAGTTCTAATGTATGGAAAATGTCTGCCATAATAAATCTGTTGATCACAGGACTCTTAACTGTGAAGCATGTCCAGCGTATCCCATTCTAGGAATAGCAGTAAACTCACACTGTTGTAAAGTGTAAATGTTGCAAAATATACTGTGTATTTCAGTAATGTGTTTTCTAATGTGTTGGCTCTGAACTTTGTTGATTTGTATCTTGTGCGGTGTGTTTGCAAGTGAATGTTTTAAACTTGGCCATTGAATAGGCAGAGTTAATCTGAAATTGCACTGGTCTAAAATGTTAATACAGATGCTAAGGTGTAACATTAACAGAACCTGAAGCATATGACCTTGAGAATATAGTAGTGTCAACATTCCAGTTGCTAGGTTGCATTTTTAGTTAGTTAACCATGACAGTGTTGTGGTATGTTGCTGGCTAGAGGCTGTTGCTTCTCCCACAACTTGTTCCATGTAATTTGCTACATTACACCAGGGAAGAAGAACTTTCTACTACCTAGCCTAGAACCTGGATACTTAAAAGACCACCTTTCCCTTTATGAATCGAACATCTCTTGAAACTAAAAGTTCAAAGGAACTGTAGGTGGTATTGTTGTATGGTTGGCACTTCTGGACGAGATGGCTCTCTCTGTTTTGGCACCCAGCTTGTGGGGTGAAATGGAATTCCCTTTCATAGGATATTAGAACTGCTCTCACTCTGTCAGTGTTCTGGAGAGAATTTTAACTCTTTGTTGTTTATGCCACTGTCTTGATTTTATCTAGATTCCTATTCCTAGATTAACTCTACAGTCATTCACACAAACATGTATAGCAATTTATGTGAATAACTGTGTTTCTCTGCAAATAGCATGCATGCTCTCCTGTCTCTAGGCAAACTTTCACTTCTCTTTTCTGTATTAACAGTAGTTTAACATTATATGTGCCTCACTAATTACAGTTAATGTTAACCCAGGTTTTCTTGCAAACAGAGACCCAAACCAAACATGCAAAAACCTACATGGGATTTAGCATTTCCCTTGGAATAAGTGCACGTTTGGATGGAGAACCCCCATGGATTTTATTATCTGTGAATATATTTCCTATAGAATAATCCAAATACCTTTTTCACTTGAATTCTGAATCTTCCAAAAGGGTTTTGAAGTATGGTTGAAAAACTTCAAAGCAACTGCAAACTTGTGAAAGAGAGCAACAGCCATTCTGAGTGGTCCAGGACAAGCATACCCTTCTTTGACATCCTTGAGTAGGTCCTCTGTGTGGATTGTGGAATGATTATATCCAGCAAGAATGGTTCAGGTGGACTGCAGCAGGGAGGTGTGGGACACAGGAAGTAGCAGAGTGTGGAAAAAGTAGTCTTGAGCCTGGTTCTTAATGACACAGTCTTCCTTCCTGCAAACAGGACCTTCAGCATTGGATGAGTTTCCCAAGCTGTGGGTGATGTAGTCAGCCTACTCATTTGAATTGTTGCAACAGATGTCTTGAGAACCTGATAATTACTCCCTATCCCCTGTGAAGAATACTTTGGAAACTGGTAGGGGTGTGGTCAGTTAGCAGGTCAGAGGGGATGTCTTCTGCACCTTTGGCAATGACTGCAGTAAGGATCAAATAAGTACTAAACTACTTAAAACCATGCTGTCCTTTGCAGTAATTGAACCATGGAGGCTTTAGATGACGCGGGCAGAGCAAATGTTGCAGCATCTTGATTTCTTTAGGGAGCTATTGCAGGCAAACCAGGAAATGGGCAGCAAACTCACAGAGACCCTCATGGTCAGATGTTCCAGGTCAGATGTTGTGGAATGGGACATGTGCTTGGAGTAGCCAGTCAGGAGAAAGACTTGAACAATATGACCCACCAGGCATGACATCTTGGCATAGCCAAGGTCCTAGGACATAAAGATGCTGGTTGGGGCTGTTTGAGGGCCTCAGGTGCATGATGAGTACGTTCATGATGAGGGAGACCACTGCAATAGAGGCATACCTGTCCAGACATGACCCTAAAAGCTGGGGCAGGAAAGCACTTGAAAGTTGGCATGGGAGGCCCCATTACCACTCTTCAGCAAACTTCTTTGCCAGCAGTTGTTTGTGTGCTGTTCTTGCATTGGAATGCAGGAAACACACAGTTGAAGATTTATCTTTGAATGTTTATTAACAGGTAACATGGCAGCAAACTGTTTTAATAATAAATCCTTGCTTGTTTGGGAAAAAAAGCCATATCTTTACTTGAGCCACTGATTAATCCAGCCTCTCACTGCTGAAGTAGCTGCAGAGAGTGTCTCGACTTTTGGGCAAAAATGGCATGGATCAAGGTGTAACACCCACCCTACCTGTCCACTGACAAGCTTCTTTCCCTGGGGTAGGTTATCTTCAGTGTCGCAAAAGGTCAGTTGCCTTGGGGAGAACCTTACTGCCTTGGTCAAAGAATTGAACATGGGAAAAGATCTTCCTTATGAAAGTTCAACCAGCTACTCATGTAATATTTCTGTGGCTGGTGTATCTTTTGTTAGTTAAACTTGCCAAACTGAAACCAGGCAATAATAATTTTCTACACATTGACACGAAAACTTTACACATCTGGGTCTTAATAATTTGCCCAATAAGATCGTTTTAGTCATTTTATTTATGTAGATGTTTTGACTAGGGCTTCTTGGGGTGTAGCTTTTCTTTTGAAACACTTATTTTTTTAGAAATCTCAGACATGTAGAATGTGTGGCTCTTGCCCCATTTTCTTCCTTTTCTCTGTTGGAAAGCTTCCTTGGTCTTATTGCCATCCATCAAACCTGAAGAATGCACTGGTGCATTGCCCAGGCACCACGCAGCTGAAATGAATTGTGTACTTGCTGTAGATCATTGATTAGCATGCACTGTTGCCTTTGGGCACTCTTTCCTGCTGCTTACTGGGGTAGATGTCCTGTAGGATCAGAAATCAGTTGGCTTGCCGTGCCGGTCGGTTTATGGGGAAACTTCCTGCTCAGAAGCAGTACTCTAGGTGAAGTTTGACCAACGTGGAATAAAGTGGTGCCACTGTTTCATGCAACTTGGAAGCTATGATTCTGCTAATGCAGGCTAAAGTTGTGTTGGTCAACTTTACAGCTACATCCCACTGCTAACTCATGTTCATCTTGTGATCTATTTCAATTCTGAGATCCCTTTTGCATGTTGTGCTGCCAAACCATGTATCTTATTCTATAACTGTCTTTGGTTATTTTTGCCAAAGTGCAGTACCTTGCATTTGTCCCTGTTGAACCTTATCCTGTTAAGTTTCAGCCCAATATTCCATTCTGCCTAGGTCTTCCTGAATGCTTCTATGGTTTGTGTTTGCTACTCCTCTCAGCTTGGTGTCATCCACAAATTTGATGAGTCCACATTGTATCACTTCCTTGCATTGATGATTATGTTATGGGGAACCTTATTCACTGAAGCTGAGATAAATTGCATCCAGATGTTTCTGCATGTTGTGGTGATCTTGCTCTTTGTAATTCTTTTGATGCAGTAGAGAGAACTCTATTATCTGCCAGTAAAACCAAAACTGAGAAACATACAATAAGGTAGAACTGTAGATTAAAAAAAAAATCCATAAGAGCTAAATCATCCATGAGACTTGGATAAATGTTTTCACCTAGCACCAAAAGGAATATTGAGGTGCCAGGTGAAATTTTTGAGAAGGAAATTCCAAAGACTGGGTGCTACAACTGGAAAAAGCAGAGAGAGGTCACCACCTGCCTTTCCTCAGTTGGCAGGGAAATGTAGAGCAGTACCTCAAAAGATAATCTTAGAATCTGGACAGGTTCATGCGTAAGGAAGTGATCTTTTATGTACCTGGTCTCAAGCTCTTGTATGACTTTCTGCCCCAAGCTCAGCACTTTGAATTGTGCCCTGGAATGCACTAGGAGCTGGTGTTGGTGTTTCGGATATATTCCATACAACAGTCCCTTTTGATGAAGGTGTTAACAATTTTGATTATTTTATTAACATGTTTGTTCTGCACTAAGTGTAGTTTGGTTAGTCTTCAGGGGCAGCTCCATATGCAGTGTATTGTAGGAGTTCAAACAGAACATTAACTGATGCATAGATAATTTTGCTGAACTCCTTTTAGAGTACCAATTGCAAACTTAAGGAAAGCCTGTGTTTTGTGTGTATAGAAACACAAAGCCTGTGTTTTGTGTATGTAAAAACACAAAGTAGTGTAATAGCAAACACCTCTAGCCTGATGTGAGCTGTGAGAGCAATTAAACATTGGTTGTGCTATACCAGACTCCAAAACTCCCCTCTTTAGTCCATTCTCTGTGTAATCATTCTGAGAATCTGCTTGAAAACAAGTCAGGGAAATGATGAACTCCATTAGGTGTGCCCAGGATCTTATAAACACCCAGGTGTTTTTGCATGTAAATTTGCTTATGATTTCACAAACTGCTTTTTTTACAACTGGTTGCAAAAATGGCTTGCCAAGTAGCATAAATGACTCTTATTGAAATGCAAGTCCAAAGCCCAGTTAGGTTGTAGAATTGGGTTCTTTGACTCCTGGCCAAAGTTTCTAGATCTTTATAACGCAGAGTTGTTTGCAAATATTATAATATTTGGATTATAATATCCTCTGAAGACTTGAGCATGGAAGTGAAATCCATTCTTGTTAAAAAGACAGTAAACTATGTTCTAAAATATTTTCATGATAATCTAAAGTTTGATACTAGGTGTTTAATTTCTTAGTGTAGAATCCGTGAACCCTGTGCATCAGCAGTGACTCTTGATATTTAATTATACTTGTAAACGGTTGCATGTGTAGACATTGTAGGACTTGGTAGTAATTGCTAGTGCCAAGAACATTGTCCACAGCAAGCTAAAGTGAATGTAGATGACTGATAGCTCGGCAACCACTTGTTCAAACTAGGTCACTTTATCCTTATAAGAATATTGTTCTTGTCCAGTGTTATTCTTTAACTCAGTTTTTATTAGGACTTTCCTATTGCTTATTAAGCATTGATCCAGTAGTGCTGAAAGGAGCTTCTTAATGGCTGAATGTGTGATGAAAATCTCTTATTTTTAGGAGCTTAATTAGAAAGTGCAATACTCCTAGACTTTATGGGCACAGGAAAGAAATTCAAATGTAAAGCATGGGTTCCAGTAAGCAAAGTTTTTATTTCCCTCTAACATCCAGATACTTTTAAACAGGGTAACTTTGTTCACTTAACAAAGAATGAACTTTGATCAATGTAACCCATGTGTACATCTTTCTGAATCAAGTATTGCCTTTAGCGTAAGGTTATACTATGCACTACTGTTCTATTGTCTTCCAGCCACTTTAATAGTATTATGTATTCTCACTGTTAGTCAAACATTGGGAAACAAATTCAATCCTTACAGAATTCAAGAGTGCCAATGAATAGTGAAAAATTAATAAAGCTTGGGCGTAGGATAGATAAATGGAGGGGGTATTCTATTTTCAGTTTGAAAAATCCATCTGTGCAAAGCATTGGTAGGGCTGAGACAAAAGTAGGAAGGTGCTCCTTCATAAAACCTCTGAGGGCCCAGTCCTCTCCAACTTTTCAGTGCTGATGTAGCCTTGCCAATGGCGCATATGCTACATCCTGCAGTGGGTAGTCATTGAGGCCTCCTCAAGTTAAGGGAACATTCCCTTTCCTTGGGGCTGCATTGCGGCTGCATCAGTGCTGGAAAGTTGAATAAGATTGGGGCTTCAGTGATGTCAAAGTGGCCTGCCTCAGGAGCTGGAATTATACAGTAAGGAAAGTGTGTGCCTGTGTAGAATGAGAGAAATGGTGGTAGCTAGTAGTCTGCTAGCTAGTTCACCCATGTGACTAACTAGGAAGCATTGTTGAAAGCAGTTGTTTACAATTGGTGATGTCGTGTAACAAAATCTGATTTTTATAGGGCCATGATTCATTCATTGCATTATACCTGATTGATTGGAATCACACACACACACACACACACACACACACACACACACACACACACACACCAACCAATGTCTGTGTTTGGCCTGCAAATTGAATAGCGTGACAATCTAGCACAGTCTTATTGCTTCTCGCCCCCTTCCATAGTTAAGGAGGATGAACCCCCACTCATTAAATATGAGTGAAATAATTACTTCAGAGTCCCTATAGCTTTTGCAAATCTCATAGAGTAGCATAGTGGCTAAAGTTAGGAGTTTGAATATGGGAAACCTAGGTTAATTGGGAAGTAAGTGGGGTAGTCTTGGGCAAGTCATTGTCTGACTTGCCTCATAGGGTGGTTCATAGGAGGTTAAAATATCCTGAGTTTTTTGGAGGAAGTAAGTAAAGTTGCGACAAGTACAAAACCTCATGTAGTTGATGGATTGCAAAGTGTCACCCTGACTTCTTCCTAATGGCAGTCTTCCGCCTTTCCTCTTTGTTTCCTTGTTTGTAACACTTGTTAGGACCAATGAGGTGCTTTGGCTCATTGTATGCTATGTAGAGAAATTAAGACTATTTTGTTCTAAATAGTGTTAAAGCTTTTAGCATCCAGTTTCAAAGGCAACTGGCCATGTGGCGTGGAGGCATACTGATGAGTATAGGGAAGGTAATCTAAGTTCATGGAGGTTCTTTGGCTTCTAGCCATGGCCTACAGAACAGTCACATGTCTTCCAATAGATTGCAATATTCATATAATGAAGTGGGGGGAGAGCACATGTGTGAGTTGTTAACCACATGGCTGACATGAGTGGCAGTTGCATTCATCTGACTGCTGCTTTCTTGGAATTAGTCCCCTTCATCTTGTGAATAATCTCATCTTTATTTACATTTTTCTGGAGGAATAAAAACCCTTAATGGATTTGATAACTATTCTAATCTATTTTCTACATATACAAATCATGGCTTTTGAAAATTCGCCCAGCTGTCTGCAGAATGATTTTTTTCCTTGTCAGAAACATTTTAGTAACTTGCCTGTTGAAATGATACTCTAAACTTTGCACACTGTATGCAACTAATTGTGGAAAATGCTGTACACTGTAATAGCATCGTCCTGCATAATGGGCCCCTAATTGTACTGTGAAAACTGAAGCACTTTGGACATGACCCTGCATTGACTTTGATACAGATATGATCTGTTTGATGTCTGAGAAGGAGCCATACGTATGGAAAGTGAAATGGTGCATTGTTGACACAATGTCCATCATCTATTGAATTCAAACAACCAAGAACCTTTACTCTTTCAACAAACTGGAGAGAGAGATAAAATACCTGTAGATGAGCTACAAAACTTCAGTTTTTGACAGAGCATAGCTAAACTGTTTCTTCTGCTACGACTGAGTGCCAAAGTGTGTTTGAGGTGTGTGTATATTAACTGTCTGTCTGACTGAAGCTTTATAAGGCATAATCATTGCACCTACACTTGGAACACTGCCCAAAGTGAGAAGTAATGTTAACTTCATATCTGCATAGACCTGAAATATTCTACATTTGAATGCAATGAATTGGGCTCTGTAGTAAGAATCTCAAAGTTGGAGCTGAAATCTGTTCTAAGCTGAAGAGGGGGAGAGAAAGTTGATCCTTGTCTGGAGTGGTATAGGGATGCCAAGTGCTGAGAATTCCTGGAATGTGCAACACTGAACGTTTGCTTTGTTCCCTTAGTGACTTGACCCATTAAGAAAATGTGTTTCCCTAGGAGGTTTTAATAGCTCAGACTTCAGTAGCATAAAAAGAACCAACCCCAGGTATAATTAGCTTATTTTTACCTGCTGACTGAAAAATGAATTTTCTTAACCTTAGTGTAGAAAAATCTAACCTTGTGTTTCTAGAGGAATGATTTATGTGGATTCTTTGCATTTATCAGTTGTAGTAAATAACACCGCAAGTTCCTGCATTCCGAATAGCTGTAATACTCCCACAAGTCTGCTTGTTTATGTGGCAGTTGCATTGAAAACATTTTGAGGGAGATCGGGAAGCAATCCACCATCTTACTGGCAGCCTGATTTTAACCAGGTAACTTACTGTAAAAGAGTTCTCAGACTGTTGGGTCGTGACCCACCAGTTTGTGTAAAGCTTCTTCTGTCCCTTTAAGGGGCAGGGGGAGAGGGGAGGCAGTGATGTGATCCTCAGGATTGTATCACTAAGGGTGGTGAGGGGATGCTTTTACTTACTGTGGGCTTTGGCAAGCAGCAGGAGGTGCAGGGAGCCCTGTGTAGCCCTCCACATCAAGGCTGAGAATATTGAGAAACAGTGCACACACACCACCTCCTGGCTGCAATGCAAAACCAGAAGTGGTTTGCGTGCACTGTTTCTCAACATTCCAAGCCTCTGGGAGCACTGTAGAGGCCTGTGTGGGGCTCCTGCACCTCCTGCTGCTTGCCCAAGCCCACAGTAAGTAAAAGTGCCCCCTTACTGATGCAGTCCTGGGGATTGTGTCGCTGCCCTTGCTCCTTCCCCTCAGAGATTTACTTGGGGAATAAAGCTCCCTAAAAGTTTGAGACCTACTCCTGTAAAGAATTGTCAAAACATTTTTGGGAAGCAGATGAGTTCAGGTGTCTTCAATTTCAGCAGGACACATGCTGTCCACTGCTGTACGTTCAGCTATCCTGATACAATGAATTGACAATTGATAAGTGTTCAAGAGCTTAAACAAATGAACATCCAGGCTCATTTGATAGCTTGGAATCTCTCTTCAGCCTTTGGAACACAATACCCATCAGCAGGAGAGGGGGGTAAAGGGGGTAATTTGTACCCAGGCCCAGAGTCAAAAAGGGGGCCCAGGAGCCAAAGGAGGGGGCCCAGAAATTCCCTGGGATCTTACATTTTCCTATCCATTCAGAACTGTTGCCAGCACAGGATGCTGGGAACACTACCACGAGCGTGGGGCTGCAGCTACTGGCTAGCCATATATGCTGGTCTATACATGACACTCCAGAGAAAATGTAGTCACCGAAGAAGCACTGAACAACATTGAGTGCCTGCCTGTGCTGGAAGAGCTTGACAGTGAACCAACCCTAGAAGAACTTCACGTGGCCCTGGACTCCCTTGCCTTTGGCAAGGCACCTGGAAAAGACAGCATCCCTGCTGAAGTCCTAAAATGCTGCAAAGAGATCATCGTCACTGAGCTGCATGAAATCCTCTGTCTCTGCTGGAGAGAAGGTGGAGTACCTCAAGACATGAGGGATGCAAACATCATCACGCTGTACAAGAACAAAGGTGACAGGGGTGACTGCAACAACTACCGCGGCATCTCTCTCCTTAGCGTTGTAGGAAAGCTGTTTGCCCGAGTTGTACTAAAGAGGCTCCAGGTACTTGCAGAGAGTGTCTATCCAGAATCGCAGTGTGGATTCCGAGCCAACAGGTCCACCACTGATATGGTATTCTCCCTTAGACAACTGCAGGAGAAATGCAGGGAACAACGACAGCCACTCTTTATAGCCTTCATAGATCTCACAAAGGCTTTCGACCTGGTCAGCAGAGACGGCCTCTTCAAGATTCTCCCCAAGTTTGGATGTCCACCCAGGCTCCTCAGCATCATCAGATCCTTCCACAAGGACATGAAGGGCACTGTTGTCTTCGATGGCTCCACATCAGACCCTTTTGACATCCAAAGCGGAGTGAAGCAGGGCTGTGTTCTTGCACCAACCTTGTTTGGGATTTTCTTCGCTGTCCTGCTGAAGCAGGCCTTTGGAACTGCAACAGAAGGCATCTATCTCCGGACCAGATCAGACGGAAAGCTCTTCAACCTCTCCAGACTGAGAGCAAAATCCAAAGTCCAGCTGAAATGTCTGCGTGACTTCCTCTTTGCCGACGATGCAGCTGTCACTACCCACTCTGCCAAAGATCTCCAGCAGCTCATGGATCGTTTTAGCAAGGCCTGCCAAGATTTTGGACTGACAATCAGCCTGAAGAAAACACAGGTCATGGTTCAGGATGTGGACTCACCTCCCTGCATTACAATCTCTGAGCATGAACTGGAGGTTGTCCATGACTTTGTGTACCTTGGCTCAACGATCTCCGACACTCATTCTCTCGATGCCGAGCTAAACAGGCGCATCGGTAAAGCAGCTACCACGTTTTCCAGACTCACAAAGAGAGTCTGGTCCAACAAGAAGCTGACGGAACATACCAAGATCCAGGTCTACAGAGCTTGCGTCCTGAGTACACTTCTGTACTGCAGCGAGTCATGGACTCTTCGCCCACAACAGGAGAGGAAACTGAGCGCTTTCCACATGCGCTGCCTCCGACGCATCCTCGGCATCACCTGGCAGGACAAAGTTCCAAACAACACAGTCCTGGAACGTGCTGGAATCCCTAGCATGTATTCACTGCTGAAACAGAGACGCCTGCGTTGGCTTGGTCATGTCGTGAGAATGGATGATGGCCGGATCCCAAAGGATCTCCTCTATGGAGAACTCGTGAAAGGAAAGCGCCCTACAGGTAGACCACAGCTGCGATACAAGGACATCTGCAAGAGGGATCTGAAGGCCTTAGGGATGGACCTCAACAAGTGGGAAACCCTGGCCTCTGAGCGGCCCGCTTGGAGGCAGGCTGTGCAGCATGGCCTTTCCCAGTTTGAAGAGACACTTTGCCAACAGTCTGAGGCTAAGAGGCAAAGAAGGAAGGCCCATAGCCAGGGAGACAGACCAGGGACAGACTGCACTTGCTCCCGGTGTGGAAGGGATTGTCACTCCCGGATTGGCCTTTTCAGCCACACTAGACGCTGTGCCAGAACCACCTTTCAGAGCGCGATACCATAGTCTTTCGAGACTGAAGGTTGCCAATACAAACATGACACTCCTTAACACAGTGTCAGATCTGGGAAGAAATTGGTTTCACCCCTCCTACTTTGCAAAGGGGCCCAAAAGAATCTTTGTACCCCCTGAAAAATTCCTCCCAGAGGCCCTGCCCATCAGAGTTAGGACAGGTGATGTGTTCCAACTTGAGAGGCGGAATGGAGTGGGAGGTGAGCCTGTTTTCAATGGAGAGGGAGTTTAGTCAGTTAACTAACTAAAAGTGTGAGGCAGCTGGCTGTATATATGGGTGGCTGTAGCAGTGGCTGTCTAGGAATCTGGTGCTGGGTCAGTGGCTTTACTGCTTGGATTTTTAGGAGTCTGCTTTCTTTAGTAGAATATTTATGCTTGTATTGTGTACAAAGATTGCAAGTCTCATCTGAAGAAAGCTAAATATCCCTGGATTGCTTCCTGGTTGGACATGAGGTACAAGATACACCTGCATTTCATTTCTCCTCTGAAAACAAAGCTGAAGTGCAGAGTGAGGTGAACTGGGAAACTGCCCTGAAAAGATGGGCAGCCCAATCCTAACTAAGTTCCCCTGCACCAGTGCAGTGCCATGGGCATGGCTTCTGTTGCATCCCGCAGGCTGGAGGGTTCCTCAAGGTAAGGGTACACTTGTCCCCTTGCCCCAGAGTAAACCTCGGATGGTGCATTCCCTCTATATAGCTGGTGCAAGTTTGCATTGATGGATCAGGCCTGAGAAGGGGAAGTAGCCCAACCACCTCTGGAAGCCTGGGCTAGCTGGGGAATGCTGTAGTGAGAGACTCAGCAGGGCGCACTGAGCTGCTGGGGCTCCACAGCAGGACAATTGTTGCCTGAGGAAGGTGGCCAGAGCACCACAACCAGCACCTGGCTAGAATAACCAACGCTGTTCTTGCAGGAGGACAGAGCTGGTGATGTAATTCCTGTGATGCTGGAAGTGGTAGGGCTGGCCACTGGCCGCCAGCTTCAAATTGAGCCAGGCTGCCATTGTGGGAGGTCTCTCCTTCGACAGGGGCTGTTGCAAGAAAGGCTGAGCCGCTCCCCCCCAGGAGGCTACTCCTAACCAACCTTTTTCTCATCTGAAGAGGCTCAGACCTGCCACTCTCAGATATCATGTTCTGAAGATTCTTGCCAGTTTAGCTGGTCTGTTGCAGTGGGGCTGGGTCCACTGGCAGGACCTCAATGGGCCCCCAGTCTGACTCACCCTGGATGGGGGGGGGGAGAAAAAGGATCCTAATGGGTCCCCTCCAGAGTGCCTCCAGGCCAAGTTCAGGGTTCAGATTATCACCCCACATGCCTGGAGGGGCCTTTTCATCCAAGGAAGAGAGGGAGGTGGAACACATGCTAATGTACTGAGGGGCTCTTTGAAGGACCAGAGACCCTACTTTCCTCATGAATGTCAAAGTACTTGCATGATTACACTTACACAATTGACTCAACTATGCATCTTGGTCTGGCTCATTTCCCGAGAGGGGGCCACCACGCTGCACAGACCCACTTAAGACTCTCTGCCTTCCCTTGACGCTGAGGTACCAGGGGCCATGAACTTAATGGGATAGGATACAACATGCGTGAGCATTGCTGTTCCTGCTTAACCCCCTCCCTGTCACCTCCCCTACTCTGTTCCCACTTCCCCCCACCCCTGTGCCTGGCTCACCTGCTCCAGCAGGTGTTGCTTCCACCATTGATGCTGGTGGGAAGGCTCTGGTCTTCCTACCAGTGCTGCCAATAGACACAGTGCCACAAAGCACTTTATGGCACTTTTGTGACATTGTGTACCAGCAGAGTGTGTGCTCTACCAGCATAAGGTAAGCGTAGGATTGGGCCAGAAATGTCATTGTATTGCTTTTGTATTTGGCTCGCTACACTCTATAAAGTGTGCTATAAACTCCTTTTCTGTAGCATGCATAAAATGTCAGGCATGAACAAAAACCAAGCAAGTCATTCTTGAACTCATGGGACTTCACTGACTCGTAGTTTAAAGCCAGTGCTCTTGTTATAACCTGACAGTTGTGGTGTGGTGGTTAACAGTATGAACTAGGAAAACCCTGGTTCAAATATTGCCTTACTCAAAAACTTGCTTGGTGTCCTTGCTGTGTTCAGGTGTCTCAATCTCAGCCCCTTACCTGTAATGTGGGGCTGTTAGTGGCATTTTTGCCAGAGTTCTTGTCAGGATTACTGGATATACTTCGAACATTTAGGAATAGCATTATATATAAATGCCAAGTGCAATATATATAAAGTCTAAGACTGACTTTAACAATAATGATCTAACTTGCTGAACTGTTTTAACAAATTTTCTTCTCTTTTTCCCTTTGTTGTAATTCTATAAAAAAGAGCAGATTTAAAAGCTGGAACATGGTTAGCAAATAGGCAATATTGGCTCAAATGTATTTTTTTTTTCTTTCAGAAGGCCAAATCATCAATCAGCTGTATTTATTGACCATTAAACTACTACTCTCTTAGGAGCACTGTATGACATACGTTTGAGTATTACCAGATCTTCATAAGAGAGGAACTTTGCAGTCTCCTTCCTTGAATTTGCAATAGGATGTGGAGCGTTTAGAAGAGCTATCTTAGGCTACCTGTCAGGATCGAGTTTAGGTTAATGATAAAACAGCTAACGAATGTATATTGCTGTTGACAGTGAGCGACTGTAAACATCTTCGACTGGAAGCTGTGAAGCAGCAGATAGGGCTTTCAGTCAGATGTTTGCAGCTGCCAACTGCCACAGGCGTCAAACATTCAGAAATTTCATATAATCAGAAATCATTTCAAAACAAAACTTGTGGTCTTGCTAATACTGGAAATTTCACACGAATTTTCCAGCTGTCTTATGACTTCATATAGAATTAATGAAATCGAGGAAACTGCCCTTGTTGAGATGTAGTGTCAAAAAAATGAACTGGAGCCTCAGTCTGGCTCTTGGCTTAGCTCTGAAACTCAAATCCACATTCAGCTATGCACATTGGTGACTCTCTCCCACAACACCAATAAAGGGTTCTATGTAGTGCTTCTCCCAGATGTGTGCTTGGTAGTCAATAGGACAGAGGTAATGTTGCAGGCCCTTCAGACCTTTTTCAGCTTTAAGGTGACACTAAAGTGAGAGGTGGCTATGTCAGCATTCCCTTCCCGCTGCCAAAATCTTCTTCCCACCCACTTTGAGCAACTGAGATCAGAATGCAAACTGGAGCACCTCCTGAAGCTGGATGAAACAGTAGGAAGATGTGGAGTATGTGGCACCCCTTTCTATCATCTTGCTACGCTCTTGAACCTGCTGCTCCATGTGAAGGCTTCAGGTTGCCTCACTGATGGGCTGTGCATGAAGTCTAAGTAACTGTATCATTTAGTCAGCTGCTATTAGAGCTTTATTCTGTGGTACAGAGCAAAGGACAAATGTTGTCATCCATGTCCTTCACCAGGCCATGAAACTGTCTGCACACTGAGGAAGAGAGTCCTGTGCAGGGTTTCTCCTTTCCAATTTTTTGTTCAGGAGCTAGAAGGCTGGAAGAAAGGGTTACTCTAGCAAAGGCTGGTAGGAAGAGGGCCTTCTGCTGTGTGTGAAGCAGGGTTTTCCACCATCAATGGAATTTGGAATCCTATAGTTACCACCTTGTCTGCTGCTTTGCAAAACTCTTTAGTAGTCACCTTCTCTCCCTACAGCTCCAATGCAGAGGCATTTATATAATTATATCTGATTAAGTGGCATGCTGAAGGTGTGTGGGGTTGCTGGCTTCAAGTGAACTGCTATAAATGGGTAAGACACAGAATAGGTGAGGTACCCTTAATTGGACTGGCTGATTCTAGTAGCAGATTGTTAACTCTGTACATGGTGGCTGGACATAATAGTTCAGGATTAAATAAAATCTTATTGCATATCCTAGACTAATAGCTAGCTACCAAGTGTCTTGCTCTGGGAACAAAGATGTTTATAGTGTTCACATCACAAATAGTTTGACCTTGCTTAGAGAAATGAATACTTTTAAACCCCTTTGAGAACCTGCATTGTGTCTCTAGCCCCTTTATTTCCATCATGTGGTTGGGACTCGTATATCTATACACATTTTGATCTTGATTAGAATAACCTGGAGAGGCTCTACGTTAATTATCTCTACGTTAATTATCTTAGTACTTTTAGGTGTGCAGAGCACTTTACAATCATGTCATCAATTTCTTTGGCGTCCTGAAAAGGCAGAAACTCATTTTTAAAATTCCTTTTCTACACTGTGGATGCAATGGCAAAGGGAAAAATATGTGTGCGACTGTGTAAAGTGTTAATTCTTAAAAGGAAGGTGTGAGCTAATCTCTTGTGAGTCAGGCATCTTGTCTTATAAAATACATGCATTCTCTTATTTTATTCCTAAAAATATTTTCAGACACTTTAGAAAAGTGGTTTTCAAATGTTTTTGCACCGGGACCCACTCTTTGAAGTGACCCTCTAGCGGGACCCACTTAGCTTTACAAGACTAAAAGACAGTTTCGCCATACTAGCTGCTCAAGCCTCTGTTTTTATCCTTTTTATTAGGGGGGGCTGCCTTCTTGGGTGTTTATTGAGCTCTGTCGGATTGGGACCATTTTGGTGGTGTTGCATTTTAGGGATGGATAGGTGCTGGGGCATGTTTGCTTACTCATAGTAAATGTGCCCATGTAACTCAGTTTCGCTTTCCTTAGGGTTCAATACATTTTCCTTATCAGCTTGGGGGGGCTTCTCTAGTGTTTTTTGCAACTTGGGTTCATTGGATCAGGACCATACTGGTGGCATTGCATTCTTCTCAGCCTGCCCCTGATGCAGTTGCCTACTCACAAGTAAACATACATGTGCAACTCAGTTCCACCTTCCATAGGGCTCAACACAATTGGCTATCATCTTGTCAGTTTTATGACCCACCAAGCTAGGTTGTGACCCACAGTTTGGGAAACACTGCATTAGATAATATTTTATATTCTGAGTTTTGGACACTATCTGTGGTGAAGGTATTCACTTATCTGCGGATTGGGTCCTCAGGCCCCCCTCCTTTGGTAAGTGTACCATAAAAACCGGAAGTGACTTTTACTCTAAGGCCCATTCTTTGCCCAGCAGAGGCTGCAGAAGGACGTGCATGTCCCCTGGTGGGCTCGGAGGACCCTCTGATAGTGAAGGGAGTGGGGGGTGTTTCCTGGTATCTGTGGTTTTACTTAACCATGGGGGATGGAACCCCATGGAACCCCATGGATACTGGGGCACAGCTGTAATTGAATGCCTTTGCTGTATTGCATTCTAGTCTTGAAATTTCTTACTGTTTCCAGAACAGATTGCAGTGGGTCTTAGGATCTGTTGCATGCCATAAGTCTAAAGATTCCATATCTGCACATGACTAGCTGTCAGTTACAAACCTACCATAAGGTCCGATGGGGCAAAAGCCCCAGGTGTGAGGTGCTAGGTACCCACGGAAGCCTCTCTGAGGCTCCTGATGGGGGCAGAAACTGTGCTTCCGGTTTTCTGGTTTTCCCTAAGCACAGTTTAAAGCATCGGGGAACCTCACAGAGGTTTTTCCGATGTGTTCCTGGGTCGTGTGAGGCTCCGTGAGCTTCAGGTGAGTGTGTGGGGGGTGGATTTCTCTGCAGGATGGTGGCGGTAGTCTGTGGAGGGGATGCCATTGTGGACATTTACCCCGGGCATGGGAGGTCAGCTGCTGCTAGTTGTGCAAGCTTTTTTGATCCTGGCCAGTGTTTGAATCCTTCTATATGGTTTAAGTGTAACTAGTCTCACTTAAATTCTAGTCTTTAGCTTTTATAAGGCTACCTACTTATTATTGTGGCTACTGTTACTATTGGATCTCATACTTGAGATCAGAATCAGATTTTGGAAGGGATCATCTATTCAAGGCTATTTTGGTTGGATACTGTATAACAGGAAAAGTTCAGTACCCGATAGAACTGCAGCTATTGAGAAGGTGGAGGAAAGGCTAAGGGGGCTGGTTAGACGAAAGATATTGAGGAAGCAGGTGATGGGCATTTGCAGAATCATAACTAGTGTGGAAATAGTACTGTAGATCTCAAAAACAAACCTCTTTCCAAATTCTAGTGTTTGAGGTCACCCTCTTAATAATAAGTATTTATGAAATGCTTAAGCTGATTAGTAATGGGTTCATGACCAACAAAAGGAAGTAATTGTGCATTGTGCCAAGTAACATGGAATTCACTACCCCAAGAGGAAATGATGATCATTGGCTTATAGAGATATAAAACATGGTTTAGACAAATTCCTGGAGGTTGTGGTCTCCTAGTGGCTTCCATAGGCTTCTGCTTCCATTCAGAAGCAGGACCAGATGTTGGGGGGGGGGGAATGGGGTCTAACAATTTCTTTCATGCTTTACTTGGGAACATCAGAGGTATCTAGCTAGGTGATGTTAGAAACAAAATGTTGGAATGAATGAACTTTTAGATTTGATCCAGCAGAGTAGGGCCTAACTTTATTAAGCTTCTGTGCCCACAGAAGCCCTCTGTGATTGTACAGAAGTACAGCTGCTGTACCATCTTATGAAAACTTCAGTGGAAGGAGATCTTGAAGGAATAAGGATGTGCAACCTTTTTAGGCAACCTGTCCTGATGTTTAACTATTATAATTGCTAGAAAATGTTTTCAAATATTCCCCTCCCTGTAGTTTAAACTTCCCATTCAAAAAGGAGAGGGATAACAATATATTCTGTCCCAAACTTCTTGGAGGAAAACAGAATAAAAATGCAAAAAGCTTTAGGCTTTTTTCCCCCATCAATGAAGAGCAAAACAACCAGTTGATATTCTTTTCCTTTTGTTTATAGTTTAAATATTTGCCATGTTGACATATCCTCCCCTCTTTGACCCAGGCAGTATGTATTTGATTCCTTGAGGCTTTTGACGTTGTTTCCTGTAACTCTTAAATCATTCTAACATGCTGTACCCCTAAAACAATTTTCTTTCATCTTGTGTTCCTGCATTGGCGAGTTTTCCTGTGTAAACGTTAAACAAGCACAAATGCCAGTCTATTATAGGCCTGCCCCCATTTCCACAGGGGTTCTGTTCCGGGATCTGGGGCAAACCCCTCCCGTGAAACCGTGGATACGGGCAAATGCTCCCCCCACTCTCTGAAGCTGAGGGAAATTTTGTTCCCCTGGTCTCCACAGGGGCTGTGAGCCCAGCAGAGGCTGAACAACATTAATCTGCTGCCTCTGCCAGACTCAGACAAAGCCCTGGAGCTAAAAAAAGTCACAGAAAAAGTGACGTTTTTAATGCCTTATAAGGCATTGGGAGACCCAGGGAAATCCATTCCAGGATTGGAACGCAGGAGACCCATTGGGAGACTCGGAGGATCCTCTTGAGCCAAGGGGTGCATAGCTCGCCTCTGATGGGGGCGCGTACAGGGATGCCCCATGGACCCAATCTGCAGATACGGGGCCCGCCTCCCCCTACTAGCCTAGTACTCCACCTCAGAGCATTTAAACATACCTTGTGGTTTTTGTATTCTTTACTGGTTTCATACTGTGTATAGATTTGGTAAGTGTACTGTCCAGCTCCTCATCTTGGTATGTAATTTATTGAAAAGCAACAGGCAAGTTAAACTTCTGCAGAATGCTGCTGGATGTCCCTCTGTTCAAATGATGCCATTTTATTTATTACCATCCTGTGCATGAGATTCAACAGAGTCATGACTTGGAACAAGCTAATGCTGTTACGCTGCTTGCAAAAGATACCCAATGGGATTACATCAGAAGCCTTACCGAAGTCCACATGTCAATAGTGTTTGCCTTGTCTGCCAGATAAGTTTCCTTAAAGCAACCAAGTCTTACAGCACCTGACAAACTGGCACACTTATTGTAGCATAAGCTTTCATGAATGAACTACAATGTACTTCATCAGATGCATAAAGACAGTGGAGTGTATTCCACAAGAGCATATGATAAATTTATTAGATTTTAAAATGCTGTAAGACTTTGTTGTTAGTCTTGCAATAGGCAAACACTACTGCTTCTCTGGAAAGTGAAAAAGGAAGGCAGTTTGATCTGGTATAACTTGTTAAATATTATCCTTTGTGATTAAGGATGAACACTAAATTTGCTTTTTATATGGGTGGGCTACACCGGTTTCCCATGAATTCTTGTATGTGATGGTGAAACTGAATTCTTAGAGTATTTGATGCTTTTTGAACGCGTGCAACTTTAGGCAGCTATTTTTAATGGCATATTTCAGAAGAATCAATTTAAACTATAGGCAGCCAAGTTCTGAAGTGCCAAGCATCAGTGACTTCAACTGAATTCTTGCACAAAGTCATCAAACTGAATTGAACTATGGGAGGATGTTTTAATGTCTTGTGACCGAGGGCCCAATCCTACCCAACTTTCTGGCATCAGAAAGCTGCAAGTGTAGCTGCAATGCAGTTCCAAGGTAAGGGAGCAAATATACCCATATCTTGAGGAGGCCTCTGTGACCACTTTCCCCCGACAGGTTGCAGTGCATGCTCCATTGGCACAATTGCATCAGCACTGGAAAATTGGCTACGATTGGACCCTCAGTTCCTTGTGTGGATACTTGATGTGCAGTTTACAGGACTTAAATGTTGTAGTGCCTCTTTTTTTTTGTGTGTACTAAATTCTGTGAGTTTTTGGCTGGAAAGGGGAGGAAGGAGTATTGGGGAAGAACACAAAACAGATGGATCACTGCACTTGTTAAATATGTTGAATTGCAGTGTAAGGTTGTTATACTTGGCTGTACTCCCTCCTCTCCCAAAAGCTGTAAAACAAACAAGCGTTCTAGCTGAATCCATAAGTAGATTGTTCTGTTTGTAAAGTATCTTGCTTCTTGTGTCCTTTTAAGATTTAACAGCTGTTAATGGGATTATATAGTTCAGTGTCTCATGCAGTAATAGATCTTAAATGAGCAGAGTCACTATTTTTTCCTGAAAGACAGGCACACTACTTGCTTTTTTGGAATTGCTGCCCTTAACAGTTTCTAGTTATTTGCAAAGAATATCAGCACTGCAGAATAATTGCTCCCAAAGGGCCTGTGTCATGACTTGCATCATGAACCATGTAAGAGCTATGGCACACTTCATGTTCTGGAAAATGCTTTGCGCTGCATTGGACTAAATTATTTACTAAAATGTTGTCTAAAGGTAGGTGCTAGTATATGTACGTGTCTAAACTATTGCTTAACAAGTTTAGAAATAACATTTTTGTGACTCAACCTCTTCCCCAGTCCCTGATGGGGAAAAAGTTAATGAGCAATTCCAAATCCCCCAATTAGGCCTAGTTGTACTGTTTCAGTGAAATGTGTAAAACTTTAACACAATGTAGTATATACTTTGCCCTGTAACTTTTTCTGCTTATAGATCTGTTTATGCTTACACATGAACTGTTGGTATGCAATCCCATATCTGCTCAAGTCATAACGCCACAGTGTTTGCAGGGAGAAGAGGAGAATCCCATCTCTTTTTTTCTTGCGCATCTTAAAATTAACTCTGTTTCTTTGGTTTTTTTAATTAGTCCTCCAAATGGCAGTTGACTGTGAACTTGCATTTTATAAATAAAACTTGCTTTCATTTTTCACTTTGATCTTATCCAGAATCAACAAGGAGAGAAAACTAAGCGTGGAGTTCTTGTTGATTTTTTGCTTGAGGCAGAGAAATAAGTCAGCCTGTATGTTGGAAGGGTCCATTCTTACTGGATTTCTCTTGGGATCACAGGCTTTGCACAGCTGCCATGCAGGTTTCTTTGACCTAACCTAGTGTACTATTTGAGAAACATAAAATCGAGACATGTATGTATTTTATAGCCGGATTCTATCAGGCTATTGCACTAGTGCAGGGGTGTGCAAACATTTTGGCAGGAGGGCCACATCATCTCTCCGACACTGGGTTGGTGGCTGGGGGGAAGAATTAATTTACATTTGAAATTTGAATAAATTTACATAAAAGAATACATTAGAGATGGAACTTATATGAATGAATGAATTTTACTGAGCTTATTTATAATACGTATGAGAACTATAATACAGGCACACTCCCCCCCCCTCCAGATCATAAAGCACAGAGTGAGCCATAATTTTATCAGGCAAGGAAAAACATGGAATGCTTAGGAATTTGATTTCAGCAGAGATGACAAACGTATCCCATGGATCTTATGGCCACACTCTTCCCCCCAATATAAAGTACAGTAGATTGAGACATAACTGTATCAGAGGCAAGGAGAAACATTTTTTTAAAAAGATATAGCTGAGAGATGAAGTGGGAAAACACAAAGGATTTCTAATATTTCCGAACAGAAAAGGAAAGCCTTTTCTGAAGCCATGCTGCCCAAACCCCCAACACAACAGACAGCAGAATTTTAAAAAGTGAAAGCGGTTACATCTAGGACGGAATAAGCATCACCAAGTGATGAAATGGGAGGCACCAGGCACTTCCAAGTCTTTTTAAACAGAAACAAGCCAGGAATGGGGTGGTGGAGGAGGAAATAACTGCAGGAAAAGGCAGTGATGCACAGGGGGAGAAACAGCAGAAAACAGTACCTGGTGGAAGGAGGTTGCATGTAGCAAAGAAACCCAACATAGCACAGACTCAACCCAGGGCAGGTGTGGGTAGGGAAAAAAAATCTGAAAGGGAAGACACACCACAGAGCTGGTCCCAATATTTCTCCCACCAGAAAAGGATCTCCTCATCTTGCATACCAGTCCATAAGCACTTTCAAAGATGGAGGGGAAGGGGAGAGGGGAACCACCCCAAAAGCACTTACAGTGGAAGGAAAGTGGGGAGGGGGGTAGAAGGTGCCTGCCCACCACCCCAAAAGCATGATGGAAGGAAAGTGAGGAGAGGTGTGTGGAAGGAACCTGCCAATGAGCAGCCAACAATCCTCCTCTCCAGCCTGTCCTTGCAACTGCACTCCGGCACACAGTCAGAGCCCCACTCAGCTTCTCTCTCTCTCGCCCTCCAAGTGAAACAGAAGCAGCACATTTCTCCTCCTCTTAGCATTTGTCCGCCCCACACACAAACTCAAGCACAGCCACACAAACAACCCTGTTTCTCCTCTTAGTGCATCTGCACCACACACAACCCTCCTCCATGCATGGCCTCAGCGGTGGCGTCCCTCAACTCCCCCTGCTTGCTGGATGAACATAAGAACAGCCCCACTGGATCAGGCCATAGGCCCATCTAGCCCAGCCTCCTGTATCTCACAGCAGCCCACCAAATGCCCCAGGGAGCACACCAGATAACAAGAGACCTCATCCTGGTGCCCTCCCTTGCATCTGGCATTCTGACATTGCTCCTCGCAGTGGCTGAGGAGATGGCTGGCTCTGCAGAGCTCCTGCTGAGAGTTTAGAAATGGGCTATTGCGTTGGGCCAGCAAGGGCTGTGGCTTGTCTCCAGGGAGCCGAGTGCCCATTGGAGATGGGGGGGGCTCCTTGGGGACCGGATTGGGCCCCCTGAGGGTTGCAAATGGCCAGTGGAAGGATTTGGGCAGCCCTGCACTAGTGGAACACGCATTCTGCCTGCACAGGTTGCTGGAAAAACAACTGTAAAGCACTAGACACCAGTACTAGCGGTCAGCACATTGGCAGGAAGGCCTGGGCCATTCTGCGCATGCTGGTGGACCTTGGAAGGCCAACTAGAGCAGGTAAGCCCAGTTTAAGGGAATGTAACTGGGAGGAAATGGGGTGGGGCATGAGTAGATTGGGCCCAGGAGGGGGATGTAGATTCAGTGGTGGCACACGCTGAATCCAAACCCCCTGCCTAGGTGTGATCTGCCTACATGGATTAACTTAGACTTGTGCCAACTATAGAGCTGGTTCAGGTCCGAGTTGACCCCTAGTGGCTACTGGGATTTACTGTGGTCAAGGGAACAAATGTCCTCTTAACCCTGATGAGACCTCCAGCAGCCTAAACTCCCCTGGCTGTGCTGCTACATTGCCATGCAGGAAGCTGAGCAGGATTGGGCCGTTAATGTCTGTCCTTGAGCTTGTGGCAAAGTGAGTGTTGGTCACATTAAGACAGGTTGGCCTATGAAGAAGAGAAAATGAGAGCTGCAAAGGAACAGTTTAAGTCTTCCTCTGGCTTCTGTCACATTGAAATATAGAAACCTTTTCTTAACCTTCTTCTAAAATTATGCCTGCGTGCTTGCAATATGAAGGGAGTGGGGTGTAGGAGAGCGAGTTTCATTGTACTTTCACTCACTACAACCCATTGACCTTAGTGCAATTTAAAGAAATAGAAAGTTAATCGAGACAGTATCCACCCCCCCCCCGTACTGTGCATCAAATAGTTTCTATTCCTATGCATCACTCTTTTTGCATGTGTAGTACATGCCAGACTTGCAGACTGAGGGTAAAAAAAAACAACAACCCAGGTGGTAGAACATCTGAGCAATTCCTTGTAACATATTCTGAGTGACCATTGAAGATCCTATAGATGTAAAACTGACTTTCAGAACTTCGCTAAAGCAGTGGTTTTGGGTTTTACTTGTACATGATGAGCAAAAGTCAAATCTTAAATCTGCAAAATATTGGTAACCCCTTGACCATCTTCAAAATGTAGCATTGTATTCCTCTAAGATTGCATAAACCTGTGGGAGGTTTTATTGCATTGGGATATTAGTGATTAAAATAAACCTGTCATGTAAATTGTGGTGTAACTTTCTGGTATGGCTCACTTGTTTTCAAGTATCAGTTCTCAGAGCTATCACATGAGTGAGATTGCTGTCTCTGTAAACGGTATGAGCGGTTGGCTCCTTAATTGTTTGCTCAGAGAACTGACTGGGTGACTCCCTTCCAACTGAGGAAATGGGTTGATGAATTTAAACTTACACATAATCTTGGGTATCCAGAAAAGCTACATCCTCTGTAGGGGGAAACAGGGCTTGGACTCCTGCCACAATGTACTCATTGAGTGGGAGAACCACATGCTGCTTGCCTACTTCGTCAGTTAAGTGAGTGACTTGGAGAAAGTGAGAACTAAAAGGTGGAATTCTACTGCTTCTTAGTGCATGTAACTATTCTACTTTTAGTGTAAGAAGAAGCAAAAAGTGTGCAATGCATTCCAAAGACCAGATATGATTCTGCCTGAATTCACAATTTTCAGGAAGAAATAGAACTTGTCCTCAATGCATATTTTTGGGCTTTAAGTTTCATGAAATTACAACTTCAGTGAAACCACAAGCACATAGCTTGTTTCTTACCTTCAATGAAGCATGAATGTAAAAGTTGTATCTTTATGGCTGTGGGTTTGGCATACTCTTTTTGCACTTGCACTTTACACTTGAACTTTTGAGAGAGACCACAGTATGACCTAAAGAGATCTGTAGTGACTTCTGTAAAGTGATACTGTTAGTAATGTCAAATGTATAAGTATATTTGCAGTTTAAGCTGACAGAATTTATGACTTTAAAGAGTTGTCTAGCTGGAGACTTGCAGTAAATAGTTTCTCTTTGCAATAATGGTTTATTTGTTACTGGGCGGTGAGGAAGAAACAAAAAGATCCACAAGTCAAATCCCTGCCTATAAATCAGGATCTTCATTACATTCAGCTAAAGTAAGAATTCTGTGTATAACCTGATAGGCACCATAAAGAGAAAGTTGGAGTTATTCTATGCCAACGGAAGCCTTACATGTGTCATTCAAGTAGAGTTCAATGACAAAATTGTGCATGGTCTCTGGCACATGACTCAAACCATATTCGTCCATGGAATAGATCACTCCCTCTAGGCACAAGTTGTCAAACATAAGGATTTCTTCTTTAATCAATTTTTACCCAGCCCACAGATATACACATTTGATCTCTGTTGTGTATATGCAACATTGGGCATAAATGGCTTAAATGGGAAAGTGACTTACTGAGCTAGATGTGAAACCTACTACACATAGCCTTTCTTGGACAGGAAAGAGGACTCTGCCTTCGTAGTACCAGTCCAGCTTGCTGAGCATTTTGTTTTTCTTCGTATTGTGCGAATTAAATTAAATTTAGTTGTGGTGCACTAAAACACATTTTTAAAGGGACCTAGCAAACTTTAAATATTACAGTTGTTGTCAGAAGTTTATGGCAGCTTTTGTTAGAACTCCCACATACTGAAAGTGGATAGATATTGCTAGCAGCCATCTCCACGTAAATGTAGTTTGTATGGCCTAGATGTCACTGCATCATAAAATCCGATCTATTTACCTATTGATAAGTTAAATCCTATGGAGGATTGAGCATTTTGATGCTGGTATGTACAACTTTATGCAGACACTCTGGGTAGATTTTATGTTGGGCAGAGCTGCGTCAAAGCATGAGATCCAAGAAGCTTGCAATTTCCTCTCTGTCGAAAAAGTGCTGAAAGAGTGCAGTTGTGCCTAATATGTGAAACTTGGTGTTATAATTCTTTTTTTTTTTTTTAAAGGAATAGCATTTCTTGTAGCTTCAGCAACCAAGTTCCTTGGAGGGTGAAAAAGCTTCAGTAACTGTTTCTCCCTAGCACTGTATGCATTTTATGATGCAGTAGTTCAGTGCCAGGTACTATCAACGTTCATGAAAATTGACCAGTGAGCAGCTGATGACTGTTCAACAATTTTACTAACTATCAGTGCAGGCCTAAAGTGCAGAACTCGGTACATAATGGACTATATCTCACTCACTGGTCCTTATCAGTGAGGCAGATTAACCTATTTTTGTCTGGCCCAGTGGTGTACACATTTGGTCCCTCTTGTGTACATGTAACATTAGGCAGAAATGCCTTAAGCTGAAAGACTGTTCTGACTTGCTTAGGTCTTCTAAAGGATACCTGTAGCTAATGATAAATGTTGAACCTCAGTCTTTTCCCGCTCTCTAGATGTTTCTATCTAATGACCATCCCAATAATCCTTCCCCTTTAAATTAGTCTGTCTAGTGAGGCTGTCATCCTTTCTTCAGTGGAAATTTACCTGAAGGTGAGCACTTACTGAAGAAACTTGTTTAAAGAAGGTAAACTAGGGTCAGGAGCATCTGCTCCTTTAATGAACCAGACTTTCCAGTCTGTGCTTGCTTACAAACCAAGAGTTATGACATTCTGTCATGTTTAAACAAGTCTTGGAATAGCTGTTCATGATTTCATAGGAAAATGACAAATCAAGGTTAAACACTTTCCTTTCTACAAAATCACTGCTTATTTGAAACAGGAATTGTGTTTTTCTTTTTAGAAATGGAAAGCTGATTGAAACTGGTTTGCTATAACTATTCTTGAAGTATTGGGCAGCCCAATCCTGACATGCCACGGAGCAGGCAGACTAGCTGGCCTGTGCTGCATTCAAAGCAGGGCTCAACTTAGAGTAAGGGGAATGTGTTTCCTTTATCTCATGTTACACAGCAGCTAAATAGCAGCCCCTAAATAGCAGACTAGTGTAAGCCTGGGCTGCTGGGGAGGGATAGGATCCAGCAAAAGTGCCAGATCATGGCTCCACCCCCTCCTGTGCCCAGTTCACCTGATTTGGCTGGCACAAAGTCACCATTCTGCTAATGCAGTGGCACCAGATTTGGCACTTAGGGCACTTTTGCGACACCTCCGGGCCCGCGCAAGGGATTGTGCCAGACCCAAGAATGCATCTGGATTGCGCAATAAGTAATAAAAGCAAAGATAATTATTGTAACAAAAAATTGATGGCCATTCTAGTAACCCCACCACTGCTATAACCTTGACACACACACCCCCGCCTCCAAAAGCAGAATAAAAAAGCCAGATTTCAGCCAGTCTCCTGAAGGAGTTTAAGCTAGGGGCTAAGGGGACTGAGTTGGCATGGCCATCAGAAAGTTCCTGCCTCTTTGGATACCCATGACACCTCTGAGTGCAACAGTATTTAGCTCCAGTCCTAAGCTATTGCAATGTACAGTAAGTTACACATAGGAGAAGATGGTCCTTAAGTTATCTAGGTTCCAAACTGTTTAGAGTGTTAAGGATCATAACTAACACAGTTGAAGTGAGCCTAGAAATAAACTGGTAGCCAAAACGATTAATAATAAGGAATGGGCTGATAGTACAAAATGTGGCAAATCAAAGTTTAGAACACTTCTCGAGGCACTCCACAGCACGCTGCAGTAGTCCAGCCAGGAGGTAACCAGAGCATGAACAACCGTAGCTAGATCATACCTCTCCAGGAGGAATGACTGCCATTGACAAATCAGCTGAAGCTGATAAAAGGCACTTATTCTGTCATAATGGCTTATTTTTATGCACATGAGCCACAATATTAGGGTGATTTTTATTAGACAGGATTACTAATAAGGCTCAGACAACTTACTAAGTTGTTTGATTCAAGTTAAAAAAAATACAGTTTCAGTCACTGCTCTCGGGAAGATTTTTCCTCCAACGAAAATCCCCCTTGTTAAAGGGGAGGAGGAAGTGGTTAAAGAAATTTGTGTAGCCATATTCTTTATATATAGATAGCTAAAAATTAACCAACCTTTGTGATCCTTTCTCACTGATAGATAAAAGGACAACTGTAAATTAAATTCCCTGGGACAAGAAGGTGCACTTCTGAGGCACTGAAGCAGTATCCATTTTACACTAAGACACAATTTTAAGTAATATGTTACCAGCATGTCCTGAGACACTTGTAATGTGCACATCGGAGAAGTCTATTGCAAGTGCAAGGACCAAGGGCAGTGGCTCATAGCAGAACTCAGTGGAATGGCATAAAGTGAGAGAGGGAGCTAAGGTTGAAAGTACAGCAATAGATGGTCTTTATCAGGGGGATAAGTGTACAATAACTGAGAAGAGCAGTCAAAAAGAAAATACCATGCTATATACACAACAATTGCACATCTAGGCCCTTAATGTTAGCAGTTCTAGGTAGAAGGAAAGGGGGGGTTAATACTGCTGCCATCAGAAGAGAGAAAGTTTTTGCATGTTTGCATGTGTTGTGTGTACACAACTCATTGGTGTTTAAGTCCCAAGGTAAAGCAAGTCAGACTTTCAAACACTGCAAATTGTTCAAAATTAATAAATTAAATTAATTAAAATCAAAGATGGATTTGGTAAGTCATGGTTTTACTTAATGGCACTCATTTACCAATTTCATTACTGATTGTCTTAACCCTTGGTTTTCAAATTTCTCAATTTAAAAAGTCATTTGAAAGGACAGCTGAGATGCTATGGATTCTCATTGAGAAGGTTCCTCTAGATCTGAAAATGGCATGTTCAACCTTCTAGTTGTGTTTGAGCTGTATTAATATCAGCAGAAACTTTTGGAGTAAACATTTTAAGGATTGCAGTTCTGGTTTTTAGCAATTTAGCTATTTCCTGTGCTTTCAAAGGTATGTGCTAAGTTGAAAAGGATAACAAGAATGAGTCACTGAATTGTCAATCTAAACTTATAAAAGGTTAGCAAAATGTCAAATTGCTACCAGCTAGGGCTACAGTGTTCAAAGCAAGAATGGCTAACTACTTTTTAGCTTTATGCCCCTGCTTGTGGCAAACGCAATTCACACTAAAGTCATTCCATAAATGTTAGTAAATAAGGATAAGATCGCTTCATAATTCTGTCAGCATATTCCACATTCCTTTTTCTAGAGTGTTGAATGCTGGATTTAAACCATTGGGTCCTGGGCCATGTTGACAAACGTGAAAATTGCAGATAAGCAATTCCACTACCGGGGACAGTAAATTCTAGGTGGCTGACATCATTTTAAATGTACCAACAATCTGTTTACAGTGCAAGTGGAAACCTAGCAGATAGTATGTGCACACACTAATAAAGCAATAGAATTGGCTGTTTTTTTATTAATTTTAGTTGTTAAACTAATTGCATTAATACTACTAGATAATTCTCAAGATTGCCAATGCAGACTGACAAAGTAGAAAGTTCCATGGACGTTCTTGCAGGAGGTCTGGTCTAGAGGGTAGAGCCTCCGTTTGCCTGAAGATAACATCTGAAGGTCGCCAGTTCAAGGCCACCGGCACCATGAATGGCGAGACCTTGAAGCAGCTGACAAGCCTAGCCGAGTTATGCTGAGTTATTCCACCTGCTCTTTGGCCGCTGTCAGCTTGTGTGGGAGGAATATAGAGGCCAGAATGTGATACCAGATCATTAAAGATCCATCTGAAATGTTGTGGTTCTTGAAAGACAGAACCTTCTTCAATTG
The DNA here is from genome assembly GCF_035046505.1 of Tiliqua scincoides. Lineage (NCBI taxonomy): Eukaryota > Metazoa > Chordata > Lepidosauria > Squamata > Scincidae > Tiliqua > Tiliqua scincoides. The sequence continues at coordinate 177,105,752 of NC_089821.1, read as the reverse complement.
TAAAAATCCATATTGGGATTTAGTATTGCCTGCCTTTATAAACCGGAAGTACCCAAGGACTGACGACATGCTGATATACTGATGAGCTGACCCTCGGTGGCAGAGAGGAGTTGCCCTCAAGTGGAGCGTGGGAGGCGAAGGGCCAGGCCAGACCGGGAAGGAATCCAGCTGGAAGGAAGAGTTCTATGAAAGACTAGAACTATTCAATTGTAAAAATCCCTATGGGGGTTTAGAACAGCCTGCCTATGTAAACTGCCTTGGATTAAAGTCTGAGGAGAAATCCGACGACCAAGAAAGGCGGTATATAAATACCCGTATACCTGTATATAGTTCTTGCTGGTCTATTTGCTGCAGTATCCCCCACAATAAGCACATGCAACACAAATCTTGGAGAAAATTAAGGGTCGTGTTTATTGTCAGTACAGTTTGTTTGCAGTGGGTCCTGCCTAGATGGTCAAACTCAGCTTTGCGGGCACCTAAACTGGAAGAGAAAGTTACAGACAGAGTCCCTCCTTCGAGCATAGCCATCCTGGCTCAGAATCTAAGATCACCTTGAGGAAGCAGAATTGCCTTGCCAGCCCTGCACTGGAAGATCATGAAGGCTGACATTACAATCCAAGTTTGAGGGTCCACCAGCCTGTGCTGGAGGACCACTTGGAACTGGTTCTGACTGTCCCTTGCTTACCTAAGAACAAACACCTTTAGATCCCTATGACTCATCTCTCTGGTCCCTACCTGCACTATTTTGCCACATGAGGTATATTGTAGATGATTTCATTTAGTTTCTGCATGGCAAAGCTGAAATGATTCTTCATGAACCAGTTGCTCAGATAGCATTGTCATCTTGTTTCTGGTCTCTACTGTTGTGCTGTACCTTTAAAAGGCATTGGGATAAGGAGTCTTTCCAATTTTTATGCAATTTCAATAGCAGTATAGGGTGCCTTTTTATTTTAAGAAATTTTAAAAAAAATCATTGCAAACAACTATTCAGGGAAGGTATCTTCTACAAGCAATGACTAAAATTATCTGCTTAAATAAATCAGATTGGCTCTTCAGCCACCCTTTGTCTATACTGTTAACTTGTATATGATGTAGCTGTTAACGCTGAAACACCAACTGCTTCAGGACCCAATCCTAAGCAGTGCATGCCAGCTTACCGCCAGTGTGCACTGTCTCAAATGTGCTGTAAGGTATGTTTGTGAGGCTTAGCGCTCGCTGAGCACCAAAGCTAGCCTAGCACCAGCAGGTGATGGCTAGTGCTGTTGAACTGCCAGTACTCTGCTGCTTGGTAGTTGCCTGAACTGCCAGGTGGCAGAGAGGTAGGTGGGAAGGAGGTGTTTTGGGCTGGGCAGAGGGTTGTCAGGATGCATTCTGGAGTGAGGGAGGAGAGCGGGATGGATCTGAGCTCTGTGTCAGGCCACACGGCCTGATATGGATGTACTTGATTCTGCACCAGCCCAAGGGTTGCCACAGAATCAACCAACCAAGTGGCCACGTTGTGGAGCTACTATCCTTACCTCCCCTCTCCCCCCAAGGAGCCGCATGTGGCTGCCCAGTTGTGCTCAGGATGCTGTGGCAGACATTTTCAGCATCACAGCAGCCCCGCGCTCCAGGCAGCTCAGGATTGGGCTGCCCATCATCTAATGCCACTTCTGGCATTAGTATTTGTCAAGGGTATGGCTGAAAGCTTGTGTCCATCAGGAGGCCCAGTTTTGAACTCTCAGTATCTGTCATAGTGCCCAATGTGCCATCAGGGAGTAGGGGGAGACACCATGAGAGAAAATGTTGTGGGGCAGTAAAGTGCTATGAACTGAGCTTGTATACGAATATACCAGCCCATAGTGCCATCCAGTGTTGGAGACAAGATAATGGCTTTTCCCCCCACTGCAGTGGTGTCTCCATAGGCAGTGTTTACCCTGTCTTTCCCTGCTTCCTGAGAGAAGAACTAAAGTGTTGAACTATTTGGTGTGGGGACAAAATCTGGTGATTCCTTACAGGAGGGTAAAGGGGGGGGGGACACAAATGGTGCAGAAACACATTAACCTCCGTACTCTGTTCTTTGCTCATGCTAGAGTGTGACTGGGAGGCAGAACTCTGTAACTAGTTTTTATATAAATATAGGTGATCCTATGATTTACAATGGTAAATATTATCCTCCTTTTTTTTGTAGGCACACCTTCAGGAGATTTGGAAAGACTTTGAACTGAAATGGGTTGATGTCTGTCTGACAACACTGATCTAATGTAAGCATATTGGATATGTTGCTCCTCTAAAGACTGCAACTTCTTGTCTGAGAATTAAAACTGTATTTCTACCCCTTCAGCCTACAGGTAAAACACTGGATTTCTAAGAAACAATTCTGCCTAATCTTTTCCTAATGCTGTGAATATTTTTTTTTCTTGCAGCTGTTTATGAACTTCGGCACTTCAGTTTGCAATTGATCCAAGAGAATTCTAAGTGACAGGTAGTGTAAACATCCTACACTCTCAGCTGTGGAAAAGAACAACGCTGGGAGAAGGCTGTTTACTCTTTCTGCCTTGGAAAGCAACTGGAAAAGGGAAAGCATAGACTTTGTGCAAGCCTTTTGCCTTTGCATCTGCTCATCTGCTCTGACCTTGTTTCTGTTTCTGTTTGTAATTTGGCATCAGATTAACCAAGTCCTGCTGAGAATCTTTAATTGGATATTAATTTTAAAGGTTTTATGCAGTAGTAGTTTCTATGTAATGGGGGAGTAGTTGGGTGCAAAGGAACCACTGCCTTGAAAAGCACTACCTTATTGATATTATTTTCAAAGATAGCATAACTCAGAAAATGAATGATGGATAACAGTCTCCTTTCATTCATTGGAATTCCCCATACAAAATGGGATAAAATTGGTATTGAATTAAAGGGTGTGAGTGAGAGGGGAAGTTCTTAGAATCTTTGTGGCTTGGCTTTGTTTGGATATAATTGCCTATGCAGCTGACGAGAACCTTTTGGGGCTACAGTATTAAAATCCTCAAAGAATTGGTAAAGTGGATGGAAAATGTCGTAATTCACTTTCTAGTACAAGACGGGTTTGAACATGTAAATATAAGAGCTGGGATCTAATGCCTAATTTAGGTACACTGAACAGAACAGCGATTTTCAATCTTTTTCATCTCATGGCACATTGACAAGGCACTAAAATTGTCAAAGCACACCATCAGGTTTTTAACAATTGACAAGGCACACCATGCTGTCAGTGGGGGGCTCACATTCCCATTGGCCCAACTAATAAAAGACCTTCCTTCAAATTCTTGTGGCACACCTGTGGACCATTTGCAGCACACCAATGTGCCATGGCACAGTGGTTGAAAATGGCTGGAATAGAATTTCACACTCATGGAAAATGCTCACTCTGGACACCAAGTTCCTCTTTCTGAATGTGCTGACTCTGCTTACTTTCAGAAAGAGCAAAATTTTGCTTCAGTCAAGAGCTGCTTGGGACGAGTAACTATAGTGCAAAGATAACTGGTTCTGTTTGTAGGCAACTGTTATGTTCATTTTTCAGCTAGAAAATAGAGGTAGCATTGCTAGCATGCTTCCAGCCTGATTAATTAAAAAAGAAACTTCAAGGTGTTTTCGTGATGTTTATTTACTGCCTTATAGTGATTAAAATTACCTGAAAGTAAATGTCTGTATCATGATTTTAAAATCACAGGAATGGATGGCTCTTTTTGTGCAAGTTCCAAAACCCCTCCTCTGCCACCACACCTTTTTGCCATACAAGATGGTTGCACCCAGTTGTTTCATTGGAACAGAGGAAATGATAACATAATTCATGGAGGCCCCCATGTTTTCTAGCCTTGAGCTTAAATGGCAGATTGCTAGTGTGGTGAGTGTGCTAGAACCTAAAAAAGGAATGCAACCGTAGTGCGCTAGAAGGAGAGGGGAAAACAGCTCTCTAGCACTGGAAGCTAAAAAACGAACACAGCCTGTATGCGGTCTGAACCTCTCTGCAGTGATTCTGTGTTCTGCTACTGGGTTCTACAGAGAGCATACTGTCCTCTTTGCTGCTAGTACTACAGGTAGTGGCCTGAACATTGTGCCACCTGGTGGCACTTGGTAAACACCAAATGTCTTTTAAAAATTTGCTTTTGTTGAATGGTTTTTCATGTGCAAGCAAAACCCTCGCATCACAGTGAAGGCTAAACTTTTCAAGGAAGCAGTTTTTCCCCCTCCTCCTGTATTTTGAAATTGTACAGTGCTATTGGGATTTTACTACATGTTGCTTCCTGTTGTGTAGATTGCTTAGAGTTATTATGGTATGCTAACTATTCACAATTGGGGGGAGTAGGCAGGCATTGACCAGAGTGTGTGTGATCCTTCACAAATGGAATAATTTCATACTTGCGTTTTTAATGTGTGCAATAGTGTTAGGCCTATGTAAATTTTAAAACTAGCCAGAACATTGTAGCAGTAAGTTAACTTTTAAGTAAGAGTCATGTTTTGCATTTGCATGCCAACAGCTGTCAAAATTGCATAATTGATGACTTGGCAATGGAAGTTAATCAAGATGGAATCGGTTTTACAGTCCATTATTTCATAAATTGCTCTGTACTAGGAGCGTGTATCATGGTATTAAACCCTGTGGTGCAGAACAGCCCAGTTCCAATATATGGGCATCTGAAGACTTAGAAGATTTTGGCATCAATGAGTGAGAAGCTTTGGCAACCCATGGGAACATCTGCTGACACACATTCTGGGCTGGCACCCACAATTACAAATTGCATGTCTCAAACATGCCTTAGCAGAAGAAGCAGTATGTCAGTGATGACCTTCTCATTAACAATTACAGATGTGACTCATGGAGTTGGTCTGCCAGTCTAGGATTAACCTTTTTGCAAAGATGGAAAATTGACATAATATAACTGGATTTGAGGCATGTCAAAAAAAATATGCTTGGAGTAGTCTTTGCTTTGAAATGGAGGACAATTAAAATGCACAGTGATAGTGTGACAGTCTTCTGGGGGCATAAAAAGCTGCTTTGGGAAGAAGAATTGAAGCAAAGAAGCAGGAGGGCAGGTTTGGGAACTTGAGTCATGTGAGTCAAGTCTGAGTCACAAAAGCACGTGTATTTTGCTGACTCATGTACACTCAAGTCACTTGTGTTGATGACTTTGACTCTGGCACTGTCTCAAGTCTGAGGCCACTGACTCAGCACTGATTTCCCATGTATACAGACTAGAATCTGTGTCTGTGTTCTTGCTTACTTTTTTGCAATGTGAAAGACCTCAAGGGGCCATCATTCAGACCGAGCAAGCAGCAGGGAAGTTCCAGGCAGGGAAGAGTTAATGTTTTGCTTTTGCATCAGGGTAGGGGGGAGGAAGCAAGAGTGGGCTTTCTTATCTATCTCTGAAGGAACCAATGGTTGAAGGATGGGTGGTCAGATCTTTTCTTTGAATGAGGTAGGCGGAACCCAAGGGGATTGTTTCCTTAGAATTGACTGAAGAAACCCAGGGAGGGGGGAAAAAAGGAGGTAAGGAAGCGGAGGGGGGGCGGCGGCAGTTTTAGCAATCATGCTTTCCAATTTCCTGGCTCCTATAGGCTCCATCATAACTTGGGAGGAGGAACCCCATTGAATGACTGGCCCAAATGGGACTACTGAGTAGAACTGCAAACGATTGTGTCATACTGGTAAGCCTCCCAGCTGGTGCACGTGAGCCGCCTCCCTCTTGCTGCTTCTGTCCCTGTTCTCATGGAGTCTGCCCCACCCCCTTCTGCCTTGTTTTCAGATGTAATGGGGGCATCAGGGAAATGTTTAACACACCCCAGCAGCAGCTCCATTTTTTCCATGGAGCCAAGGCTGGCTTTTTAAAGGGAGAGACTTGTGATTTGAGTTGTCAGAATGCAGTCAAGTCACATTGGACCAACCCATCCCTGGAGGAGGTTGGCATGACTTTGTTTCATATTCCTCCCCCCCCTTGCAGGTTTTCACTCTGGAGTTGTAAAGGGTGGATTAGCCTTGGCAAAGTAGTTTGGAACCATGCAGGGGAAAGAGCTGCTTACAGAAGGGATCTGGAGTAGAGAACAGGGATAAGGACCCAATCCTAACTAACTTTCCAGTACTGAAACAGTCTTGCCAGCAGGCTGGAATATGCATCCTGCAGTGGGGGGCATAATCATGGAGGAACATTTGTCCCTTACCTCAGGACTGCATGGCAGCTGTATTGGCACTGGAAAGTTGGTTAGGATTGGGCTGCAAGTATCTTCTCTGCTGCTTCTCTCTTCTCTTCACTCTTCCTCCTCCTCCTTCAGCAGGCTTCAATTTAATTTTAATTCTAAAGTAAGAAGTAGGCTGTCAAGCTCCTGTTGCATGTACTTGTGTGCAATATGTAGTTTAGCCTTAAATGATTGTGCATTGAAGGCCTTAAATTACTAGAACTGTTTCTTGGAGCACAGTTTGATAATAAAACATTCATGCACACTGTGGAAGTGATTCATGGGGAAGGGGGAACCAAGATTTTATAAAGCCTTTATTAGTGGGGTTTGTGGGTCTTTAAAAAATACATGGAATGTTTAAACTTTAGTCTTTTAGCATTAATAATCTAGTTTTTTAGCATATGGTTGTTTTGGTGGAACTGTAAGAGAAACTGCATATCCAGTTGGCAGTAGAAGCCAATCTTGATATTAACTGTTTCGAAAAGCTCATAGAAATTGCCTGCTTAGGTCAGCTCAGCATTGACTTCAGTACTAGCCAGGGAGATGCTTCTGGGAGCTTGGGAATACACAGATATACTGTCTCCAGTAATTAGTATAACCTACAAAGTAGAACCTTAATGTTTAGTCTGCATTTAGTTACTACAGCTAATCCCTTATAGACTACTACCATTTGAGTGTATTTAATTATGTGTGTCTGGTGATCATAATGGCTTCTGAAAATGCAAGATCGTGTATAGTGTGCACCATTAAAATTTTGGGGTGTGGGGAATACCTGATAATCTGGACCAGTCTCCAAACACTTGTAAGTGACTGACCAGTATTCTTCCTATTCCCAAAGTTCTATTTACATGAAAGCCTTGTATGCAAGCTGTCTGTTTACATAAACTTATGATATATTTTTGGATAATGGCACTTCCTGAGCTTATCAGGACTTCATTGGAGACATTACAGATGGTATGAATGCTACAATCAGAAATGCTGACTCGCCCTTAATGTCAACATTTTTTTACTTGATAAAAAGTCTAGCTTTGAAACTGAGCAAACTTTAAAATTTACTCCTGCCTTTTGGTACTTAACCTTATTTCTGTTCCCTCCACTTTGCAGGTATGCTTAATCATGTCTCTTTATTCAACAAACATTTAATATTCACTACCACAATTCTTTCCTGAGGGAGGTGAAGGAAAACAGTCTAAATGTTTTTGTTTGAGATGACAGTCACTTAGAGGTGCCTGGGCTCACTATTTCCTGGAGTCTTTGTTGAAACTTCATCTCAGTTAGAAAGGAAATAAGAGTTTTAAATCTCTGGTGTACTGGGGTGGGAGTGGGGGGGGATGGAAATATCTGGCAGGAATTTTTTCTTTTAAAGTGCCAGATCCTTTCAAGTGGTTGAGAGAGAGGATTAAAAGTGAATAATGTTAAAGACAAATTGAAGTTGATGCTTGACTTGTCAGTCTCTGGAGTTTCCTGAACAAACTGAATGAAATGTTTTCAGCTGAAGCCTACAAAGACATTTTTAAAAGAATCTGAATGGATAACATCAAGGATTTACATCCTTGTGTCCCGTTTCATTCCTGGCTTCCTAGTAATTATTCAGTTCCTGAGGAATCTTGGCAGCAGAAAAGAATGGTCCAGTTCACAGGATAGGCTTTTGACTGTGAATCCTTTGAAGGTACTACTAAGACAATAGCAGAGTAAAAAGTCCAGCGAACAACAAAGGACTGGGATAAAAGTAATATGTACTGCTTATGCACAGAGCTGTCTTCATTGTGACCTTGATAAAGGTTTCATGTTTATATGGTTTCAATTTTTTCTCTGTGCGGAAATTAATATTTCCTGTACTGGGTAAAATTTTGAACTTACAGAGACTTTTAAAAAACATCTTTTAAACAGAAAAATCTTCCCGATTTTTCCTTCAGAGTTGTTAAAATGCCCAGGTGTTGATTAACTTCATGTAGTTCAATTTGATAAGAACACTGCATTTTGTAACAAAGCTTTATGCAAAGCAATCCCTTTGAGGTGCAAGGGATTGCGCATACATGCACTCTTGTTTTCCTTGATGGATTTCTTCATAGCTCTGGGAAGCTTTTGCTATGTTTGATTATGACAGTGTCTTTTTCTGTTTGAAACTGCTGATGGGATTGTCTGAAACATTCCCAAGTCTCCTCTCATTTGTCCTTGCATCCAGAGTAATGGGGGTGGCTGAGGAGAGTGGTTTAGATCCAGTTCCACTGATGTCCTGACATTTGGAACAACTGAAATTTAAACCCTTTAACTCCACCCTTGCTGTAACTAGGGATTTCTTTCTTTAAATGATCAGGAGTTGGCTAGTGCATGGTTTTCTGTCTTGTGTATCATCTTTGTTACTATTTCCCATCTCTCCTGGGTGGCCTAAAGAGATCTCAAGACTCTCAACTAATTTTTGTACCCTATAATTCAGCTGCCATTGCTGTGCCTTATTCCAAAGCAGAGGCATTTATGCAGTGGGTGTGGGAACTCTCATAACTTGTATTACCCTAGCAATTGCCTAGTTTGCCTTTATGCTAAAGCCTGGGCCTCTGTGTGACTTTTGACTTGAAGTATGCTGGGACAATTACAGTTCCTTGGAATGTGGTCTTCTACAGTAGAGGGAAAAATTTTCTTGCAAAGAAATGTGTCATGCAAAGCTCCCAGTTTTAATACCAGACATCTCCAGGTACAGCTGGGGAACACCATTTTCTGAAACCTGACCCATTCTTGAACCCAGAAACCATTCTTTAAACAAAATTATATAGTTTGAAAGATTCATGCAGGAATGTGTGTGGGTGTGTTGTATGCTTGTTTATGTCACCAGAGGGCAGTGTAGCGCTTTCATAGAATTTAAAACCCGTTTCAACACAAAAAATCCTTGTAAAATGAGTACTTTGGGGCACTTCAGATGCCTTGTTTATGAAGGAGATAAATCTTTTAATTAAATAAATACTTTCCATGATGGTGAAATGCCTCGTTTGACCTGGCAATGTGTAGGTCAGTCTTGCCAACAGATCTGTGAAGGTTTGTGCTTGGAATTACATGAAGATGGAGAACTTAGGCTAGATAAAACAAATTATGCAGTTGACATAATCCTAAATATTGCCAGTTCCCCCAGAGTTCCTTTTGGAAAAGGGAAAACTTGCTGACATCAGTTTCATGTTCCATGGAAACCCATGGCAAATGCTTTCAAACCTTAGAATTGAAGACAATGTACAATATATTTCTTTATATGTATCCAAAAGAATAACTGCAAAGCTATTATCCATTTTCATGTCTGTAGGTATTTTGAAATCTGCTTCAGAGTAAGGGCTGTTCATGTTCCTTTTTAACATTTTGAATCTTTTACAATATTTTCTTAATGGATAGCATTGGCACATCCAGTACTGAATGGGTATTTCATTCACAGATTATAAGGTTTTGGTTCTATTGATTGTATCTCATGTGACCCTTGGACAGTTCTCAAAGAGAACCCAGAGTGATGAAAACCTTCCTTGCCTAGTGCTTGAGTACTTCTTTTCCCAGAAACATTGTGGTATGTGGATCCTCCTTTTTGATTTATGGCTGAAACTTTTGCATAAAATGTTCCATCTCTTCCCACAGAAGTAGAATGCTTTACCCATCGTTTTTGATTATGAAGGAAAGAATGGCTGACTGAGAGGCAAAACTATTTATTAAACTGGTTTTTCACCTTCTGTGAAGGCTAATGTTTATGTGCTGCATTAGGCAATGCCTGACAGCAACATCTAGTGACAGCAACATCTAGTGACACAAAGGATTACAGTGTACCTGAATACCACCCATCTTTTTTGTCATGCAGAAAAGAAGCACTTTTTAAAATACTACAACCCCCAGTCATCTGTCTCCAAATCTAGGTAATTACAGTTGTGAGAAAAGCAAATTCCTTGCTTGGGAATATTAGGAAAGGGATTAAAAATAAAACTGGCAGTTTTATAATGCTTTTATACAAATCTGTGATGCAGCTGCACTTTGAAATCTGTACTCGGTTCTAGCTCCTCCATTTGAAAATAGGATATTGTAAAGATGGAAAAGGAGCAGAAAAGCAGGGCAACTAAAATGGCCAGAGACTTGGAGCATCTTCTGTATGAGGATAGGCTAAATTGGGATTGGGGCTTTTCGGATTAGAAAATAAGCAGAAAAGGATTGATGTGATATAGAGTGGGTTGTGCAATGATGCTGATTTACAATAGATTTAAGACTGACTAAAGCAAGTATGTTGCTCAACATGTCATAAATGTGTTGGCAACTTTCTTAACCATGAACCATGGTGGTTATATGAAAACTTTGGGATCAGTTTGCTGCTGAATAGCAGGTTCTGAGGAACAACTGAGGGGAGAAGACTGTTGCCTTCATGGCCCTCTCTGGGCTTTGCAGGAGCATCCAGGATAAGTAATTCTTTGACTGGTTCAACAGGGCTCTTATGGTCCTAATATGCATAGTATGAAGAACATAGGCTTGGCATGAGGGTAAAGTTTAAATGAACCACAAAATCTGTGCGCATGCATGTGTGTGTTCAGGTTTTATGCTGTGGCTTGAAACAGGTGCAATTTTAATGTAGAAAATTTTTTTTGAAAATGGGAAAAACATTTTTTTACTATATTCTTCACTATCTTCTAGGACAGGGGTCTCCAAACCCCGGCCCGGGGGCCAGATGCGGCCCGCAGCAAGCCTCTTTCCGGCCCATGGCCAACCTCTTGTCTCCTGAAAGCCTCTGGCCCACTCAACTTAACATGACCAGAACTGTGCTCTGATTGTTTCTGGAGGGTATTCTGAGGGCCAGAGAGGTTGAATGAATGAGCCCATTCATTCATTTATTCACTCACCTAAGTTCCATCTCTAATTTATTTATTTAAATTTTATTTAAATTTTTTTCTGGCCCTTCACACCACACCAGATATTTGATGTGGCCTTCTGGTCAAAAAGTTTGGAGACCCCTGTTCTAGAAGGTGGAATGTATGTGAATGTGATGGCCATTCTTAAGTTAAAGCCTTTTAAGATCAATCAGTTAACCCATTTTTGTCTAGCCCACAGATGTACACATTTAGTCCCTGTTGCATATATGCAATGTTGGGCAGAAATTGCTTAAGAGTAAAAACTGCCCTTTCTGCATGGCTGTAATATTTCTACATTGAGATGGACAAGCAGTTGACCAAGATGGTTTTTTTCAGAAAATCATGGAACGTCTTGTTCTATCATAATAAGACCCTGTCACTTTGCTCACTTGTCAAACGCAGCAGCATGATCATTCAGGCTTTACTGTTAAAGCTACTTTGGTATGACATGATTTAAATTCTTCACAATACAACCCCCCTATGCCCCTTGCACAGAGAAAATTAGCGTGTCAGGGAGAAGGCTAAGCTACACAATTTCTAGATATTTTCTATAGGTTTGCATAGGAAAGCATTCTGTTATAGGAGCTCTCACCTACAATTTGATGAGCTATATCCAGATGTAGGTTTATGACATCATCTGTTACTTTGTAAGAACAAGGCCTTGGCCATAATATTGTTTCACTTTAACTGAAATGAAAGGCAATCATCTGTGTGGAATTTGTCAACCATGAGATATGTGTGGGGCATTGAGTTTTTTTGTAGGAGACAAGATGGTTTTATCTTTAAATTCTTGACACAGTGTGCTGATTATATATTTAACTTAGTTGTCTTCTACATTGAAATTGCAAATCAAAAAGACATATACATTAAATGTATATTAAGCAAGCAAATGTAAAATGTGCACTTCTAGTGGTAATGGGAGCAGAATGCTTAACTGCTTGCGTTTATTTGCAAAAGTAATGAATAGATGCTGTCAATCTTCATATTACTTGCATCACCTGTGCCTATCAACAGCACTGCCTTCTTTCAGGCAGTCTGATAATTGTGACAGCACAGGCTGTTCAGTTCTTACTTATCTGCTGTTTCCTAGGTAACCAACATGCAGTCCCAGAAACGGATTCAGCACAATGGCAAGAAACCAAAAAAGCTAAGCAACACTTCCAGTTCTTGGCAGCTCTTTTTTAAAATGTTGGAAATATGAAAAAGCTATGAAGATAGCATCCTGTGAAATACCATAGTGGAAAACCTGTTTAAAAAGAGCAAATGGTAGTAGGGTGGCATGTTATCTTTAATGCCAGTGGCTCGCTCTTAAGAGAGTAGAGACACCTGCTGAGCGACAAAAGGACACCTTTCTGGTGTCTGTAAATAGCATGAAAATGAACCCTCTGTTCCTCTATCTGGCTTGAAAAATAGGTTCTATCCAAGGTTTTTATCCCTGACTCTCTGTAATGTTTGAGGTCAGGAAAAAGTTTCTTTTAACAAGTTAGATTGGCTGAGCACTCATCCCTGTTCTCTTTCTGTTAGCCCGATGCAGTATATCTTATTTCCCATATTACCTAATTGAGCTGGTGCTGAAATGAATTTGCCCCTAAAATTCTCTCCTGCAACATGTGCGCCTGAAAAATTTTCACCATCACAAGCATTCAGCAAATGCATACTGTACATACTGACAAAAGTACATACTGACAAAATTTGGCATTTTTGACATGTGATGGCATTTGATTTGGAGTTCAGTGTATATATATATATATATATATATATATATATATATATATATATACACACACACATACACTTTTTGCACTAATAGTTTCTATCTGACTATATTTAAGAGCTAACTCTTGTCCAGCTCAAAAATCAACTGCTTTAGTTTTTTTATGTTCAGATTTTGATCTCACAATCTACATTGTAAAATACATTTCAGATTCAGTCACTTTTTGTATTTTCAACTCTCAAAGTGAGGGGTCTTAGCTCAGCAGTAGAACACGTGCTTTGAATGCAGCAAAAAAACACAATTTCAAGTGCTGCCATCTCCATCTGAAGGCTCGTGGTAGCATGGTTGGGGAGGGCACTTGACTGAAATATTGGAGGAATAGCTGCTAGTTGGAGTAGACAGTACTCCAACTCCAATAGATGGGCCCAGGGCCAAGTTGCTGGGGCAAAGTGTTGCTTGACATGTTTTATACACATAGGTACATAGTGCTTGGTGCATGTTAGCAGAGCATGTCCCATGCTAGTCTTGTGGTGTTTGTGCTCGGGCTGATGGCACACAAGTGTCAGATCCCACAGACCTTTGAGAAGGCCACATTTTGATTCATTGGAGAAACCTCCTCCCCACTTCTGGTCAGCTTCTTATTGGTCTTGCCTTAGAAAATTTCATGACAAGCCACGCCTCATTTGGTCATCCAGATCAGACCTGCAAACCATTCCACCTCTTGGGATAAACAAGATCATTCATGGTCACTAAAGATGCATCTCCAAGTGGTAAGGGAAGCCACAGTTGATTAGAAACTCGGTCACAAGCCATATGTTAACAGCAACCTCCAGAGAAATCAGGTAGGCCTTTGCCACATCCTGAGGTTGCTGCAGAATAGGTAACTTCCTGCTTGGAGGTTGGAGGTGGGGCATTCACGATAGCTTGAACCTTTTAGGAACATAAGAACAGCCCCACTGGATCAGGCCATAGGCCCATCTAGTCCAGCTTCCTGTATCTCACAGCGGCCCACCAAATGCCCCAGGGAGCACACCAGATAACAAGAGACCTCATCCTGGTGCCCTCCCTTGCATCTGGCCTTCTGACATAGCCCATTTCTAAAATCAGGAGGTTGCGCATACACATCATGGCTTGCACCCTGTAATGGATTTTTCCTCCAGAAACTTGTCCAATCCCTTTTTAAAGGCGTCCAGGCCAGATGCTGTCACCACATCCTGTGGCAAGGAGTTCCACAGACCGACCACATGCTGTGTAAAGAAATATTTTCTCTTGTCTGTTCTAACTCTCCCAACACTCAATTTTAGTGGATGTCCCCTGGTTCTGGTGTTATGTGAGAGTGTAAAGAGCATCTCCCTATCCACTCTGTCCATCCCCTGCATAATTTTGTATGTCTCAATCATGTCCCCCCTCAGGCGTCTCTTTTCTAGGCTGAAGAGGCCCAAATGCCGTAGCCTTTCCTCATAAGGAAGGTGCCCCAGCCCCATAATCATCTTAGTCACTCTCTTTTGCACCTTTTCCATTTCCACTATGTCTTTTTTGAGATGTGGCGACCAGAACTGGACACAATACTCCAGGTGTGGCCTTACCATAGATTTGTACAACGGCATTATAATCTGTACGCACTTACGTATTTATTTTTATTGCCCTCACCTAGCTCCTGTGCCCCAACTTGCTGGACCTTAGAATTCCTCCCTCAGGTTAGATTAGGTGCTAGCTTAGGTAAAGCTAAGCTAAAGGTCAAGCTAAATTTCAATGTTGATCTAAGGTTGATTTAAGGTTAGAAGACAAAGAGTACACTTACCTTCTCCTTCTCTTCCTCCTCTTCTTCACAACTCTTGGGCCATCAAGACACACAAGAATGGTCCAGGATAAGATCATCCCAAGCTAGCTGTTGTGTCCTCTTATAAAAATTCTATAAAAAGTTGGGTCCCCTTGTTTACATTGTCCTCTACCCTGTGTTAAATGTGACCTATTAGTGCTATATCAGGCAACTCATTTCCATCAATGACTCAAGAACCATAATCTGGGACAGCTATTGGACCACCCCTTCTCTTCCTAGTTTCTTCCTTTTCCCTCTCCACCCCTTTCTCCCTGAGCAGTATGATGAATTACAGCTCTATGTCCGCTGAGCCATCTTCTAAGATGCCTTTTCATAGGAAAGTGATTTCCACTCCCTTATCTTGCTTTCCTCCCTGAAATAGTAGAGGCTACTTGCTAGCCCACTCAGGGCTTGCTTATCAATCTCTTTTTCTTCCTTTGCATCTAACCATGACATTGTTGTGTCTTGGCTAAGAAACCCCACAATCCCTGCAGTAACTCATCCCAGCAGATGATAGGTAGCCTTGGCCTTGGCCTCCCAAGCCTCACTGTTTTCTGTGTTTCGCATGCAGCCAAACAGATATCATGCCTAGTGTTTTTAGCCTGTCCTATTTGTTTTGTGTGTGTTGTGAGTGTCAGGACTCCTGTCTTTTTGCTTTTAGCTCTGTTTGTATTGCATTTCTAATTGATTCTCCCTTTTATTGTATGTTTATCACCACAATAAAGGTATGTCTTGTTGCACCTATATCCTTGTCTTTCCCTTCTTTCATTCCAGTCCATTGAGTTGTGCCATGAGCCACAGCACTCAATCCCTGCACACACTGTCATTTTTCCCAAAGTGCATACATCGCTCATGTCAGAGCATGCCCAGTAACCAAAGCTCTGCACTGGACTTCCTGTGGTACCCCTCACCATTGGCACACTTGGCACTACTACCAGTAGGGTTCAAGGATTAGTAAGCCCAGGTGGACCTTATGATGACATGAACTTTTCCTCAACCAGAGTTTGATGTGATGAACCTCAGATGCCACCTTGTTGTGCCATCTGTCTGACTCAGTAAAAGGCAGCTTTATATAGTTCAAGTCATGCAAGACTGTCTTCAGCTGAATGGTAGTGTCCCCCTCTTTTTCTTTCTATAATGTTGGCTAGAATGTAAATCACAAATTCACCTGTTTCACATTAATGTTTCTAAGTAAAGCAGTCTTGACTAAAAGGCTCTTTGAAAATGCTTTCTTTTAGAAAAAGTAGAATTGCCCTTCCCTGTCCCCACACTATTTGTCCTAGAAGGGAAGCTCACACTGGTGCCAATGGAGATTTTTCACCTGGAGAAAATAGCTGCAGTGAGGGGGACCTGAAGTGTGACTATTGGGGCAAAAGGTTAAAGTCCCTTCCTACACACTGCAGTCATAATCTGAATTGTCCCACTGTGTTTAATAAAAAAGTTCAGCATGCTAACCTTAATGGTTTGCTCAGTGTAACATGTAGTTTGGCCTTAAAGTTGCATGAAATCCAAATCCACTGAACAAATGTGTGCTGGTTTTATTTTTTCCAGAAGAAAGCTATGATGTAACATGGTAGCATACCTTTTTTTTTTTTCTTTAAGGAAGATCTTGCACAGTTCATGAAGAGCACACTTCTGTTCCTGTCAGGCCTGGCAAGAGCTATTCCCAAAGGAAGGCATTGTTTTGAGGCAGAGGTATCAAAAGCTTCTTCCCTGCCTTTGGCATAATTGTTAAGGAATATGTTGTTGTTTTTTTTTATGAAATGGGATGGAAATGCTGACAGGCCAGTGTTTCTAGCTGCTGACACACTTTCTGAGCACTGGTCATATGCATTATGCTGACATGAATGTTCTCCTTGGGAGTGGCTGATATTGCCTGCAGATTTTCCTTTCCTCAGAGTAAATCCTAGCCACAGATGGTTCTAAACTATTTTATATTAGGAATGCACAAAAAGCAATTAATTTCCAGTATTGTTTTGTTTGGTGGCATGATTTGTTTCATTGGCTCATTTCAAAAATTTACTTTGCTTTGTCTTGATTCAGAGAGTTGCTTCATTTCCATTTTTGATTTTTTTCTAATATTTTTAGAGCAAACAAGCAGAATTCAATTCACAGCAATTGGATGAAACTTAACAGGATAGAAGCACACCATACATAAGGGGACAAAGTTAACTCATTTCCTTCTAAATAGTTGCTAAGGTTTTTGTTTTTAGGGGCAATTACCATTTGATAGTTTTAGAAAATCCTACTGGTCTTTCCACATGGTTTTGTGACCAGTTTGCATGAAACTTGGAAGTAATGTAGTGATGACTCTGCTAAGTTTTGAAAGAAACTGTGCTGTGTGTATCTGCTCAAATAATTCAGTTCTAAACACTGGTTCAGTATACTGCATGGCTGGTGTGCTACATTTCTAGATGATGTAGTTGTCCTCAGTGTCCAGCAGATGAGATTAAACAAGCACAATTAGTCAGTGATCAAGCCAAGGGCTTTTCAGTAACATGGTAATGGTTATAGTTGTGAGTGCCTGTGAGATACAATGCAGATTTGATCCTAAACTTGCAAAAAAAAAAAAAAAATCTGGCCTTGAATTTTCTTTCCCACAAGGAGACAAATGTATTTTTGTCATTTTTTAGGATTGCCAGTGCTTCAGACAAGTGCATGTTGCGGCCATACATACCCTATTCTTTTTCCATCTTTGTGTTAAACAGAGCTGAAATTGATGTGCTCATTTTTAGTTAACAATACAGCCTCCGCGTATTTGCTCTTCATCTAACATCTTTGTTCAGCATTAACGTTAACTTTGCCTTGGGAATAATAGCAATTTAGCTGCTGCCGCTGCCACTATCAAATACAATGAAGAACAACATCTCTGTGCTCTTGATGAGATTTGGAAAATGGCTGCAGTTCATTTTTAATGAATTCTTTCATGGCAGCGCTTTGGGGAGAGAGGGAGATAGAGTCTGATGGCTTTTGATTTCTCTAGTGAGAAAAGTAGGCTCACACCACCTAATTTGTTCACAAAGGACTCAGCAGCTCCTACATACGTATAATGTACAAAAAAGCTGGCACCTTTAAAAAAGCCCCAACATGCATGCATCCATGTCCACATGGCCTTTCTACTCTCCTTCATGGCTTTCTGTGGGAGAAGGAACTGAAAATTGTGGCAAATTGTGCAGATTCCTGTTCTCTAATTAATATTAGAACTTGTCTAAGTTACATTGGAAGGAAGGTAAAAGAAGTGTGAACAAGAATGGAACTGCAGGAATCTCATCCTTGTGGATAGCATGGATTGCCCCTGCAGCATTGAGAAGGCACTGGATGGGTGATGCTTGGTAGCCCCACCCAAAATCACAAAGAAGAGAAGTGCCGTGCTTCAAGAGCTCCAGAGTTTTCCACATCTTGGCTTACACATGCACACATTCCCCTTGAATGACTGCACAGAGTGCTATTCAAAGAACAAGCAATATAAATAAGTGCAAATCAGTTAACCATATCCTAGTGCCATTCTTGCTTCCCGTATCCACAGGAAACTTGGGGGGGGGGGGAATGACCAGACATGATGTTGGCCCTCTGGAAGAATTATATGTCTAAGGTGAGGGAAACTTGGCTATTTTGAGAGTGTGTTTTTTAGGAGTATGCTTAAAAATATAAAGTTTGAATCCAATGAACAAGTGCTTGAAAACACATGTGCTATATAAGTACACAGCAACTGTTACCCTGCACATGCTGGATCTTGTCTGATCTCGGAAGCTAAGCAGGGTCAGGCCTGGTTAGTACTTGGATGGGAGACCGCCTGGGAATACTGGGTGCTGTAGGCTTATACCATAGTCTTTCGAGACTGAAGGTTGCCAACCATTTTATAATACACCAGGCAGAGAGCCTGGATTGTTGTGGCTTTTTGTTAGAAGCACACCTGTAGGCAATTGGGATTTGTTGCTGCATGAATTGTGAAACAGCTTCCAGGGACCAAAATCTTTCACATACATTAAACAGCCTTATATTAACGCTTCAGATATAGCCAATTCTTAACTTTAAAATTAAAAAAAAATATATTTTTATTCCCTATTTAATACAAAACTAACAATCTCTATACATTATAGCTGAGAAAGTAAGACCAACCTCATCCATTTGTCTGGAATGAATAATTGGATATTTTCTGTAAAATCTTATAAGTTCTTTAATGAGTAACTACTGTCTCCTGAGCAGAACAGCCTTGTCTTCTATTTTAAATGTTTAATTTCTTTAGAAGACATTTCCTTAGTATCAAAGTTGAACTTAACTTCTAAAACGTCAGTATGTTTTACTCCAGCATACTGCAGTCTTACAGAATTAGCCTTCCCTTTGGTTTTTATAAAATGACAAAGTTTATGAATTCTTGTCACCTTGCTTAAACTAATAATACAGCAGGACATGCTGAGCTGACAGGCTGACTCCCTCCTCTGTAATTGTGCACACATTCCACCCAGTTTGAGTAGTTGCATGATCGCAGGGGAGGCTGAGCTGCCGCTGGTGCTAGCTCTAGTCTAGGGGCCTTCAAACCTGGACTAATGGACTGGATCTGGTGCGCCAGAATATTCATTCTGGATATGGTGCAGCAGTGGCAAAGCTTTACCATTCTGCCCCACAGCCACCTGTTTTTGCACCAGATACTTGCAGAAACTCATACTGGGGATCTGCTTCCCCAGGAAATAGGAGCACAGAGCCTCCTGGGTGATATATAGCAGAAGCAGCTTCCTGGCACAAGGCTCTGTGATGACTGGGTGCAAAAATTGGTGGCTGCAGGGCAAAATGGTAAGGCTTCACCACTACCATGCCCTAAATGAATATTCTGGCACACCTCAGATTGCAGCTTGGAGACTAGTCTCCATGAGACTAGAGCTTATGGTGGCAGCAGCATAGCCTCCGCTGTGATTGCACAAGCTCTTGGTCTTCTGGGATTTCACAGGCACTGGGGCTTTGTGAAGTCACCAGGGGGTTCCATGAGCTGTGCCTCCCCAGTCCTGGATTTCACCACACGTCACTGTCATACAGCATATGCTTTATACAGTATAACCCATTTTTGCCCAGCCCACAGGTGTGTCCTGTTGCACATTTGGTCCCTGTTGCAGAAATGGCTTAACCAGCATTTAGAACCCAATCCTAGCCTTTTTCTCCTCTTGCTGGTGCAGCTATGACAAAAATGGGCATGCTGTATCTGGCAAGGGAGTGGATTGGGAGGCTTCAGAAGGGAGAGGGGATCCCCTTACACCACTGTAAGCCTCCCAAACCTCAATGGGTCTCCTCGGACCTGTGCCAGCAAAATTGCTGGTGTGAGTTTGAGGAGAGAAAGGGAGTGGGCAGGTTGCTGAAAAGGAAGATAGGATCCAGTGTGCACCTTGGCCACACAAAAAGTTGATTTTTTGTTAATGAAGCCTTTTTTCAGTAAGTGAATGCTTTGTTGTTAATCAGCCTGACTTCTACACTCCATTTGCAACTTTATGTATAACCATAAAATTACTCAGACAAAGCTGAGGAATGTGATCTTAAACTTGCTGCTGGGTTGTGGTGATATGAGTTGCTGGCTATGAGATGGGAGATCCCCAGTTCAAATCTCACTAGGTAGCCTTAGACAAGCCATTATCGCTCAGCCTCAGTCCATCTGTTTGTCCCCCACTCTGGTAATATGGAAATAAACACACCGAAGAGTCTTACTGTAAGGATTACTATTATTCTGTGCATAAACGGCTTTGAGCATTCCAATTACTAAATTTTTTTTGTTCTAGGCCTGGTTTCAAAAAATTGTGCCATTTGTTCAGCATGTGCCTGGGAATGTTCTTCCTGGCTTTGTACTTTGAACAGCCCATGCCATGTAGAGCAAGCTGCTTTGGAAGGGGACTTAAAAAAGTAGATTAGAATATGGAAAAGGAATGTATGTTTGCCAGCTGTTCAAATACAAAAATTAAGCTTTCTTCCCCTTCCATGCATGCCCAAGCCTCTGAGTGCACCTAAAGAGCCATTGGATAAAGGCCACAGTCAGTACCATCAAAGAAGTTGCACTGTCCAGGCAAGCAGGAATGCTAGAACAAATATTTAGGAGTGCCCAGGAGGGAGCCAGGATCCACGGAGGCCTCCTCTGCTGTATCCTAGTCCCCTTCCCTGCCAGCCCAGAGTTACAATGGGCTTCCCTGATTTGCACCAGCTACATAGCTGGAGCAGATCCAAGAAGCCCCACAGAGGCAGCTGGGGCTTTACACAGGGCATGAGGAGAAATATTTCTCCTTTCCCTGAGGACACCTCCAACCCCCTCCTAACCTGCACTGGATACAGCGCAAGCAATGCAGCCTGGCTGTGCCAACACAGGTTAAAATTGGGCTGTAATGGCATGTTTAAACAAAGCACCAAACATAGCTCAGAGATCAAGAGATTCATGACCTCTGGGGCTCCAGAATGGGACTCTCCCACCAAAGTGTTTTTATATTACTTTGAATTTAAAGCTGAACTCCCAAATTGCTTTTTTGACCTTTGGTCATGGATTGAGAAGACCTGACAGTCTCCCATGACAAATAAAATATGTCATGATTAAAATAACCTTAATCCATTTTTTCCCCAGCTCACAGGTGTACGCATTTGGTCCCTGTTGTGTATATGCAATGTTGACCAGAAATTGCTTAAGACCAGTGATATTCAAACTGGGGCCTCGTGACGCCCCAGCCTGTGGGTCCTGGCCTCTGCCCCCTTAAGGGGCAGGAACAGCCAGGAGACAGGGGGAAGGCAGAGGATCGTGCCGCTCAGGGGCACTGCAGGGGCTTGGGTTCACTTGCCCAAGCCTCCTGCAGCCTCCCGGGGGGTTGGGGAGCCCTGTGCAACCTTCGGCAGGGCTCCCCGGGTCAGGAAAAGTGAAAGCAGAGCGATTGTGCCCCGCTCCGCAAAACCGGAAGCGGAGCACAATCGCTTCGCTTTCCCTTCTGACGGGGCTGCAGGGACTGAGATAACCCCACTCTCTCTTTCCCTGACCTGGGGCGCCCTGCAGGCACTGGTGAGTGCATCCTAGTCCCTGCAGCCCCCTGAGCGGCATGATCCTGGGGGTCGTGTCGCTGCCTTCCCCCTACCCCTGCTGCCTCCCCCTGCCCCTGCAAAGACTTACTGTGGGTTTCAAACTTCCGGAGAGTTTGAAAACCGCAGCTTAAGACACTGGTATTTAAATTTCTCAGAAGTAAATCTCCTGAGAAGTCTTTGCAGGGGAGGGGGAAAGGTAGTAACGCAATCCCCAGGATCACACTGCTGTGGGAGAAGAGTGGCACTATTTTTAAACTTCCTTTACGTTCTGCTGGGGTCCGTGGAGCACTCTGCAGGGCTCTCTGGAGCTTGTAAAAAGTGATAGTTGTGATCTTGACAAAACCGGAATTGGGTCACAATTGCAACTTCTACATTTTCAAACTTTGGGGAGCCCTGCAGAGTGCTCCGTGAGGCTCTCCACACATCCCAGATGCTGGCAGCATGTACTTTAAGTCTAAAAATAGCCCCCCCAACCCCTGGAGCAGCATGATCCTGGGGATCATGTCACTGCTTCCTCTGCCCCTTAAAGGGACAGAGGTAGTGTTACACTGGCTGGTGGGTCATGAGCCACCAGTCTGAGGGCCATTGGCTTAAAAGAAAGATATCAGAGGAAGAGTCCCTGTTCTTCCCCGGTTCCATTGTGAAGGATACAGTGCAATTTCACCAGTCTGGAGGCCTATTCATATAGACTAGAGGCTTTTTCTAAGGTTCTATAGAAACACATAAGTGAGGGGAAGATATTTTATGATAAAGCAATGCACAAACATGAAGAGATTTTGAGTAGTAAGTGTAGTGCATAAGAAGGCCACAGCTCTTGTCGTTTTCTGCAGGCTTCGATGCTAAAGTGGGACAGAATTAACACTGGCTTTGAATGGTGCTGAGCAAATGCAGCTATTGATACAAGTTATTTTTTTCTTTCAAGGTGGCTGTGAGAGTATACAGTTGCTGCCATAGTAATATTAGAATAATTAAGGCTCTAGACTACTTTCCTTCTGAATGATCTATTTGAGATGTACAGCTGGGATATATTATCCCAAGTGGAGACATTTGTGTGGATTGATTGGGTTGCCTCTTTTTGGTTTATTCTTGCTCTGAGAGGCGATCAGGCTTTCAAAGTGCCATTTCCTGCCAGCTTGGCTTCAGGTCTCATTCATGAGCCATGTGCAGTTGCCACCTTAAGTTTTCATCTTTGGATAATTTGAGGCTCCTTTGACTCGATAAAGCAGGCATTCAAAGTGCCACCTGCTATACTCCTTGAACTCTTGCATTGACAAGCCATTCTGAGGCACTCCACAGGAAAAGACATTGACTTTTTGCAAGGAAATCTGAGGATGTGACACATTTTCTTCTTCCAATGTGTTCACTCATCTTTTAATTGTTGTACAAGGATTTTAGACACAATTTGTGCTGATTTCAGCCAATTAGGTCAAGTTCTGGATCAAGGCAGGCCCTTTTTTAAGAATGTAAGAAAAGCCTTGCTGGATCAGGCCAATGGCCCATCTAATCCAGCTTCCTGAATCTTACAGTGGTGCACCAGAGCACTCAAGACAACAAGATATCTGTATCCTGTCACCACTCTCTTGCATCTGGCATTCAGAGATAGCCTAAAACCAGGAGGTTGTGTATACCCATTATGGACAGGATGAATTTTTCCTTCATAAATCTGTCTAATCCTCTAGGCCAGGTTCTATCATCACATCCTGTGGTAAGGAATTCCAGAGAGTAAGTACACGCTGGGTAAAGAAACCTTCCTTTTCTTTTCTTTACTCAGATATGGAAAAACTGACAGTACATTTCCCAAATCTGCTTGCTTTTAATTCTATGCATTGTTTAATCAAGCTTTAAAAAAAAATTGAATCTCAGTTCAGCGTAACTATCCTACACGACTGGTGAAAATCATTTTATATGGGTTATTTAGTCTCATCAGCCTTATGTTAACACAGCATGGTAGAGGTACTGCTAGAGTATATTTCATGTGTGGATAAAGGGACTGCACTTATTTACAGTTACCACTCTGATTATACTAACAAAATGGGGCACTCCCATTGCCACAGATTAAAGGCAACATTGCATTTGAGTCTTGAAATGGTTGCTGTTTGCTTCCCTTGCTCTGGAATGTGGCTATAAACCTAAAATGCTCACTTGCATTATAAATGTTTCATCTTCATCGGATATTAACATAAGTAACAAGAAATGGCTCAAAAGTTATATATGTTTCACCTACTAAAACAAGTCATTGGTGTTATCTGGGTAAAGGGCAACAATCATCTGAAGAGGAAGGGCTGTGGGAAACCCTGAAGTGCAATCAGAGATGTGTAACCTCCTGCTGCACATGAAGAACACCTCTGACCTAGAGCTTTTGCCCCATTCTTGTAAAATAGAGTTACATTCTGATGCCTTTATTGAACCTGGTAAGCAAAGGGGAGGTTGAATGCCAAAATGTTAATGGTGTGTGTGTGTGAGAGAGAGAGAGAAAGAGAGAGAGTCTCAAAACTGCAACATTGTTTTGATAACCATATTTGCTCCTTTCTAAAATTGTGCCTGCACCCAAGTGAAATTGTGTTTGCTTAACAGGGGAAAAGATTTAACCTCTGGCAATCCGGGATCTCATGAGAAATCCCATCTCACAAGGTGCTATATTTTGATGGACTGCTTTAATCCATCATCTTTTATCAATAGTGATAGAAGCATGCAGACAATAGAATCTCCTAGGAGGCTTGCCAGTGACTCAAATCAATGCCATAGTATAGAACAGTGTGGGAAAAGCAACATTACTGTTTACTTTTGCAATATCTGTTTTTTTGCAAAGCCTTTGGAAATGAGAGAAGTCTAGTGCTGGAATGCTGGGAACTGCATGGAAAGAAGAAGGGGGGAAAATGCAGTCATGTGATAAAGAACTCAGAGCGTTTTGGCACCTTGGATCCCAATCCTAAGTATATCTACACAAGAGCAAGTACAACTTAGCTTGAGGGCTCACTGCAGTATAATACAGTTCAGCATTGCAGCCTCAGTTCATTCCAGGTCACTTGAAGTTTCAGGTTGCTGGGATCCTTTTGAAAATAGGGCCTAGCCTTCTTGTGCCTCTCAAGTGCTCGCCAAAAAAAGAAACAGGAAAAATGCTTTTAAAAAAGAGTTCTTGGGAATTAAAATTGCCACCCTGCAATGCAGCAGGATGAAGAGACCTTGACTTCTTCAGCCAAAGCCTTCTAACCCATTCCTGCAATATGTGCTAAGATGGTATAGTCTTACTGGAATTGCATTTAGACCTGGAAGATCCAGATTCAGATCTCCACTCAGTTTATGAAGCTTCCTGGGTGACCTTGGGTCAGTAACTATCACTTATGCTCACGTACCTCACAGGCTTGTTGTGAGGACAAAAGGAGGGAAGGAACCATGTATACCAGGTGGTATAAAAATGTGAAAAATAATTTTAAATTGTAGTACAGTTTACATGAAATGACTGAAGCTGTTTGCATTGGTTCAGTATGTTTGTTCTTTATATGGTAAAATCCTTGCTAGCAGCCTTCCATGTTTTTTGGTGTTGTCTTCTACCAGGTTGATGCAACCTAGCCAAAGTCTAAACACACAGACTCATAATCTTCGAGCCACATGCTCTGCTTAGGGCCTTCTTGAGCATACCAACTAAGCATGTGCATAGCAGTCCCACTAAAATAAGAGTGACTAATTTGCCTGAGTTCTGTTTCATGTTATCCAGTTGCAGCATCTTCCATTCTCAAGTTCAGGCACAGCATCAGTGGAATGTATGAAAAACTAACTAAGCTTTCCTCCCCCCTCCTCTTTAAAGTTGCGTACCTGCTGATCATTATGACTTCTCTGCCGGTGGCATGCTTTACCTGTAGAACAGCAAGCTGGCCAGAGCCCTTGATATGGTTGATCCCAGTCATACTCTCTTACAACTCTGTTTGCACAGAGTATAATTTTCCTCCTAGGCTGCCACTGCAGCTCTTGAGTGCCATTCAGAGGAGCTAAACTGTCCAATGCCTTGGTGAACACAGGCCATCTTCACTGGGGCGTGTAATCATCATCTGCCTGCCTTAATCAATTTGCCAGCTACTTTGCAGACAAAACCAATTTTACTAGCACAGAAGTACAGTATGAAGTATTGAAGGCTAAATCAACCACTGCCTGTTTAGATGCTTCCAGTCTATGTTGCCGTACATAGACTGAGAACTTTCAAATTAGTCCTATCCATTCCTAGTAGGAAGATCCCAAAAGGTGTTGATCGGTAACTACCCACTGTCGTCATCTTCTCTTTGAGAAGTTACTTGCAGGGCTCTATAATGCCCCATCTCAGAGTTCACAGGAAGCTGTTGCAGAGGAGATCAGTCATAATGTCTGGGTTCAGAAATAGCAAGCTTGCTCACACACAACTTTCTCTCTCTCTCTGAAATAGGCCCTGCAGCACCTTGCTGTATGTTTGCTTGTGATTCGGGACTCAACATTGCAAGCCTGTTGAAGCTGAATCCAGACAAGGTCAAGCAAATGCTAGTTGGTCGGTGCTCCTAGACTCATTACCACATGGTCTATATCTGCCTACAGAAGTACTGTACGTACTCGCCTATAGTAGTGAAATTTTTGCCAAGTAATCAAGCTCCAATTATCACTTCGCCTGATCTCTGAGTCAATCAGAGGGCAAAGGCTTTCAACTCTGAAAAGTTTCGTTTCTCAAACGGCAGGCAGGCAGGCAGGCAGGCACCAGGTTTCTCAAGCAGCAGGCAGGCACAGCTCCTTAGAAGCAATTTGTTAGCCTTTTATTCTCCTTCCTTCTGCTGCTGCCTGGTTCTGCTTGGCAAATGCTTGCCAAGCAGGTCTGTTTTTTGAAACACCAGGATGGGAATCCTCCTTTCCATCTGAAGCAGGCTACAATTCAATGCACCCTTACTTAGGAATAACACCCATGGAAAGCAGTGGGTCTACTTCTGAGCAAAAAGGGTTGCAAATATATGCAACTGCATCTCTCTGCTGTGAATTGAATTGCACACTCATTATGTGTTGTATGTTGTACGTAGAGCTTCTGGCTTAACACACCAGACACCTTAAAGGTGGATTTGACTCATGGTTCAGCCTTTTTCACTTGCATATCCTTTGGCAGCCCATTTCCATAAACTGTACCCTTCATATTAGCAAAATGTTTGTAATTACAAGCCCTCATCTCCTCTATATGAAAGCCCAGACTTCATGTATTTATCACATATTTTCTCTTTTCATCTGTTTGAAGAACAGAAGACTCTGCCTTTGCACTGTTTTGCACCAGAAATGTGCTGAGAAATTCTGGCTGATTGATCACTTTCCATATTATGTTTCAGCTTTTTTTACTGTGCTGGTTTTCAATCACTGATTCATACATGAATTGATGACCAAAAACTAGCTATTGGTGGGGCTTTTACAGTCAACTAGCTACCTCCCTTCCTGCCTTGCTGGTCCTTGCAAGGCATTCTGGAGCATGACCTGCCTTTTTCTGCCATTATTCCATTCTTTTTCAAGTACCCCTAAAGGTCCTGTTGAGTGTCCCTGGGAGTACATGAATATCAGGTTGGGAACCATTGTTTTACTGGTCTGCTGTTTACAGTGCACTTACTCTGATAGTGCTTACAAAAAGGTGATGAAGACCAGAATTTAAAAAGAATATAAAAATGTATCTTATGATCTTTTACTATGTTTTTAATAAATTAGTGACTACAGTTCTTAGGTAACAATTAGCGGTGGGTTATTTTTCAGGATCTGGCCTCGGGTAAAATCAGACAAAACTATAGTCAGACAACCCCCTAAGTTTAACCCCCAACTTATCCGAGGGTCATAGAAAATTCCATGATCATTGGCTCAAAACCTGCCCTCGACTAATCTGTGGGATCAACTTATAGACGAGTATCTGCGGTAGCTAGGAGTGCCTCACCAGCTTTCAGTCTCACTGGGAAACCTGAAACAACCTTTTCTTTCAGTTTAAAACCTAGAAACCAAGGTTTTTAATACATATTTGACATTTCAATACTTTGCTAAGATGCTTTTCTATTTCACTTGCCAATATTTATTCTCCGGTCATACTGATGCTTTTCTCTCTCTTGTTGCACACTGAAGGAAAGAGGCAGCAGAGTTATTTTCACATTAGAGTGCTGTGCATCAGATGCATCCTTCTGTAAGTAGAGAATATTGAAGGAGGAATCTTGCTTGGTATTTGGCATCATTTAAAAAAAGTTACATAACATCCTGACTATGCCCTTCTTATGACATTTAGAATTCTCTCTTTTAAAGGAATGTCTAGGAGGAGTTGGACGATCAAATATGGATTTATTTATGAAAAACTGATTGCTTTTAAACCAGTGTTTTTGCAGAGTATTCTCATCTATAGCTAGTGCACAGACCCTCTGCCATCAGTTCAATTAAAAACCAAAGGGGGGGAAGCTGTATCTACAAAATTAACCCTGTAGCCACAGCAATCCACATTAGTTACTATACACTTTCCTAATTATTTTAAACCATATGCATATAGAACATGTGTGTTTGGCTACTATACAGCATCGTAGTTAGAGTGTTGGACAATCAGTCTCCACTGGGCCATACCAGAGACCAAACTCTCACATCTAAAGATTACCTGGTGATCTTGGCCAGTCAGTATATTTTCAGCTTACCTTGCCTCGCAATTTTGTTGTGAAGACAATAGTACAGCAGGGAAGTATCTTTTGTGCTGCCCTTAGATGAAAGGTAGGATAAAATGTATTATCCATTAACCATAAAAACAAGAAATCTTCTACTATCCTTCTGCCACACAATCTAGTGACTGCCACTGGCTTGGACAGTCATTACATTAATGCATGGAGGCCGCTTGTGTTATTAGTCATGATTGCTCAACTATGCAGCTGGGGTCAAGATCTCTCTGAATTAATCCCAGGAACAAATGACAGGAGATGCTACCTTCATGCCCTGCTTGTGGGTTTCATGTTACTATACATGTCTACTCAAAAGTAAGTCACACTGTATTCAATGAAGCTTGCTCCCAGGACAGTGTGTATAGGATTGCAGCATGACTGACTACTGTTGGAAAGAAAACAGGATGCTGGACTGCATGGTCCTTTGTTCTGATTCATCAGGGCTGCTAATATTTTGCTGCTATTTTGGATAGACCTGTTTAGTTTTTATCCTGAAAGTCTGGACTTTGTGCTCTTAGCTTGGTTATGGACCACAAAGGGGAATGCCAGCATTTCACAGTGAATTGGACTCGACCAAGGCATGCCTCCCATTCTTTAGATCGCAACAGCTGTTGTTGCCACTAGTTCTTTCTGCACAAGTTCCTTAAAGAGCAGGAAATATGTGTAATCCTCTGCTGCAGAAGATTCTTTGATCCACTTCTAGTAGTTGCCCAATGGCAAATAAGTGACTATAGCCTGATAAACATTTATCTGCTCCCAACTTTAGGCCCCAGAATAAGCAGAGATCCTTTCCTAGGTGGCACAAGATCATATTGGCTTGCTGCTGTCCTCTCTCACCAGCCAACTAAAAGGGATGAGTGCCTATTCGTAATCAAGACAATCCCTGGGACAATGTCAAGTCAGGATGAGTTTACCACCATTTCTGAACCTGCCTACTAATCACTGCATGGTTGTGATAATGATATGCTGCATTTACATTGTCGCAGACCTATTTGTGAAACAGGAAAGGCAGTGGATTCCCACTCAATCACGAGTTCTTTGCTTTTTCCACCTCCTGCCCAATTCCCCGTTTGTAAATTAAGTCAGAGACTGAAGCAAGTAAAAAAAGATTCTCAATATAAGATCACTAACAGGACAAACAAAGCCTCAGGCACTTATGGGATTATGCAGTAAAATTTCTCTAGAAGGAGAAAAAAAAAGTCATAATAATTAAATGATTGCAAACAAATTGAGTAGTGATCTAATGGCTACTCATAAGGAGGTTTAAGATGGTCACAAATGCATATCAAAAGTCACTTCTGTATCAGACCTTAAAATGTAGCTTATTGAATTTCAGAGTATTGTTTCCTAGAGCTAGATAATAACTACTGTAAAAATGTCATGTCGTATTTTGACAGTTGCAAATGAATGTAATATGGAAAATGATGGCTCTCTTACTCGGCAACTGTGTCTAAAGAAAACATCAAGATCATTCTGTGGAAGAGTTTCAATGTCCTTTAACTAATTAGCCCTATTCATAAATTTTATATTTCCTTTTTGTTTGTTAGACTTACAGCCAGTCCTGTCTACTACTGCTGTAGGCACATTACTATCTTATAAAGTTAAAAATCAAATGTTAGCAGGAAAATTATGAGCATCTATAATTAAGCTCACAATTTTAAGATGTACTGCTAGAATGACCTTTTCTTGCCCAAGAAAATGGGGGTAATAAACAGAATATATTAGCTGTCACTGATTGTGTGTGTTTTGTTTTAGCTGAATTTTATTGCAGATTCCGAACTTTGCTTATTGATGTTAGTACATCATGAACTGCAACAGGTTAATAAGAATGCATACTTGAATTCCAGTAATTTCTGGTTTCCTTTTTGGCTTTCCCAGTGCAAATGCAAAGGCATAACCTATTTATTGCAATACACTTGCTGAATGCCCTTGTGTGAGACTGCAAGGTGGAGCTGCAGTTGCAACACATTTACTGAAAATTTGGAACCCCGTTCAGAAACTAGTGCAGAAGAAATGAAACAATCCATGTTCTACAACACTGTACCATTTTTTGGTGAGATCCTTTGCAATAACTAATCAACCAGAGCCTGAGCAGAAGCACAGTTGACCCATCTCCTGTAAGTACGTACAAGTCAAGACTTGCTTGCAGCAGCTCACAGAACAACCAGAGCTTCCTAATTCTAGTTGAAATCTTGCTTTCATTCTTGGAGCAGCTTACAATAGGCTCCCTTTGCTAGACTCAGGCACAGTGGAGGAGCTGAAATTCATGCCAACATGTTTCTTCCTACAAAATGGAGACTTCACAGTTCACCCCTGCAATTCACCTGTTGACAAAGGGCCAAATCCTATCCAACTTTTCTGAGGCCTCTTCAAGGTATGGGAACATTTGTTTCCCCCCTTACCTTGGGGTTGCCTTGAAGCTGCACTGGTGCTGGAAAGTTGGATAGGATTGGGCCCAAAGTCACAGGTTTGAGCACTACAGTAAGTAGTCTTGGCTGAATAGCACTGAGTGTATATGTCTGTAAGATGGTATAACACAGTAACCTTGAAAAGGAGAGACATTCCAAACCTCTGTTTGCAATTCAGAGTTAGTTAAAGTTGCCCTCTGTTCCACTCCAACAGCTTGTCAGTATCTGTAGCTTGGTCCCTTGATCCAGAAAAACTATGTTGGCATTCCAAATGTAACGTGACAGGGCAGAGGAAATACACAAATGGCTGTGCAACTCAATGGAAAATAAAAAAAGTAACCAGATTGGTTATTCCACCAGTGGAATAGTCTGAAGATGAAGAGGGGAACAGAATAACCAATGCTTAAAATCAGCAGTAATTAACAAACAAAAGTTACAAACTGTTTTCTTCTTCCTCACAGAATGAATTACGCCCTGCTGAGGACAGTTTCAAACTTGGTAGGAGCACTGTGTAGTAAATCCATGATTGCTCACTTGCTTGAGCATCCAACTGCCCAGGAGTTGTTAATGCCTCCTGTTCTGTCAAGAGGTTACGTTTTCTCCATTTAAAAAAAAAAATACATCTCCATATCCATCTGCCTCAAACACAGCTAAGGGCCAATTTGTTGTATGGTCCCTTGAACTGACTTTACAGACCTCCCTTCCCAACTGTGGGTGTAGGAACTTCCCACACCCACAGTTTTCACAGTGCTGAAATCACAGCTCTATGCTGCTGCAGTAGTATGTGCATGAATCCCATAACCATAAGGGTGGGTCCAAATGCATGGGTTTTTCCTGGATCTTTACCCACCTACCCCACCTTGGCAAGTCACAGGGAAATATTCAAGCAACTGACATGGTTACAATATTCACACACATTCTGCAATTGTGTGGTATAGCTCCATGGCAAAGTGGCTACAGAGGTGTCAAAGGGGAATGTCATAGTTTGGCAGCATGTGGCAAACTCATAATTCCCCACTTCTTGGTACATAACCAACCTCTCAATCATTTTCCACCTGCAGTCTGATCACATTTTCAAATATTCCAAAGATCACTTTGCAATATCAAAATTTCCTTTAAAATAGTCACTGTCTGGATGTGTCAGTTAGGTCTCCAGTAAAAATTTTACATGCTTGACACTTGCTCCACATGATGAGGGCTCTCATAACAATTACAATAAGTTATAATTTTTAAAGACTCAACATCTGTCAAAAGCCTTGTGTGGAGAAAAAAATTGTACAGCAGTGTTGCTACAGGATGCTTTACAGCTTAGCTTTACAGTGTTTCATCTGATGGCATGAATAAGGTGACTACTACAATTATAATCAAGTTTTATGTTTATTGAAAATACCGCAATTTTGTAGAATTTATTACCAGCAGATTCTCAAACCACTTATTCCAGAGGTAACCAATTTTGATAGATTTCAATAGCTCTGTCCTAGAGTGGATGGTTTTTGAGTTGCCAACTCAATATAGCATTTAAGTACATATAGCTTTGCAAACTAGCTACCATGCTTTGTGTATACAATTTTAGTGGTTCTAAGGTTTGCTTGGCCAGGAAGCATCTCTCCTAGAGGTCTTCTTCATACACTTGCACTTCATATCAAATGGTGTGGGACAAAATCTTTTCTTCTCCTGCTTGGTATCTCTATTCTCAATTAAGTGACCTGAATCTTTCTGTAGACTATAGAAAATCCTTTGAAAACATACCAAAACCAACAGTAAACTATAGGACCACCTAAGAAGTCTAAAAGAAATGAGTACGTATGTGAGTTAATCCAAACTCTTTATCAGGCTGGATGTTTAATTTAATAAAAACTTGCTTACTTGTTAGTAAGCAAGACTTACTTACTAGTAAGTACTTTGGACTACTTTGGTAGTCCAGTCCTAACCAACTTTCCAGCACTGATGCAGGCCCAATGCAGCTCTGAGGTAAGGGACCAAACATTCCTTTACCTTGAAGAGACTTCCATGACTGCCCTCTTCCACCTGCATGATGCAGTGTATGCCCCATTGGCATGGTAACATCAAGGCTGGAAAGCATTAGGATCAGTGTTAGAATTGGGCTGTGGGACTTTTTAGTTGGCCCTAGTAAAGGTATTACTATTATTATTGTTTGATATCAGTTTGCCCTGATGCACAAGAATATGATACTTTACAGTATAGTTAGGAAGCTCCACCAGCAATACTGCATGCATCCAAACAGAGAGAGCCACCAATGATGGTAGGAGGGAGAGAATAGGAGGTGAGGAATCTGGAGTGGGAAGCAAGATCTGGGATATGAGAAAAAAGCAGAGCTGTGGGTTAGGACTACATGGGAGAGAAGGCAACAGAAACAGTATGAGGAGGGGGTAGACATTTTCCCAAGGCTTGTTGTTGTGGGGGAAGGGAGGATGCTGTGTCCATTGGTATGCACTCAGGCAAAATCCTGGCTATAGGACCCCAGTTTCTCCAACAGTGTTAAGGTGGAGTCAAACTTAGCTGATTAAACCGTTTCCTTTTACTGCCAGACTTGACATCTTTTACAAAGTGGGCAAAATTTATTCTTAAAGTGCTGATGGGGACGATTCCTGCCTGCTCTGCAGTATTTAATCATTTTAATCATCAAAAGGAAGTTGTGCTGGCCCTTAAATATACTTGGAGAGAATATTGCCATTCATACTTGGCAAAAGCCTTGAGCAAGTAGAATAAAACATTTACGAAGCAGTCAGCAAGATGGCAAGTTGAGGGTTCCAGCAGAGAAACAGTGTAATTCCATGGCAATGGAGAGTGCTAAGACTTAGCAATGTTGTCTTAGGTAGCTGCTTAAGTCAAAAGGACTTTCCTTAGGATTACCATCAAAACGAGTGGCCTCTTTCTGAACAAGCTTGCTTGGTGGGAGTGAGGCCTGCGAAATTCAGTGGGGCTTATTTTCTACCTCATTAGTAAGCTTAGGACTGCAGCCATCATCCCCATATCCCTCACAGAATTTACCTAGACAAATGTTCAGCACTATAGCGTACTTCATGGAAAGCTAGTTTCATTGATCTAAATGAGATGTACTTCTACAAAACATGCTTAAGAGCAGACTTGGTAACAGGGTTTACTGTGGTATGTGCTTCAGGTATGAAAAGGCCCACCTAACTTCATCAGCTTTTCCCTGGCTGCATGGTAAAATGGTCTTCACAGCTGTTGGCAACCTTCAGTCTCGAAAGACTATGGTATCGCGCTCTGAAAGGTGGTTCTGGAACAGCGTCTAGTGTGGCCGAAAAGGCCGATTCCGGAGTGACAATCCCTTCCACACTGGGAGCAAGTGCAGTCTGTCCCTGGTCTGTCCCCCTGGCTATGGGCCTTCCTTCTTTGCCTCTTAGCCTCAGACTGTTGGCCAAGTGTCTCTTCAAACTGGGAAAGGCCATGCTGCACAGCCTGCCTCCAAGCGGGCCGCTCAAAGGAATAGATATTAATCTAGAAGAGGAGTAAAAGGCAGAGGTTGCTAAAGAAACTCACCTTAAAATGTTATCTACTCTGACAAATTGCAGAGTGCATGTTAGCATCAACTGCTAAGTTGGAATGTCAGAGCTCTGTAAATAGCTGAAAAGCCTTTTGGGAGGGGTAGGCAATCACTGAGAGTTTGGCAAGCTTGCTGCTACAGAAAGGCACATTTAGGCTTTGCAAGCTTTTTGCCAGAAAGGATATACCCTCTTCCTTGCTTGTACCAGGTCACATGAGTTGGATTTCACCATTAAGCAAAAGGGAAAAGGTGGAAAAAAAGAAACCACTTCTCTGCTCACTTCCTGGTACAGAGTAACATATAACGCTACTTCAGACTTAAATGGATTCTTGACTAAAGCATTACAGTCACATAGGTTATCCTCTTTTGAGCCATGTATTCAGGCATTTGATTTTTATTGACTGTTTAGAGAAAGTAAAGTAATTCACTCAAAAAAGGATCATCCTTACCCTGTGATTCATGTTATTCAGCAGAGGACAAGGCATTAGAGGAAGGAAGCAGATGCTGGGGCCAAACACAACCAGGGAGGGCTGTTGCCTTCACAGATGGCACAGAAGCTCCCAACAGGCATCAAGTTGGTTGCTTTTACCATAATGATAAACTAGGCAGCCAGTCTAGCATTCTGCTAGTAGCAGCCAGCACAAGAGGTTTGGATTCCTAGAGTCCCACGCTCTTCATGTTCAGAGAGTGTACTATATACCAATATGGAGCTATGTAGCAAGTTAAAGTTCTGTATCACTTTTCTCCTTGCCAAGCAGTAGCTAGAGTGCAGAAGCCTTGCAAGGAAGAAAAAAAGTTGGCAGTTGCATTGTCAGTCAACACAGATAATTCTTACAGCCCAATCCTACTGGTTTCAACCGCTGGCAGAATGCTAGTTCTGGTAGTAGTAGCTGCTTTATGGTCATTGCAAACAGCGCTCAGGCAGCACGTGAAACCAAATGCATCTGGAACACCACCACGAGGGAGTTCAGTGGCCCAGCACCTGGCAGCAGAGCAAGGAAGGCCTGCTGACCCAAGTATGTCAGCAGGGAGGTCGGAACAGGGCAGGGGGAGGGAAGGATGAGACTGAACTGGGGAAGGGCTGGGGGCATTACAGTGGGTGGCAACTTGCGCTGAATGCTATCCCTTCCAGGAGCAGGTGACATGCCTTCTTTGTCTCCTTAGACTTGCGCCAGCTAAAGAGTTTGCACAGGTTCAGTGAGACCCATTGGAGGCTTATGAGGGGGTAAGGAAAATATTTTCCTTTTCCCCTCCCAAGACTCCCAACCTGTCCCTCACCACCGCAGCATTCAGCGTGCCAAAATATATTTGCAATCTGATTGCCCAAGACCTACACTGCTAGCATATCAATGTCTAAAATGATATGCTGACAGCTGTGCTTACACAGTACAAAAGGCAGGTTTTTAAAGCATTTTCCCCGATGCATCTGTACTAATGAGCTTTTTTAAACTGGCAGAAGTAGCGGATATAGCAAGGCCAAGCCACCAGCCTGGCCGCCATTTTGCTCCTCCAATCCAAGAACCTCCTCCTTCAGAAGCCATTTCACCTGTCATTTTAATTATACAATGTTATGTACAAATTTATTCTGAATTTGCTTATTTTGGTCTTCCATCCCGCTCCCTTTTTTGACTTCTGCACTGTGTCTACTGAACTGCAAACTACTATTTTAAACTGTAAATCACCTCGAGTGTGATGGTGGAAAGGCAGTATACAAAGCCAGTGAAGACGTAAAGGAAGTTTGACAACATTCACAGCACTTCTCAGAATCTATTTCCTGAGCGGGGTATATACAGATCTATTCCAGTAGATACTTCTCTCACTGGGTCAATTGCAAGTTGGTCATCCAGGCACTACAGGGAATCCTGATGCAACCCGTTTGTCCAGAACAGAGGGACTGCCAGCTAGTTAGAGAATGAATACTGTGTACCCGAATTCTTACTCCTCTCTTAAAGAATGCCATGTTCAGAGAAGACCCACACTTCACATGACACTGATATTCTCAAATAGCACTATCCCCTCCCCCCCATGATGGTGACATTTTCCATTAAACGTGTTTAACAAAAACACACAGATATTTCAAGATTTATCAGTCCATTTGTTGCTAAACTCACATTTCCAGCATTGATTGACCACTATGAAGTTGCACAGTCACAGGGGGAAAAAAAGGTGTAATTCAGATATAATAAGTCCTAAACAGTACAATGAAAACATGAAATGCTATTTGGTAGACACACATGTCCAGATACAAGGAGGACTTTTGATGCACAGGAACAGATATCTTCACATGGATCCACCCACATATGCACAGAAACCTGCTACTGTAATCTGAGTGTGTGAGGGGGCACTCCTCATCTGGCATGCAGAAGCCATGTGCCTCTGCACTACATGTATGCTGTTGAACAGATGACTGGCACTGCCAATTTCAATAGTACAAATTACACAGGCCTACAAAATTGAGGGTCAGACAAGTTTTTCCCAAACTTTATGGTGGTTTGATATGAATTTGGGATGCCGATTCCCAAAATGGCATCTGTTTTACCCTATCATGTCTAGTTTTGGAGATATAGTATAACCTCATTAGTGAAAGGTTCAAGCAGCTTCCTCATGAGGAAGCTGCTTGAACCGTTCACTAGAGGCTATACTATATCTCCAAAACTAGACGTGATAGGGCAAAATGGATGCCATTTTTGGAATCAGCACCGCAAATATACCCATAAATTGGTGTAACGTTTAAGGAAGCAAAATGTGTGTTGGCCTCTGTTATCTGTTTGGAGGGGAAGAGAAAACCTCATGTACATTAGCAGATGCCCCGTCTGCTGTGATGCCAGAGGGTGTCTAGGTTACATTCAATATATTCCATGTAATTAACCAATCACAGAAATTATTTATATTTGTTCTTTCAGATGAACTATGAAGCACCCCAAAGTGTTTTTGTTTCTATAAAGAAGATAACTTTAGATGATTTGCCAACTCCATTGCACAACCCATTTTAATGAAGACAGAACTAGTGACTTCTACCTTTATTATTCAAAATGATATGGAAACCATTTCCCAAAGCATTAAGGATTTTTTTTAAAGAAAAGTTATACAGCTTTATCTTGTTATATGAAGAAAAAAATTTAGGACAACTGAAGTTTAGAGAATGAACACAGAGTTTACATATGTAGGGTAGCAAAGTCCTTTCCAGTTTTTGTGTGCCGGCAAGTAGGCAGTGGCATGTTAGATTTATTGATTAGAACAGTGGTTCTCAAACTTAGAGGGAGCTTTACTCCTTCAGTAAGTTCTTGCAGGGGAGGGGCTAGGGCAGCGATGCAATCCTCAGGATCGCGCCGCTAAGGGGGGGGGCGCTTGTGACTTACTCTATTAAGACAGGGCTGCAGCAGGCTGCAGGGGAGCCCTCCGCAGCACTCACCGAGGCTTGGAACATTCGGAGAAAGCGGGCACAAAGCACCTCCTGCAACACGGAAGTGCTTTGTGCCCACTTTCTCTGAAAGTTCCAAGCCTTGGGGAGTGCTGTGAAGGGCTCCCTGCACCTCCTGCAGCCTGCTGCAGCCCTGTCTTCATAAAGTAAGTCACAAGCACCCCCCCTCGCCTCCCCATACAGGCACGATCCTGGGGATCACTTCCCTGCCTCTCTCTTTCCCACGCCCCTTAAAGGGGCAGGGGAACCTTTACACAAACTGGTGGGTCGTGACTGGAAGCACTGGATTAGAAAATCCAGCACCAATTTATATGATGCAAGTTTACAAACCAGTATATAAAAACACAAGGGTGTTCTAGGTGGAGGCTGCATTCCTTTTGGAGGACAAGGTTCACAATTTGGGGCTACTCTTGAACCCAACCTTGTCCTTGGATGATCGGGTGGCAACTGTGGCCTCGAGTGACTTTGCCCAGCTTCAGATCCTATTCCTACCTTTCTCTCAGACAGACCTGACCGTGGTAAACCATGGTTCCAGTTCTCAAACTGTGGGCTTTGACCCATTCTTTGGTGGATTGCAGGACCGCACTACCTGGAAGCCACCAGGTATTTGGGGCCAAGACTGTGGCATGGGGCGACCACTGCTGTCAATGAAGAGGGTCAAAGAGGTAAAATGTTTTCAGAACTGCTGTCTTCGGGCCCAAGCCTATTCGTTGTGCTCCAGCTCACCATTGGTGCGCACTGTCACAAATGTGCTGTAAGGCACATTTGCGGCCCTCAGCACAAGTGGAGTGCTGGTTGCAGCTCAGCGCAGGCTGGCACTGGGCT
The DNA here is from genome assembly GCF_035046505.1 of Tiliqua scincoides. Classification (NCBI taxonomy): domain Eukaryota; kingdom Metazoa; phylum Chordata; class Lepidosauria; order Squamata; family Scincidae; genus Tiliqua; species Tiliqua scincoides. The sequence goes on along the minus strand of NC_089821.1, from coordinate 177,067,294 downwards.
AGCGCCGGGGGAGGTGGAGGGGGGGGCAGAGAGAGGGCAGGGAGGAGGTATGCCGGGGAGGGAGCAGGGCAGGAGGGAGGCAGAATGGGTGGCGTTTTGCTCTACCAGATCCTGAGCCTCCATGGCAGGCCGCCCACCAGACACAGAGGCTCTTAATTCTACACCGACCCGTGGGTCACTGTAGAATCAAGCAGCTCCATTACAGGGCTACTTGCCTTATCCAGGGGAAGGGGATGAAAGTTCCCTTCTCCTGAGGAAGCAGCGATGGCTGCCTGGGGTGCGCTGGATGCAGTCATTTTCGGCACTGCTGCAGCCCCGCACACCAGGAAGCTCAGAATTGGGCTGCCCGTCTCCTCACAATTGAGTTACTCCGATGCACTCTACATGATTCGGCTTTTGAAAGCCCTTTGGAAACTTCAACTGGTGCAAAATGCAGCTGCCTGGCCCTTGACCAGGGCAAAGCTTTGTAATCATGTTTATGTCTGTTGTATTGGTTATCGGTTTGTTCCTGTGTACAATTCAAGGAGCTGGTTTCAAGAATTATACGACGATGATACCTGAAGGACCACCTCCTTCCATCCAAACCTACCATTCTGGGAGAAAGGCTCTGCTGCTATCTATGGCCAGGCTGGTGGTAACATGTGAAAGAGAGTATGATGGTGGTCTACATAACAACGCACTGTGTGTCTGTCCTCCTCCGGAAAAATGGCCCAGTCCTGTCCCCATGATGCCACCACAACCCATGTTCCAGTGGTATAACTAGTTCCCTGGTTCTCAAAAACATTACACCCCAGAGTGCTTGGGCTGGCCAGCTCCCAGGCACAGCGAGCAGCTGGACCGACATAGCCACGGAACAAGGATTCTTGCTGCCGCACATAAGAATGCACAGGGGATCGTGGAGAGGTGGGTGTAACAGGGCTGGGAGTGGGACAGGACAGCAGTAGGCAGATGGGGCCCAGGAAAGGGGTGGATTCAGCGGCAGCAGCACTCACCATATCCTAGCTGCCTTATTGGGCTTGATCCACCTTCATGGTTTGTGACAGAAAGAGATTATTTCTGGAGTTGTTTTTAATTAATCATCATAAGCTACTTTACACATTCAAGAGAGAAATAAATTTTTAGACAAATTTAAACTATAAATAGAGAAGATGATTAGTCATTGATTTCTAGTCTTGGCCAGATTTCATTCTCAGTCCTGATCAAACTAGTAAGAAATAAAGAAATATTACACAGAGGCAGCATATGAAAGAGGGGAGTGGACAAGAATTCTTAGAATAGGACTACCCTGGCATGGGAAGGAACCATGACATTTGCTAAAACCCCATCGTTCCTCCTCATTAGTATTACCAAAATGGTGTGGGAGCCAATCATGTACCAAAAACTCCTGTGCTGCTCCAGCAGCATATGAATTGACCCTCAACTTGGGACGCTTAGGTGCATTCAGTGTACAAGCCTAGCACTAGCAACTAGCACTATTTTTTCCGCAAGACTGTCTAGTGAGAGATCATTGAAAGTCAAAGTCAATATCCACTCCACCTTGGAAATGGAGATGTGAAACAGTAGGTACCTTACTCCTAATTCTGCAGCAGGAGTTTGACATGGAAACTGCCTTTCTCGTATGCATATCAACTACCTGTGAAAAACAACTCACATTTGTACACTTCAGCTCAAGTGATTCTTTACTACAATGCAGCTAATTTTAACTGTAGATAAAAGTAGTCCTCTTTATATTATTTTGTACTTTCCAAAATGCAGGCTGCGAAAATTGTTCAGTAAATTATCTTTTTGCCATTGGTTCCTGCTAAAAGAAACTGACAAACTGCATACAAATAAAATTCAGTTAGTGCTATGCTTTCCCTTTTCTAGAAAGCAAGCCATTATCAGCGTGTTTTGGATACATACACTGTTGTCTGCCATAAAGAAATGGGAAACACAGAATCACCCATTCATAGACAACACAACTTTTAACCCAAAAGTCTTATTTTAATGAAAGGTTTTTATGCAGTATTGCTAACTCAGCAGACTCATCTAACTCATTTTCTTCTTAAGTCATCTCAGCCCAATTCTATCCACTTTCCAGCACTGATTCAGCCATGCCAATGGGGCATGCACTGCATCCTGTAGTGGGGGCAACAGTCACAGAGGTCTCCTCAAGGTAAGGGAATTTGGTCCCTTACATTGTGGCTGCATCAGCCCAGGAAAGATGGATAGGATTAGGCCCTCAGTCTCAACAGAAAAAAGGGAACAAATCTACTTAAGCTGCAATCCTAAAGAACTGTCCAGCACTGGCATAGCTGTGCCAGTGGGGCATGTGCTGCATCCTGCATCACGGAAGCTTCCTCAAAAGTTGTATTGCTCTTACCTTGGTGCTGGAAAGTTGGTTAGGATTACACCCTTAGACAGGTAAATATTTATCAATCAGTAGGTTCCTTTTCCCAATTTTCTCTGTAACAATTAGCTTTCAGGCCAGCAGTGGCTGTTTATGTTTACAATACATGTAGCCATAGATTGTTAGATTTATTTTGGTACAATTCAAGCAAATAATGTTTAGGGACATGGACCTATAGATTCAGTACTTATATCATGTTCTAGTGCAATATTCATTCTGGCATTTGTTTTCAAAGGTATACTCACAGGTAGACCTTGTGGAAATAGAACATAAGTTCAAAATGTAAATTTCCTCCCTGTAGAGCTCACACTATAAAGTGAACTCCAGAGAGTGCCTGTTCCTAGGTCTGAGATTGGTATGTGTGCTTTATTTTACCTTGGGTATATGGATTGGTAAGCAGGTAAATATATGCCACTTGTGATTAAACATTGGAGACCTGCAGTACACAGGAGAACAGTGCATGATTGTGTTGAATTCATACACAGCACTTCTGCAAGGTCATATTGTGACAATCTCTTGCAGCAGATCCCTTGTCTGGAACGTGTATGCACAGCTAATCCTAGAAATTGCAAATGGATGTTTTATTCCAAGCCCCAAAAACATGCAAAGCGTGTTTGTTAAAATACTGTACTGTGTGTACATTTGTACATACATTATGCACACCATTTTTAATATAAGGGCAGTTCATGTTCATATAATGACCCACTACTAAGTGTAAAAGTAGGGAAGGGATCTGCTTTAATAAGGAGCTTATAAAGGAGCTTACATTTTTTGTTGAGGGAAGTGCCAAGTACTACCGTAGAGTATGCTGTGCATTGAAAGGTATCTTCATGCTTGATCAAAATTAAATGCTTGCAGCATCAGCTGCCACCATCCCCCACTGCATTAGATCAGTTTCAGTGCCAACCAGGAAAGCTGAAATACAGGACTTAAAGGCCTGCAGATGCATTTGGAATAATGAATCAAAAGATCAGTCTGCAGTCCTATACACAGTGACCTGGGAGTAAGTCCCATTGAATTTAATGGGACTTGCTTCCAAGTACACATGGACAGGATTGTGCTGTAAGAAAGTGTGCAAAAGGCTTATCTAGAATAGACCCGTGTAAAATGGATTTCCCTATTTATGAAAAGAACACGGAGCCTGAAAACCTGTTTTTAATAAGCTCCCCAAACCAGAGGGAAAAGTGTCACTTTGTATAAACACAAACAAAAATGCCTGGTCATATTATTGGAGCATGATGTGTGTTACACAGAATGTTGTAAGTTATTGTAAGAGCAAGTTAATCAATGGATGAGTAAAGAAAAGCTCTTGAGAGAACTGAAGGTAAATAACGTTCATCACAATACCACCAAACAATAAAAATACAGGAAGACAACAAGTACTTTAGGGACTTTAAACAAAACAATCCTGTGACCAGTTACATGTGTGAATTACATTAGTGAATACAGAGTCATTTTAGATATGTTCAACATGAAGTACATTGGATACCACTAATTTGCAAAATTACAAGTTTTAGAACCACCTTGGTTAGTTCTTGCAACCTGTACGCCTGATAATTAAACTTTGCAAATATACCAACTGCGCTGACTAGTTTGAATGGGTTGAAGGGGTCAAAATCTAAGATTTAAGAGAAATTTAAATATTTGTTAAACAGCTTATCTAGTCAAAACAAGGATCAGAAATTAAGATACTTTGTGGAGCAAAATAAATCTGAAGCACCTACAACTACAAAGTGAACAGAATACATTTCCCACTGAGTGTAAACATGATATGCTTACAGTAGTGTAGGAAAAAAAAACAGATACTGCATGTTAGCTCTCTTCACAAATACAATACACTATGCCATGGTATAGGCTGTAAAGGAACTTGTTACATACTGAGGTATCCAGGTAGGCAATGGGAGTGGTGAGGAAGCACAACACCAAAGGAGAACTGAAACTCGGTGTGCCATTTGACAAGCATTTTGGGCTTGGTGGTTTTTATGGTAATTAAAATCCCATCACAGAAACTAGCAAATCTGTTCCACAGCTAAGCTGGAGTGTCATTTTTATGATCTATTGTTATGGTCATAAATCAGTATACAGATGGTCCAAGCAAATGGGTTTACATTAAACTGAACACGTGTCCCAGTGCAAGTACGTTCATATGCATGGAGAGTGAGGGATGAGAATATGTGAATATTGCCACGTACAGTTGTACCATACAGTTGCCCTGCAACACATTTGCTGCCCAAGGGCCTCAGCAGGCTGGGGGGGGGTAGGGGGTGCTGCTGAATAGCGTCAGCAGTATTTCCATATCTGTGCATTTGGGGTGGTAATGAAAGCAAATTTGAGGCTTTTGGGATCTTTGTTACAAAACAAAGATCCATAGAGCGTACGCATAAAAGAAGCTTGAAATTCCCACACATACAAGACAAGAGCAACAGAGGTTCTATGGGTGGGATTCAAGTCTTCATGCATGGGTTATGTTTGTGCACAAGAGCTTCTCAATTATTGGCTTTATTGATATTCCACCTTTCTACCTCTGAAAAGGTCTCAAAGGTGGCTTAAACCATTTTTAAAAAGCAGGATAAAATAAACTCTCAGGCAAATTTCCCCTGCTAACTGCAGAACCCGCAAACCCCCTCTACAAGCTGGGGGGGGGGCTAGGCTGGAGAAATTATCCTTTCCCTGCCCCAATGTACACACAGAAGCACTTTCCATTTGTGCATAGGGTAATTGGATCCCAGTCACTGTATTTCTAGAGAACGGTCCAGCCAGACTTTTTTATTATTGTAGAATGCTAAAGTGTAGAATGCTTTGCTTCCAAGCCAGCTATATTAACCACATCTGGAACAAGGGGAAATGCTGCCTGAAGCCTGTGGCACCCGTAACACCCCACACCCCACCACCACTTTAGAAGCAGAGGAGAGATAGCAGCAGCAGTGGCAGTTCTCTCTCACCCACTTCCCCACTCTTCCATCAATGAGGAGGGAAGACAAAGAAAGGCAATGATGGTGGTGGCCCCCTTCCAATTAGGGATTGCCATCTCTCCCTCTTCCCAGCTTCCCTGTTTCCTCCTCCTTCAAAACTCTGCTTTGAAGTAGTGCGGCGAAGCAGGGTAGAACAAGGAAGGGGGAAAGCAGAAATGGAATGGAACTCTTCCCAGTTTTCTTGTTCCTCCTTGCTCTGTCATGCTATTTAAAAACAAAGTGGCAAAGCAAGGATAAAGAGGGCAAATTGGATCTAGATGAGAAGCTGTAGAAGTGGCTGATGGGCTATGCCAGCCTGGCCCTTATATCAACATCATATCAACTTCATTACTTTTGTAAAATTTTTCTTCTCTCATTGTTTATTACAATTATTTGTAGGCCACTTTTTCATAAGCAGCAAGTAGTTAATCACAAACAAGCAATACAACAATAAAACCAAATCAAGCTTCCCCAAACACACCACAACACAAATCAAGTAATGGTAATCCAGAAGTCTGCTGAGAGAGAGAGATTTTATACCCTTTCCAAAAACTAAGTAAAGATGTGGATTTCTCAGTGTTTTCAGGCAGAAGATTCTGAAGCTTCAAAGTAGCTCCTATAAAAGTAGGAGTGCTTCAAGTTGCCACAAGTCTCATCTGCTGCAGTGAACCACAAGCAGTGCCTGCTAGCTCAAGCAACTGGAGTAAGGGCTCATAAGGCACAGGAGATGTGGTCTGGAGGTTAAGCTGTCACCTTGCCTGAAAATGCTAAGCAGGATCAGCTGCCTGGAGGGGAGACTGCTGGTGGATCTGTGTGTAAGAATGGAGTGTGGGGTCTCAGCTGGGAAAAAAAGGGACAACAGCTTTGGAGAAAATGGTCTGAAGTTTGGTTGCAGCTGCCTGTGAAAGACTTGGAAACTGCAAGAACCAGAATCATGACTGCACTATGAAGGGAAACACCTGGAGTTTGTATGGGATTATCTTGTGGAATAATGCTTGTAAAAATCTCATTATGAAATGGATTTATGTTCAGCCTGCCTATGTAAACTGCCTTGAGTCTATTAAGAAAGGTGTTATATAAATATTGTAATAAATAAATACAGAAAGCGGCTCTTAGAGTATGCAGGCTACATAAGTCAAAACCAGCATCTCAAAGGTGACCATGACATGAAGAGGCAGCCCATGTAATTGCCCAGAACTGGATGAAAATGGGATTGCATCACTTCTTTGAGCGATCTATATTGCTATATCTGTACCTTAGGGATGTTGTTCCATGCATACTTGAATCCTGCATGAGCAAAGATAATTAAACAAAGAACCCTTTCATTTTATAAAAGGGGGTGCACAAAGTGCTTGGTGGTGTGCATCCTTTAATCATACGCTTGAAACAGCATCTAGCTTGACCCTTGCTACTTGCAGTAAGTGCTTCAAGAGTCAAAAAGAAGGAGGAGAAGAGGTCCTTATGACACTATGCAACCCCCTCCTCTCTCTCAAAATGGTCTAGCATCATCTCATGATGAGACTGAGAAGCCATTCAGGCAACTACAGGTCCAGCCTTGTTATACACGGATTTGACTCATCACTGTAAATGAGAAGGAATGTGCTGATCCCTGGAGAAGGGGAAAAATGCACCCCTTTAAAATCACAGTTTTAAAAACTGCTTTTTACTGTTGTAGAGAGACAACAGTAAAGTAAGTGATTACAGGTATAACCTAATTATCCAAAGATTTTTCACCTGTGGAAAAATTCATGGATTTTTCCATCTCAGTGCAATGAGAAGGGCCCTTTAAATTAAAGAAAAACAGTCATTTAACAATAGTGTGTTAATGTGAGAGAGGGCAGCCAGCTGACAACCCATCAGTCATTCTCTCTCCAGGCTTCACTTCAAGTCATTCGACCCCTCCATTTCCCCTGAGCATGTGAATTAAAAGTAATCACTTTGCTCTGGGTGAAGCGAGGGGTTGCTGGCTCAGAGTGAAGCCTGGAGAGAAAATGACTGATGAATTGTCTGCCCAAATACTCTGTTTTACAACACAAAGGCCAGCAAGGCTGTTTTTAAATCGCCTAGCAAAAGGACATTGTTTTTTAAATGGATTTGCTTTAGTGTGAGTTCTGAGAACTTAGTTTATTACACACCTGCACCTGCTCTCTGGAAAACTATACAGCAGAATGATATACATGATCAAGCTATCCTCAGAGAAAATAGCCAGATATTTTGCACTGCCTCTAAGCTTACTTTCAAGGAGAAGCAGACATGTCTTCCCAAGCTTCGGCATAGTCCTTCCAGTCTCAGAGCTTCCCCTCCCTTGATTCTTTATCTTCCTTCTCTGAGAATACGCAGCGGGGGAGGAACTCTCAGTTTTCTGCGGAAACTGAGAAAGCAAACAACTATCAAGTTGGGTCAAGTGTATAAGCTGCAGTAGTCTGAAAGGTTTCCCCGCCCCACTGACCACTATATACTCCAAAGTGGGAGAAATTTTTAGTAGCGGTGTTGGGTGCATTGGTGGAACAACAGAAAACAGCATGCCCTTCAAATTTCCCAAGCAATCCTTGAAAGAAACGACACACCTTTTGGCAGGGGAACCTATTGTAGCAACTGGACAAACATCAACAATTTGTCTTGGTAACCATTAACGCTTTCCTACCCCTTGTATTTAGGGAAGTGGGTCCTCTCAAGAGGAATGGTATCCTGCCCTTCTTCCAAAAGAACACAGCAATGTACTTGGCATAATGACACAATTTTATCCTCACAACCACCCTGCCTGAGGCAGTCAGGTCAAGAGAACATGATTGGTGCAAAGCCACTCAGAGTGTTTCCTGTCTCAGAAAGGATTTGAACCTCATTTCCCCAGGTCCAGCACTTTATCCATTACAACACTGGAAGAGGCATGAAAGAAGATGAGGAGAGGCAATGAGAAGCTCTCTGTGTATACTGTGGCAATTGGTGCGGGTGTGCAAGGACCATTACTAGTTATTTATAGCACTTTTAACTTTAAAAAAAATCACTTTTGTTGCAACCTCTGTCAAAACCACCCTGGAAACTAAGCCATTATTCTTCTCAGTTCATAGGCTTTATTAACTGAGTAAATGTGGGTTTACTCGCCAGCACAACTCATGACAGAGGTAGAACTTCAACCCCAGGACTCCTGTGTTCAGGATTTTATGTCCAGAAGGGAAACAGACAAAATCTACCTCCATTTGATTATCAAGCAATGATAGGGAGAAGGTCAGCACACCATGTAGTTATCTGCTAAAGGTGGACTTCCCAGCTCTGGCTTCTGGTAATCTAACTGGCTTCTTAAGATTTACAAAAATAAATAAATAAGATGGAACAGGTGATAACGTAAGAAATCAGTCACAGACATTTCCACACAGAAAGCATACTTCACAAAGGAAGAGACTTAACTATTATGCAGTAATTTTTAAGCTTCACACACCCCTTTAAAAAGTGCAACAATAAAGTCAAAAGAAGCCATAACCCCAACAAGCCTAAGCTTATGTATTTTGCATTGGTATCAAGATCTTCCTTTTCTCATTCGGTTTCATACAAGCGAAAGTGTACACCATTTTGAAATGTTCAACAGGAGATTTAACTAACAGGTACGTTTATGAAGGAGTCTCCTCTTTGTTCTTTATGCTTGCTCCCACTGGAGTTTTATCCTTACCTACATTGTCTTGCAGATCTGCCAATATAGTGGTGGAATCGTTTTTAGCATCACAAGAATCTTTTTCTGTGGTTTCTGGATTTCTACAGTCCGGATCAAGATTATTGTCATTTTTACCTTTATGTTTTTTGCAATGGGAAGCATTCTCTTTCTGGGTCAAATGATTGCCAGTTTCTTCGAGGGTGGAGTTTTGACATTCAGCTTCACTACTTTTTTCACCATTGCCCTGCTTAGCAACTTCAGAGCTGGTGCATTTCCTACTCTGATCATAATCTTCACTGTTTTTTAAAGGTTCTGCCCTTTTCTCATCAGTCACTTTGCCACTTGAGTTACAAACCGTGGATGGATCCTTGCAGTCTCTTGTCTTTTTATGTCTAGAAGCACAGCTGTTGCGGAAAGAAATGGGAGAGGCCAGCTTTTTACTTGGTTTGCTTCCTTCTGACTTCTGTTTCCTTGGTGGTCCCCATATGAAATGGTCAGAGGGTGTGTAATGCTGCTGGGCAAATCGCAGGAGTTGCCTCCTCTCTCTTCGGTCTCTAATGGTATACACAAAATACTCCAAAGCACTTTGCTTAATGTTGGGGATGGTGTCTTCCACAAGAGCCTCATGAAGAATAAATTTTACAAGGGGAGATTTGAAACTCTCATATCCAAGTTCACCAAGACTCTTCAGAATACGGGTGATTCTCAAGTAGTTATGTTGTGACCTGCAAAGAAGATCAACTGAATTTAAAAGGATAGGAAGCAAATCAATTACTTCTGCCAAAGAAAAGCCTACTAGTCTACCTACTAGTCTAACAAAAAGACAAACACGTCTTGGGAACAATTCAGATGTATGTATGGCAAGTATGAAGTGAAAGATCAACAAGGTAGTTAACCTGAAATGACCATCTCAGACTACCAGATCAACTGCTAGAACCCATGAACAAACCACCGAATAAATATGAAGTTTTCAGTATTACATTGACTCATTTTTGCCCAGCCCACAGGTGTACACATTTGGTCCCTGTTGCATATATGCAGCATTGGGCAGAAATGGCTTAACATTTATGTTTTATTTGATCAGCAACAAGTAGGGTACTGCATGCATGTGCGCAATGCTGTGTGCATTAACATGTATAGTTTGCTATGTATGGAACAGCAGCACCATAGGCCTTGATAGGTACAATCGTTACTCTCCCCTTCACCCATTCTACTCTTGAAAAGTAGGGATTGTGCATTCAAGTATATTTTGACTTCAATGGGTACAGGTACATGCCAATTCTGGTTGATTTTTTTCCCCCTCTAGCAAATGCACAGTGGCAGTGTGCTATCTCAGCATGTGTTCTGTATACAGTTTATGGTACTGGAAAGATGATCTACTGGCTTCTAGTAAGGAACCTATCTGAAATAATTCAAATTTCTAAGTGAACAGATATTCCCTCTAAAGTTTTAGAGACTTAATGGATGGGTTTTGCTTCATATTCAGGGTTTTCATTAACTGCTATGTTTATTATTAGTGGAGAAATTTTATCTTAGGTCAGTCAGGCTTATACATTCAAGAGCATTTAACTTCTATAACAGGTGGTTCCACCCAGAGCTTCAGTAAAGTGTGCATTGTTTGCTCAGGCCCTCCATTCAACAAGACTCAGCATTCTGTGTGAGTTGTCTACATATATGTATTTTCTACAATGCCATAAATGTCTGAAGTTACCCTGATTTTAGAACTGGAGAGTAAATAGGTCAGAAGAGCCTGTATGGTACTGCTCCATATAAATCAGAGCAGAATTTCTTTAGCCTGTTACAATATCTGGGTCTAGCTCATTAGCTGCATTTGCTGATCTGGGTGAAATATACATCATGGGTCATATGGAACCGTCCCCAAAATGGAACCCCACCCCTGCGTGTAAAGAACTCTCTTTCTGTAACATGTAGCACCACTTACTCCATATTCTAGAAACGTTCTGTGTTTCTAGTCTCCTCCACCAGCAGCCAACAATATGCACTGCAGGCAAAGAAACACTTCATGATGTCACAGAATCAATGTTGATATGTGTTAGGGAAGGGAAAGGGGGGATGGGAAACAGCTGGGAATGCCACCTTTGGTGGCAGACCCATATACCCCATAAAAGTATAACTTCTCCCCTCAATCTCATGTGAGTAATATGCTTATTATGTGGCGTGGGAAGTGCTGCAGTCAGTGAATTGTTGTGTCTTGACTAAACTGATAACCATGAAAAAGTCAGTCATATGTACAAAAAGGGAAGACATACATAAGCAAGCAGGCAGACAAATAGCTGCCAGCTGTCATGTCTTTCTTGGCAGCGTTTTGAAATCATCCCCTTTCTCTCCAGATGAAAGATTCTATGGTGTGGGGACAAGCTCAGATAGAAGACGATCTGATCCCAGTCAGTAATGGTTCTAAAATATCTACTGAACCTGTTACTTACTCATTCAAGTGCTGGAATCTTTCTTGCCAGTTGGAAGCTCGCACCACATTCCCAGTTTTGTCAATTAATTTTATTCCGAAAAACTCCAGCATCATTTTGTAAGCCAAAAGGAATCTTCTAATTGCTTCTTTTGTTTTTTTGAATTCCTAAAAACACATTTTTTTTAATGGCATAAATGATTAAAACATTACAAACACAGTTCAGCCATGAACCATCAAATAGTATGGTTATATTGCAGATTATTTGCTTTACCTCAATTTCATATGTTGTTAATTCCTTTGCATAGAAGTTCAGTCCTTGTTCTCTTAAGGGAAAAAGCCTACAGATAAAGAAAATGCATTTACTACAAATGAAGCTAGTCAACCCACCAAATACAAAATGAGCAAATAAAATGTTACCAACCATTGTATGTAGGTGTGGTTGTGCTCCAGCTTTTCATAGTCCCCCTTCCACTTATTTAGGACTTCTTCAATATAAACACCTACACTGGCAAATACAAACCTTTAAAACTACTTAGAAACAAAAAATATAGCTTCTATGCATATAAAAAACGGTGACAGATACACATACAGACATAATTTTAGACAGTACACTTATCTACAAAATGTAGGGAAACATTAGAAGTCCACATGCAGCTAATTGACGGATGTAACTGCAAGGCAGATTTGCAGGGATATGATCCACATAACTCAGTAGTAAACATTTCTAAAAAATCTCACACCAATGAAACTCCTAGGGACAAGAAAACTCAAGATGACCAGCAATTTACAGTATCTGCAGCAAACATATAAAGGAGATATTGAACCCACTACTCTGGAGCCAACAGGTATAACAGAACATGGAACTTTGTTGCAAATGCTGTTGATGTTAACAGCAATTTAACTAGCATTTCCCAAGGTATGCATGACAAACCAGAACTGTGTTTGCATTGCTATCTACAGCCTGGCAGATTAGTGTCACTGGTTTAAATGAGACTACAACAGCTGAAACCAAGTGTATGGCTGAAGTAACTTCTAGACTGAGCAGCAGTAGATTTTATCAAAGGCATGCACTACCTCAATAAGCCTCACACCGGATCATCATATTAATATTTCACAGAAACTGTCCAACCACCCCATTGCTGCCACCTCCATCATGGCAGGCGTGCACCCTCCCTCAAACAAAGCCACTTACACCCCCACGTTGCTCCTTCCGCTTGCAATTCTTTTCCAAAGACAGGAAGTGTGGAACCTCCTGTTTTATTCAGGAGAAGGAAGGAGTGAGGTGAAGGGATAGGAAAGTGCTCCTTCCACTCATAGAGACTGAAGGTTAAGGAGACCACATCCCCTTTAAATTACATACAACAAAGGAGCAAGATAAGAAACCAGATGATCTGTTTCTGGGAAGCAGACCAATACAGCTGCGTCCATGGAAGGCTGGTGGTGGCAGGAAACCCTGAATCTGCCATTCGCACCACCACCCACAACAGCTGCATCATCTGCTCCATGGATAGGCCAGCACTAATTTCTCATATTATACAGCCCCCTATCTTTTTTCTCGACTGAACCTCTCTGAAATGAGGCACAAAAGTCACCACTTCCTAGGGAATATGGAAGCAGATGTATTCTACAATCTAGCAAATCCCCTATCTCCCCATGCACAGGCATATTTTAGAGGGGGTCCTGAAATAGAAAGGAATTCTCAGTATGTAACATTACATACTTCAAGATAAAACTAATCAAAATATCAAAAACACACAACGTTACAAGGAATTCTTTTCACTCAGTACATATGCTTCTATTATAATAGAATATAACTAGTAATATAATGTTGCCATGGATTACTCACCATCAGGTTTAAAGGGAATTTTATTTTTGTAAAAGCGGAGATTGCACAAGTCATTCTGATATCGCAGATCTTTAAAGTTCTGCTGAGCAGAGATGAAGAACAACACAAAGCATGGTCAGTCAAGCTAGTCACCCAATGTTGCAAGCAGGTTGGAGTTGGCAATTACAAGCATACGGCAATTACAAGGATATGTAATGAGGCTGACCAAAATTTCTTCTTAAACTGCAGCTTGAAAGCACTGAAGGTAAACAAAGTGTTTCTCCTAGTCTAGCCCAGCCATGCTAGATGCCAAGAGAAGCTTCTTGTCACATTACAAATGGGCAGAAAAAATACTACTCTGATTCCATGACAACAACAGATTTCAATATTGTTAACAGATTTCAAGAACCAACCTGCGGGAAGAATTTGACCAAATGAAAATCCAGCCAGAATTGGGGGGGGGGGGGATTTGTGCATCTGACCTTGTTAAAATGTTGGCCATGGCTCAGTATGTAAGCCTCTGATATTTATTTTCTTATGCTTCTCTCTCTAACAATAGGTGTAGTTTTTATATTGTTTTTTCCCAAAAACCTTTTTTCTGCTAAATAGTCATGGGCAGCTTTAGGCTGAACAAACCAAGCCATAGAGGAGGGAGAAGAAGGGCTGTTTGACGCTTTCCTTGCTAGCAGTGCCGGTGCTGGGTTGCTGGGGCCCCCAGGGCAAAGTGCCAAACAGGGCCCCCCATATGTGCACACTAGATGCTACCACTGCCACCAGTACTGAGATTTCAGGGTCAGCCATGCCCAGGGAGCCCTCCAGTGGGCACATGCCCTTGGCCAGTGCCAAGACCAAACAACCATCAGTAGATGCCTGAACAACATACTTGTATTCTAATAACTGCAGCCAATATTACCTACTACAGTTTCTAAGTATCTCCCAACACCCTCTAGCTTAACAAATTTTCCAAGTCCACTATGCTTACATATGGAACTTTGTAGATTTCAGGGACTCCACCAGAACTGTAAATGACTTCAGGGACTTAAAATTCACTATAATTCCACCTTAATAAAGGTTTAATAATAAACACCCAAGATCTATGAAATGCTCTTACTGGATATTGATGCCGATACTTGTACAAATCTCTTGCAGCATAAAAGCTTCTCTTTGGTTTAGCTGTCACTTCAATTGCATCATCCCCCTGAAAAGAACAGATATATTCAATTGCATACAGCAGAATGAGCAAAACAATTAGATTTTGGTGATGACCATACAGTATATAAGGTAGAGTAATGATGCATGTACGACATATGTGCTGGGTGCTAATGCGCTACACATGCTGCATCAAGGCTTTTCAGCTCCCTTCCCAACATAGTTCATTGCCCATACACACGCCAGTAGAAGTCCAGAAAGTTGAGTGACCTTTCAAAGTAATGTGCTATGTGGATAAAAATAGAAAGGAAAATCAACTGCCTTCCCATACCCTTTTGCAGAAGGATCATTTGCTTATGGAATCAACAGTGTAGTAGATTTACACTGAAGGTTGGTTCACAGAAGCAAGCTTGTTTCTTTCATCACATAGTGACTGCAGTGCCAAGTTGCAATGGGCATAAAGTTATCACAAACTGATCAATACAGACAGAACTTTCACTTTTCATCATCACCTTTGGCACAATCCTTCTCTACAGCATCTATTCAAACACTTGGCTGCAGATCAATGGCTGGCTCATACACCGTGATGTTCGTGATGGTTATCTCTTAATGCAAGGCTGTCCTGGATAAGGCAAGGTACTCTCATTTGTTAGCATTCTTCATAGGAACATGGAACCACCTGGATTTTGTCATGGTGTTGGTACCTTCTGAAACTTCTCTCCCTATGGAAATTGAGCTGCTGCTATTTGCAAGGCATTACACAGAGACAAAGGCATATAAACATAGATTCACATGCATTAGTCTCTTTTAAAGCATGGGTTGCTGGGATGATGGTCCAGAAAGCAAAGTATACCAATTGTAAACTCACTTTATCTTTAAACTTTAGCAACCTCCATTTCTTATTCCAATTCAGAGACCACAATGTTAGATCATATTAGAGCCACATTCATATTCATGAATTTGTGATCACTGCATATTATTCTTAATACTTTGTGTTCGAGAACCAAGATGGAATGTTTTTAAAACACAGGTTTAGTCCTTTGCAACCATAGGAGACAGCCGAAAGAGATTCCCTAAGCAAAATAAGGTACACTTAGGTACCTTTTAAAAAAGGTTCTTTACCAGGTACACCTCACATTTCAAATTATGAAAATATTAGGGACATGGCATGGCTTCCACCACTAGAACCTTTTACCGGTCTTTAGGCAGCGAATCCATGGAGATTTGTTCACCACATATGAAGTGATGATGAGCATCATTTTTTGCCCTACAAGTCTCTTAAATTATTCAGCCTTTCAGATGACTTCCAGAGATGGCTGAGCTAAGATTTGCATGGATAAGTGCAAGGCACTCCACTTTCTCACTGCCCAGAACTTGACACTGCAGTCTATAAAACATTTTGAGTGAAATAATTTTAAATATTGAATAACCATGCATTAAGATTCCAAAGTGCTAAAATAACCATTTCCGAAAGATACAAAAAAAGAACCTGCAAATGCACACCACTTTAAGAATCTGTGGATACAGTATATGCTGTAGTGAATACTAAGACACGCACCAACTTCAGCTTGCGCTTGTTCTAGACTTGTGCAATAAAGAATACATTAAAGAACTCTGAGTGAGTCAACCGTTGATAATTCCATTAGTCACCGTTTTTATTCTGCTACATCTTAAGCAACAGATATAGAGCATTTTAAGGTTCCAACATACTTCACTTAGATAATGCATATCTTCTTTCATTAGATTTATTAGATCCGTAGCCTACCCCATACCTAAGGAAAAGCTCATAATACTATTTAAGACAAGCTACCTACCATATAGGATGTTTGCTCTTGAGCACCTTCGCAATGTTTAACCAGCCAGGAACTTAACCAAAAACAAAGTCAACCCAATAGATCCACAGTGAGTGGTTTACTGTGAACTTTTTCATCTTTCATAAATGTTTGCCCCATCCAGTTTTATATGCACCAAGTTAGCCAAAACATTGGAGCCAAGTTTTTGTTGAGCTCTTTGAATGGATCCAACTTTACATTTAATGGATGAGAATATAGCACAGGTTAACGCAACCATTTTCAACCACTGTGTAGTGGCACATTGGTGTGCCGCAGATGGTCTGCAGGTGTGCCGTGGGAGTTTGGGGGAGGATGCAAGCTCCTGCCAGAAGTGCAGTGTGCCTTGTCAAAAACTGATGGTGGGCCTTGGCAATTTTAGCACTATGTCAGTGTGCCATGAGATGAAAAAGGTTGAAAATCACTGGGTTAACATGTTCCTAGCTTGCTTTGCTGTACTTCGCTTTTCTTGTTTGTTTATTTTTAAGTATCTGGACAAGACATAGGATTGAAGAAGTTTCTCTCCCCTTCTCTTATGTAGAAACAGTACCTCAGGAGTTTAACCTTTTTCTGACAGAATAGTGCTGAGCAGTGTTTACTTGCATTTGGCCTACCATCCCACCCCCACACACAATGTACTATGGGTTCAAGCTACATTGTTCCAGTACTCCAATCACTGTGTGAATGGATGTAGAACAAGATTTACTGCAACCACTAGGGATAGAGTGAGGGGGAGCTCTGCCCTACCAGAACTAAGATTTATTTAAATTATCCCAAAGTCAATCAAACCTTTTGAAAATTTAATCCCACAGAGCTTCCACTATATCTGCCAGTGTGCATTACTTTTCATTCAGTGTGTCTAGTTCGTAAACTGTTCTAAATCTAAACTTCTATTACTACACTGTGAAGGAAAAAATGCAATATGTCAGATGGAACTGGGAAGTAAACAACAATTGTAGTGCATGGGACATCTACACTGAAAGGCTCTAAGTTTTTCTCAAACAAAAGAAAGTGTAGCTTGTTTCCAAGGAACTGCTTATAGGCCAGTACAGCACCAACTAGACTGTGTTGCAAGAAATCTGAGGACCACATCCCTGTATTACTTCTCTTTACCCATCATGCCTGTCACATCCACTGAGAAGTTAGAAAACAGACTATAAACCCCCATCTTTGTAATGGGTGGGTAGACCTGAATCAACCTTATTTGTAAAAGTGCCCTGAAAGTTGGGCTGCAATCCTATCCTCACTTACCTAGGAGTAAGCCCCACTGACTATGATGGGAGTTGGTTCTGTGCAAACATGCATAGGATTGGGCTGTTATGCTACAAGCCTAAACATGCTTACATTGGATCAGGTCCCAGTGAATGCAATGGATCTTAGTTTTGAGTAGACACGCCTAAGATTGAGCTGTCAAACTTGCATGCAACCATTTGCACACACACACTATAAAGGCAAATGGTCAGTTATTTTCACTACATAATATTTTAAGAATATGAGTTGCAAATCCATGAAAAATGGCCTTTGAATTGTTATAAACAGAAAAAGATGCTCTGGAAACAAGGTCCGCACTGCACTGTGAATATGAATTTTGAAAAATGGTTCTAGATCTGAGGTTCTAGAATTCAGCAAGAGAGAAAGAGGCAGCTTTTTTTAACCATTGAAGTACAGTATCTCCA
The DNA here is from genome assembly GCF_035046505.1 of Tiliqua scincoides. NCBI lineage: Eukaryota > Metazoa > Chordata > Lepidosauria > Squamata > Scincidae > Tiliqua > Tiliqua scincoides. Next base: position 177,049,401 of record NC_089821.1, on the reverse strand, counting down.
CAGCAGCACTTTGACTTAGGACTTCTTCCACTCCCATCTAGCGAACACATGTCAAACAGGTTTCACGGCAGCCGTGGTCCACACTGTCAGAGCGTCAAGAAGCATGTTCTGAAACTACAGTTTGCCACCACATGTATTCCTGTCATTTGCGCTCAGCAATCCGAAGGCCGCTGACAATCCAAAGACAGGAGGATGACACCAAGGAGAAAGGAGTGGATTAGAAGAACTCTGACCTTCTACGTTTTGAAACCACCAGTGCCTTGGAAAAAAGGGGATGTGAAACCAGCTGTTCAGCCCGGGGGAGGGGAAATTCTCCCCTCCACCTCGCAGCTCCTTCTCTCACAACCCGCCAGCCATGTCGCCAGGAAGAAAAAGAAAACAAGCCGGATCAGCAGGCTGGCACCCAAGCCAGGAGACTGCCAGGGGGCAGCTCCTCTGCCTCGGGTTTCTCCCACCCCACTGGCAAGGAAAACAGCTGCGAGGCAGCCACGCCGGACCCTGGAGTCTCCCACACCCCCCGCGCACAAACAACATGTCAAGGGCGGAAGGAGGAAGAGGAAACCGAAATGCACATTGCAGAGACCTCCCAGCTCCCAGGCTGCATTCCGAGACTTGCATGCCGCTGCACAGCCCCGAGGCCGGGGCGAGGGGGAGGAAGGGCTCCAGCCCCCGGAGCACGGAGAAGTTTGCAGGGTCCCGCGGTACCTGCTCAGTGCTGGGAGTGCCTGCGTCTGCGCGCCCTCCTCCCTCGCGGTCATCGCCTTCCTCCTCCTCCTCCTCCTCCTGCTGCTGCTGCCCCTCATCGCCCTCTTCCCGGAGCTCCGCGTCCTCCGGCCGGCTGCCTGCCGCAGGGAGCTGCCCCCCTGGCTGCTGCTGCTCGTCTCCAGCTGCCGGGGGGTCGCCGCCCTCCCCCATCGCCGGGGCCGGGGGCCCTTCCTCCCCGCCGCCGGGGTCCTGCGGCTCGGGCTCCGAGTCGGTCTCCCAGGTGGAGTCGCAGTCCTCCACCGTGGTGGGCTCCTTGAAGCTGACCCCGCTCCACAGACTGCCCATCGAGGAGGCACCGCAGGAGCCTCCACCCCCGCCCTCGCCGGGAGGATGGAGAAGGAGGGCGGGAGGGGGCAGGTCCGCAGGCGGGCTAGCGATGCCTCCGCCGCTGCCGGGGCATGGTGGCGGGGCGAGGGCGCAGGCGGTGGGCGCAGATGGCGGCAGGAGGGGATGCTCCGCTCCTCCTCAGTCCCCGGCTGGCGAGCGCGCACTGTGTGGGGAGGAGGAGCCGAAGGCTGCCAGGTTGGGAAGGAACTGCCTGAGCACGCCCCGTTTCTGCTGGAGCAGCCTGCGGTGCCCTCCCAACTCGTGCTGGAGCCACACTGCAGCCCCTGGCAAGGGAGCACGTGTTCCCACACCTCGAGAAGGCCCGGGGACTGCCCCTCCGCCACAGGATGCAGTGCACGCCCCACTGACCTGGAAGTGAGCCTCACTGACCAGAAGGGAACTTAGACAGGCAGAGGATGGGGCTGTTCAGTCAGTGGGCATCTGCTTGGTGGGAAGGCACAACTTGTGTCCATGGAAATTTCTGGAGGTGCATGTGCTCCCCCCTTCTCCAGAGTGACCCGATACAAAGGTGGGCAGAGTTCCTGTACCTTTCACCATTGCATAGAAGAGGGAATTTGGGCAGGTGCAGCTCAACATGGAAGGGTTGAAAAAGCTGCACCTGCCCAAATTCCCTCTTCTATGCAATGGGTAGATATAAGCACTCTGTCTCCATGGTATCTGCTCACCCTTTCTCATGCATGTGAGGCTTGTAGGCCTGTGGAGCAGCTGGGGAAGGGGGGATGCTTCAGCATCTCCCCCTTCCAGCAGCTGCCATTTCTTCGTCTCTAGGACCACACGGGACATGGAAACATCTGTTCTGCTGCTACCAAAAGGAGAGAAGAACTACAGGTGGCTCTGCTGGTGCTCTTGGAGCAGCAGGACGCCCGGGACACAGAAGATTGCCACCCTCTTCCCTCCCGCAGGAATCCCCTGCCTCTGTGGTGCCTGGAAATTCAACATGTGTAGGTTTCTCACTGTGCTAGGGAGTTGACCTGTTGAATTGCTGCCTCACTGCTGTTGAAGGAGCCAAAAACTGCATATATTCCCCCCCCCCACACTATACCTGTTAAACTCATTTTTGCCCAGCCCACAGGTATACATATTTGGTCTCTATTGTGTATACAACATTGGTCAGAAATGGCTTAAATGACAACAGTACTGATGGTTTGTGTGTCTACAAATAGTGCTTAAAGCCTTTTGCCTGTTTTATGCTATAGTGCTGCGCTATTCCAATGTGGAGTTTTTCTTACTCAGAGAAAAATTATGTGCAAAATAATACATCAAAGTGAGAATCCGGATGGCCTGCGGCAGGCTAATGCACCTGTGTCAGCAGCAGATGGCGGGTGTGTGTGTGTGTGTGTGTGTGTGTGTGTGTGTGTGTGTGCTACAGAGTCTACCACCAGCTTCCTCCAGTCTACTGCCACATGGATCTATAAGCCACATGGATCTGCTTCCTTACTGTACTCCATCACATGGTTTTTGCAAACCAGGAAATATGGGACTTCTAGTTTTATGTAAAGGGACCACGTGTCCTTTGTTCCTGCAGTCCCTTTAAATTTTTTGCATGACAGGGCTAAAAATATATATATGGGAAAGGGCTATGTGCATTCCAAAGGGATGAACTTCTGAAAGAAATGTAACTTTCTCTTTCACAGAGAAATACACTCTTTAACAGTTCTGAAAATGGCCCAAAAGACTGACAGCCCAATCCTGAGCTGCCTGGGGTGCAGGGCTGCAGTGGCGCTGAAAATGGCTGCCGTCGCATCTTGCGCACTCTGGGCAGCCGTTGGCGGCTCCTCTGGAGAAGGGGACTTTTATCCCCTTTCCCTGGGTGAAGCGAGTAGCCCCTGCAATGGGGCTACTCAATTCACTGCCAACCAAAAGGTGGGCGGTGAATCAAGAACCTCTGTGTTGGGTGGTGAGCCCAACACAGAGGCTCTGGATCCCGCCTCCCTTCCCCCAGAAACCTCCTCTCTGCCCTCTCCCCGCCTCCTACCCGCTCTCCGCCTGCCTTCCCGCTGTCCGGAACACCTCCTCCCCGCCTCCCTTCACGCCTTCACTTAACATCTCCGCTGCTCAGCAGTCTGCACAACCACCAAGTGGTGGAGCTCCAGTGGCCGCCCAGCAGTAGCCCAGCACGGGCCAGTGCCAGGCTACTGCCAGTGCTCTCCCCCCCCCGTGGTAGGGCCTGCAAACATGCCTTATGGCAGGTTTGTGGCAGTGTGCACTGGCAGTAAGGATTGGGCCCTAACTCTGTAGAAGGCAGCTTCATATATACGTATTTTTTTTATGCTTTTTGGGCATGCACACGCGTGCCTGTGTATTGACTAACAACAGTAAAGACAAATACAGTACTTCAAGGGTGTGAAAAGTGCCTTTCTTTCAAGTTATCCCCAAGGATGCAGGAAGCAGAGGCAGAAAGATTAACTGGTTGGCCAGTGGGCCCTCATACTCCCAGAATTGTGTATGGACAGTACAGAACTACGATTGACACCTTTTGGGGGGGACAAGATTCTATTTGTTTTAACAGCTGTTGGACATTCAGCAATTCAAGAGCTGTATCATTTCAGCAGTGCAGCATTTTCCTGGCATGGATCTTCACGGGAGGGGGAAAGCTTCAGAAACTTTTTAAATGAATGTTTTGTTTGACTTTTAAATCAATACTTATTGCAATATCCAGTGGGTGGATGAAACCTCTCAGAATACTTGCATGAAGGCTCTTCTTTCCTCCTTCAATTCCTTCCTCAAAATTCACATTTGGATTCCAAAACTGACAATGTGCACAATACTTAATTCCCATTTGCCATACTGTAACCTTTCTTAGTTTACCCTGCCTCAATCTCCCTCACTTTCATCTTTTGTCTTCTAATATCAAATGTAGACTGTAAACGTCTCCGGAAGAGATCTGTGGTTTGTAAAGTGCCATGTGCATTGTTGACACTCTAAAACAGTGTTTCTCAAATTGTGGGTCGGGACCCACTAGGTGGGTCGTGAGCCAATTTCAGGTGGGTCCCCATTCATTTCAATATTTTATTTTTAATATAGACTTGATGCTACCATTGCATGTGACTGCATTTGGGAACATGTTACAGATCTGTACTTTGAACAGGCTACTACGTATATTCATTTAACAATGACAGTCAATGGGACTTACTCCTGGGTAAGTGTGGGTAGGATTGCAGCCTAGGACAGTTAAAATTTTCCTGCTTGATGATAACTTCCGATCATGACATAAGTTCTGGTAGGTCCTGACAGATTCTCATTCTAAAAAGTGGGTCCCAGTGCTAAACATGTGAAAACCACTGCTCTAAAATGTAATAACAGAATATTCAGCATATCGATAAGATACCAACAAATTGCAAACTGGGCAGACCCTTCCTAATATCAATTTGACAACCCTTCCACCCACCCACTACCTTCTCATACTCCAGCAACAACATAATTCAAATTCAGCACACCCAACAACAATATAAAAGAATAACACAAAATGGCTGGGTGAAGGGGAAGTTGGTTTCAGTTAGTCAAACTTTTGAGGAACCATATGTTGCTAAAAGTGCTGGAACAAATCCTGGGTTTTCCTATAAACCACCTGTTCCTTGACTGCCAAAGAGCAAAGTCAAACTAGTTAATCTTGAATCTCAATTTGCATAGTTGCTGTCTGATGCTTAAGAATAAGTCATGGACAACCCAATCCACTGGCATACAAATGGGGGGCTGGGGGGGCCATGGGCCCCGGGTACCAGACTGCAGGGGAGTGACACCACAAGTGAGCAAAATTGCTAAAATCACAATTTGTAGGAATAACACCATCATGTTATATACCATTCGATGCATACTTTACAGCAAAATGCAGTGAAAGATTCCGGAGTGAAATATCACCACTCTATCAAAAGTTATGGCCAAAAAACCAGAAAACAAAAATGCAACTATCTTATGTAACAAAAAGTACATTTCCTGAAAGCAAAACGGATCATTGAGACTGAGTGTTCGAAGAGCTAATTATGACACAGCATTGAACCAATAAGATGTTATTACAAATCAGCTCCCTTTTCCATGTATCAGAGGTAATACTAAAACTCCTATTCAGTTGTGTGTGTCATCAAGTTGGCCACTTTTTTTGTTGGTTACTGATTGGTTGGGTAACCTGTACTGCTCTGTAGTAAAATAAATAAAGTTAATGGGTGTGACACCATGAGTTATCAGACCGGGTGTCACCAACCCTAGTGATGCCATTGGTGGGAAGGTTGGGTGTTGTTGTACAGTGGCCTAGATGACTTTTAAAGTGGATTCTATACATTGATGGGGGACTACAGTCTATTAGTGGTTATTAACCATAATAGCTACATAGAACCTGCAGATGCAGGGGCAGTATGTCACTGACTCAGAGATAGATTCAGAGTTTGTGTTGGGGGGGGGGCATGAGCACCGTGGTAGATCTGGGATCCTGGTTGAACTTGTGCCTCTGCAACTGAGATTTGCTGGATGGGTAGACCTGGGATCCTGCCTGGACTTGGAGGCCAGATCTACCTGCTGGGTAGATCTGGGCTCCCATTCTGACTACCTTCTGGAGCTGCCTCTTCCAGGTGGGCAGACCAGAGCTCCAGGTTGAACTTTAGCCTCCATGGCCCAGGTTTGCTGGGCAAGTAGACCTGGGCTCCCACCCAGACTTGCAGCCTAGATTAATTTTGTCATATGGGGGGTGTCAAAAATGTATGGGCCTTGGATGCCAAATGACCTTCGTACACCAATCCTATCCCTCACCAGCCCATGATATGCAGCACATACTGTGGAGCTACTAGACAGCCCAGGAGAGGTAAGTAAAAAAAATATTTTTAGCTGCCTTCCCATACGCTGCCTGGCCACCAATGGGTCTCCAGCCTACACTAGCTATTTAGCTGCTATAATTCCAAGGTCTTCAGGGGACATGTCAGGCCAGGAAAAGGGGGTTAGGATCATGGCATGCACCATTGTCACCAAGATCATTACCCTCCCACCCATAAACTGTCCCCATTTGGGCCTGGTCCACCCTGAACCACAATGGCTGCCACCTTACATGTTCTAGCAGGGTGCTCACGATGCTCAAATGTGTGGAACCTGCAGACATTTGCTCTGGCAACTCCAAGGTGCACAACAGCCATGTAGCTTTCATGCTGGTGGAATAAGGCTTACAGCTGCAAGATCTGCTACTGTAGGCCTTCAATAGGATTGAGGGCCAAATCCTGTCCAAATTTTCCAGTGCTCATGTAGCTGTGCCAATGGGGTGTACACTGCATCCTGTGGTGGGGAGGCAGTCACAGAGGCCTCCTCAAGGTATGGGAACATTTGTTCCCTTACCTTGGGGCTGCATTGCGGTTGCACCGGTGCTGGAAAGTTGGATAGGATTGGGCCCTGAGCCGTTAGTTGTCATGGAAGGTCCATGGAGTCAGGCTGTCTGAGTCAAAAAGGGCACATATTGTTGGTGCATAAACCTAAAATCGCACTAAGAAACATAAGATGCACATGGTATTAAGAATTTGATTGAAATGCTGGGAAATGCTGGTGCAGAATGAGACCACTGCAGGGCAACTCCAACAACTATCTTGTTACAGTTACTCATTCATTGTATAACTCCAGCAAGCATGTAGTGAGCACAAGCCTGGCCATGTCTGCTCAGAAGCAAGCAGGCAGATAGGAAACAAGGCAGCCGCTAAGCCCAAATACATACATTAACTACTGAGTTAACTGAAGATATTTGTCACCAGTAGAAACACTTTTATTGCAGTTCAGGGAAATCAAGCAGATGCACTAAGTGTACCAAGTTCTTTGTATTCCTGAACACCAAACACTTTTTAGAAAAGAAGATGGAACTGTTGTCTATAGAGTGAACATATGGATCTGCCCATATTGGAGCTTGCATTACATATATAGGTGAACATTCTGCAATTTGGTCAGGTTCTTCCATTGCTTCACAACTGTACTCTCACAGGGACCGGAATAAATGATCTGTGTATTAAGACTAGCAGTGTAAGACCTGGTTTGTAGTGATTCACATTCAGACTATAATCAAGCAGAGACCAGATCATCAGCCCGCTATATTGTTTGAGTCAGCAGGCAGACAGAGTGATTCAATTGACGATCTGGAAAATGGAAACCACACTGGCCAACCTACTAACGGCCCAATCCTATCCAACTTTCCAGCACCAGTGCAACCTCAATGCAGCCCCGAGGTAAGGGAACAAATGTTCCAATACCTTGAGGAGGCCTCTGGGACTGCCTCCCCATCACAGGAAGTAGCACATACCCCATTGGCAAAGCTACACAAGCACTGGAAAATTGGACAGGATTGGGCCCTAAGCTGTTCTCTGACCCTCCCTAAACCACAGCAGGAGAGAGACAAAGAGCACCCCATAGAACACTTAGCAACCCATATAATCACAAACAGGCACACCTGGCTGGGAGGTGATAACACACCAATAACACGGCTCTGTCCGAGGAAGCACTGCATGGGCCAATAATTGCCTGTGACATGGGCACATATTGCAGTGGCCCACCCATCTAGCCTCATCCTACACACACACCCATTCCCTTTGCATCAATGCTGGCACCTGCTCCCTGTCATCCTGCAACTCTCTACCTTATGCACCATGGCAGCAGAGAAGAGGGTCTCCCCACACCTCCTGGACATGACCAGAAGTGGCTTCCAGTAGTGTCCTGAAGGTCTTCTGAGGAGACAAGGAGGCCCATGGAGTGGGCCTGCCATAGCCTCTGGAAGGTCCAGTATGGCCCTAATAGGAGTAATTGCAGCACTGCAATCCTGCCCCCCTGTGGATTCTATCCATAGATTTTGGTATCCACAGCAGGTGTGTGTGAGCTGGAACCTTGAGCCCTCTCCTCCCACAACTGCAGGTCTCAACACCCACCCCTGCAGTCTCACCCAGAGAACAACTGAGGTAAGAAACAACTAGGGTGTATCTGCTAACAAAAAAACAGTACACTAGATCAGGTCAAATTTTTTATTGCACAATTCAAGATGAAGTAGGAAATAAAGAGAAACCCACAAGAGGGGTTTCCAACCATCTCTTTCCCAGCAGGGCTGCTGAGCCACTGCAAGTTATCAAATGAAGAGCCAAGTAACAGCTCTGGTTGCACCAGCTGAGTCACTGTCAGCTGTGGAGTTTGCAAAACCATAGGAACCTATCTGGAAGGAGTAGATCAGCATCCTCAACAAGCAGCACCTGGGCTCACACTGATCACCATAGGCAAGCAAGTTGTAGGTTTCCCTTGCAATCTGCATGCTGTCTTCACCTGTAGGACAGCTGCCTGTGAGGGGTAGAGAGAGAGAGAGAGAGAGACAGACAGACAGACAGACAAGGAACAGATAGAAGCATCACTGTAGCATTTTTTTTTCTGGTGCTGGGGGTATGTCCATATTCTGGGAGGGGTGCTAGGGCTATAGTATACATCAAAGGCTCATCCTCATCCCACCCACATCCTGCCCATTATTATGCCCCATTTTGGCCTGCCCAGTAGTGGAGTTGTGCCAGCATCCAAGATATCCCACTGTGTTGTTGCACTGGTGTTTAGGCTTTGTCTGACAGCAGGCCAGCTTCTGTTCTAGTGGAGCTATTGTGCTGGCAGCCACACCTTACACACCACTCAACACAGTGAGGCTTACTTCACAGTGAGATAAAATAGCACAACAGCACAGCACAATCACTGCCCACTCACAAGTAAGTCCTGTTATGTTAAATGGGGCTTACTCCCAGGAAGGTGTGTACAGGGTTGCTGCTTAATATTCCTTTTATTTTTTAATCCCATTATTTTCATTTTCATACATGTGTTTTAATCTACTGCAATTCACTCTAGGAGTTTGGGATGAAAATTAGCTAGATCTTTCAATGAAGTAAGTAAGGGTGCAATCCTAACCCACTTTCCAGCACTGGCATAGCTGTACTAGTGGGGCATGTGCTGCATCCTGCAGTTGGGGAGCAGTCACAGAGGCCTCCTCGAGGTATAGCAATGTTTGTTGCCTTACCTCTGAGTTGCATTGCCCTTATGTCAGTGCTCAAAAGTGGGTTAGGATTGTGCCCTAAGTTTTAAAGTAGAAATAAGTCAAAGAAAACACTCTAGTGAAGAAAAACAATGTTGATTTTTTACATAATATATTCTTAGTGGTTATGGTTATGGAGGGTGTCATGATAAGCTCCTGCACTTCAAAAGTTACCTCAGTGCCCAATGTAGACTTTTTTGTTTCTGCCTCTATAATGTCCAAGGCTTAGCTTTAACTTTTTAAACATGCATATGAACTTAGTACAAGTATATGTACTGACAATCACAGCCAAAAGAGAAACTAATAAGATGATTGAGAAGCCCCTCTGGATATATGGATATATTGGATGAAACCATTTATAATTTTTACATTCTGAGCAAATAAAAAAAAATTTAAATCCCTGAGGCTATAAAATAATCCTGTCCTGACAAGCAATGAAGCAGTGACTCATCTGTATCTATAATTGGCTAAAATGTTTTATTTGGTTAAAGTATTCTTAGAAAAGAGAAAATAATAGGGAATGGAGATTGGAAGTTAGAGGGGTAGGTGTGTTGGAGTCACTGCTGAGTGATACCTGTGACTCATCAGTTCATTGATGGGAAAGTAGGCCTTGATGAGGTAAAGTTAGAAGATATGCAGGAGTTATTAAACTCGCACAAAGCAGAGGTTTTGCCCCAAGATCTGTTTGTGCTTGAAAAGGGGAGAATGAAGAGGTTGTGCAAACACTGACAGCTAAGTGGTTGACAGAGACATTGAACTTAATCGAGTGTGCTTTGGCTATCTTAGATGAGGACAATCCAAACACTGAACTTAGCTCCAAAGTCAGCAGAGATATGTGCTCAGTTATGCAGTGTTACTATGAGATCTTGCAGGGGAAACAATGAAAGCCACACAAAAGACATTGGTGTCCTATATCTTGAAAACACCCTAACAGTGCAATGCAATGCAGCAGCCCCAAAGGGACTACTCAGATCTGCGCTATCTAAAGAGCCCAGGAATGGGACTAGGATCTGGTATAAGTGCCGGATCCTGGCCCTGCCTACTTTGCCCACCCGCCCATGGGACCGCCTGCTGCCTGCCTTTCCCTGCCCCAAAATGTCTCCTCCCCATGCTTCCCCAGACCCCCTGCACCAGTCTAGAAAGGCCAGTGCAAACTTACCGGACTCGGAGTCCATGTTGGTTTGGGATGTCGGCATGCATCCTTGCGCCGGCCTTCCTGACTCCCAAGTTGGCGCAAATGTTCCTTACGGCACGTTTGCAACAGTCCTGGGCCAGTGCAAGGGACTTGCGCCAACCCTAGGGCACTAAGATTGTGTCCTAAGACAACCATCTGAGGGCCCAATCCTATCCAATTTTCCAGGGCTAGTGTAGCCATGTCAAAGGGCCCATATTCCCTTCCTCCAAGGAGGCCTCCGGCAGCCCTGCCATTTTGGTGCTGCTGCCATTAGGTTTGTGCTGCTGGTTAGTTTCAGAAGGTGACATTTGGTGACTACTGTTTGCTATTGGCTATGGGGTCCCGCATCAAGGCTGGCTGTGACACATGTGAAAATGTAGTGGGAGTAGGGAGGCTTTAGTACTCCTTATATATTGAATTCCTTCAGTTTGCTCAGAGCATGCTGTATTCTGTTTCTGCCTGTTCCTTTAGTCTCTGCAGTTTTGATCCTAATCACAGCCCCTGCCCCACACACAATTTTTATTGGCTTCCTCAAGAGCAAGACTTGAACTTAAAGCGAGTATGATAAAGTTGTGTGTAGGATGAGCCAGCACCAGGTTTTCAGGTACCAGTCCTGCACACAGCTGCAGTTTGAAATTCTGAGGTACAAGCATAACATTTTCAGGAGGTTGAACTGACAGCCAGATGGGCCTTTTGCAGTCTTTAAGGCAGTGTTTCTCAAATAGTGGGTCGCGAGCCCATTTCAGGTGGGTCCCCATTCATTTCAATATTTTATTTTTAATATACGTATTAGACTTGATGCTGCCATGGTACATGACTGCATTTGGGGAAATGTTACAGATCTGTACTTTTAACAGGCCACTATGTGTATACTCTTAACAATGATAGTAAATGGGACTTACTCCTGGGTAAGTGTGGGTAGGATTGCAGCCTAGAATTATTAAAAATGTTCCTTCTTGATGATGTCACTTCTGGTCATGACATCACTTCTCGTGGGTCCTCACAGATTCTCATTCTAAAAAGTGGGTCCCTGTGCTAAATGTGTGAGAACCCCTGCTTTAAGGAACTATTGCATAGCTGTTGGAGACGTGGATAAGAATCTACTGGAGTCCACTTGTCATATAAACAGCATTGGGAACGCAGTTTTATTCTTTTTAACTAAATTTGTTATGTCTCACTTATGTCTAAGCACTTGATAATGAGTGTCATTTTTGTAATTCTTTGTTGTTAACAATAATGATAAGAACATAAGAACAGCCCCACTGGATCAGGCCATAGCCCCATCTAGTCCAGCTTCCTGTATCTCACAGCGGCCCACCAAATGCCTCAGGGAGCACACCAGATATGTATCTGATGAACTGAAAGCAGCCACATAATTTGTCAGGTATTGCCAATTTGTGAAATATTAAACGCAGGTAAAAAATGGTTTTTATTGCCAGCATTGCGGCTTTATATTGCTAACTACCAGGAATGATTTCAAGAGCAATTTCAGAAGTAATTTCAGAATATTCAGAGCAACCAAGCACAGCTATGAATGAATCCGAGAACAAGAGAGAAATAAGTGGAAATAGGATCCTAATCAATGACAGGCATATTTTTTTGTGAAAATCATTAGCATCCTAGCATACAACTGAAGAGAAAACCATTTTGAGGAACCAGGGAATAATAAAACCTTTCCCATTATAATGAATCACATTATGACTGTTCTAGCCAGTGGTCTAACTTAAGATATATGCTTAGTTATAGCACTGCTATAAATGTTTAACTAGTAATTACCTATAGGAATATGGATAACTGGCAGAATGGTTTTGTCAATGATTAATTATGCTAGATTCAATTAATATTTGAATTAATTGATAAGCTTATTTCTTTGATAAACTTATTCAGCATAAAGGACATTCAGTGCACTTAATACTGGATACAGCATTTCTCTTGGGAAAGTAATGAAATGCATATTTGATGAAACTGCTGTCAAATGGTTACAAAATAGGATTAAAATTAAACAGTATAATTATGCATTGTGCAATGACTAGTTGAGAGGAGATGTCAAATGGGCTTCTGAAAGGAATACCAAGGATCATTGATTCATTAACAGCCTGGGAGGTGAGGTACACAATTGCACTAATCCAATATTAAAGTGATAAAAAGCTAGCAAAGGTTACAGATCTGACGGAGGCTAGGAACAGAATACAATATGCTCTGAGCAAAATGAAGGAATTCAATATATATATATAAAGAGTCTTGATAGACTGAGATTCAATCAAGATCATGTAAATTACTTCTTGTAAGACACTAAAATGTGCAAATGCAGAACCAAGACATGCTTGATAAACCATGAAGAATAACCCCCAAAACTGCAAGACTTAAGTAACTTAATTTTGTCTCATTTAAGATGTGATTTCTTGCAAGGAATAAAAAAGTACTGAAAGTTCACACATCTGAAAACAAATTCCTGATCTATCAGCAAAAATTCAACATCATTGTTTTAGGTAGGGCAACCATTTACCCCCTAGTCTTAGCCCACTCTTGCAACGTCTTGCTCATTCCTTGCACATCAATATTTTTTATATATTTGTTACAATAATTGATATGCCATTCTTCAGTCCTGACAGTCCTAACCTAAGGGGACTCAGAAGTCAGTTCCCCTATGTTCAATGGAGCCAACTCCCAGGTAGGACTGCCGAGAACTACAGTCTAATAGCCTATTCCTATTCTAGATTAGGCTGTTGTGTGTAGCCATTTTATGACATCAGAAGCAGTGGTGGACCTCTCTCCAAGGTGCCCTGGGACAAAGCTCCATGAAGCTGCCCCCCTTACTCACCTGGAGCGACACGGCGCCTCACACGACTCTAGGGCCAACGGGAGAAGCTGTCTGAGGTTTCCCTGCTGTCTTAAACTGTGCTTCTGGAAAACTGGAAGCACAGTTTTCGACAGTGTCAGGAGCCTCATTAAGTCTTCCCGCATGAACCTGGAATTGCACGCATTCCGCGCCCAGGGCGTTTACCCTGTTCATCTAATGGGAGGTCCGCTGCTGATCGGAAGAGGCTTTTGCTGTCATAAAATGGCTGCAGACGGATTGCACAGTGCTCTGTCAGCGGCTATTTTGGGAGTGCTGCTGCAAGAGGTGGCAGCACTCCCAGGATGTCACTGGACCTGCCTGGACCAACTGGAGCAGGTAGGGCAGCATTGGGGGGCAGGGAGGGGGCAAAACAGGGGTGGGTGGGTTGGCTGCAGGAGGGGATGGATCTGATGGCAATGGTGCATGCAAGATTCTATTCTCCGATTTTGCAACCTCCCTGTGCCCTTTCTCTCCATGAACTTGTGCCAGCTACAGAGCTGGTGCAGGTTCAAGGAAACCCATTGTGTAGTAGGAGGCTTACAGGGGGCAAGGGGATTCTCTTTGTCCTCCAAAGCCTCCCTTCCAAACCCCAGCCCTCATGCTGAATACAGTGCACTCAGTGCACACCTTTTTGGCCTGGCTCCATTAGTGGAGAGGAAAAGCTCTTTGGGCTCCTAGACTCTCAGAGCAGCTCACAGATTTAAAAACAAACATTACCATTAAAAAAAAAACAACCAGCCAAGTTAGTACTATTCAAAACTGGTAAAATATCCTATGCTGGCTTTCCACCATAGTTACCACTTGGGTTATTCCTCTGAGATCTATCCATTTTCAGTCCAAGGAAAGGCTAAACTTGTCCCACAATCCCATGATGGTTACAAGGCACCATTATTATGACATGGAGCTAAAGTGCAACTGAACATATACTGTACTAGAGTGGAACGGCCCAATCCACTGCAACTCCCTGCTCAGCAATGCAGTGGTGCCAACGTGGCATCCACTGCACCCTGCGGGGGAGTTTGGCCTCCTGAGGCTGCCTTAGAGTAAGGGAACATTTGTTCCTTTCGTCCTGGGTAAGTTCCTGCTGCCCCAATGAGTCAACTCAGAATTGTGCCAGTGATATATCGCTTATACAATTTTGCATTGACCAAGGAAAGTGGATCAGGCCCAAGAAGCGGCAGGTGTCGCTGCCGCGGAACCCTGGGTCCAATCCTCTTTCCTCCCTGTCCCCATCTTCTTCCCATTCTGCCATGTTTTTCCCCCTCCCCAACTTTTCCTTGGCTTCTATGCAGTCTTACCATTGGTTGCAGGCATCCAACGGCAGCTGCGTGAAATTGGCTACTTGCTACTTCTGGCAGCAGCCAGCCTACATGCTCTAGTGCGTCGCCTTTCACAACAACTGGAAAGTGTGTTGTGTTGCCAGAGCACTTGTTCTGGCAGCATAAAGCACTGTTAGGATTGTGCTGGAAAGATAGGGCCTGATTCAAATCTTCGCATGCCGGCTCATCGCCAGCACGCACCGTTGCAAACGTGCCATAAGGCACATTTGTGAACCTTACTGCAGGCCCAACACTGGAGCTAGCCTAGTGTGAGCTTGCACTGGGCCAGTTCTGGTGGGCCCATGGTCCACCCCCGTCCAGCACTCTGTGTGAAGTACTGGGCGGCGGCGAGGTGAGGTGGGAGAGGTGGGGAGGAGGCATTCCAGGGCGGGTGGAGAGAGGGAGGAAGGCACGGCACGGCAGGGGAGGGAGAAGGTGGAGAGAGGGAAGAAGGCATGGCAGGGGTGGGAGCAGGGCGGGAGGGGGCAGGACAGTGGAGCTCGGTTCTGCCAGATCTGGAGCCCCGTGTCAGGCCACACAGCCCAACATGGGACGCCTCGATTCTGTGCTGGCTAAAGAGTTGCCACAGAATTGAGTAGTCCCATTGCAGGGCTACTTCCCTTATTTGGGGGAAGGGAATGAATGTGGTGGCTGCCCAGCATGCTTAGGATACCATGGCAGCAATTTTGGCACCTGCATACTGGGCAGCTCAGGAATGAGCTGTTACTCCCCTCCTCCCCACCAATAATAGGTCTCTCTTGCCCCTTACTTCTGCCAGCCAAATCACTATAGTGTTCTGCTTTCTCCAGATGGAAAGCAGTTAAAATAGGGTTGCTCCTTGGTAATCTCAAGCTTAGATAAGGATGGTTAAAAGCACATGTTCAGTTTTTAAAAACTTAAATTTGATTGAGCCTCTTTGAAAAGCAACTGAGTGAAAATCAGACTGCAGTTGAATATCAACAAGTGATGAGAAATCAATCAGACATGCGCTACCCTGTGGTAATTTATGGCTCTGTTTTACATGGCTATAACTTGACCTGTAATCCTAAATGGAATATAGTCATCCTGCATTGGCTGAACAAGAAGACTTGAAACCTCTGTTCTGAATATTGAGGGTGGGACCATTCAAATTGATTACACAGTCATTAACTGGAGAAACCATTTTTATAACATGTTTGGAAATGAGGGAATGAATAGTTTTTCTGATAACAGGAGATGAATTGCTGGGAGTGTAACAAATGGTTCTGTTTGTCTTTATTGTGATTGTAGGAACACAAGGTTACCAGTGATTCAGGGACCACTACAGCTGAGTAACAGCAGCTTGATGTGCAAACGTTAATGTTAACTTTCATGCAATGAAAAGCATCACTTGCTGATTTGTACAGAGCAAACTGCTGTCACAGGCACAGGAACAACTCAAAACATCTCTCTCTCTCTCTCTCTCTCTGATAAAGAGGCTTGACAGCAGCAGCTTGGCATTATTTGATAAATGGAAGAGGAGATATGGTGCTTTGGAACTTACACCTGCAACCTGATGAGCCTATCCAGGTTTATTCAGGGTCCAAACCTATCCTTTTCCCCACTCCACTGATGCAGCCAAAACAGCTTGTTCTGCACCCTGCGGGGGGGGGGGGATCACAGAGATCTCCTCCACTGGGTAAGGGAAGAACTGTAGGGGTAAGGAGGTACACCTCTGAAGCCGGACTGGACCTACCTGAAACTGTGCCAGTAAAATCACTGGTGCAAGTCCAGGTGGGCCCAGGTCAGGGTCAGGTCCAGGAAGGGGGTTTGGATTTGGCAAACGCCACTGCCACCAAACCCACCCCTTCCCATACCTGATCTGCTCCCATCACCCATTATACACATGCCCCTGTTCTACCTCCCCAGTCTCCCCTCTCCTGCCCCATCCTGCCTCCCTAGCTATCTTATCTTGATCAGCAGGCTTTTGTGTGCCCACCAGAGTGCTGAGGAAGGTTCCAGACTCCCTGCTGGTGCTCTGGCAACAAGTAACTTTATACCCTGCTGGAATAGGATTAGACTACCTGATCCATCAATGGCAAAGAAATGCCCTTCCCAATACATGTATTTCAGTTTGCAACCTTAGGGTTGTAACCAGAGGTTCAGGTGAGGGTCTTTAGTAGCTGCATGATCAGAACTGTATCAGGTGAAGCTTTTCCTAGCAAGGAGAAATGAGAGGAAAATAATCAATGTCTACATTTCTACCTATAGTGGAAAGCACAGGAAATATCAGGGAGGGGATTGCCTTATTGTAGAAAGGGAGAGTTTAATTGGTGCAGTGTATCATGGAGCGTGAGAAAAGCTGCATGTGCCAAAATTCCCTCTTTTAAAGAACAAGTAAAAGGCACAGGAGCTCTTTCTTTCCCTGCATCTAGCCACACAAACTTTACATTAGACATGTATTTCAGTGTTTGGAAACTGGGATTGACCTGTTGCTACAGAACTGTAGCTTCAAAATGCATGATATTACAAATCTCTGGCAAAATCCTCAACAGTTAGTAGCAGCCTATGGCTGGCACAGAGCCTAGTGACAGAACTCGAGTAACTTCAGGCAACAAACTAACACTCCTTGCCTTCCCACCTATCACTTGAAGTGATAAGAGGGAAGAATTTATCAGTGTGAGCACTTCTTTAATTAGACCAGAGATGCTGTGCAAACTCTTTGCTAACAGATATTTTAGTTTACCAAAATCTGTTACTGTGTTGGACTTAAAAGTCAAGTTATGCTTTGAGATACAGATATTTGGCAGTTATTAGATGGTGATATATTCATAACACAAACTTGATTCTTGACCAGGTTTCCATTGGTCAAAAGGTCCAGTTAGACTTCTGAATTTGGGTTGACTTGGAAAATAAGCCAAACTATTTCCAATTATTTTGGGAAATGGCTTACCTTATTTGGGGGGCTAACGGCCCAATCCTGAGCTGCCCAGCACACAGGGCTGCTGTGGTGCCAAAAATGGCTGCCATGGTATCCTGTGCACACCAGGCAGCTGATGGCGATTCCTTGGGATAAGGGGACATTTGTCCCTTTCCTCCAAGTAAGGGAAGTAGCCCTGCAATGGGGCTACTAGACCCTGTGGCTGTTTTTTAGCACACACAGAATTAAGAAACCTTGTGTTGGGCCACGAGGCTTGACACGGGGCTCTGGATCCAGCAAAGCTAAGCACTGCCAGTCCTGCTCCCCTCCCACCATGCTCCCTCCTGGGTCACACCTTCCCCCACCCTCCACCTGCTCCGGAACCCATCCTCCCTGCCTCCCCCCACACCCCGACTTACCTCTCCACCGCCAGGTGCTTCATATAGAGCTCCTGGTGGCGGATTGCTGGCCTCTGACCTGCGCTGTCCCAGCATGGGCGCATACTGGGCCAGCTCTGGTGCTGGACTGGCAGTAACAGTTGCAGGCATGCCTTATAGCACACTTGCAAGAGTGTGTGCCTATGGTGAACCAGCACACACTCAACAGGATTGGGCCCTAATTTGACATAGTCACAGGAAAGATAATCCATTTCCATGTGTTAAGACTGCTTCATATATTCATCTGAATGTGGGTCCCACACAACTTCAGTAGCCTAGGAAATCTGCCAAACGCCCAACTGAAGTCAATGGGAGTATTTACATAAATGTTAATGGCTGTTAATGGCACGCACAGAAAGTAAAGAGAAGCCTGTAGACTAGGAGCCCAATCCTATCCTTTCCCCCTTGCTGGTGCCGCTATGCCAAAAATCCGCTTACCCCTGCATAAACCTCCAGACACGCAATGGGTCTTGAACCTGCACCGGTGATTTTCCTAGCATAAATCCCAGGAGAGAAAGGGGGCAATGAGGTTGCTGCTAGAGAGGAAAGGATCTGCCGTGTGCCTTCAGTGCTGGATCCACCCCTTCCTGCAGCCTTCCCACCCCATTTCACCTCCTTCTTGCCCCATTTTACCCCCTTAGGTGTAAGCAGCTCTGGTGACGGTCCTGGTGTGCTACCACCTTGTGCGGCAACACTTTTGTGACAGCTTTGGGCTGTTGTCATGCTGCTTTACAGTTGGTTTTGGTCTTCAGGACAAATACACTGTTCAGTTTCTAAATCTCTGATGATGGAAATTGCAAGTGGAGGATTTTGATGAAAAACATAAAGCATTAATTGAAGTTTATTGTAAGAGAGATGATATATTGCTATTCTATATATTTACTTTGATATTCCTCTTCTCAAGCTTGTCAAATTTGTTGTGAGGCCTCCCTGTGGGGGGAGGGGAGGGCCTGCCTGGCCTTTCCGAGGGGGGCCCCCTTGTGGAGGCCTCAGAACAGTTCACCAGAAGAAGGGGGGGTTGTGTCACCCGGTTCCCCCTCTTTGGGTTGGCAGCATTTGCCAGTCAGGAGCAGGAGCTGCTAGCAGCAGATTCTCCTGCCTGCTCTTCTGACTCCCAACTGCCTTGTCATCCCTGGCCTCCAGGTTTATGTAGGGCAGACCCCTCCCCTTTGGCCCCTCCCCTTCCCTCATAGGGAGGGTGCAAAAAGGGCCTGTCTCTGAGGCTGCCCTCCCCTGGGATTACCATAACTCCTCCCCTTCCTCTCTCTGTTTCCCTCCCACCTCTTCTCAGCTGGAGCTGCCAGGGTTGTGCCTGAGAAGGCTGGGGAGGCTGCTGCCTCTGCTCTGGGCTCTGCCTTTGGGGGTTGGGCTGGCCCTGCCCACCTGGGTCCTGTAGCTCTGCAGATGACATTGGGAGGTCCAGTTGTGGGCCCCCAATGTCATAGCCAGGTGCCCTGCCCGGCAAGGCAGGTCCTGGCTGGCTGGGAGAGGGAGTGCTCCCCTTTTCCCCCAAGGTGGGGGAGGGGCAACTGCCCAGCAGCTGAATGGCCTGCATCCTGTCTCCCCCCTCCCTCCTCCAAGGCAGAGGGAGAAGCAGGGGGGTTCAGCGCGCTGTGTTCCTCTGCTGCGCTTTGCCGCCTACAGGAGTGCCCAGGCAGCTTATGGGGAGGTGGCCCCATGTTCCATCGGCTTCCTCCCTGATCCTCTGGCCCAGAAGCCTTCTTCCTGGGTAAGTTGGGGACTTGTGGGAGGAGGGGAACCCCGAGATTTGTCTATTCTTTCTATATCTGTATTATAGTAGAAGCCAAAGGTCACCATTGTGACCTTTTTGTAGTGTACACTATAGTCCTGGGGGAGATTAGGGGTGTGTTTCTTCCCAGCTTCCATAGCTATCTTTTAGCAATTGTGGTTACAGCTGACTCCTAGAAAGCTGAGCTGCCATTACCACAACAAACCAAGCTGGTGTGGCATGTTCTGCTGTGTGAGCCTCTCCAGAGCCACTCAATCCAGGGTTTGACTCTATCTTCTTCCACCATCTATAGCAGATTTGGGTGGTTAGTTCGAGCCAATGTGTCAAACTGAGCCCCCTGTAACACTACCAAATTTTAATCAAGGTTTGGTGAAAATGTTTGCTCATGGCTTCACTCAAGCAACAGCAAGAAGCAAGTTTTCCAGTTGTAAGAAATAGAGATGGTCCAGGTGTTTCAACAACTGCATCCCTTCTGGATTCTGGATGAATTGCTGCAAGTATGCCTGAGTTAGGGAGAAGCTATAGAGCACATATTTATCTGAAATGTAACAGAACTGCTCCACATTTCTGTAATTTTTGGCAGGAGCCACCTGGCCAGCCTCTTTCCGCCATACACAGGATATCAACTGCTCCTCACCTCAAAAAGGATTCTCTGGGCCTGGATGACAAGGAAGCCCCTCACTGCTGACAGGAGTCACTGGAACACTTGAAATATGCTTTCCTGCACCATTAGTCAAGCCAAAGATCCAAAGTATCAGCCACAGTTCAAGCGTTGGTGCCTTTCTCTCTTACTTGCCACAAGTGAAAGGGAGGAGATAGCCACGTCTTAAAACTGAAATCAAGTTGAGGATGAGCTGTGGTATTTGGATATTCTGTGGTGCTTAAAAAAAACCAAACCCTCATAGATGTCTTGTGGATAAGGAAACTCATGTGAGTTTTGGGTCCATGAGTGCATTTATTCCATCAGAAGTGCCCATTTTCCATATGATCTTTTTGCACATTTGGTTTGGGCCTGAGTGAGATGGACAACTGGGTGGATTCAATTTAAGACAGAGCTTCATCTTTCCATATGAGTGCATGTGCTCCACCACTATGTAGACTTTGCTGATAGATGACACCAGTTTTATTACAGAGCCTGACTGGCCATGAAGCTGGCAGTTTCGGTGGCAAAATACACTTTTTGGTCCCTGACCAGCTATCTGGAAAATTGAAGCCTCTGAGAACACAGAAGTTGCCCATCCCTGCCTGAAACCATCATGAGAAGGCTGAAGGTTCTACAGGAACATGTGTCAGAAGAACCATTCTGAACCGGCAGACACGGAGTGCAGGAAGAGCCTGTTAGTAATGCATTTGTAACACGTAATGCCATGAAGTGCCAATAAGATTTACAAGTAGGGTTAAAAAAATGGCAATGGGGACACTGTCTAAATAGTACGTCAGTCAGAGCTCATTAAGAAGAAAAATGCAGTTCAGGGATTTCCTGGGTCACCTAACAAAAGTATAGGAAAGAGAAAGAAAGTGACAGAAAGTAAGATATTGTTAAAAGAGCAGATGCCGTGTAGTTGCTACAGTTGCCATCACAGCCAGGGGAACATTTGTTCAGCAAAGAATGCAAGGGATGCACATTGAAGTGACATATTGTGTAAAATAATGTAAGCAACAGTGGGTAATGGCAGAAAGCAGTGGGTGTTGCTTTGGACATGAAATACACAGTGACAGTCGAGTCTCATGCATTACTGCTTAGTGCTAAGGGAACGGTCATCTATTCTGCTGCAAACTAGGGATACAGATTGCCCATTTGCCTCTGGTTCAAATACTGTGAATGGTTTAAGGTTAGAATCAGTTCACATAGGAACTCACAAACTGGCTCCTGTGTACACCAAAGCCTTCAGCTGGCTGCCTGAAACCCTATAGCAGGGGTGCCCAAACCCCGGCCCTGGGGCCACATGTGACCCTTGAGGCTTTTCAATGCGGCCCTCAGGGAGCCCCCAGTCTCCAATGAGCCTCTGGCCCTCCAGAGATTTGCTGGAGCCTGCACTGGCCCGACACAACTGCTCTCAGCGTGAGGGCGACTGTTTGACCTCTTGCGTGAGCTGTGGGATGAGGGCTCCCTCCACTGCTTGCTGTTTCATGTCTGTGATGCAGCAGAGGCAGCAAAGGAAAGGTCAGCCTTGCCTTGTGCAAGGCCTTTTATAGGCCTTGAGCTATTGCAAGACCTTCATTCATTCATACAAGTTCATCTTTAATATAGTCATTTATGTAAACTTATGCAAATTTATTCAAATTTTAAATGTAAATTAATTCTTTTTTTTCCTTGGCCCCCGACACGGTGTCAGAGAGATGATGTGGCCCTCCAGCCAAAAACTTTGGACACCCCTGCCCTATGGTATAGCGGTTCCCAAACTTACAGTGATCACAATGCCCTTCTTTTGCAGAAGCCTCTTCTTCCTGGCTCTCCTGGGTGTTGTCATCTTGGATTTTGTGATATCTCATGAGATCTCACATTTCTCACAAAATCTTGCAAGAATTGCACAAGAACTAATGTGATCCAAGATGGTGGCACCCAGGAAAGCCAGGAAAAAGAGGCTACCAGTAGAGCTGCAGTGCCCCTGGAAGGTCACCATGACGCCCTCAGGTGCCATGGTTTATAGTTTGAGAACCTCTGCTATAGAGTCATTGCCAGTCAGGTGGACACATGGTCTAACCTCATAGAAGGCAGTTTCCTATGTACTCACCCTCCTTGGCAGTGCCTGCCTTCAAGCAGCAGAGAGGAGTGACAAAGGAGGCACATTGAGGTGAAAACAAGAACCTTTCCCCTGCTTCCTGCTACCTGCTGAAAGCAGGCAGGCCCTGCTGAGAAGGCTAGAATAAGGCTTTCCACTGGGATGTAGGAACCACCAGAGCTGATAGCTGCTACAGCCAGCTGGAAGTTTTATATACCTGCAGGGATTGGTTTATAGAGTCCCCTGTGAACCAGTCTTTGCAACCAATCAAAAGAAGGAGCCAAGTCAACCATGACAAGGATGAATATATTTCACTCTGCTCAGGCAGAGTCAAAGCTAATTATGGAGTTTGTAGCATCTCAGGATGTTTTTCAAGCCCGCATCGTACTTCTAACCCACATGAAAAGTATACTGTAGTAAACAGCCCACACAGTAGAATACTGTTTATAGCCATAATAAGTATCACATATGTTTGCTGTCAAGGTATAATTGCAGTTATACGGAAAAAAAAGTTTTAAAAATTTAGAATAGAAATTCAATAGAAAAATAATATATTCAAAAGGAATTCCTTGCAGGATGAGATCCTAAAGCTATAGTGGTTCTCTGAATTAACCCATCTGGTCAGGGGCAATGGTCATACTTTGTACTTTGCTGCTCATTAGCACCAGTGAAACTACCCCGGATAACCATCGTGCCCCAACTTGCCCTCCACCTAAAAATGTCTAACCTCTGTGGGCAGCTTCACTACCCCAGTCTCTAGATCCTCTTTCTCCCATTTGTCATCTATCATTACAACTCTGCTAGCCTCAGTATGCTGCCTTTATATGGGAATTGAGGTACAGTCCTGAAGATAGTGGTTTCTTGCCACAGACTCACTATTTGCCCCTGGGCAAATTACCTTCTCTCAACCTCTTGTTCATCACACTTGTGGAAATAATATAATGATGGCCTACATATCATGGGTATTTTGACAGCAAAGACTAAAAAGACTGAAGAGATATATGTATGTAGGTCATCTCATTGCATAGCTGATGAGGGGCAGAATGGGCAGCCTCTCTTAGGGTTCTGTCTTTAAAAATAAAAAATAAAAATAAACAAACACAAACCCTTTCCTGGTGCCTGTTGGGGTTTGAGTACTTGTATATTCTCAGATCTACACAGAAAGAATCTTCAGGTATATTTACCAGAAGTATCTCTAAATTATTATTACGTACATTTTTCTTTCTCTGAATTTGGCACTTAAGATAAGCCTCCTGGCTAACTAGTGCACTATGTCCTAATTGTCTCAGTGAAATATAGTTTATTGTTTAATGTACATCTGAGAGGAACCAAAGCTCTGCGGTATATCATTTGGGAGAAACCTAAGCTCCCCAACATGAATTGTCAAATGTGTGTGTTTTACAATATGATCTTAAACATGTGTATTCAGAATCAAGCCCTAATGACTTCAGTAAGACTTGCTCTTCTTTAATCTGTGAGCTTCAGATTGCAGCCTCAGGGCCCAATCCTATCCAATTTTCCAGTGCTGCTGTGCCTATGGGTATGCACTGCTTCCTGTGTTGGGGAGGCAGTCACAGAGGCCTCCTCAAGGTCCGGGAACATTTGTTCCCTTACCTCAGTGCTGCATTGCAGCTGCACCGGAGCTGGACAGTTGGATAGGATTGGGCCCTTACTGTCTGCATCTCCAGTATCAAAGTGTGTTGTGAAAACTGGCTGTTGTTACATGTGGCTGAGGTGCAGACTTTTGAGTGCAGCCATAGAAAACAATGGTGTAATGTCCATTTGATTTTTCACTGTACTGCCCATTTGGTAAAATACAGATAACAAACCAGCCTTTCTTTTCCTTTTTTTTTTTTTTTAGATGAGCAACATATATAATCAGAATGTTCAGAAACTGCAAATCTATAGAGACAAATCAATCACAGTTACCAGTCCCTGTTGATGTGGTACCCAAATTCTTTCCTTTTTATTTGGTATTGCTCAGACCCCCTCCCCAACTGCTGCTTCCTTCTCCTCCAGCATTTGCTTCTTCTTCTGGCTGGATGGGGAAGATCTTTCCTGCTTGACCATCTTTGAGAAAATGAAAGTGGCTGAAGATAAGGTAAGATGGCAAGAAGGGGAGGTCAATGGGGGGGGGAAAGGAAGTCGGAGAGGACGCAATAGCAATCAGAGGTCCTGAGAGGAAATTTATCAGGGAGTACAAATTTTGTCTGGAGCCTCCATTAGTCATTCTTCTTGGACCCAATCGGCCTATCTCCTTTGGATCATGGGCCTCCTTTTTGAACCCAGGTCCAGGTTCTGCCTGCACTCCCCTCTCAGAGGTCCTGAAAGCAATCAGGTTCTTTCTTCACCACCAAGAAGTGGCGCTGGAGAAGGAGGAGGAGATCAGCCACCTCCCCTCATGTTGCTCCAAGGAGAGAGAGTGCAAAGAGGATGGGCAGTTGCAAGTGGAGTGGCTGAGCTGCTGCCAGGAAAGACAGTGGATGGGTGCAAGGCACATGGCTCCCCCTTCCAGTTCACTGCCTCCCCCTAGCAGCCACCTGAAGCACCTGCTTTACTCTGCCACCAGGGAAGGGTGGGCCATCCCTTTCAGTTATATCAAAATAGGGAAAACTAGACAGAAGTTTGCATCTACAGCTCAGCCAGGAAGAATCCAGAATCTGTTCTGAGGCAAATAAAATACATTTTATAAGTTTGATCTTGGTATTTGTGAACAATTATATGTAGTAATTCAGCAATCTCTGAACTGTACACTGAAGCAAATAAAAGCACAGTATCTATGGTAACAAACAAGACACTATAGCTGGGCCTACACCAGCAGCCATTAGAATATCCGTATCACATGAAGCACTGCAGCAGAACCATACTTCAAAATCCTTATCGCACCGCTCATTACAAACTGAATGCACACATTACAAAAATACCAGCAGGAAGAGATGAAAAGAGAAAAAGCCTGGGAAGGCAAGCAAAATTTTAGTCAAGGATTGCTGGGCTACAGCCAATCCATATGTGCAGCTCAGCCATATGGCACACAGTTTCTGGGACGATATCACTTCACACGGCAGGTGGGGGAGCGTGTTTGAATGTTGCAGTCCATACACAGAACAAAATAGCATATAAGACATACCTATATGTTTCTCCTTGACATGCTAGTTTCCCATGAGCAGTCCAATCACCACCAGTAGTGTGAAATGACAGACTCCCATGATTACTTTATAGCGTGATTTATCCATATGCTTAGATCAGCCACCCAGTCCTCAATGACAGAATGTAGCTGTGGAAATTCAATGTGATAATACAGAAGACTGCATAGGCAGGGTGCCTCTCCCTTTGGAAGGAGTACTTGGACCCTGATAATTTGGGGTTAAGAGGAAGGGCACAATTGCAGATCATGGTGCACAACGTTCAGGCAGTTTTCAGCTTTGGCACCTGTCATTCTCAAAACTAAGCACTGATAGAAAATACTCTGTTTTCAAATTACCCACCAAATATGAAAATTATCAACCAAGACCACCACCCCGCATTAGGCATTACCTGAGACTCAGTTAAATCAATCAAATTCAAGTAAGATTTTTTAAAATATCTCTTTCTCTGGGTTGCAACCAGTGATTATTACCGAGTTGGTGCTAACTCTTTTGTTTTTGAGAATGATAAGTCCTTGAGAGTGAGCTTCTTCAAAGATCTCTGCCGCAGCCACTATGCCATATTATTATTATTAATTATTATTAACAGTATTTATTTACCACTTTTCAACTAGAAGTTCACACTAATAGTTATTTCAACTATTCTTGAAATAATTCTGCAGTTGCATTGGCTTGCTCACCATTGAGATGCATGGAATTGGTGCTGCTACTGAGTTTTAAATATTCATGCTGCAATCCTATACACACTTACCTGGAAATAGGTCCCATAGAAATGAACTGATTTCTGAGCAGACATGCATAAGATTGTACAGTTGGTCAGATGGCATGCCCTGTTTTTCAAGACATCAACCATACCACTCCATAGAGATACAACGAATATACACCAAAGTGTATATGTGTGCATGTGTGTCTTCTTTGATTCCAGAATATGAAGAATGTCCACTGTTCCAGTTTATCTGTTCATCCAATTTATAGACTGATATGCCTCACAGGGTTACACTAGGATTCTACAATGTATGGAAAGTGCACAACCCCATCCCATGTATTTGCATAAGCAGGAATCTTAGTGCTAGAGTGTGTGGAGGGTGGCCAGGGAGAGGCAAGCTGCACACTATACATGTGATAAAATATGAGAACAAGTAGGGCAAGAGAAAAACAGGGCTGCTTCTGACCATTTGTCTCCATCTCTCCAGAAACTTTACACTGCTGTCAGACAACACACTTTCTGGGAAAGCCATTATGAGATTGGAGCAAGAATTGCAGGCCCAAGAGCTCCATCCAACCAAAGTGGCCTGCTGGCATCAGGGTGACCAGATACAATGGAAGTCAGAGTGCCTACACCTTTAACCACTGTATAGAAGAGGGCATTTTTGCAGGTGCAACTCAGCATGGAAGGGTTTAAAAAACTGCACCTGCCAAAAAATTCCCTCTTCTATACAGTGGTTAAACGTATAGGCACACTGTCCTCCATTGTATCTGATCACCCTGGCTGAAATGGTTTGTAGCCACAAATGCCATTCAATCCCAATCTCAATATTACCTTTGAATTGGGGAATTAAGGGCCCACTTGAGCTTGGCTCAGGGGCCTCCAATTGCTGGCTCCTTCCTGTCATGTACACAAAAGGGCAGAAGCACACAGCTCCATGTTGTTGTAGTTATTTTTCCTCCAGTCTTCCTCTAGCCATGTGTTGTGTATATAACACAATGTAAAAGGCCAAAGATGGCATACATGGTGGTCTAGCTGTACAACTAAACATTGGTACAGTTTCAGTCCTGGGATAGCTACAGTATAAAAATAAAACCTAGCTGTGATGGATGCTTAAATCTATCTTCCTTCTCTGTTCTTTCGTAGCAGCTCATTCTTGTCTGTTTGCATATGTATAAACTGTGTGCTGATGCAAAGATCATGGTATCTGGGAAAATCTTGTTTTCATGGAATTCTTCTGCCTCACTGCCTGTGAAAATCATAAGATGAGGAAATGAAGCTTGTTTGCATGTAAAGATTTGTAGAAACATCGAACAGATAACTTGGCTGCACCTTTTTGAGTGTATTGCTGCAAACATTCTGTTTTGATTAAACTTCTTTAAAGTGTTTTGTTGTTATTTGCTACAATAATTGCATATTTGCAAAGTTTCCATGGAAACTGGGCAATGTACTGTATTTGTTCTTTAGGCAGTAGTATTTAAAATGACAAAAAAGAGAGAGTTGTATTTGTCACAAAAGCCTATCTTACCATCAGATCTGTTAGTTCCAGTGATTTCACCAACCTGCAGGCTGACATTTTATTGTAGCAGAAAAGCATTTTTTCCCCCTCTCCGTGTAATTTTTATCAAATTATGTAGGTGAAATGAGCATATTTTTCACACAGTTCTGTACTGGGTTAACAAATGATGCTCTAATGATTTCCCCCATTTGTTAGCTTTTGTAACAGCTTGTAAGGCTGTTCTGCATCAGAAAGACACATGTGGCAAGACATGGACTTGGAAACTTTGTGGAGTATTGCTGTCTTTTTTTTCTCTTTCAAGAGCTTCAGACAGTCCAGGAGCATCTGGGTTAGATGGACAGAGAAGTAGCTGTTTCAGCAATAATTCCCCCCCCCCCATACTATATAATGACTCTTTAAGGAGATGATATTTTGTCCAGGGTGAAAAACATAATCAACAGCATAACAGAACTATATAGTAACAAGAAGCATCTCACAGGCCTCTTTGCCTACTTGTTGTTTGATGTTTTCCATTAATCCACCATAAGGTCTGCTCCCCACTTGGTGCTAGGCGCTTTACACCTTCATCTCATTCATCCTCACAAAAACTCTTTTGGGTTCATTGATAATAATTCCTGCCTTGCACATGTGTGCATGCACATGTGAACACATCATCTGATAGAGTCCTATCCAATTTTCCAGTACTGGTGCTGCTGTGCCAATGGGGTGTACACTGCATACTGTGGTGGGGAGGCAGTCACAGAGGCCTCCTCAAGGTATGGGAAGGAACATCTGTGTCACCTTGGAGCTTCATTGTGGCTGCATCATAGAAAGTTAGATAGGATTGGGCTTTTACTGTGTTTACCCCCACCCCACCCCACCCGGAACAACAGTGGCTGGCTCTGTCTGCAGCAGCAGAAAGGGGGGAGTGGAAGACATCAGTTCACCACCCAATATATCAGTTCACAGACATCAGACATCAGTTCACCAATCCCCTGCTCAATATAAATAGGCTCATTTGCATCCTGGAGGGACCTGCCCTGAGCTGCCTCATGCCACACCCACTTCTTTCTAGAGAGCTGCTGTGGTTTTCTTGCTTCCTTCCTCCATGAATTTTTTTGGTATGGTCTGCAAAAAGCCCTAGCATGACTTTGGTAATGCTTGTAGCCACTGACTGAGTGCTAAGCCAGTATGCACAGCAATCTCATGTGAACTACCATCCTGAACTACCAGGACACTGTGACCGCTCTGGTTTTGTTTCTTCTACCTGGGAAACAAAAAGAAAACAGAAACATTTATACACCATCAGTGGTTGTTAGAATACACTTACAAAAAGGGGAAGGAGGTAATTGTGAGAGAGGAAAAACGTTTTTTCCTATTCAAATAATATAAAGAAAAAAGTAAGCTGTAACGTTAACAATTTTGTTAACGTTAACAACATTAGATATATTGCCTACAGATCTTTAAAAAATAAAACCTGAGAGACCGTTGCCAATTTATTACCAAAATGTGATTGATTAAA
Organism: Tiliqua scincoides; assembly: GCF_035046505.1. NCBI lineage: Eukaryota > Metazoa > Chordata > Lepidosauria > Squamata > Scincidae > Tiliqua > Tiliqua scincoides. Next base: position 177,020,291 of record NC_089821.1, on the reverse strand, counting down.
CTATTTAATTTGCACAGTGCTCAATTAGCACTGGCTTTTGTTACAGACATCCTGATGAACCATTGTAGTACATGTGGCTGTATCATTTATATGCTCTCTCCATTATTTGGTTTCTAATTTGGTTTTGGAAGGCTACCAATTACAGCTACTCAGTATTTACTCATATATTAAAATTAGATCTTTGATATTGCTCTAACAGCAAGGTCATCTCTCAGCTTTATTATTATTATCTCAGAACAAGAAGATTCCTAGAGATAGAGACATGAAATTATTCTCTCTACATAGCTTCCTAATAGAACTTGCACTTTTAAGAATTGCAGCCCAAAGACTGCCCTTGTTTTTTCTCCCACATTTCACAACTGGCTGCCTGCAGTCAGTTGCACATGGCCATGTTGGTACAGACCCCGGAAGGCTGTGCAGATCTGCGGGGGGAACTGCACCCCTGCACATGCCAAGATATGACTGTACTGTGTTGCATCCAAAGACAGAATATACAGAGTGGCCCAAAAAAAATGTATACACTCTTTACTCATCAATATCTTTGGAATAAATTTAAATGAAATTTCTATTTCGGGGTGAGAGTGTAATATAACATTTTACACTGGCACCCCCCAAAGAAGCACACGAGACACAGGCTTGGAATGATTTAAACTTTATTAATAAACAACAAACCTGCAACAGGGAAAAAATTATCTAAAGTCCCCCAGCGTGCTGGCATCTAATAGCTTGGGGGAAATGATGCTGGCCATCTACCTCCCCCTGACCCCAATAGGGCGTCACATCCTGGCTCAAGGTGTCACTCAATCGAGGACTGAGTTATCCTATCACGGCCAACCCCAAAGGGTCGAGGCAACTGGCCAGCACAGACCCACACCGGAAAACCTTGTGTAAGCCTTTGCTAGAACCAGCCAAGGGGCTCGCCAGCCAGCCTCATCAACCTGGACAAGTGTTGTCAGAGCGGTTTTGGCTTACCCCTTGGCCTTGCTAACCTCAGCATGTACACCGGCCCCCGCTCCTAGCTACCCAGCCAGCACGCCACCTGCCACACGGGGGTGGGGGTGGGGGGTTAGCCTAGCGCTTAACTCCCACCGCCCCACGGAAAAACCCAACAGGCTCCGCAGACCCTGCTGCAGGTGAAATAGAAAAATGCTGGCCCCAGTCATAGATAGTTGTACTCTGTGAGAACATGATCTCAGGTGGAAGATGGCGGTTCCATCTTGTCTGGACATAACCTGCCTCAGGTATGCATTGAACTTGTGCCTGGAGATGTTACCTACAAGAGGGTTGACAGCCCCAAGCCAGACCCTTCTGGGGAGCATGTTGGACCGATTATGACAATTCCTAATAGCCAGGACAATAGGACATTTGCTGCATCCTGCAGTTGGGGGGCACTCATGGAGGCCTCCTCAAAATAAAGGAATGTTTGTTTCCTTGCCTAGGAGATGCATTACCCATATGTTGCTGCTGGAAAGTGGGTTAGGATTGCACCCCAAGTTGTCCAGTACTGCTTACCCCACTTAGCAGCAACACTCAGGAATCTCAAGAAAGGTTCTTTGCAATGGAGAATTAAAAGGAATTGCTGGAGATTGCACACAGTAAACATTAAAAGGTTTCAAGCACATGTTCATTTGAGATCAAAGAATATATAAAGCAAGAAGACATTAGAACAGGGGTGCCCAAACTCCGGCCCGGGGGCCACTTGCGGCACTTGGAAGCTCCCAATCAGGCCCTTGGAGAGCCCCCAGTCTCCAATGAGCCTCTGGCCCTCTGGAGACTTGCTGGAGCCCGTGCTGGACCGACACAACTCTCAGCATGAGGACAACTGTTCCATCTATCATCTGAGCTGTGGGACCAGGGCTCCCTCCCCTACTTGCTGTTTCATGTCTGTGATGCAGCAGTAGCAGCTAAGGAAAGGCTGGCCTTGCTTTGTGCAAGGCCTTTTATGGGCCTTGAGCTATTCCAAGACCTTCATTCATTCATATAGGTTCCATCTCTAATATATTCATTTATGTAAATTTATACAAATTTTAAATTTTAAATTAATTCTTTCTTTCCCAGCCCCTGACACAGTGTCAGAGAGATGATGTGGCCCTCCTGCTAAAATGTTTGGACACCCCTGCATTAGAATGAACAAGCTGTTACAAGAGGACAAGTCTCCATCCCTTGTTGTTCTGCAGTGCACACAGAGTTTAGCATTTCCAGCATTTCAGAATCCCCATAAACAGTACTGGTTTTGTTCATCATTTTTGTACTAGGATGGTGGGTAGAACTGGGCAGGAAATTCCAACTGAGACAAAATGGAAAGGAAGGACATCTTCTCTTCATAATTTGCTGCTATAGGAGGTGTCAGTGCAGGTGAGAGGGACACACAGTAACCCACCCCAGTTGGGGCAAGAGCAGTGCTAGAGCACCCCACCCTCCCCTCCAGCCATTCAGATTCAGGATACTCTCCCCTACTTGCTTATGCTGGCCAGTCATACAGGGACTACTACCATGTTGCCCTCTTCAAAATATCTGGCACCAAAATGAGTGCTGCAGAGTGCACAGAGCAAGCCTGAATCCTTGCACCTTCAACAGAAGGTCCAGTACATGTACAGACTCTCCTTCTCATACAAGAATCCTTGGATGTCTGGCAAGAATGCAGATAATGTCTCTGGAAGCGAATAGCAACAGTTTTGTGTTTTTGGAACTGCTCTGTACACTCCAATTCATGAGCTTGACTCCCTCCCTTTTGCTTCTGTGGGAGTGAAGGTGGAAGGAAAGAAGCAGAACAAAGACTGTTTGGCATCCCTAACCAGCACCATCTGGAACTAGCAATTTTATATTTGTTGCCACTAAACTCTGAGAGGATCGTTTGAGCAAACTTGGCTGACAGCAAACATCCATGGTCGTGAAAATCCTGTGAGGAACCTTGGCAGGGATTTGGCAGAAGTCATCCTAGCATCCCAGCTGTCCAAACTCTGGTCACTCCATTGTTCTGGACAACCTTGTGGAACAGCTGTCAGCGCTTCAGTCAATGAAGTAAATGACTGCTATGGCACTAAAATGTATCCTTTTGGAAGGGGGTGTTGTGAGTTTGACCACCTTGATTGCTGCAAATTGGGCCTGTCATTATGGTCTTGCCCAGAGTGTTCCCTGATGGGAGTCACTGATTTACTAAAAGAACACGACTACCTCTCAACAACTACAGAAGGTTTTCTGAAAGGGCCAGTTGCCTGCCAGTATGAGAGAGAAAGAGGCATTTTTCAGTTCCACCTGCCTAATTCACCCTTCTCTGCCACTATCAATCAATCAACAATCAACAGTATTTATATACCGCTTTTCAACTAAAAGTTCACAAAGCGGTTTACAGAGAAAAATCAAATAACTAAATGGCTCCCTGTCCCAAAAGGGCTCACAATCTAAAAAGATGCAAATGAATACCAGTAGACAGCCACTAGAACAGACAGTGCTGGGGTGAGGTGGGCCAGTTACTCTCCCCCTGCTAACTATAAAGGGCACACAAATCCAGTGGGGTCTTGCACCCCTGGTCAACTGCAGCAAGACTTATCACTGAGCAAAACCATAAGCAAGTGACTCCAGTTCTCTTTGGCACTAACTCAAGGTTTGCTTTGGCAGTGAAGGGCAGTCAAAAGCAGCTGCTGCCAAAATATGGTAACACTTAGAATTGCTGCAGTTGGAATTGTTTTTAGTATCACTGGCAAAACATCTTGGATTGGAAACAAATGCTAATGTAATGATCCACTGTAGAAATGTACACGTATAGGCAAGACAGATCAGATGTTCATCACACAGTGCTTTCTCCCATGATAAAATCCTCTTGCTTCACAAATCTCTACACAATGAAAAAGTATCTCTGAGGTTGACAAGTCAGTACTGAGGGAAAGGACTGCCAGACTATCAAGGTTGTTTCTTTTTGTTTCCATGAACTGACTGCAACATCACAGTCAATATATACCTAGTTGAAGTCTTGGTTGCTGAACATTATTTGAATGCTGAGGAGCTAAGACATCCAGGCCAGAAAAGAAAAGTAAGAAGTCCCAGTTAATGGTCTAGGCATGGGGCAGTACAACTACCATAGCCAAGAAAGTCTGGCCTTATAATTGCCTAGATAGAAGACTGCGTGAGAATTATATGATAATATAAGCAAGCCACTCTGAGTAATCTGGAGAAAGAGTAGGGCAGAAGTAAATAAGTTAAACAGAACCCACCCAGGTGCATCATTGGTTATGTGGCATCACTAGAGGGGTGTGGGAATTGCGGCCTTAAACATTTTTTATAGCCAGGAGCAGCAGCCAGCAAGGTCCTGCATCTCCAAGCGGGAATTTATAAGGCTGCCATTCTAGCCACACTTACCTGCGAGTACCTTCCACTGGACTTGGGGCTAATTTCTAGCAGACATCCATGTACTTCAGAAGTTAGTCAGCTGGAACATAGCATATGGACAGGTGATAAATTATATATAGGAAGATAAATAGGAAGCCATGTTACAAGGTTATCAGGCTCCTTAGTGGAGAAGCCTGATCAGCTTAAATCTATATAGCAAAGGGGTGATTGCTTAACTGTACAGTGTTGCATGGTAGAAATCAAAACAGGGAAACATAGGACGCAATCCTAACCCCTTATGTCAGTGCTTTCCAACACTGACATAAGGGCAATGAAGCTCTTAGGTAAGGGAACAAACATTCCCTTACTTTGAGGAGGCCTCCGTGAATGACACCCAACTGCAGGATGCAGCACATGTCCCATTGGCACCGCTATGCCAGTGCTGGAAAGTACTGGCATAAGGGGTTAGGATTGGGCCCACAGAGATGTTTAGGGCTGTATGAAATCATGACTGTACAGGAGGTAATACTATTTGAAGAAAACATCTGTTTTGGCCAGAGGTAGAACAAAAACAGATCTCAGGAACAGATTAATAAGAGAGTTTTATTTTTAGCTGAGTTAGTAAGTTTGGAGGAGTGTTAATAAGAAAATGCATTTTGTTTTGGGGCAGGTAGAATCTATTGATAGATATTTATCGCTTATTTCTGCCAAAATAAGGCAGATTCAGAGTTCACCACTGCATACTGGGAAGTCCTCGAATACATTAGACACTTTATTTTCAAGGACTATTCCTAGTGAATTTGGGGTGAATTTGAGTAACTAAGCCAGGAAGGATACTGTTGGTATTACAGGATGTTTCTGAGTCATTCATTCCTATAAAGGATACAGCTTACCCACCAATAATGCCACTGAGAGGGGAAGAAAAACCTTGATGGTCACGTTTTGCCTATTTTAATTGTATAGATGACCTGCAGCTTTAATTCAAGCCATTTGTTTAGGCTGCAGTGCTATATACACTTACCTGGGAGCAAGTCCTCAATGGTCCCACTAAATTCAATCTACTTCTGCACAGATATGCCTAGAATCTTATTGTAAGTCTTAGAGTAGTGCACGAAGTAAAAACTTTGCTTTGGTGGCATTTGGATATACATTTCTGATGCACAAAAAGGAACAAAGCAGATTAAATGGCTTGGCTTTGAACGAAGAGAAAATGCCATAAGTAACATACACAGTCTGATCTTATGCATGTTTATGCAGAGGTATGTCTGTCCTTCACTGCACGAACAGCCTAAATGACTGGTTTACTGAAGTTAAACAGAAAAAGCTCCTTCTTTCTCAAACAGCTGAGCTCTTACGCTCCTAGGTTCAATACAGGAAGCTAAATGCAGATGTGCCCGTGGCTAATTAAAATACGTATATTTCAGACTTATACACCTTAGGACTCACCAAACCAAACAGAGGCCACCATCCATGTACAGCAGCCAATCTCAGACTCAAAAACCTTCCTGTTGTTGCTGCTGTCCTGGGACTGCAGAAACAAGGAGCTCACCAAACAATTGGCAAGTCACAATATACAGGGGGCTGACTTTGTCTTGGTGGGTCACAAATTGTGCTGGTCTGATCTAAGCTTGGATGGTACTCTGCATCTAAAATAGCAGAGGTGCTACATTTCTTCTTATGTGTCATTACTTCTGATTTTCTAGACTCTTGACCTTGATTCCTGCTCTGTTTGCCAGCTCTGTTCTTATGCTGTATCTTCTATCTTTCTGTCCCTTTTGTTCATTTTCAATGAAGAAAAGCCTGTGGGCACTGCTGTATTTGTAAAGGCAATAAAAGCCAATTATATTAAAAGTGTTCAGCTTCTAATACAAGCTTACTTGCTGTCTCTAACCAAATCTAATTTAAAGCTCAGAGATAAGATGACTCACTATTCATATGAAACAAAAATGTGAAGCTAAACAAATAAAATGGGGGGGGGGGAGTTCCCACTTGAAAACTCTTTCAGATAAAATGCCTAGATTGAGTCACTAAGGACTCAATCCTATGCACACTCACTTGAGAGTAAGCCCCATTGAATACAGTTGGACTTACTTCTGAGTAAACATATATAGGGGTTGTATTGTGAATGTCAGTAGGCTCACTTCTGAGAAGTACCTTTAATAAAATGAACTAGCATGGAAAATATTATTGGAAACTTTCATTTCAGCGATAAGATTTGTTAAAATACAATATAGAATGCCAAGATTTGATTTAATAAATAGTATTGCTGAGAAGAAGAATGAGATATCTATTTGCATTAAGCAGGCTACTGCACGAAAGATAATAAACTTTCTCTCCAGGTATGACTTTGCAGCTCATACTTGCAAGGTAATTTCCATGTCTTCTTAAATGAGACTTTAAAAAAAAAAAGGCAAACACAGCTCATGCAAGTGCATTCATCAGAGAGCCAGGATTGCCTGCCGCCTTCTGTGTCAGGGGGCTGAAGAGAATGAGATGAGTCAGATGGGACCAGCCAGTCACTACAGAGAATGCTAATATGGCAACTTTCTTCATGAAGGTAAGAGGAGCAGTTGAGTGACTAGAAGCAATTAGTAGAATAGGGAAGTAGGCAGTGATGTCAATGGGAGTCAGCTGAGTGGATAGGACCATCTCAAGAATGGTTGGGGTATCATCTGTCAGTCAGGTTTAATGTTGCCACTGAGCAACAAGCACCTTACATAATAGATTTTTTAAGTCACCCATCCTGCCAATGTACCTCCATCTAGACCAGGGGTGCCCTGGCCCTGGGGCCACTTGCAGCCCTCGAGCTCCCAATCCAGCCCTCAGGGAGCCCCCAGTCTCCAATGAGACTCTGGCCCTCCAGAGACTTGCTGGAGCCCATGCCGGCCGGACACAGCCGCTCTCAGTGTGAGGGCAACTATTTGACCACTTGCGTGAGCTGTGAAACAAGGGTTCCCTCCACTGCTTGTGGTTTCATACCTGTGATGCAGCAGTGGCAGCGAAGGAAAGGTCAGCCTTGCTTTGTGCAAGGCCTTTTATAGGCCTTGAGCTACTGCAAGATCTTCATTCATTCATATAAGTTCCATCTCTAACAAATTCATTTATGTAAATTGATTCAAATTTTAAATGTAAATTAATTCTTTTTTTCCTGACCCCCGATGTTGCAAGGTGCAAAAACCAAGATGTTACAAGGGATCCTAGATGTTACAAGAGATCTCAGATGCTGCACTGTAATCCCAGGTACCAAAGCAAACTCAGTAGACAGTGGTGATCAAATCCAGGCCTTTATTGTAAATCCATTAGCAAAAGGTGGTAAATCTATCCATGTCTTCAAAGGAGACTGCAAGCATTAGAAGTAGGAAGAGAAGCCTCAAAGGAGACTGCTTGCACCAGAAGTGGGGAGAAGAGAAGCGTGTAACGCCCCCTTTAGCTGACTTTTATTACAATCTGGGGTTCCCTCCTTGAAACACATTCATGGAGATAATTCATTGGTCCATTACACATCACCAGTTGTTCTAGATTGAGCAATCTTAAGCATACATCGTAGACAATTCATATACCCCCAGCAGTTAGCCAATGGCACTGCACGCACAAGTTACCTCACTTCATAACCATCATATGACTTACTGTGGCCTTCGTGTGCAGCCCATGAAATGCAACATACTTGCTATTGATGTCACGGTGTGTGTGTTCATCTAAAAACTGCTGCGAAATGATTTTCTGTGGGAATCTGACCTTCGCAATGTGTTAATCTGGAAATGCTTTGCTGTGAACCTGGAAATAGCTTTTGATATGTTGTCTTAAACCTCTAATGCTGTTAGACTACTACAACTCATTTAAATATTACTATTTGCTAGTCACATGTGTTAATGCACCAAAACTGGTTCTGGTGTATAATACTGTTCCAGTGTGTGTGTGTGTGTGTGTGTGTACAGCCTGTTGCTCTAATAATATTGTGTAGCTATCTACATATGCCTATATATGCAGTCTCTGAGCTTAAAGCAATATCAAAACTTCAAGCCGAATTTCAAACTGCTGGTTTTTTTTTTCTGTGCTCTGAAGACAAAGGCTTCATTCACTGTGCTTGCATTCAAAAGTATCAACATTGTTCTATTGTAATGAGAACACTGCGACAGCACGCAGCCAAATCTCAGCCAAATGCTTGTGAGAAACCAAAACCGTCCCTTTTACCCTTCCATGCCAACCTGCTTGGACACCTCCTCTTACCAATCAACAACATACGTTTCAGGTAAGCATTCCTTACCTTGTTACCTTCTAACACTGACACAGTGACAGAGAGATGATGTGCCCTCCTGCCAAAATGTTGGACACTCCTGATCTAGACTGTTTCCTGCAAAAACTGGAAATGATTTTTTTAGGCCTTCTGAAGACCTCAGAAGGCCTACTGGGGGCCAGGGAGGCCGTGTGCAGCCTCTCCAGCCTTGAGAAGGCCTAAAACATCACTTCAAAGCTGCATGGGTGGGGGCTGCCTTTTGTGGTCCTGGTCCCAGGCGGCACAGATGCAAGGACCACACTTGCTTATATTTAAAGGGGAAGAGCAATTATCCCTCTTCACCACAGCATAGCATTTTCCCCAATGGCTGTTTCCTGGTGTTTCTTCACTGTCTTTTGCTAGATCATGAGTCATTGGGGGACCACTTATTTAATTATGTAAACTACTTTGTGAACTTTTTTGCTGTAAAGTGGTGTATATACAGTGGTGGGATTCAAATAAATTAACAACAGGTTCTATGTCCTAACGAGCAACTCAGCTTCAATTGTCTGCTGCAAAGGAAGTTGAAAGACTAAGGCTGCACTCCTATACTGTACAGTACACACTTTCCTGGGAGTAAGTCCCATTGAACATAATGGGACTTACTTCTGAGTAGACAGTCATAAGTTTGCTCTGTAACTTTAACCAAGTTACTGTAACTTTAACCCAATGTCTAAATCCAAATTGCAAGGCTGCAATTCTGTCCTCTATAGTCATACTTACAGGCCTCTGGCCACTATTTTCCAAGGAGGATAAACATGCGGCTGACATGCACACTTCACATGGACATTTTTTCTTGAATTCTCAAGGCAGTTGTATAATGAAATCAGGAAGGCGCCAAGAAGAGGAGGTGGGAACTGCCAGGGCTCCAGGTTACCAACCTCTGGAGACACCACAGCAGCATAGCACCTTCACATCTGCACAACCAACTTGCTGCACTGGGCTTTGAGCTGGGCCACCTTCCTTCTCAGTGGGAACTTGGTGATTTTTACCAGAGCAGTCAATCATCTCAAGGATCTGGTTCACTTTTAGTGGTGAACATCTGGTCAGCAAAAGTGCACTGAGCACATAGTCTGACACCTCACCATCAACCAAAAGCAACAACAGCATAGTAACATCTTTACATCTCCCCTTCTTTTTTGTTCTATTACAGCATTCCTCAGCATCTGCCTCTCACCCACTGTACCATTTTGCATGGCCCACCTCTGGGAAGTACAACTGGAAGTAACTGGAATGACTTTATCACCAGTTATTTCCATACTAAGAGGCCAGACATGATGCAACAAACCACGGTAAGAGGCTCAGGCTTCAATCCTATCCACTTTTTCCTGGTAGTAAGTCCCATTGACTATAATGGAACTTACTTCTGAGTAGACATGCATAGGATTGGGCTCCCAGGGTAGATGGGAGGGCTTTTTTGAGTGCAAGAAAAGCAGAACTGAGCCTCCTATCACTGTTTGTTGCATCGTATTGCTGGTCTCACTGCCACGCAGTGGAGGTCTGGGGGGGGGGTCCTGCCATGTGTACCACTGGGCACCACCTCAAATACCACTGGTGGTATGAGTACTACTGGTTGAGAAATGCTGCTCTATTGCTTTTACCACCCAGCCCCAAAAAGAATTCCAGTGAACTCTAAAGCTTCCCCCTCCAACTCTGCAATCCAATGCACGTCTACTCAAAAGCCCAACAAGTTCAAGGGGAGTTGTTGACTCCCAGGGTTTGAGAGAGAATGGCAGCCTTGAAGGACAGTTTCACTAATGAGCAAAAAAGTACTATGAGGGGACTGTTCTTCTAGGTTGCTTTCCGACAGGCAACAGCAGATACCCATCACTTTGGTCTACTCTAGATGCAATTCTCCCACAAGTTTGAGGGCTGCTACTGACCAGGGAGTGCAAAGCAGGGGACTGCAGTGGGTGGGGAGGCAGGTGAGGCAGAACCTCCCCACCACAGTCTTTTGAAAGTGTTGCAGCTGTGTAGGTGCCCAAGCACCCACAACCCAGCCTAAAAATGAAAATTAACAGCACATGTAACAGCCTTGCAGGTTTTGAGGTTCCCCCTGATCACAAGCTCTTCCCAGTGCTTCTCCAGTTCTTCTTCATTAGGTGATAAGACCTAAATTTGCAAACTTGTTCAAAAAATCTTCAATTTCTAGTCAGCCTGCCATTTCACTTGCATGGGGGGGGGGGGGGGGAGAATAACCTAAAGGAACTTTTCTGCTAGAGAAGGAGCAATGCTAACTGTACCATCCTCAGCACACTTACCTGGGAATAGCAGCCCAATCCTATGCAAGCCTACACAGGAGTAAATCACATTATATAAATTGGGCTTGCTTCCTAGGTGTGAGTAGGATTGCAGCCTAAGGGCTATCCAACTTTCCAGAGCCAATGCAGCCACATTGCAGTCCCGAGGTAAGGGAACAAACATTCCCTTGTCACAAGGAGACCTCCAGGACTTGGTGCTGCAAAGTTACAGTTAAGAGGACTTAGGACCCAATCCTATCCAATTTTCCAGTGCAGCTGTACCAATAGCGCATGCACTGCATCCTGTGGTGGGGGGCAGGGAACATTTGTTCCCTTACCTCAGGGCTGCATTGTGACTGCACAAGTGCTAGAAGAAAGCCTCACTGAGCACAATAGGACTTACTTCTGAGTAGACATGCATAGGATTGTGCCCTGAGGCTGCAATCCTACTTCCACTTTCCTGGGAATAAGCCCCATTGGCTATAATGAGATTTACTTCTGAGTAGATATGCATAGGATTCTGGTCAAAGGCTGCAATCCTATCCACACTTTCCTGGGAGTAAGACCAATTGAACTCTTTGGGCAGGAGCTGCTCCAGCGCCCTCCTCTTTGTCCCGCCTGTGCCCCCGACACACAGGGAGAGCTGAGCCCAAGGAGCCTCCAGGCGGAGGAGCAGTCTACTCGCCAGTCGGCCAGCTCATCCAGGGAGGGGAGGCGTGGGGAGGGCAGCTGGGCTGCTTCTCTCGCCCTCGTCAGCAGGCTGCATCTGCGGGCGCGCCGGCCGTTCGCACCCTTTTGCAGGAGCTGCGAAAGCGAGCTCGCAAGGGCTGGTGAGCGGCAGCCACGTCGCGGGAGACTCCAGTTGGCCGCGTATGGCTCGCTCCTTCAGCCCCAGCAGCCTCGGCACCCGCTGGGAGCGACCCCCTTTCCCCCGGGACGGGTTGGCCCCGCACGGCTGCTGCCCCCAGGAGGGTTAGCCCTGACATTTCAAGGCGCGAGCTCCCTGGCCAGCAAACGGTTCTTAGAAGCAACAGCTGGATTAGGTAGGGGTTCTATAGAATAGGTGAGAACCTGCTGAATCCCACCACTGTGTATATATATTCTTAATATCAGAGTGGCAAGGATGTGGCTGACTAGACTGGTGTTTTTTGCAGTTGCATTAAAACAGGAATTCCTAACTGGGGGTATCCATACCCTTGGAGGTATAGGAATCAAATGATGGGGTACTCGATCTCTGAACAGTTAAAAAAATATTGTCAGATTAGATTAACTATCAGATTAGTTATCAATATGGATTGAGGCATTCTGTTCCTGGCTATCCATTTGTAAAGTAAAACCAAGCTATTAACATCTTTTGAACCAAACAGGCCTCCTGCTGCTGCTGATTTTGACAGTCTGGACAGAAGGGGGTATGGGAACATATTTGGCAATACATGGGGGGGGGGTCTGTAATTGTAAAAAGGTTAAGAACCTCTGCTTAGAAAAAAGATTTTGGAGACCAGCATTTAAACCTCTTCTAGCCTAGAATGTATTTTGCAGCAGGGGAATTGAAAAGTAAATGGTTCTCCTAAGTTAAGGGAAAAGAGCAGTTACTACTTAAGAGCTTTCCACAAAGACAGGAAGCTCCATACTAATCAGCTATTAATGTCAAAAGATCATACTGCTAAGAACATTTAAGTGTCATCAAATTAAAAGGGCTTAACTCTGGTTGGATCACCTGTATCCTTGTCAGGATTATTTTGTCAAATACCTCTGGGAAATTTTCTGTCTGAATAGGGCAAGGCCCTGATGTCTGGGCCTGTAAATGTAAGCCCATGTAAATGAATGTATTTATCTCTCTGTATCCCATGTGACTCCAGGTAACCAATGAAATAGATGTAAAAATGCTGAGTAACGATGACTAAGTACCTGCAATGTAAGTGAATGGAAAAGTGTGGCTGGTGCACCATGGCAACTGATGCAATCAGTCACGAGATGATGAGGTAATGGGATAAGGTCATCATCTGTAATGTGATTGGTGCACTGTGGTATATAAGCCATGGGCGGCAAGAAATAGGGCCTTCTCAGTAGTGGCACCAATGTTATGGAACTCCCTTCCCCTTGACTTGAGAATGGCTCCCTCCCTCGAGACCTTTCGGCGAGGCCTGAAGACCTTGTTGTTTACACAAGCCTTCTGACTCTATGGCCTTTTAAACATCTTTTATACATCTTTGAGTTTTTTACAGGCGTGATTCCTCCTTGAACTGCTGTTTTATGCTCTTTTTATTCTGACTTTTATCTGATTACTGTTTTTATGGTTTCTCTTAATGTGTTTTTAATATGTTTTTATCTGTTAAATTATGTTTTAATCTGTTTTTTTTAATATGTTGTAAGCCGCCCTGGGTCTCTTTGGGGAGAAGGGCAGGATAAAAATAAAGTTTATTATTATTATTATTATTTTATTATGGGTGGTTATATGGAATCAGAGAGAGTGGGAGTGTGTGCTAGAGAGTTCTTGCTGTAAATACATTTGTTGTTCTGCTGCTGAAGAGATGCTTATCTATACATATTTTGTAAATAGAGACTGGTGGTGGACATCTGCCTTGTCTGTGTTGTTTCTCACTGGAATTTCTTCATCATCCTTGGGGCTAGCATTCTACTGTGCTCTGCTATGAACTGGCACAATACTGAAACATTCCTCAATAATCCTGTGTAAGGATGGCATCAGAACTTGGTCAGGTGAAGTGTAGGCCAAGGGCCAAGGTCCGTAGAAGTATTCACCTGATTGAGTCAGCCCCTAAATCTTCAATGGCAGTGGCCATGGTAGCGATCAAAGTGACATCGGGGTGGGGGCCCCATGGGGTTCCACTGCAGGGCTTTGCCCCAGGGCCCTCTGCAGCCTGTCATCAACATTTGGGCAAATGTATGCTAAACCTGTGCTTGGCTGTTCTGGAGAACAGTAAACTATGCAGTTTCTCGAATGCTCTCACTTTCATGGATTGCCTCCAGGAGGAAGTTTTAAGGAAAACTTCATGTATTAATCTAGACTGGATTCAGACATATAAAGGTTCACACAAACCTCCCTCTACCATCTGATCTCTGGTTCACCTTGCAGAGTACAGCTCTGGTTCTCCTACTGACAGTCCTCACAAGTTTCACTCAGAAGTCTTTCCCAGCCCTACCCAGAGAGATGGCAGGGATTGAAATAAGAACATACAAAGCATGCACTATAGTGCTGAATTACTGCCCTATACATGAGTGAGAGCAACCCAATGGGCTGACATTACATGCCAACTTCACAGATCTTTAGGCTTCACAGATTTTTGCCAAATGAACAAATGCATCAACAACTGAGCCATTTCCTTCTGCTCATTTAGTATGTTTTTCTTCCTTCAACTCTTATGTATCATGTTGTTTTGCTAATAATGTTCCAGTATCACCACAGGGAAAGGTCATGTTCTCCATTCTGTTGATTGCTTTATGCACAACTTGCATTAGGTCTCTCAGGATGTGTTCTTACTCACGTTGAGGCAGAAAGCCAGGCCATGTATGATGGCACTTGGGCCCTCCTTTTTAAAAAAGAAGGGGGGGGGAATTAAAAGCATCCCCTTCATCAGGACTCTCTAATAGCCACACAATGCAGGAAATCAATAGGAGAGTTTAATCAGGCACATGAAGCACTGCTTCAGCAAATGAACTTAAAGGACATTTTAAAAATGGCAAATAAAAGACATGAGGAGAGGGATGATCAGAAAGAAAAAACCCAACCAAAATCTTAAAGGTCATGGTTGACTTTCAAGAGCCTCAAAAGCTCTGATGCTTATAGCAGAGAAAAAGCATGAAATGGTGTAAGAAGATTAGGTCATGCACCTGGCTCTGTGCCAGGGACAGGATAAGGGGGGACTGTAAAGACAGCCATTCCTAAACGCTGAATACAGGTTTGCAATGTTAACGAGGAGATTGATCATTGCTTAGAGCATGCCTAGTTAAAATACAACCACCACATATGAGCTAACATGGCAACACTGTGATAGAGTTAGTAATGTCTCTGTGTGCACACTGTTTGCTCCTGTGTGTTAACTGGTATTTCTTTCACAGGGTAGCTTCCTGACTGTAGCTTCAGAGCCACTAGGCCAAGGGTGTCAGATTCATTTCATACAGAGGGTTGAAATTAGAATTCATTGCTCCTGCTGAGGGCCGAAAGTGGCCAGAAAAAAAGCACTTTGTTCTCACATAGAAACTCATTAGCTGCAAATGACCAAAGAAAAATGCGCAAATCTTGCTCACCTTTTCAAGATAATGTGAGAGCCTAATTATCATACTGGGAGAGCCCAATCTGGGAGCCAGATAAATTGCTTCTAGGGGCTGCATTTGGCCCATGGGCCTTCTTTTTGTCACCCCTGCACTAGGCCATCCTGTGATTGCTGTGACAAGTCATGCAGCTTGATAGAAAAGCTGCATTCCCCTTGCTGGGGGTTTCATCTATTCCTGATTGCATACTGAGCTGGTTGGAATTATATTTCCTGGTGTGGTGGAGTGGAAAGAGATGAGGCATAGTCCTCATAGGCTCCCAATTGACTCCAGTGTGGGCATTTGTATTTCTATTCTCTTTTGTTAGTATAACATGCTGTGGTTGGGGGTAGGAACAATGTGTAAGTGAGGAGAGGATTCCAGCTCAGCTTGATTCCTTTTCCTCATTGTACCATCATCACCTCAGTGTAGCAGTGACTCTGGCATTGAATTCTGCTGCCACAATTTGTTGTGTGATGCTGCCATTAGTATAGCAGATTGGTGAAACATTTTCTTCAGTCAGTGCAAGGGAAAATCGCAGAGCTCTTAACCTGCCCAGCAGACATAAAATTCAAGGACAGAATCACACTGTGAGTTCCTTGTCCCTTCAAGGCAGTCCATTTCGGTTCCAAGTATGATCACTGATTACAGTTATATTGGCAGTATTTACTCTGATATTTCCTGTTTTCCCCTTGTTAAACTGTGGAAGTTATATTGTTTCTGTTGAGAAAAGTTTAAATTCCAGAACTTGTTTAAATAAAAGGGTGGAAGAAAGAAAAGCGTGAATGAAAGAAAAACAATCCATGTTCTTGTGTTTCTCATAACACATTAGAAGTCAGCCTTTTTTCAGGGAAGGGATTTGAATAAATCCTTGTGTCTGGAATAGCCCCCCACATGCGGTAATACTATATCAAACTAATCACTGAAGTTTGTTCAATGATCACTTTCACTTGTGTAGGCTGAATTGGCTTCAGTGTGGCTACACCAGCCCAAGCGCCATTGAATTCGCCCTCTAAGTTGCCAGCAAGCGCTTCTGTCTCCAGTAAATGTAAAAGATACAGCAGTAATTTCTCATTTCATTAGAAAAAAGCTTGTCAGAAAATTATTTCCATTTCCCTCTCTAAATGAATTCCGTTTACTTTTAAAAAGATTTCAGCTCTTTTGTAAAATACTCCAAGGGGGTATCTATGTGGTGTGACTTGTACACAGCATGGAAGAGTGACAAAGTTGGCACATTCAACCTCCTTGTTTGCTTTTTTCTAATCCTTCTGTTTCTCAGTGTGACAATCACAGGGAAAGCTAGTATTTAACTTTAGCAGCAGAGAGCAAGCAACATTGCAAAGGTGCAACATTGGAAACCTTGCAAAGCACAATCTAAAAAACATTGCAAAGCACAATCTAAGACACCAGATCCAAAGGCTTGCTAAGAGCATTCATTGTTCCCTGGTACATAACATGTCCTGCATATGATCCTGCGCATCTGTAAAGTGCCCATGTACAATGCAATATACATGCCCAAATTGTCACAAACAGCAGATGAGGTGATAAGCCTGTGCCTGGACAGTATCACCATTGACATTGCTATGCTTTCTATTACCCACTGCATCAATGATGTCACCCATGGCCCTGCTCCTTCTGGTCTCACTCCAGCTCCACCCTCTCATGAGAATGGAGCCAGCTTTGCAGACCAGCTGCTCACTGCAGTGCTCCCAGGCCAGCTGCCTTGCCATGGTGCCCCAGGACTGGCTGGCTCGCCATAGACCAGCCACCCGCTGCGGCACCGCTGATGTCACCCCTCCCAGTGGTGTTACCTGGTGTGGTCCACCTGTCCCACACCCAGCTAGTTGATACCACTGTGTATCATTTCAGATTTAGGTGAGGACACACATGATGAAATGTTCCTTCACACATATAGAAAACTAGAATGACAGGGAGATGACCAAGTTAGAACCCTTCTGTCTGGGACCTAGTTATCTACGTACATGAGGATTTTTTGGACAAAAGAGTATTCAGTAATGCAAATCTCCACCAACAGTCTGAACAAAGTGGTAGAATTGTGATAGATTTACTGCTTCCATTGCTGCTTGTGAGACAGGCCTCTCTCAAGATGATACTTAGAGCTGAGTTGAAATAGACTCCTTGACTTCATAGTCTTGTTTGCAGGCAATGAAAAGTATTGTTCACTTGTGGTGGCTTGATTGGGTTGAACTGCAAATGGGGAAAAGGTTCAGCCCATCTTGGCTTGGAGGTCATAGAAGCAATCACAGCCACATACCTTTCTTCCTCCAACTATCTTGTGTGGTGAGTAGGCACCCAGACAGCATTGGTGGTGGCCATAATAGCAGTCTCATTCTCTGCCCAACGTACCTTTCCTCCCCCTGCATTCATGAGTGCTGGCAAGGAGAGACAAGAGGTGTTGCTTTTACTCAGAATTGGTTGCTTGTTCTCAATGAGGTTGCCACAGTCAGGGCCAGCCCATACTCTCACTTGCCCCCACTGACCCTCCTCCTCCTCCTGCTCTCTGGATTAGAAAAGGAAGAGGGGCACAGAGCGGAAATGTGAACAGTAGCTTAGCATGCCAGTGAAGCAGACATGTCACCAGATAAGACTACCAGGATGTCATGGACCAGCCCTGATCACAATGCAAAGCAAACAAGCAAAACAAAAATGTGCTTTTAAGAGACATTTCAGGTTCTCCAAAAGACCCCTTTTTGCATAGGAAACACCTGCCCTTGAACATTTGAGCCTTCATAAACCCACTGAATGTTCCAATTACTGGTAATTTTACAAGACAATGAAAAAGAATGTTAGAAGTTTCTGACTTTTACAGAATGCAAAACTGTAGGTTTGCAAATCTGTCAACAAACACCTTTGGCCTAGCTATGGAGAGCAGAATAGCAATGGGGAGAAAAAGAAAAGCAATGGGGAGAAGCAATTGCTCTGAAGGTCTGGAATGAGCGGCCACAGGAAGAATATCCATGTTCTGCCTTCTTAATGTTTGAGAAACTCTTTCTGGACCACTTTTTCAAGATAAGCATGTGGAATTTGAACAGGACCATCTTCTGTAATTCCCCTGGGGGCTGGGGATAAGAATAGGCCCTCGGTTTGGCTGTACTTGTCGTAAGAGGCGACTAAACAGCCACCGGGTAGATGGGACTCGTCAGCCTGGGAAGGCAGCTCATCTGAGAGAAGGAAAACTCTGATCCCAAACCTCCACTGCCTTGTGGCTACATCCAGTTATGGAAAAGGCTTCAGGAGTCAACCTCGAGGCAAAATCCGGAGCCGGAGTCCCTGAGGCAGTTCATGGCTGAACACAGTCATGTTCTGGCAACTCCTGCGACGCCGCTGGAACCAACCGTATTGGCCTCTGCCTTTCCATTGGACAATTTCAGCAATGTGGAGAGGGGGGATTTGCTGCATGGGTAACAGCCTATCCTCCATACCTACTTTACCCAGGGCTTTGCGCACTGGAGAGGACACTCTGTTCCAGAACCACCATTCAGAGCGTGACACCATAGTCTTCCAAGACTGAAGGATGCCAAGTATCTTCTGTAATGAAATACTGTTGATTTGTTGATTATTGTTTTTGTCCAACCAACCTGGATGTTCTGGTTCTTTGATGTCATATTTTTTTCTATGTTCCACTGAATGTTGGAAAGGCCATAAAACAAATAGAAAAGCTTTACATAAAGAAATAAAAGATTTCTGACATTCACTGATGTGTTGCAACGACCATCAGGTAAGTTCATCAACTGACCCCATTCAGGTTACCCCTGAGCACTGGCCAGCAAGGGATGGGAAATTGTGAAGAAACTCATTTTCTCAGGCTTTCCTCACTAGGCTGGTTTCTGCTTTTCCAGTGTTTCTAGTTTTCTGTTCTCAGTCAGCCATTCCCTTCCTACCACCCAGTTAGCAATGTCACAGGAACAACATTCCTCAATGGTCAGGCCATACTTTATTTAGGACCAACCAAAAGTAACAATGTTCCAAACATTCTGCTTTTGAATTCTAGGGAATTCTTCATCAGACAAGATGGTAAGTAAAAGTCAAGTGGGAGGGAAGGGAAATACCACATTATAGGGGGAAAGGGGTTAATGATTCAAAAGTAGATCATTTACAGAAGAGGATTTGCTGCTACAACTTTCTGATTAGCAATCAACACTCCAGTGGAAACTTCCAGAGCACCCAAAAATTCCCTTTGAAAATAAGCACTCAGCCTGGTGGGAAACACTTCTGTAACAAGACTGCTTTATGAAGTAGGCCATCTTCCTCTTCAAATGAAGGACAGATATTGATCTGTTGGTTACTTTGGCTAAACAGGCTGATCTGAATGAGGCGGACTAATCTTCCCCTGCCAGGAGAAAACTGGCTCTTAAAAGCAAGGAAACAAAATCCCAGCAGCATTCTTTTAGAATTAATATGAGCACAAAATATTCTCTGATCAGGATTAAAGCTGCCTGTGAATCCCTGCAACTTCAAACAAGGAGGATCATTTGCCTTCTTCATCAGATTTTCTTCTTCCAGCTGAGGCTCCAACTGGACTGATAATGGATGTGATCGTTCCTGCTGATGGGATAGAAGAACCCATTCAACAGAAATCCTCAGAACTCATCTTGAAGGGGATTAGCTCGGCAACCCAATCCAATTTATCTGTATGTAAAGTACATTTTCATCAGCAGCAGCCACCACTTTTAGAGTTTTGGCTTCAACTCTTCAAATCTTAGGATTATAGGGAACAGCTGGAATCTTTTCTGCAGCTGCTGTTTCAAGTCAATAAAACCTGCACTTTCAAAATGCAAAATTCTAAACAAACACAACTTTTCCAGAGCAATCTAACTTTTTGTTCTTGCCTCTTAAAAAGTCTTGACTACCCCCCCCCCATGTCCCTGGGATTTTGCTACATGGCTTTCTTTTTGATCTCTCAGGTCATAGTACTGTGCACCTTTGCCCCTTTGCAAGATTGTGGTGGCGAGGGATTATTGGCAAGAAGATGGTGTGAAGGAAAAGAGTTAACACCTTGTGGCATAACTAACTGGGATCTATCCTTTACATCTGTCTGGGGCAAAAAATAGGTGATTCCAGGTGTAAGCACTCTTCTTTAGCATATGTTCCTGCAAATGTGTTTTGACCCTTAGGTTATTGTCTTCTTCAGAACAGAGAGCATTGAAGTTATATGGCATTATAATATTTGCTTCATTTACGAATATACACATATCAAGCATTACTTGAGTAAAGCAGCATGTTCACTCCTACCTTGATCAGACCTAACCACAGTGGTTCATGCTTTGATGATGTCAAGACTTGACTATTGCTATGTTTTCTGCATGAGGATGCCCCTGAAGACTGCTCAATAACTGCAGTTAGGATGCAATTGCCTGTGTAGTCTCAGGAGCTTGGCAGTTTGATTCAGCTCAGCTGCTGCTCTTGCAACTATACTGGCTGTTGGTTCATTTCAGAGCACAATTCAGGGTGCTGGTTTTTACCTTTAAAGCCTTAGATAGCTTGGGGCCAGGGTATTTAAGGAACCATCTTCTCCTGCAGCCACAGTTCACTCTTAGTACATTCTGCAGATGTTATCCGTCTCCAGTTGACGCAGCCACATCCCACACATTCCATACCCTCTCTCAGTGCCTTTGTGAAGTCTGTCAGCAGCTTTCTGGTCTCCATTCCAAGGTGAGGCTGATCCTGCTCATCTTCTTCAGGCAGGACAGCAGCTCAACCTCCAGACCACAACTCCTGCTCATTGACACTGAATTAACACCTGGTTGACACTGATAACTTCATTATCGTGCATCCACACTAAGGGATACTGGGGGAGGGGGAACCAGGTGAGGGAGGGGGTGACTGACAGTTCCTGCCAGATTCTGGAAAAAATGCCCCAGTTTCACAAGTCTTGATGAAACCCCCAGTGTCCCACCCCCAGCAGAAATCTTTAGCAGCTGCCCTGTGCATCTTTTTTGAAGTAACTACTTATATTTGGAGATTTAATTCCGAAGCCTCAAATATAGTGAAATGCTCCAAAATTTTCCTTTAAATAAATGGCAAATGAAGTGGAATCATGCTTGGTTTAATATATTTCCAATACAGAAGCCTGCTCTGATCGGAATAGTTACAGTAATAAACTGCTAACTTTTTGCACTGTCACAAGTGTGCAGAGAATCTGGTTTAGGAGTCACCCTGTATACTGCTCTAATTGGAACTCAATTTTGAGAGTAAAGTTTCTCTATTTATACTTATCTTTACACGATTCCCATTTAGCATCAGATGCTTGTTCTAAATCATTACAACTTCATCCATTAAAACAGGGATAATGGAGAAAGAATGTTGTAATTGATAAAACAAAGACAAAGCACCTAATCAATACATCACATTAATGCAGGTGACTTGCCTTGTCAAAATTACTGATTGTCTGATGGAGTATATTTACCCACCATCAGACTCAAAACATAGTGCCTCTCATTATTTTACTGGACTCCTAGTTGGAAACAAGACCAAGACTTGATCAAGTTGCTTCAATGCCCATTATGTGCATATGGACAAGGAATTTTTTAAACATATAATTATAGGCAATACAGTTCCTTGTCTCCCAAACCTCAAAACGGAACAGGTTTTACTGTTCTACCAAAAATTAACATCATGGAAACCAAATGCAATAACAGAAAATCTTTTATGTGGTGAGATATTCATAGAAACAGAAGGTTTTAAAATTCTGCCATGTATTCTATATAATCGTTGCCCATAATATGTTCCTTTTCATGTAAAATGCTTTGAAAGTTAGTTTGAAAAGTGGGCCATAAATAGCAAATAAAAAATGACAAGAAATCAGCAGGAATCTAGAATTCACCTCATGGATCTTTCCTGAAAAGTTCCCTGGAATGACTAGAACTCAAAATAACTTTTCTACATGTATGCCTGAGTGAGTATTTCCTTGGAGGAAAAAAATGTTCATTTGGTTTCCCCCAACATATAACACCAAGACAATTTACCACAAAGTCTGGAATAATTAATCCCTGTAATCTTTAGTAAAGCAACCCTAGCCGTGGTTAAAAAATAGATGGGAATGGAAGACTGGCAAAACTGATCCTTTCCTTGATGGATGTGTTTGATAAAAGATAAAAACAGATCCTTAACACCACTGAAATAACACTTCAGAACACAGAAAACAAATTGTAAATCTGAGAAGGCGTATTACCAGGGATTGGTGCTCCTCTAAGAAAGGCAATCTTGTATTAATCTCGGTTGGCATTAAAATGGTGTGGAGCCCCAGTAAGAGGACCTCAGTCACTTTCGATTAGAATTCTCATCTTGACCTAGACTAGACTTCACTTTGTCAT
Organism: Tiliqua scincoides; assembly: GCF_035046505.1. NCBI lineage: Eukaryota > Metazoa > Chordata > Lepidosauria > Squamata > Scincidae > Tiliqua > Tiliqua scincoides. Next base: position 176,997,849 of record NC_089821.1, on the reverse strand, counting down.
GACTTTAAAGCTGCCATTTCAAATCAGGCTAGGCTGACATGTGTCTCTCCAAACCCTCATGTTCTTAAGCAACATTCTATTTAAGCTCTTTAAAACTCCTTCAGTGCTGATGAACAAATAGCAGTTCCAATTATTAGGATTTCAGCTAGTCTTTGAGCCATTGTTCTCAACCTGGCCCCAAATAATCTGGTACAAAATACTGGATGTGACAAGATTTATGGGTGTGTGTGTGTGTGTGTGTGTGTGTGTGTGTGTGTGTGTGTGTGTGTGTGTGTGATAAAATGTTGCTAATTTCTGATCTCTCTTTCTCCAGATGTGAATTGTGAACTGAAGAGGAAACCAGTTTCAAAGAGAATGATAAAGCTGTGTGGATTTTTAAAAGATCTCTCTCTCTCTCTCCAACTCTTGCTATGTTTAATCCACTTAATATTCAAAGTATCCTTGAGGAGGCACTTGCCACCTTTATTTATCCCTGAACAAATCATTACTCTGGCACATAAAAGAATAGTCATTGTAAAGGGTTACTCAATATAGGCCAGATTTTTATATTGGTATAAAAGAGGAATATGCAAAAAACAATAGAAGGTATTGTTATTCACAGAATATACTCATCAGCACTTGCCTGCCCCTCTTCAACAAGTGCCCATTTTTACTAAGTGTAGGAGAATAACAATCAGCTTTGTTGCAAACAGTTCTGAAGATAGCGGAGGACTGTTGACTTCTGATGGAAACAAGTCATGGGGGAAAATAGTTTACCTCCCTGCAGTTTTATGGCCTCAATCCAACACAAAAAAATCCACATTGTGTTGAAGCCTGCAGTGCATGTGGCTTGTGCAGTATGGATGTATATTTCTGGTTGGCAACCTTCAGTCTCGGAAGACTATGGTATAAGCCTACAGCACCCGGTATTCCCAGGTGGTCTCCCATCCAAGTACTAACCAGGCCTGACCCTGCTTAGCTTCCGAGATCAGACAAGATCAGGCACATGCAGGGTAACAGTTGGACTATAGGCCCCATTAAGAAGGACAAATATTTCAGGGTGGGAGGGTTGGCAAGTTGCCGGGGCTAAGATTATTACAGGTATTGCAAACCAAGAACCAGTGCCACCATCTCGGCTGTCACTTGGCACGCAGACAACCAAGAGCATGCTTCTACTCTGTGTCCATATGGGAGCATACAAAGCTGCCTTATACTGAGTCAGACATATCTGACTCCTTTCTGATGAGTGTTGTAGGCTAGGGGTGTCCAAAGTTTTTGGCAGGAAGGCCACATCATCTCTCTGACACTGTGTTGGGGGCCGGGGGGGGGAAAGAATTAATTTACATTTAAAATTTGAATAACTTTGCATACATTTACATAAATGAATATATTAAAGATGAACTTATATGAATGAATTAAGGTCTTGCAATAACTCAAGACCTATAAAAGGTCTTGCACAAAGCAAGGCTGGACTTTCCTTGCTGCTGCATCACAGATGTGAAACAGCAAGCAGTGGAGCGAGCCCTCATCCCACAGCTCATGTGAGAGGTCAAACAGTCGCCCTCACGCTGAGAGCAGTTGTGTCAGGCCAGTGTGGGCTCCAACAAATCTATGGAGGGCCAGAGGCTCATTTGAGGGCTCCCTGAGGGCCGCATTGAGAGACCTCCCCTGTTCTAGGCAAACCCAAAGACCATTAAACAGAAGGCATCCCAAAAGACTGCCACACAAAAACATCTTCACCAAATGGCAAAATGGCAACAAAGAAAGGGCAAGACGTATCTCTCTGGGCACACTATCTGAGTGCTGCCAGCCACTGAGAGTCCTTTTCTTCATCCCCACTCACTGCACTTCAGGTAGTTGTGGGATCCTCAGAAGGGTCTTCTCAGCTGATCATAACCAGGTAGGCAGGCAGGCCTGGCCCACCCATGAGGCCAACTGAAGCTGCTGCATAAGGCAGCAGAATGGTGGGAGGCACTCTTTTGTCCACCTTCTTGCCTCCACTGCTCCTTTTCCTCCTCCTATTCACTGAATTTGAAAAGGAAGAGGAGGACAGTGGAAGAGATAATGTGTAAGGAAGGAGAGTGCTGAGCTTGCGTACTAGAGAGTGGGACTCTCTGAGGCTTGCATTCCTTTAGGTAAAGGGGCTACATTTGGCATGTTGCCTCAGGTGTCAAGTGGTCTTGCACTGGCCAGATTGTAGGCAGGATTATACCAGTGCAGACCATCCTTTTATGTGCTCTGGTCCATCTTGCCCAATACTGTCAACTCTGCCTAGTAGTAGCTTTAAAGACTCAGGCAGTTCCTTCCCAGTACCTGCTCTCTGAGATGGTTGGAGATGTCCAAGATTGAACTTGAGTGCTTTATGCCTGTGCTCCACCACAGAGCTGGCCCTCACTCCTGTGACAATGTGGAAGATTCTGGGCTGTTTTCAATTAGAGCATGAGGCTTTCACCTGTCTCGTAACTAGCTTTGTGTTGCCTTGGAGTTAGGGCTAGGTGCCTGCCCCCACACACATTTTGTTCAGACATGCCTTGAAGCGTCACCCCTTCTACCATGAGACGCTGACATTTCAGAACTGAAACTCTCTGGCTGAAGTCCTCAGTACGCTCGTATCCTTCAACTAATTTAATTATACAACCCTTTCATAGTGAGATTTGCCTGAGATTTCCCAATGCTTCAATGTTCTCTTGTTCTGCTACACATTTCAGTCAGTCAAAAGGTTTAGGTTTTTCACATCCAAACCCCTGTCAGTTCAACTTAGAGGGAAAGAAAAAAGAACAGCAAGTAACTATGACAGGTGTCACCATTTTCCTCGCTCTTTTTCCCATATCCTTTGCAACTTGGGTGGGTTTTTAATTTTTCAACATTTCAAGGTCTCAGTGTTAGGAAAGCATTTGAAAATTCAATGGTTTGGATTTAAAATGTATATATTTATTACAAGGGCTTCACTAAGTATTTTTATTTAATCCCAGATCAGTCTTACCAATTCAGGAGTTTGAAAAAATTTCTGAGAATCTCAGCTTTAAGTAAAATTTTAAAAAGCCAAGCTTCTAGATTGCAATGATTGGTTTTTACTTCAATCCTAGAACATAGATGGTCAATTTGAAGATTCTAATAATCACTATTCAGCAAGAATCAGATCTTCTCTGTGGTCTAAATGAAGCTTATGCATTCATCTTCCTAATTTTTTTAAAGCTATGAATCGGGATGAAAGCAGCAACCATTGTTTTTAGTCTGAATGATTACCTGGAAGTGCAGCAACAGAACTGTGCACGATTTGATGGATGTGTATTTTGATTTTCTTTCTATGAACAAACACATTTATCTTTTTCAGGTTCTTTTCCACAGTAATGATATGGGACAAAACTGGAATCATTTTTGGCCGAGAAGGCAGGGAAGAGTGAAGGGAATAGTTCAGGAATAACAGAAGGGGTTAGCGCATCTGGTGGGGGGTGGGATTGGGCAGTTAGAGTGCTAATAAATCAGACAGGGGGTTTTAACTGGAACTCTCTGAATTATCACACTTACACTTACAAGGGGAGAAGCTATACAAGGGGGAAGCTAACTCAAACCACCATGCAGCAGTGGAGCCCTAAAAAACTGGTGGGTAGGAGGAGAGAGAAGAGAGGAACTCCTTAGAAGGAAAGGGGTCAGAGCAAAGAAGTGGGGGAAATAGGGGGAGAAAGGATGTAGTTAGATGAGGTGGGGTTCCAGCAGAATCCAGGGCAAAGAAGGGAATATTTTGGGGTGCCGGAAGAAGGAAGAGCAGGGAGACAGTCAAAGGAGTTAAGAGAAGGAATAGAGAGAGGTGCCAGCAGTTCAGTGTCAGGGCAGAATGTTGCAACTGGAAATGGTACTGCAGCCTGAACCGAGGGCTGTAGGCAAGGTGTGAGCCTAAGAACAAGCTGTAAAAGTACTTCACCCACTTGCAGCAGGGGAGCTAACCTTTCCTGCTGAACAAGTTCTCTTAACTGCCGCCCCAGGTCTTTTAATCTAGACTTGAGAGGTTGATAATGCAAGTTTGTTTGAAAAGGAGGCCTAAATCTGATCTCTCTCTCTCTCTCTCACGCACACAGGGGAAGAGACAGATACAATCACTAAGTGCACAGCTAACCTGACTGCACAAGCCAAGACAAGGAAAGATGGAGTCATTGGTTTTTGTGGGTCCTTGGGGCTGCACTGCTGACAAAGGTCACCCTTCCTTCCTGCATAGCTTGAGCAGAAAGATGCAGCACCTTTGGAAGTGCACTAAATATGAACCCATAGTAGCATTTATGCAGCTTGATGATCTGATTTCAAATGGCTCCCCTGTTCACGTTTCCCCTGCTCCACAAGATTGTTACCAGCTTATTTTTCTTTTTACTACCAATTGGAAATCCCAAATAGCAATGAAAGCAGCCGGTCAAATGTTTATAGCTCTACAATAAATCAGAAATTCAATTTCAAACAAAGGAATGGAAATAGGCATGCATTTTTGAATGCAACCAACTGGATGCATTCTGTTGCTTCTTGCTTTTCGTCATTTTATTCAGCAGGTGTCTTACATAGTCAGAAATAGCCCCTATCTTGTTAGGAATTATACTTCTCTTTTGGCTGTCATGCCAAAACCCATTTAAAAGTTTGCAGATGATTCAGCAGAAGCTTGCAAATTGTAGTGACACAGTCACATAATGTTGTGTACAGATAATAATATTTCAGAGATTTTGGTCTCTGAAACAGATATTACTTGGAAAGAGAGCTGAAAGTATTTGAGAAAACTACGACTGCTCTTTGTTTATACATTTCTCTTTACTGTCACCTGCAGTCAAGGACGGTTTGCAGGTTTTGGAAACCATACAAAACTCGGTCAATTAATCTGTGTATCGGACACACCACACATTATGATCTCTCTTTCAACACTCTCTCAACTCTTTGCTTGACTTGTTGAATTTCTGTGGGTCATATGGGTATGAAAGGCACAGAAGGTGTCTGGCATGAGAAGGATATTCCTGATGCTAAACAACTTTTATTGCAGGAGTATATTATTTATAGGGAAGCTTAATGAGGTGGAAGCTTTCCATCTGCTTGGAAAACTCTGGTGTCACTGGGCACTCAAGCATCATTTTGTGGCCACCAAGTCCAGCTCAGAAGCTTCAATGAGGTCCCAGTGCTGCTCCTTGGCCATTTAATGGAGAAGAAATTAGAGATGAGCTTTCAAAGGTTCTTCCTTCTTTTCTTTCTTTTCTAAGTTACTAATTGGCACTGAAAGCACTTGGGCAAAGCATACAGCTCCTTGCTCTGGGCTTGAAGTCAGGCTGAAGGGGGAAGAAGGTGTAGTGCTGTGTCCTATAGTCACAGTTCCTTTCCTATCTGCTTCCCATAAGTTAGTCCAAAGAGGATCCTGGTAAGAAATGAGAGAAAAGGAGGATAATGAGTCAGTGGGGAGGGGTGTGTGTGCACTTGCGGACCTAGGGCGGGGCAAACACCCCAGTGCTGACCCACTGGGAGTGGCTCCCCCAGCCTTACCCCCTCCCCACCCTTTTGTCCTTTTCTTAAAGGAGAAGGGGCGCTCATGATCTCTGCTGGAAAAGCAGCAAAATGCTGGAAGGCCCTCCAGGCACCCCCTGCACTCTTCTCCTCTCCTCCAGCCTTGTCCAATTCCAGGACGAGGGGCATGCTGGGAAATGTAGTCCTTGGGGTGAGGTTGCACATGGAGAGGCGGGAGGGGAATAAGCGCTGGTTGTGGGAGGTGGATGAGGGAAGGAGAATGGGGAATTGTTCTGCAGGCACTCAGGACTCTCCACTGGCTGAGTATCAGCCAAGCAGCTGACCTGCTTCTGCAGCCCTACCCCCTCAGCCAATTTCTGTCTACTCAGGAGTAAGTCCCATTGTGTTCAATGGGTCTTACTCCCAGGTAACTACATAGAGCTGAGGTCTTCAATCTGTGCGTGGGGCCTCCCTAGGGAAGCGTGGCATCTGGGGGAGAGAGGTGGCTGTAGCTGCTCAGCTGCACCTGCTGCCTCCCTACTTGCTGCTTTTCTGTGGCTGTGAATGAGGTGGGTGGGAGAGAAGGCTGGCTGGGCAGCAGTGGAGCTCCTGGCAGGCTTCAAACTGGGAGGGAAGAGTAAGTACAGGCAGCACAGTGCTTTTCTCCACTTGGGAAGGAGGGAGCCCAGCCTGCTCTTAGTGTCCAAATGCCCCGGCCTGCATTCTTCCATCTTGCCTGGGGGAATAAGTGTGGAATCTGCATGTTGGGGTGTATATTATGTGAGCATGGACTTTGGGGGTAAGTTGTAATCTTGCTTGGTGCTGCTGCAATCCTAGTTGCATCTTCCTGGGAGTAAGCCCCATTGACTGAAATGGGACTTACTTCTCAGTAGACCTACATAGGCTTGGGGCCTGTGTCAGCTTAACCCAGGATCCTCACCTTTCTCTTTTTCCTCCCCCTTCAAAAAAGAAAAAAAATCTACTCTTGATGGCTTTGCCTCCAAAAATTGATTAAAAAATAAAAATCCCCATTCCTTTTCAGCCACCCCCCTTTTTCCTCCTGCCTCCTTTTGGGCGGGGGGGGGGGGACTTCCCATGCTGGATGCTATTGTAAGACAAAAGGCACAATCTTAGCTAGGTCTTTGCAGAAGTAAGTCCTATTGTGTTCAATGGGACTTACTCCCAGGAAAGTGAGGTTAGGATTGCAGCCAACTGGTTCTCCATTTGCATCAGTTTGCAATTAACAGTTACACACAAAGCAACATCTTTCCCTCCCCCAGCAAATTCATCACTTCTTCCCCCCCCCTTTCCAAAACTGTCCAGGTGTGCTGCTAGCAAACTCAGGGCACAATCCTCACCAGGTCTACTCAGAAGTAAGTCTTATTTTGTTCAATGGGACTTATTCTCAGGTAAGTGTGGTTAGGATTACAGCCTCAGAGTGCTGGCAGCTCTTTTTTGTTTGTAGTGTATAATTATAACACCTTCATCCCCATTTTGGGGGTAACTGAGGTGTTGTTTCCAAATAAGTGTGCTCAGGATTATGATTTATGGGCAACTTCTTACATTGCATTTTAAAGATCCAGAACACTTTAGGATGCAGTTGTCTTTGAGAGAATGCTTTTGATCAAATATTTTCAGAGCTCATAATGCTACTTAAGACAGAACTGTATGTGTGGGAGATGTGCCAAGATTGTAAAATATTCACAACCCTGTGACAACTTAGGACCCAATCCTATCCAAATTTCCAGTGCCAGTGCAGCTGTGTCAATGGGTCATGCACTTCATCCTGTGGTGGGGAGGCAGACACAGAGGCCTCCTCAAGGTATGGGAACATTTGTTCCCTTACTTTGGGACTGCACTGCAGCTGCACTGGTGCTGGAAAGTTGGATAGGATTGAACTCTAAGGCTGCAATCCTAACCTCACTTTCCTGGGAGTAGGACCAATTGAACACAATAGGTCTTACTTTTGAGTAGACTTGCTTAGGATTGTGCCCTAACAAAGTAATTTGGCACAAGTTTTTGTAAGCTAAAGTTATTTCATCTGCCATTTTTACATTGCTATCTTCTACTATAATACAGCAATAATAATAAATTTAATTAATTAATTAAATCATGGTGGGGGTGCCAAAATGTTAGTTTGTCCCGGGTGACAGATGGGCTAGGTACGCCACTGGGTGTGTGAAAAGAAAGGAAACAGAGTGAAGAAGAAAAAGAAGAAAGGAGGAAAGGCATGAGAGAGGGTCTTTGAACAAAGAACCACATTGTAATGTTTAGATCATGCTTGCTGCATCTTACCAAGTAGACCAGACTGTGAAAAGGCTGCTATGAAGAAGGGAAAAAACTTTTTTTTTGCTACCAAGGCCTGACACTGGGCTGCTTGGAAGGAGAGGTAGCTGTGAGAAGGCAGGAAGGGGGAGTCATTGGATGCTGTTGGGGAGAATGAAGCAGCAGTAACAAGGGCTCTGGCGCTGAGCCCCATGAGGAAGCCTGTATGGGGTTTCTAAACTGTGAACTTCGGCTTATCCCTGCTCCAGAGTATGCCCGGGCTTGCTTTCTGCTGCTGTGTTCAGCAGCTCAGACAAAGGATGCTTACCCAAAGCAATATCTGTGCATAGCCCCAGACTCCCAGGACATGGGATAATATGATGCTTCTTCAAAGTACACCTGAAACCCTCTGAAAGTGGCATAATTAAATTAATATTATTTCCTTGTTACATAAAAAGAAGGCTTTTAGCTGTAATTTGGGAGGCTTATTATGTAAGACATTAAACTTGGAAGTCTCCTGACTAGATTATACCCAGGGTGGGGAGAGGGGGAGGAATCTATCCAGCTCTGTCTCACTTAAACTGTCAAAATGTTTCAAATATCCCCTTGCTAGTGTTTTCATTTGTGCATAGTTCAGATAGGGTTGATCTTCAGGAAGCAGTGCTAGGAGCTGCATGTATGGCAATACTTCATTTTGTTTCTCTCCCCATGCCCCTAAAGCTCCTTGGGTAGCATTCCTGTCTACATTTTATAGGGGGCCTTGCTCTGCTAGATGCTACCCTCGTATACCAAGTCAGTTCACTGGGTGTACTAATTACATCTATATTTTGTCTTTCTTCCTTCATGGAACTAGGGAAGCACGCATGGAGTTTCCAAGCAGTCACCCATCCAGGCCCTGACTAGACCTGCTTAGCTTTGGCACAGTGCCTGTACCATGTGCCCTCAAACCATGGCTTTGAAATGATGTAACCCTATTGTACCACCTAGCAGCTGAGCTCTTTCTTTCTTTCTTTCTTTCTTTCTTTCTTTCTTTCTTTCTTTCTTTCTTTCTTTCTTTCTTTCTTTCTTTCTTTCTTTCTTTCTTTCTTTCTTTCTTTCTTTCTTTCTTAACAAGTTTGGACAGAGAAGTTGGTTTGTTTTTAAGTGAATTAAAGGTGGTTTGAAAGACGTCTCTCTTCCAACAGCACACATCTCTCACTATTGCTTTGGCCTAAAGCGTTACAGGTTTTTACAGTAATACCAAAAACATGCAGAACTTGTGTATTACTGAATATGTGGGTCAAGAATACACAGCACAAGCAAAGTTCCCTCATTTGGCCCATCTTTGACCTTCTTAAAAAAGTTGTCTATCACCAGCTTAAGTTTCCCAAAGTCACAGATTTTTTTACAGGACTCTACAGTCCAATAGTAGAATTTTCATTCTTCCCTTCTAATTTAAAGTTCATTACAGAACAAGTATAAGTGTGAATATAGTGATTAGACCCAGTTGCTACTTCAGTGCTATCATAAAAATCACTACCCTGACCACTACCCTATCTTTAAATAATTTCATTGAGAGAACTGGCAGTAAAAATAAAGGAAATGTCTTGGTTATTGTTGGTTAGGGAGCACTGAAAGAATAACATTTTCTGGGACAATTTAGCAGACTATAGATCACTAAAGGTATAATCAAAAGAGGACTTAAAGGAGAATGCAGTAAAAGATCAATGTTATCTCCATCTTTTTGTAGTTTTCATAAATGTTCAGATTTTTCCATAGCTTGGAAACAATTATGCCAGTAGTTGTTGATATATTCCTATGAGTTTAGAAATGTTTGACCTTTTCTCACAAATGAAATCTGTAGACAGTGTAATTTTCAAGTCCTAGGGCAATTTGCTGTCATGTTGAAGCACATTTCATTAACCATGTGATTGAAAATAATGCTTTTGCTGATCAAATGGCTCAGCATGGAACTGCATAGGGTAACTAAAATGATATTTTGGGATGAGATCCAGACGACATCCTTTCCAAGGAATTAATTCAGAGGAGAGGAAATGCTTCAGTAGTTTGTGCTGGAGTGTTTAGTTTGCAATTGATGCAAGCCAAATACATTTTCAACTTTGTCCTTTTACTCATTAAAATATTTCAGCAAAAGAGGCAAACAGTGAACTGGAAATTATTTTTCTATCACAATTTTGTAGGGACAATTAATTCTTAAATAGATGTACACTATGGTGCACTAAATGGGTAATTAAATACCTGAGGGAGATAAGAAGTATAAGCAACACAAAGACTATTATGTCTATAATAGGAGTTCTTAAACATTGACAGCCCACTCCTATTGGGCTCTAATGCTGGCAAAATGGTGTTGTTGTGAAACTCCCCCCCCCCCCCCACTCATCCAGAGCAATCTGCTGCACCTGGAAGTGGTTCAGCAATGACATAATTGCATGCTCCTCCAAATTGCTTCTGGGGCAGCCATTTGGAGCCTGGGGGCAGGAAGGCCCATCTGCTGTCAAGCGCGGAACAGGCCTCAACTCAGCAGGGGCTCAGGTGGAGTGCCTGTCACCCCCCAGGTGTGTGTCACCAGGGGCAGACCGCCCATGCCCCTGATTGCTACACTACTGTGCTGGTGGAACAAACACTCCACCAGCTTTAACTGCCTTACTGCAGTTGCAAAAGGCACACCAGAGTACCAGCTGGAAGGCCTCAGCCAACTCACATGCAGCAGTGGCTTTGCTGAGGCCCACAGATGAAGATAACTTGGCAGGGGAGGTGGGACAGGGCAGGGATAAGAAGGAATTGGCAGGGAGGCAGTGGTAGGAGATGGATCCGGTGGCAATACTGTTAATAATAATAACATGTCCTGGATCCTATTCCCTCTTTTTCAAATCTCCCCACCCCTTTCTTCTCCTTGGACTAGCACCAGCTACAGAGTTCAAGGAGACCCATAATTCACCTTTTCCTTCCAAAGCCTCCTGATCCACCACTACCCTGCTGGATACAGCACACAACATTTTGGTGTGGCTGCATTGGTGGTGGGGGGAAGAGGTTAGGATTGGGCTCTGACAGCCCAATCCTGAGCTGCCTGGGACACGGGGCTGTGGCGGCGCCGAAAATGGCTGCCACTGCATCCTGCATGCCCCAGGCAGCCACTCCCAACTCCTAGGGAGAAGCGGACTTTTGTCCCCTTCCCCTGAGTAAACAGAATAGCCCCAGAATGGAGCTACTTGATTCACCATCAACCAAAAGGTAGGCGGTGAATCAAGTGCCTCTGTGTCGGGCAGTGAGTTGGACACAGTTGGACACAGACTGGGACAGCCTACAGATGTCATTCCAGTGAGCCTCTGCTCAGATAGCCATGATGGCTCCCAGCAGAGCCATACTTCCCCAGGGAGACTCAACTGTCCTTCAGCCTTGTCCCTTGCCTCTTTCACAGGCTTTCCCCCACTCAGTCCCTTCTTTCAGGCTCCCCCTGCTCCTCTCACATCCTCCCTCTGGTACCCTCTCGCCTCCTTCTCACTAGCTTCTCCTGCTTCTCTCCCTTCTGTCTGTCCTCCTAACCCTAACCTTTCCACCCTTGTCTTCAGGGAAGCCCTTTTATGGGCCTAACAGCCAGCTGCTGTTAGTCCAACTGTTTTTCTGGAAGCCAGAAGTGGGCACTGTACAGTGGCCAGTGACATTGCAAAGATCACTCCACTGACTACCTGATTGACAGTGCCATATGAGCCACTGCCCAACAGTTTACTGATACCACTCAGCCACCACTCAGCTGATGGGTGGGGCCACGTGAGCTGCCACCCATCTGATTGGCAGGGCCATGCCCTCTGCCCATCACCTAGATGTGCCTTGCACAGGCTTATATACTGGCCTAGTTGTGATGTTCCCAGATACAAACTATCAAGCCATACATCTCCTGACACAGTATGGAAATGCTTTACTCACCACCGATGACCATCATTGGCATCCTTCAGTCTTGGTAAAGTATGGTATCGCGCTCTGAATGGTGGTTCTGGAACAGCGTCTAGTGTGGCTGAAGAGGCCAATTCGGGAGTGACAATCCCTTCCACACTGGGAGCAAGTGCAGTCTGTCCCTGGTCTGTCTCCCTGGCTATGGGCCTTCCTGGCTGTGGGCCTCCCTAGCCGCCCTGGGTCCCTTTCAGGGAGAAGGGTGGGATACAAATAAAGTTATTATTATTATTATTATTATTATTATTATTATTATTATTATTATTATTATTATTATTATTATTATTAGCCTCTTTTCCTCAGTCTGTTGGGCAAGTGCCTCTTCAAACTGGGAGAGGCCATGCTGCACAGCCTGCCTCCAAGCAGGATGCTCAGAGGCCAAGGTTTCCCATCTGTTGAGGTCCATTCCTAAGGCCTTCAGATCCCTCTTGCAGATGTCCTTGTATCGCAGCTGTGGTCTACCTTTAGGGCACTTTCCCTGCATGAGTTCTCCATAGAGGAGATCCATAGAGGATCTCCATAGAGGAGATCCCATTCTCACGACATGACCAAGCCAACACAGGAGTCTCTGTTTCAGCAGTGCATACATGCTAGGGATTCCAGCTTGTTCCAGGACTGTGTGGTTTGGAACTTTGTCCTGCCAGGTGATACCAAGGATGCGTCGGAAGCAGCGCATGTGGAAAATGTTCAGTTTCCTCTCCTGTTGTGAGTGAAGAGTCCATGACTCGCTGCAGTACAGAAGTGTACTCAGGATGCAAGCTCTGTAGACCTGGATCTTGGTATGTTCTGTCAGCTTCTTGTTGGTCCATACTCTCTTTGTGAGTCTGGAAAATGTGGTAGCTGCTTTACTGATGCATTTGTTTAGCTCGGTATCGGGAGAAAGAGTGTCGGAGTTCGTTGAGCCAAGGTACACAAAGTCATGGACAACCTCCAGTTCATGCTCAGAGATTGTAATGCATGGAGGTGAGTCCACATCCTGAACCATGACCTGTATTTTCTTCAGGCTGAATGTCAGTTAAAAGTCTTGGCAGGCCTTGCTAAAACAATCCATGAGCTGCTGGAGATCTTTGGCAGAGTGGGCAGTGACAGCTGCATCATCGGCAAAGAGGAAGTCACGCAGACATTTCAGCTGGATTTTGGACTTTGCTCTCAGTCTGGAGAGGTTGAAGAGCTTTCCATCTGATCTGGTCCGGAGATAGATGCCTTCTGTTGCAGTTCCAAAGGCCTGCTTCAGCAGGACAGCGAAGAAAATCCCAAACAAGGTCAGAGCAAGAACACAGTCCTGCTTCACTCCGCTTTGGATGTCAAAGGGGTCTGATGTAGAGCCACCAAAGACTACAGTGCCCTTCATGTCCTTGTGGAAGGATCTGATGATGCTGAGGAGCCTGTGTGGACATCCGATCTTGGGGAGAATCTTGAAGAGGCCATCCCTGCTGACCAGGTCGAAAGCCTTTGTGAGATCTATGAACGCTATAAAGAGTGGCTGTCATTGTTCCCTGCATTTCTCCTGCAGTTATCTAAGGGAGAATACCACATCAGTGGTGGACCTCTTGGCTCAGAATCCGCACTGCGATTCTGGATAGATGCTCTCTGCAAGTACCTGGAGCCTCTTTAGTGCAACTTGGGAAAACAGCTTTCCTACAACGCTAAGGAGAGAGATGCCGTGGTAGTTATTGCCGTCACCCCTGTCGCCTTTGTTCTTGTACAGCGTGACGATGTTTGCATCCCTCATGTCCTGTGGTACTCCACCTTCTCTCCAGCAGTGACAGAGGATTTCTGCCTATTTTTGCCTGGATACCTCAAAAGAAAAAGCAAGTGCTATGTCTGATCTGTGGAAAAGACAGGGAGAGGGTTGCATCTCTCTCACAGTCACTATGCACTGGCATAGCTGTGCCAGTGGGCCATGTGCTGCATACTGCAGTTGGGGAGCAGTCATGGAGGCCTCCTCAAGGCAAGGCAATGTTTGTTCCCTCACCTCTAAGTTGCATTGCCCTTATGTCAGTGCTGGAAAATTGGTTAGGACTGCAGTCTTAAGGAGGCACTACTCCCACTTGGAGAAGATAATTTCCTTGATGGAATACTTTACCAGTGTCTCTGAAAAAGTAACTTTAAATAATGTCTTTCCATAAAAGCAATTTTCCTAGAAGGAAATCAAGACAGCACTCGTGTCAGGAACAGATCAGTCAAAACGTTGCAGCTATTTGCATGCGATATATCTATCTCCTGGATTATGGCCATTTCAGCAGTGAACAGAATGGAGATGCTGTGCCAGGTCAGTTCTGTCACTGAAAATGGAATTGGTTGCCTGGACAAGCCCTTTGTAAGGGAGGGCTTAGATGAGCAGTCATTCAAGAGAACTTGAAGCTGTCACAGACCAGGGCTCAATGTGAAGCTAAAGTCAGGGACTGTTGCAGTGGGTGCCACCAGCTCAGTTAGTGGCTGTGGACCATGTTGTATTGTAGAATAATTGGAGGGGACACCACTTTTATAACTGTCCTGTGAGAATGTGATACATCTGTTCTTAACAACAGTCAATATCACCTGTCTGACTGTGTGAAAATATGATGGTGTGTGTGTGTGTGCGTGCTGTATATAAGCTGTGGGTTTTTAGGACTATAGTAATCTTACACATTATGGGATATGTGTGGCACATATAGCATGTATATGTGACATTTTCCCATATTTTGTCTATGACATTACACTCTGTATGTGTGCGCATGTGTGAAAGTATAGGGGGTATGTACAAGTGTGTATGCAAGACAGAAGATCCAAGTCATTGAAAAGATAAGTTGGTTTGTTTGGTGCTAGGTGAAGTAGGGTCAAGGCCAATAAGATGTGACCTAACAATTCTTCATTTGTAAGATTTGAGCCATAGTTTAAGCCTCACATTATTAAGTAGAACATCTCCTTTGTTACTTCATTAAAATGACTTTGTTGGTGCTATCTCAAAGGCATTATTAGCCACTCACTTGCATAGCATTGTGCAAGGCAGCATGTTGTCCAGAAATCTAGCTGCATTTCAAGTGGTTTCAACACTGGGGGGGGGGGGATATCTTATGAACCAACTTCAATGTTAAGTGCTATATAATGAAGGTATTTAAAATATCTGCCTTAATATATGTGCTTATACAATACATCCACTGTTGCCTACTGTGTGTAGACTGCTGTTTACAATGATGAAGCAATGTGTGTAATTATAGAGACTCTTGAGATGTTATGTTTTAGTTGCACAAGTATGTCTACAATTGTTAATGTACACACATGCGTATGCATACATACCTGAAAATGTGAAGTGTGAACATGTTTGAAAACACATGCATCATATACAGGTACAGTTACTAGAGAGGTGGAATTGGCTGAGGCAACCTATTAAGTGTGCATTGAATGGCAAACCTGGATTTATAGTGTTTGAACTTTGTAGTGTCTATGAATCCTAAGGGGACTTGAGCCCTTTCCAGATGTTATATGAACATGTGAGTGGGGAACAAGTTCTCATGCAGTCAACCTCTGAGCACTCTGGAAGGGTGGACGTGAATTCTTCCTCCCAAAAAGATTGTTAACAAACCTACTTTTGTAGTCTAGCAAGACAAATTAGAGCCAGACATTATGCTGTGCTGTGATATCTTCAAAAGAAGAAAAAGTCCAGTGGGATTTTCTAAATGGCAGAGGATTTAATAAAGCAGCATCATTCATCCCACTGAGCATTAAAACATTAGATTTGCTCTATTTAATTAAGCAACCTGATTCTGTCGCACATCCTTCACTACCCTTCCTCTGCCGACCAGATGCAAACAGAGATCAACTCTCTAGCAAGGGGAATTTTCTTCAAATACCAGAGAGGCACAGAAAGCATCTGCTTTGCCTCTTCTTTCTTTCTCATTAAAAGACAAAACAGAGCTAACGAAGATAAAAGCTCAAACATCACAGCAAAGATTAAAAAGTGAGCCAATCATTCATTCCACCTAATGGATCTTATACACTGTTAATCTATGCACTGGCTCCTTGAGTTACTGAGGTCCGGGTTATGGATATCTCCGCTGGTGCTTTCGTGCAGATATAACATGTGAAAGGAATATGGGAGGAATGTGTGGTACCCATAAGTTGGAATATGGGTGCAAGGCTGTCTGTAGGACTCTGGGGGAGGCAGTGTATTGACCAAATGCCGGAAGGCCCAATCCTGTCCAGGTTTCCAGTGCTGGTACAGTCGCAATGCAGCCCTGAGGAAAGGGAACAAACATTCCCTTACCTGGAGGAGGCCTTTGTGACTGGCCCCCTACTGCAGGATGCAGCACATGTCCCATTGGCATGGCTGCACCAGTGCTGGAAAGTTGGAAAGGATTTGACCCTGAGTCTGCTTACCTGCCCTCTTTGATACTGGTAGGAGATATGTCCCTTGTGTATCATCCTTTCTTCCTCACATTTCTTCTCCCTTTCTTCCTGACAGTAGAAGGAGCGGCATCCAGGCTCCTGAGCTCTGTCTGCTGCTTCTCCTGCTGCTGTTGAGGATATTTATATCACTTTTCAACAAAAAAGTTCACAAACAGTTTACAGACAAAAATCAAATAACTACCCGTTATCAAATAACTCGTAAATGGCTCCCTGTCCCAGAAGGGCACGCAACCTGAAATAATACCAAAGAACACCAACAAACCACCACTAGAAAAGACACTGTGCAGGCGTGAAAGGGACAGTTTCTCTTCCCCTGAAGAGTGTAACTTGGAACCACTTGAAAAGTGCCTCTTTGCCCAGTTAGCAGGGAGTGAAACGTATTGAAAAGCCTAACTACTCAGGACATGGTCTAGGGCAGGGGTGGCCAACTTGCAGCACACCATGTGCCACTTTTTATACACAGAAGCTTGAGCGTACTACTCCAACTTATTTCGGTCCTCTCAAGATCTGCTTGGGTGGTTTCTCTGACCCATATGATCTGTTGAACCTCTCCTTGGCTAGCTTCACCCTACCCCAGGCCTTATCACTCCCTTTCTGGATTTTGTGCTAGGAGAAGTTCCATGTGCTTGCATCAGTGGAGCCCTGTGTTGGCTGGTGCGGCCGTGATAGGCGACATTGTGGGGCACTTAGGAAAAGTTCATGTACCACAAGTGGCATGCATGCCACAGGTTGGCCACCCCTGGTTTAAGGGTACCTGGTGCAACCATCTGGCTGAAGGTAAGCAGGTCTGTACCTGGATCATGGGCACTAAGAGACCCTGTTGTAGCAGCAAAATTACTGAGGTCTCTGGTGACTGTACCTTTTGCTCTAACACACTTTTGGGTGTGTGTGTGTGTTTATGTATTCATCAACCACACAGATTCTTGCTTGCATTGTCTATTTTTTAATGAGATAAAAAGCTGTGAGATCTTATGAGGCCACCAACTGAGACCACCTGTTTACACACACACACACACACACACACACACACACCTTAAAAGCTGTATTTGAGTCCACATGTGATCATTCTTCAGAAACAGATTTTGCTACAAAATATAAAAAATTAACACAATAAATGCTCTGAAAAACATTTTGGTAATTTAAACTTGAATATATCCAAGAGCAGATTTGGCACTTTGCTATGAACTTTCCCCCCTGCCCCAAAATTTCTCATCCACACTGAAACATGAAGAGGTGCTCTTGTAAATATGTATACCACTTGATGGAGCACATATGTATTTTGGTGTTGTAAAAAGTTCTGAAGAAGTCAAGTTTGGATCCACTGTGAGTTATTGAATTTAACAGAAAGACAACATAGCAGATTTGCATTAGAGACTTAAACAATCCCTACTTCAGTCCCAGTCCAAATGACATATCTACATTTGACATAATGTTTATTTGCATTACAACTGTCTCTCTCTAGCCCTTGGTGTATTACTTGGGGTGAGCTTCTGGACTGTTCAAGTTGCCCAAGATGCCCTTAAAGAAAATCAATAAAGCCTTAGAGTAATGCCCAGAATTCTGTGACTTTTGACTCAATAATTTAAAGTAGTAGCTCATATTCTTTAGTGATGCTTTGCTGTGCAATGTTACTTTTGTTAATTTTTGTGAAGAACTTTTGTTAATTCTACGGTTGGTGGTGAGGTTCAGGTTGGTGGGCCAACCTAGGTGCCAGAGAGGTGTTGTGGGGTTGTTCTCATGTCTTTCAGGTATTCTTTAGGCCTTACAATCTCACAGAGTGATTGACTTAACCTAGGTCAATAGGATCTAAAAAAAATCCGGCAGGAAGGAGGCTGTCGTGATCACAATTACAGCAAAGAGAGATAGGAGCCACCTTTTAATTCCCCTTTCTCTTCAGTAGTCCAATAAGAATCAGGGTGGTGATACATAAAGAAGAGAATTGCTGCTACTTTCCATTATTGTTATTGATCTTCCCAATAGGTTCATGAATGTTTATGCACCAAAGAGGGATTACTGGGGAAATCCCTGGTCTCTCTTGTCAAACAGTGAAGGTCAACATGTTTTGGTGGAGCAGGTGACTCCCTGTACAGTCTGTATAGCCACTGCATATAACCATTTATGGAAAGGTCAGAAAACAGAATATGTGCAGTCAAGACTAGCAAGCTCCCTGGAGACTCTTTTCTCTCTACACCTTAGGAGTTGGGTTGCCTGCCTCTCTCTCAGGTTCAGTTCAGCTTCCAACATTTGATACAAAACCACAGGGAAAAAGTAGCCATGCTTCTCATATCAGTATGCTGAAATGTCAGATGATTCATTTTTCAGTGTGGCAAGTCGAAGAAAAATAAATGTCTGACATCAAATCTCAAAAATGCAGCATCTCATGGAGAAGTGGATTACTTGGCTTTTAACTGTTTGCAACATTGTGTGTGTGTGACAGAGAGAGAAGGGGGGGGTGCATCATCATTTTATGCTATGCATGCTCTGTTCTTTAACAAATCACAGTTGGGATTCTCTCCATTGCTTGATATATGTCACCAAGTGAAAATGATCGCCTATCATCCCCCGCCTCCAAGCTGCAGCACAACTACGGCATGCCAGCTTCACTCAAACATGCAGGCAACTCACAGCACAAGTAATTCAAGGCAACTGAAGGCAATCATCCCAGTGCTCCTGCATGCTCCACTTGTTTTCCTTGACCCAGTGGAGTATTTTGATGAAAGCCTGACAGTTAAGACATGGTTTTAGAGTACAGAGTAATGTTTGGGCTTGCTAGTGAGGGTTTAGTGTATCTGATTAAGGGAGTGAGAAATTTAGAAGAACCAATGTCGTTACCCATATTTAGAATTTGAGAAATTGCTGGATCCACTGCTGTAGGTCCTGAATAGGATTGGGCTGCCAGAGAGCTCTCCCCAAGATGACTTTGCAGGAGGATGCCCTACTCAAGGAGACTTGGGAGCCAGGGAATCTGGCTGGTCCCAGGCTGTCTTTCTCAGCCTTGTTATTTAAAGTCTTTTACCTGGAGGTGTCGGGGCTGAACCTGTGACCATAAGCATGTAAAGCATGTGTTCTTTCTCACTGACCAGTCATCCCTCCAGAAGCAGAGATTGCCGTGTGGATAGGTCTGTTTGGTTGGTTGGATTTTGGAACATTCAACTTTTGTCCTTCCCATCTTCATGAATCTAGAACTACATCAACACAGAAACATAATTAACATTTAGTTGAAAGAGGACTGTGTGTGCACTTATAGACCTGGCCCCTGTGCCGCCTAGGGTGCAGGACCACAACATGCCACCCCCCACATCACACTGCCCCCCAGATAAGGGGGAACGTTAGTCCCTTACTCCAAGTAAAGCCTCAGCCCCTGTACCAGTTAAATCACTGGTGCAGACTTGAAAAGCCATGTGTTGGGCTTCCGAGCCTGACACAGAGCATAGGATCTGGTGAACAAGGCCACTGCCAGTCCCAACCCCTTCCCATTATACCCTCTCCCCACTGTCCTGCCATCCTCTTCACACCCCTGTGCTACTGGCACTTACCTGCTCAACAGTAACAGCCTGGCTTTCCTCCATGGCACTGGCAGGATAGTGCAGGCCCTCCCCATTGGTGCCGATTACTTAAAGGGTGTCACAAATGTGCTTTACATCATGTTTGCGACAGCCAGAGCCAGCAGTACAAGCATACTTCCAGTAAAGAGGCCCATAGAATTGGGCCCAAAGTCATCAAACTGCTGCTGCTAGAGAGAAATGGACATCAGGGTTTTGCTGCAAAGGAAGGAGGGGGAATGTGTTCAAAAGCATGTGCAAGCACTGAACTGCTCCATGTCTGTGGCCAGTTAGAGCCTCCCTTTTCCCACCAATCCATTCAATTCATGTGACAGGGCAGGCTGAAAAAGCAGCTCCAATGCTCAATGTGTATTGCTGAACACCTAGTTCTGGCTAAACACCAGCACT
Source organism: Tiliqua scincoides (assembly GCF_035046505.1). Taxonomy (NCBI): domain Eukaryota; kingdom Metazoa; phylum Chordata; class Lepidosauria; order Squamata; family Scincidae; genus Tiliqua; species Tiliqua scincoides. Next base: position 176,977,852 of record NC_089821.1, on the reverse strand, counting down.
GCACTAAGCGACTGCACAGATTACTGCCTGTGCATTTTGGCTCACATCTTGGCTTCCAGAGCAGCTAGAAACTTGCTTTTTACAAAAAAAAAATGAAATGTGGCAATCCTAGCCAACTGATGGGCAAAGCAGGCAGTGAGTGGGATGCCTAAAATCTGTGACAAACCCACCATTTCAGATAGTATGGCAACCCTAATGGCAAATGTGTTTAGATTAAGGTACCATGCATCTGTCAACGTCCTACAGAGCTTTGTATGTGCAGTTTTTTTTCCCCCTGAAATAGGCACAGACTTTTTCATACAGCCGTTATCTCTCTAACACTGCTGTATATTCAACACAGTAATCTTTGCAACCAACTTTCAATCACTGGCCTTTTTAGGCCCTGCCTTAAAAGAGAGCCAGCGTGGTGTAGTGGTTTGGGACCTGGAAGTTCCAGGATCGAATCCCCCCTCATCCACGAAGCTTCCTGGGTGACCTTGAGCCAGTCACTTTCTCTTAGCCTCGCCTACCTCAAAGGGTTGTTGTGAGAACAAAAGGAGGGGAGCAGCTGTATACACCGCCCTGAGCTCTTTGGAGGAAGGGCAGTATAAAAATGTGAAAAATAAATAAATGCTTATTTTTATTTAATGTGCTTATGCTCCACTTATACTTTAGACCGAACATTTCTCTGACTAGTGTAGTTAAGGCTCCCAATAGCTTTGTCCAAAACTGGATACTAGCTGAGAACAGGGAGGAGGTTTCTGTATTAATGCTGCCTGTATTCACCATGTGTGTTGTATCTCCTGGACTGAGTTTCATTTTGCATTATACTAATACAAGACAGGATGTGCCTTTTGCTCTTAAGATTTCCCGATGTGGGTTTCTTTCAGCTGTGCACACCAGACGGTTTGCGCAGTATGTGTTCCATTCACCAGAAGGTTTGTGCCATGTGATCCATCCTTCATACATTCCACAGAGAGAGAGGGGGGGGGTTCTATTTTCAGCTCCCTATTTTAAAATAGAAGATAATCCTGCAATATTGTATTAAGAGCCTACCAAGCAGATGTTAAGGAACAAAATGCAGCAAATGGAAAGCTGCATCTCTTTCTAGTCATTTTTTCCAGGATCAGACCAGGTTCCGCCTCTGTTCTACTTTTCTCTTCCATTTTCACTTTGGTGACTGAAGACATGACCATGCACTATTTATTTGGGTCCTGGGTGCTCTTATCCAATGCATTCCGTTTCCACAAGCCACAGAACATCTGTGACAATCTGTGACAATCCTTGCCAAAGTCTTTGGAGACCAGCAAAAGCATTTTTTCCCCCATTGTTTGGGTGCTCATCAGATGCAAACAACTAAGCAAGAAAGGGAACTTAGGAAATCACAAGATGACTATGAATTGGCGGTATGCTGCAGTTGCAAATATGATAATTTTTAATGTTCATGTTGCATTTAATAGAATATTTCTAGCATAAATAAAGAAGTACCCTTAGCAGTTATCTGGTACCAACATTAGGAATCCTACTAACAAAGGATATACACTAATGACTTGAGTTATTTATATTACATTGTCATATATACAGGTGGGCCCTGTATATGCAGATCCCATAGCTGCAGATTCACTTGTCTGGGGATTGGGTCTGTGGCCCCCACATGTGTACCCCCGCATGTGCCCCTTCAGAGGCGAGGGGAGCTCTGCTCCTCTCGCCTCTGAAGGATCTTCTGAGCCCAGCAGAGACCACGCACATCTGTGGCCTGTGCCAGGCTCAGATTGACTTGGACTCTTAGCCACTTTGAAGGCCCTTAAACAGGGTGGAAAGGTGGGGTATCAATTCCTTAAATGAATAAATAAATAAATAGAGTCAAAAACATGTGACATGTTTTTAAAGCCTTAAAAGGCATGAGGAGGCCTGGAGAAGCCCCAGAGGGCTCCCCAATGCCTCCTATTGCCTTAAAAAGCATTAAAAACGTCACTTCCAGTTTTTTTGAAAAAAATGGAAGTCACATGTTTTTGATTCTAAAAGTCAGTCTGATCCTGACAGAGGTCGCGGAGAGACATACACGACCTCTTGAGCTCAGAAGATCCTCTGGAGGTGAGGCCTCAGCTCTGGAAGGTGGGAGTTGTTCACCCATATCTGCAGTCTCACTTAACTGTGGGGTGTTCTGGAATGGAACCCTGTGAATATGGGGGCACACCTGTATTATGCTGAGAATGCCACATCAAATGATGATGATGATGATTAACAGTATTTGTATACTGTTTTTCAACAAAAAGTTCACAAAGCGGTTTACAGAGAAATCAAATATCTAATGGCTCCCTGTCCCAAAAGGGCTCACAATCTAAAAGATGCAAAACACCAGCAGGCAGCCACTAGAAAAGACACTGCTGGGGTGAGGAGAGCCAGTTATTCTCCCCCTGCTAAATAAAAGAGTAGCACCCACTTGAAAAAGTGCCTCTTACCCAATTAGCAAGGGTTTTGTGGGTATTATACTCTATATAAGCATCACTCATATTACCAATAATGATATTATTAAGTGTTGTTGCTGGTTTTAACAAGTGTAAGCGAGGTCACTTCTGGAATGCTATCTCTACTTTTTCCCCCACTGATTTTAGTGAAAGGAAAATGGTTGCTGGAACAGATGTAATGAGCAACTAAAATTATCTTACAGAATGGACAATTTCCCATGTTGAAGAGATGGAAAGAGCTCAGGAAAGAGCTCAGGAAAAAGGAAGCTGAGAGAGAATGTATTACACATACTAGAGAAAATGGAGTCAAAAAAGAGATGAGTAGTCGTGAGTAAAGAGAGTTGAGCTGCATTGGCTACCACAGTAACAAAAAGTGTCTATTTGTGGCATACAGTTCTGGAGTTAACAGTCTTGAACAAGCGTGCAAGCAAGTAACTTTAGGGCAGAGTTAGATAAATTAATGAAGGGTTGTGAAATTTATTTCCTGATGTCCATGTTTGTGACCCAAATTGGTGTTTTGTTTTTTTTTCCCTGCATGATTTTGAGATTCTTTTCCCTACTTCCTCTGGAGCCTCAAAAATGGTCACAAATAGTAGGGTCAAGAAAGAATCCACCCTGCCCCAAGTCAGTGACACTGCTCTCTTGGTCTGTTCTTGTTTTGGGCTTCTCCTGCAGAACATGAGATGGCTGACTGACGTTAGTCCAGCTCAGACCATTTGTTCTGTAACTGCCATTTTGTGTGATGCATGTGCTCTGCTTATGGCATGGTCCAGACTGTGAAGCTCATTGATCTGCCTTGTGAAATAAGCTTTTCTGTTGGGAGTCTTTTTTCTCAAGCAGAGGTGGCACCAGACTCCAGATTGATCTCTTCCAGCTTTATGATTCTGGGCACATGTGGCTACAGTTGAGGAAAACTGTGGGTGGTGTGTGGGGCAAACTTCCCATTACAGGCCCTATGATCAACAAGGAAAAGTTATGTGTACACATAAAGCCCTCCAGCATACACTACCTAGAGACCATTCTTCTCATCAGAAGATACCATATGTAGATTGAATTAATGCAACTAGATAGACAGGACTATAAAATGTTGTTGACTGCGCATAATTTTGTATCTTACATGGTTACCAGTTAAATAGCTTCGGTGATTGAAACAGTTAATGAACTCTGCAGCTTTCTGCTCCTTATGACTTTGATAAAACACTACATTTAATACATAGGCTGTTTAGGGCGCAAGCCGATCTTGCACTGGAACAGGCAAGCCACGAGGCTTGCACTGTATCCAGCGCGAGATAGGGCTGCAAAGCAGCTCAACTGAAGGTAAGGGGAAACTCTTCCCCTTACCCCCGGGTACACCCCATCGGTCTCCTCGGACTTGTGCCACCTCAGGAGGTAGCACAAGTCCAAGGAGAGTAGAGTGGCTTGAAATCGCTCCATGCTGCTTGGGAATGGGGGTTGGAATCTGCCCCAACAGCCAGATCCCAGCCCTGCCTCCTACTTGCCACCCACCCTCAGGGCCACCCACCGCCCACCCTCCCCCTGCACGAGAATGCAAAATGTCCACCAGCGGCATACTGCTCATGCTGCCATGAATACCTCTGATATTTTTTACATTTATATCCCACCTTTCTTCTAGCCTGAAACCCAGACACTGACCACACTTGAACCCTGGGGCAAAGCCATCCATTGGGCAACCCATGGCACCCTATGCTCACCCCCTGGTGATACATTGAGCACTACCACTGTCATTGGTACTGAGGGGTTTGGGGGTCAGCTCAGCCTGTTGCGCCTTCAGGCAGTGCCCCACCTTGCCAGCCCCTGACACCCTTCTGGACCAGACCCAGATAAAGAATAATGAAAACAGCATATTCTTACAAGGATTACTACTTTCTTTACCCTGCATCTCATTTTTGGCTGTCTCTTTGATCACTGATCTTGCTTAGCAATATGTTTTAACGTGTGCCTGAGAAGATATCCCTCTTTTTAAAATGAAATCACAGTCTCTATGACTTCAAATCATATTCACTTCAAATAAAGAGGATATATATTCACCCAAGTTCCAGCATAGTAACCCATCTTCTGTGTCTCTCACCCATCCCATTGATACATTTTGTGTATCAGTATATTTATAAGCGTTTCCCCCCCTTTCTTTTATACATTTTCCAATAGACATATTATTTGTTTGCTTTCAGTCAATGCAGGTGTGGGGTTTTCTTTCTCATTTTCTCACAGCTGTGATGGTCCTTTCTGAAATGGTAAGCAAACATTTTCCTGAATGAAGCAGTCTACATTCATGGATATTTCAGCTTCACGGGCAAATCACAAACATACTTCTAAAGTGATTTTCTTCTTTTCTTTTCTTTTTTAGCAAATAGGTTCCTGAATTTCTCTCATTTTATTGTTGCTTTCAATGTGCTGACTTTTAATTTTTCCAACATTTGGAAATCCTTTTAGAAGCAGAGTTAATAAACATGGATATACTTAACTGCTTTTTCACTAACTGGAGAAGAACAAGTTGATCAAAAGCTCTAGCTGTGGCATTTCTTTCCCCTTTATATTCCATTTATTTATTATAAGAAATGAAAATGCAAAAGAAAAACACAATAAAAGAAAAAAACAGACAACATTAAAGATACATTAAAAAGTGTAAAAAATACCTCTAATGTAGCATGGATGTTGAATGTTCTAATTACTAACAACTTTAGTTAGTTAGTTGGCAACTTTATATCTTAATAATTTAAATTTCCACCCATATATACGTTGTATCTCCAACAGCCCCTCTTATCTTCTCATTATAAGTATTCCACTTCAGATTATTATTTCAGATTAATGTTCCTTTCAATCTAATCTTCAAATCCAAATCAAAGCTATGGCATTTATGACTTCCTCAAACCCACATATTAAGAAGTAAAATGATCTCACTGCATAAAACTTTGGTCCTTCTTCCCCTCCTGAATGAGCCTTGCAACTCACCTCAATCCCACCTCCGCAAAAATCCAAAGGAATCTTGTCTTTCCATTTTACACAAAATGGGGGGACGGACCCCTTAGTACCAAAATTCAACTTATCTGTATTTTGCTGTGATTAGCTACATGTGTAAACCTGCAGTTTGTACAATGATCTAAATGCACTTTGGTCATTTCTTTTCTACGCAGAACTTGGAAGTCCCCTTCAATCTATATAGGATATCCAGAATGAAAAATGTAAACTGTTTCCATAACGAGGTAACAAGCCCTGTACTGTCACTGTAAGGAACCCAAAGTGCATTGCTGAAAAGGGATCTAAAATGCATATCGACGGGAGCTTCATTGCATATCTCATTGTGCAAGTAAATGTTGAAAAACAAATGATGCTTAGGGTATTTGTTTGCTTTTCCCATACCACACCTGGAAAGAGTCTGGGTACAGCAACATCCTAAGGAGCAGCGGTAGGAGAAGCAAAAGGGTGAGGGTCTTGGCGAAAGGAATGTGAAGGCTTTCTTCACTCATTTTGTTATGGACAGGCTAACGAACACCTGATATGGACGTGTGTGTGTGTGTGTGTGTGTGTGTGTGTGTGTGTGTGTGTGTGTGTGTGTGTGTGTGAGAGAGAGAGAGAGAGAGAGAGAGAGAGTTTGCACCCAGAACTCCTGGGTGTGAATTATACCCTTCCATCAGCAATTTGTACCTGAACAAGGACGCCTTTCTTGGAGAAGACCTATCCTATCAGGCCACTATGCCATAAGAACTCATGTTCTGGTGGCACAGTGGCCTTTGCAGCATCACAAACCACAATGTGCTGGTGTGTGTAACCAGGCCGTCACTAGAAATGATGAGTGGCTGAGGTCATGCAGAAAAGCTCCTGCAGATCTGAGTAGACCTATCAGGGAAGTAAAGGGAAGAAATATTCCCTTACCTCAAGGAGATCTCCAGGACTGCCTCCCCCCCTCCCCACAGGATACAGCACAGGATACATTCCGTTGGTGCAGCTGCATTGGTGGAGGGGTTAGGCAGTTTTGGAATGTTAAACTGGATTTTACAGAACTCAAGTGGTGATGAGCAATTTGTTCAGCCTCTAAGGCAACTAATAGATGCAGCTAATTTGGATAATTTAGTTTCTTAATTTGCTTGTCATTTGCCAGAGCATGATGGATTTCAAGCCATTTCTTGTAGGCATGATTCATTTATTCTGCCACATTCCTGTCCTGGAACTGTTAGTCCTTAATATTCAAAGTTTTAACTTGCCACCTCAAAAAGCCAAGCAAATCTCAGCTTGATTAGCAGCTACGAACTCCAGCTTAAGTTACTCTGAGCTTCCCTAAAGGAGGGAGGATGTACATATAATACATTAACAATAAACCAATGTAATTTATGTAATAAGTAGCATATAAACACATTCCCGGAATTAGAGCCGAAATAAATTTAGAACGTTATTCTCAAGCACATTTTGTTTGCTCCGACCTTCTGGCAAAAAATGTGTATTGCTCTTGTGGCCATTCCTCCTCGCCACCAAAGGTGCATGAATCCGGAAGAAGGAAGGGAGAAGGAGAGAGCGCATGTGCATCCAAGAGGCAGAGTTGGAGATGAAGGACAGTAAGTGGGAGCAGAACAGGACTGGGATAGGGAAGAGTGGGATGTGGTGTTTGGGGAGAATGGTAGGAGTAGAATCACCATCTGTTTTTCCCTTGTGAGCCAAAGTGGGCACAATGTTTTTTTTTTTGCTTTAATGTGACTATATTTTTGTTTTAGATCTGAGGCCCTCTCACAGTTGGCTCCTTACTTTGGGGAGACTCACTGTAACAGGGTCATAAGCACCTGCTTCACCACATACTAGCAAATTCCTGCTTGGAATTCATTTCTATGCAGACGCTTGTAGAGTTTTTCTTTCACTTGCTGTAGAGTAGTAGATCATTGTAAGCTGATAATTGTTAACTGAATTTATAAATACCCTCTGGATGTGTATACAGGCAGCCCAATCCTAACTGATTCTCCCCCCCTCCCGCCCACTGATGCAGTTGTACCACTGCATCCTGTGGGATGGACAGTTCCAGAGGTCTCCTCCAGGTACAGGAACATTTGTTCCTGTGCCCAGGGGTAAGCCTCCGCTGCCCAAATGGGTCACCTCAGATCTACGCCAGCTCTTGTGCATTGATGTAACTATACTTTTGTTTTAGATCTCAGACGCAAGTCTGAGCTGACCTGCAAAGCCGATTGGGGCCAGGAAGGAGGATAGGGAATTGGTGGCGGTGCTGCCATCAATTCTGCTCCTTCCCAACCTCAATTCACCCCCTCCCCACACCAGTCTTTACCTGGTTCCTCCCTCTCCCTGCCCTGTTCCATCCAATCCAAGCTTCACCCCCCCCCACTGTGGTTTAGCTCCAGTAGAGACAACAAGGCTGCAGCATTGCCACCTCTTGTGGTAGCCCTTACAAAATGGCCTCCAGCAGTATACTGCATGAGCCAACAACAGCCATTTTACAACAGCAGAATGCAGGGTAGCCACAGGAAGAGAATCTGGTTTTGTGGCAGAATGGCTGGAAATGTATTTCCTTTTACATTTGTTTACACCAACACATCCTTGAAGAGCAGCTGTGCTAGTATCTGGCAGCAAGATCTTGTGTCTTGTGTCAAGCCGAGCACATTTCTTGTGACACGAGAGGTCCCAGGCAAGAGCCCACTGTATCAGGTCACATGCAGACAATTTGCTCTTTTATTATGGGCTGCTGTTTTGCCTTGCTCTTTCTTCTTGTACAAAATTAGACACAAAACCTTCCCAGCATGAAAAATGTCACTTTTAACCTAGCAGCAATTTGTATTTTTGAATGAGCTTCTTGTTTTCCCGATAGTCCCTGGGGGAAGATGTCTATCACTGTTGACTCTCCAGCACTGAGATTGATTGGAGCAATCACATCGTCCTGTCTCAGTCTGCATGCCGACAAGCCCCCAAACACACACAGGCCTTGCTCTGTATTTTAGTACAATACTATTCTTAGAACTTACTGCTACTTCCATATATTAGGCCATTACCAGATCAATAGAGCAACTTTTATTTTGTCTGTGAGATTGATTAGGGGAGGGCTTAAGAGAATATTCACATGCTTGACGGGAATTGACTTGTGACTTACTATTGCATCACTAAATAGTTTCACTAGGGTTTTCTGAACTTGAAAATTGGCATCTGTCTCTAAACTTCATTTTTTTTAAAACTTCAGGTATGAGGTAAAATTGTCCTTTCAAATCAGCATCACAAATGTTAATTCAAGGATACTTCTTTGCATGTGTCAAACTCCCATTTATATAAATAAGTTCTGAGTGTCAGCTCAGTAAAAAGGATGCACAAATGAAGAAATCTAATCTGATTTCTTGGTCTCAAGGCCAAGGGTTATAACATAAGCAATGGCTGCGCACCGAACAGATGAAGGACCTTAGATTGAGAGATGGCAGCTTCCCTATATTTTCCCTGTAGAATAATCAACATCTGATATATACCATCCAGCTATCCTACCAAAAGCATGCTGCCTTTTTAAAGAGCACTCACCAAAATGCTCAGGATATGACAGATCATGTGAGGAACTGGGGGATACAGGCTGCAATCCTAACCACACTTTCCTGAGAGTAAACCCCATTGAACAAAATAGGACTTACTTATGAGTAGACCTGGTTAGGATTGTGCCCTCAGTTTCATTTTTACACCTATAAAAATGAAGTATCTGAAAGGCAATAAGCCTGTATGATCTTCTCAGGGCCTGAACAATCCTAGGTCCAGATCAGCCAGTAAGCAGAGATAGATACATTGTATTTGTTATTTCTTCAATCTGAGTTTTTCTACTCTGGTTCTCACAAATCTGTTGTAAGCAATACGTTGATGAACTAGTAAAAGGAATCTACGGAGAAGTTTATTCCCAGGAAAATGTGCATAGGATTGCAGCAATAGAGTGTACTGCTGTTCGCACATATGCAATATTTTGGTGACAAGGGTGTGTATCTACTGCAGAGGCACTTGAAACTGTAAGAACAACATTGGGAGACAGACTTCTTCTCCGTCATCTTCTTCTTCATCATCATCATCTTGCTGCTGTAGTTAAAATGGTTGCATTGAGTCACATTGAAGAATTTGAGGTATGTCATCCAGGATCTTGAGACTCTTACTCTGAAAAGCTACATTATTCCCAGCAAGCCAATAAAATAGAAGGTGAAGAACAGAAGCATGCAATCCTGGTGATTCTTTGTTATTACAGTATTTACATGTTCTGAGGCCAGTTACCTTGAGCTGGTTGTCTCCTGGAGGCACATTCTTGCTCAGGGCCAGCTGTTACCCTGCAGAGGTGTGATTAGCAAACCAGTGAAAGCAAAGCTGATTCTGTGATGGTACTTTGTCACCTTGCTTAATCTTGTTACCTTAGTGATTACCTGGACAGGCTGTTTCAAAATGATCCACAGCATTCAAGCTGAAGAAGTCTAGCACTATCTTCTCTCCAAGCCCAGTGTGACTGTTGCTGTGCCCAGACAAGCATTAACAGCTGAAGCAGCCTCCAATTTTGCAGGAGTAATTCCCCACAGTAGAGTGTTAGAAAACACTTCACTTGGTGGTGATTCAGAACTGAATTTGTGAACTTCCTGCACTAAAAGGCATTAAATGTGAGGTAAGGTGAAAGGAAACCTTTGTCTGCAGTGTTTGATTTGGGAAGGGTTGCTTCACATATGCAAGTCATTGCCTCATATCAAAGCCACTTCAAATAAAAAGGGAGTTTTCCTATATCCTGAGTTGGCTTCTATACCTCTTCTCTGGGCACCATAACAGTCAGTGGACAGGATGTTTCTCTGCCCCTGTCCCAGTGAAGCCGTTATAGAAAAACACTGAACTCTTTTATTCATTTAAACTACCCTACAGTTCCTTCAATATTATTATTATTATTATTATTATTATTATTATTATTATTATTATTATTATTATTATTATTAACAACAACAACAACAACAACAACAACAACAACAACAGTATTTATATATCGCTTTTCAACAAAAGGTCACAAAGCGGTTTACAGAGAAAAAATACTGTTTTCCAAAAAGTTTTCAGTACTGTTTCTCAAAAAGGAAACTATATTGGTAATAGTCAAACTTATGTAAATATATATATTTAGAACATAATTCTATGCTTGCCTACTCAGAAGTCTCCTTGTCTTCAATGGGGCTTACTTAGGAAAGTGTGCATAGAATTGCAACTTTGGTAGATATTACGTAGATCAACTGAAAATGCTTTATGTGCTTGAAGGTTCTATGAATAAGGATTTCTTAGGATCAAGGTGAGTTATGGAAGAGGGGGTGATACCTAAAGGACGTTTCTAAGCTCAGTTAGAACTTTGCAATTTTGGGGGTCACAAATTGCCCCACACATTTTTACTACAAATCTATTCCTAATTACTTACCAGATGGAAAACTGAAGCAACACTGGGGAAAGAGACAGTACTTTTTCACTTGGTTCATTCCATTTCCCAAAGAGAGAAAAGCAATCTCTAATGCATTGTTTCTCAAACTTTGGGTCAGGACACACTAGGTGGGTCGTGAGCCAATTTCAGGTGGGTCCCCATTCATTTCAGTATTTTATTTTTAATAGACTTGATACTACCATGGTATGTGACTGCATTTGGGGAAATGTTACAGACCTGTACTTTTAACAAGCTACTATGTATATTCTTTTAACAATGATCATGAATGGGACTTACTCCTGGGTAAGTGTGGGTAGGATTGCAGCCTATAATTGTTAAAAATTTTCCTACTTGATGATGTCACTTCTGGTCATGACATCACTTCTGGTGGATACTGACAGATTCTCATTCTAAAAAGTGGGTTCAGGTGCTAAATGTGTGAGAACCACTGCTCTAATGTAATGTGAACTGTGGGAATCAGATACACAGTATGTAGGAATATAATCTAATGAATTTGTGACCTTGAAATTTATGCTTACTCTTGTCTCTCCCATTGATGCAACATCACACTCTCTTGCTCCAGAATAAATCCTTAGTGGAGTCTGAGCTAAAAAATTATTTGCTGTCCAGAAAGTTCCATATCTGATGTGTTCAATCGTAGGCTTAAAGAAAGTTTACTTCTCCTGTCTGCCTAACCTGTAGCCTCGGGCTAGGATCTGTAAGCCAAAGTGAACTCTGTTTTTCTCACCTATCATAACTGATAAAGGTTTGTTGGACAGAGAAGTTGAGCCCGTCAATGCATGCATGCACAGCCTCATTGCACACCAAGCGCACTGAATGGTTAGAAACGTCTATTGGTAAAAATCAGAGCAAATGTTTTTGACACTAACATACAGGATCCCCAGCAGACATTGATCTGTGAATATCATGTCGCTCTCCTGCTATATAAGAAATACCATAGATACCAGCCTATAAGGTGAGAAATTTCTACCAATCGATCAAGCATAAATCTGCTCCTCGTCTTTTCTGTGGGTCACTCTGAGGTCAGGGCTGCTGAGGCATGTTGTGGCAGCCAGGAGAAGCCTGCAGGAGCTTTAACAGTGCCTGCAGAGGAACTGTGAAGAATCTGAGGAACATTTTGAGTGACTGCAGACAGCTTACAAGCAGGCAGCTTTGTTTACCTTTGTCAGAGGTTCCCTTGTAGAGTCTTCTGAGCAGGCTCGTTAACTGCAAGCCCAGAAATGCCTCTTAAAACGAGAGTGGAAAGTATAAAAAGTTGCCTAGCAGCAATGGAAGCAGGGGGCAGTTCTAAGGTAAGCTGTCTGTGTTGCTTTATATCAGTGCTGCATTTGTTTTGGAGGGTTTTTGAAAGTGCAAGTGCTTTTCTAGGGTTTCAATCCTAGGTTTTTGGTTTTTTTAAGCAATTCAATGGGGAGGGGGGAGAATGGCACACAGTTATTACATAAGTACCTTGTTAATCTCTTCAAAAACAATGGTGTGACTCAGACTCTTTTCCTCCTTTCAGTCAGGCTCCAGGGCAAGCCGCAGCTCCTCCTCACAAGTACCATTCCCTACTCCCCCCCCCCGCCCCCCGACTTATCAGAGGGTCATGGAATATTCCATGATTTTTGGCTGAAAACCTGCCCTCAATTTATCTGTGAGATTGCCTTAAAGGTAAGTATCTACGGTAATTAGAAGCGAATGTTAGGAATGTTGCCACCCTTAATGGTTTGGGCACTTACATTTACCATCAAGAAATGAAATGCTGCACTTGAGCTGCAGGGCCATTGTCTGGAGTTGACATTCTTGGGAAGCTGCTCAGAGATACCAGCTGCTGCTGGTCCCTCAATCAACCTCTATGCCCATGGTCTTTGTGTGGTGGCCACGGCAGACTGACTCACTCAGGAATGTTTACCAGTGCTCAAGGATTGGCCTAGTACTGAGCCAAGGGTGAATCCAAGGGGGCCATGGGTATGTGGCCATCCCCAAATTGTCATGCTAGCTGGAAGGACACTTGCTGAGATGGGGAACAGCCCAAGCATAACCAGGAGCCCAGTTCTACCCAGCAGGTTGATCTGATCTCCAATTCTGTGGAGGAGCCCAGGTCTACCCACCCAAAAACCCTCAGCCGCAGAGGCCACTAGATATGGGCTCAAAGTCTGGGCATTAGCCCAGGTCTACCTGCCCAGAAACCTCAGCCATGGAGTCCAAAGTTCATCCGGAGCCCAGGTCTACCCACCTGGTTGAACTGAACTCTAGATTTAAGGTAGTGCTCATCCCCCAAACACAAACACTGGATCCACCCCTGTACTGAGCATCCACATCCAGATAACTTTTGAAGCAATTGAGGAGATATGAATAGGCTTCCCAGGTTTACAGCACATCAGTAAACCTCACTGAACCCAGCAAGACTTACATCCAAGGAAATACATGCAGGATTGCGCTGCTAATGGCATTACATCATGACGGGGAAGAACATCTACAAACACTTCCATTGGTGTTAACCACCCTATTCTCAGGGCCGGCCCACTCATGAAGGAGAGAGTCCCTGGAGGGCCATTTGCCAAGGCTCCCTGGAAACTTGGAGCCCTCCCTGCCTTGCTGTGTCAGCAACATGCAAGTCAAAGGGACATTTTTAATGCAATGACTCTACACAGGCATACAGAACACTGGCAAATTCTGAACAAGCCATTACTGTGAATAACAACATTTGTAAAAGGTGTTATTTCTGTTCCTATCAGCATGGAGTTCCCCTGAACTGTAATAGTCTGCTGCCCCCCAGGGGCAAGAAATAACATGTAGCCACCATCTCAATGTGACCTGCATCACAGACAACCGCATATGCTCTGGATTAACCCATATCTACAGAGGTTTGTTGTTAAGTAGACCCAGGAGTTCTGGTAGCTACTGGTTTGGGGTTTTGTTGTTGCTCTGGTTTTTATTTTCTATAATTGCACTATAAGAAATCTTGAAAGTTAGTGTGAGAAGACTTGCATGATTATTATTTCTGCCCCTTTATTTAAATGTCTGCCATACCAAAGCAAACACTGGACTAACAAAATACATATGTATGGGGAAATTTACATGTTTAGAGGAAGAGAGATGGTGATGTCAGGACTGATCTGGAGAGCTCTCAGTTGCCAATGAGCATGTGTTTAAGCAGTAATACATGTGCCTGCTTAGGGAAGAAAAAGAGTTCATGAAAATACATGAGGCTAAACTAGTTTGTGTGATTCTGGTGAATAAACAAAAGGTCAACCACACTTCAGATCTTCTTTCCTAAAGCTTGTTCTCCAAAGGGTATCAGAAAGTTGGACTCAGCAGCCTGGAAGCCTATTGTTCCACGCATGGTTCACAGTTGCAAGACCATTTTATTTCTCATATTTTTATTCCATCCTTCCCCTATGCTGTTCAGGGCCACACATATGGATTATCCCTTCTCACAAAACTGTGAAATTAACTGTAAAGCAAAAACTCACCCAAAGCCACCCAAAGATTTGACTCCTAGGCCAAGTGCAATACTCTGTCCATCACATCACACTAACTCACACTCTTGTGGCCTTTTCTCCTCCATGTACATCACTAAATAGATAAAATAATGCCTTGTGCAGTCATTTCCAGGTTAGAGCTAGTGCAACTCCTTGAGCAATCTGGAATCATCTGTGTTACCACCATCTTAATACCTTTGGACACCGAAAAAGTTTGGAGACTAGACCCAGTCCTCCCTCATGGGGCCCAGTGCAGGCATCAGCAGTGGGACTTTCCTAGGGCCCTTGGGCTCAACAGCTGCTTCAGGGTGCTATGTGTTGAGGCCAGGCCACAGACCAGATTGTGGTTTAGCACAATGTCAGTGAACCCTGTGCACATGTGCTTCCTCTTCCTATCATGCACTCTGGTTTCCTCCCTCATTTCCAATGTATGTTTGAACCAGGAAAACTATGGTTTTCACAAGCCATGGTGTTCAGCAATGATATCACCACCAAGAGCCATGGAAGAAGAGCTGCTCAACAGCCCGAACAGCTGGGAGGGGTGGCATTCCAGGATAGCAGGGGACATAAAGAGGGAGGGAAATGGGAGAACAAGAAGAGAGTAAGGAATAGCAGGAATGAGACCAGAACACACACACACACACACACACAGAGAGAGAGAGAGAGAGAGAGAGAGAGAGAGAGAGAGAGAGTGTAAAGGAGAAAGTGAAACAAGTGAGAATGGATCAGAGGAGGAACAGAAGGAAAGCAGCAGGCCAGGAGAATGAAAGGAAAGGGGATGAAAGGTGAGGAAGAGGAGGCAGCATGGGACAAACCCTTAAGGAGGAAGAGGGGCTCCCTGAGCCAAGGCAGTGGGCCTGAGCAATGCAGCCTCCGCCAGGCTATGATTGAGCAGTGGGTTGGGCAAATGAACCATCAGCCACCTGTTGAGGCCAGGTGCTGCCAGGAGGAGATAAGAGGAAGACCCTAGGGGAAGAATGCCCATGGGGTAGAGCAGCCATTTTCAATCACTGTGCTGTGGCACACTAGTGTGCCATGAGTGGTCCACAGGTGTGCCACAGGAATTTGACAGAAGGTCATTTATTGGTAGGGCCAATAGGGATATGAGGCCCCCACTGGAAACATGGTGTGCCTTGGCAATTATCAAAAACCTGATGGTGTGCCTTGAAAGTTTTAGTGCCTTGTCAGTGTGCCATGAGATGAAAAAGATTGAAAATCGCTGGGGTAGAGGATCACCTGGTAAAGGGGCCAGGGAAGATGGCAGAGGATGCCCAAGGGAGTACCCCGAGAAGTGTCATGGGTGCCACTCCTGACCTTCCAGACTTTATACACAAATAAACTTAATATCTACCATCTACCATACCATACATGACCTACCATCTCCAGTTCATTCATTGCTCTAATGATGCCTGGTGAGCCATGTCCTTCCCATCCCCTTATGACACCCAGCTGCCTGCCTGAGAAGAGAGCGAGGGAGCTGGAGCCCCTACACCAGGCCAATGAAAAATGGTATATTAAGAAGCAAAACTGACACCTGCATCTAGCAGGGGCAAAGGATGAAATTTGAGTACAGCAAGGGAAGGGCTTGGAAGAACCAGTCTGGAAAAGGTCTAGTACAGAGTTTCTCAGCCTGAGGGTTGCAACCCCCAGGGCAGGCGCTTGCATTTTTGTTTGGGATGATACCCCATTAAAGAGGGTATACCACCTCAGACCCCAATTCTGTGCTTGGCGGCACGGGACTGTGCCGCTGAGCACAGTCACAAACATGCCGTAAGGCACATTTGTGGTGCTCACCACCGGGCCCCGGCCCCTGCTAGCCCAGCGCCGGCTGGTGCTGGGCTAGCGCTGGGCGGTCACCCAGCACCCGTGGCTCAGTGATCTCCGGGACCGCCGAGCTGCAGAACAGTAGGTGGGGGCGGGGACAGGGGCGAGGAGGAGGCATTCCAGGGAGGGGGGGAGGCCAGCAGGGGGCAGAGAGAGGGCAGGCAGGCTGCGCGCCCTACACAAGCGCCTTTTCCTTACCGCCAACCAAAGAATGAAAGGCAGTAGGTACTGAGCCATTGTCACACACAAGATCTACTGTGCAGTTTTTTGGATCAAATTAGCTGATGCCCATGCATGTAATACCATATACATTTCACAGATATATTCTCTTAGATTCTAGAAGTTTTCTTCTGAATGCAAGGGATGTTAGAAGTGTCCAGTTCTACCACTAACCTAACAAGCTTGTTTCACAATATGCACCAATGACTTTAATCTTAAACCAAATGTAATTTACGAAGATGTGGTACACAGAGAAATTACATGATAAACTTTAGAACATTCATCAATTTCAATTTTTATTTGTTTAAAAAATTAAATTACGGGTGAACTCAGAAGGAAACACATTTCAGAAGCAAAGTACTTGTGATACAGGGAGTCCCTTCGTACATTAATTTTCATCTTTGGTGAGATGAAGTTTGAAATTAGATTCAGATTGCAAATTACAGCTTTATACCGACTCCTTATTGCTAGCCGTGAAATACTCGGGTTCCTGAAGATGAAACAATTTTGTTTCCTGTAATAGGGCTGCAAGAGCCATATGTCCCACTGGTAGAATAATAAGTCTGCACTTTGAAGTGAAGGAGACAGGCCTTTTTTCTTCAACTTGGTAAACAGCTGGGATAATATCAAGCTAGAAAATCAACAGGCATGGAAAGAAAATGTATCAGGTGGCTGACTTAACCTTAATCCAAAGTGGACAGGTTTTTTCTTTTTCTTTTTCCTGCTTCTCAGAATTTGATCCTAAAACCTGATGCTGAATACACTGAAATAGTTTGTCAACTGTTTTAATAAGATATCAGATGGTTGCCTTTGTTTTGACATGTGGCTGATGATATTGTCACTTTCCTAATTTGGTAGGGGACTCACTTATATATTGGTGATTGTGCAGCTCTTTGGGGAAAGTTCTTTTCCTCAAAGGTCAGCTTCCCAATCAAATTACAGTGGCTGTTGCGGCTGATAAAGGTTTCAGTGTTCCAGACAAGTGTCTTTCTGTCATTCATTCTTTTGTTCATTCTTTCTCACAATACATAGTGAGAAAATACATAGTGGTTTACTCAGTTTGCTGGCACTATTTTATCCCCAGGAAAAATACAATTAATTTCCATTTAACTCACCTTTCACAGCAGTTGGTGAAATTGCCAATGTATCTGCAGAAGTGGTAGGATTAATGGGCTACTGGCTATAGTGGCAGTGGTGATAAGTGACATAGCTTCCACAAGACCATTTTATCACCTGATTGATAGGTTTAATTTACATGACCATTATTGTATGTTATCACAAGCTCAATCTAAACCCCTTTTTGAATTTGAAAAATGTATGCAGTACTATTGAGGCTGCTGTAAAGGAAAACACCTGAAGGGAGATCAGATCAGGAGTCACCCATGTCATGCTTGTTTTGGTTTGACTCCTTGACCACTTCCACTGAATGGTGAAGTCAAACGTGGAATGGTGCAAATTAACTAATAATGTCCTGCAGTATCAAGTTTGGCTGTTAGAGTATACAGTAAAACTCCAGTAGTTCATCATCCAATTGTACAGCATTCCTCAAAATGCCAAGAGTATGCTTCAGCAAAAGCACTCAGGGTTGGAAGTAGCCAGATGACCTGGCTCCAAATGTGCTTCCCATTGGACTGGCTGCTTCAGGCAATGGAACCTCATTGGCACCCAGGACCACAGAGCAGGCTTCATTGGGCTCTCGGTAAGGCAGTGGGGCACACTCCAAATACAGTGCAGGCATGATACAGCATATTTGATGATCTGACACCACCTGGGTCCTAAAGGTGCCAGATTATGGGAAGACTATTGGTTCGTACCACAAATTTGATGCCATGAAAATTGGCATCCTTTAGTCTCTGAAGACTATGGTATCGCGCTCTAAATGGTGGTTCTGGAACAGAATGTCCTCTCCAGAGCGCGAAGCCTGGGTAAAGTAGATATGGAGGATAGACTATTTCCCATGCAGCAAATCCCCCCTCTCCACATTGCTGAAATGATCCAATAGAAAGGCAGAAGCCAATACGGTTGGTTCCAGCAGCGTCACAGGAGTTGCCAGAACGTGACTGTGTTCAGCCATGAATTGTCTCAGGGACTCCGGCTCCAGATTTTGCCTCAAGGTTGACTCCTGAAGCCTTTTCCATAACTGGATGTAGCCACAAGGCAGTGGAGGTTTGGGATCAGAGTTTTCCTTCTCTCAGATGAGCTGCCTTCCCAGGCTATCGAGTCCCATCTACTCGGTGGTTGTTCAGTCGCCTCTTACGACAAGCACAGCCAAACTGAGTACCTATTCTTGTCCCCCAGCCCCCAGGGGTGATAACTGGGATGTCAAGACTTGCACGTGAATTGGATTAAAGTGAGGGAGAGGTGCGCATAGTCAGCCTCACTCTCCCCAGATTCCATCTTGCTCCAATGGCAGGACAAAAGTCAAGATGGTTGGAGGTGGGCTGGGCGCAGTGGTTGACCAGGGTGTCTTTTGTGTCTTGCCATGCTCTTAGCATACCATGTCATTTGCAGAAACCACCTTCATGACCGTTGGTTCTAGTAGTTCTCATCCGATCAATCCGCCGGAGTCTGTCTTCACATGCTTGGGATAGACAAGTCCAAATCTCGCCGAAAGTCAATGACCTGACGGCTACCCTCAACCTGGTTTGGCCAGCCTGTCGAAACTGTTGCCCGAAGTGTGGCCGCTGCGCCTGCTACAGCTACCGGGAGCCACAGGTGAGAGTTGAGTGACAGGTGGGGACCAAAGGTGGACAAGCTGCCCTAAAAGGATACGACATGCCCCTACACCAGAGGTTCTACCCCTCCCTGAACACCCCATACACCCCGCCATAGAAATAATCATACAAGATCTCCATCTTAGCCTCATGTGACTGCTAATAATAACCCAGATGCATTGGGTAGTTACCTTGTTTTGAAGGCTGCCACACTTTTTCAGGAATAAGCAAAGGGCCAGAGACCCTTTGGATAATCCACATATAGCACAGCTTTTAGGTCATCCATATTTGCACCCACAACAGCAGAGACAACTTGAATCTGCAGAAGCCAAAGCTGGGGGCTCCATAAGGCTGAGCTTCAGTGAGCTCTCAGTGTGCAATGCACAGAATGAACTTCAGCCAAACTGGGGAGCGCTCTGTGTGTGTGTGTGTGTGTGTGTGTGTGTGTGTGTGTGTGTGTGTGTGTGTGTGTGAGAGAGAGAGAGAGAGAGAGAGAGAGAGAGAGAGACCATGCATACACATGTTCCAGGTATAAAACCAACCCTGCCCTGAACAGTCAAATTGCAGTAGTAGTATGCTTTGAACAGATCACTTGGTTAAGCCCTGGAAATATTCTTGCTTTAGTTTTGTGATAGTTTATTTCAAGAAGGAGAATGGGGGCGGGGGTTAGATGTAATGTATAGGCATTGGAGCAATAAAACAAAATGCAGTGTCCTGCCTATCTCTATTGCAATTTTCATCAAAGAGAAACCTCTGTGTTAAACTGCTGATATCACCTCAGTAAGAAAGACTTGCGAGCAGCAAAATATCCCCTCTCGCCATTAACACCCCCTTAGCCTTCCATTTTATCTCAGCGACTGTGTCTGTGAGAGCTGCACCTTGGTGTTTTCAATTCCCCCATCATTTCCGGGGTTTAGCCATTACTCAGAAGCAGGGCTAATGCACTAGCTGTCTTAGCAAATTCATCACTCTTATTGTGTCTGCTTCAAGCAGCGCGGATTGTAATAGATACTTCATATTTCATGCTCCTTTCTCTCCCATATCTCTTTGTCCTTTTCTAATCACCACCCCCTCCAATGTGTGCCAGCAGGTGCATTTCTCCAACATTCACTTTGCTGAGGACTCTAAATCTGATACCTCTTATTCCTCCTCTGACATACCTTTTGTGTACGACTGGCTTATGTGAGCTACACTGCTATGATAAGCCTTTGCCTTCTGCTCCTGGACTCCTCTTCCTGACCTCACTAATTTCTGGCTGGTGTCCTGCAAAATTTCCCTCTAATGACAATACATCAGGGCACAACTAAATATCAAGAGACACAGAGCTGTTGCCGCTTCCTATGGTCTTACTTTCTCTTTCTTGCAATGCTAAATACAATGTGGCATGATTATGCTGGTCGCCTCACTACCCTGCACGCTGTCAGCTCATGATGTGAGGGGCTGGGGAGATGCAAAGTGCAATGACATCATGGCATGCATTGCTTCTGCCTGACAGGCCTGGCATCAAGCATCAGCATTGTTGGGCAACTGCAATGGGACCCAGGCCCTTAGAAGGTCCACTACTTATGCCCAACACACCTTTCTGCTCACAGTTTTTGTGTGGTTCTGATGGAGCAACTCTCTAAGAGTCTACCCAGATAGGAGGGGACCTAGGGAGGTCCATTTCCCAAAGACTCCCTTAAACCCGTCTGGTATTACAGTATATAAATCATGAAACTGGAGCTGCTCTGTGTCTTTTAAGCCAAACTACATGCACAGATTGATCTCCACTTTCTTTCCTTTTTTAAAAAAAAATCAAATAGCAGTTGGAGGGAAGAATGCAGTTTAGGATTGTGATATGGAGAGGAGAAGGTGTAACCTGTTCCCCTACATTGTTTTTTCCAATAAAAGTACCCCTCTCTCTGTTATTTGCCCATATATTTTTAATAGCTGGGCAAATATCAGTTTGAAGGGAATTTGGTTTTAATCTGGAAATGGGATCAATCAAATAATCACGTGTCACAGTCCTTACCCAGGTCAGCTGCACCCCACCCCACGCTGCTACTTGGAAAGAAAAATTAAGGGGAAGAATGTTGTATCCATATAGCTCTGATTCATTTCAGGTTTGTTTTCAGAAGTTTGTCCTCAAGGGGCTTGGTTGAAAAGGAGGGGCAGAGATAAAGAGACAACTTGTTCGTACTGAAATCTTGCCTACTGTGTTCGTCTTACCAAGAACAAGACATAAAAAATGAGGTGTATTGGATCATAAGTAACATGTAGTTTGGCCCTTATGTCTGCTTTAGACCTCAAAAGAAGAGAGAAAAATAATTTCAAGAATATGTATCTGAGTGGGAAAACCACATTTCTAGCCTTGTGCAATGATACTGGCGGGGAGGAAATTCTGACGTTGCTTTCCTGATTGACTGGGGGCAGATAAGAGCTGCACAACTTGCAAGGTTCCAAATTATTTTATATTTGTTATCATCCAGTTTGCCAAACATTTGTGTTGCACTGCACCGCAAAAGTATGTGCTTTCCCTTCAGATCTCCAGCCTCACAGAAGTCTGGACGTTGAGATATTCAAGCTAAGCCTTTCTCAATTCACATTCAGCTCTCTGGACAGTTATTGTCTGCCTCCAGCCTTAATGGCCAGTGTGGTAATGTGTTCTGCATTATCTGCCAAAGTCTTGTGCTCTCCGATCAATGGTAGATGAGGATCCTGATCACTTTGCCATGAAGAATAATTACCAGCAGGAGCACAACAGCCAACATGCATAATGCTTGAGGAAAGTCTCCTTGAAAAAGAGGCTGGGGCTCGGGGAAAACTCTCTCCCTAAACGGCTTGCCAGACAATATGGAAACATCTCCTTGATTTAATTCCTTGCTTCCCCTTAAGCCAAGCGTACATGAATGGGCGCTAAAATATGAATGAGCCTGGAATGGTTCTGTGTCAAATATGCAAATAAAAACAAATCCAGCACGGTAGCAAATCTGCTGATCCTGTTGAGATGTTCAGCAGCCACTGCATCAGATGGTGAAATATTAAACAGGGCCACAAGCACGGCTCACCAGCTCTTTCTATATTTAAGGAATGACGTCTGGCTTCATTCACCTGGAAAAGTGCCCAACCCATTTCCTGGTGCAGGAAACACTTGACTGGTGCCATTGCTCTCCAGGGCTTCTGGCAGTAATGTGGTCAACCCCTTTGTACATTATTATGTTGTGGGTCTGGGTTGTTTTATGTTCTTTTTTTGCAATTTAGACTTTCCCCCTGAAGGTAGTGTAGCCGTAAGGAACTGCGCTAATCAAAATATGTATACTTTGGGGAGGTGCTATGTCTTTCTAGCTACTTGGTTTCTTGCTATGTCTTTCTAGCTACTTTCTACCCATTGGTTTCCCATAAACTTGTCTCTAGAGAGAAGAGAAATGGAAGGAAGAGGGAGAAAAGGGAGGAGGAAAAGCAGAAAGATGGAAGAAAAGAGGAAAGGCAGAGGCTGTGAATCAAGAAGCAACTTCAAGTGTTCAGATCTTGCCTGTGGCACCTTATGTACTAGGGCAGGGGTTCCCAAACACTTTATCACTGGGCCTCTTGGCCTGTCCTTCAAACTGGACTGAAGCATGCTCACTTACGCATGAGTAAACAAACACTTGTGACTCAGTTTCACTTTCCATAAGGCTCAATACATTTTCCTAGTCAGCTCTCAGCTTGTCAGTTTCACGGTGCAATCCTAACTCCTTATGTCAGCACTGGCATAGCAGTGCCAATGGGACATGTGCTGCATCCTGCAGTTGGGTGTCACTCACGGAGGCCTCCTCAAAGTCAGGGAATGTTTGTTCCCTTACCTCAGAGCTGCTTTGTCCTTATGTCAGTGCTGGAAAGCTGGAAAGCACTGGAAAGCACTGACATAGGGGGTTAGGATTGTGTCCTTAGTTTCACAACCTACCAACAATCAGGTCGCAACCCACAGGTGGGTTCCAACCCATAGTTTGGAAAACACTGTACTAGGGAATGTACCTTTTCCTCAAGTCTGACAAGAACAATGGGAACAATCCTGTAACATTGATATTATGCATTTTGAGTGTTCACACTGAATCCTTACATCAACCTTATAAGCAGATCAGCCTTGCTTAATGCTGCCTAGTGAAGATATAATTAAGATGAAATCTGAACTGGGACTTCCCAACACTAAATACAAGTACCCCAGCCTAAGTGGGTTTTCAGATCAAACTACACAGATAAGATGTTTGACTAGAACAGTGGTTGGGATCACCTAGGGAGCACTAAGAGGCAAGGGGGCAGCAGGGCATGCTGGAGCTGGTATAACAGCAGGATGGGAAATGGCACTCCAAGTTTCTGCCTGTGCACAGTGCTGAAATCTAGTGGAAACTATCAGAATTTATAGGGCAGGACTGCAGCAGTGTCTGTTTACACAACAGAGAGTCTCTTAATGCAAAGAAGAGGCAATCTATCTCCAGTAGCCTGTGCAGCCAGCTAGTGTCTGGCAGGTAGTGTCTGTTTACACATCAAAGGCACTAGATTGGCTGGGATGTTTGCTTAACAACCTAACTGCATAACAGCAAGGATTGGAGAACTATCATTAAGTGGTGCATACCTGAATATGAAAACGTTTTTTCTAATGAGACAATGAGGCCCTCCAGACTGATTGAACATTTGAAGCAGGCACATCTTGACAAGGCAGACAAGAACTTAACTTTTTTTTCAATTGCTTCGGTGACAAATCTCAAGTGGCTAACACTGTTGAGCATGTTTTGCAGTGCTTCAAGACAAAACACTGATGGTTTGTCTTGAAGCACTTGTGCATCATACAACATTTTATTGTTGATTGCTAATAAAGGAAAGCCACATACAATTGGTAAAGAACTCATCCCATTTCAGCTGAACAAGTCAACTTTGCCAGGCAATGAACCATTGCTTTATGCACGCTTTATAAAAGATAAAAGTTTGCTTTAGGAGTTATTTGCAAGGCAACTAAGAACAGATACTAAAGAGGAGTCAATATGTCATGATTTTGAGCTGTTTTCCAAAGACAAGGAAATTCTGCTTGCTAACATACTTGCATGTACAACCAATGGAGCACCATCAGTGACTGGTTACTACCATAGCTATGCTGCTTATTTGAAAAAAGCAGTGCCAAATGTCTTCCCCATTCACCCATTGCCAACATCTGGTTACAAAAAAACCTCAGTGATTGCCTGCACAAACCCATCCTGTCATTACTGCAGTGAATAAAATAAAAACCTGTGCTCCCAGTGATCAACTATTCTGGGAATTCTGTCTTGAGAATAATTATTTCAATGTTTGCTGCTTCATACTGAAGTCTGTTAGCTGTCAAAAGGTAGCAGTGCAAAAGGTTTTTATGACCTTTTTGACAATGTTGTGGATATTTTTTGAAGACATGAATGTTTTGCTCACTGATGAACTCAAACAGATCAGGCATGAAACTGCTTATTTACCCAAATTATTTGCAAAAGTTCAAAGAAATGAATTTGCAGATGCAAGGAAATGGGGTCTATCTTATTAAGGCCAAATCTGCCATCTCTATATTTATTCCAAAGTTAACTCTATTCAGGCGTAATATAGGTTATCACAAGCTATGCCAATTTCTGAGCCTGTCTGATCTAGAAGCAGAAGATGGTATACAAGATGATGATCTGCAGGTTTTTTGTGACCATTTGGACATCCTACATGAAAATATGTCTGAGCAATTTGAGAATCTTCTGTCAATGGAGTGTCCAGATTGGGTGATAAATTCATTTTCAGCTACTGAGGAAGGTGGAGTAGTGGAGGAAGAACTAACTGAACTACAAAATGGCATTGAGCTGATGCCAAAGTTTAAGAAATCATACCCAGAGTTTTGGTTATAGAAACAAATTTCTTTTTGGCTATGATGCACAATGGACAGTGGTTAAAAAGCTCCTTATTGCATTCCCAATATCATACTTGGTGGAATGTGTTTTGATGTGGTCATCAAACCCTTCTCCAAGCAAAGTAATCAACTCCTGGTTACTAAATATGGCAATTTAAGACTCCTGGCAGGTGACTTTAAACCAGACATTAGGAAACTTCATCAAGCCCATCCATCACCTTAAGTATTTACTGAACAGTGAAGTAGTTACTAACAGCTCAATTCTATCTAACTAGGGTTACCAGATACAAAGGGGCACAGAGTGCCTATACCTTTCATCAGAGGTTCCCAAGGAGACTTTGGGAACCTGTAAGTGTTTGCAGGGGAAGGGATGGGGTGGCAACATAATCAGAATGTTCATGCTGCTGCTGCTGCTGGGGAGGGAAGGGGTTTTTTCAACTCACTTAGGGTTGCTATGGCTTTCTGGCAGGGAGCTGCTGCAGTGCTTCCCTGACAGGGGCATCTCAGTGCCCCCAGTTTGGGAACCTCTGCATTTAACCATTATATATATATAAGGGAATTTGGGCAGGTGCAGTTTTTTTTTACCCTTCCCTGTTGAGCTGCACCTGCCAGAATTTCCTCTTCCACACAACAGTTAAAGGTTGCACACTTTCCTTCTTTGCATCTGCTACCCTAGCTCAAAAGATCCCTTGACAAAAGTTTCAAAGGAAGCACCTGAACCCTCTTGCTCATGATGTCCTGCTGTAGAAGCCCTGGTACTTCACTTCTCCTTGACTGCACTCCTCCTTTTAACTGAAGAAGCCAGAGAATCAGCCTGGGAACTTCTTCATGTCCAGTACATGCATTACCACTCAGCTATAGTTTCTCCCAGAATTATGTTGTAGTACAGTGAGAGCTGTCTTTCTAGAGTTGATGAGAAATCCAGTGGGCAGCAGTCATCTACAGCAGAAGTGAACAAAGTTCATTCTCTGCCACCCTGGTGTTGTGAATGAGGGGGATCAATGGACAAATCAATCACCAGGTTCTTTCCTTCTGAAGAGCGCTGTCAGCATGTATATCCATATTTAACCACACTGATAGAAGACACTTCCTTTCCAATTATGCTAAATGGAAGGAGGGAAAGGAGAACATCTTGTGCCTGCTCTGACGCTGCACTCCAGAAGATCGTGTTAAGGGTGCTCAAGCTAAGCTGAAGTTGGAAAAAGACCTCTGTGTTGGAGTAATGTAATTAAATCAATGGGAATTTTGCAATAAATGAATAGATTTTTTGGCATTAAGCCTGAAATGTGGCCTAAATGTATCCTAGCCAAAGAGAATTTTGGACTGTGGTGAGAAATAACAAGATGAGAAGAACAAATTGTATATATTGTGAACAAGAAAAGTATAAAGGGTCATAATTGCAAAAATGCAGCAGCATTTCCATTCTAAAGGTTTCATCTGAATGGAAATAATTCAAGCTGTTTGATGTCTCCTGTTTACTTTTGTTTTTATTTTTTTAAGTCAACAGCTGTCACTGGAAGGGGGAGGCGGGAACTGATCAGAACTGTGATTCTAGGAAAGGGGGTTTCCCCTTTCCTTTCTCCCATGTGGTTTTCCTAATTAAAATCCCCCCCCCCACACGCACACACTGCTGTTTGCTCTGTAGGGGAAAGGAGAATGGACAGAACTATAGGAAGGAGTAATTTTAATCTGCAAAATAGTGAGAGGGAGAATTTTTCCCTTTCCCCAGCACCGCAATTCAGATTCAGTTTCCAACCACTCTGCTGTTGTTCAATTTTTTTAAAAACCCACAGAAGATCCTGATTATGGATTTTTTGCATCTTGCCAAATTGCTCCGACCTCACTGCCCAGTTTTCTGACTTTTCAGAAATCTAGCCCTTCTGCTTGAAAGAAACTGATTGAAGGCCTAGTCCGAACCAATTTTCCAGGTGCAACCACAATACAGCCCCGAGGTGTCCCCATACCTTGAGGAGGCCTCTGTGACTGCCTCCCCACGACAGGATGCAGTGCATGACCCATTGACACAGCTGCATTGGCACTGGAAAATTGGATAGGATTGGGCCCACTTCCTGTATTAGGTGTTATGGAAAGGAGCAAGCAAGTTTATATTTTCCTTTGTGAACAGAAAATGTTACATAGAAACATGCAAAATGATAACATGTTCAACAGAAAAATGTGCTCCTTGAAGAGAGCACATGGGTGGGTGAGACCATTCTGAGGAAACAGTACACAATGTCTGTCAGGACCAAGCAGCAAAGAAGGATGAGGCTCCTGGGCCTTTAATACTGGTGTGCAAGAGGGAGTTTTGTCAGGTGCAGCTTGTCATTCCGGACTGGGAGAAACTGCACCTGCTATAATTTCCTTTTCTATGCATCTGTGACAAGTGCAGGAGCCCTGCCTCTCCCCCCCCTACCAGAATCTGCCAAAGCTTTCAAGGCAAAACCAAGTCAACCACAAAGGCTTTTCCAGTGGAACCTCTTTCAAGAGCAAGAGCTGTGAAATGACAGATTTAGCTACTCTGCTTCTGGTTCCTTTGCCTCAAAGAGAATGTTTGAAAGCAGTCTGAAAAGACTGCTGTTCCGTGTGTACCCAACTCTCCATTATTATTATTTTTTTAAACCTCGAAGGATATTTTACCTACTGCAGTTTGCCTACCTATTTAGTTATCTTGAATGTTCGAAGACCTCTTTTAGTTTTACGTGCTAATACAGTATTTGGAATCTACAGACAGAACATAATTGCTGAGATCTGAAAGACTCTGCTGTTGATAGCTCCATAGGGTGTCTCCACTCCATGTTTGCCATCCACCGATGCTGATCTAAATTCCACTAACATTGAATGTGATCACATCTCTTACCAATCCAAAGTTGTGCTTATTGTCAAGTGAGAATGGTATCGCTTCTCCACTCAAAATCGTCAGAGCAAGGAAATGATTGTTTCAGATGGAACAGTTCTGTACTCATTACAGTTTCCATATTGCCACAGACAATAACACACTCCATTAGACTTTCATTTCCCATGCTAGTAAATACTGAATGGCCATATTTTCCACAACTTAACCATAGGATACAACATTGGTTGCAATACTAGATACCGCTTTTTGTCAACTATTTATCACACTTTGATTATCACTAAAATTTAAAAACCATTTGCTTTGTCCCCAGATCTGCAGATAATGAAACAAATGTCATTCAAAATATACATTTGAGCAATCGCTTAGCTCATAAGGGTACAATTCAGAAAAAAGTTAACTATGTATGCCGAAGTCTCACTGAATTCAATAGGATTTCCACACTTAAATGTGCTTTTCCTATTGAACTGAAGAAACTAGCTTACTACTTTATGACAGAACTTGAAAAAAATGAATCTACAGGTATAACCTAATTATCTGCAGATTTTTCACCCACGGTGAGGGCCCTTTAAATTAAAGGAAAAACATCCTTTAACAATAGCCTCACTTAGTATTGTAACAGTGGCAGACAATCTCTCTCACTCTCCAGAAGCTTAGAACAACTTCACTCAGAGGCAAGTTACCCCCCCTTCCCCCTGAGCATGTGAAAGAATGTAAAGTGGAAGTGATTATCACCTCCTCTTTGCATTCCTTCCCTCCAGCTGAAGGGAGGGATTACTGCCTAGGAGTGAAACCTTTCTAAGCCACCTGGAGAGAGACTGATTGATTGATTGATTATCTGCCTCCTGCTTCTGATCGGCATTACAAAGGTTAGCAAGGCTATTTTTAAATTGCTAAGCAAAGGAACTGTTTTTTAAATGGATTTCCTTTAACACGATTTTTGACATCCACGGGGTTCCAGCGCACATCCTTGTGCCAGTCTCCCCAACTCACAAGTCAGCGGAGAGACATGCTTTATGGTATGTTTGTGACAGTACTGGGCTGGTGCAAGGGACTTTTGGTGGCCCAAGGGATGCTCTGGATTGTGCCCAAAATGTCTAGCACAGAAGTGCCTATGACCAAGCTTTTATTTACATTATTTCAACCACTAGAATATGCTCATCCTTGCCAGTCCCGTAACTGCTTTCATTACAGACCGATTCAGTAAACTTATCCTGTAGTTGACTTAGGGCGCAATCCTAACCCCTTATGTCAGTGCTTTCCAGCACTGGCATAGCAGTGCCAATGGGACATGTGCTGCAGTTGGGGGTCACTCACAGAGGTCTCCTCAGAGTAAGGGAATGTTTGTTCCCTTACCTCAGAGCTGCATTGCCCTTATATCAGTGTTGGAAAGTACTGACATAAGGGGTTAGTTGGATAAGGGCGCAATCCTGTCTATCTGCGAGATTTAATTGGCTGCAAGCCTTATGCTAGCTACACTGTGAAACTTGTTCTACTTGCACCATAAACCAAATGACAATAATTTTAGTAAATGGCTATTTTGTCACTAATTGTGACAGTCCATATGGTATATGACTTGTTCATCTATGTACTGGAAACACATTTCTCAAGATATAATTATGTCCCAAATTTTAATTGAGTTACTTTTTCTATCTAATTTTCTCTGAGCGTGTGCAGGCACATGCATGTGTGTGTACCAGCAGTAATCCTTCACATGAATTTATCAGTGTATGCATTTTATATGGGAAAGAATAATACTCGTAGGAATTTCAAGACTACTATATCACTATTATTTCCCTGATGGCGAAGCCGCTCTAGATTTAGAGAAATATTTTATTCAGAGTGTGATCTATGATATATTTATTTTTCAGAGACATTGCTTAAAGCAGCAAAGTTTTAAATAATGGAAGATATATTATGTCTGTAGTATATTCCCATTCTTCCCTGTTACTAACAAATCTATGGTTTCCTTTCTCTTTTAATCATTATAAGACATTTTGAAAAGGGATATATTTAAGAGGTTCAGCAGTACACAAACAATTCAACATGAGGGGTTTGTGTGTGGGGGGGGAGGTTTGTTTCTTTGTGTGTTTTTGTTTTTTTGTTTTGTAAAGCAGAAGGTTCTCCCTAGTAACTGAATTCAGTCCTCATTGAGCAGAGGTCTGACTCCTGCAATGACATATGTAGTCTATTTACTTAGAAGTATGTTAAGTCCCAATGACTTCAATAGTACTTCCTAGAAAATGTGCATAGAATTGTACCTTAATTCTATTAACATTTGCATGACAGAAAGTCCTATGAATAGAATTCAGTGGTGCTTACTTCCAACAGGTGTGATTGCAGACTTGGGGCCCAATCCTATCCAACTTTCCAGCACCGGTGCAGCCACAGTGCAGTCCCGATGTGAGGGAGCAAACATTCCCTTATCTTGAGGAGGCCTCTGTGACTGTCTCCCCACCACTAGATGCAGCGCACGCCCATTGGTATGGCTGCACCAGCACTGGAAAATTGGATAGTGCTGATTCAGATGGTGTGTGTGTGTGTTTCACTTGGTTTCTCTAAACTTGGAGAGTACAGTTGACAACTAGGGCAGGAGGTCTGGTCTAGAGGGTAGAGCCTCCATTTGCCTGAAGATTAACATCCACAAGGTCGCCAGTTCGAGGCCACCGGCACCGTGCGACCTTGAAGCAGCTGAGCTGTTCCATCTGCTCGGAGCGTGAGAGGATGGAGGCCAGAATGTTAAACCAGATCGGAGTGTAACAGCTTGAATGTGGTGGTTCTTGAAAGAGAGAACCTTCTTTCAATTTGTAAAAATCCCTGCATGGATTTAATAAGCCTGCCTGTGTAAACCGCCTTGAATAAAGTCTTGAATAAAGACCAAGAAAGGCGGTATATAAATACTGTATATTATTATATTATATATTAACTAGCAGCTGAATGAAAGCTCAAATAAGAAGCAGCGAGTCTGAAGTGAATGTTTTAATTTAAGTGTTGGATCTGTGATGACCCACTCATACATGCAGGATCAAAGACCTGGTTTTTTGTACTGCTGCAAAGTGCCAGTAGCGCATAGCATAGGCTCCCATAGAGGCAACTTACCACCTTGTTCTGCTGCTGGAACTCAGACCCAGACTATCATACTTCAGCCTGATATTCAGGAGGTGGGAGATGGGAACACACGCGCACACACACACGCACACGCACACACACAGAAAGAGAGAGAGAGATGGGAGATGGGTGGCCTTGTGTAGGATGAACTGAAGGATGATCTGAAACTCTCAGGGCTGAAGACATGAATGTTTGTCTTATATTGTGTCAGTCCATTGGTCATGCTAGCCCAGTGTTATCTATTCTGATAGGCAGTGGCTGCTCAAAGCCCCAGAATTATGATACTCAACTCTGCCAGAGGAGGTTGTCTTAATTATGAAGATGCTAAGTATACAGCTTGGGAACATCTGCATGTAAAAACTATGTAGTGCCATGGAGCTATGTCTGTCCCTGGTAGTGGCCCAGCATTGTGCTGTTAATTCGTTCTGGGGAACATCTGCAGGTGAACTTGGCAAGTAAGACACAGACAGGTGGCTCTGTCCCCTTGCCCAGAATAGGTTAGAGAGAATCTTGGTTTTAGTGTTTCAGAGCCCAATCCCCACAATAACATGCAGCTGCACCAAAACATGTTATGGGGGGGCAGATCTGGGCACTTGGGAGGGGAAAGGAAAAGTATGTTCCCTTACCTCACCATAAGCCTTCTGATTGCCAAGGTCTCTTATGACCTGTGCCAGTCCAAGGGAACACAGGGACTATGTCAGTTGCTTCCAGAAGGGATAGCTTCTGGTGCAAGTGCGGAGGGGATAGCCACCACCTCCAACCTCCAAAACTCCTCCCACCCTCCCCCATTATGCCCTCCCCCACCCCATCACACACCCCTCCCACTCACATTCATTGGCAGGCACTCCTTTTCCTGCTGTCATGCGTGGGGCCAGTCTCTCCTGCAGCAGTTCAGAACCACACAGCTCTGTGCACTTCCGGAGTGCCATTTACAATGGGCCATAAAGCATCTAGCGCTGCTGGAATGCTAGGTCCAGCAGTGGTAGAGCCCAGCTGTTAATTTCATTATATAGCACTATACAGTTGTTTTAGACCAGTGGTTCCCAAACTATTTTGGATCATGGTCCCCTTGGTTCCATAAGCACATTCCTAGTGTCCCCTACCCTATAAAAAGCATTATTTAGAGTAGTGTTCTGCACAATCCACTAAGCTTAAGGAATATAATAACAATAACAGTAACAATTAATTACATACTTATTCAGAATCCAGATAAAACATTTTAATGTATTCAGCGAGATTGATGAACTTGATCCAGTTATACTAGCTTTTCAAAGTCTGACAGTCATTTAGCAAGGATATTAGATATCACTGGTCAGAAGATTCTTAATGCAATGGATGAGCTTGATGGAAGTGATACCAGTTTCCCAATGTCTGGTTTAAAGTCACTTACATCACCACATTTAGTAATCTGGAAATTTCTTTGTTTGGAAAGAGGTCGGATGACTGCACTACAACAATTTTCAATCAAATATGATGTTAGAAATGCAACAAGGAGCTTTTTTAACTGCCGTCCATAGTGCAGCATAGCCAAAAGAAAATTTCCATCTGTAACCAAAATGTGGATATAATTACTTACACTTTGGCTTCAGCTCAATGTCGTCTTGCAGTTCAATTAGTTCTTCCTCCACTACCCCAACTTCCTCAGTATCTGAAAATGAAATTTATCACCCAATCTGGACGTTCCATTGAAAAAAGATCCTCAGATTGCTTAGACATATTTTCATGCAACATATCCAACTGGTCACAAAAAACCTTCAGATTGTCATCTAGTTTCCCACCTTTCTCTGTTAACTCAGACAGACTCAGAATTAGTAAAGGCCTATATTGCACTTGATCAGAGTTAACTTTAAAATAAATGCAAAGATGACAGATTTGGCCTTAATAAGATTGACCTCATTTTCCTGCAACTGCAAATTCATTTCATTGAACTTTGAAAATAGTTCTGATAAATAAGCCATGTCTTGGCTGATCTCTTTGATTTCATCACTAAGCATGTCTTTTTTAAAAATAAAAAAATAAAAAAAATCTCTAATTCATGTCTTTAAAAGAAAAACCCACAACATTATCAAAATGTTTGTAAAAGCATCTCACAGGATCGCCTTTTGATGGCCAACAAACTTCAGTGTGAAGCAGCAAACCACTACTGGGAGCCACTGTTTTAGACTTTGGGCTTTTCATGTTGCATATTGCATTTAGTGCCATCTAGCAGAGAGACAAAAGGGTGGTGGTGAGTAGTAGTAGAATAATGGGTGCTTCTGACACAACACATGGTTATGTCATGTGTTATGTCATAGAGGCAGGAAGGAATTAGATTGCTCCACCATGCAGACACTTTCAGTGTAAACACTGTTGTAAGTTTGCTGTCAGATTACTGCAGATAAGAACATAAGAACAGCCCCACTGGATCAGGCCATAGGCCCATCTAGTCCAGCTTCCTGTATCTCACAGCGGCCCACCAAATGCCCCAGGGAGCACACCTGATAACAAGAGACCTGCATCCTGGTTACCTCCCTTGCATCTGACATAGCCCATTTCTAAAATCAGGAGGTTGCACATACACATCATGGCTTGTAACCTGTAATGGATTTTTCTTCCAGAATGGATCTATTACAATGTTTTTGCTTTTCAGTTTCTCTTGATTGGAGTCTATGGTTTGACCAATCAAGGGTTTGACCAAAGAACTATAATGTCTGTAAATGACTATAAACACGCCCTGAATGGACAATTCACTTGCAAAGGGTGTGTGTCTGAGAGGAATGCTTGGCAGATTGTGTGTGAGAAACAGAAGTTTTGGGGTTTACTTGCAGAGAAGCCGTGGGCTAGAGCAGAATACGTCTAGCTAGTGTTAACTGGAATTGCGGGCAATCTGGAAGGACACCCAAGTTGTTCTCTGGGGGATTTTCTTCTGCCTTGTAAGAGAGCTTGTTTACTTCCCCTTGTCTGTTTGTATATTTGTAAACCAAGTAAATATTTCCAAGGCACCTTATCTCTCCATTGCTCTTTCATCCAAAGGAAACAAAACCTGGTACCAATGTGTCCAGATGTTCTCACTGCTTAGAGGGGCAGCAGGAGAGGTTGGGCATGTTGGGCAGTGGCTGAAGGCCCAAGTTAGATCCACTTTGTCCAGTTGATGACCCCTGAACCATCACTATTTATGACAGTGGTAGCAACTAGTGCACCATCAGGGACCAGGTGGGGACACCTTGGGGAGCCCTGTGCAATGTGTTGCCCAAGCCCCAGCAGTGTCTCACTAGAATTGACTGCTCACTTGGAGACTAGGGAGGGTTTTACAACAAGAAGTGAGTTCTTGGCTCTCCCTCCACTGACCCCCAAGACTCCCACTGACTCACTCCTTGATCCACTGACTCCCAAGACTCCAGTATGCTAATCCATGCAGCAGTTCTTAGCAGTCTGATGTGTGGGGTTCAGAACATACATTTTTCCACTCACCCAAGCAAACCTGTCTTTCACCAGACGAGAGAAGCGGCACATCACATCTGCCCATGGCTAAATGCCTCTTTAATAATGAAGCATGAACACAGCTGCTCAGACCGATGCGTCACAGTATCCTCTGCTAAATCAATACGGCCTCATTATGCATGAAATATTAATACTGTTTATTGATCGTCATTGTTTGTGAACCATTGAAAGGGAGCGAGACCCTTTATGGAACAAAGGAAGCCCCAGTCCCTTTGTCTGGTCTAATTTTAGTGTCTAATTCAGTGCCTAGTTATCAAGAAGTCCAGGCTAAACTCTTTGTAGATCTGAATATGGGGCACCACCAGTGAAAACAATGCATAATGGCTAGTGTGCCTTGTGATTGCCTAAATTGCTGCGTGGCTGGTTTGTTCTTATAGAAATAGAAGCATGGTTTCTATAAAAATGAACTTCTTTAACTTTTTGCTTTCTGCTTTCATTGCATCAATATGCAAGTGATTTTAGCTTTTATTTTGTCATGTCCTACATTTTTCTTGGATGTCCCACATTTTGGGCTGCCTTGTCCTTTTTTGTGGTTATGACATCTGATCACCCTGTGTGTATGCTCTCATTCATGCCTTTACAATGATGCAAAGCCTAGTTTGGATTGGGCCCTTCGGGTTAGCCATACTCTCTCAGCCTAATTCACCTCACAAGGTTGTTGTGAGGATAAAATAGAGTCATCCAGGTATGCCACCCTGAGCTCAGTGGAGAAAGGGTGGGGTACAAATGTGAACAATACCTGTTGTAGTCAACACCTCTGACATCAGAACTACATGTTGCTTCAACAACTATATGTTCCCCGCACTCTTGTTTACTAGTGACCCTAATTCAAGGAGGGTGATCCTTAAAGCTTATTCTGTCCCCCTTTCGGCCACAGTTCCTCCTCAGACCATTTTTTCTCAATGGTTGGCAACCTTCAGTCTCGAAAGACTATGGTATAAGCCTACAGCATCTGGTATTCCTGGGCGATCTCCCATCCAAGTACTAACCAGGCCTGACCCTGCTTAGCTTCCGAGATCAGATGAGAACAGGCATGTGCAGGGTACCAGTTGCTGCTCTCTACATTCTTTTTCACACACTCCAAATAGTTTTGTTTATTGTCATTGATCAGTATATATAATGAACAGTTTCCCATGGGCTCACTTCTATTTGTTGGTGACAGAACTGTGGGGAGAAGGAAATTTTAACTCCATCCAATCCATGGTTTAATTCAGATAATATATTACCAGGCAAACATGCATCTAGGAATGACATGTTTGCCTTGTCTTGTGTACTTCAGCCTTACGACTGAATGTAATAGTTAAAAATTAAATTAGGCTGGCTATGGAAGCAACTTCTAGCACTGAGACCAATATCTGGTTCACATGGAAACAGAGAAAAGATGGAAGTATTATTTTTAAATAATACTTAAAAAAAATTTTTTTTTAACTTGTATCCCATTTTTCTGCCACAATTACCTTCTCAAAGCAGTTGGATCCTCTGGTGCAGTGGTTCTCAAACTGGTGGGTTGCGACCCACCAGTTTGTGTAACGCTTACCCCGTCCCTTTAAGGGGCGGGGGAAGGGGAGGGAGGCAGCGATGCAATCCCCAGGATTGGGGGGGGGGGTGCTTGTGACTTACTTGACATGGTGTAGGGCTGCATCAGGCTGCAGGAGGTGCAGGGAGCCCTGTGCAGCCCTCACCTCGCTCCTCAAGGCTTGGAACCTGCAACAGAAGTGGGCACAAAGCACCTCCTGCAAAACGGAAGTGCTTTGCGCCCGCTTCTATTGCAGGTTTCAAGCCTCGGGGAGCCCTGCGGAGGGCTGGGAGGGTTCTCTGCACCTCCTGCTGCCTGATGCACCCCCTCACCCTCCTTAGCGGCGCGATCCTGGGGATCGCGTCTCTGCCCTTGCCCCTCCCCCACAAGAACTTACTGAGGAAGTAAAGCTCCCTCAAAGTTTGAGAAACCCTGCTCTGATGAATCTATCCCTTCTGGTGAGTCCGTCCCCAAATTAAAACTTTTGGGAAGGAAAGTCTAAGATATATGAACACTATAACAGGGTGCATTGTACCATTCAGTCCAGTTGTCATCCTGTTGGATATGTTAAGGGTCTTGTCTGATCCCACATGTATCCATTACTGTTCATGGTGTTAATTACAGCCTCTAAATGGAAATTGGCACATATTTCCTCTGTCAGAGAATAAGATACAGCCCTCAGCAAAGTTAACGAACTATGTCCAGAGGTATCTCAGTGAGGAAATTGTGGGAAGGGGGACTGAATGTGAGAATGTAATCTAAGGCCCAAGCAACATAAGGTAGGAAGACTGTAAGGGGCAATCCCTGATCGATTTTCATCCCTGCGTCTTTCTGAAAGCACATAGTGGGGGGAAAAATGACATGGCACCCTTATGTTAGCATTCTCCCCACCAAACACACATTCATGTGTACCCACACACATGAGTGGTAACAAATGAATTAGAGCCTGGGTACTGGGTTCTAGCTAATATGATGGAATTTTGTCACACTTCCCCCTCTCCCCAACTACAACTTACTGGGATATGGAAAGAAAGACACAAGTCAGCAGTGTGTAAGTGATTCCCTTAATGGGAGGTTGGAGCCAAAAGAATGTTGAAATTGATTTGTTACAGGGTTCTAAGTGATGCAAAACTCCAACTTTTTGGTTCTAATGGCTTATTCTCCTGTTTAGGTGCTGGTTCTTTCTGTTTAGAAATAAGCTGTACACGTGTACTGTGGCACGCTGGGAAATTCTAGGAGCAGTGCTACAAATGTTTGGTTTCCTATGTTCGAAAGAGCACACTGCAGACTGCTGGTGACTTTGCAATAGTTGCTTTAAATAGAACTAAACAAACATGGCATATTAGGAACCAAATGACCCACACCATAAACAGGCACCCAATCCTTTTGTGGTTCTTTCATCACCAGTGCTGCAGCTTGTGTCCTACCCCAAATTCTTTCAGGCTTTCTGTTCCATTTTGCTTAGTCCTGTGCTTTGCCACATGACTGTTTTCTTGAGTAGTCAATGATAAAATATTGAAGACTTTCTGCACAAAATATTCTGCTTTGCTTTCCCTGCATTAGCCTGAGCACATTTCAGCAAAACTAATTTGGAAGCTCAGTGATGCTTTGAGAAGGATACTTTGAGCTCAGCTCTGTATTTCTTGTTTGTGTTTATTTAAAAAAAAAAAAAAAAAAGACTTTCTGCCAACACTAAAGGCATCTCAATATTGAAAATGCTATAAATTTCCACCCAACTTTACCTTGGCCAGTTGTTCAGGGGATCTTTGGTATTTGTTCAATATCTCCAGTCCAGATGGTGGGCTGCTTTCCCCGGCCTCTGCAATAAATGATCTTTTTGCACACACAAAAAGCCCTCCAAATAGGTTAGACTTGTAGAGAGTGACAGCAGGGCTGGGGGGGGGCATTTTACTGAGCCCCTCTTTGCTTCTCTGATCCTGGAGATTTTAAAGCAGCTGTGCGCTGCAAGATATGACTTTTTAAAAAAAAGGTTTATTCCATTTTTAAAATATCCAAATAGTTGTCCATATTAGTGGCAAATGACAGAGTAGTTAGTGTATTCATTATTATTATTATTATTATTATTATTATACATTACTTATTCAGAAAATAGGAAGTTGCCAGACTCTTGATCCATCTAACTGAGTATTGACTACATGAATTGGCAGTGGCTCTCCAGGGTTTCAGGGGAGTCTTTCTCAGCCTTCCTTGGAGACGCCAGAGACTAAAGACCTTTGTCATACTTTGAGCCCAGCATTTTAAAATCCTGCACAAAAGGACCTGTACAATCTCATGTCCAGCTTATGGTTTCAGTTCAACTCTGATTGTATGAGCCACTGCACTGAATCTGGCACGAGGGTCCTTGTATCTTGTGCCAGTCCATGAACACGGGCTGGAGCCTCCCTGAGTACAAAGCTGCTTTCTTTGGCACTGTGGTGGCAATGCTACATTACCTGCCCTGACATAGCTCAGCTACGCTGCACAATGTCCAGAGTGAAGGAAGATTTCTGCCTTATGTTGCAAAGCATTTTTGTGAGCCCCCTTTGACTCCCTGGTTGGGCACAGAAAAGTTCTTATGTTACAGAAGAGGGCAGGAGTTCCCTGATTCCCTGAAGAGCTTCCCCTTGCCCCTGGCTGAGCCACTGCAGCCAACGAACCTGTGTTGGATGCAGTGCAAGCCTCCTGGCTTGCCTGCTCCAGCGCAAGTTTGGCTTGCACCCTTACAGCTCCAGTGTGATTGTACAGAGCTAATGTACAGCTCCAGCGTGATTATCTATGTTGTGCTTGGACCAGGGAGGCTGAGATAAAAATCCATGAAATTCACTGTGTGACTCATCATTACTTAACCTGCTTCACAGGCTTGTTGTGAAGGTAAAAAAATAAAAATGGGGTCGTCGTCCCCATGCCTGCTTCCTTGAACTTCTGGAAGGAAAAGTGAAGTACAGATGTGCTATACAGAAAAGAGTGATGTACCAGTTCAATCAGAGCTCAACTTCTTCTTGGGTATTCAGTTTCAGTTCAGTAAGACCTTTACTGGCAAAAAATACAGAGAAAAAAACCAAACAAGACACAAATATACAATGACATCACAAACATAAACATCAGTCCTTTCCTCACACACTGCCCAGAGTTCCAGAGTTCTGCCTGGCTATTACCCCGGATATTCAGTTTGACCATGTTAGGGCACAATCCAATGGGTGCCTTATGCTGGCCCCAGTCCCTGGGGCCGGCATAATAGGGTTGCAAATGTGCCGTAAAGCACGTTTGCGCCTCCTCGCAGGGAAGCCAGGCCAGCGCTCTGAGAAGTGCCGTCCTGCAGAGCCTGGCATAAGCCTCCACCGCGGCTTCCCTGCAGCCACTTGTGTCGGTGCGCTTGTGCCAGCACAAGCAGCAAAGGTAGGCGTGGGGGGGCAGGGAGGAGGAGGAAAGGAGGCGTTTCTGGGCAGGGGGAACGCGGTCCATGGGCAGCCCTGGGGGCAGGTGTGCAGGGAGCTGGAGGCGGGGCTGGGACCCAGCAGTTATGCTGGATCCCAACCCCCATCCCCACGAAGAACAGAGCAGCTTCAAGATGCTCCACTCTCCTTGGACGTGCTAACTCCAGAGGTGGCGCAGGTCCAATGAGACCCATTGGGGCCAGCAGCCCTTACCCAGGGGGAAGGGGAAGAGTTTCCCCTTGCCTCTGGTTGAGCCACTGTTGCCCACAAACCTGCGTTGGATGCAGTGCAAGCCTCCTGGCTAGCCTGCTCCAGCGCGGGTTTGGATTGTGCCCTTTGAGGTTCTTCCTCTGAGCTATCACTCTCTCATTTTATGCTGTACCTTTTATTCTTACCAAAAAATTGTGAAGCTAGGAAAAAAAATGGAAATTATGTCAGCAATTTTCAATCTTTTTCATCTCGTGGCATACTGAGAAGTTGCTAAAATTGTTAAGACACACCATCAATTTTTTGACATTTGATGAGGCACACTGCAGTGCTGGTGAGGGCGGCTCACATCCCCAATGGCTCTACTAATATATGACCCTCCTCTGAATTCCCAGGGCACACCTTTGGACCATTCACAGCACACCAATGAGCCATGGCTTGAAAATCGCTGTCTGTATGGAGGAAAACCACCACAAAAAATTTCAGTCTGATTCACAAGCTATAGCTTGCTTATTTATAGCTTGCCTTTCTCCCAAGCACCTCAGGACAGGGTACATGGCTCACCTGCCCATCCATCCCCCCCCCCCACTCCTTTGACCCTCTCAACCACCCTATGAGGCAGATTCGGCCGATAGACCATAACTGATCCAAAG
The DNA here is from genome assembly GCF_035046505.1 of Tiliqua scincoides. Lineage (NCBI taxonomy): Eukaryota > Metazoa > Chordata > Lepidosauria > Squamata > Scincidae > Tiliqua > Tiliqua scincoides. The sequence continues at coordinate 176,937,644 of NC_089821.1, read as the reverse complement.
GGAGTTTCCTTTCTGCATAGGAATTTGTACCAGTGTCACCCCAGTACAAGACTGGTCTCAAACCACTACACCAGCCCTATATGGCCACTAAGCAAACCAGTATTTAGGATCAGGTACAACATCTGTTCCTCCTCCAAAATGCTGGAAGGCATTGAATTTGGCTTTGGAAGTGGGCTCACAAACATGCTGGCACCTGTCTTTACACTCTGTTGCACTTGGTCGCAGTGCAGAAAACGTGGATGTCACAGAATTGGGCTGAGGGGGAAAGACTGAGCTGGAGGCAGTGGGGGCAGGTTTGGGAATAAGCCAGTTTATGGTATAAGAAATAAACTTCTCTGCCTAGCACACCTTCTAAGCTTTTTCCCTGAGCTCCTTGGGTGAGGATCCTAATGGGAGAAATAAATATTTTGGGTCACATGTGGGAAGCATTTTAGCCACTCTGGAGCCAGCTGCAGTGGTGCCTTCAGACCAAGTATTTGGTAGCAATGCCTCATAGCAGGAGTGCACTGGCATGCAGAATACACTTGCCCCACCAGCCAAGCATATTGCTACTTCAGTGCAAGTGGAGCCACTGCAGTGGTGCCATCTGTCAGGCTGGGCTACAAAGGGTCAGGCTGGCTGAGTAAAAATGCAATTCTCCTCAGCAGTCGGAGTGTAGTGCAGGTGACATGATTCTGACTCTTGCTTGGGCTGCCATGTGATAATGACAGGATGACCAACCACTAAATCTTTTATTAATCCTTCCCATTTGTGAGTCGTCTTCGTCGCCCTGCCACACTGGCAGAGTTCCCTTTTCCACCATGTTATTACTCTGAGGAACCTGTCCCACTCATCCTAGCCAAACGTTAATTTGCAGAAATAATGAGAAAATGGAAATTCAAAACCTTCCCCAGCATCAATAAAGGCCTGGTGAATCACCTCCACGTTAGTATGCAAAGTTCATGCAGATCTTGGCATTGTCGCAATTATGACAGACATTGCAAACAGAGCCCTAATGGAGCAATGCGTCCTCAGTGAGCTATGTAATAAGAAACCCTGGCCTGATGCTAAGCAGTCATGTGCCTGTGCCCCTGAAAAAGCAATAAGAGCAGAATGAAACAGCTACATTATGAGAAAGCAGCCTTATGGAGATGGTAAAGCAAGACAAATCACTGTCATTTCCCACCTCCTAATGCAGAATCACAGAGCTAATCTACCCAAATGGCAGGCTGCATGCTAAGACGGCTCCTGGACTGAACTGCTTCGATCCGCAAGTGTCGAAATGATTGAATGCTCTCCTGCATGAAAAATAAATAACCCGCTCATGGTATAGACTGGCCGTCAGTCATCAAACTGTAAGGGACCCAGTTGCACTAGTGGTTGGTTGGCAACCTTCAGTCTCAAAAGACTATGGTATAAGCCTACAGCACCTGGTATTCCCAAGCAGTCTCCCATCCAAGTACTAACCAGGCCTGACCCTGCTTAGCTTCCGAGATGTAGCCAAGGATATGACTCTGCTGCTGCTCCTGGACTGCCAGCACTGGACTGGCGGAAGTCCCAGAAAAAGCTCAGGGCCCAAGGCTTATGTGCACTGAGATGCACAGAGCCACACACTTCTCTGTTCAGTGCTTCAAAGGACTGATGGCCCAACCCTGTGGGCGTCTTATGCCTATGGAGCATGTGGTCCACTGACATAATGCACACTGTGGTGGTCACAAGCCTGACACTGCCAGAGTAAACAGCCTGGCTGCCATGGCAAGCTGCAATGGACCAATGATGCTTTCCAGTTCAAGGAAGACCATGCAGGGGTTGGGAGGGAGGTGGGGACAGGGTGAAATGGGGAGGGGGTGGGTGGGCCAGGAAGGTGATGAGTGGGGTGAAGGACAGATCAGGTCCAGGAAAGGGAGGGTTTTATTGTTTTCAGTGGGATTTACTCCCAGGAAAGTATGTATAGGTTTTCAGCATTTTTCCGTTTTAAAATAGGCTTATTTCTCCCATCAAAAGGAAGGCATTACACACAACTTATTTTCACCTCATTTGAAATGACGGAAGAAAAATAGCAAGACTGTACAGTTACCCAGTCAGTTATGTGGAAGAGTTATGCTCAGATGAAGGGACACATAATTCAAAAAGGTAAGATTTCTCAAAGTGTTTGCCTGTTTATTTATCATCTGCTTCTCTCCAAATGCCACCAAAGTGCCAACTGCTAATTCTGAAATACAGCCCAATCATAAAAATAAATCCCATCACAACAGGTTAAAACAGTGAATCTAAAATAAAAAAAAAATTACTTATAACTGGCCATTGAGAGCAGATAGACAACCTTTACGCACTTTCCTAAAAGCCTTTGCAGGTGAGTTATTCCAGAAAACCCTTATGCTGGGGAGGAAGAATTTCAAAATGTGAGATGAACTAATTTTCATTTGCTGACAATTGGTCTATCAATACTAATAAACAACATTTTCATTTTAGAGCAATTGAACCCCTCAATCTTTTTACAGTATTTTTCTCAATTTTATTTAATTTAAAATTTTAATTACTTAATTGCTGAATCTGGTTGGTTGGCTGCTTGGCAGATTGGGAAGTTGTCTCCAGTGGTGTAGCTAGAGGGGGGACAAAGCACTTACTTTGGCAGGGAGCCTCACCGCAGTGTTCAAGCAACCCCTCCCCTTTGGAGCCATTCCAGGCAGTGGGAGCAAAACAGAGGCATTCACCTTGCCTTCCCATGCGCTTCATCCTGCATTTGCCAGCAAGAACTGCAACTACATAATGCATATTAAAATGTGGCCACACTGATTAAAATTTGTTTTCATCAATTAACCAATTAAAGCTTTGGTTGATTAATTACCAGTTAAATCAACTGAAGCAGAATGATTATATCCTCGTTGTACATATTCACTGCATACCACAAAGACTCCTGTTCTGAGATTGGCACCTTCACATGTACCAAGTTCATAACGTGTAACCCAAATTCAGAACAGTAGTAACAAAAAACAGTTTCAAATCAAGGGCCATTGCTGTACTGGTGAGTCTATGTGTGTACGTGTTTGTGTGCACTCTGTATAACACAATTAGATGTGCAGAGATCTTTCTTTTCATGTTCCTTAAGAATAAATCAGCACAGGTTGGACAGGACAATTATTCCTCCTCCCTCCCCATCTGGCCCTTCAGATAAGGGGAACAAGCTCTCCCTATTCACCTGCCTCTGGCCTGCCTCCAGTGTCCCTGCATGGCCACAAGGGGTATCATTTATAGATGATCTATATAAGTAAATTGGCTCAAGAAAACTTTTTTCCTTGGGCCATGCCCCCATAATACAATTCAGTAATCAGTTGCTGTTGGAGATTGAACGTGTAGGGATGTCAAAAGCATGTCTGAATTGGCAGCTGGGGTGGGGAGGACAGGTGCATTGCCATCCATGGGATGGGCCAGATTGGGAAAGAATATCTGGTCTTGCTTGAGTGTTGCATGGCAGAAAAATCTCAACACTTTTGACATTTGACTATAGCACTTAAAAACACCTCAGCACCTCACTAAATACTACGGGCACATTTAATAGTGTTTTTCTGAGGACCATTCTCCCAGGGTAGGCCTTGTAAAAACTCAACATGATGCTAATGGCTTCTGATGGAAGGTCATTCCTTTTCCTTCCAGCTAATGTATCTGGAGTCAATAATTAGCAATATTGTGTTGGTTGAAGTAATAATTTATTAAAGTGCGTCTGCCATGAAGCGATTAGCTTTACATTTTGATCAATTAACGGCACTCAGGCCAGCGGCTTTTTCAATCATTCCAAAGCCCCAAAGAATCAACTGAGTTGTTAGGAGTCCACTGAGGGGCATAATGCAGGCAACTGGTACTTCATAATATTTATTTTTACAAATGATTATCATCATTGGATGATGACCTTAGCTTCATGATTCATTGGACGTTATCCAAGATACCCTCTTTAGGAAATACATGAGTAATCTAAATGTATTTTAGTGGAGAACACTCAACCTTTTGAATGATCTGAAGTTGCAGGAAAGAATGCCACTATAGCTATCTACATGTACAGAGAGAGAGAGAGAGAGAGAGAGAGAGAGAGAGAGAGAGAGAGAATCAATGTGATCTGGTTTCTGTAGCCCTTAAGAGGATGGTGGTGGCTGATTCTAAATATAGATGGCATTATATTGAAGATAATGGTTGGACCCAGCAAAAGACCACAATTGCAAAAGAGCCCCTTTGAAATCCTGCAGGAATGGATGTGTGGGAGGATAGATAGTGCCCATAGTAAATCATTTTCTAGCAAACCTTACCCACCAACATAAAAAAATCAGAGCATGTTCAACAACAGTTACCTTCCTTCGTGGACTAAAGTCCTTTAGACATGATAATACAGAATGCAAAGCATCATTTTAGAAATTAGAACCCAATCATATTCTTTCCCCCACTCACCGAAGGAGCAGTGCCAAAATGGCTACCACTGCATCCTGGGGGCCAGTTGAGGTGATCTCCTCTGGGTAAGGATTCCCTTTCCTGGAGACAAGCCTCTGCAGCACAGGGGATCTACTCCAACCTGTGTTAGCTCCACACAATGGGATCAGGTCCAGGAAGGGGATTATGTTTCGGTGGTTATTGCTGCTGCCAAACTTCCCACCTTCCTGGACCAGATCTGCCCCTTCCCCGCCCCATTGCAGCATCATTTTGACCTTCCCCACCCCTGTTCTGTCCCTCTCCCATCCCCTCCTGTCTTCACTGCCACCTGACCTCTGACATCAGTGGTATTCGGTTGCACTGAAGTAAGCAGGAAGGCTTTGGTTTTCCTGCTGGCACACCAGAAGCATGCAGCTTCACACACTGCCAGAGCACCTTTTGTGTGTGGAAGTGACTGCTTTACAACAGTCAGTGCCAGCAGAAGAAGTGTGCCAGCAATGGATGGCTCCAGTAGGATTGGGCCTTCACAGACCACTCCTGCCCAAATCCCCACCCCGTGTGCAGCCACACCAATGGAGTATGCACTGTATACTTGTGGGGGTGGCGGATGGAGAAGTCTCTTTGGGGTAAGTGAATTTTTGTTCACTTATTCTGGAAAAAAAGCATCCACTATCACCATTGGACTCCTAAGCGGGCATAAACCCAAGTTGTGTAATGGCAGTGGCAAGGAAGAAGGAAGGGATTAGGCCACTGATACCAGCTCGCGTCTCTCCCCTCCCTTGCCCCACCTGAGAACACCCCTGTTCCTCCCCTTCCCACATCTGCCACCATCAAACCTACTTTTTTGGGTCCAGTGGCAGTGCACTCAAAATGCCACCAGAAGCCATTTTACAGCAGCAGATTTTGTTGCCATTTTGCTCCCCTGTCATAAACCCCTGCATGCACTGTTTTCTTTGGGCGCAAGCCACAAGGAAGTTCTTCTGCAGCCCCATTGAAATAAAACAAATGCAGGTTGTGCACAATTGCTGCCATGCTCTTTCACAGGGCCAGAGTTTATAGTTGGAAGAGTTTATAGTCAATAGTTCTACTCCAGTTCAACACAATCATATCTCGACCTCACTGTTCCTCAGCTTAATTCTATTCTGAACAGCTCTATCCAGTGATTACAGGTGGAGCCTGTTTATCCATGGATTTTTCATCCATGGATCTGGCTCAACACAGGTCCCCTAGACTCTCATTGAAGCAGACTCAGCTCCAGCCAAATTCAGCCCCACGAGGGAAACTGGAAGTGATTTTTCGCCCCACCATATTAGGAATTCTGAGGCCTGAGGAAGTCCTCCAGGCAGTGGCATTGCTAGGGGGTGCAGGCTGTACTGGGTGACGCGCAAGGGAGGGTGACGTGCACTGGGGGGATGGTGCGCTAAAATCGCGGTTTTGGGAGCAATCCCATCGTGCTAGACACTGTTGGATGAAGAATGTCCAGTGGAATGCAATGCAAAAAACCAGAGTGAAATAGCTCCTTTCCTTCAAAGGTTATGGCCAATAAATCGGAAAGAAAAAAATGCATGGAGTCTATGGAAAGTGAAACTGAGCTTTATAGTGCGTTTACTTGTGTTTATGTGCATATTTGCCATAGTCCATCAGAAAGGGCAGGCTGAAAGGAATCCAATGACACCAGAATGGTCCCTATCCAATGAATGCAGCTCCCCAAAAACACCCAAGAAGGAGGTCCCTCCCTCCAAGCTGCGAATGTATTGAGCCCTATGGAAAGCGAAACAGCCTCACGGTCATGTGTACTCGTGAGTAGGCAGATGTGCCTTGGCTGGTGGTCAGGCCAGGCAAAGGGGAATGTGAGGACACTAGAATGGTCCCAATTCGATGGAACTGGAGCGCAACAAATGCTCCAGAAGGCAGCTTCCCCCCCCCCCACTAAAAAGGAACAAAAAAAGAGGCTTCAACTGGCAAGGGGAACATTTTCTATTTTGCACTTGTAAAGCCAGGTGGGTCTTTATCTTGATATGTTTGAAATAGAAGAACTTTAAATTGGGCACTGGGGAGGGCTGAAAATCTCACTGATTCTTTTTGGAGGGGTGTTATTGCAGGCAGACTGCAGAGAAAATTCACTTGGTGGAACAGGACTGGCTCCCCCTTATTTATTTATTTTATTTTAATTTAATTTATAATTATTTATTTTAATTTGCTTGATGATGTCACTTCTGGCCATGACATCACTTCCAATGGGTCTTAGACAGATTGTCATTCTAAAAAGTGGGTCTCGGTGCTAAAAGTTTGAGAACTGCTGCAATAAGGTGTCAGTAAGTTGACACGGGGTGTGTGTGTGAGACACTAAAATCAAAATCACTAAAATCAAAGTTTGGAGGATAATACCATCTTGTTATATATCAATCAATGCGTAATTTCATGCAGAATGCAATGAAACAAACCACATTGAAATATCTGTGTTCTATCAAAAGGTACAGCCAAAAAACCAGTGGGGGTGGGGCGATGGTACATCACCACGCCCATCACCTGGGGTGCTGCCCTGCCCACTGCATGGGGTGACATGCAGGCCTCCTGCACCCAGTGACGTGAATCCTAGTGACGCCACTGCCTCCAGGGACCCTCTAGGAACCGTTCCTGTCCCCTTTAGAGGGAGAAAGGGACAGAAAATTGCAGATTTGATTATCTGCAATTTTCGGTATCAATGAGGGGTCTGAGAATCAATCTCTCATGGATACCAAGGCCCTACCTTGTACCTGGAGGTTCAAATGTTCTCCAGTTGCTCCTTTTTGCACTTAATCCCATTTTAGTGGTACCTGTTGACTACATATGGACCCAAACAGGAAAAGGTTTTGATGTTGCTTCAGTGTCTAGTACCAGTGTTTGGTACAGTGTCTAGTACCAAAACTACCTGCCTATCTATAGTGACTTCATGGGAAACATCTTTTCATATAGGTTGTTATATCATAAATGCATTGTATGCAGAAGAAATAAACGGCAAAATGAGACGAGCTGAAGATTATTCAAATTCTTTGGGAGAGTGTTCCTTATTGGGAGAAGGGCAGGACACTGGCATATCTGTTTCCTTATTTAAATTTTTTTATTGATAAACACACCAACATTTCATCACAATCTCCACCACCCGTACCACTTTCTAACCCCTATTCTCTATTTCTGTGCTAAGGTCTGTAATAGCTTTGTCTCACTGTTCTAACAAAGGCAACTACTGTTGGAATCAAAGAATCCATTATGTCCTTATACCCTGGTTATCTTTTTGTAGCATACTTACTATTACAGAGTATTTATTTTTGAAAGAGTCATTTCATCCTCCTGCCCTTATCCTACCCATTGCTTTTACCTGATAAAATACCACATTTTATACAAAGCAGGTAAAATGAAAAGTCTCTTCATTCATCCAGCTACTTACCTAATTTCTCTTTTGAAACAGAGAGCTCAAAATGTGGACTTTTGTTACAATGAACTGCTGTGACAATGATCGGGGGGGGGGGAATCCTTTGGAAAAATCTCATTAATAGAGGTGTGTTGGCAAATTTCCTTATATGCAGTGCACATATATCAGCTTCTACTCATTACAAATCAGTAATGTATACTTTTACTTTTCCAGAATGAAACAGAAACAGGTAAAGATAGTAGATACAGTCAGCCTACATCTCATGCAGAGGTTACATTCCAGAGTCAACATGTACAGTTGAAATCAAAATTATCTTGAAAATCCCTTGCAATCAGTGGTTCTCAAAGTTTTTCAACTGGCAGCTCCCTTGACTTACTGGGCCATTGGCTGTGACTCTCCATTAGGACTGCAATCCTTTACATTCTATAGGACAGTGTATCTCAACATTTGTCCTAACCCGTACCACTTCATATGGTCCACCTATTGGAAATACCACTGGAAGTAACTGGTGATTGTGTCATCACCGGCTACTACTGGATTGGGAGGTCGGATGTGGTGCAGCAAACACCAGTAAGAGTCTCAGGGTGGATGAGAGGACTTTTCAAGAGCGGAAAAGCATGCTTTGGAGCTCTGCCTGCCGAGCTGAGTCTCCAGCCACTAGTTTGTTGTGTTGTGTTGCTAGTCTTGCTACTGGGTGGCAAGGGGTCCAGGGTCTCGTGTGTACCACCAGATACCACCTCAAGTACTACTGGTAGCAGCCATACCACAGGTTTAGAAACACTAGTATAGGGCGGTGGGCTTTTCACAAGGATTCCATGGCTCCCCTGGTTGGTTTCCACAGCTGTCCGCCACGGCTCACAGTTTGGGATCAGTCTGGGAATAGCCTTACATTATGAAAAATATGTTACTGCAAGAGGCATGTGGGAACTAACTGAAGGCATGGCTTATTCATTCTCCAATCTCAGGCTCACTTTGGTGCATGTATTTAATAAGTGGAATGTTACTTTTCTCTGTTTTTGTTTGTTTGCCAAGTGGATGTAGTTGAATTCATGCAAGTAAAGTGCACGTCAGATGCGGCTGACTGTGTTTCAATAATAGATTTTGCTCCTTACTTGCATCTTGTTAACTATATCACATGCATCACAATCAATAGAGCATCAATGACAGAAAGGCACATTGTATTTTTCTTGATTCTCTATAAGTGGTAGCACTGACACTTAACCCTGGAATTTTGAAGGTTTATTTTGAAAACTACATGGACAACTGGAACCCCTCCTTTGCAAAGAGGTTACTCCAAACCAAAATATTTATTTTCAAGATCACCGTCTATAGAAATTCTGTAAAGATCGGAACAGCTTCAACCATCACCAACATTAGATAATTTAAAAGGGGTTTGTTTTTTTTGTTTTGTTTTTTTTTAACATAGCCCTGTTTTGATTGAAGTTTTGGAACCCTTTGTGACATTTTGTGTGTATTTTACAGATGGGCAGCCCAATCCTACCTAAATATCCATGTTGCGATGCAATGATGCTAGCATAGCATCCACTACATTCTGTGGGGGATTTTAGACAGCTGGAAGTCTCCTCTGTTTAAGGGGACATTTGTCCCCTTGCCTCAGGGTAAGCGCCAGCAGCTGCTATGGAACAACTGGGACCTGCACCAGCTCAATTACTAACTCAAATCCATGTTGCTCCATGAAAGTGAATCACGCCCAAGATTTGGCATGTGTGCCACCAATCCTGCCCCCTCCCAGGCCTGATCTATTTTTCCTCCTCCCCACCCTGTCACTGCCCCATTCTGCCAACCCTCTCCCCTGTTCTGCTCTCCCCTGCCTCAGGGCAGATGAATCAAGTTCAACCTCCTCCCCACTTCCCTCCAACCCCCTGAGTGACCTTACCTGCTCTGGCGGGTGTCTGTGGGCCTGCTGGCACTTCGGAGCCCACTACAGCCTCCTCGCCAGTGGGCCTGCAGCAGGTGTTGGCAGAAGCTGCTTTATGACAGTCAGAAAGCAGCCTCCACTGGTGCAATGCTAGTTATGCTGGTGGGGGAGAGTGGGTTAGGACTGAATTGAAAGTTATCCACATCTATTCTGACCTGATTCTGACTTGAAAAATGTCAAGAGCAGAGCAGAGGGTCCAGGTCCTCTTTTGGTTAGATTCAATTGGACAAGGTTAATGTTGGCACCAGGTTTCTGTAAGTCCAGGGCAAAGCCTGGTCCTCAACCTACATAACCCCAGGGTTCTCAATGCAACAGTGTACTGAACCTTCTGGTGTCAGCTAACTTGGCCCTTTCGTTAGTGTGGGCCCTTATGCCTCACCTGACTGATTACTAACAGTTCCCCAAGATGACTTTCAAGTGTTGGTTTTTGTATTTAAAATGCAGTAGAATGTAAAGATATTTTTGATCTCTTAAGAAAGATCTAAGTGACTTAAGGCTGATCCTGTTGTGATATTTAGGTGGTCCACGAGGTCTCAACAAACAACCAGAGCATAAATATCCTTTGGGAGGGGCCATACTCAGTGGCAGAGCACGTGCTTTATTTCCTGGAGGTCCTGGGTGCCTTCTCCAGCAATGCCACTTGAAAGCTTTCAGGAAGCAGAGCTCAATGAAACCTCTGCTAGACACCTTGAAGAAGGACCAGATGAACCAAATGACTGCATCTGTTCCTGGTAAGAAGGACACAGCTTGAAAACCAACATGGTTTCTTTGCTTTCAGATTCTCCTGCAGTTTTTGCCTCTTTTCTCTCTTCTCCTTTGCCCTGCCTTCCCCTTTCATCTCCCTTTCTACCAGGGCCTTCTAGGAGCAAACATAACAAACTGAAAAGGTCCAGAATGCAACTAGAACACTGCATCACATGTAATACTCTTTAGCCTTTTTGCATTGCTGGTTCCTGAGTCATCCGCTCTTTCCAAAATAAGCAAGCAGAGCACAAATGAGCAATGCTTGAGATTAGAGCTGGCAGTGAAGCGTGGCAGTGTCGCAAATCCACACTCCACTACCAAATTCTGACTGGAGCGTGTGAAATCTTGACATCAGCATCACAGCCACACAACAGCTTGGTAATGGGGGATAACTCACTAGGCAATCGCACTGCCTAAGAGAAGCAGCCAGAGTCAGCAACCTTGAATCAATCAATCAAGGAGCAAGCTGGAGTCAGCAGTGTGGAGCGCTTGCAAAATAAGAAGTGCCACAATGGAACGCATTCACAGACATGCTGCAGCCAAGACTCTGCCTTGCTTTGGCCGGGCCCTACTCCTAACCGGAACACTGGGAACTTATTGTTCAGTCATTTTAAGAATGTGGGAAATCAAGAAAGTGTTTAGAAAGGAGAGCTGATCATAGATAAACAACAGCCTGAAAGGCAGTTACAACCAGTAAGAAGAAGTTCTAAATGCTACTAAAAGCTGGCATAAATAACAACAAAGTTTTCAACCAGAATCTGAAAGCCACTGGAGAGGGTGCTGAGTGAATGGATGGGAGGGGGAGATAATACAGTCAGGGCACCATCCTGCAAAAGACCAGGACTTGTAGTCCACCCCTCACTTCAGTAAATGGGCATGTTCCAAGCAGGGACTCTGAAGAAACTCTTAATAATTGGGCACATTTATATAAAAGCAGGAATCCTTGAAGAATCCAAGTTCCAAGGCATTTAGGACTCTGTAGTCAAAGCCAACGTTTTGAAACCAACCACTGATGTTCTTTAAGTACTGGCAGGATCGTTTCCTCTGATTAACACCCATACTTAGCCTTGCTGTGGTGTTCTCTTTGAACCAAGTCAAGCTTCCAAGACAGTCTTCAGAGGAAGGCCAGTGCAGAGAGCATTGCATCCTAGCATGCTATAAGACCGATGCAGGAATTTGCTCACCAATGGAGTCTGAAAAGAAGAATGAAGGTAGGATGGGGCTGCAGTTCTCAAACACTAACACGATAAAGAACAGGTGATTGTTTATGAAATTCACGCAGGAAAGGATGAGGAGCAGCGGGGTTCAACTGAAGTACAGATTTCAGAAAATATTAAGAAAAGGCTTTGTATGTACAGAGAACAGCAATAGGGTGCTGGGGGGTCCTGGACAAAGTCCTACCATGGGCCTTCCTATGGCTCCTCCACCCTCCCCAGATTGTGCATTGGGAGCTACCATTGTTGCTGAAGATCAGCTCAGTCAAGTGGGTTCTCTAATGGATGTGGGCTCTTGGCCAGTGCCCAACCTGTCCAAGCCCTGACGTCATCCCTGCACATATTGTATCAGAAAAACACTGTTGCCATGGGACAAATTGTCTGGGCCAGTGGTTCCCAAACTTTTTAGCACCAGGACCCACTTTATAAAATGACACTCAATCAGGACCCACCTAGGATTTCAAGATTTAAAAAAAATCTAGAATGAAATAATATTTTTATTTATTTACAGGTAATAATAACCAGAAAAAGATGCTCCAACATTTATCTCCCTGTATTTACAGAAGCTTACAAACTGCAGGAGCTCTTGACAGGGTAGTTAGCAGCTATCTAATTTTTGAAAAGCCTCAGGGCTTTCTGATCCTTCCATCACCTGTGTTTGCATTGAAGGCTCTGCTTAGCTGCTATGGGACCCACCAAAAATCAAGTGGTGACCCACCAGTGGTTCCTGATTCACTGTTTGGAAACCACTGGTCTAGGCAAATTGCAGTGCAATTTTTGCACTGGGAGTTTTGTTTTTTTAAGAGAGGGTGAATACGAATCTGTTTAGTTTCTGACAATGCTCAGGAGCATTTTCCCCCTTTATTTTTATTTTTTTTATCTCAGTATGTGACAGGTGCAATCATTTCACAGCACATTTTTTAATTACTGAAATCAAGTGCAGAGCACTTGTGTGAGTGTCCCATAAATGTGTGCTGTTTACTATTGTGCCTGTGGAAAAAGTCAAATGAGTTCACCTACAGCTCCAGCAACTTTATTTCCTGAGTAATGCTAGCCTTTTATGTAACAGGATAAAGTGAGCTCTGCAGGGCTTGGAAAGAGAGAGATTACCAATATTTGGAAAGTCAACAAAAAGACAGAGGTATGCTGGCAGCAAGAAGCAATTAAAGCACCTCTGGGAAATTCTGCATCTCCCAAAGGCCTCTTTTGCTTTACTTCCCTCCTCAGAAAAGATAGTCATAAGAATTGCCATCAGAGTCAGCTCCAGGTTTGAGGGCGCTCTGGGGCAAAGTGCCTTGCGGAGGGCCCCCTCTGGGCTTACAGAGGGTTCAAGAGTGGCAGCAGCAGCAAGAGTAGGAATGACAAGAACAACACTGCTTATGTTATTGCTGGGAGACTAAGGACTATTTTAATTCCCCCACAATGCTCCCAACATTAATCACTCCCTGCAGCAGCATCAGGGGTTAACCAGATGGGGCACCAGCCAAGGACTACTCAGCCAGCTCCTGAAACCCACTTCCTCAGGACCTGATAGTAGCAGTGGTAAGAGCAGTGGCATCGCTAGGGGGTTGCAGGGGGTGTGGGCCACACTGGGTGAGAGGGTGACGTGCCCTGGGGAGGTGACGTGCTAAAACCGTGGCATTAGGAGCTACCGCATCATGCCATACACCGTTGGATGCAGAATTCCCAATGGAATGCAATGCAAAAACCAGAATTGAAATTGCTCCTTTTGTTCAAAAGTTACGGCCAAAAACCCAGAAGGAAAAAATGCATGGATCCCTATGGAAAGTGAGCCGTATCGCACGTTTACTTGCGAGTAGGCGAACTTGCCTTGGCCTGTCGGAAAGGGCAGGCTGAAAGGACTCCAAGAACATTGGAATGGTCCTCATCCAATGAATGCAGCCCCAAAAAACACCCAAGGAGGTTCCTCCCTCCCAGCTGCAAGCCTATGGAAAGCAAACTCAGCCACATGGTTGCATTTACTCGTGAGTAGGCAGATGTGCCTTGGCTGGTCAGGTCAGGCCAGGCAAAGGGGAATGTGAGGACACCAGAATGGTCCTCTGGTGCTGGTGATGAAGCTGGAGTGCAACAAATGCTCCAGAAGGCAGCCTCCCTCCCCCCCACCCACTAAAAAGGACAAAAAAGAGGCTTGAACTGGAAAGGGGAATATTTTCCATTTTGCACTTGCAAAGCCAGGAGGGTCTTTATCTTGATATGCCTGAAATAGAAGAACTTTAAACTGGGCACTGGGAGGGCTGGAAATCTCACTGATTCTTTTTGGGGGGTTGTTACTGCAGGCAGACTGCAGAGTAAGCTCCATTGACCACTATAGGATTTACTACTGAGTAGAAACGGATAGGATTGGGCTCACAGGCTGCAATCCCACCCACACTTTCCTGAGAGTAAGCCCCATTGACCACAATAGGTCTTACTTCAGAGTAGATTCACTTGGTGGAACAGGACTAGCTCCACCTTATTTATTTCTTTTATTTTAATTTAATTATTTATAATTACTGTATTTATTTTAATTTGCTTGATGATGTCACTTCTGGCCATGACATCACTTCCAATGGGTCCTGGACAGATTGTCTTTCTAAAAATTGGGTCCCAGTGCTAAAAGTTTGAGAACTGCTGCAATAAGGTGTTAGTAAGTTGACACTGTGTGTGTGTGAGAGAGAGAGAGAGAGAGAGAGAGAGAGAGAGAGAGTGACTCTACGAGTTTTCAAAATCACTAAGATCAGAGTTTGGAGGAATAAAACCATCTTGTTATATATCAATCAATGCGTAATTTCATGCAGAATGCAATGAAACAAACCACATTGAAATATCTGTGTTCTATCAAAAGGTACAGCCAAAAAACCAGTGAGAGCGGGGCAATGGTACATCACCACGCCCACCACCTGGGGCATTGCCCCACCCACTGCATGGGGTGACATGCAGGCCTCCCCCACTGGGTGACGCGAATCATAGTGACGCCACTGGTGTAGGCTTCCTCATGAGGAAGCTGCTTGAACCATTCACTAAAGAGGTTATGCCGTGTCTCCAAAACTAGACGTGATAGGGCCAAACGGATGCCATTTTTGGAATCGGCACCCCAAATATACCAACGTTTAAGGAAGCAAAATGTGTGTTGACCTGTGTAATCTTAACCACACCCTGTGTCAATAAATTCCATACATGAATTATGCATTGCATAATAAAGCATGTCCTTCTTCATACCATGCACAATTAATTTACCAAATTCACTACCATGAGGTGGTGGTGATGGCTACTAGCCTACGTAGAAGGCCATAAAAACAGGTATCAGTCACATTGATAGAGGAAAAGTCTGTTGATGGCTATTTGTCAGGATGTTGATATGCAGTCTCCATGCAGTGAATAGCAGTTGCTGGAATGCAACAGTAGAGGGGTCTATTGTACCCAAGCCTTTTTTCATAAAGGAGAAGGCTTTGTGCAAGCACTGTTAAAAACATAATGCATTGCTGGATAGACCTCAGGATGAATTTATCAGGGTTTGTCTTACAGCAGGGGTTCTCAACCAGTGGTACAGGTGCCACCAGTGGTACTTGACGTGTCTGGTGGTACTCACAGGACCCCTGGGCACCCGCCATCCAGTAGCAAGCATAGAAACACAATGCAACAAACAGTGAGAGGAAGCTTGGCTCAGTGGAAAGAACTCCAAAGCTTGCTTTTCTGCGCTTGAAAAAGCCCTCCTGTCCACCCTGAGCCTTTAACTGGTATATGTCACAGTGCCTCCCAACCCAGAAGTTACTGGCAATGATGTCATCACCAGTTACTTCCAGAGGTACTTTAAATAGATGGGCCATGTGAAATGGTACAGTGGAGGACAAACCTTGAGAAACACTGTCTTATAATGTTGCAGTGCCTGGGAGGAGACCCAAAGAATGAATGCAAATTGACATTTAAATAAACCATACTGTTTACACATGGCTAGTTCACACATGCATGTACACCACTTAATTGCTCATCCCTTCATTAGTCAGTCTTTGATGATTGGATGTTGAATGTGTGAATCCACTGCATGGACACACAATTTGTTTGTGGGGACACTAGGCTAACATGAACACTCTACCTGTGTTTGATTTCTCATAGCTCAGTCACACAAACAAGCAGGCACTTTGACTGATGAACGTGAACCATTCTATAGAGTTACGTTGTCCTGGGTCTATCAGAATGATGGTTCTGAATCTGAATAACCAAGAAACAAAGACCACCGTCCTCTGCTGAAATCTCTTTGACTGCAAAGGGATATGAACTGTGCTCAGTCTTGCAGTCATATCAGAAATTCAGTTCATAGAGCTCCTATTTACTTTGCAGGTGAAAAATGTGTGTGCTGGAGGAAGCACTGTTTCTTATTAGGAAATGAGCATGGACACCTGCTTTGCTGAAGACAATAATAACACTGCCTCTTGATTGTACATAGTGCCATCATTATTCCCCCGCTGATATGTTTGATTTATGATTCTTAATAATGCTCGTGGTAATTGCAGTTACACTATTGATTTTTTTGACAAAGCCATTTTATTCCATACCAAACCATTGCTTTCAGATCAATGGCTCCTGAGCTACTAGTTCAGTTGTAATCAGGTGAATATTCTGATAACGATCAGCTTCAGATTTTTGTCAGCAGTTCTTGTTTCTCATACACAACTTCCCAGGCCCCAAGAAACAGCTAAATATAGTTGCTGGATGCTCACTAATTCACAAGACACCATCCCAGCAGCCTCATATATTTTATGCAGAACAAAACATTCTTAATTAAGTAGGTCCTGCTGTGAAAAAGGGGGGAAATTAGCTTGCTTCCTTGGGAGCTAAGCATGAATGATTATTAAGCATTCCAGAAAAGCAAAAAAGACACTTTTTAAAAAAAATGGAAAAGCCAAGGGGAAAATCTTCATTACACTAACCCAGGGAAACGGCTGACCAAGACTTTAAAATGATGCTTTTCCCCTGTGTAGTTTAAGGTAAGTGCATTTTTTCCCCCGTGGTTCTTGCATGAAGCTGAATGGTCCTCAGTTCATTCTTACTTACTGCACACATTCATCCTTTGACTGTGATTAATGATGTTTGGCAGTTCTTCGAATGGGAATCCAGAGAGTTAGAGGAGACAAAGATGTGTTCCCAGCCACTTTGGTCTTGTTCATGTTCAAATATTGTGGAATTGTCTCCATGATTTCCCCATTTTTGACATTCTGCACCTTACACATCAAAATGAAACCTCACAGATGTGGTTTGGCACTTGTATGCTTGAGTGTTTGTTTTGTTACAAAAAAATGGTTGGCAACCTTCAGTCTCGAAAGACTATGGTATAAGCCTACAGCACCCAGTATTCCCAGGCAGTCTCCCATCCAAGTACTAACTAGGCCTGACCCTGCTTAGCTCCCAAGATCAGACAAGATCAGGCATCTGCGGGGTAACAGTTGCTGTTACAAATCAGCTGCTGGAATTCCCACTCCACACAGGAGTGGGGATACAGTAGGGTGGAGGAAACCTTCAATCTACTCCCTCAATTCAGATTAGGGGGCCAGGAAGAAAAACTTCTAGTGAGGAGAAAACAGCTGGAAGGAACTTAGGGGTCACAAACTCTGATTGCTGCATTGGGAAGATGTTTGGGTTAGCTTGCATTTCCCCCCCCCCCATATTTACCTTAGGATTTCATAATACCAGCAAAATAATTCTGTTGTAGCAATAGATTTGCATGCAGCCCACGAGGCCCTTTTAGGCAGCCCCCAAAAGCTTTGCAGCCACCACCACCCACTGCCTCTTCCCGCTTCAGCTGCATTTCTGCCTGCCCTGCCACTCCAGCTTTTCCTTTGGACAGACTTCTTTCTTCTATGCATCCCTTAAAGGCACAGGAGACTTCTTAGACTTGTAACCAGACTTGTAACCCAGAACTTGTAACAATCTACTATTTTGGCTTCTAACAGCCCAATCCTGAGCTGCCCGCAGCGCCCAGGCTCAGTGGCTCCACAGAGGGCTCCCACCTGATCCTGCGTCTCCCGCGTTACTGTGGGAGGCTCCTTGGGAGAAGGGGACTTTTGTCCCCTTCCCCCGAGTAAGGGAAGCAGTCCCGTAATGGGGCTACTCACTTTAGTGGCGACCAAAAGGTCGGCGCTAAATTAAAGGCACTTGTGTAGGGCGAGCAGCCCTGTATGAGCGCCTTGGATCCTGCGGAGCTCAGCTCTGTGGATCTGCCTCTCTTCCTCCCCCCGACATGCCTCCCCCACGCCCCGGCCATGCCTCCCCCCTCCCCGGAACACCTCCCCTACACCCCTGGCCATGCCCCTGCATCCCGTTCCGCAGCCTGGTGGTCTGGAAGACTGTGGAGCTGCGGAATCCGGGCAACTGCCACACGCTAGCCCAGTGCTGGCTGGTGCTGGGCTAGCTTCAGCGGTAGCCCAGCGGTGAGCCCCGCAAACCTGCCTTTGGGGACTGTGGTCCGCAGTGCCATGGACCTCAGGACTGGGCTCTTAGTCCACAGTTTCCATGGCTTTTTGTTTTTCCTCTCTGTCACTTGCCGTTCCCTCAGGTTCACGTCTATCACTCCTCTGCTTATTCTTCCCTTTTCCTTCAATGATTCTGCCTCTGGGCTCTCTGTTAAATACTATTAAGTACCCCATCTTTGGAGAGCTCAGTTATCTTTCCAATCCTTAGCCTTCACTACATAGTTTTTCCTCCCATAGGTTTTAATGCAAGCCAAACTGACAATTATTCTTTCAAACAGTGGCTGGATTGTGGAACTTCTATTGCTCATAGATTGTTGCTGAGAAGTTGAAATGTTCTTAGACATTCCGTTACATTCCAGCAGCTCAGCCAACCAATGTCAGAAGACTCATGCAACATAGCATAACTGGCTATAAACTATCCTTAAGTAATAACAGCATGTTGACAAGCACGTGTTCCACAGTTTGTTGTTTCTGTGGGTCTTTTGTGCGGTATCTGCTACTGAAACCCATGTCAGAAGAATCTTAGAGCCCAATCCTGAGCTCTGCTCTCCAGCTTACTGCCAGTGTGCACTGTTGCAAATGTGCTGTAAGGCAGGTTTGCGGGGCTTAGTGCTGGCCCAGTGGCAGAGCTAGCCCAGCAAGAGCACGTGCAGGAGGCTGGCAGTCCGCTGCTCGGTGGTCCCCCAGAGCAACTGGCTATGGAGAGGTGGGTGGGGGAGGCAAGGAGGAGGCATTCCAGTGTGGGGGGAAGCAGGTGAAGGGCAGGGAGGAGGCATGGTGGGGGAGGGAATGAGGAGGGAGGGGGTGGGACCGGTGAACTCGCCTCCAACAAATCCAGAGCTCTGCATCGAGTATCTCAGCCTGACACAGAACTATGTCACTCTGCACCTGCACAGAATTGGGTAGCCCCATTGCAGGGCTACTTTCCTTATGTGAGGGAAGGGGACAAAAGTCCCCTTCTCTTGAGGAGGCGGTGGCAGTTGCCTTGGCATGTGGGATGCCATGGCCATCATTTTGGCACCACTGCAGCCCTATGCTCAGGGCAGCTCCGGATTGGACTGCCCATAAAGTGTGTTCCAGACAATATAAATACAAATAAATTCCTAACAGCGTTTTTTGTGACACATTGCTGCAAAAAAGTCATACTGGTAATTGGAGGAAGTTTATTAAAAGGTGTGGGTCAGTTTTGTCCCCAGAAAGATATTTGTTTTGAAAAGTATACCCATAAGAAAGAAATGCAACATTTATTCAAATCATATTAACAGTCATGAAAAAGTGCAACAAATACTCTTCCAGGAAGGAGCATCTGAAACTTTACAAGTAATATGGTGCAGCCTGCAAAATTATGGCAAGTGGAATACTCAAGATAATCCACGATGGTAAGAGATACATTGCTAAACACATTTACTGGAAAAGTTTTTTTTTTTCCAGTTGAGGTAATAGTAATACAACATTATGCACAAAAGGAAAAAAAAAATCTCCAGTGTATTTATGCTTATAGTGCTACTGGGGCTCTTAAGCTTACTAATGCAGTATATATATGCTCTACAACTAGGAAAGAATGCATCACTTCAAAGATAGCCCCTAGAGATAGATCCCAACCGCTCACTCTACTGTGTAACCCTATAATTGTTTACTCAAAAATAAATCTCACTGAACCAATAGGATTCCAGGCCAAACAAGATGATATACTATAGTACTAGAGACACCACTAAATTCCCAAACATTTCTTTTCTTTTAAGAAACATGTCGCTTGATGTGAAAGATAGCAAAATTAGGGGGATAATTCAGTTTGGGATGAAAAGTGAGAGGAAAAGGATCAATAGCCACTCAGTTCCATGCCCCAACCCTAGTCAAGCTGGAAAGGGTAGGGTTACTTTCTTTGGGGGGAAAAAGGCTCTCCCACATCTCATGTAGTTTAGCTCTTTGTCCCAAGTAAGGGTGCAATTCTATCCAACTTGCCAGCATTGATGCAGCTGTG
Source organism: Tiliqua scincoides (assembly GCF_035046505.1). Classification (NCBI taxonomy): domain Eukaryota; kingdom Metazoa; phylum Chordata; class Lepidosauria; order Squamata; family Scincidae; genus Tiliqua; species Tiliqua scincoides. Next base: position 176,917,492 of record NC_089821.1, on the reverse strand, counting down.
CCAATGGGGTGTGTGCTGCATCCTGTCGTGGGGGTGCAGTCACGGAGGCCTCCTCAAGGTAAAGAAACATTTGTTCCCTTACCTCAGGGCTGCACAAAGTGATAGTAATGTAAAAGTTACCAGAAGTGCATTTGTTTCTTTGACTTGTTAGAAGTTGAATTTTTTGAAAGAAAACACCCAGGGACATCTGGGAGTAGATGTAGGGACCAACTCTCTTTCCTTGTTCTCAGAGCAAAAAAGGCCTCTGATCTGGAATTGACTTTTTTTTTTCCTACTGGAGACCCCATTTCTCATTATGTTTGTTCCCCAAAGGATAGCTTAGGGCTGATAGCATTGGGGAGCTGCTGACTCCCTGTGCACTAAATCACCAGCAGTGAGGGCATCCAGCTATGATCACAAAGAGCCCATTACTTTAACCTGCACTTCAGAAAGCTTCCCTGGTCTCATTGCTTAGATAGCAATTATCTCTTTGATGTATGCTGGATAATAAAGATGGTTAGCAGTAAGTATGTTAAGAAATCTGTACACTAGAAGTCCAAATCTTTAAAACCATATTTATTTACCTTTCTCATGAAATTAGTTTTACTGTTGTTAATTGTAATTAAAAATACCAGTGTGCACATCTTGTACAAAGTGGTTGATATCGGGACAGCAACATTTACATGATTAATTGATTGGCTGATTGGTTTTAAAGTGACTAATAAAGTACCTTTGATTATATGGACAACACTTTTTATTTTTTTTAAGTCAGTTATTTTTAGTATAAGTACTGGTGTCCTCCACTTAACGACAGGGATACATTCTCTGATCCCTGTTATGCGATTAGGTCATTAAGTAAACATTCAGTCCAATCTATTACCTTTGTTGTGTAAACAGACTCTCCCTGCCAGACACAAGCTGGCTGCACAGGCTACTGGGAATACCGGTAGATTGCCTCTTCTTTCAATTAAGAGCCTCTCTGTTGTTTAAACAGACACTCTGCTGCAGGCTATGGGAGATTGCCTCATTAAGAGCATCTTTATCGTACTTTGACCCCCGTCATATATGCGGTCTGTTGTTAAGTGAATGGTTGTCCAGCAGCACACACCTATACTTATAAAAAATGCCGCTGTCAAACACTATCTTAGCGCCACTGATTTGAAAAGTGTGAGTGCACAGAGGAAATGTCTATGACTAGCTGCTGTCATAAACCATGACGTCAGAGTCATAATGTTGGAGTCATGATAGCTGCATTACTTTCAGAGTCTGCCGCAGTATGCCTCTGAATATCCGCTGCAGGGGAGCAGTGATGGCTGAGAAGTGTGCCTTTCAACACAATCCTATGTCTGTCTGCTCAGAAGAAAGTGTTATTATGTTCAGTGGGGTTTACTCCCAGGAAAGTATGTATAGGATTGCAACCTTTGTCTTCTGCTTGTGGGCTTCCTGGAAAGCTGGAGGGGGGCACTGTGGGAAATACAATGCTGGGCTAAATGGGCCTTTGATGTGATCCAGGAAGGCTCTTCTAGTGTTCTAGAATGCTTACTCCCAAAGAACTGGGAATGCCTCTTTAATAAGATGTCACTTGCTGGGAAATAAATATTCATGGACCATTAAAAAAAAAAATGCCTTTCCCCCCTCCAATATATTCATTTAGTCATTTGCAAATTTGTGATTATTAATTAGTTGATTATTCAATTAAAACTAATCTGAGTAATCAACGAGGATGCTTTGAATTGGGTGATGGCATTTAGTCAACAGACATTTCCTTCTAATACTTCACAACTGGTTTGCAGAGACACTGGTGCATTGCTGAAGCACCCTTGGAGAGTTCTCCTGGGCTCACTTCCCTGATTAGTGATAGCCACATTATACAGAAAGTCAGGAGGGAAAGTACTTCAGGAAAACCACACTGGCTAACACAGGAGTCTGGTTCCAGTACTGCTGGTGTTAGGGCACGACTGCTCTGCCACCTGCACTGATCCTGCAGTTATCTTCAGTGTTTAGCCTTTTATCAGTGTTCTTCATGGCTTTATATCCCACCTTTCTTTCATGGTGCAATTCAGGGTGGCAGGAACCCATCCAAGCACTGACCGGGTCAAGCTCTGTTGAGCTTCAGCAAAGCAGCTGCCTCCTGATCCCTGACAGAGCATGCCCTTGGCGCAGTCTGTCTTCTGCAAGAGCACCATTTAACTCTGCCCCTACATTCCGAAAGCTGCATAGTGCTTCAGCTGCACAAGTTGAGGACTTTACTCTGGGTGGACCTAGCCTGTCTCAGCCCTTTTTGTGACCCAGCTCCTTACGGCCAGAGGCATCACTAAAAGCAGTCTGCTTTCCAGTTCAGCGAGTGCTACAGCTATACTCTGTGTGGTTGAATCAATAGATATTTGTTGATTAATATCTGATTTTCCACCAACTAAAAGGCCCAGTGGATGAGTTTTTTTGGCCCTGCTGAGAATGGATGACACAGCCAAAATAGAACAAAAATGCTTCTCCTCTGCAGTCTTACTTGTTGCCTATGGCCAAAGGTCCTAGGCTGAAAATTTAGCACCAGCAATGTCCTAAAAATTATCCCTGCGTTCTGGATGTTTTGCTGCAAAAGCTGCACAGTCATCTGCCTGCACAGGAGCCCTCTCCTTTTCACTAGATGGTGCTCTAGTTCTTCATCATGAGGACGGGGGAAAGAGAAGACAAATGGGTGGGAAAACAGTGAGGAAATGGATGCATTGGTTTTATTCCAGTTGCTGCTTACTGAACAAACCCCCACCCACTTCTACTCGTCCAAGTAGGAGTTTATCCAAACGTCCATTTAAGTTAGGGGAAGATTGCAGTGAGCATTTATAGTATAGCCCTGACTTGGACGGGACACATGCCCAGGCATTTACAGGAGCAGAGCATCCTGCTGAAACACTAAATGCTGCTATTTACATTGGGAAGGAAACAATTCATCTTCTCGGCAAGAAGAAAATTTCTTCTACCTGTAACTTAAAACAATGTATGATGGTCTCAGCAGTTGATTTTATTAGCTTTAAAGCACAGTAGGTTTGGGGTCTTTTTTTTTTAATTCCTTAGCAAGCTTATTGTCTATATGGCATCTGATTACATTCACAGTTTAGGAATAATACTGCAACTTGCTATTAGTTGTAAGTAACTAGGCTGCAATCCTAGGCACACTTTTGTGGGAGGAGGCCCCAATGAATACAATGGGATTTACTTCTGAGTAGACTGGACTGAGTAGGCTTGGACTGTTCCACCATTTGTAAGTGAAAGTTGGGATATGTCCTGAAGAGTAGCATGACCCACTAGGTGAAGTAAAGTACAGTAACAATTCCCGGAAGCTAACCATCAAAAATCCAGAATTCAGAGTAGGTAGAAGGGAGAGATCAGCCTCAAGACTGGACATTTTCCACCCAAGCTCAGAGTTGCTCAGGTCTACGTAAGATACTTTGCTTGTTTCAATTTATATGCTTTTCGAGTGAGAGTGCCACTGTCAAGTGTTTGTTAAATGCAGAACCTTTCAAGAATTATGGGGTCTGAGTCAAGGGCTGCACTCCAGGTATCTGCATCTTCAGAGACCAGCCTTCACTCCTCCTTATTACTCCTCCCCTGAGAGCACCCACCTCTTTGCACAACATATGTAGAGGTGTTTGAAACAGTGTTATTTTACTCAGAAGTAAGCCCACTGTGTTCAGTAAGACTTAGACTGTAAGTCTACCAGAAACAAACTCTATGCCTCCATGCATAAGTGAAAGCAACATCATGCAAGCAGGACCTTCTTGTCCTAGGACTTGTCTGGTGAGGCACACTGAGTAGATAAGGAGAGGCCAGGGCCAGAAATTCTCCTGTTACCTCCTGACAAAAACAAGAAAATCCTTTCAGTAGATGCCATATCACACATGATGTTTTTGTGCTAACAGAAATTGCATGGAGAGGAGAGAAACTCACATGTGAATGCCTTTACATCAAACAACACCAGCCCCTTTTGTTCACTACACCTGTATTTCTTTGGCTACCATTTAAAGATCGCAGGCACTCAGGGCCCATTGAAGTAACTGTCCTAGTTTTTTCATGCTTTACTTAAGGATTTATTTCTGTCTTTTTCTTTTATTTAGTGAGGGCAGAAGTTCATTCCCATGGGGAGCCTCTTACACAAAGGAAAGTCTGGAAAGTACAGATGACTTCCCTCTTACTGACACACTGCTTTCAGATGCAGCCATCACTCATCTCAGTGGAGCTACTGCTGTTTTACAGCACTTTACATATGGTAGAATTAAGGCATCTCGTGGTGATTCATCCTTAAAATTTAGCATTAGTACCCTGGCTGAAATATTCTAGGATCTGTGTAGAGAATTTTCCTGTGTTTCTTTAAGGTCTGTCTTACTATTAAACAAACAAACACTGCATGATTTGAAGAAGTTGTAAATATATGTATATGTTTACATCTGACTCCAAAGTACTGCATATGTGACATTAATTATATCATTGCAAGCACGCCAGGACTTGTAAATAGCACACATATGGGGACCAGTTAGGACTGGTACCAGGTGGTGGTGGGGGCTCTGTCATTTTGTCTCTGCTCCGGTCCCAAATTGGATTCCCTTCCCCATGGGTACTATATAATAAGGGTGAAAAACTTCTATTGGGGACAAAGGGAGCTCTTTTTCCAAAATTGCACTCATGGGGGTATAATATTAATCAGGACTATAGCTTGGAACTATAGTTCTCTAACCCTCTCCCCACCATTGTTTTGATCCAGATCCTTATATGTGTGTTTATTTACAAAAGAAAATAGCCCTGGTGTGCTTGCAATGCCTTTATTAATGTCCCATGCAGCAGGCATTCTTCTACTCAAGTCACTTGCATGTGGCATCAATCTATCTGCCAGCTTGAACTCTGAAAGATTGTTTACGCTGCTTGTCATTTTCCATATGAGGCAGCCAGAAGGTTCTCTCGTCTACCCCATTAGTGAATAAATAATACTGGAAGATTCACATAGATGAAAATGTGTCAAGGTATCACTGAGTGCTAGCAGATATCCCTGCTGCACAAATATTCTTGCGCACTCAGCCCAGTTCGCATAGGTAGATCAGGGAGCACTAATCCATGAGCTAATGTTGCACAGGGATCCAGAAATAAGCTGAAGTTTGAACCAGCACTGCTGACCTTCATAGTTTTTATCAGTCACATTTGTATCCCACCGTTCTTCCAGGAATACCGACTTCTGTCACGTTCTCCTCCTAACAACGCTGTGAGCTCTGCTAGTGGATGGAGATCTGTCAAAACCATACACTAAGTAAGTTCTTGGCTGAGCAGAGATTAGAATTCAAGTCTCCCCAAGAGACACAGACAACACAACACAGAGGGAAGTGAACATACAAAGGGCAGCAGGATCACAGTAGCAGTGGCCCACCCTCAGTCTACGCATATACACTTGAGTGTCTGCATAGTAGGTATGCACATAAAACTGAACATGCACATTCTCTGTCTACAGCCCTGAAAAAGCAGAGTTCCCAACTGCAGGAAAACAGCTTTACATTCAGAGGTGTAACTCACTTCCCTTCTCACTTCTCCTGTGGAGACTCCCCTTTGAAGGAGAAGGAATAGGAGCACAAAGCCGCAAGCTCCTCTGTAACTAGGGCAGAGCCTGGGAGTCATGTGTAACACCCAGGGCAGGTACCCCTCAGGCTCTATCACTGTCTATACATGCACCTGCAGATATTCACCTGCATATGTGTATGCCAGCCCTCCATGCATATTCACATTCACATTCACATGCATATTCACATTCACATATTCTTACATTGTGAGAAATGGCGTTTTGTCTACCGTACCACAGGGGTTCAACTCCTGTGCCGATGGATTTGATCACAACTATAAAAAGATCTAGGCAATGAGGATCCTAGTCAGACCATTGCTCCCCCCCCACACACACAATCTCTCTCTCTCTCACCCCCCTCCCCATAAAGCTCAAGAGTGTGGTGAAGGGCCAATCAAGACCATCAAGGAGGTGGACTGCAAATAACCTCTCTCCAGAACCCTCCAGCTGATTCAAACAAAGGAGGAGCTGGCATCTTCACATTGCCAGGAGGTGAAAGGGTTCTTCCCTTCTGGGAAGCATTTGCAGGCTTCTCGTACTGGCAACAGCTGTGGATCAGGCTGCTAGTCAGAAAAATGCCAGTGATCAGAGCATGGAGTAAACACGCATGACCGAGGTGGAAATACAAGCAGAATAACACTGACAAAGAAGTTGTGAAATTAATAATAAGTTGTTAATGAGGGGAAAGAACACTTCCAGCATTGCATGACTGCACGAAGTGTTAGAGGCAAATTATAGTGCCAGTCAACTTGGTATGGGTTGGTGCTGTGGGAAGCTCATTAAAAACAAAAGGATACAGCCTCCTTTTTGTTCTTGAAAAGAAAATGTGGGCTGGGACTGAGAACAGATGTAGGCCCTCCACACAAAACAGAACTCCTTCCAGCTACTTCCAGTACGAAGGGTATGAAGAAGAGACAATGAAACCTCTAGCAGGGTTTAGTATACATACATTAATTGGCTTAGAAGATTTTTGAGTTTGCACCTTGCAATCACAACTCACTGTGTAACAATACTGCCTTTAGATGTTTTTAATATACATTTGTTCACTGTTTCTGCTGTTCCCAAATCTGCTTTTCAGTTTTAGGAAAGATCCAGCCCTTTCTTGACAAGCATGACAGGATGCTTTTCAAAGATGCCTCAGGCACCACCATGGGATGGGATCACTCCACATCTGTCTCTAGCACGAAACTCCAGCCATGATGTGTCACTGGTTCAGTGGTCAGAGGAGGACATGTATTCAAATTTCTGCTTCATGGAGTGATCTTGGGCCAGGTACTACCTACCAGACAAACCTTTCTCATAGAGCTGCTGTGGCGATAAACTGGGGGACACTGTATGTACCTGAACTCCTTGCAAAAATGTCTACACATCACATGTCCTTATGCAATGAAAAGGTGTAAACAGGAGGACTAGGGGACCAATCCTATCCAATTCTCCAGTGCCAATGCAGCCATGCCAATAGGGCATGCACTGCATCTTGTGGTGGGGCAGCAGTCACAGAGGCCTCCTCAAGGTATGGGAACATTTGTTCCTTTACTTTGGGGCTGCATTGTGGCTGCACCAGTGCTGGAAAATTGGATAGGATTGGACCCTAGGGCCACCACATGAACTTCTCTCCCTTCCTCATAGCATAATAGCAAAGCAGCCTCAAGCTCCCTGCCTGCCTTCCCACTCTATAGGCAGAAAAGTCAGCATTGGCACCTCAGGAAATCAACTCCATGGCAAATATGGGTCATGTTAGAACATCACACCCTGATGTGAGGCTGACATTCAGCAAGGAATGCACTTTTTGTCACACCGGGAGAAAGTTGTCCACTCTGGGCCTGTTAAAGCAGTTTAGATTCGTAACATATGGTAGTTTAGATTTGTAACATATGTAACATGCCCAGAGGAGGATCTAAGCAGTCACTTTTACCAGTTATACATATTAGTAATTACATGTACATATGTCTCCTCTCTCCACTTTATCCTAACAATCTGATGAGGTAGATTAGGTTGAGAGATGGCGAGGTTGCTAAAGCTGTAGTCAAATGTATGCTTTCCTGGGAGTAAGCTCCATTGAGCAGAACAGAGCTCACTTTGGAATAAACATGCTTAGGTTTGTACTGCAAGTGATCTCATTCTCTGAATGGGGATTTGAACCTGGGGCGTCCCCATTCTTTGTCCAGTTCTGTGACCACTAGACCATACTGCCTCTCTTGCAGTAGGTGTTGCTGTTCACAGAGACAAGTCATGTCTTTCCTCCTGGGGCATGTCTCCTGTTTTCTTACCCAACAGCTACATTTCTAGGAGCAAAATAATAAACTTTGTTAAAAGTTGATTCCCTGCATAGTCTTGATCTAAGACAGGGGTGCTCACACTTTTTTGGCTCGAGAGCTACTTTGAAACCCAGCAAGGCCCGGAGATCTACCAGAGCTTTTTTTTACAATGTTTGCGCCATCATAACATATAACATTTATGTGTACAATGTATGTTGGTGTACCTTGAGCCCCACTGAGTATAACAGGACTTACTCCTGAGTAGACATGCCTAGGATTAGGCTGTGAGGCTGCAATCCTAGCCACACTTACCTGGGAGTAAGCCCCATTGAGTACAATGGGCCTTACTCCCGGCGTTTCCTCCCAGAGGCACCTGAAGGGGGGGTTGGCACTCCGCGATCTACTCATTTTGCCTCACGATCTACCCGTAGATCGCGATCCACCTATTGAGCACCCCTGGTCTAAGAGAAGAATGAACACTGGATGCTACAACAAGAGAGATATCTTTGAACTTTCTTCTGTGTGCCTACAATAATAGTCCTCTCTTCCTCCCTTCTTTCTCCCCATACATTTTCTCTAAAGAAAACCTCATTGTAAGGTTCAATAAGAGGCTTCACTGGGACATTTTGAAATCAGCACCATTGCAGAAAAATTGCACTGCCACGAAGACTAATTGTTTTGTGTGTTCTGTGTCTACTTCATCTGGTTTCCTCAAGAATAGGCCCTAGTCAGCCCACCTGCTGGGATTGCATCAACTGATTGGGCATCTGAGCCCACCTGACCAGGTCAGACGGCATGTAAGGATGCCCAGGTGACTGTAAACCTTCCATTTGGGCAGACCAATGACTTCAGTGAACCTAGGCTGAGCTCAAGGTTGAGCTCCAGGATATTTTTGTGTGTGTTCCAGTTTGGCTGTCTCAGAGAATGTATCCGTCTGTGGTTATATTCTCACTTCCTCACTGAGAATCTGAGTGGTGTAATGTATCCCTCAACCTCATCCTAGAGTTATTCTAAATTAGGGAACACTGAGATTTAAACACATTAGGGAATTATTTTGCCTTCAAGTTCACCTGTAATCTTCTGGTTGCATTTTTGCTCAGCACTGAGCACTGCCAATGGCCAAGCTGTTTTCCAAGCCTGCTTGTTTTTTATCCACACACACACACCCTTGTATTTATATTAAAACTGCTTTCATTACCTGCCCTGGTTTGGTTGAACTTGGTCACAGCCTTGTCCCAGTCTTCCTCTGCATGCTTCTGAACAACATTTGGAGAACTCTCCATATAAGTGGGAGGGAGACTTTCAAGGACATTTCATCTCTGCTTGACTTTGCCCTCTTAGTGGCAACTGAGGCTACCAATTTTTGCCTCAGCACTCTAGAAGTTCAGAGGAAATGAGGAAGTCTTTTCTCAACCAATCACCACTATGCCATTAGAAGTAAAAGTGGAATCCTGTCCCACTGGGATTTAAGCTGGAAGGGGAAATGAAAACATTTGAGAATGGCCCTTGAATCAGTGCAGTGAAGGAATCAGTGCTTTAAAAGCCCATCTTGATAGCTCAAAGGCTCAGAGGGGAATTTGAATGAAGGGCAATTCAGTCCTTTGCCAGAAAACAGAAACCTTAGAAAACAGTAAGAAGGGTTTTATTAGATATTCCTTGGACTAATGGAAAAGGCTGAAAGGGATTCTCTTGAAGTTTTGGAGACAGTTTTTGAGATCAAAATCCAAATCTTTCCTTGAAACAGTAAGAGCACTTCACAGTCCCACTGGGCCTGCTGCAGTGAGTGAAATTCTCACTTTAGGGCTTCCAAAGCTGTGAAATTTAAATTACTTAACTATAAATTGCTTCATAAATACTGCCTGATGGCTTATATTGCAGCCCTGGTGACATAGGCAAAAAGAGGAGACTGATGGATTTATGCACAGGCTGATGTTACCTGCAAATGGTGCATCTTCTCCAGCATTCAAAGGCAGAAAATGTGGTATTTGTTATTGAGGCCTTCATCTAACTGTTTGGTTGGTTTTGATGTTGCTCACCTCACCTGCAGCTCTTGGCCCTGTGCACCTCCTCTCTGCCTGTTCTCTTTGCTCATTTTCCTTCTTCTGTTTCTTCTCCCCCCCCCCCTTATTTCCTCACATTCCTCTGGACCACTGCCCTTTTCAGTCCACTTTCCATAGGCCTGTTTTCTCTTACAATTAGGTCCCAGGGATTCTCAAACTGTGGGTCTGGGACCCACTAGTGGATCATGATTCATTTTTTGGTGGCTCACGAAACTGACAAGGCAGATTAGGCTATGTGCATCAAGGGATAAGCAAGCTGCTACCTGGCAGGGAGTACTACTGCCCAATCACCAATATAGCCACACCCCTTGGCATTTATAAATCAGGTAGCAGCCTCCAGGACCTCTAAAGAGTTTGAGAACCAGAACACAGGCAATATAGGTTGTTGCCTATTTTGGCAATGGAATTACAGAGCATGAAGGCTAATGGGGAATATCTTCTAGGGGGGAAGAGAGATCCCTGTTCTCCCACCCCAGACCCTTATGTTCTTCCTTCCTGGTTTTCCCCAGGGTAGCTCTTTTGCCTGGAGCAAACATATTCACTCACTTGCATAGATAGGGACAAGGGGCTGCAGCTGAGGAACCCCTTGGGAAAGAAACAGTTCCACCCCACATGCAAGATGCAGGGAGTAGTCACAAAATTACCTTTTGCCTAAGGCAGCAAACCAGCTTGAACTATCCTTGACTGGCTTTTTCTGGAGACACTGTCTCCTCCTTTCTGAAACCATCTGCTGCTTCTACCCTCCTTCCTGAGGCCTTTCTGCTTTCCCCTTCCCAAGATCAGAGTAGGTCACCCAAACACAGCACTCTGTAACACGAAGGGAACTCAGCCAATTGCTGCCAGAGGCTGCATTGCTACTATCCAGTTTCTCTGTGCGTGGCAATATATAGATGGTTCCAAAGAATTTAGAATTCCTAAAAGAGGTTGAGATTGCTTTAAGGGAAAATACAGCAGGGTTTACACATGCAGCAGAATACGGTGATAACATGAACTGTACTACTTCATACGACAGCTGGAAGATACCACTTTTGAATCCTGTCCTATATGAGAAACTCCCTACAAGCAAAGAATAAACACAACAGGGAAAAACAATTTAGATTAGCCTTTTGCCTGTTGCATTACTTTTCCTGAATTTGAAATCTGATTTCCCCCATCCACACTCTTCAGTGATGCAGTCTGCTCTCCTTCTACCACCTTGTTCTTTTCCATTTGTGGGCTAGGGCCTTACAGGCGAAGGATCTGGGAATTTCAGGTAATAAGCTGATAATCCAGGAGTGTTCCATCATTCTGTTATAAATTCATCTCTCACTGCTGGAAGAGATCAGCTGTTATATCTCAGCAGGTACAATACAGCACTCAGTACCAAAACAAAAACCCGCACAAGAATAGGAGCCTCATTGAAAATTCAGGCATGAGGCTTCCGAAAAGGCCTTTGCCAATCACGTGGCCATTCTCAAAGCATTGCCCAAATCAGAAACAGAGACCCAAGTCTTAACATTCATTTCACGTCATCATGAAACCACCAACAATATCTATCATTCTCAAACCTGGACAAAGCAATCCTTTGAAGATGTGAAGGGCAATCGCCCAGGGGGAGAATATCTACTTTTGCATGTGGAAGATCCTCAGTTCCATCCCTGGTATTTCCAGAGAGGCCTGAGACAGGCCCTATCTGAAAGCGCTGCTGCCAGTCACTGTCTTCCGGTCCTGAGCCAGATGGATCGATGGTCTGACACAGCAGAAAACAGTTTCCCAGGTTCATCAAGATGGTACAGAATATGGCACAGCTCAGTTAGACAACTATTTCTACCTGTGCTGCAGTGCAAAATATTGTGTCATGCTATACAAATAAAATAACAACAACAAACACTTTATCAAAGAATAATACGGACCTGCCACATGCAGCACATTAAATTATAGCATTTGAGAGTGATGTAGCATTTCAGTCATGCTTAGGGGAAAAGTTATGACAACCAGCTAAAACTGTGCTATATTGCCTGAGCCAGAGAATTACATTCATTCCCTATGAAAAGTTGTGACAGGTGCAACTGCTTGCCTTCCATTTTCCCCAAGGCAACACAGTATGTCCTATTCCAGAGTCAGAACCAGTCAAATATATGCCGTGCTGGCCCGACGCAACTGCTTTCAGTGTGAGGGCAACCGTTTGTCCTCTCTGTTCATGAGCTGTGGAACAAGGGCTCCCTCCACTACTTGCTACTTCACATCTGTGAAGCAGCAAAGGCCGGTCTTGCTTTGTGCAAGGCCTTTTATAGGCCCTGAGCTATTTTAGGACCTTCATTCATTCACATAAGTTCCATCTCTAATATATTCATGTATGTAAATTTATTCAAATTTGAACTGTAAATTATTTCCTTTCTTTTCCCTGCCCCTGACACAGTGTCAGAGAAATGATGTGGCCCTCCTGCCAAAACGTTTGGGCACCCCTATAGTAGAGCATTGACTGAGCTACCCTTCCAGTTAATCAAGGATGTACTTTGTAGGATGTCCTTTTGCTGCACTGTCCGTTGTAGCTCCGTTTCAGCTACTTTATTGAACCCATCTTGCCTTTAAAGGTGCTTCTTAAAAATGTGAGAGTGATAAATGGATAACACATTTTAAACAAATTATTGTATCCCATATCATTAAAAAAAAAAAAAAAGACTTCCGCCAAAATGAAGAGTGAGCTTATTAGTAAACAAATGGTTTGAGAGGAGGAAGCAGAAAACATCATAGACCAATTACACAAAACTTGCCATGGTCTGAAAAGGATGTACATGCAGCAATTTAGAAAAAAACCTGTCTAGCTTGGCCACAGCTTTCTGAAGAAAAGGGCAATCTCAGGCATTACCTTTATGAAAACGGTGCACAGGTATGCAGCTGGCATTAATCCTCCTCCTTCAATAATTAAGGATGGAGCATCTGTCTGTCTATATGGCCTTTTGCAGGGGAGATTAAAGTTAGGCAGGACTATCTGTGCAAAGTTAACTGTTTTAATAGACATTCTCTTTTCTGAGAGAGGTCTGGGAATTGTAGTTCTGTGAAGGACTGGGGATCTTTAAGATATCTTGTCATGATGGTTCTCAGGATTCTTAAAACCATGACATTTAAAGAGGTAGAAAATCAATACCCAAGTCCATACTGTAAATATCACCCTATCTCACACCTTGTGCTGCCCATGCCCACTTTACCTGGACTACTCTTTCATGTCAGTTTCCAGCATCAACCAATTTCCTGGTTGGTGACAACTTCTCCCTACTTTTACACATTGGAGTATCCCCACTGTGTGCAAACAATCCAGTTCAAGCAATGAACTTGAACTGTGGCTTACCCATTACTTTTGAATGAGCAGAACGCTGTGCTGTGCCGATAGCTTGTGGTGCACCATTGTGTGTTAAAACAACACTTGTAAGAAAGCTTCAACATTGGAGTTTTCTGCTAGAAAGGCAATGGCCTTTTGAGACATAGGATACCATGGGCCTGAGGAATATTATCTGGTCACTACTGTAGCTACCTGGAAACCTTGTAGTCATGGTCTCTGGGTGTCTTCAAATACCAATCCCAGACTGTCTGTGAATAAGTGCAGCAGGCAACCATGCTAGATTCTCTGTTTGTCACATAAGCAGAACCAGCAGTGAATTATGGATGAGAGCAAAAAGCTCTTGGGAGGGCCTCTCAGTTTAAAAAATTAAAAGTTTGAAGCATCTCATCTGAATAAGCTCAGCAACCTCAGGTTTCTTTCAGACAGTCTTCCAGATGTGTTTGCTCATTTCTTAACAAGGGTCTGTTCTTCTACATTTGTCTTTTGACTTTGCAGTCCATGCCTGGATGCAAGAGAGCTGCGGAGAGAAAAAGAAGTTTGATGTGTTCAACATAGACTGGAACAAACCTGGATGATTTTAAAAAATGAAAAGGGGGAGTGACTCTTTAGGAGGCCTTGATGGGGAATTTACTTGGTGACAAATTGACAATTTATCCTTGGGGACTTCTGGGCCAATTGTAGAACTCCAATTTGTCAGATATAGTGCAATGACTTGGATCTTAATTACGGTACGTCCAATTTCCAACATGCTCTTCTGCAGATAAAGTTCAAAACTTCTTATTGTCCATTTTCTAATCTCAAGGATTAAAGAGACCTCTATAGGCTTGCAGGTGATCAGACCATGAATCTAACATATGGAATCTTTAGAGCAGCAATTTTCAACCAGTGTGCTATGGCACACTGGTGTGCCGTGAATGGTCTGCATGTGTGCCATGGGAAGGATCATATATTAATAGGGCCATTGGGGGATGTGAGCCCCTGGCTGGCAGTGTGGTGTGCCTTGTCAATTGTAAAAAAAAAAAAACTGATGGTGTGCCTTGAGAATTTTAGCACCTTAGAAGTCTGCCATGAGGTGAAAAACGTTGAAAATTGCTGCTTTAGAAGGAGAGTACAAAGACTAAACATAAATGCATACAAAAGCACTTTATTTCTAAATAACTGGATAATTCTAGGTGAATACTATATGATCAGAGAAGAATAGTTATTACAGTTAGACATTCATACTCACACAAATGTCTGACCAGAGAAATTGGTAGCTTAGGTGATGGAGGGAAAGCAGGAGCATAGCATGGTGTAGCTATGTTCCCTGTGAAGTTCACTTCTATCACCGTCATCTGGAAAATTGTGAAGATTTCTGTTGAGCATTTGGCCTGATGTTTACTCTGCGTAATATTGTATTGCCCCCACACTAATTACACAGGCCAACACACATTTTGCTTCCTTAAATGTTACACTAATTCCTGGGTATATTTGGGGTGCTGATTCCAAAAATGGCATCTGTTTTGCCCTATCATATCTAGTTTTGGAGACACAGCATAGCCTCTTCAGTGAATGGTTCAAGCAGCTCCTCATGAGGAAGCCGACACCATGGCTTCCTCATGAGGAAGCTGCTTGAACCATTCACTAATGAGGCTATACTATATCTCCAAAACTAGACGTGATAGGGCACAACGGATGTCATTTCTGGAATCGGCACCCCAAATTCATATCAATCACTATAAGGTTTGGGAAAAACTTTTCTGACCCTCAATTTTGTAGGTCTGTGTTATTTATTTAGTGTGCTCCCAGCTGTAGTCCTTCTTTCCTTCCTTCCTTCCTTCCTTCCTTCCTTCCTTCCTTCCTTCCTTCCTTTGAACTGTAGTTTTAACTTATGATTTTGTGTTGTGCATCAATTTAATTTTCTTTTTGAATGCTGAAAGATGGCATATAAAAATCTTGTAAATGCATTCCAGTTCACAAAGTCACTGGAACACCTGCGCCTGATATGTTGGAGAGCCACTTCCCACTGGAGCAGGCAACCCTAGACTACAGGAAACATTTTTAAATTGTGGGGCATCTTGAACAAAGTTCTGACTGTGTTTCTTAACACCCACTAAATAAATTTGCCCATCCTTGACCCCTGCTACAGACATGGCTTTCAATGTTTGCTTTCAATTGGCATTGAGCCGAGGATTGGATATGTATCAATGCTCCAGTTCCTCTCAAATGCAATCATCTATAGCCCCCTGTCTGCAATGCTGGTGACACTCCAGAGCATTTGCCTCTTTTTAGGAAATCCTCATCACCCCACAACTTTACATTACCCCCTCCAAAATATTTCTCTTCAGTAGAGATGATTGAATTTTGCGATGGATTTTGCTACCACTTAACCTGATTCAGGATACTCTGAGCCAGAGAGTGTTGATCATGAATGCTAAGTTGCCTGAATGTTATACTCTCCTTTCAGGACAATGGCAAAGTCACATGTGAGTCAGTAAGAAATGATAGGATGCCAAGAGATGATTTGCTTGGGGTCTACATGATGAATGTTAAGAAGTGTGGTGGCGGCAGCAGCAGCTAGCTAGCTTGCTTGCTTGCTGTGGATCACTGACAAAAAGTGAGAACAAAAAACCCCAAAGAACATTAAAGCACCACAGTGTTGTTAAGCTGACACATCTGTTGTCATTATCGTATGAATTTATAGGGCAAACATCATCTGTGAGTTGTTATATTGTTCATTATTTCCTTGAATTACAGTTCATTTTAGGCAACAAAAGGCTGGTAAAGGAGGAAAGTGTTAAGAAACAAGCAAGCGGCTGTTGTGCTCCTGTTTCCCCAAGCAGCAGGAAGCTCACAGCAGCCTCTTGGAGGTCAGCCTCCTTCATAGAAGAGGGCACTGGCTTGTTATGTATGCGTCACAAGCTGCCTTACAGAAATGTAATGGGATGGAAAAGAGGGTCTTGGCCCTGAGGTCACAGAGGTGGAGGGACTTCCTCAGAGTTCAGTAGGACTGAACACGGGGCTTAACTGTATTAATTGGACATTTTTGTGCCCACTGTAACATAGTTGAAGATGGAATCATGTGTTTAGAATTTGAATTCTAGAAATGATTGGGTGTTTGGACATACTGCAGCAAATGAACTTTTAGGGAGAAGGGAAATAAATGGGAAGATGAGGAACAGGGAGAGGGAGGAAGAAGAGAAACAAGGACTGGAAATTGTAGAATTGTGGGCTATTCCGTACAGCTTCTGCCAAATAGGCAGCCTCCATGTATACACAAACATGCATTCACACAACTATTTATCACAGAGCCATCATATCTTTAAACAGGACTGTCACAAAATTCAAAATACAGCTTAATATTAGTGTTATAGTTGATTTTTGGCTCAATCCTATTCAGGGCCTAAAGCCTATTCAGGGCCCCAGTGTGCTTGGGCACACTGATATGCTGTGAATAGTCTGCAGATGTGCTGCGGGAATTTGGGGGAGGATCGGGGAAGGAACTGGGCCAAACTGGAGGCAGGAGATGGAGGATCTCAGCGGCAGTCACTTATGTTTGCACTGGCCTGCTTCAGCTGTTGCAGGGGTATGGGAAGGGCAGGGGGAGGGCGGTCTAGGGGTGTTCCGGAGTGGGGGAAGGGCTGGTGGTGAGTGGGCCCATGGGCAGACCAGACCCCGGAAGGGGTGGAGGCAGGATCCAGAACTTAGACCAGATCCAAACCCCTCCCCGCTAGTGCTGGGCTGATTGGATCGGCACCATCTCTTTAGGCGGCATAGATCCAAGTAGCCCCATTTAGGCCATTGCTGCATTATAAGGGGAATCGACTCTCCTTGCCCTGGTTCAAAGCCTAGGTTGGGGTGTAAAGGGAGTAATTTGTACTCGGACCCAGGGTCAAAAAGGGGGCCCAGGAGCCAAAGGAGGGGGTTCCTGGGATCTGACATTTTTCTATCTACTCAGACTTATTGCCTGCATGGGATGCTGGGGACACAACCATGAGTGTGTAGCTGCAGCTACTGTAGCTACTGGCAAGTTACATATGCTGGTCTGAGGAATGCATACACAACACTCCTTAACACAGTGTCAAATCTGGGAGGAAACTGGCCTGCTACAGTAGCCCTTTGGCTTGTGGATCTGCTTGCCATGAAGGAATGTACAGGAGCTCAGGGACACAGCTGCAAGACTACAGCTGCTGCAGAAGCAAGATTTGGTCCTTACAGGACACTTTCCATTTTAGTGTGAGTCTAAATATGATGATGCTAATTTTCTGCATGCTTTTCTATACTTAAAAGATTTTAGAGAGAGTGTGTTTTGTTTTCCATATTACTGTATCTAGCTGCTGATGCTAGATACAGGGTGGGTAGACCTGGGCTCCGAAAGACTTTTCCAGCTGTCTCGCCCCTCCCCGCCCCCATTCTGCTCACCCATCACCACCCTCCCCTGCTCTGTTTCATCCCCTTTTTGCCAAGGGGCCCAAAAGAAACTTTTTACCTCTGACAAAATTCCTCTCAGAGGCCCTGCCTGGGTTGTGCTGCATCCAGCCCCAACCCTGACAGCACAGGTCAGCTGGCCTGCCTGTTCCAGCGCAGTATAGGATTGGGCTGTTAAGTTGAATACATTCACCACAGTCATTTAAAACAGACACAAGTTTTCTTCACTGTTTTATCCACCAGTAAAAATAATGACAGTCTGATAGGTTTCTTCCACTGTTTCTATTTCCTGAAGAAGTGAACAAAGTTTTCCCCCCACAGAACAATCCATTTTAATAGCTTCTCTCCAATGCTTTTGCAGTATCTATAACTAATTTCAAACAGACATACTATCAGTCTCAGAGTGAGAGAAGAGGGTAGGAATCCTAATACTTGGAAACTTGAGGAAAGGAAAAACAGAAGAGAAAAAAATGATGCAAGAGGCAATCAAGCTGACCATGTGCAATGGAAATGCACAAGATCCCTCCAGGAGATAGGAGGTGGTGTCAGCAGTGGCCCTTTTAGGGGTTAAGCCTGGGATTTCAGCAGAGGTGTGCTGCACAGCTGAAGCCACTAGAGGCAATGACATCCCTAGGGATATAAGGAGCAGCTGATGTAGGAAGGGTTGGTGGGTAGTAGAAGGAGGAAAGCTCGGACTGAGGAACTAATGGCCTACTGATGGAGGAATGGACTTTGGAGACACTGGAGATTGGTGTGTGGCTGCCATGCCCAAGACCTGTTGAGGACAAAGATGCTGCTGCAGTGGTGGGAGGAGCTGCTGGCAGGAGAGGGGAGGAAGAAGGTTGAACTGGTGAGCTACCCTGGTGGTGGGGTCCAGCAGTGCTGCAGGGCAGAACTACAGCCATTGTTGGGGAAAGAATGGGGCCTAATTAGCTGAAAGTGGACATAATTCTCTAAGCAAATCAATCCAGACTTTGTTCTTTCCTTTTTTACAGGGCATCAGCAGCAAACCCTTCTTCTGTGGTTTGCCTGGACTGCTTCTCTTCTTCTTGAAGCTAAAAAATCTGACTTAAAAAAAGGCAGGAATGTAGCAGCAGCAGTATCCAGTCCAGCAATGACAAAGCACTCTCAAGGCTTTACAGGGTGCCTCTGTCATTATTGTACAACTGAATACTTTCTTTTGGCAGGTTCTGCTGCTTGCCTTGTGCTGAGCAGCCTGTATGCTTGAATGCTCATCATCATTGCTTGCCCCCCCCCCCCAGTGTTGGGGGGAGACTTTACTTATAACTTCTCATTTCCCCTACTTTCCCTTTTTTTAATGGCAAAATAATGTAGGAGCCTGGTAGGTGTTTGCTGAGCTCAGAGTGAGAGATGGAAAGGTGTAGTGTGAGGACAAAACTGCCTCAGGAGGACTCTGGAAGGGTGGGGTGGCCGAGTGAGCACTACCCATGCTCTGCTTTCTGATTGCTGCAGGGACAAGCTGAGAAGTAGAACACCCTGCTGGGTAATCTAACATGCACAGAGCATTTTGGCTTTGCAAAGAGCATCTTCAGGTTTGGGGAATTTCCAAGATGGCTGAAGGCCATTTCTGTCACCATGGCAGGAAAAGCGAGAACATTTGACATTTATGCATCCTGATAGCTCAGAAATCAGAAGGCAAAGAAAATGAAGCTCAACCCAACACTTCTGTAAAACAAATTCTTCCCTTGTACAGTCTAGCTCCTGATTTAGTGCTGGCAGAACCAAAGGTCTCAAGATGCCTCATTTGTGTGGGATGCAGAGGCTGAACTTCTGCAATCAGCTCCTCCTTCCATTCTCTTGGAAACAGCTTGATCAGATCAAATCAAATCGGATGACTCTTTTTACTCAATATCATGTTTCCAAAAGGTTCCTATGGGTTGGAAGCTGAGGCGTTCAGCAGCCACAGCACTCCTTCAGTGTAAGAACAGATGACTTGAACACTTCAGCTGCAGGGAGTCCTATATTTTGTAAATCTGATGCTTTAAAAAAAAAAACTACTCAGTGATAGTATTTCATAATCTCACTGTGGTGGCATCCACAAATTAAATACCATGTTTAATTTGTTTCTTTATGCACTATAATGCCATTTTCTTTTTTAATTAAACTATTTCATCTGGATAACTTCTTTCACACCTTCATGATGTTATACATTGTTTTCCTGCTTATGTATTGAACAATAATCCCCCTTCCCCACCCTCCAAATCTGGGAGCTTCCCTCTTATGACAAACGGCAAATGCAGTATATGTGATCCAGGGTGAAAAGTCTGGCTATCTTGCGCACCCCCATGTCATGGTCTTCATCCAAATGGGGGGTGCCCCTAACTGCCCCAACATGCACCCTAGTGGCCGTAATCCCCCTCACCACCCCATTAGTCCCCCTATGCCACCCATCCCCTGCCCCAATTTACTGGTGCTGGGAGGGCTCAATAAGCCACTGCTGCATGGCTGGTGCTGTTTGTTTGCTGCACTGGCCCAGTGATGTGTGGCAGTGCACTGCATTTGGTGATGCTGCAAAACATGCTGAACTGCTGGACTGCAAGTTCCAGTAGCACAGATCTGGGGGGGGGGTAGGATTGGGTAGTAAGATCATCAGTAAATTTGATCATGGGCACGTGGGGGAAATGGAGCAGGTGTTGCTATAAAATATTGCATCGATGCATGAGAATGACAGCCTACAAAGACTTAGGGCCAGATGTCGGCTACGATTGGACTGATGCACAGAGGGGTTTACAACAGCGTGACAGTATTCTGCTGCTGATGGCATGTGTGGTGTGCCACAAGTGACCATTTTGCAAGCGCTGCCACATGAGGCAGCCACACCATAGCTTGGCCAATGGAGCCTGCTGCTTCTGCTGGAACCAATAGGCCAACCATGGAGGTGGGACAGGGCGGGGAAGGAACAGGAGTGTTTGGGAGGGAGAGATTGCTGCAGACATTGCAGCGGCAACATGCAGTGATATCCTCATCTCACTTGCCTCCGATTCCCTCCCCCTTACCTCAGACCTGCACTAGCAAAGTTTAGTGCTGTAGCTGGCACAGAACTGAGGTGACCCACTGAACTAATGGAGGTTTATTGCTCCTCACAGGATGCAGTGCATCACTCCAGGGGCATGGCAACATTGGGGAGGGGAGAATTTAGTATTGGGCTGCCTGTATACGCATCCAGAGGGTATTTATAAATTCATTTCAATCCACCTTGTAAAACATCTGGGCATGCATAAGAACATAAGAACATAAGAACAGCCCCACTGGATCAGGCCATAGGCCCATCTAGTCCAGCTTCCTGTATCTCACAGCAGCCCACCAAATGCCCCAGGGAGCACACCAGATAACAAGAGACCTCATCCTGGTGCCCTCCCCTACATCTGGCATTCTGACTTGACCCATTTCTAAAATCAGGAGGTTGCGCATACACATCATGGCTTGTACCCCATAATGGATTTTTCCTCCAGAAACTTGTCCAATCCCCTTTTAAAGGCGTCTAGGCTAGACGCCAGCACCACATCCTGTGGCAAGGAGTTCCACAGACCGACCACACGCTGAGTAAAGAAATATTTTCTTTTGTCTGTCCTAACCCGCCCAACACTCAATTTAAGTGGATGTCCCCTGGTTCTGGTATTATGTGAGAGTGTAAAGAGCATCTCCCTATCCACTCTGTCCATTCCCTGCATAATTTTGTATGTCTCAATCATGTCCCCCCTCAAGCATCTCTTTTCTAGGCTGAAGAGGCCCAAACGCCGTAGACTTTCCTCATAAGGAAGGTGCCCCAGCCCTGTAATCATCTTAGTCGCTCTCTTTTGCACCTTTTCCATTTCCACTATGTCTTTTTTGAGATGCGGCGACCAGAACTGGACACAATACTCCAGGTGTGGCCTTACCATCGATTTGTACAACGGCATTATAATACTAGCCGTTTTGTTCTCAATACCCTTCCTAATGATCCCAAGCATAGAATTGGCCTTCTTCACTGCCGCCGCACATTGGGTCGACACTTTCATCGACTTGTCCACCACCACCCCAAGATCTCTCTCCTGATCTGTCACAGACAGCTCAGAACCCATCAGCCTATATCTAAAGTTTTGATTTTTTGTCCCAATGTGCATGACTTTACACTTACTGACATTGAAGCGCATCTGGCATTTTGCTGCCCATTCTGCCAGTCTGGAGAGATCCTTCTGGAGCTCCTCACAATCACTTCTGGTCTTTACCACTCGGAAAAGTTTGGTGTCGTCTTCAAACTTAGCCACTTCACTGCTCAACCCTGTCTCCAGGTCATTTATGAAGAGGTTGAAAAGCACCGGTCCCAGGACAGATCCTTGGGGCACACTGCTTTTCACCTCTCTCCATTGTAAAAATTGCCCATTGACACCCACTCTCTGCTTCCTGGCCTCCAACCAGTTCTCAATCCACGAGAGGACCTGTCCTCTAATTCCCTGATTGTGGAGTTTTTTCAGTAGCCTTTGGTGAGGGACCATGTCAAACGCCTTCTGAAAGGCGTTATGCTATGCTAAGCAATAAAAATAATGTGGATAAATGCATTATAAGGCATTAAAAATGGTTAGGAACAGAAGAAGCGGCCTGATAATGAGCCAGATCATTTGGTTTGTTTAGTTCAGATCGATTGTTGACACTGACTGGCTGTGGTTCTCCAGGCAGTAATCCTTTTCTGTCAGAGCTGGAGATGGAACGTGGTGGGATCCGTCTATATCCAAAGCATGTGCTGTACCACTTAGTTACAGGCTGTCCCACAAAGTGCCGAGCAGACAGAGGTGTTGATTTTTGACACCAGCTACTAGGAATTGGTCACAGAGGTAGAGGACTAGCTTCTCTTCCACACATGCTGCCATAATCACCCTTTTCAGATGTCTGCAACTCCACAAGCTGTTAACATTTTGACTTCAATTTACCAGCAGGGCTGCCAAACTTTTTTACTGGTGCCTGGCACACAGAAATGAAGCAGGTAAAGCTTTTCCGGTCACTTCGGTCTCTGTGCCTGGGAAATCTCCATCTGCTTTATTTCTGCATGTCAGGCTGCTGCTAATGGCATAGGAGCAGTGCCAACTGAACAGTTGACAGTGCTAACTAGCACACACTGCATCAGCTCCTTGTTCCACACTTTTTTGGAGCTTTTTTTCCCCTGCCCCTTCCTGCTTTGGTAGAGCAATAGGGTATTTTGAAGGTTACAGACTTTGTATGAATTCACCTCACTGACCCTTGCCTTTGCGGTGGGCAAAGGGATTAGAGCTTCGTTGATTGCATCTTTAATTCATATGCTGAATTAACCAGCAAGTAATGCTTGATGATTTAAAAAAAAGAGAGAGAGCATTGTATAGTAAATGGGGGAAATTAAGGGATGCTCAGCCATTCTGAGAAAGATGCTATTTTGGTTATTGGCCTTTAGATAAACGGCATCAGCACAAAATAGGCCACTGTAACTTCATGTCTGAGATGCTCTGATTTGAATGTATTTGACTATTTATATTTGCTGCATCCCTCCTGTGATTCATTAATCACATGACAATCCTTCCATTTCTCTACAGAACATACTAACTCTAATTATCTCTCCACTGCACAGATGTTTGCTCATTTAGATGTTCAGTGCATGGCCATTTGTCACTCTGGTTCCACACAGATTTCAGTTTACATTACATCACTCTAATGCCTTTTCTGCATCTGAGCCCTCAGGAATGAATATGTCCCCTCTGGATAGTCAAGCAGACATATGTGCCTACATAGGAGACTATATAAAATGGATAATTTTGTTTATATGGGGGGCTAAAAAAGATCTATTGCCTTTGGTTAAAATCCTACACAAAGTTGGGCTGATTGTATCCCATGGATTTCAATGGAGCTATACAGGACTGCAGCCTTTGGCCCACAAAGACCATGAAGTAAACATTTCTCCCGACAAGTTCAAAACAAGCTATTCATTAGAACAATTCTAGCTCATCCTAGTACTATTATCAGCACAAACCATGTTTACTCAGGCTGCAGTCCAATGCATACTTACATGGGAGTATGCATTGACTACAATGGGACTTGCTTCTGAGTAGACTTGGTTAGGATTGGGCTGTCAGAAGCAGTCCCATTTCATTCATTTCTACAAGGTAAGAATATCTGCAATCCTATCCAATGTGCAATAGTGTAGTTTCTCTTTAACACATGAAAACAATGATTGAAAAAGATAACAAGATATTTGATTTAGCAATTACAGTAGAGAATATTGTGATTATACTTTTAAGTGTATGCAGTATATTTCCATTTTACAATGAAAGGATCAGCTTTGCCCCATTCTAAAATGCACAGTGATGTGTTCCTATTAAAACAAAAGTGCTGATGTGACAATCCAATCCTTGCATGTTTGTACATATCCTTCCAATGGGACTTTCTCCTAAATCATCCTGCTTAGGATTGTACCCTGCACTGAATTTAGTAGGGCTTAAATGTGCTTAGGACCACATGGCATGCTAGTTAAATTTTTACAACTATATCCAGAGCAATTTTATTTCTGTCTTTACA
Source organism: Tiliqua scincoides (assembly GCF_035046505.1). NCBI lineage: Eukaryota > Metazoa > Chordata > Lepidosauria > Squamata > Scincidae > Tiliqua > Tiliqua scincoides. The sequence goes on along the minus strand of NC_089821.1, from coordinate 176,893,336 downwards.
GCCTTACTTGCTGTGCTAATGGTTTAGATTCACAGCCCAATCCTATGCAGGTCTACTCAGAAGTCCCATTATAGTCAGTGGGCTTACTCCAGGAAAGTGTGGATAGGATTGTAACTTGGCAGCTCAATCCTATCCACTTACCTGGGAGTAAGCCCCATTGCCTATAATGGGGCTTACCTCAGAGTAGACATGCCTAGGACTGGGCTGATAGTTCTGCTACATTAACAGAGCAGTCCCATACAGGTTTACTCAGAAGTTTATTCCATTTTGGTCGGTGATGGGGTGTTTTCCCAGATAAGTGTGTTTAGGAGTTATAGCCTATGATGATTTCATGAGTAAGGTCCTTTCCCTTACTGCCCTTACTTGCGCAACCTCCTGATTTTAGAAATGGGTTATGTCAGAATGCCAGATGCAAGGGAGGGCACCAGAATGAGGTCTCTTGTTATCTGGTGTGCTCCCTGGGGCATTTGGTGGGCCGCTGTGAGATACAGGAAGCTGGACTAGATGGGCCTATAGCCTGATCCAGTGGGGCTGTTCTTATGTTCTTATGCCCATTGCCAAATGTGTAGAGGAAAAGAATCCTGTGTGAACTCCTCACGCTCTTTTTGCACTTCCTTGTAACATCCAAAGTGGGAACTCCAGCATCTCCCATAGAAAGCAATGTGTGACCTCAGGTATCTCTCCACAGGGGGAGATGGGTGGGTGACATTCGCGGCTGCAATCCCATGACACTTACTTGAGAGTAAGCCCCCATGGAACTCAGTGGGATTTTGTAGGGAGGAGGCATGCTCAGGGTGAATCTTGCACTGTGACACCCTCATTCTCACGTATAGCACTGGGAGCTTGGCTGCTGTTCTGTGTGCACAGATCTGACTTGCTCCGTTGCTCTCAGCCAGTTCTGGTGTGTGAACCGCAGAGGAGCCTCTTCCACCACGGTCCTTGCAGGGCTCCGGCTTTTGTCGCTCAGGTGCGGGAGGGGATGGTGAAGGCGAGGTGCCTGCATGCCACCTACCTCCGGAGCCAGCCACACACTGTCACTGCAATCCTATACGTACTTTCCTGGGAGTAAACCGCATTAAACATGATGGGACTTACTTCTGAGTAGATATGCCTAGGATTGCACTCTGTGTACCCGTCCAAAGTAGCCGATCCCCAGGGAAGCTGCTGGGGTCGGGTCTGCCAGGGTTGCGGAACAAGAGGCTGAACAAAACGCCGCTCTTTGGCTTCCGATGGGAACCAGAAGAGGCAAGAACCGGAGGCACTGCGCCTCTCCTTGGCTGGGCTTCCCACCTTTCCAAACTGGGGCTGGCTCGCAGTGGGAGGGAGCCAAGGAAGAAGTACGAGGAGGAGAAATTCTCTTCCTTGCTTGGGGGCACTGCTCCTGCAGCGTCACAATCACACCCCCCAACGCTGTCAGCTCTCCCTGGGCTGTGTGGATGGCAGGCGGATGATGAGGAATCAGGGCATTTGCTTTTTCACGGTGTGACTAATCTCCACCCCAACCCCGGCACCTCCTCCTCCTCCCCCCCACCCCACTCTTCCTCCTCCTCCCCCGCCCGCTCTCTAGAGTTTTAAGCACGTGAACCCATCCCCTGCCTGTGCTGTGCTCCAAAGAGACCCTGCAATGTAAAGAGAGTCGTGGGAGCAGAGCCTCTCCGTGCAGCTACTCCAGGGGGGGGGGAGGCATCGCTCCCCACTCCCCACCCCTGCGCCGCATCAGCCCAGAGGGGATCCCTCCCTCTCCTCCCCAACACGCAGACACCAGCACCACCAACAGCGCCCTGGGAAGAAGCCTGCCTCCCTCTCTCCTGCTGGATCCTTCTCCCCCTCCCCAAGCCCGCCCGCCCGCCTGCCTGCCAGACCCTCGGGACTCCAGAGCCGCCCCTCTCCAACGCTGGGAGGAGGTACCTGGAAGAGTTCAGGGCACCCTCGTCCTTCCCCCCCTTGCAGTCCCGCCGCGGCTTCGGGAACGGAGAGGGATAAAAGGAAGGCGATGCTGGACCCGAAGGGAAAAGGAGCCCAAGCAGCAGCAGCAGCGGCAGACTTGGGGTAGACTTGGGGGGTGTTTGCAGGGGGCCGGTGATCGCGCCCACCCAGCCCGCACGCGGCTCCGGAGATCGAAGGCGCGGACAACAACTGAGAGTTGCGGGGAGGGCCGCCCCCTCGGGCGCCACGGCTCCCCTGGGACCCCGGCCCGCCTGCGGCTCGCTCTCCCCCTGCCAGCGCCGGGGGGTCCGCGGCCTGTGCGCGCGCCCCCTGCCGCCCTCGCCACCTCTCCAGCCGTGTGGGGGCCAAGGCGGGCCGCCCCCTCCCCTCCTCGCCGGCTGCGCTGCGCCGAGCTCCCCGGCGCCGGGAGGAAGCCGTGCGCCCTGCCGCCCGCTCCATGGCGAGGCGGGGAGCGCAGGCTGAGTGTCCGCGGAGGAGGCGGCGGCGCTGGCGGCGGTAGCGGCGGCAGCCCGCGCTGCCACTGCCGGTGTTGCGAGGGCTGCAGCAGCGCCGGCGGCGGGCGCTCCGGCGGCGGCCCCAGCATGAAGTCGCTGCTGCTGAGCCGCTTCCTGGTGCTGCTCCCCTGGGCGCTGCTGGTGATCGTCATGCTGGACACAGACGGCAGCGGCGGCGGGGGCAGGGCGCGCCCTCCCGCGGCCCTCCTCGCTCAGCAGCACGAGGGGGCGCCCCGGCGGCGGGAAGCCGAGTCGCAGCCGCAGCAGCCCCTCATCTACGCCATCACGCCGACCTACAGCCGGCCGGTGCAGAAAGCGGAGCTGACGCGCCTGGCCAACACGTTGCGGCAGGTGGCACGCCTGCACTGGATCCTGGTGGAGGACTCGGCGGTGCGCACCGAGCTCGTCAGCCGCTTCGTGGCCGGGCTGGGGCGAGGGGGCGGCGCCGGCCCCCCCTGCACCCACCTGCACGTGCTCACCCCGCGCAGGTATAAGCGCCCCGGCCTGCCGCGGGCCACCGAGCAGCGCAACGCCGGCCTGGCCTGGATCCGGCAGCGGCACCAGCACGCCTCCCCGGCACCGCCCGGAGTGCTCTTCTTCGCCGACGACGACAACACCTACAGTCTGGAGCTCTTCCAGGAGGTAGTGGGGCGGGGGGAGAGGAGAGAAGCCTGGGGGCCCAGTCCTGTGCATGTCTACTCAGAAGTAAGTCCCATTACAGTCCGTGGGGCTTACTCCCAGGAACGTGTGAATGGGATTGTAGTCGAAGAGCCCAGTGCCATGCATGTCTACTCCGAATTATAGTCAATGGAACTCACTCTTAGGAAAGTGTGGGTAGGCTTGTAGCCCAAGGGCCTGAGCCTATCCTTCTTTTCAGCGCTGACGCAGTTCATGCCAATGGGGCGTGTGTTGCATCCTGTGGTGGGGAGGCGGTCACAGAGACCTCCTCAAGGTAAGGGGACATGTGTTCCCTTTCCTCAGGGCTGCATTGCCCTTGTCTCAGTGCTGAAAAGTTGGTTAGGACTGGACCATGGCTATGCCTTCCCTGCACCCACCCGCTTGGCCACCAGGTGGGGAGCAGAGCCCTGGGGCTGGAGGCAGGTTTACTCAGAAGGCGCTTCCATCCTGTTCAGTGGTGCTTACTCCTGGGTAAGAGTGCAGAGACGCCCGCAGCCTAAAGGGCTTCTGTTTTAACATCCCTGCACTGCTCTGCTCTGCTCCTTGGAAGGCTTTGCAGGCGCTTCCACTAACCCTTTCCCTGACTCTTGGCTCCGCACTGTATGAGTACCAGCCCTGGTGAACCTGTGGGCATGCCCCCTCTCTCCGTGCCTTCTCAGGCTTCTCTGCCAGAACCAACCAGGGCACCCAGCCTGCATATCACCAGCTCTGATCCTTGGTGTTCCCGCCCCGCCTTTCCCTCCTCCCATCTGTCCTGCCAGGCTGGCAATATCGCTGCCAGCAGTGTCCGTCCTGGATATAATATGTATGACCTGGAAGCTGCCACGTGATTGATATTGCTGTGTCTATGATTTAATTTAAATCAAAGTGGTGGCTTATCAGCTTGGAGGCACGTGAAGAAGCAAGGAAAGGAATATTTTTGAGCATGGCCCAAGTACTTTTCCCTTTTGTGAGAGTGCCTCTGTCCCACCTGCTTTAGATCAGCGGGAAGAGTGTGCAGATCGGAAGCTTTCACTTCCCAGTAGGCTTGGGCTCCAGCTCCTCATGTTTAAGAAACAGTGGGCAGGGCTGGCCATATGCTGTCACTTGGACCAAATCCAGCCTTCTCTAGATTAAAATCCAAATAGCCCTTGCCCATTCTGTGCCAGGACATCCAAGTGCTGGGGTGCAGTCCAAAGAACAGTAGTTGCTGCTGCTAAGCTGCTGCCTTATATATTTATTTTGTTCCTTTTTTTCAGTCACAGTAGTAGCCGAATTATCCACATGTGCAGTTAGACTCACTTTGGATTCCTGTGATACCCCCTGCAGCTTTGGAGAACAGATAGCTTCACAGCTTCCATGTTTGCTTTCCATTTGTTTTTAAATTTTGCATCCTGCTTTGTGTAATGGCACAGAGCCATTAGTTATTTGATTTTTCTCTGTAAACTGCTTTGTGAACTTTTTGTTGAAAAGCGGTATATAAATACTGTTAATAATAATAGTTCCAGAGCAGCTTGCAAATGCCCTTGTGATAAGACTGCATGAAAAGTTAGGTCAATAAAACAGTGCTTATAGCTGTCATGTAGGGATCAAAGGGATCCCATTCTCTATCTTTTCTTATAGAGCAACCCTCATTACAAACCACTGCTCTTCTTTTTCCTTTTTTCTTTCCTTTGGAATGTATTTGTCTCTCATAGTCTTTCGAGACTGAAGGTTGCCAATACAAAATTCCCCTTCTTTTGGAATTTTACCTTTCTTTTTCTTTTTACCTTCTGTCTTAAACGGTAAAAGAAACAAAGTGTTCATATGAGTAAACAAAGCAAACGTGTCTCTCCTTCCCCTCTTTTTAAAGGAAAGTGTTGGCAGGAGTTTGGAAAAGGGATTGGTAGACCATCAACCAGTTTTCTCTTTGACTTTCCTGCTGCCTAGATGAAGCATCTTAAAGGAGATACACAAAACAGTGTAAGAAAGATCGTAATGGGTGGATAAAAGTATCACCTTGGGGAAAGAAGGGACAAAAAGCATAGGGGGGGGAGAGAGAGAGAGAGAGAGAGGTCTGAGTAGTTATTTGTAGCCTTTGCTACCTATTTTTAAGAATTTCGAAAGATGCCCTCGATTTTATAGAATTTCCCATTCTTCCAGATCATTTTCAGCTCAATGGAATAGAATTCTTTCCCACACATCCGAATGTTCCAACTCCCCAGAATTTGCTAGAATTAACATTTTTGCTTTGGTGGCCCTAGATGAGAGCAGGCATTTGTGTTGCCATATACAACAGATTCCTTTCTTTGCCAGGTGCACTAAGAATCAATAGATGAAAGCAGAGGCACTGTGGAAAGATGCAGAGCACATCAAGTCCCTGAAGGGAGTTGTTTGAGAAAGACTGCTCAGCCCTGCAGACGTGTGTTTAGATTTAAAATGTGTTTGGGTCTCTTTCAATATGCTGTTGGCAGGTGTTCACTTCTTCCTCACCCTCGCCATTCAGCAGAAGAGCCTCTGCTTCCTTCCCTTATGTAGCGGCCTCTTACATGGAAGCCTTTATTGGAAGTGACTGAAAAGAAGGGGTTTTAGTTGTTCTCTGGCTTTGGTTTATTTCCCACGATGCTGTCTGGTGGGGGGGGGGGGTGAGACAAGCTGGCAGAGGTAATCCAAACTGTATACATGTTCATGTGCTAATGCTGTTCAAATGTATGTTTGAAAGGCCAAAACAAACTTATGCCAAAGTTATAGCCATGATGTTATATTAAGGGAGACTGTTTGGGATAGAAATTCACAAACATTGGTTCAGCAAGAAGTTTAACCAGGCCCAGAAAAGCAATTTTGCTTTCTCTGGGAGAGTCTGTTTGTACAAAAACATTACAAAGTTGTAAGGAAGGTTACCTAAGTGAATTAGTTTAAAGCAATAAGTTTAGTAATATAAAGGCAAAAAATAGATAGTTTGAATCCATTTTGCCCAGAAGCCTTAGAGGGAAATGCAAAAGGGAAAATCAGAATAAACTTTGTGTGACCCTTAGAATCAGAGCTAGGGGTAGCAAGCAGGAGTAATGAAATGGAATGTTGCAAGAGATTCCCCAGTCATAAAACAATTTGACACCTGATTAGATAACGGGCTTCACAGAATCCCCTTGACAAGAGTTATGACATCTGAGTTCAAACTGCTTGCTGCTGGAATCCCCCCCCCCCCTCAAACCTATGGGCTGCCTTTAAACAGAGGAAAAGCAGTTTCAAAGCTGCTTTCAGAACAAAGGGGAAAATAAGATTTTAGAAGAATTTTAAGGGAAGTTTAATGTGAGAATTAGATATTAATGAGAGATTAACAAATATGTGGATTTAAAGAGAGGCTTAGTAGTGCTTAAACAGGACATTCTATAGACTGAGGCAAGCAGAAAAGTAGCTAGACCATCAATTACAGATTCTGCTACTGAACCAATAAAACTTAATGCCTCAGGTCATAAAGTCATTATCTGGGAGCTGACAGCCCTCACAGGCAAGAGAGAAGCAATTTGGATTTCCAAATTGTATTCATTCAGGGCTTCTTTACTAAGAATAAAATAAAGTTTCTTTTAACCAAACAACACAGAAGCTGCACAGCTTCAGGAATTGAAGAGCAAAAGCTTCTAACCATAAGAATGCCCATGTTCCCTAATGTCTTAGTTTAACAAAAGCCAGCAGCTCTGTAACTTCATTAACAGATCTAGATATTTCAATTAGAACTTCTAATTGAGAAATAAGAATAGCACCAAAAGCACAATGCAATATGTTTGCATGCATTCTTTAATCAATAATAAGAAAAGACTTGGGTCTGCCTTAAAGTGAAGCTTGAAAAATAAAGGCAACACAGCTAATTTGGAATGTAGAAAGCAGACACAAGCTTGCTCCCTGCCAGCTTGAAAACTTGTCAAAATTTATTGCATCTCACAGATAAGAATTAAAAGTCAGCATGTATGATAGAATTCTTCACTGCCTAATAATTAAAGAATACTAGTAACAAATATAAAGGTATTTAGAATTGATTTTATTTTAGCTTTTAGAATTGTTAAAATTAAAACATAGAATGAGCTAGAAAGCTAAATGAGAAAATAGCTAAAATTCAGATATGCTTTAAATCACAAGCCTGGAGTTAATTAAGAGTTTGACAGGAGACTCCAGAAAAGTTAATAAGTTTACAGATAAGACACAAGACAGATAGAAAGCTAAGGAGGAGACCAGACAGAGAATAACTTTCCTAGGCACCAGAATAGATAGTGAATTTAAGAATATTTCTAGTAATGAGAATAATTAATCTTGGAAGGCACAGACTCATTAACAGGGAGTCTGTTCAAAATCAAAGTTGACAGAACAGATATGAAACTAGTGAGGCTACATATCAAAATTGGCAGAATCCGATAAGGAAGATGCCTCAGGAACGTAAGATTCTTGAAAATGCAGTTTATATCAGAGAAGAACTGAGTTTTTATAGAAATCAGAAATCACTTTATAACTTCTTGTGGAAAATAAAAATAAAATATTTGAAATTAGATTAGAAGAGAAGATAAAATACTGATTAAAATAAGTATAAACACCATTAAAATAGGAGCATAATTAGAGAAACAGGAACAATTAGGAAAATTAGGATAGAGGCACACTGACCCCTTTGGAATAGTATTGACATTACAGAAAGGGGAGGAGTTCTCCAAAATGGCAAATACAGTAATCTGAGATATTTAAATGTATGCTCCAGATATGGCAATAGCCAATGAAAAATCCCCATTTCTGACATCATGGGCTCTAACAAATATGATTGGAGTTTTCTCGAGACAAAGAACCTACAGGTATATATGGTCACACCCAGCAGGGAATGTTGCTTTTTTCTCTGGGACACTGAGAGACCACAGCTCTCTGTGTCTCCCATTTTGAACACCAAGAGAAGCCCATTGCTGGCAATGAATAAAAGCTTGGAAACCACCACAACTTCAGTCTGCTGAGTTCGTTCTTGAACCCTGATTCGCCGTGCAACAGGGGGACAGGGACTGTGCGTAGCACTTTCATGCTGAAAAAGCTCAAGCTTTCAGGCTTCTTGGCTGCAGTTATTTTGGCTGCTCTCTCTTTTTGAACGGAGAGCCAATGGAGTTTTACTTCCATGGCGGGAAGGTGTAGCCCGGTTTGCCTGAAGCAGTGCTGAGGCAAAAAAGCTGTAGAAACCAACCTCTGTTCTTTGAAAACCTGAATCACTCACATTAATGAAAGCACTAATTACTCAGGAGAGGAAGAAATTAACTGCAGCCAGAACCTGCCCGGATCTGGTGTGTGCCAGCTGAGGTCACTGAAGAGTAACTTCAAACATGAATATGCCCCCTCTTTCTTTCTTTCTTTCTTTCTTTCTTTCTTTCTTTCTTTCTTTCTTTCTTTCTTTCTTTCTTTCTTTCTTTCTTTCTTTCTTTCTTTCTTCGCAATCATATTCTTCGTGTGTGCACGCACCGTTCTGTGCTTCAGCGCTGGGAGAGGTTTGCTTTGAACAGACTTCTGTTTACATCCAATGCACACTCTCAGCTTCTTCCATGTTAAGATAAGATTTGAAAAGCTCAGAATGCAACATATTCTCAGCCCCCCCCCACCCCCACATAGCTGACAGATAGCTGATCTCACTCTGAGGAAGCGTTAGGTAGGTTTTGTTAGATTTTAGGTGTAAAAATACAGGCATCCTATTCTTTATATTGATCTGGTGCCTTTTAATTACGTATTTCTTTAAGCCTGTTCAATTTTATTTTTTTGAGAATACCAGAAACACATTTTACATCCCTGGCAGAAGGAAGCAATCAGACATTGATCAGAATTTGTTGTAGTTACTGAAAACTGGGAAAATAATGATTTTTGGTTCAGCATTCTCTTCAATTCTCCTTTTCGCTGCCTTTAGACCTGGGTCAATTTACAAAAGCTGTACTACTCTCCCCTATTGCAGTGGTATTCAAACTGGGGCATCGTGACGCCCCAGCCTGAGGATCCTGGTCCCTTTCCCCTTAAGGGGTGGGGGCAGCCAAGAGGCAGGGAGGAGGGAGCGACGTGATCCCCAGGATCGCGCTCTCACTTTCCCTGACCCAAGGAGCCCTGCAGGTGCTTGCGCCTGGCTCCCCGCAGCCAGGGACGGCTGCTGCAGGGACTGGAGGGTGCACCCCAGTCCCTGCAGCCTGGTCAAAAGGGAATGTGGAGCAATTGCGCACTGCTTCTGGTTTAGTGGAGCGGGGCGCGATCGCTCCGCTGTCACCTTCCCTGACCCGGGGAACCTTGCTGAAGGTCGCGCAGAGCTCCCCGCCCTCCCGGGGGACTGCAGGAGGCTTGGGCAAGTGCACTCCCCCCTGCTCCCGAAAAGACGTACTGCAGGATTCAAACTCCCTGCGAGTTTGAAAACTGCAGCCCTACCCCATTGAGTTGCAATTCTGGTCAGATAGCCCAAAAGATCCCACACCCATTTTTCTTGACTGGCTGTGTGCTTTTTTTATTGCAGTTGCCACAGAAAAGAAGACTCTCAAACTTTATCTCTCTTTATTTATGTATGTTTGCAAATTGCAGGAGCTCTGCTCCTTACAGGGCAGTTAGCAGCTACCTTGCAAACTGCAGGAACTGAGCTTTTTGCAGGGTAATTAGCAGCTACAGTATTTGATTTTTTCAATAGTCTCCAGGCTTGAGGCAATTACTGTAGTTATCTGATCTTTCCATCACCCTTTGGTGACACACCAGTGAGTCCCAACCCACAGTTTAGGAACCGCTGGCCTACGGAACACAATAGGGTGTGTAAAAAGAAAATACTTTTCCCCCCAGAAACATCTACCTATAGCCATTGGACTAGAAACTTGACTTTTCTTTGGTTGTGAACATTAAAGCCCAGTTCATAAAGCTTAGTTCTCATCAAAGTCTGTACTGCACAGTAGACATTCCTGGTGAGGACAGATGTATGATTTCAGCAGTGAATCTTCAGTCCACACATGAATCTGCTATTCTTTGAGGTCATCTGAGAAGGCTCTTCTACATGTGCCATCATTTACAGAGGCCTGTTTGACCTGCAGGGGAACCTTCTCTGTTATGGTACCTGATGGTACCCTGGCAGGAGCCTTCCCATGCACACTGGCAGAGAGAAGGATGCCTACTGGAGCAGGTAAGTCCAGCACAGGGGGAGAACATTGGCAAGGTGGGTGGATCAGACCCGAGAGGGGTCAGGATCAGTGGTGCTGGCTTGTGCCATTTCCTATCCCCCCTTCCCAGGCCTGAGCCCCCAACACAGATTGCTGTGGATTTGCATTAACGATATCACTGGCACAAGTCTGAGTTGACCCGTTGTGGCCGCTGGTGTTTACCTCAGGGCAAGGGAACAAATGTCCCTTTACCTTGAAGAGACCCTACAGCAGCCAAAAATCCCCCCCCAGGATGCGGCAAAGCCCACGCCGGTGCCGCTTCATTGCCATGCAGGGATTTAGTTAGGATTGGACTATAAATCTCCGCTCTTGGAACTGCTGTTAGCCCTGTAGTGTTGGGGGTGACCTACCCCAGTATGGAACTGGACAATCTAGCACAATGTTGTATAATTTTCAAATTGGAAGTAGTCTCTTCCTAGGTGTATTATTAAGTGCAGTGGAATATTTTTATGAAGGGAGTTGTACAAACTCAGGCTGCAATCTTATACACGCTTTCCTGGGAGTAATCTCCATTGGACTAAGTGGTTCTTATTTCTGAGTAGATATGCGTACGGTGGTGCTCTAAAAAAGATAAAGCCTGATCTTTCCAAACAAATCCTCAAAATTGACCTCAATTTATTCATTCACCTTTCTTCAAGCTCACAGTGGTCTTTTGAAAGCTGTGACAAGTCATGTGGTCACTAGAAGCGGATAGAATAGGTCAGGGAGGAAGTGGTCACGGGACTTCTTTTGGAGAGCAGGGGACAATCATTTCCTCCAAAATTAACATTGTCTCTACCTACATTCCCCCCCCTCCCCAATTTGTTGTACTAATAATCAGTTTCTGGACTGCTGTTGAGTGGTTGCTATGGTGACAATGCCACTTGAGTGCTCTGGCTCAGTTTTTCATCTGTAAACAGTTTCTGATATATGTTGAATTTTCTGGTTGAAACCATCGAGGGCAGCTAGTGAAACATGGTACTGTAACATTTTAATTTAAAATAAGACTTTCTGCTAATTTAGCATTGAGAATCTGTTGAGTCTAAAACCTCTTAAGAGTCAGATTGAGAGACCTGCATGTGAGTGCACCACCTTGGATGTTGCTTAGGGTGCTAAGGTATTGACCTTCTATAGAATAAATATCTTCCTTCACAGAAGGGTCGGACTACATGTCAGACACAACATCATGTTAAATTTGCCCTAGTTTGTTTCTTTGTTCATGGGAAACAGTCTCAGGAGGCTGCAATCTTGACAGAGGACTGGTGGGGGAAGAGCTGCTTCACCCATTTCCTTGAAACTGTATTTCTGCTCAAAATCCCATCCACACCCTCTACTTTTTTCCCTTACTGGGAAAAGTTACATGGGATAGGAAGATACAGTTAGTATCCTGTAAGGGAACGATACTGTCTCCAGAGAACACCCAGAAAGCCTGTCTGCCTTTCAACTGGTTCCTTTTGTGTCATGTACGCAGAATGGATGACCTGGGGAAAAGATCCTTCTGGGAGTCACAGAAAGTTGTCCCAGTAGCATTTTGGCAGAAGACACGTGGGCTGTACCTTGGGATGGGTGGCTTGTATAGATTATGTAAATATGGAAGCGATGGCAAACATGTGTAGTCCTCGATGTTGGCTGCAGATTTCTCAGCAGGAGATGAAACAGGATGTCCAAGTTGCATCTTGATGTGCAGATATGCTAATTCTGCTCCTGGAAAGCCAACACTTTGATCATTTGAGCTCCTGTGCAAAAGTTATCTTGATCAGATTGTAATTGGAATGCCAATACAAGAGTAGAACCCGCCCTCTTGGGCTTTGAGCCTGCTTCCAGTCCTAGCACTAGCAGTTGTGCCACAGCTTCTAGCCCCTTGCATGGTTTGTAAGCAAAGGGCTTACTCAAGTGTGGATTGGTGATGGGTTTTTTTGTTGTTGAACCTCCCAGCTAAGGGGTATCTTCCACTAGGATCCTTTTTGGAGCTTGGCAGGTGCCTTCCTCCCTGAGCAATGTCTGTCCTTTGCAGACAACCTGGTTTTGGCAAGCTTGTCTTGGATGAATCCCAATTTAGCTTGATTAATCAGTGACCAATTAGGAGTACCATGTGAGTAGCTGACCCCATGGGTCAAAGGAAAGCTTGGGGGTTATTTCAGCAAGAGAGGCATTAAGGCTTCCCTCCCCTAGCACCATAGTCCAAAAAGGGATTGCCCTTCCCCTGTAATTGCATTTGCCATTTTTTTTTAAAGTGGGAAACCCAATCTCCTGCTTTAGTTCCACTAAGTTGAATGGGATCTTCTTCCAACTAAAAAGTTTAATTTTTAAAAGTACTTTTTTAAAAGGTTAAGAAAGCTTCATTTTATTTTCACATTTTTATACCACCCTTACTCTAAGGAGTTCAGGGTGGTGTACACGATTCCTTCTCTTTTTTTGTCCCCACAACAACCCTGTGAGGTTGAGAAATAATGTCTGGCCCAAGGTCACTCAAGAAGCTTTGTGGCTGAGCAGGGATTTGAACCTGGGTCTTCCAAGTCCAACTCCAGAAGCATGACATCATCTATAGGATCGGGCTGCAAGAGTCAGTAATGTACACTTCGTCTGATTGTGTGGGTCAGTACTTGGTCACATTCTAAGTGGAAATGTTTTGCAGGGTTAAAAAAGCTTCACTTTTAGCATGGGGTATTCACTTAATACCGTACTGTTATGCTGGCATCCAGTATGGCCTCCCTGCAATTCTTTTTAATTAGCAGCATTCTACTATCCAAAGATGAATTGCATGCTGCACACACTGTTGCTTTCAATTGCTTCGGAAGGAGAATGGAAGCTGTTGCAAAAATCCATCCAGTTAAAAACAATGTTAAAGGGAAAGGCTAAATTATTGTGGGCCCAATCCTATCCAACTTTCCAGCATCAGTGCAGCCGCAGTCCAGCCCTGAGATAAGGGAACAAGTGCCCCCATACTTTGCGAAGGCTTCTGTGACTGCCTCCACACCACAGGATGCAGTACATTCCCCATTGGCACGGCTGCACTGATACTGGAAAATTTGGATAGCGTTAGACCTGTGTTAGCAACATACTAGAAAAATATTATCTTGAATAATTGAATCCTAATATTCTGTTGCATCCAGCCAGCTCTGAAATTTGATTTTTATATGCATTAAGCTATAAAAATATGAACTGATCACTTTTTGAACTGGAGATGGCTCTATAAAGGGCAGCAGTGCCCATTGTATTATTCCCACTTTCTTTAAGCATCTAGTTTACCTCCCTAACAGGACAATCCTGTGCATGCCTATTCAGGCTTAAACCCAACTTAGTTCAATGGGGCTCACACCTGGGTAGGCGTGTATAGAAAATGTTATTTTTCAGAACAGATCAGCAGAAGGTGTGAAGAGTGTCACCTTTATTTAATTGGCCTTACTGAATTTTCTGTATGAAGTCATTGAGTCTGCTTTGTTCCTCTTTGCTTGTAGGCTGCTTTATAGCTTTGAGTAACATGAGGTCATTCACTACTAGACTTCCTTTAACTTCTGCTTGGAGTGGGAGATAGCACTGTATTGCTGTACCTAACTTCTTATGACTGCCCATTGTAAAATTTTTATGTTTCCAAATGAAAGTTATAAAGATGAAACCATGTTCCATTTAATTCCATCTCTATGTAGAATAGTTCTTCAGAATAATTCTAGGCAATGTAAATACTGGACTGAACTTGAGGAACTTTGTAAAGATCCAAGTACAAACTAAAATCCAGTCCATTAGATCAGTGGTTCTCAAACCTTTTTGTGCCAGGACCCACTTTTTAGAGTTTCCAGGACTCATAAGAAGTGATGTCATTAACCTGGAGGTGATATCATGGCCAGAAGTGACATCATCAAGCAGGAAGTACTTTCCTGAGAATGCAGCAAGTACTGAAATTGGCAAGCACTCAGGATTTCTCAGACCCACAGTTTGGGAACTACTGCAGTAATTTTATGGCTGTGTATAGGTGCATACTACCAGCAGTGTAGCTGTCGTGTGCTGCCTCAAGGCTGCCGCTTCCCCCACCTTACTCAGAAGTTGGGATCTGGTGTTGGACCTGAAGCTCTTGGTCAAGACTGTTCAGTGGCAGGGTGCAAAAGATTTCTTTATTTAGAACAGTGGTTCTCAAACTGGTGGATTGCGACCCACCAGTTCATGTAAAGGTTCCCCTGTCCCTTTAAGGGGTGGGGGAAGGGGAGAGGCAGGGAAGGGAACCCCAAGATCGTGCCTGTATGGGGGGTGAGGGAAGTTACTTGTGACTTTCTTTATAAGTAACTTACTTTACCCCGCTTTGCAGGAGGTGCTTTGCGCCTGCTTTCTCCGAACATTCCAAGCCTCGGGGAGCACTGCAGAGGGCTGCGCAGGGCTCCCTGCACCTCCTGCAGCTTGCTGCAGCCCTGTCTTCATAAAGCAAGTCACAAGCACCCCCCTTAGTGGCGCAATCCTGGGGATCGTGTTGCTAGCCTAGCCCCCTCCTCTGCAAGAACTTACTGAGGGAGTAAAGCTCCCTCAAAGTTTGAGAACCATGGATTTAGAAGATTTGTATACTGTCTTTCCTTGGACTGAAAACTGGATTGCCAGAACATTCCCTTGTGCCCACCCTGGAAACAAGAGACTGGACACAGAAAATGGGTTAAAACTTGGGCCACACTTTATTAACTAATTTTCTCAGAAACCTGTGGATCCCACTTCTAGATCAAGGCAGCATTTGCATTGCAATTACTGCCTCTGCTTCTTTGGGTGAGCAAACTCTGGTCTGAGCTGCAGGATGGCTTCTGTCTCCTCACTGTCCCTCAGGTTTAGCCTGACAGCCCAATCCTATGCATGTCTGCTCAGAAGTAAGTCCTATTAGATTCAATGGGGCTTACTCCCAGGAAAGAGTGGTTAGGATTGGACTGTCCGTCACCACTCCGAGGGCCCCTCTGTATGGGCGAGACTGGCATTTCACCCCAGGGGTTCCATCTCCAACCACCTGGGTTCCGAAGTCCTGAGAGGCTGATTCAGGTCCATGAGATGTCTGCCCTCATTTTCATCTTCCCTGTGCATTCAGCTATGCACCACTATCTGTTCCCACACTAACCTGTGCTTGTGATCAAGGGACTACACTAGTTAGTGGCACCGCCTCCTAACATTAGCCAATTAAAAAACCTTTCCAGTGTCACAGTGTAGAGTAGGCGAAAAACCAACCACCTGTAGGCCAATTCAGGTGGATGGAAAAAATTCCTACTTGGCCCCAAATGGCAGCCGGCTAATCCCACACTGTCACCTGGGTGGGTGGGCAAGTGCCAAGATGCTACTGATGGAGGGTGGGGGTAATTTTTATTAGCATGGCATCCAAACAACCCCGCCCCAATTGACCTGAAGCAGCTTGAAGCTGCAGTGTGGTTCAGTGTGGGGTTGCATCCCTCCTGTAGGGCCAGACTCTGATTAATCTCCAGTGCCACTCCCATGATGTCTTATGGTACTCTGGGGTGGAAAGCAAGTAGCAGACAGCAGACCAGTGGTGCTTGTCTGCCATTGCTCACAGAAGTGGCTGTTTTTCAAGCTAAAAGCAAGAAAGATGGCCACCACCCAGTTTTGCCTGTTCCTAGGGACTGTTTTAGGTTTCTGAGGCTGCCCCAAACCAAAAACAGGCCCCCCCCCCCTCAGCAATGCTGCTGCAAAGAAATAAACTCTTTGATTTCTTCACAGCTTTACCAGGGATGCATCTTTCACTACTTCCAGGTGTAGTGATTAAAAACACATTTCATTGGTTTCCTCATTACTGCCGCTGCAATCATTCCTGCTTTGCTCCTCTCTTCCTCGTTCTTCATTAATGGTATCTTTCTTCTTGAACCTTCTTGATTCCTTCTTGGACCTTTCCTGCTGCACAATAAATGCTGAGCAATGCTGTCTCTCTTCCCCATCTCCAGTGTTGTGTTTCTCCCTCCTGGGTTGGACTAAGACTTCTTGGCACCTGATGTAGTGTGCCGCAGTGGCAATCTGCTGCCCTGAGCTGCCTGCCACTGATCTGAGCTGCTGCTGCCAGTTGCTGCCCTGAGCTGCTGCCAGCCACTGTCTCAAGCTGCTGCTGCCAACCACCAACCGTCAGCCGCTGCCCTGATGTACTGCCAGGCATCTGCTGCTGCTCAAAGCTGCCAGCTACTGCCGCCATAAGCTGCCACTACCCCAGTTGCTGCCAGCAGCAGATGCTGCCACATGCTGCTGCCATTACCACAAGCCAGTGCCAGCTGCGTGCAGCTGCCCCTGATCTGAGCTGCCACTACCAGCTACAAGTTACTGCCCTGAGCTGCCACCACCCACCTGCTGCCAACCGCTCCCCCGAGCTGCCACTACCCTGAGCTGCCGTCAGCCAGCCACTGCACTGATCTGCCGCTCTCAGTTGCCAGCCGCTGCCCTGAGCTGCCCGTCAGTTGCCAGCCGCTGCCCCAACTTGCCCCTGTCAGTTGCCAGCCGCTGCCCTGAGCTGCCGCTGTCAGTTGCCAGTCGCTGCCCCGAGCTGCCACTGCCCCAAGCTGCCGTCAGTCAGCCGCTGCCCTGAGCTGCCCGTCAGTTGCCAGCCGCTGTCAGTTGCCAGCCGCTGCCCCGAGCTGCTGTCAGCCAGCCGCTGCCCTGAGCTGCCCGTCAGTTGCCAGCTGCTGCCCCGAGCTGCCGCTGCCCCAAGCTGCCGTCAGCCAGCCGCTGCCCTGAGCTGCCCGTCAGTTGCCAGCCGCTGCCCTGAGCTGCCGCTGCCCCGAGCTGCTGTCAGCCAGCCGCTGCCCTGAGCTGCCCGTCAGTTGCCAGCCGCTGCCCCGAGCTGCCGCTGCCCCAAGCTGCCGTCAGCCAGCCACTGCCCTGAGCTGCCCGTCAGTTGCCAGCTGCTGCCCCGAGCTGCCGCTGCCCTGAGCTGCCGTCAGCCAGCCGCTGCACGTCAGTTGCCAGCCGCTGCCCCGAGCTGCCACTGCCCTGAGCTGCCGTCAGCCAGCGGCTGGCCCGAGCTACCCATCAGTTGTGAGCCACTGCCCCGAGCTGCCACTGCCCCGAGCTGTCGTCAGCCAGCTGCTGCCCTGAGCTGCCCGTCAGTTGCCTGCCACTGCCCCGAGCTGCCACTGCTCCGAGCTTCTGTCAGCCAGCTGCTGCCCTGATCTGCTGCTCTCAGTTGCCAGCCGCTGCCCTGAGCTGCTGCTGTCAGTTGCCAGTCACTGTCCTGAGCTGCTGCTGCCCCGAGCTGCCCATCAGTTGCCAGCCACTGCCACGAGCTGCCACTGTCCCTAGCTGCCGTCAGCCAGCAGCTGCCCTGAGCTGCCGTCAGCCAGCCGCTGCCCCGAGCTGCCCGTCAGTTGCCAGCCGCTGCCCCGAGCTGCCCCTGCCCCGAGCTTCCATCAGCCAGCCGCTACCCTGATCTGCTGCTCTCAGTTGCCAGCTGCTGCCCTGAGCTGCCCGTCAGTTGCCAGCCTCTGCCCCGAGCTGCCGTCAGCCAGCCGCTGCCCTGAGCAGCCCGTCGGTTGCCAGCCGCTGCCCCGAGCTGCCATTAGCCAGCCGCTGCCCTGAGTTGCCACTGCCCTGAGCCGCCGTCAGTAGCCGCTGCCCTGAGCTGCCCGTCGGTTGCCAGCCGCTGCCCTGAGCTGCCCGTCAGTTGCCAGCCGCTGCCCCGAGCTGCCACTGCCCAGAGCTGCCTTCAGCCAGCCGCTGCCCTGATCTGCTGCTCTCAGTTGCCTGCCATTGCCCTAAGCTGCCGTCAGCCAGCCGCTGCCGAGTTACCACTGCCCCGAGTTGCCACTGCCCCGAGCTGCCCGTCAGTTGCCAGCCGCTGCCCCGAGCTGCCACTGCCCAGAGCTGCCGTCAGTAGCCGCTGCCCTGAGCTGCCCGTCGGTTGCCAGCCGCTGCCCTGAGCTGCCCGTCAGTTGCCAGCCGCTGCCCCGAGCTGCCACTGCCCAGAGCTGCCTTCAGCCAGCCGCTGCCCTGATCTGCTGCTCTCAGTTGCCTGCCATTGCCCTAAGCTGCCGTCAGCCAGCCGCTGCCGAGTTACCACTGCCCCGAGTTGCCACTGCCCCGAGCTGCCCGTCAGTTGCCAGCCGCTGCCCCGAGCTGCCACTGCCCAGAGCTGCCGTCAGTAGCCGCTGCCCTGAGCTGCCCGTCGGTTGCCAGCCGCTGCCCTGAGCTGCCCGTCAGTTGCCAGCCGCTGCCCCGAGCTGCCACTGCCCAGAGCTGCCTTCAGCCAGCCGCTGCCCTGATCTGCTGCTCTCAGTTGCCTGCCGTTGCCCTAAGCTGCCGTCAGCCAGCCGCTGCCGAGTTGCCACTGCCCCGAGCTGCCGTCAGTAGCTGCTGCCCGTCAGTTGCCAGCCGCTGCCCCGAGCTGCCCGTCAGTTGCCAGCCGCTGCCCCGAGCTGTCACTGCCCAGAGCTACCTTCAGCCAGCTGCTGCCCTGATCTGCTGCTCTCAGTTGCCTGCCGTTGCCCTAAGCTGCCGTCAGCCAGCCACTGCCGAGTTGCCACTGCCCCGAGCTGCCCGTCAGTTGCCAGCCGCTGCCCCGAGCTGCCACTGCCCAGAGCTGCCTTCAGCCAGCCGCTGCCCTGATCTGCTGCTCTCAGTTGCCTGCCATTGCCCTAAGCTGCCGTCAGCCAGCCGCTGCCGAGTTACCACTGCCCCGAGTTGCCACTGCCCCGAGCTGCCCGTCAGTTGCCAGCCGCTGCCCCGAGCTGCCACTGCCCAGAGCTGCCGTCAGTAGCCGCTGCCCTGAGCTGCCCGTCGGTTGCCAGCCGCTGCCCTGAGCTGCCCGTCAGTTGCCAGCCGCTGCCCCGAGCTGCCACTGCCCAGAGCTGCCTTCAGCCAGCCGCTGCCCTGATCTGCTGCTCTCAGTTGCCTGCCGTTGCCCTAAGCTGCCGTCAGCCAGCCGCTGCCGAGTTGCCACTGCCCCGAGCTGCCGTCAGTAGCTGCTGCCCGTCAGTTGCCAGCCGCTGCCCCGAGCTGCCCGTCAGTTGCCAGCCGCTGCCCCGAGCTGTCACTGCCCAGAGCTACCTTCAGCCAGCTGCTGCCCTGATCTGCTGCTCTCAGTTGCCTGCCGTTGCCCTAAGCTGCCGTCAGCCAGCCACTGCCGAGTTGCCACTGCCCCGAGCTGCCCGTCAGTTGCCAGCCGCTGCCCCGAGCTGCCACTGCCCAGAGCTGCCTTCAGCCAGCCGCTGCCCTGATCTGCTGCTCTCAGTTGCCAGCCGCTGCCCTGAGCTGCCACTGCCCCGAGCTGCCATCAGTCAGCTGCTGCCCTGAACTGCTGCTCTCAGTTGCCAGCCGCTGCCCTGAGTTGCCACTGCCCAGAGCTGCCTTCAGTAGTCGCTGCCCTGAGCTGCCTGTCAGTTGCCAGCCGCTGCCCCGAGCTGCCTTCAGTAGTCGCTGCCCTGATCTTTTGCTCTCAGTTTCCAGCCGCTGCCCTGATGTGCCGCTGCCCTGAGCTGCCGCTGTCAGTTGCCATCCGTTGCCCTGAGCTGCTGTCAGCCAGCCGCTGCCCTGAGCTGCTGCGCTCAGTTGCCAGCCGCTGCCCTGAGCTGCCACTGCCCCGAGCTGCCGTCAGCCAGCTGCTGCCCTGAGCTGCTGTCAGCCAGCCGTTGCCCCAAGCTGCCACCAGCAGCTGCCTGAGCTGCCAGCTGCTGCTACCGTAAGCTGCCAGTACCCTGGTTGCTGCTAGCTGCTGCCTCGAGCTGCCGTCCACCAGCCGTGCCCCGAGCTGCCGCTGTCTGTTGCCAGCCACTGCCCCGAGCTGCCAGTCACCGTCCCCAGCCAGCCACTGCCTGTGCTGCCAGCTGCTGCTACCACTACCCCATTTGCTGCCAGCCACTGCCCCAAGCTGCCATCAACCAGCTGCTGCTGCCACAATCTGCCACAAGCCACTGCCATTGCCACAAGCTGCTGGTGCCACTCCTTCTACAATCTGGGGAGAGAGAATGATTTTAGGGGACAGGCTTTCCCGTTGGGGGGCACTTTGCTGCCTTCAGATAGGAGTGACTTGCTTGCACCAGCACTGATAAAAGCTCCACCTCAAACGTGTTCTTTTAAGTCTCCTCAGCATCTTCACACTGCCCCACAGTGGAACATTTCCAGAGAATTTGGGGTTTATCAGTGCTGGTGGAATAACATTAACAAATCCTCAAGGCGTCTTGAGGACAAGATGGCTCTCATTGCTAGGGACATGGGTTTCAGAAGTTATTCATTAGAGCCTGTGGAGGCATCCAGGGCTCTGCTGTCTAGTTATTGGCTGTGTTTCAGTTGCTGAGGCCTGAGGACATCGATCGGCAGGTGCTTGGATGGAGAGTGGGCAGAAATGGGTAGAGGGTTGGCAGGTGGGTGGGATGTTCTTGGGTAGCCTCATTGAAGGCTCTTCTGAGGCTGTGAAAGGAGGCGGGGCTTCTTCTGTTTACTGATCAGGGCTGCTGCCTATGGATCCTCTGTGTGGCAGCAGGAGCTGGGTGCCAGGCACTTCTGTTGCCAACCTCGTCCTTGGCAATGGCTTCTGTTGTGAGGAAGAAGCGTCCCAGCCCCACTGATAGGACCCTGGTTCCCAAAAATCACAGATGTGGAAAGTGTTTTGGCTCTCTTGCTGGCAGCCACTTCTTTTACCCTGAAAGCCGAGCACAGGGCTGAAGCAGGACAAAACCAGCCCAGCACCAGACAAACATCTGCAGCTGTGGTTGAACAAGCCAGGCTGCTTCTGTCACCTCAGCTGGCACATGAGGAGAGGGGGGAGCAAGTGGCCTCGGTGCTCTTTCTGGTTGCATTCACGATCTTGCATCTGTTGCATCCTCCAACTCCATCTATCGTCTCTTGCTGCCATCTCCTGAGCACCTGAGCAGAAGGACTATTATGTGTGTCATTTTCTTCAGACCGTCCCTGGACCTCTTTAGCTCTTTCCAGGCATCCTTCTGAGAGGCCTTCGCTCAGTTAGAGGCAAACATGGCAGGAACACCTCTGCCAGTCTCTAGAGCTGCCTCCTCTAAAAGGCAGGGCTGCCCTTCAAGCGTCTCACCACTTGAGAAGTGGGGAGGCATGTCAAAAATGGGGAAGAAGCCCCTGTCTCCAGCATTGGGTCTCCTCATCTGGTAGGATCCTGATGATGCCCAAAAAGGGAAGGGCTATCTGTTCTCTATGAAGCCTTTAAACTAAGAATAACATTTTGAAGTACCTGCCCCAGCAAGAATGACGCACCTGTGCTCACAAATACGCTCCCCGCTCTCAGTGATGGGAAATTGATCTCAAAAGCAGAGCAAACCATCCAGTCTCTTGCTCTCTCAGGAAACCTCTGCCCAACTGACATCTAGGCTGACAGTTGGTGATATCACAGAGAGTGATGTCACAAAGAGAACACCTCCCAGCGTGATGTCACAGTGATGTCACAAAGAGATTACCTCCCAGCAAAGACAAGCAGGGCAAGAAAACCCTTTCTGGGGCTGACCAGTGACCCCGCTTCTGCCAGTGGTTGACCAGATGTCTCCAGGAATCTCATAAGTGGAGCCCTCCAGTTGCTGCAGTTCCACTCAGTAACTGGTGCTTCAGGGCCTGCTTTAAGCCAATTGGACTAACTGGGACCCATGTGTGAGGAGGCCCCAAACTAGGCTAATCTAGTCTTGTAAAATACACACCACAACACAGTACAACTTTTTTATAAACAAAAAATAAAATTAATAATTTTGCTAAATCATTTCAGTCACTAAAACAAGCAGTTTTGTATCAATGTACTTTTCTAAGGTAATCTGCATATTTTGTTTCCTTGTAGGTTTACATGTTTGCAATTTTTATATCAAAATGTGCTTAGATCCATTTAGTCCATTAACCCACATGCACTTTTTCAACTGTACATTTTGATTGCTTTCCATTCTACCATGAAGATGTAAATATAAACTTTATTTATATCTCTAAGACTTTGCAGACCTTGGTTGTGAACCAAGGGCCTTGCAAAACATTTTTCCAATTGGCTTCTGACGCTCCTAAGGCCAGCTCTGTGGTGCTCAGAGATATATTGCACCAAAATTTGGATTTCCCATTTAGCTGTTATCAGTAATGACCCTCGATGAACCTGAATAACCATGAATTTGTCCCATCCGCTTTGTTCCAACAATCATTTGTTTGCCATACTTCTGCCCCAGAGCCACATCTTTTCTTCTTTTGTGACATTTAAATCAGGATTGGTACAGCAACAAAAGTTGACTTACAAGACTGGGAAAGTTTTGAAATTTCAGTTGTCTTTGCATGAAACCCATTTATGGATGCCCAGATGTAGTATGTCAGCCACAGAGTTCTGAAATCCAAATGTCATTTCTCTGTCGGCATCTGCTGCAGCAGACTACAGCTGTTGTGTAGTCCCATGCCATCTTCCCTATGCAGACACTTCTGTCAATAGAAAGCTACAGCCAAGAGCTTTAAACCGTTTTTTACATAGAATAAATTTATCAAGCTATGAAGTAATCTTATTTAGACATTGGTTGGCAACCTTCAGCCTGCACATGCCCAATCTCGTCTGATCTTAGAAGCTAAGCAGAGTCAGGCCTGGTTAGTACTTGGAAGGGAGACCGCCTGGGAATACCGGGTGCTGTAGGCTTATACCACAGTCTTTCGAGACTGAAGGTTGCCAACTATTTAGACATTGCCACTATTACTTTGGAAATCTCTGTCAGCTACTCACAGAGAGCTACTGTGAGTGGCTTTGGTGTGAAATCCCTTGCATGCTGATTGTGGTTTGTGTGAGCAGGGAAGAGCTCACAGATGCAAGCCAGTCCCTCCCTCTGGATGCTCCCCCAACCCACCTGAGAGCTGATGGTGATGAGCTCCCTTCTCTCTCCAGCCTCTGGAGAGAGAATTGAATAGGTCTGTTCAATAGCTGTGAGCATGGCAGAAAGTGCAAAGCCTTTTGTTGCACTTGTGACTGTCTGCATCAGTGCCAGAGTGATTAATATTAGCTTCTACGGGGCTGGAATAACAGGCCTTTGCAAGCAGTATACAAATGGGAATGCAGACAGTACAGCTAGTTACCAATTACTGAGCCAGGATGGTTTTCTTTTTTAAAAATTAGGAGAAATCTGGGGGAAAAAATTCTGTAAAGGATAGAGTTTACATTGATGTCTTCAGAAGCCAATTATCTTGTGTGGACTGATATAATATCAATGTAGGGAAACAGTTGAAATAAAAAGGTTATCTACATACTTTGTAAACATTTTGAGGGCTAGTAACTTTTGTGCTCTGGTCTGGAACGTATTCCATGGAAAGGATCTCACCAAGTGAGATGCTCTTGGCTCTTCCCCTCTACTCCTGGCTTCACACCACCAGATATTTGCGTAAGTGTGCTAGGAGCCCTGCATCTTCCTAAGATGCCTTCAAAGGCTTTAAGTGGCCACCTTCTGACCAGAACTGCACCACTTCTCTCATGTGCTGGTGCTCTGGGGCTCCCCAAGACTCTGCGCTTGTGTTGGTGTGGCTTCTTGAAGCTCTGTTTAGGAGTGTAAAGGACTCAGGAGACTGAAAATGTTGAGAACCACTGTGACATAGAAAATAGGGAACAGAAACCCAGTGCATGAGGCAGAGAAGGTGCATTATCTACTGGTCTTCTAGAGACAAAGGCGTGATCCCATGGATTGACGGCCTTCAGGCTCCAGATTTACAGAGACATTTTCAATCAGCTCATTTTTCATATTAAAAATATCACAATTTCAAGTGGTTCTGCTGTGGACCTTGAGCCAAACTGAGAAGTGCAATGTGAAGCATTCACAGAGATTGAGAAAAGTTGCTTCTTCTTTCCTTTAGTTTTTTTTTTTAACATGTTCAAGCTGAGCATGTCTTAAGAAGAGCCAGAAAGGGGGGAGTAAAGCACCTGCACACTTGCTACTGCACCAGCCAAAGTTCTGCTGCCCTTTTCCCATAGTTCAGAGGAATTATTATTACGTGAGAGAGCTTTTTGTTGTTGTTCAGAGTTTTAAGATTCAACCCCATCGCAATTCATTTGTTTCGAGAATATTTTGGAATGTCCAGGGGTCATTGGGCAAGGGATTTAGAATAAAACTGCCAGTATTGTCATGCCCTGCTTGTGTGCTTCCCAGAGCCATTATGAGAAAAGGGATGCTGAACAAGTTGACCCTTTGGTCTGATCCAGCAAATGTTTTCTTTTGTGTGTGTAAAAGCTGAATTGGGACAACTGTTCTAAATCAGAGGAAGAGGAAAAATAAATAATATGAGAGGGGTTTCAATGCTTGCATTTTATTGAAAACAAGAGGCCAGCGTGAGTGATGCTATAGTTTTTTATGATGCCCTGATGGCAGCCATAATTCCAAGGCTACATTTCAAATTCATTGTAAATTATATTCTTTGCCATTTAATCAAAGTCTTTTTTAATAGTTTTACATAAAGGGGAAGCACACCCTAAGGCCAAAATATATTCATCTTTAACACACTTCAATTAGCATTTATGGCATAATGCTCACATGACAAGCGTTCACATATTTCCGGAAAAGTTAAGAACCACACTCTTGCTTTTCCACTTTCAATCCATTCCAATGAGCTTCAGTTGAAACTTGTTGGTATATCTTTTGTCGGCAGCTGTGTATGTACAGTCAGTTCTCTTTATATGAGAATTCACTATCTGTTAATTTGCTTAGCGAGGGGCAGAATTGCCACCTACTTCTCTTTATCTGTGAATATTGTGCTGTGGCGAGAGAGGTTGCAGGAAGAGGAGGAGAAGATGCAGTGGCCTCCTTGTGAGCCAAAGGCAGTGCCAGTGCTGTGCAGGGAGGAGAGAAAGAGTCAGTATACAGTATATGGTCGACACGGGAGGGGGTTCGAGTAATTGCATCCAGCCAATTGTTTTTTTAGAAAATTGTCTGGATTGGGTCAGTTTTCCACATTGACCTTGCCTAAGGATTGGCCCATGAAGAATGATTGTGTCATATTTGAGGCATTTATTTGAGACCTATTTGTGCGTGCTTCCAGACTTGCCACATCATCCTGGGAACTCCAGCTGAACCTTCACAACCCTGGTGATGATGATAAGCCAGTAATGACAGGTCTCTGGAAGGCTATCTGAGGGCTGCTCTGGGCTGGAGCAAGCCAAGGGAAGGAGCCAAGAGACAGTTGGAGAAGGGTGAAGCAACCCCCTCGTCTCTGCTGAACTATAAGGCCTCATTGTTGGGTCAGGAAGCCTACACCATGGCTTCCTCAAGAGGAAGCTGCTTGAACCATTCACTAATGAGGCTATACTATATCTCCAAGACTAGACGTGATAGGGCAAAAAGGATGCCATTTTTTGAATTGGCACCCCAAATTCATATCAAACCACCATAAAGTTTGGGAAAAACTTTTCTGACCCTGAATTTTGTAGGCCTGTGTTATCAGAGGATGTGGGGTCCCCGCCCTTCCTACACTAGAGAGAAGGGCAGCTGTGCTCCCCTTGCCACTGGAGGTTCCTCTGAGCCACACAGAGGCCACACACATCCACCCTCAGCCTCTGTGGGGTTCAAAATGACTGTTTAGGCCAAAATTACTTTTAGTTATTCAGCAAAAATGGAAGTGATATTTTTATGCCTTTAAATGGCATTATAAGAGCTAGGGTAGCCTCCAGAGAGTGGGGGGCATGTCCCCTGTATCCGGAGATTCAAGTATCTGTGGATACTTGGTTACCCCGTGGATATGGGGGCAGACCTGTATTAAAAGCAGAAGGAAAATCATGTTGAAGGAAAGTGTCAAGACCTGCAAGAGAAGTCAAGTATTAGTTTTTACTTTTTTCTCTGAGGTTATCTTATTAACCAGTAGTCCACATAGCATGTTAGGAATAACTGACAGTACATCCTGAGCATAAACAACAGACAAGTCTCTTTCTGTGTCTTCCATCTCTTCCCCCCCCCCACTCCTCTGACCCCCCCCCCCACCCTGCACTCTGGCCCATCCTATCCTTAAAGTTCCTCTCTTCCCTGGCAACTCCTCACAATGTTCCAGAAGGGCAAAGGCATTACAAAGCCGTATCCTTTGATATGGAAAAAAGCCTGTCTGAGAGTGATTCTCTGCTTCCTTGCAGATGCGCACAACCCGCAAAGTGTCTGTCTGGCCTGTGGGGCTGGTGGGTGGACGACGCTATGAACGACCCATTGTGGAAAAAGGCAAGGTTGTTGGCTGGTACACTGGCTGGCGGGCAGATAGACCATTTGCCATTGATATGGCAGGTGAGTAGAATCTCAACTAGAGATTATGTTGTGTGTAGAAGCCTGTCATACCTCCCACATTCTGCTTTCTCTTGTGATCAAGCCAATTCCAAATGCGTAGATGCACAGGATCCACAGGCATGCAAAGGTCCCTGCTTCTGTCTTGCTTTGCAACAATTATCCTGGTAATTGGATAAATTTGAGATATTTGTCAGAATTTCAGCTTTGACGTAAAATCTATAGCTTTCTGTTCTCAGAAGTTTCAGGTACAAGTTGGAGCCTTAGTTAGCCAAGTTCTCTCTCTCTCTCTCTCTCTCTCTCTCTCTCTCTCTCTCTGAATGCAATTGTTATAACAACATGTGACTTCTAGGAAACACTCCTGACAGCAACATGTCACTTGACAAGGCAACCTGTGCATCATGGGAAGGGTTTGGTGTGAAAAAGAAGCTGGATGGGATAGGTCAACACAACCTATGGATAGTGTAGTTGGCAAGTGTAAAGCTACCATCTCAATTAATCTTTGAGGTGAATTCATGTGGGCAGCCTAATCCAGTGCAGATTCCCCCACACCAATGCAATGGCACCAGCATGGCTTGTGCTGCATCCTATGGAGGAATTTTGCATGATGAAGGTAAGAGAACGTTAGTTTCCTTGCCCCAGGGAAAGCCCCAGCCAGTGTAACGGGTCTTCTTGAACCCATGCCAGTGAAATCACTAGTACAAGTCTGAGTTGATCCGTGTCAGTAAGGCCCTGGAAGGGGGATAGGATATCCTGCCCCCCTCTAAGGCTCAGTTTGTCCACCTGCTCCTCTATTACTGCCTATCCCCTGCCCTGTAACACTCCCTCCTGCTGTTTCTCTGCCCCTTTGTTACTTAAGGCAAAAACTGACCTGCTCCAGAAAACACTGTTCCCTGGCTGGCACGGTCAGGATGGTGCAGCTCTTCCAACTGGCAGCTCTGAAAACGGTGCTGTCACAATGTACTGTATGACATGTTTGTGACGGTCTGTGCTGGTGGAGAGGGTGCTCCGCTGGTGCAGAAGAAGGATAGGATTGTGCCATAAATAACAGAAGTTCCATGGGTCTCCCCAAGTCTGGATTCTAGTGAAAATACTATATATACAGTATTGCATGTAT
Organism: Tiliqua scincoides; assembly: GCF_035046505.1. NCBI lineage: Eukaryota > Metazoa > Chordata > Lepidosauria > Squamata > Scincidae > Tiliqua > Tiliqua scincoides. The sequence goes on along the minus strand of NC_089821.1, from coordinate 176,865,810 downwards.
GGGCAGCCATAGTCAACCAAGCTAAGCTGTTTTTGTTCTTATTGCCTACATTTTCTTCACTTCATTAAAAGACAGTAATTTTTATAATTGGAATGAGGCTAGTGTAGGATATCAAACTGTCTCTCAGCTCCATTTCTGCACTCATATGTTTGCCTCCTTTGGGGACCTTCAGTGGTGTGTTGTGTTGTCTTCACTCATACACCAGTTCCTGACCTGGAAGGTGTTACCCTAGGCATCTCAGAGCTGTTGGAGTAACACAGCCCTCCTGAGGTTGTAGTTACAAAGGAGAGAAAAACAGTTCCCAGGCAGGTTTGTAAGCTAATGTGGTGCTGCTGTTTCCCCAGTGGGCATGGGAACTTAAGATTTGATTTCCTGGATCAGGTCTGTAGACCAGAATCTGTCTTCAACACATCTCAGCCAGAGATCCTGAAAAGTTTGCAAGCAAAGCATGGTGCAGATAGCAATCTCTTATTATCTTTCTCAGTATCTGGTAATTTGGAGGCCTGCCACCTCTGAATGCAGCCATTTCATTTTTTAACATTCTCATCATAGGCAGTTCTTCCCTCTAAAAGAAAATTCTTATAGCTGCATGACTCTGAAAGCAGCAAGTATGCAGTAGCATTCGGAGTTTCTGCAATGGGTACATGAGATCATTGCATGGCTTCTCTTGGCCCCTCTTTCATTCTTAGAGTGGCAGTGCTACTTGTGCAGAGGTCTGTGAATAGTAGGACTTCTGGGAAGTCACCAGAGGCTTCAAATAGGGCTTTTAAAAATCAGTTGGGCCTTTTAAAAGTGCCCTCTCGGCTAAATTAAAGTTGACTTTTACCTTATCATTTGCTGTTTTAATGAGTGTAATGAATTTTTATTGATTTTTTAAAAGGATGTATGTAGGATACACTTTTGTATCAATTGTAAACCTCTTTGGTGTGACCTGTCAGGAAAAGGGGGGTATAAATCCATGCAAGATACCTTGGCAGTAATAGAAGTTCTGCAAAAATTCCCTGCCCTATGCAAGAGTTTCTCCCTGGGATTTTCTTTTCTTTCCCACAGGGGAAGGTGTGTGAACAGACTGCACGCAGGCAGAATAGGGAGTGATCCAGTTGAATAGGAGAGAGTGAGAGTGGGCATGTGAGTAAGACAGAAAGAAATGCTTGAGAGCGTTTATGTGCTGGGAGATAATAGTGGAAACTGTATAGTCTCTGCATTTGGGTTTCTATAGTAACCAAGAAGAGAAGGCAAGGTTCAGTGGGAGGGTAGGGCATTACATGACATGTGACTGACATCTGACAGGTTAGGGATGCTAGACTTTCTTAGCATGTTGAATTTATCTTGTAATTTTTGTCTGCTCTTGGAATCTATGCAATATTTGAATTTGCCAATGTTGTTGAAAATTAGCCTGAGTCGAATGTGTTAGAACTCCCTGTATGAACATATAATGTCAGCTTCAACCCATGTATAGTTTTTGCTGTTATTTATTATCCATTTAATTTACTTTTAAATGAAATTGTATTCATTTAACTCATTCTTATCCCACCCTTCCTTCCAGGAATCCAGGGTGGTGAATGTAGTTCTCCCCCACCCACATTTATCCTTACACTATCCCTGTGAGGTATGTTAGACTGTAAGAACATAAGAAGAGCCCCACTGGATCAGGCCAAAGGCCCATCTAGTCCAGTTTCCTGTATCTCACAGTGGCCCACCAAATGCCCCAGGGAGCACACAAGACCACAGACACAACCTGCATCCTGGTGCCCTCCTCTGCATCTGGCAATCAGAGGCAGCCTACCATGACTTGTAACCTACCATGACTGTCCCAAAGTTGTCCGTGGAGCTTCATAACGAAGTAGGGATTTGAACCTGAGCCTCCATGGTCCTAGGATGACACTCTGATCCATACGCATCTCATAGCAAAAAACACTCATTTATTTGAATTTTGTATAGCATTTCTGTTTGAATGTGTGACTGCATTTCTCTTCACCTCCATTTAATTACTGCAGACAGCTAGATCTCTTGTTGCATGAACCCCACACTGTGCACAGGAAAGCAAGCCCCACTGGATAGTTCAAAATGCTCCTCCATTATGAAGTGGTTTCATAAGGTTCTTTTGGTTTATGTGAAATAACAATGGTTAGAGCTTGTAAGTGGGCGCGTGCTTCAGAGAGAAATAGGCAACAACTACAGCCTATGAGATGAAGGCAAAAAAGCTTCAAAAATTAACCCCTTCAGTCTTCAGCCTGTATATTGGTGACTACAAATCTGTCTAGATGTTATATGCTTGGTCAGGTTTTTGTGACTGGACAGTATACAGCACAAGTACTGGCTGAATTGCTTTTGGGGTAGTGCCAGCCATATTCTTGCTCAATTGTTAGCTTCTGAATTTCAAAGAATGCTTTTTATTGTTGGGTGTGGCAGGGAAGAGAGAAAATGGAAATGGCTCCGTGTTCTATTTTTTTCCTTATACAGGCACCCCCTGCGTTTCGATGGTCTGCTTTTCGACAGTCCACTCTTTTGACCCTTCTCAATTACCTATAAGTGAGGAGGGGAAAGTGCCTGTTCTGAACAGTCTCTCTAGTACCACCTACTGTTTTTATTCCCTAACTGCAGCAACATTTCTTCTGCTAAAAGATGAGCAGAAACTGCAAAGACTAAAGCCAAGATGATTCTCTACCATACTTTGGCCCCTAATGACAATTTCCAATTTTCAGCAGAGCAGAATGCATTTGCAAGCTAAAAAAAGCTTGGGTGCTGCATTTTAATTATTTCCAGTTTTTGACAGCGTTCTTGTCCCTAAATTGTCGAATAAGAAGGGGACGCCTGTATGTTGTTGGCAGATGTCATTTACTTCTCCTTAATAAATATACGAATACTTGTATACCTTGAAGCTATCCTTCCCTAAGTGGAAGCCAGATGTTGCTGAGAAGTCATAATTCCTGTCAACCTGTCTATTCTTTTCCCTTCTGTTCTAAATTGTAGAATTTTCTAATGTAGTAAACTTTCTTTGGGTTCTTTAATGTGCTGAACAGGTTTTATGAGTGATCCATGGGGGGGGGGGTCTGGATCATAACTTGCTCACAGCACAGTTTGCATGTTTATGCATTTTTACTTAGATGTAAATTCCACTGGGTTGTATCCCACGAATTTCTTCTTCAAGCAGAGGCAATTCTGTTTGTTCAGGGTGGAGTAGCAGTTTTTGCTGCTCATCCCCTGAAAATCCATTCTTGAAGTCTGGACCTCAAGAACAGATTTCAAGAAGCATAGGAGCTGCAGAGGGAAAGAGGGGTTGGCAAAAATCAGCCCTCTTTCTTGTGCAAAGTTTTCCATTTGCAGAAGTTCTTAGGATAACCCACTATATTCAGTGGGACTTAAGCATGCTTAGCTGGGAATAAGATTGAAGACCTGGTCAACTTACTGTTGGCAGAGTAGTCAAGATGATCTGAACTTGTATTGATGCATTCAGCGCACCACTTCAGTGGAAGTCAATTTTTGACGCATATATTGTAAATGCTGTTTTATGGATCCATTTTGAGGTGTGTTCTGTGCAGGAAAACCACTGCAAAACCAGAATTAGGCTTTTCTGTCTGGAAGGGTTTTAAGCATAGCAGCTAAGGAGTAAATTCTTGATTGTGCAGCATTTCAACACCAGGGGCCTGATGCATGCTAGGAATTCTATGACTGTGAATGCTAGGATTAATGTTTTAGATGCGCAACTGTACTTTGCTCCTCTCCCAATACTGCACATCACTTTGACAGTTCTGAGCATCTCAGAGCTGCCTGCTTATACATGCTGGAAAGTTCACCTAGTGGAAAGCTGTGATTGACTGTTGCTTCCTATCATGTATATACCAGGTGCTTATGCAGCAGGATCTCTGCATTGTAAGATGGTTGCATATTAGCATTTGCATGCAGGTTTCATGTTCATTGCTCATGGAAGTGCCTTCCATGTAGTGATTTATTAATGCTTGAAGCATTAACACAGTCTATTCTGTGTCAAAGCTTAGGGACCCTTGGTTTAATGTGGACCAGTATTTCAGGAGATATCCAGGAGGTTGCTGGTTTTGGTTTTCACTGCATCCTTTGAGAAAGACCCTGCCCAATATACTCTTCTGTAAATGCGGACAGTTCTAATATGCTCAGTACTGTTAAAGTAATGTGCAGGGGGGTGAGAGGGGATGAAGTGCAGGAGCACAACTAAAGGATTAATCCCAGCATTCAAATTCATAGAAACACATAGATAGTACGTTGAGGATGTGATTCCTGATGGGCATTCAGAGGCCAGGAAGGAATGGCTGTAGTTCATTGTCCACAGTCACTGTCAGTTCAACAATGCAAGACAAAGGCTGGGTTCCATAAATGTTTAACCATATGCAGTGGTGTCACTAGGGTTTGCATCACCCGGTGTGGGATGCCAGTGTGTCGCCCCCCCCATGCAGGGGGCGGGGCAACACCCCAGGTTTACTTGCGAGTAAACGTGACCTTCTGGCTTAGTTTCAGTTTCCATAGGGCTCAAGACATTCATCTGCTTGGAGGGAGGGACTTCCTTCTCAGGTGTTTTTGGGGGCTGCATTCATTGGATCAGGACTATTCTGGTGTTGTTGGATTCCTCTCAGCCTGCCCTTTCCAACAGACTAAGGCATGTTTGCCTACTCATGAGTAAACGTGCAATACGGCTCACTTTCACTTTCCATAGAGATCCATGCATTTTTTGTTCTCCAGTTTTTTGGCCATAACTTTTGATAGAAAGGAGATACTTCACTCTGGTTCTCTGCATTGCATTCCGCTCGAAATTCTGCATCCAACGGTATATAATATGATGGGGTTACTGCTAACCACCGCGATTTTAGTGTGTCACCCCCCCAAATGTGCATCAACCTCCGTGCGCGTCACCCGGTGCGGACTGCACCCCCCTAGCGAAGCCACTGACCATATGTTCATCTTGAATTAATGTGAACTCTCCAGGCATCAGGCCTCGGGTGTTGACATGCTGTGCAATTGAGCATTGTCCCAACTCCCTGTTCTTCAAAACCTTCCAGGCTGAAAGGCCAAAATCATAGCACTTCAGTTTGTCACTGCAAAATCTCCCGTTAACTGTGGAGGTCTTCCACTGCAAGCTGTTGCACATGGGCTTGCTATATGTGTGCCTTCTCTTGTCCATCTTCTTTTTGCCTTTGTCCATGCCCAGTTCATTTTCTGCCTTGTTGATGACTTTTTAGTTCCTTTTTACCTGTTTTCTGCTATCCCAATGTGCATGAAGTAAATGTGAATATTGTTTATTCTAAAATACAGGCCAGTCAAATTCTAAGTCCCACTTGTGCATTATAAGCATTAACTTTGTTATGCCAGTATATGTTGATAATGCAAGAGCGAGAATGCACATGAGATCAGAGACTTTATGGAGTACCTGCAGGACAAACACAACCCATCACTACAATCACTTTTCTCTTGAAGAAGTGAAAAACATTTCTAATTGGTTTAAATTCATGGTGACTCTTAGCTACCCAGTGTCCTATTGTATTTATTTTTATTCAGCATCAACAGAAAACCTGCATTGCTAGGCCTAACTTGGATTTGATGAAAAGTGCTAATGGTTCCATCATCTTCAAGAAGGCTGTAAAATAGGACTGAATGTAGTTTCCTTCCTTCTGGACACCAGAGTTTCCAGCTTTCAGTGGCAGACATTCTAAGCATGCTGGAACCCTAATTCTAAACATAGTCACTTGGAATTGTGGCCCACTATTTTCAAGTGAACCTTCTTTCTAAACAAGCATGCTGAAGGGCACAAAGGACCTTGTAGGTCAAGTTCAAATGCTGCAGGGCACAGTAACCAAGAAAAGTTTATGTGGACTAAATACAGTCATTGATCCCCTTGTCCTTACTAAAGGCTTTGTTTGTTCTGAGTAATTGTTCGATTTATTGGAATCCTTAGATGTAGACAGACTTGGCAATAAAGCATATTATTTGTATGGTATACGTATACACTAGTGCTGTGTTTCTCAATGTTTATCCTCTACCATACCACTTCACACAATCCAACTATTCAAAGAACCACCAGAAGTAACTGGCGATGACATCATTGCCAGTTACTTCTGGGTTGGAAGGCCAATGCCATGCAACAAACACCAGTAAGAGGCTCATGGTGGGCCAGAGGGCTTTTCCGAGTGTGGAAAAGCATGTTTTGGAGCTCTGCCTGCTGAGCTGAACTTCCTACCACTGTTGGTTGTGTCACATTCCTGGTCTCACTGCCAGACTGTAGGTGTTCAGGGGTTCCACGAGTACCACCATACACCACCTCAAGTACTGATGATGGTACCCATACCAATGGTTGAAAAACACTGCACTAGTGACAAATGCTCTTTAGCTACTTCTCCCTGTCCCTGGGATCCAGTGTCAGCTTTTCAATACATATTGGAGACCAGAGACCAAGGCTATCATTCATGTTCATGTATGTTGTGAGGTTTGTAAATCCCATCAGCAGTAATGGCTCCCATTGCCCCTGAAATCTTGGTGTCCCTGACTGTAGTTGGTGCTCCTGCTGCAACCTGTTTGCTCTTCTTTCCTGTGCAGAGGAAATGCTAGCAAGAATTGAGGAACTCTTGTTGGTGGTAGCTCCCTCATTATAGTAGGCTCTCTCTTGGGAGTTCTGCCATACCCTTTCCCTCTTTTCATTTGGGCACCTTTTAAAAACATTTTTGTTCCCTCAGTCCATCTCCAGTCATGTCTGAATAGGCTTGTGTTCTGTTCCCCGGAGTTTTTTTGGGTGCTGATTTTTATTCTTTTTTATTGTATTTTGCTGGTATGTTTTGAATGTTGTTTTTACCTTTTTTAAATGAAATATTTAGATGGTATTTAATGGAATTGTTAGCTGCCTTGAGTCTTTAGAATGAGGTGGGATGTAGGTCTTGGACAACAAACTCTGGGACTGTATTCTTGAGAGCTTATCAAGTAGGGACAACAATTGACTCTACAACGGTATCTTAGCGCCAAGGGTATCTCCTTCTTTCCCCTGCCCCATATTCTAGAATGGGTCTCCAAACTTTTCAGTACAAGGGCCACATTGTGTATTGTACATATTTTCATGAGTTTAAAAAAAATCAGTTTTATAAATGAATGAATGTAATGAACTTGGATCTTTTTTGTAATCAACATAAGATTCAGAACAAAAGAGAAATTTGACAAAGAAACAATACCATGCTTAAACAGAGAAATGATAATGAGTAAAAATAACAAACATTAGCAAATGTTCTGACAAAAAATAAATGGGTTGCTGCGGGCCAGATAAAATCTTGTGGCAGGCCAGATTTGGCTCCCAGGCCATTGTTTGGAGACCCATGTTCTAGAAATCTATTCTAGAGGTTGATCTGGGCTGGCAACTCACTTATTCAAAAGGTTGCTTTTTCTCTTTGACTTCTTATCAGCTCCTCTCAACTCTCACACAATCTGGAGACCCCATATAAATACAGGGAAATAAGTTTGCATAAACATCCTCAAACAGGAACTGCAGTTTGGTTTATGCTTTTGCTGTCATGGTCATGGACTTGCAGGCCAGCTCCCCCTGGACCGCTAGCCTGGGTAAAGCACCCCCTGGTGGTACCCAGTAGTGTTGTTAAGGTGTTTCAAGCAGCAGTGTATGCTGGGCCTGTTTCGCCAGAAAAAGCAGCAGACACAGATTTGACAGCCCCTTACATAAAGCAGGTGCCTCTCTGGTCTTGTCTCCTTTCCCATTCCCTATTGGAGCTGAAAAGTGCTGCCTGTGGTAGAGTGCAGTAATGCACAAAGATGGGGGGGGGGGCATCTCAGCACAGAACACTTGACCAATGCAGCTGATGTACCATTGGTGGGTTTGGGACTTGGCACTTATCCGCTGTTGTACAAGCTGCTGTGTCAGCAGAGCAGCCTGCAGAATGTCATTATCCTCAGCTGGTTTCTGCTTGCCCTGTTTCTACCATTATCAGTTCAGAAGCAGCTAGGTAGTTAGATGATAGCGTTGCTTTTAACGCAGTGTTTATTTTCAGACCCAAAACTGCAGAGAATCGCAAATAAAGTCATACATTACATGCAGAGAACTTTGTGCTGCTTTCTTGTCTGCACTGCAGATGAAAATAGGATATCCTCCCCCTAGCAAGAGGCCAGAAGTACGTAATAACCTATAAGCAGAAGATTTAACAACTACAACTTGATCTAAGGCAAGGATGTGATGGATGCTTTTGATACAGAAATGTAACATGTTTTCAGTGGCTGCCTTTTATTTCTATGTTGCAATCTCGGGTGTGTGTCCCCCAATAGATAATAGCTTAATCTCTGGATACAAATTATTTCACTTCAAAATAGGCTAGCTACAGCAGACTTTTTAAAGAACACAGATTGCATTACAATAACTTGCAGAATGAAAAGTCCATAAATTAGCTCTGTAAAAATTTCTGTGATTGTGTCCCAAAACATATACCGGTGTCACTCATTTATGGCCCCAAAAGAAGAAAGTTCCGTTTTTGTAAAGCTGTCCCAGGCACGTGGTGATCTTAGTAAACTTCTTTAAACTGTGTGTAATCTTAATTAAAAATATATTGACTTTGTGAACAGCTGGCAAACTACCTAAATGGTACTTTTCTAGATAAAAAGATGCTAGACCCCTCTCACTGAAATCATATTTTATAATCATGATAGTATCAAACTTATTACTCATAACAAGAGCCATCCATCCTATTACATACAAAAGGTAGGCAACTTTGCTCCAGGTATTAGTTTGGTATATATGAGGTTTATCTGTTCAGAGTGCAGATTTATATAATGCTATTCAACAAAAAGGGTTTACAAAGAGGTTTATATATTAAAATAGTTTTCTATTCCAAAAATGCCTACAATCTTTAAAAAAAAAAAAACCTGCAAAAGAAACACCAGCAAACAGCCCCTAGAAAAGACACATTGCTGGGGTAGAGGGATACTTACTCTCTCATTGTCAAATAGGAGCGCCACTGTAAAAGATGCCTATTTGCTCAGACAGCTGGGGCAAACTAGTTTTTACTTGTAGAGTAGCTTTTACTTATACGGAGATTAAACATGCCTCTTTAAAAGACAGTTCCCTGCACAGCTGGCTTGACCCTGAGCAGCCTCTGCTTCAGAATTGCATGCCCCACATGAGCCTTACTCTGCACCACTACTGTTTCTTTCTAGTCGTTCCCTGATCAGCTTTATGCTGAGGACACAGGCTTGTACCGGCACTTTGTTTTTCTGTCAAATTGGGTAATTGTTCCTGTTTGGAACAATCACCTTCTGGGATGCTCTCTTGTTCCATGGCTATTAACTGAGCACTTGTTCGCATCTGTTGCACTACAGAACATGGTGGTAACCCAGTTCTGTGAATCTGCATAATCTGCATGGTTGGAACCTTGACTGAAGGCACAGACAGGAGGTAGAGCTTTGCATGATTTTCAGTAGCAATTTAAGGGTTTCTGACACCAATATGTTTAATAAAGAGCTGCTGCTGCTTGCTTCCCCCTCCCTTAGGCTGCTGAAGCAACAAGAGGAGGTATGGGTTTTCATACAGAAGGTCTGAGTTCCAAGTTCTGGTACTGAAAACTTACATGGGCTGAGCATGTTGTCACACACCTCATTGCTCCCTTCTAAATGTCTCTCCTCTAAGCCATTACTTTATGCTTGGCTCCAGATGGTGGATAAGAGAAGGGCTCCTAGTGTGTTTAAGGAAAAAAAGTATGCCCTACAAGCCTGATGATTTCCCACCCCTGCCTTATTGTAGCCAATTCATTGCACTCCAACAGCAGAATGCTGGAAAAAAGGGACAACTGTGCTGACTGTTTCAAAGTGTCACTAATGTGCTAATAAATTCTCATGACAGCAGAAAATAAAATACTGTTTTCAAAATAAGAGATTAGATCTGTGGCATCAGAAGACTCATCTTGAGCTACTACCTTTGGATTCCAGAGATCCACAGGCTGCTATTTATTCTGATAGTCTATCTGCAGGTTTGTCAAAAAGATCCCCAATAGAGACGTGCCCTCCATGAATTATGGGTCTGCTTCATGGTAGCTAGATTTTTGTATTAAATGTGGCAAGATTTTTTTGTATTAAATAGCAACCTCTGCCACTGAATGAGACAAGAGACCTTGAAGACTAACATGTTTATCACATGGGTGCATTAGACTTATTTCAAATGTTATCTTTGAGATTAATTTCTTCGTTTCCCCTCAATCCACTCCCCTCTCTAACAGCAAACAGTTCTCTGCCTTCATTTTAAGTTTTCTCTTAAAACCTACTTTAGTAAAATCTTTCCTGGTCTGCCTTTGGCCTAACCATTCATTTCATTGCTCAGTAATCATTTCATTGCTCAGTAATGTGTGTTTTTTGCTAGACATCTATGAAGACAGGCATCACCCTTGCCCATTCTTAAAACTATTACTCAAAGATATTAACTATATACACAGCAGACCAGAAAATATTAATGGTGGAAATGTTTATGGGTCAGGGAAGCATCTAGAAGTATCTCCAAGACACTTAAGATGACACATTATCTCAGTGGAAAGTAGCTTGCAGGGTTTGTTTCTGTGGCAATAGCTTGCTGATGTAATCTTATAGAATCCCTTAGCTCTGTGCAAAAGTGATTTATTTTTCCTATCTAAGATTAGAAAGTGCTGTAGTTTGAAGTTTTAGACAGAATTAAGGTTTTACTTGATCCAAGGTTGCTTTTATTTTTGGCCACTTCTAATATTAGAAATGTTGGTCTGCAGCTTGTTATTTTGCAGTAGTACCATTAGAATGGGTGTTTTATTAGTATGACATTGTCCAGCCTCTGCTATTAAAAAAGATCAGTAGGCAAACACAAAAAAGGCGCTACTTAGAATGTGTGTTTTTGTTGTTGTTTGCTTTGTAGAGATCAACCAATATATTAGACAGGCACTCTTGCAATATGCTGAGAATGGTCCAATACCATTCTGTACTGGGTGTGAATTTCTAAGCTGCTGAGTCCAAACTCCTTCGATTAACTGATTTAGATCCAGGAAAACTATAGATAAGAAAAATGGCTTTCTAATAATCTAGGCCCATTTGCTGAAGAGTAGGTCTTGCTCATCTCCCTTCAGAATAAACTTGTATAGAAGCTACTAGTCATCATTGTTAAAAGAGAGAGTGGAATACTTCCCTTAGAAACATGTTCATGGTCATCTGTGATGGGAACAGTTAATGAGGAGGGAAAACACACATTCTTTGTCATCTTCTTTGTCATAACCTTCTTTGACATAACCTACTTGATTATACCCAGTATTCCACAACTGAGCTGACTCAAGCCAGAGCTCTGCCCCAAATAAAATGCTACTCATGCAACCTTGTCTTTGCATTTTACTACAGGCAGTCCTTTTGTTCTATGAGCTGGTCTGCACAGTGAAGAATGTTCTGGCTCAGCTACTGTCATGTAAACAAAAAATGCAATTGCACAAGGGATGAACAAAATATTCAGTGGGAGGACCACCACCTTTAGTGTCAATGGTTTTAGGAAGTAGCAAATATAAATAGTTTGGGAATTCTTGGTTGAAAGAAATGACACTGTATCCAGAAGGTAAACTTTCATATTTTCCGAGAACCCTTGTGGTGGAAAGGTCAGTGTGTCAGACTACAACTGGGGACAGATGTAGGCTCAAATCCCCCCTTAGCTATGATGCCCAGGATGTGACCTTGGGCCAATAATTATCCCTTGCCTAACCTATTTCAAAGAGACATTGCTACAATAAAATGCAGAGGAGGGGAACATGTGTGCCACCCTGAGCAACTTGGATGGGTAGGATGCAAAATGTAATGAACATGTTTAAGACAAACTCAAAAGTCTGGCACAAAGAATTACACCAGAAATCTCTTGCGTGTATATGAATGCAGTATTTACATATTGACTTTCTAAGTCAATATACTGACTTTCTAAATAGAGGGGAAAAAACCAACTAGTCTTCTCTTTTGCAAGTCTTGGCCAGACTAGAACCCAGAACTCATGTGACAAGTAATGCCAGTCTTTTCACAAAGACAATAAGAACCCGTTCATTAAACCATGCACTTGGTAAGAATCCATTCCGATATCCCTCTTAGGAGCTTTGGTTTGTACTCGAAGGAGCACATCAAGAAGCAGGCAGCATTTTGCATTGTTCCACATGCAAGTGCATAAATACAGGATACTGCTCCTTAAATTAAAAAATTTTATGCTCCCTAGTAATGTATTGTGCACACACAAAAACTAGTCAGGATTCCGTTCAAATTTTTCTGCACAATCACTTTCGTATACATAAGCCCCCTTCTGCAAGCAGAGGGGATAACTATGAATACAATCCATTTAAAAAAAAATTTTGTGATCAAAGAGAAGGTTAATGTTATATTATGCATTATATTCACGGAATGCAAACAGAAAGGATCACAATTTTTATAATTGTATCAATGAAATACTTGTTTGCATGCAGAATTCATTAAGTCAGGTTTATTTTGCCCTCTAATTAACAGTTACATTCACTTCAGACTTCAATTTTCAGTTACAAAGTTGGTGACTAGAAGGAAAAATGGTTTATTTATGCTTACCTTTTCCTATCAGTCAGGCTGCTCATCACATTCCAATTGCTTACATTACATTTCACTGTTTACATTCTGTCAAAATGTACAAGGAGTTAAACAGATACTATGAGAACAGAGTAACTTTTCTGGATAAGACAAAATGGCATGTAACATGAAAAAGCTGCATACAAATTTTAAATTATGTGAGGCAACCACATGAATGAAATTGTGGTTCATGAATGAATGTTCATGAACTACATGAATGAAGTACTACTGCATGATACCATAAACCCTTTGGTTTGATTTTTTTAAATAAAAGAACTGTTTCTAAAGGCCAATTGTTTGAAATGTCTAAAACTTTGGTTTAATAGTTCAACAAAACTTGATTTGATTTTAATAAATTTTGATTCACAAAGGGTTTGCTGTGAGCCTTCAGGTGATTTTGTCCAACCCCAAAGCTGTATTCAAACGCCGTGGATCACAACCTGGAATGCAGGAATCTGATTTTTTGAAACAGATAACTACAGTGGAAGAACTGGAGCCCAAAGCCAACAATTGCACCAAGGTATTAAGTTCACTATTTTTCTGTAGGAATCTTTCATTGGAATAACCAAGAATTAACTACTTTTCCTCCCCCACCCCCACTTCTTTCAGGTTCTTGTATGGCACACTCGAACAGAAAAGGTAAATCTAGCTAATGAGCCAAAGTATCACATGGACACTGTCAAAATTGAGGTATGATCTGTATACATAAAATGGGACATAAAAATTAATGGCTGCAACAGAGTTCTGCCTACCTAACTCAGTTAAACACTCAAACACCATACTGTTTGCTGTTGTGCAAGAAACATCCTTTACTGACTTCTGAAAATTCAGTAATGAAAGACTTCTGTGCAAACAATCTGTCTTTTAAACCTAAGTTGGATGGCTCAAGATGTGCATAATTTGTCTTCACTTGTTTTGCATGTGTTTTCTCCAATCTGTTTTAGTCCTTTAAGTAAATACTCAGATTGTAGGTTGTTTTCACACAAGACACCAGTTCAGTGCAGTGGAACACTGAAAAAGTGATTGATCAAAGCAAATGTAAGATTTCAGTCATTTTTTCATTCATAATTCCAATTGCCAGGTTTATGCTTGACGTTTATTTGCCCCTGAATTAAATAACTTTGTTTTGAAGAGTCGTAGACACCATCTTACGAGAATGAAATAGTCACACAATATTCTATGGATTTCTTTAATATAGGGAAGCAACAGCTTATCATTATGAGGCACCATAAACTGTAAACACAATTATGGGAATAAACCTGGATACAGCTGTAAAGACAAAATTAAATATACATTTTAGCGAGTTACCCTGTATGTATGCTGTGCAGCGTGTATATATAGTTTTTTTTAATTAGTCTTGTACAACCTATGTAGCCAAATTGCCTTTTTTTGACATAGGGTACTCAAATACTTGACTAACTTCTAATTTAAAGGATACAGATGGAGGCACAGTGACATCCAGGTTTATCTCTCTTTCACTAACCATTTCCCCTGTTTACCACATCATAGTAATATCACAGTGAAATGAAAAATGAAACAAAATCATTGTTACACAAGGAAAAAACATTCTTCAGTGATACATGTACACTCTTATTTATATGATTAACATTTGTTCATACAGTACCTTCTACAGGATTCCTGGGTAACTGGTGGGTTTACATATTAGATAGTACTAACATGATATCTATTTCCCTTATTTGCAAATATTTGCTCTATAACTGATAAAATTGAGTATGTAGTTGGTCAAATAGCTCTTCCAAAAGATACAGTTCATGAAATCAAATGTACTGTGGAATGAAAAAGCTGCCGGATGATAGGTGCTTTCAATCTGCTTTTCACTACATCAAAATTTAAGTCAATACAGACCACAACACGGTCAGTTAAGATTACTTCTTAATATGAACAACTCTGTGAGGTCGGAGGAGGAAAAAAAAAATATGCACATGGACAGACCAGGGAAATTAGATGCCGCTGAGCATGGAATGTCAGGTCTCCAATCTAGTTTCTATTGCAGTTTTCATTTCCAGAGTTGTGTGCTGAGAGTCTGGCCTGAGGAACCTGCAGTCCATCCTGCCACTGTGTTTGGGGGCTGGCCAAAGCCCATCATATTGCTGGAACTACTCAGATTCATTCCAGCCATCTGCTGATTCATCTGTGAAGTGCATGCAGAATTTTAGTTAGTATACAGGTGTGCAAATACTCAAATCATAAGACCAAAGTTTAATTTTAAAAACAAACCCACCCAATATACCCCACACTGTGTTCAGAATATTTATTTCTATCAAGACACGAACAAGTTCCTTTCAAATTTCAAACTAGGGCCTCAGAAATAATTCCTTTAATATATTAACTTCTAAATTGACTAACCAACACTTTCAGACAAAATTCTGGTTTCCAAAAGCAATGCCAATTCTTTAAAAAGCATTTTGCTTTGGAATTGCACAAATACAGCTGAAAATGCTACAGATTTTCATACCTGTTCTAAATCTTGAATCCCTTAATGCTGCTTTTGTGCTATCAAACAGCTCAAAACTCAAAATATAATTGCCTATTGTTTGGTTTGTGTGTGTGTTGTACTTCTGAATATTTCAACAGTAGCAACAATCATGAGTGCAGCGGGCAGAACAGTTTGTTGAAGAATACAGTTTGTGAACCGACACCTGTAGGTATTGGAGAGACTCCAAATATCTTAAGGGTTTTCAAGACTTACTGAGGCTAGTGTATATATCACTAGCATGGACCCACTTCCATGCAGTGGGATGCCATAAGATTCCAGTAATACCAGCAGAATGGGTTGCTGGCTTGGCATGACCTGGAAGAAGTCTCTAGGACCACCCAGTGCCTCCAGATTGGTTCGTACTTGGAGCCATTCAGACACAAGGGTGGGCAAGAGGGTCTGGCCTGCAATCCACCTCGCATGGGCTCATGACCCAGTTTGGGAAAGGCTGGTCTACATTATTTTACACCATTCATTGCTAGGTAAAAATTCATAAAAACCTGTACCTGAAAATCATGGTTTGCTAAATTCTGTATGATTGCAAACAAACACAAAAAGATAGCTATTTGATGACCAAATGTTTCAGAAACACATGCTCAATTACCAGAATTCTAATTTGACAGTGAATTGTTAACTGCCTTTAGGAAAAATTATGCAAACAAAGTCAATCATGGAATCCTCATCTATTTCTACTAATCCATTCTTCCTCACATACACACAGGTTTCCTCAGTGGTATTCCTAAGGCAGACCATCTCCATGCTCTATGGGTTTTATGGGACATGCTTGCATCTTCCTTCTGTTAAACAGCTGGTGATATCTATTACACAAGTATACTGCAAGCTGGTAAATTGCATTACCTGCAAACAGACATCCAACCATAGTGAACAGGCCTAAACCAGACGCTGACAGACCAAAAACAAGGTGGCTCCACAGACTATATCAGAGCACCTGTGCAGGCCACACTCTACACCTGTTAACTGCCATTGTCACTGGCTCTAGTTTATATTGTTCCTTCATACGGATGTTACTGAGGCCGATGGATGCAGCTCTAGGAACAAACAGCCATGCTGCTTTGGCAACACATTGAAGCAGCTGTAGTAGTCCTGACCTTTAAGTTATAAGATCTTTAAATTGGAAATGGTTGTGTTGCTAGCTCAGAATATTGGTCATGTGGGCATTGCCAAAATGAATCTGATAAAAGAAAGGCACATGGTGACGTTCTTTAGAGTAAGGTAAATAAGCAAATGCAAGGTCTACTGTAAAAAAGAAACCATCACATCTAATAGAAAAAGTCTTTCATGACCACTTTTTCCAGCTTTCACTACTTTTCATAATGAATGCAGTATTGCATAAGAACTAAGTAAGGTAACAACTGCAAAAATGCATTTCTCAATGCCTAGCATGCTCATCTAAGCTGAAATAGCTGTACACTGCACACACTGGCCTATATCAGAATTTTAGACCTAAAACAGGCAAATAGTTTTGTTTTTAACTTGAAATTCTTTAATACAAAACTACCAAAGTTGAAAAGCAAGTGGAGTGACTCATATGGGCAAATATGACAAGTTAATTTTTTGAAACAATACTGAATGTGTTTATTACTAATTATTTTGGATGTTTATTTGTAGTAGCCTAGAACACTTTTTAGTTTTCCCAATTGCACAGAACCAAAAGTCAGACCTATCTGCTATGTGGTCAGTTTTCTTTTCAGTTTAAATGTATCGCTTAGCAAAACAAGCTTCCGTGGGGATACACAAAAGCAACCAAGATAAACACATATATGCCAAAAGCTGCAGTCCTCCTGGTGAAGCTTTATTCCTCATATGTGGAATTTAACCCAAACACAAAAAAAGTTCATCCCCTCCCATGAAAAAAGTATGTTCCCACCTGAGAAAGGTTCCACTGAGTTGGTTGATTCTGCTGCACACCGTATTTATTTTGTGCTGGGGGTATCTGTCCCACAATTGTTCCTTGGGGTCCAACGACATTCTGAGGAAGTCCCAAACCAGCAGTTTGTGTAGTGACAGAAAAACCATTCGGCATCCCCATGCCCACCATCATGCCTGCATTATGTCCTATGACAGGCACCGATTGTCCCATCATGTTTCCCATCATTCCAGGAGCTGCAGGAACTGGCACTCCCATGGCTGGAAAAGTCTGAAAGTGAGTTGATGGTTGTGCGGTAAAGGATATAGGCTGTGCCCCCATGAATACACCTGCATGGTGCAAAAGGGAAGAGAAAGAAAAAGGAAAAATGTCATCCTATCAGCAATGGCTTAAGCTCTTAAGGTACTTTTGGAAAAGCATTTTTTCCTACCCAAAACTTAGGTTGCTTTTGACAAAGATGGCTAACTAAGCTGCCTTACTGGATTGCTCTAAAATCTACAAGTGGCTCAATGCGTTTTGCCAAGGAATCTCACTAGTGACAAAAGCCCTCACATTCTTACAAATTAGGAGTGGGAGAGCATTGCAAAAGAAGAGTAGAGGTGCAAGTACCCATTGGCACCTATAAACTGGTGCCTTCCATGCTGCTGAAAAACAAAGGAGCAGGCTTCAGCTCCACTCGTGCAGCTGCTGCCGCCTCATTCATTTCCCAGTTCAGAGCAGACCCATCCTTAGAAGGCAACTGGGGCAGCCACCTTGGGCACCAAACTTGGAGGGGGCCCACAGAGTGATGCACCTAATTTCTTGTCTCCCATGTTGCTGCAGAAGAAGCTACTTTAGAAGTAGAGACTTCTCTGGTATGCGCCCTCTGCTACAGCAAAGGACTGGAGGCTAGGTGGAGTCAGAGAGTGGGAGGGGCAATCCTATGCATGACTAATCAGTTGTAAGCCCTATTTATTTCAGTGGGACTTGCTCCCCAGGTATAGAATTTAGTCTTGAAACCAGAAAGGCAGCAGACCAAGTTTTGCGCTGTGTTAAAAATAATCCTCTGATAAGCTGCCACCTCGTATACCATTTACATATAAGTATGCCACAAGTACTCCCACAGACTGAGGCCCTGTTGATCTTACAGTTATCAGATGAGAACTAAGTGACTAAGCACAAAGTGGGGGAAGAGGTGCAAAATATTTCTATTTTCTGGCTGTTGCAGAAATTTAGGAAAAATACTCTCTTAAAATAGTATTTGTATCCATCATAAGATATGGGAGGCTCAGGAAACTTCCCATATAACAAGTCTCCCCTTTTTTCTCCCATTTTGCTTCTTGGTGTTTTGTTCCTATTTTTTTCTTCCTTACTTCTTTCTCTCCTTAGGGAGTTTGCTATTTGTCTCTTCATAAAGGCAATACATATTTGATAATATATTTTTTTTTAAAAAAGAAAGCGGGATCCCAACTTTTTCAGAACCGGTTAAATTTAATTTATAGTGCTTTAATTGGTATTTTATATTTTAAATCAATAAAGGAAAGCATTTCTATTATTATTAGGGAATTAATGAGCTCAAATTTGTTAATTTGGGGTATATCTTAATTTTTAAGCACACTTATTATGCCTTATTTCACACACATAAATTTTGTTCGTGTGCCATAATAGGAGGGCCCTGTACAGGTTGACTAGCTCTGAGTCACGCACCCTTCTAGGGATGGCCATGATTCCAAGAACAATAACCATTCTCAATCTTTAATTTTTTTCCTTTAGACTTTGCTGCTCAATTTTAGTTTCTCTGTTGTAGAAAATAAAAATTAAATCTTTGTACAACTCTTAGTCATAAGCCTAACTATTGTATTCATAGCACAGCTTTCAGTTAAGTTGATTCACTTCGAAAGCAAATTTAAAAACCAATTACCTGGAGCATTTTGCTGTGGCATGGTCCCCGTGCCATACAGTGACAAGATGGAGTCTTTGGAGAGCTGTTTCTTTAACGACTCTTCAGATTTTGTTTGTTCAGTGAATAGATCAAGATCTCCAGATGCAGCAGATAAGGCTGCTGCTGCAGGGTTAGTGGAAGCACTCTGGGAAATGAAGGTCAAATGTGATGACTGAGAAAAGTTAACAGCAGAAACATCAGCTGGTACTAGATTTCAAAAAGTAGTTTAATTATGAAAGGAGTACCAAACTTGCCCATTACTGCTGTCATGTACCTGAACACACTGCAAGAACAAAATTTTCACGTAACTAAAACACAAAACCAGGAAATATAATACTACCAGTTTTCTAAATGTCGCCTTTAGAAATTGTTGCCTGATTATTTTTCATAATCAGGAAGCTTACATGAAACAGAACTCTGGAAACTCCACACTTGTGCACAAAGGTATTGTATTGTATGCCAATAATGTATGCCATAATGAGAAATGTGTGTGTGCATCTGAGAATATTGACTGGCCCAGGATCACCAGACATACACTTGTATGATTTTACACACTGCATGTGTTTCCTGCAGAAGACATCTGTGAACACCTGTGTACACACAGAAAATGTGCTTGTTAAACTGTAGAGCTGCCCTCAACACGAACTACTATATTTAGAACCTCTCAGGATACCAGAAGGCAGTTTTTCCCCTAGATTAAAAGTCAGGGGGCCCTTTTCCATACTGCTAAAGTACTGTATACAGGATTGTGGTGGACCACTGTATGCAACATACACACTTCGCCATTTTCCAAATAAATGCAGTATTGAAAAATGTAACCTATTCATTTGGTCAATAAAAAGAGAGTACAGTAAAAATACATAAAAATTGCCTTAACCAGAATTTATCCTACACATGATGCATGAATATCTCATGCTCTTGCAATTCCTGTTTATCATCTCTATTCTAGTCCCAGATAGTGGTAACATGTCCTTTACTCCTTCTTTGCCTTCCTTTTCACTTTGCAATTACTCTCCTTGGATTACAGACTGCAAAATTTCTACCAAGAGATGCAACATACAACTTACTGACTTCTCAAAAGCAATACAAATGGTTCCGGCTACTGGAAGCCTTTCTTAAGACAAGATTCAAAAAATGAAATGAATTTGTGCCCTGTTTAATGAGAGATGACCTGACCAATTTTATCTGATTTTCCAGTGCTGGTGCAGCTATGCCAAAGGGGCATGCACTGCATCTTGTGGTGAGGCAGCAGTCACAGAAGCCCCCCTAAGGAATGAGAACATTTGTTTCCTTATCTTGGGGCTACATTGTGGCTGCACCGATGCTGGAAAATTGGATAGGATTGGGCCTATAGAGCCCAATCCTGAAGTTGGCAGTAAACTTAGTGCTGGCTCCAGTGTTGCAAATGCGCCATAAAGCATATTCACAGTACTGGGGGAGGAAGAAGTGCTGGTGCTGGGCCAGTGCCAGTAGGTGCTGCATCTTAGCACCAGGAGTACGGCTGGCGGTCCCACAGCACTGGCTAGAAGGGTTTTCGGGGCGGGGGAGGAGGCGGGGAGGAAGAATGGGGAGGAGAGAGGGGGAGGATAGAGTCTGCGAGGTGGTGGAGATGACAGCAGTGTCTGCTGCCACATCTGGGCAGCCCAACATGAGCCTCCTTGATTCTGCACCCACTCAAACACAGGCACAGAGCCAAGGAGACCCATTGCCACCAGTTGCTGTCTGCTGAGGGGAATGCTCTCTTCCCTTGAGGAGACCCCGGCAGTAGCTCTTTTGGTGCCACTGCAGTCCTGGGCACCACTTGTTTCAGGATTGAGCTGCCAACCTCTGTGCCTCTCTTTCCCCTTCCAGATAAGGTGGTAAACAGAGTTTACCTAGTTTACTTCTAGACCAGGGTTGCCCAAACCCCGGCCCCCAGGCCACTTGCGGCCTGCGGTAGGCCCCAATCTGGCCCCCTAGGGAGCTCCCCCATCTCCAATGGGCACTCGGCCTGCTGGAGACCCACCAGAGCCCTCACTGCCCCGAAGCGACTGGCAACTGCTCTTTGCAGCGACAGCGAGGAAAAGACTAAGCACTCACAGGAGAGCAGGAGCCCCACCCATCCATAACCCTCCCATTAGGTTGGGGAAGCTGCAGCTGAGTGCAGGCGTCGTATGGGGGTGAAAAGTCCCGGGTCTGTTTGTCCTACTTGAGTTTGGCTGGGGGGGGGGGCAGGCACTGAGGAGGGAGGGGAAACTGAGTATCTGTGCTGCTTGTGTATGCTAGGGGGCGGGTGCTGTAAGGGAGAAATCACTGGATGTTTGAATGCCACAGGAGAGCAGAAAGTCCCATAGAGTCAGTATGGCTTACTCCCAGGAAAGTGTGGATCCGATTGAGCTGTAAGTGCTTGGTGTTGGAAGCGGGCGTGGCAGGAAGAACTCATGGGATGAATGGGGAGGAAACCTACTGCTTTTGCTTGTTGGGGTTGCTGGCAGAGAGGGAGGAAGGTGGGGGGGTCCGTTTGTGAATGGGGACATACACATAGCTCTCTGCCTGCTTCTAAGTTTGTTTGGTGCTGGGTGCAGGCTGGGGGAGGGACAGAGAGGGAGACAGGCAGCTCCCTTCTCTGTGTGAATGAGGAGAAAAACTCCTGTCCTGAGGGTGCAGGTGCCCACCAGCTCCCTGACTGATTGTGTTCCTTTGCTGCTACTTGTTGCCAGGATTGGGGGGGGGGTGAGAGTAAAAACATGGTCCTGCATGGGGGGGAAGCAGCCCACTCTTCTTAAGTTTGTTCTGTACTTTTCCCTAGGAAGAGGTGTGTTATATGTGTCAGCAATTATTTTAACAACTCCCCTTTTCTGGATCTCATGCATTACAAAAAAGCTCAGTAAAATTCATTCATTTATAAGTTCAACTCTAATATATTCACTTATGTAAATGTATTCAGATTTGAAATGTAAATTCCCCCCCCCCCGGCCCTTAACACAGTGTCAGAGAGAAGATGTAGCCCTCCTACCAAAAAGTTTGGATACCCCTGTTCTAGATAAAGATACACCAACAGATATGTCAATTCAAAGAAACCTGTATGTTGAACGCCTTTTCACCTACAGTTAACACTCTAAGCATGAAGGAAAACTACTCTAGGAAGTCTTTATTTTTGAGAACTTTGTACTGCAAAAGTGTGTTTTTTACCAGCTGTATTTCCTATATATCCTTTAATAGAGAATAAGCTTCCTGATTAATCTGGACATACTTCAGTATCTTTAACGTAACACAAATAGCTGGATATGTTTCTAAGGAAAGATACACCTAGATACATTAAACTCATCTTTAGTAATTTTTCCCCCCAAGTAACCGTAAAAAAGCATCTTAGGACAAAAATATCAGTCAAAACCACTGTAACAAGGCACTTTCAACTAATTTAAGACAATATAAGTGAAATGGGCACAGATGATTTGCATAAAACACTTGAGTAATCTGTGAATTTGATTGTTATTGTCACTGATGAAGACAAAAGAAAAATCAAAATTGTTTGTGAAGTCTGGATTTTGTGTTTGGGTTCCCAAATGTTTCAAATGGGTTTTGAGTACATAAGCACAGGTCAAATGCCTCAGAAAGAACTGCATCCTTCAGAGCTAGAAATTCTTACACTTTTAATGATGTCAGAGCATGAAGAAAAATCTCTTATAAACCATAATATACTTACAAAAACAGCCAACAACCAGGTGTCAGACTAGGACCAGTTCAAGTCCCCACTAAGCCCCCACTAAGCCATGAAACTCAATTGTGACCTTGGAACATGCAGCCTCTCTCAGGCTAACCTACCTCACAGGACTACTGCAAAGATAAAATGGAGAAGGGAAGGAGGAAGTCTATATGTGATTCTGAGCTCCTTGGATGAAGAGGAGGATTTGCCTGCTCAACCCTGTTGTACCCTCACTATTGCCAGTGCAGAAGCATTTGCCTTAAGGTTTTTTTTTGGGGGGGGGGGGATTTGTCACTGCAGTCTCTACAAAATAGAAGAAACTTGTTACACAATGATCTGGGAGTTGATTATGGGAGCTGTCAGTCAAGAGGCCACATTTCCTTTAAAAAAAATTTAGGGGAGAGGCTGGAGTGAAATAGTCTCTGGAAATTGGACATTCACAATTGGGCTGAAGCTAAAAAAAGAGACAGTGCCGGAGATATTAGCTGCTGTTTATTGGCTTGCCTTATAGGGTTGCCCTTGTTTTCCTGCCCCAACCCACTGTTTCTTAATTATATCAATAAAGTACTTCCATGGATAGTAATACCAAAGTCTTTGTGTACTGTTTATTGATGGGTAATGGTCTTGAAATTCTCTCCCATGACACTGACCTCTCCACACTATTTACAGGTAAAAGGGTTTTCAGATTGTTTCTGACACTATCAGGATAGCCTAGTGAACTAGGAAACAATGGCAATGAACATATAGGGCAGGAAATTGACACAGCTTTCCTGTAATAAAGAGCTTTTACAGAGATTCATTAGGCACGGATAGGGGCTATTACTGCAGATGACTTGGACTATTATGGTGCCACTGAAAACTACTGCTAACGTCAGAGAGAAGCCCTCTCTTGGCAAATTCCCAAAGTCATATCACTCAAATGAATTGCCTCCATTTATGGTTTGCACAGTAATGTGATTGTGCTCTCCATGTTTTATCATCTGTGACTGTTGCATCACACAGGCAAATCATTACTTGGTTTGGCAGTTCAAGAGAGAAACATGCTGATGTTGATAATAAAACGGGTTTTCAACCTTGTTTGGCAAGTACTACCACTGCCACCAGAGATGGCAGCTGTCCACAAGAGTGGGCAACTTGACCCACAACTGGGACTTTGTTCTGCACTGTCTTCACAAACATGCTTCTTTTAAAAAGGCCAGACAGCTGCACAGCCACACATCTGTCCATTGGTGCATCGCTGCCCTGGCCATTTCCATTTCTGGGGGGACAGTGAGTCCATGTAGTGGGCCATACTGTGAAATTTACTTATTTTATTTAAAAGATTTTTATCCCGCCTTTCTGCTGCTGGAACAGATACCCAAAGTGACTTACAATTTATGGATAAATATACAATATATAAAAACAATGGATAAAATCAGAAAAAAATAAACAAATTGGAGGAGGGCAAAACTGTTTATACTCAAGGATCTGCTATAGAGGTACAAGAGGCACCAATGCCAGATGAAACAAAGGTTTTGAGCCCTTACCAAAATTCCATGAGGGAGGTAGACCTTAACTCCCCCAGCTGGGAGTTCCATAATTGTGGCGCCACTACTGATAAGGCTTGCCCCTGTGCTGCCATCCCCCTAACTGGGGAGAAAGGCAGCACCTGCAGGACAGGAAAGCCCTCTCAGATGACCTTAGAGTGCAGGCTGGAATATGGGAGAAGGTGGTCCCTCAGATAACCTGGCCCCAAACCGTGAAATACCAGAAGTGGTACTATAGTGCGATTGGTTGCAAAGCACCACAAAAAAACTATTCATTTTTTTTGCATGTCAAGAGTATTATTTTTAGAGAACTTTAAGTACTGTGCAAAGAATGGAGAGAGTCCCTACTTGAAGGCTTATTCATCAATGCCTCTTCATCAAGATGGAGAGGTAAAGAGGTCAGAAAGGGAGGTTAAAACATGCAATGATAATCAGGCTCCAACAAACACAGTGGAGGTTTCAACTTCTTGTTTAAGTCAATCTCTCAAAGGGCCAGATGAAGAGTTAATCATGCCATCTGGCCTGCAAGTGTGTTTTTAAACAAATTGTAAATAGCAGTTACGAGGAGACCCCACTCTGGGTCCGGACTGCAACATGGAGGGCTTTAACTCTATGCCTTCACTGCAGTTCCATTCTAGTTCCATCCCCCCAACAGTAATTTATATTTTAAATACACAAACATCCCCAACTCAGCATTCTGCCTTAGACAATGCCCTGCCAGATCCCTCAGGCAACTTGGTTCTATCAGTGATGTTTGTTGCATAGCCTCTAGAGAAGTAAAAAGTAAAACAGCTGTCATAAAGGCCAAAGTTATGGCTATCATGAGTGGCAACCATAACAAAACTATTGTCTTAAAAATGTTTTTTTTTGTTTTGTTTAAAAGAAACATTTCTCTCTCTGTAGAGGTGGTTATGACAATTACTGAGTTTCAATATACAGTGGTGCCTCGCATAACGAAATTAATCCGTTCCGCGACTCCTTTCGTTATGTGAGTTTTTCGTTTTGCGAAGCGCGTTTTCCCATAGGAATGCATTGAAATTTAATTAATGCGTTCCTATGGGCAAGAAAAGTCAGAACAAAGTCAAATTTGGTTTACAAAGTGTTTATTAAGTGCTCTTTAAAGGCATACATACTGTACAGAGGATTTCAAAAACGGGATGCTGAGTGGGGAGCTTGAAGGCTGTAATCCTGTGCACACTTTCCTGGGAGCAAGCACAATGGGACTTACTTCTGAGGAGACACGCACAGGATTGTGCTCTAAGCTGGGGAGGACAGAGCAGCTGCACTCAATTGCTTGCTTTTGCCATGATCATGGGGGAAATGTGAAGGAAATGGGGCAGTGAGAGGGTGAATGAGCGATGGGGGGATGCTGAGTGGGGAGTTTGAAGGCTGTAATCCTGTGCACACTTTCCTGGGAGCAAGCACAATGGGATTTACTTACATAAACTGACATGAAGATTCTCCCCTTACTAGGGTGGATGGGATAATACAGTGACATGAAGATCTGCCCCTTACTAGGGTGAACGGGATCATAAACGGACATGAAGATCCCCCCTTAAGACAAACCAAAACAAAACAAAAATTCGTTATGCGAAGCATAAGTCATAAAAATTCATTGTGCGAGTTACCAAACTTCGCACAATGCTTTCGTTCTGTGGATTTTTCGCTGCGCGGGGCATTTGTTATGCGAGGTACCACTGTACTTGATTCTGTAATGACTGAAGTTCAAAGGTGGGTAAACTGCAGCACAATTAAATGAAGTTCAAAATTGTTACCCACACTATTAATGCAGCCATGTTCCCTAGTTGAGTCACCAGAGCTCTCCAGAATATGGAACATAAGTGCATAGCCACAAGAGAAATGGAGGAAAGGTTTATTTCTTCTTTAATTGGGAGCTATGTTAAGTTGTGCATCTTCTGATGTAACTTCCAGTTTCTCTTCTACTGCTGTTTCAGGTCTTAAGAACTATGCCTTTCCTTACTGTTCATTTTCTAATGGCACATTAACAATTAAATTTCCTCATCACGTGCACCACTGAGAGTAGTTCAGTTGGAGAATGGAGGGTGGCCAAAGATGAGCATTCTTGGAGCTGCTTCCCAATGCCCAACATCTACAAGTTTGCTTTTCTAAGGGTTGCGGTCATATGCACCTCAAATTTCTATGAATCTGCAGATTGTACTTATGCAATACTAAACACATTGTGTTGGTACAACCATAAAAGCTTATGATATGCTGCATTTCTAGTAACCAACAGAACCTGAACAGCCTGCCCATTACACGGGTACAAAGGGTGTTGGAGGGACATTGTAAGAACAACCAGGGCATCTTATATTACTAAGCATGTTTTCCATTTCAAACTCTCAATTTCAAAAAGGGCTAGCATCCTAAATCTACTTTTTTGCTGCTTACCTGAGAAGGAGGTATAGAAGTGGCTGGCAAAGGATTAGAAACCATTGGACCAAATATATCCAGGTCATCATTCAATGCTGTGGCAGAAGTGGTGATGTTTCCATTCGTATTAGAGGAATCAGCAGGACCATCTTAAATGAGAGTGTTTTAGAATGAAAAGCATTAAACCAGATTTTGATAACTGTAAAGCATGTAACAAAGCAAGCCAATTACACTGCCGTTGCTTAAAGGCATTCTATGTTGGCAGACATCTCCCCCACGTATTCGTAATACTACATCCTGACTCCTCTAGTGTTTCTGCCAGTGTCCTGTAATTTAAAAGCTACAGCATGCCAATGTAATTAGCAAAATTTCAACACATTAAAACACAGCTCAAGGCTAGCCTAATGACATCTAGGCTGGTTTAGCAGAATTATACTTTTCTACAAAACTTCCACAGCTTTTGTCAAGCAGTTTCCAGGCATTATCACTTTTGGAATGGAGTTCTATCCTTAGGTAGCCCAATGCTTTGGAAAGCCAGCTTTCTAATTAGATATAAGCAGGGATTAGGAAAAAGATAAAAACTGGACCCTTTAACAGTCTTGCATACACAGCTAAGGTTAAGAGCTGGTAATCTAGTCCAGGGCTATCCAAAGTTTTTGGTCAATGGGCCGCATCAAATATCTGGAACAGTGTTGAGCGCTGGAAAAAAATTTAAATATAAAATTCAAATAAATACATTAGAGATGGAACTTAGATGAATGAATAAATGAATGAATGGGCTCAAATTTCCAGGATTTCTCCAAGCCACCAACACACACCACAGAAATAAAGCACACACTTAAACAGACCCCCATTCCCCTACCCCACAAGCACAGATCCAGTTTAGTCAATGGAGCCAGAGGCTTTCAGAGGACCAGAGGCTGGCTGCAGGTTGGATAGAGGCTTGCTGCAGGCCGCATCTGGCCCCCAGGTCAGGGTTTGGAGACCCCTGATCTAGTCCAACAATTTACCATTAAATTGTACAATCATGAGGTGCCCCCTCTAGACAATTCAAACCACTCCTCCGTTGATAGTAGAAAAATCTATCTCCAGTTATAACAACCTTTATAGACTCTTCACTAGAAAGGGCTTTATTTTTTTAAACTATGAAAATCAAACACCTCCAGATTAGCAACATCTTCTTCAACTAATCATGCTAACTGTCAGCCTGTACCTTATGCAAGGTTTACATTCCGGAGTCAGTGCCTAAAGCTAAAATCATGTATACTCAAAATTACAATGAAAATCCCTTACATCCAAACATGCACTGTTTCTTTAAAAGTACAGAGGCAACTGAGGGAATAGCAGATTCAGTCTCCCATTTCAGACTCACTCTGGAGCACTGAGTAAGTGGAATGGTGGGGGAATGTCTGCACTACTTAAACTGTTGTTTTTCTCTGGGTGTGTGCATGGAGGGGGGTTGTTTTTTGGCCAAGTGCATATGGTTGAATTTGTGTATGATGCAGGCTGGCTGTATAATAGTATGTCCAAGAACTATTTCCTTTGAGTAACGGACCCTTGAGACACTCAGTTTATGGATCTATCACCACAACTCATTTGAACTGACAGCAGTAGGGAAATATCTTTATTGTGTGTCCACTTGATTTTAATTTCTTCAGTTATAATTAGCATATCTTTACATTTCTTCTTTATTCAAACGTTCTATTCATTTCAACAAATGGACTG
Source organism: Tiliqua scincoides (assembly GCF_035046505.1). Classification (NCBI taxonomy): domain Eukaryota; kingdom Metazoa; phylum Chordata; class Lepidosauria; order Squamata; family Scincidae; genus Tiliqua; species Tiliqua scincoides. The sequence goes on along the minus strand of NC_089821.1, from coordinate 176,837,601 downwards.
CAAAGAATTCATAATTCAGCCATACAAAAGATGATGAATAAATAAGACAGTAAGCAGCACTTGAATCAGGCTGGAACAATGAAGCAAACATCACAGCTCTGCATTTCATTTGATGACAAATTAACTCCAAGTACAATGCTTGAATGGCACATACAGGTCCAACCTTGTTATACACGGATTGAAATCAACATGAATGGCCACTGCAAATGAGAAGAATGAGCTGATCCCTAGAGAAGGGGAAAAAATGCATCCCTTTAAAATCACAGTTTAAAAAACTGTTGTAGAGAGACAGGCCGCAATCCTAACCAACTTTCCTGCACTAACATAAGGGCAATGCAACTCTGATGTAAGGGAACAAACATAGCTCTACCTTGAGGAGGCCTCCATGACTGCCCCCCCCAACTACAGGATGAAGCACATGCCCCACTGGGACAGCTATGATAGTGCTGGAAAGTTGGTTAGGATTGCACCCACAGTCATACAAGCAATCATTCCATTCTTCAGTTGAGCCAGGCAAAGGCAGGGGGTCCTTTGCATTTCTAATTGCTGACTGCTTTTCTACAACTGTAAGAAAAACTGTTATGAAACCACGATTGTAAAGGGACAAACTTTTTAAACTGCTTTTATTTAACACATTTTATAGTATCACCAGGGAGTCCCAGAATCAAACCCCTGTGGGATGTTGAGGCAAAACCTTATTCCATCAGGAGCAACGGAGAGGCAAGAAACCTGAAGCAGGTCTTTAAATCTATTTTTCCACTCTTTTTATCCATGGATTTTTTTTTAATTCACTAGGGGTTCCAGAACAGAGCCCCAGCAGGTAACAAGGGACAACGTGTATATTCTTGAGAAATTAATTTTAAAACTAGACAATGCTCACGTCATGTGGGCCAGTATGCTTACATATCTACTTATTCCCTTCCCAAAATAACATTGATCAGTAATCCACAGGCCGGAAAACAAATGGATTTCTTCAATTTTAAAAATCCAACACATGCATCTTTCAAGCTTTGCTTTTCAGAGATACTGATACAAACAATTCCATAAAATCAGATTTTGGTTTATAAATTATAATAAATGCTGAATAAATACTTTTGGAAAATTATAGACTGACAGACTACAGACCAACCCCACACACTGAGTAAAGAAATATTTTCTTTTGTCTGTCTTAACTCTCCCAACACTCAATTTTAGTGGATGTTCCCTGGTTCTGGTGTTATATGAGAGTGCAAAGAGCATCTCTCTATCCACTTTATCCTTCCCATGCATAATTCTGTATGTCTCAATCATGTCTCCCCTCAGGCGCCTTTTTTCTATGCTGAAGAACCCCAGACACCATAGCCTTTCCTCATAAGGAAGGTGCCTCAGCTCAGTAATCATCTTAGTCGCTTTTTTTTGCACCTTTTCCATTTCCATTATGTCCTTTTTGGGATGTGGTAACCAGAACTAGATGCAATACTCCAGGTGTGGCCTTACCATCGATTTGTACAACGGGATTACAATATTAGCCGTCTTATTCTCAATGCCTTTCCTAATTATACCAAGCACAGAGTTGGCCTTCTTTACTGCCGCTGCACATTGGGACAACACTTTCATTGACTTGTCCACCACCACCCCAAGATCTCTCTCCTGATCTGTCACAAACAGCTCAGAACCCATTAGCCTATATGTGAAGTTTTGATTTTTTCCCCCCCAATGTGCATAACTTTACAGTTATTTACATTGAAACGCATCTGCCATTTTGCTGCCCTTTCTGCCAGTTTGGAGAGATCTTTCTGGAGCTCCTCACAATCACTTCTGGTCTTCACCACTCGGAAAAGTTTGGTGTCGTCTGCAAACTTAGCCACCGCACTGCTCACCCCTGTCTCCAGGTCATTTATGAAGAGGTTGAAAAGCACCAGTCCCAGGACAGATCCTTGGGGCACACCGCTTTTCACCTCTCTCTATTGTGAAAATTGCCCATTGACACCCACTCTCTGTTTCCTCGTCTTCAACCAGTTCCAAATCCATGAGAGGACCTGCCCTCTAATTCCCTGACTGTGGAGTTCTCAGTAGCCTTTGATGCAGGACCATGTCGAACGCCTTCTGAAAGTTCAGATATATAATGTCTACAGGTTCTCCCGCATTCACATGCCTGTTGACCTTCTCAAAGAATTCTATAAGGTTCGTGAGGCAAGACTTACCCTTACAGAAGCCATGCTGATTCTCCCTCAGCAAGGTTTGTTCATCTATGTGTTTTGAGATTTTATCTTTGATGAGGCATTCCACCATCTTACTTGGAATAGATGTTAGGCTGACTTGCCTATAGTTTCCCAGGTCCCATCTCCATCCCTTTTTAAAGATTGGTATGACATTTGCTATGCTCCAATCCTCTGGCACCACTGCAGTTTTAAGGGACAAGTTGCATATTTTAGTCAAGAGATCAGCAACTTGCCATCTCTAAGTCTCCTTTTATTTCCCCTTTCCCTCCTTCACCATCAAGGGGGCCAACCGCTTCTCTGGTGGGTTTCTTAACATATTTGAAGAAGCTTTTATTATTCCCCTTAATGTTGCTGTCCATGCGTTCCTCATAGTCTCTCTTGGCCTCCCATATCATCTTCTTACATTTCTTTTGCCACTGTTTATGTTCCTTTTTATTCTCCTCATTAGGGCAAGACTTCCATTTATGGAAGGAAGCTTCCTTGCCCTTTACAGCCTCTCTAACTTTGTTCGTTAGCCAGGCGGACACCCTCCTGGACTTAGTTGAGCCCTTCTTCTTTTGTGGTATACCCTTCTGCTGGACCTCTATTACTGTTGTTTTAAACAGCCTCCATGCACTATGGAGAGATTGGACTCTTTTTACCTTCCCTTTCAACCTCCTTCTAACCAGCCTCCTCATTTGAGGGAAGTTCACTTGTCAGAAGTCAAGGGTTTTTGTGAGAGATTTGCCTGGTATTCTTCCCCCGATGTGCATGTTGAAACAGATCGCAGCATGGTCGCTGTTCCCCAAGGGCTCAGTAACATTTATATCTGTAACCAAGTCTAAGTACCGCACAATATTAAATCCAGAGTCACCTGTCCTCTGGTGGGCTCCATGACTAGCTGCTCCAAGGCACAGTCATTTAGCAAATTCAAATCCTTCTTTAGCAGAAAGGTGGTAATTTAAATTACTTTAAATTAAGGCAATGGAAATATTAAGGCAAGGTAAATATTAAGGTAAGGCAATGGAAATATTAAAAAAACAAAAACCTGCTGATATTAACTATACCAAAGGTCTCCAAACTCCAGCCCATGGGCCAGCAGAATATTCATTCCAGGCGCAGCAGTGGCAAAGCATTACCATTTCAGCACCAGTTTCCATGCTGTGTGATCAAAGAGCTTTGCACCAGGGAGCCGCTTCCACTGCCAATTGACCCAGATGGCTCTGTGCTTCGATTTCCTGGGGAAGCGGCTTTCTCGTGCAAGGCACTACAATCACACAAAACGACTGAACTACTGCGAAAGACAAACATGCCTTCTCTTGCATTTTACTGTCAAATGTAATGGTTCCTAGGTGTAGGGAAATTTGCATAAGCTAGCTTACAGAAATGAAATCACAGTTCAGTTTCAAAGTTTCCCTTTAACTCTCATTTGCCAATCATGTAGGCAAACTCCCAATCATGTTGACCTCAGCAAAGTAGTGTCATCCAAATCCATGGGAGTACTTAGATTTGTCATGTACATGCCCTTGTATCTTTGTAGCATGAAAGTAAAACCGCATGCAGCAAAGTTTGTTCAATTCTAGGCCTGGGAATTTTAGCTGTGCAGTATGGATGTTTTTAAGATATATAGCTTTTGAATTATTAGCAGTCTTGAATTTGTAAGACAAATATTATGTTTAGAAAATATGATACAATATTGTAAATAGCATAAATTGTATAAATTTTGACATTTGTTTCTGAACTCTAGATTTTTGACAGTTATGATTTATGAGTTATGATATATTTAGTTCAATGCAACTAGCTAAATAAAGAGATTAAAAGAAGGTAACTAAGCATTTTAAGTTTTCACATGATCATTATTTTGATTCAAGCATTTTTACACATACAGAATAGTCTTATGAGATAAATTATCTTTGAATAATAAGTCCTCCAGTAGCAAATGAACAGCACACTCCAAGAGTCACAAGGGTATTTGTTCCTGCTTTTGCTAACTTTATTCTTCTCTTGTTATGAAAGTAAATGCAAAAGCACTATTGCAACAGTACTCTGGAGATTCTACACTAAAATCAGGCAGTTGTGGTTCCCATAGCAACTGTAAATGTGCCACAGTTTATATACTTATTATCCAATAAAGATTAACACCTCCCTATAACAAGGAATTTGGAGTATAGGAAAAAAATAAATGCATTACTGCTATACAACTATAACAATTTTTAACACTTTTGTTTTTGTCATCTCAAGCACTGGCCCTCTTAACAGCAGTGATTCTTTTTCATCTGGCACGCTGCCAGATTGACTATCATCCCTCATCTTCCCTTAAGGAGAAGCTTTAAGATTGTCATAAGATCTTTCCACTGACCTCTTTGATACAAGACCTTTTTGTGACAGAATACATGACCAACAGTTTTCTACTTTAAGTACAAATACAACGATTCCAGGGTTGCCTCGCACATGTGGAGCTTGGGCTTCACTGGCACACACTGTTGCAAAAGTGCCATAAAATGCTTTGTCATCATAGGATTTTGTAGTGCCAGTGGGAAAGTCCGCCCCAGTCCACCAGCACCACTGTAAGGAACACCATGCACCAGAGCAGATAAGGTCTGTACTGGGCAGCAGAGGGATATAACAGGGGAGGGGAAGGTGGTGATTGGGTGAGTTGGATCAGTGGTTCCAGTGCGCACTCTATACTATCTGCCTTCCCAGGTGAGTTCCACCGACACAGGTTCACTCGGACTTGCTGGTGATTTACTGGTGTAGGTACGACCCATTGCCATGGCTGAGGCTTTCACAGAATAAGGGGACAAATGTTTCCTTATTCCTAGGAGACCTCCAGACTGCAGGTTTCCCACACAGTATGCAGCGCAAGCCACAGTGGTGCCACTGCATCCCCGAGGAAAATTTTTTAGGATTGGGATGATAATGACGTTTCAAAGTACAAGCCAAGTATCCACAGTTATGATGCCAAATTGACCTTGAAGCAGCTGACAAGCTGAGCCGAGTTATTCCATCTGCTCTGAGCGTGGGAGAATGGAGGCCAGAATGTGAAACCAGATCAGAAAGAAACATCTGAATGTTGTGGTTCTTGAAAGATAGAACCTTCTTTCAATTGTAAAAATCCCTATGGGGATTTAAATAGCCTGCCTATGTAAACCGCCTTGAATAAAGTCTTGAATAAAGACCAAGCAAGGCGGTATATTAAAAAAAACAACTCGTCCACCTACCCAGTTCCGGCACATTTTTAAACACAGGCATGCATCACTTAACAACCTTACACTTAAAGGAAGGACCGCATATAGGAAGGTCCTCAAAGCACATCAGTAAAGCAGTTGGGTCTCCCATAGCCTGCAGCAGAGCTTCTGTTTACACAACAAAGAGGTACTTAATGCAAAGAAGAGGCAATCACCAGTGCAGCCAGCTAGTGTCTTGCAGGGAGTGTCTGTTTACACAACAAAGGCACTAGATTGGGCTGAATATTCACTTAACGACCTAATCACATAACAGGGATTGCAGAATGTTGTATCCCCATCATTAAGTGACGCACACCTGTATATATTTTTGATTTCTCAATTCTTATTTTATGGAGTAAAATATTCTATTACCTTGTCTTCCTAACTAGTGTTCCCTAATGGAAACTTTTCTTCTTCCTCAGAATGGTCTATATCAGGGGTCGGCAACCTTAAACACTCAAAGAGCCATTTGGACCCGTTTTCCGGAGGAAAAAAAAAAACTCAGGAGCCACAACACCCTTTTGACATCTAAAATGTAGATAATACTGCATATATAGTTTTTTTTTTTTTTTACCTTTATGCTCTTATAGGTCCCATTTTTATCATGTAGCCCCCTCTTGTAGCTTTTAGTTTGTTTTGTCATACATTCTTGTCCTGTGTTTTCAGACGCCTGATCCTCTATGGTGTTTTGCCCGATTCCAAGACCATTCTCTGCCTGGAGAATTATGCCCACTTTAAGCAAATTAGCTCCCCTTCTTTCCCTCAACAAATGACCCTGGTTCTGCCCTGCACTCCTGCTGGACCCCACCTCCAGGGTAGCTTGCCTGTTCAACCTGCAGAGGTCCTCTCTCCTGCCAGCAGCCTCCCATCACTACAGCAGACCCTTAGTCCTCAGCAGGTCTTGGGCACAGCAGCCACACACCAAACTCCAGCGTCTCCAGCAGTCCATTAGTCACAAAGTCAGTCAGAGTATTCAGGGCAGAGTCCAAAGTCAATAAGCCAAGTCACAGTCCAAGGTCAGATTCCAAAGTAAGTCAGTCAAATCAGTCAGAGTATCCAAGTCAATAAGCCCAGTCAGTCTCCTCTCCAACCTGCACTCCTTCTCCAACCCACACTCCTCTTCCTGCCTCAGGTGCTCCTTATATCCCTGAGGGCCCTATTGCCTTCAAGGGGCTGCCGCTGTGCAGCACACTCTGCTGGATGCCCAGGCCTTACCCTTAAAGGGGCCACTGCTGACACCACATCTACCTCCTCACCAGATCTTCCAGGATTCCAATACATATGGCGGTTATGACATCTGCTTATCTTACATGGATACTAAAGAACTCCCCCCCCCCCACCTTCCAGAGGCACTCTGCTGGAAGGAAGAAAGGACACAGACTCTAGAGATGGGGAAGAGAAGAAGCGGGGGGGGGGGGCAGCCACAGGCCAGCTTCTGCCCTGCCTGCCTGTCCTCCCTCACTCAGACTGCAACCCTCTCCACACTATCCTGGGAGTAAGCCCCATTGTCTACAATGAGACTTCTGAGCAGACAAGTTGGTTGGAGGTCTCAGGTTGCAGTCCTCGCCACACTTTCCTCGGCCCTCCACACCTTCCTGGGAGGAAGCCCCACTGACTACAGCAGGGCTTACTTGTGAGTAGACCTGCACAGGAGGAGGCTGAGGCTACAGCCCTCCACACCTTCCTGGGAGGAAGCCCCACTGACTACAGCAGGGCTTACTTGTGAGTAGACCTGCACAGGAGGAGGCTGAGGCTACAGCCTTTCACACCTTCCTGGGAGGAAGCCCCACTGACTACAGCAGGGCTTACTTGTGAGTAGACGTGCACAGGAGAAGGCTGAGGCTACAGCCCTCCACAACTTCCTGGGTGTAGCCCAGGGACTACATCGGGGCTTACTCTCGAACAGACCTGCGCGGGCTCCCACTGGCTCCAAGGCTGCCTTCCCAGGCACCCTTTCCTGGGAGTAAGCTTCATCCGCTGTAATGGGGCTTACAACTGAGTAGACACACAGGATGTCTCCTCAGCTGTGGAGGAAAAGCCTCTCCTTGCACTGAGTGGGGACCTGCTCAGGGAACGGTAGGCTGCAAGGGATCCCAATGGCTGAGAAGGAGGGAGGATCAGGATTGGCTGGTCTGTCTGCCAGTGAAGGGCCCTGAGCCATTCCAACAGAAAAAGCCAGGAGCCTGCTGGATGCTGATTGGCTGAGCCTGCTGGAGAGTTGGGGAAGGGAAAAACAGGGAGCTTAAGCCTGCAGAGCTGGCAAAACTGAAAAGGGAAACCAATGTGGAGCAGGTGGGGGTGAAGGGAAGGAGGGCAGTGAGCTCAGGGGACGGAGGGAAGCAGCCTGCCCTCCCAACACAGGTGCCTCCTGTTACCCCCTTTGTCACTTTCACCGGGAGGAGCCGCAGCAGACAGCTGAAAGAGCCACATGCGGCTCTAGAGCAGCAGGTTGCCGACCCCTGGTCTATATTTAGGGAATTATCGCAGTGAAAGAGGAAGATTAGTAGGTCACAAAAATAATTCTATCATCATCACCAGATTACAACAGAGCATCATCTTCATATAACTCCTAACCTGTTCTATGAAAGTAACTTCCACTCATTGCACCACAGTTTCTTTTTAATTCTGACTCCCAAAACAACGTTCTGACCTCCATGAGTTTCTTCCATTTGCTCTAATGGAGAAGGTGGCTTGTTTGCAAAACTGGAGGAATAAGGAAAATGGAAAGTCAGAGTCTTGGCTTAACGTTTTGTTAAAAAAAGATTTTAGAAACTAAAATTCAATACAGTTGTTATACATCTTCAGTTCAGTACTGTGGCAACTACATTCCACACAGACATGGGTGAAATGGATTTCCTGAGCCCATTTCAGTCTGTATACGGCCTGACTTTGAGACTGAAATTGCCATGGTGGCCAATGTACTCTAGAATTAGAGTCCATCCCTGCTGGTCCTTCAGGACGCCTCAGTTCTTTTAATATCACTGACATCCTTCTGGACTGTCTTCTTAGTTCCGGACTAGGTGGCACAGGTTTATGCTGGTTTCTGTTCAGCATTGTTTCTGAGCTGCATGGTTTATAAGGCATTAGGAGACCCACTGAGGGCTTCCCCCAGTCCTCCTAATGCCTTATAAGACGTTAAAAACATTACATACAGTTTTATGGAAAAAAACCCAGATGTCGCTCTTTTTTTTTTTTTTTTAACAGTAAGGCTCAGTTTGACCCTGGTGGAGGCCATGGATAGAAATGCACAGCCTCTGCTGGGCTCAGAAGACCTCTGCAGCTCCCCTCGCCTCCAGTGGGGGGGGGGCATGCAGGGGGATTCAATCCACGGATAAGTGAATCCACGGATACGCCTCTCCCCCCGTACAAGAAAACACAACAAACAGCTAGTGTATTGTGAATCTCATTCAAGGTCATATCCCTGACTAGGAACCTGAATCTGAGATTACTTATAAGTGAGAAAAGTACAACCTGATAAGAATTTTGGGTACACATGAACCCTTTCCTCATTCCCTTCCTGCATGTAGTCAAACAATAACCCAGGCTATATAGGAATTAATTACAATTTGAGATAATGGCAACTTTTTGTTTGAAAAAAAGATTAGGCAAATTGTACAAACGGCTACTTATAGCTCAATAGAACTTGCGTCTTCAGAGGCACTATGCTTCCAAATAATGGATACTGGGAAAAGTAGAGGAGAAAAATGTGTAGCTGCGTCTGCGCTGCAACTAACACCTAGTTGCAACACTGATTTTCAAACTTCCACCCGAAATGTTTGCAATCAACTTTCAAATGTACATCTGGAGCCACAAGGATTAATTTAATGAATGCTGGATTCTCAGAACTGCAGAAGGACGGTGTAAACTTTATCAAAGAACTGTAGCCCTTGGACTAAACTGCATCCTTAGTGACACACCGCATAAATACTAGGCAAACTATTATGAGGTAAATAGTTTTACCCCTGCTAATTGGGTAAGAGGCACTTTTTCAAGTGGGTGCTCCTTTTTTTAGCAGGGGGAGAGTAACTGGCCCACCTCACCCCAGCACTGTCTGTTCTAGTGGCTGTCTGCTGGTATTCATTTGCATCTTTTTAGATTGTGAGCCCTTTTGGGACAGGGAGCCATTTAGTTATTTGATTTTTCTCTGTAAACCGCTTTGTGAACTTCTAGTTGAAAAGCGGTATATAAATACTGTTAATAATAATAATAATAATAAGGTTACAAGATACCAAGCATGATAGAGGTGCTCTGAAATGCACCAGCAGCAGCCCGTTCGACCTGCACTCATGGTCTAACACCCGTTGAATTTCTTTCTGCTCTTCTTGTCACAGCCATCTCTCAATGAGGCAGTCACTTTCAGCAGTGGATTAGCTGGGACTGCAAATTACGCTGATGTGGTATCACTTCTCCACACCACCTTCTCTCCAATGAATTTCCACAGCAGTACGAAGAAACATATGGCCAAATGCTATCCCATCCCCATTATTTCCCAGAACATCTTCCCTGGCTCCTGCACGTGTACACAGTGGTTTTTGGAGCCAGCTGAGCAGTAGCAACTTAGCTGTGCACAAACTTAAGAAAAGCCCTGCTGGATCAGATCAAAGGCCCATCCAGTCCAGCTCTGGAGCATACAAGACAAGACACCTGCATCTTGTTATGTTATGAAGTGTTAAATGAGGAGTGAGCGCGCCTCCTGTTGATCTCAAGCAGCTGCTGAAGCTATGTCCTCTCTCAGCCTCAGACTGCCCCACCCCTCTCTCTGGTATTCTTTCTTCCGGTACAAGCCTGACACATCTATTTGGAAATCATTGAACTCACTGGAATTGACTCACAGAAAGTTTTGTAGGACTGCAGCCTTTAACTCTATTGTAACTCCTCTCAGCCCTTCAAGTTATTTTCCCATTTTGTTTTTGAAACCAATAATCTGATTGACTTTGCCTATGTATATTGTTTTCATCTCCTATTCCTCCCCTCCATTCTTCTAGAAACTAGCTGATGCCCAAAGACAGGCACTTAGGTGAGCACCTGCCTGCCTTCCTCCTTTCTCTAAGACGGAGTTGGCACATGAATCAAATAGGGTGAAGGGCCTTTTAAATAACTGGAAATGTGTTGAATCAACTACAGGTGTGTGCTCCTTAGCGACATTCCAGCTAATGCCAGGATCGCATATCCAACAACCACATATGATCACATGGTCATCGGAGGCGCACATCCCCCACCCTCTGAACGTGAGAGGAGCTCTGCTCCCCTTGCCTCCGGTAGGTTGTCTGAGCCTCCTAGTGGCAGAGCACGTCCAAGCGCTACCTCTACAAGGCTCAGATTGAGGAAAATCATGTCGCTCGCGCGATTTCCAGCTTCCTCCGTGAAACTGGAAGTCGCACAAGAGACGAGATTTCCCTTAGTATGAGCCTTGCAGAGGTAGCACTTGGACATGTGGTGTCTCTGGGACAACCCTCCAGAGGGGAGTGGAGCATCCCCTTCCCTGCAGAGGGTCCGCATTGCGTCAAGCGGTGCTCAACAACAGGGATCATGGTCCCAATTCCTGTAATTAAGTGGCACGTGACTGTACTGTATACTCTCTCTCGGGGGTGGGAAGAGATTCAACTTCCTTGTGTGTTCTTTGTGTCTAGTCTTTTGAATTAAGTGGGGAATAATCTTGGACCAGTAAATCTTACCTATAAATATGACAATATGTGCAAGCTGCTGACTTTTGTTGTTGCTCGTGTTAAAACTGGCAGGGTGTCTTGTGCTGGAGGGAAGGGAGAGAAAACAATCTTGGGCTGTAGCTGTGTGAATGAGATAGCAAGAGAATTAACTTCTGTCAGTGGATATTTTTGCACTTCTGAACTGAAGTAGAGGAAGAATCCTGGCTAGTTTTTGTTTTAAAAACCCAAGAATAATCCAATCACAATCTTGCTTTTTCCTCTCAGGTCAGAAGCACAAAAACTCATTACCATCAGTAAAAACAAACTAAAAAAAATACTGGTTGCAGAAAAATATTTATGGCATTGAGGTTTTTTTTATTTGCTGGGGGGGGTGCAGATGGCAGTTCTGTCTTGGGTCAGCTCTGCTGCTTCTATTTGAAAGCTAATAAGGTTAGATATTTAACTTACCCTTACGATCAAATTTAAAGTGAAAGAGCATGCCAATATACTTATGCCCCCACAGAAAAGTTGAGATCGCCCATGTCTAATGCCAATACACTGAGATGGTTACTTTAATGTGTGCAACCATCCATATTCATTTCCATTTTCTGTATGGTACATCTGACAGGTAAATGATGCATCAAATGGAAAATCACTTTTGCTTCTTACTGCAAGTTCAGTCTTTCAACATGATGAAAAGGTAATGCTTCAACATCATGTCGAGTTGCATAACACTCCACAAGGAAGGATCACCTCAAAAGAAAATGTGTATCTGCAAATTGGAAAATCCAAGTCAGTTATTCTGTATGACTTAAAAATAGGTTGACCCTATAGATCTATGTACTCATGATGAAACTGATTTCAATGATTATCTATGGTAGTAATAAAAAAAGGGGATGTTGAGTTAGAAAAAGCACAAGATGCCTTACCAAATGGCAAAGGCCTACAATGCTTTGCAGAAACCACCATTATCTTCTGGCCAAATCTCTCAACATGAAACAAATCAGTAAAGTTATGAAGATGTGTAAGTATTTTAAAAGGACAAGTATAAACAAAAGATCAACAGTACCAACAGAAAAAATGACTGACATCTAAATGATATTATTGGGATTGTCTATCCATGCCTGTGTGATAACAAACTCTTCTGGGGTCCTGGAACCACTGATGCATGTGTGTCTGCTGTATTAATTCATCAATGCAACATGACCAAAATCATAAACACCTTTCAATATCTTGAAATTTTTTGTGCCTGCAGCCTCTTCTGCTACTTTGTAGTAGAGGAGGCAATGCAAGAACAAGCCAGCAGCACAGGAATTACTAGTTACAACAAAGCACATTTTTAAAATACACAAATATACAGGTATGCACCACTTAACCATTCGCTTAACAACAGACCACATATATGATGGTGGTCAAAGCACAATAAATATGTTCTTAATGAGGTAATTGTGTCTCCCATAGCCTGCAGCAGAGTGTCTGTTTACACAACAGAGAAGTTCGTAATGCAAAAAAGAGGCAAACTATCTCCAGTAGCCTTGCAGCTAAGCTAGTGTCTGGCAGGGAGTGTCCGTTTACACGACAAAGGCAATAGACTGGACTGAACGTTCACTTAATGACCTAATCACTAGCCGGTCCTTAAGTGGCGCACACCTGTATATGGTCTTGGGAGAGCAAGCTGCTGGCTGAAGAAGAGCTTAATCACAGCAAAATCAGAAATCAAGTTCTACTCTGACAAACTACACAGGGTTCATACTCAACAGCTGAAATGCTTCACCCATATCAGTGACTGTAAATGTTGGGACTATGCCTTTACCTCGTAAATGTTAACTGCTCTGTGAGGAAAAAAACAATGGGGAAGCCAGGTAAAGTTATGATAATCACACATATCGACAGTGTTAGGAACGTGCCAACAAAACCAAGTCAAATTTTCAGATTCTGCCTTCCTTATATTTTTAATTATAAGCCATTTAACACACATACACACACACACTTTATATATGACTATTGCCACCTGCTTGTCTTAAATTCTTGAAACACTAGAATCTTTAGTTAAAAACTAGATCAAGGTATATGCAGAAACAGACAGAAGAGATAATTAAAGTAAACTAATGCAGCTAAGACTGTATACATTACTTGGGAGTAAGCCTTATTAAACTCCATGGGGCTTACTTCTGAGTAGGCATACATAGGATTGCACATGAGTAAGATGAGTAAGACATGATAGGTCCATGTGCTTGAAGCTCAGATATAGTTTGGCATTACACCTGAACCATCCTGTAGTGATGGACTGAGGACATTTTAGCATAGCGGGACTGAGTTAGCCACTTTAGTTAATATATTTTAAAATGTCCCTGATGTTAGTTTGCTTACCTCAGAAGTTGACATATTGGTGGATTTAATGCTGCTAACCCCCTAGAGCTTCCCCGCTGAAGTGCCCTTGAAGTTCTTCCTTTAATTCTTTCATAATCATACAGCAAGTATGCTGGATTAATAGCCAAGAAGCTTTTTCTCAACTGAACACCCTGGTTTTTGCTAGGATCCCTATAAAGTAACAATCATAAAATATTTATGATTTATATTTATACAGCACTTAAGTATGTGCAAAGTGCTGGACTTATCTATCTCCTTCACAATATATTCACCTCAATCCTTAACTTTTTAAATACCACTTTATACAGTATGTTCATACCACCACTAAGATAAAACTAATTGTAGGCTTTCATTATCTTCTCAAGTTTTTTTCCATTGCTTATAACTGTGCCATAGTTTGCCTTTCTTTGCTATTCAGATGTAAGGATGCAAACTGTGTTTGCTTGTTATTTTTAAATTAAGATGTAATGGAACCATAAATTAGGGATAAATGTACCTACACAAAAACTAAACTATAGTTCAGAATGGTTTTCACTAATATCTCAGGCACACTTGAACTGAAGAACATGAAAATAAATTCTTTGCCTTTTCCAATTTTTCTGTTTCCCCAAGAACTCTGTGATAAGTTACATTCTTCTTTGCTCCAGTATACCCCTCTGATTTTCATAGTTTATCCATAAACTGATTCCTAAGTTACAGAACAATCAGCAATACTAAATGTTCTGATTCTTCATTCCGGCTCCTTCAATGCCAATGCCCACTTCATACCAGCGAGCTTCAAAGTCAAAGGGCACATTTTGTTTTAAGATTCTTGTAAAGATTATTCTTCCATATGTTCTGAAAAAAAGTTAACCCATTTCTTCCCAGTCCATAGGTGTACCCAATTGATCCCTGTTGCAAATATGCAACATTGGACAGAAATGGCTAAACCTTCTTGAAGAATTAGGTTCAATAGCCAGCTATCATAGATGACTCGAGCCTAGTACTCACAAATAGCACAGGAGGTGGTAAAGCATCTGGACTGCACACATCTGAACAGCAAGTTGGGGCACAAATGACTGATCTTTCATATTGAACAAAATATACTTCATAAATTAGAACATTTTTGTAAGAGCAGTCTATATACAAATTCATACCTGTAGTCACTACAAAGTACACTACAATCCAAAGTAGTCACTACAGAGATAGGTTTACCACCTTGCCATGAAAGGGGGGAACTTCTAGTGACCACCCCGCTGATCCAGGGATGCCTAGTACCAAGCTCTCACTCCCTTCCCATCCCCACTCTTCCAATCCATTTAAACATGCAGCTTGGTGGAACAAGACTTGGTAGATCTAGTCCGCTGCCACCAGACCAAGAGAACTGGTTCCCAGAGGTGTTCTGTGGGCAAAGCCCCTCCCCCAGAATGCTATTTTGGGTTGTTAAAATGCCCTCACTCTGACTGTGATACCTGCAGAGCAGGGAGGCAGAGAAGTTCACTGATCCCAGAACACGATAGAGGTTTTAAGACAAAAGATTTTATTAACAGATGCAAAAAAAAAAATGTAAACAGGTTTGGTTTCTCACAGATAATGTCCCCTGAATGGTGCTGGCTCTGCAGGGAAGCCTCACATGTGCAGGCCCTGCTGGATTAGGCTGAGAGCCTGGAACCCACTTGGCCTAGCCTGAGCTGAGGGGACCAGTAGCTCCTGACATCTGCAGGGGGGAGAGAGACCCACATAAAGAGAATCGAAGCTTTTGGCTGAGACTTGGTCCCTTTCTGTAATTGGGGCTGCCCCCAGCAGCCTTCCACTCTGCTCACCAGAGAGTGAGCTCTCCCCATCTTGTCTAGTCAGAAGCAGACAGAAGAGAGAGCGAAAATTTCCGCCATGCCTCCCTGGCTTTCTAACTGGCTAGCTCCCTTTGAAACCTGAAGCACCTCAGAATTAGAGGGGAAATCCTCCACAATGAAATACAGCTGTTAACTATTTCATTACACACCTCATCTGCAGTTTGTGAAAACCACCCAAGTCTTAAAATATGCATAATACTGTAAAAACAAGTACATTTATATGCAATAAAAGACAACTGTTGCATTTCAAAGTATCAGATTTCAAAAATAAGCTAGCTATCCAAGTTATGAGATATGGGCAACATTTTACATTCTTTGAAAGAGGAACATATGCCTCTAAGGTCACAGGAGTTGTTGCAGTGAATATGTACAAGCTGCTAGCTCAAACCACATTTTCTCATGCAAGCCATATCAGAGAATGGCTATTAGGGTGGTTCTTAAGCTTGGTTGCTCTGCCCTAACACTGACCTTGCATCTGACTGTTAGGTTTTGATTATATCAGGTGTTAGTAATCTATCATAAACAAACCTAAAATGTGGTCCTCTGTTTTAAAAGAGTTGTTTAGATATACAAAAGTTCATTTGTGACAGCTGTTTGCGAGAAATAGGATGTTGAGTCAATGAGTGCGATTTCAGTGCATCAATGTTTCAGTGAGATGTGACACTCTTGACAGACAGCACAGCCTTAAGAACCTATGAAACTTGAATGCTTTCTGCATTTCCATCAATAAGCTGATTCTATAAAATATGCAATTTCAACCTACATATGCTGCATTTACTGTCATTTTATTTCTCTAGTGGTTCTTCAGGCTTCAGTGGATCACAGGAGTTAAGAACTCTAAGGTGCATTATGTAGCCTGTAAGGGTAGGATGCTCCTGCACCAAAAATTACATCCTTTACACAGTCAAGATAAGGCAAACCCATTTAAATACTAATGTTAATTAACTCCATTTCACCCTAAGCATGAAAGTTCCCACTATTGCTGAACCTGCTTAACAACGTAAGCAAACACCTTTCTGACATATAAACTAAATAATTTTTTCGTCAAAATTTCACTTCGGCTTTTTAACCAAAGCCGAAGTGAAAGGAAAGTAAAACAGTAAAGAGTGGAATACACTTTAGAGCCTGATCAAATATTGATCAAACACACTAGGACTCAGTTTTACATAATGGAGCTAATTACAAAATGGTCTTATCATAATAAGAGCCATTCTGTAAGGCAGCACTTCCTAAACACTCTTGGTGTTTCGGAACCAGGGTAAATACTTGCGGGAGAGAGGTAAGGCAGTGATATGACTGCCATGGTCATGCTGCCACTGGGGATTAAAGGTTGTTTGTTTGTTTTTAATTTATTATTCAGAGTGCCAGCCTTCCGGATTAAAAAAAAACACCTTTTATTTTTATCTTCACGATAAGTGGCATAATCACGGCAATAACGTTGCTGCTTTTGCCATCACCCCATCCCTTAAGGGTGCAAAGACAGGGATTCCCTAGCTAGGGCATAGCAATTCCATAAAGAAACAAATACCAACTTTAAAAAAGTACACAAATGGATCCAAAGAACTACTTTCATCCAGTTTTTTTAAACACGTGATGTGCAGATTGCACCCGTTTCATGTTACAACCTGTTTTTGAAACACCTCCATTTTAAAAATATGTTTTCATGTGAAAGCAGAGGTTGCGGGGATAGACTGCTATTTTAGAAACCCAGAACTATTTACACGGTTCTTTTAGGCCTGAGAGATGTTCAACAAAAAGTACACAGTCTTCATGTTGATATTAAGGAGAAATTTTAAAGAAATATAGGAGGGAAAGTCTAGCTCTTAAGAGAAACCAAAATTAAAAAAAACAACTGTCACAGTCCACAGATACCTTGAAGTTCATTCTGATAGCTTTCACCTTCCTAAGGAGCTCATTACTTGTGGTTTAGTAAAGACAACACTGATAGGCACAGGCACATTTCAATCCCCTATCAGACTACAACACCAGTTCAGAATTCAGCCATATGAAACATCAAGACATTACATATACAACCATAAATCTTGTTGCATAGATTTTTAATACAAATTAAAACTAAGATAATTTACTACTTACCAAGTCCTAAAAGATCGACAGTAGATTCTGGTATTTTCTTGGGACCTGCTATAAGTTCCAGTTGCTGATCCTCTTTCTTCTGAGGCTTTATTTAAAAACAACAGTTTTAAATGAACAAACAGGATTAAAAATTTACATCACCACATAGCTCATTTAGCCTCACTTTTAATTTCAATTTCTTGATGAACTGCAATTCATACTAGCAGGTGTAGAAAATACTTATACATGGGATTTCTCTCTTCCTGCTCACTATTGCACACCTCTGGCCTCCTTCCCCCAAAACCTGTTTCCTTGTTGAGTACATTCCCTGCTCCCCCTACAGTCCCGTGACCCACATGCCTTCCTATTCCTGAGAGTCCCTTGAACCTCAGAAGCTGCGGGAGGGGGGGGAAGCCCCATAAGGGCAGCACAATCTCTTTCCTTCTGCTTGCACTAGCTTGAAACAAACCCTATCATTTGCAAACATTGTCTTACCCTTCCTGCAAAGAGGAATTGCTGAAACTTGCACTCCTTCTGTGCGAGTGGGAGACTATGCCTAAAGAAGGCAAGGTCTGGATCAAACTAGCATTTACCGGGGGGGGGGGGGTGGTCTGGGAAAAAGAATGTCAAAATTGTTTCAGGAAGTGTTAAATATTTCTAAAGCATTTTTCCAAGTGTCCAAAACATACATGAGCACAGCAAACCTTAGAGAACAATAGCATCCTGAGGCTGAGTTAATTGTCACTTGTCTAAGGTTCCGTAACAACTTCAGGGCTAAAGTGAAATTTAAACAAGGAACTTCCTAGCCCACTTTGGTCACTATACTGTACAAGTTTTTATGTGTTATATACAAGTGTAACATACAAAAAGACTATGCTGCTATACTGATGCACACATTACCAACACACACACACACACACACACACACACACACGGTTAATAGTAAACATTATTACAACGGGCAACTGCATTAGTTCCTAACAAATTAACACATCCTGCCTCAATGGTTCAAACCCCAAGTATCTCTGGGAACTATGCAAGACCTTTTTGTTGCAACAAAACGCAGTCGGTGTCATATACTTAAAAAATACATTGCTCAGTTCATTTTAATACCCTAAAACAGCTTTAAATATTGTTACTCTGAGATTTAAGATAAATCAATCTAATGAAGACCATATATAAGGTTTATCTTCCAAATTCATACACATATCTATAGGTCTAAAGTGGGAACCAAATGATTTATTATGCCAACTTTCCTACAATACTATAAAGCCAAACAAAGTGGCCTTCATTTAAGGATATCTTATAGAAACAGACAGGTGCACTGCTTGCGGACTGCAACTCTTGGTGCTGTCCACTGCAATGTATCATGCTTCTGCACTAAAAGTTCACAAGGAAACATGACAAGTACATATTATAATTAGATCAGTGTCTCAACATTTGTCCCTCACCATACCACTTTGTGTGGTCCACCAGAAGTACCACCAGAAGTAACTGGCGATGACACAATAATGAGGTCAGATGCAACACACCAAAAACCAGTAAGAGGCTCAGGGTGGATGGGGTGCGGGCTTTCTGAGTGCACGAAAACCACATGCTGGAGCTCTGCCCACCAAGCCAAGCCTTTGACCACTGCTTGTCATGTTGCCGGGTGGGAGGAGTCTGGGGGTCTCATGTGAACCACCGGACATCACTTCAAGCACCAGTGGTTGAGAAATGCTGAATCAGATTTAAAATAGTATAAAGTCCAAATGCCAACCCAGCTCCTGTTTTATGGAGTGGGGAAAGAAGAGGTACACGCTACATTGCAATATCTAAAATAAAGTTTCTGCTTTATTACTTTTGAAGAGCTTTTAATAAATCATATCAAATGGTACTGGTACACATATAAAGTTTGGTTCTTCAGTTTAATAACTTTTATTGTAACACCACTGTTTTGTGCTGATCGCACCAAAACATTTTTGAGTTAACTGACCCTAAATAATCCTGGAAGCAACTAATTGCCAATTACTATTTTTGTGAATGTAGCTCCGAGGTTGAATTTACTGGCATGAGCTTATCCCAGGACACACATATTATTGGCAACCTTCAGTCTCGAAAGACTATGGTATCGCGCTCTGAAAGGTGGTTCTGGCACAGCGTCTAGTGTGGCTGAAAAGGCCAATCCGGGAGTGACAATCCCTTCCACACCGGGAGCAAGTGCAGTCTGTCCCTGGTCTGTCTCCCTGGCTATGAGCCTTCCTTCTTTGCCTCTTAGCCTCAGACTGTTGGAATCAGCAAAACTATTATGGATCTTGCCATTAAAACTATTCTGAAAGGTAAAGCCAGACAAAAATAGATGGGTGCTTAAAGTTAAATACTTGGCAGAGTAGGGGTAGCAGAACAAAACATAGTTAAGCAGCATACTTCTCCATTCCATGAGCACTGTCAAAGCAGATTTCACCTCCTCACAGTTCAACATGCCCTTGCTGCCAGCACCACAGGAGATATTTAAAGCTGCTCATAAGAAATGTTCATTGATCCACAACAGTCTTCAGAGTGGACAAGGAAAATTTAAGGTGTACTTAAAATGCGTAAATATTGTGCTTCAGACAGAAGCCAACAACATTCAGGTTATATCAAGTGGATTTGACTGGAACAGTTGTAGGCTGCTTGTATAATCTCTCTGAACTAGTGGTCACAAGGGGTAGTCTATTTCCAAAACTCCTGGGAAGACTTACTCTACAAACTAGGGTTCCCAACCCATGGTCTGCAGACCACTGGTGGTCCGCAGCGCCCTCCCAGGTGGTCTGCAACCTCTCTGGTGAAAAATGAAAAAAATGCCCTTCCAGGAAGAAAAAAGCCTCTGCAGCGCCAGCAGCTTATCAGAGCAGCTCAGAGCCAATCAGAGCATAGTCTTTCTCCATCTCCTGCCTCCCCCCTCCACCTCCCTTCCCTCCTTGTCTGTGAGTGCCCAGACAAGCGAAAAAGTGAAGTGCATGCGCCTTTTAAGATGCACGTGTTTGTGCAGTCTCCTGGCTCAGTTACATGCAGAGGAGAGGTGCCCTGCCGCCGCTGCCTCCAGCCTGCTGCCTCCATTCCTTGACCCTGTGCCTTGAGGTGAGCCCTCGCAGCCTGGTTTTTCAGGAGTCAAATCAAGACTGTAGCCAGCCTGGGAAGTCTCTTGGGCAGGTGGGGGGGCCACCGCAGGAGGAGGAGGAGGAGGAGGAGGTGGGGAATGGGAGTAATAAGGAGGAGAAGGAACAGGCTCCCAAAGGCATAGCTGGTTGGCTGGTTGGGGGGGTTTCCCTGGGAGTGGGTTTCTCTGGATGTGATTTCCCTGGGAGGCCGGGCTTCAGCTGGCCAGGGAACACAGAGGAAGGGAGTTGGAGGCAGTGTGGCAGCAGGAGAGGGGAGAAACAGTATGCTCAACCCCTAGCCCTGGTACCCCCTTCCCAGCTGGCAGGATTGGGCCCCCTGGATGTGCTCTTCTAATGCCAGGGGTGGAGCAAGGGATCCAGGCAACCAGGTTTTGGCACCCCTTTTGGAGAGGTAAACAGGCAGCACCTCTGCTGTCTTACTGCAAGCTGCTCACCAAGGGAGAAGCAATCCCAGAAGTTGCAGAACAGGCACCGCCATAGCCAAGTACAGCAGGTGTAACCCCTGACTTTTCCTCCTCAGAGAGCAGCAGCTTTGTCCATGGGGAGCCCTCCCCCACCCCACACTTGGCCAGTTCCCCTATCTCCTTAGATTGCAATCCTATGCATGCTTACCTTGGAGTAAGCCCCACTGACTATAATGGGACTTACTTCTGAGTAGACATACCTAGAATGGGGCTTTTAGTCACACTGTGGCTGTGATGAACTTCTCCAGAAATTTCTCCAATCCCCTTTTAAAGGCATCTAGTCTAGACACCATCATCACATCTTGGGGCAAGGAGTTCCACAAACTAATGGCAGAGTAGGCAGCTGTTGTTTTGTGGCTGCAGCCTACCTATAGGCTTGCTCACAATCTCTTAGCTCCAACCAAAGTATTCCACAGCTACAGCATGACAGCAATTAGAACAGGAAGTGAAGAGAGGCTCCCCCCCCCCAAAGACCTTACAGTGCACACCAAAAGGACTTTTCTTCCTGAGACATGCAGCAGCCATTCCAAGATGTCTCTGAGCTGGTGCTTCCTTCACACGTCTCTTCTCCTTCAGGACCCACCTGCCTAAATTGTGTTGAACACTTTCCTAAGGACTCTGGACTCACAAGTGGGGGGGGGGAGCAGGGCCAGGGCTGTGTAACAAAAGGAAGTGTGTAGGAATGTGTGTGCTTTTTGTTGGCTCATTTAACTACCTTGCATGACTTGTCTATAATCCCCCTGTGCTTACCCTCTCCCTTTTTGAGGTGTTTTTCCACACTTAAAAGAGGCAAGGGCTGTGCGTAATGTGGTCTGGTGTGGGGGAAAAGAGATTGGATTGAATTGGGTGGGTGTGAAAACCTCTGAGTTGGGGGGGGATTATTATGTGTTCCATGTAAACCCAAGACTTTCACAGCTAGTGAAGCAAATGGAAGCACAACCATCACATTAATTATTAAATAATCTTATGTATTACAAATTTAATTGTATTTTTTGTGTGCGAGGGGGGTTTGCATGTGGTTCCCACCATCTCAAAATTTTGCCTTAGTGGTCCCTGAGCTACTAAAGGTTGGGAACCACTGCTCTACAATATTTTAAACATGAATAACCTCAGCTGCAGTTAAACCAATAGTTCACAAGCCCTGCCATCACAGCAGCCTTTCCACTGGTGGCTACTGCAGAGCAGCCAGAAGGACATGCACTGCCAACAGAGCGGCACAGACCAGTCACCAATGGGGTTCTGCTTGCAGTGGGAAAGGGGCTGGGATCAAGGAAGCCACCAGATTCCAAACGCCGTCGTGGGTCTGACATGCCCCCAGCAGGCTCCTCAGTTATTCCAGAAACAGGGCTGGCACAGCTTTGAAAAGTCCCATAGGGGCCTTCCAGCAGCCAAAATTCCAGTAAGCGCTTCTTCCCACCCCTTGCCGGCCTCTTCCCTGTGACAGCATGTAGAATGCAGTGGCCGCTGCATCCCTTGCACTGGCACTAGATAGGACTGGGCTGCAATTGTAACCCATTTATGCAAACCAGAACCTAAACAGTGCAGTAACTATCACTACCTTCTTACAGGAATGCTAATACTCTTTCTTTCTCTTTTCAAGTCACTGACTCACAGTGGAGTAAAACATTTATGAGGACTGCACCATTCTGAGTGCATCTGAGGATCCTTCCTAAACCAGAACTGGCGTTTAAAACATACACAACAGCTTTTGTGTTTTTGTCTCCACCCCAGCACCAGAGTAAGAACAAACAAATATTCTACAAAAAGTAAGAATATTTCCTTATTCCCAGCTTAAGTGAAACAATGCCTTCTATTAAAGAGACTAGTTAATGCAATGTTTCTACAAAGCTGGCAACATCTGAACAGCTTTAGCACCAAAATCTAACTCAATTCAGATATGCCCCTGCAACTCAGTAGTCTCTTCTGCTTTGCTCAAGCCACCTGGAAGCACTCCGAAGGCAAGGAAAGGACGCCTCTTCCATGGTACACTGAGACATCATGCAAAACACAGCACTGTGCCCCCCCTCAGGGAACTCCACTACTGAAACTTGCTTTATAAAGAAGCATAAGGACATCCATCACATCTCGGTTCCAAACACAAATCAACTACTTTCTAAAGTTAGTCACCAATTCAATCTTAGAAATAGAATGAACTGGATAAACTGCCTTGACAAAAAGCAAGGACAAAATTTAAATCGTCCTTTTCACATTTTCTGGTTTTACTTTAAACATTTTGCCTCAAGTAAACACACAATACTGCCTCTCATCTACCACTATAAAAGTTCTTTATTTAGAAAGTGTTCTTAAATTATAATTTCACCCAAAATAATTTGCAATTTACTACAGGCTTGCAAAGCTTCCATAATTACTGAACAAGGCCTTATGTTTTCTGATTACATACAAACCAAGCTTTTATATAAAACTAATTTGATTTATTCCCTCTATACTGTCTTTGATAGCAATAAAGTCTGAAATGATTGCTTAACATTTGTGAACTCCCTTGCGGCAAGCAAGTCATGTTAGCAGTTTTCTATAAATTTGTAATAGGCCTGCAGATATTTTTTCCTGACAGCTCCTATGCCCTTTTCATACCACTTCAATAAGTGTGCATTAAAAAGCTATTACTCCTGCTGAATTCTTTGTCTGAAACATACGTTTCAGCCCTTTCTGCTAACAAATACATAAAAAGTATAATATTAGTGCAACCCTGACAGTTAACCTGATTATCAGTGTTGCTATACTACAGAGTTAATTTTGTTTTATTATGTATAATTTTCAAAAGCTTTTTTTTGTTCGTCAAGGGTTTTATAATTCTCTCTTATTTATATCATTGCACTTTGTTAATCATGCCCTTTAAAAAAGAAATGAGTTGTTCTGCCCCGGAACTCCTGCTTAGGCTTGTCATTCAACAAAGACCTACACTTTGTGCCCTAAGGATAGCCACAATCTAAAAGTCTGAATGTGTTCTCGCTGCACTTTGAACTGTACAGTTTAGCTTATTATTGAAGAGTTACAGAGAACATACTTCCAACATTCTGCATTTTACAAGGCATTTATTTCACTTTAGATTTTATAAGCAGGAACACTTGTTACTACACATGTAAATATTTTACAAAAGAGTACTCTTCAGTAGAACTGGTTAGGAAGAACTCTGTTTTATCATCACCAGTCTAGAATCAAAAGCTAAACTTAGTCAGTACTGACTACTCATCTGGGTAATAGCCAAATTTCTTGACTAGCTGATATAAGTATGGTTGTTCGGTGTATTTACAAAATGGAAGCCCAGGGATTTAAATTGCTTTTATGCATTTATAGGCATAAAGGTCAGTCACCCAAATATGCAAACTATTAGCATGTCAAAAGGAAAAAAAAATCTCATTTGACATTCCCAATATATCACATACAAACTTATGTTTTCTTATATTATTGCATATGATCTGAACAAGAAGAAAAATGGAAAAAAGATGTTCTGGATTGACAATCTGCATACACCACTCTGAGAAAAAAAACCTTTTCATGCCACTTCAAGAAGATACTTGGAGGCTGCTATCTTGAACTAGGGTTGGAAAACATTTTGCTTACTTTGTCCAGAGGGAGAGTTGTGTTACAGTTGTAGCAGTAAACGCAGCCAAGAGTTTTATGGCACTTTAAAGAATAGCAAAATTTATTGTTCTTTATTTATATACTCCACTTAAACAGATTCATGGAGTGCAATCTTCATAATGTGCAGTAGAGGTATATATGCATATGCATGCAGGAACACCCACAGGTATAGAAATGCATCTGATGCAGAGGACTGAAATCAACAACAGCTAATGCTGTAACTCAGTGGTTCTCAAACTTTTTAGCACTGGGAACCGCTTTTTAGAATGACAATCTATTGGGACCCACCAGAAGTGACGTCATTAGCCTGGAAGTGATGTCATGGCCAGAAATGACATCATCCATTTAGGCTTCAAACCTAAACTGCAATCTGCCAAAGGTCCCATTACACAGTGCACTCATGCTGTTATTTTGAATAGCTCAGAATTAAAACATTCCAGCTCAGAAGTCAAAGCAGAATGCAGAAGTCGATTCTTCAATCACACAACCCTCCCCCCTAGAAAGAGTTCCATTTTCCCATCTATTCAGGACAAAACATCATGCATCTCACCCACTGAGAGCCCACCCTATCCAGCAGCTCTAGACACTGTATTTTCAGTTCTATATTTTCAATGGCAGCTGACTTAGGTACTATACGAGCCAGAGTTTCCCAACCCTCACTTTGGGAAACACTGCTGTAACTTGTTAAGGTTCCACAAGACTCTCTGTTGTGTTTGCTAAATGCTAGAGGTGGTTTAAGCAATACGTTTAATAGGGTTGAACCCTTCAATTTTTTGCAGGAGGTCTGGTCTAGAGGGTAGAGCCTCCGTCTGCCTAAAGATAACATCCACAAGGTCGCCAGTTCGAGGCCACCGGCACTGTGCGACCTTGAAGCAGCTGACAAGCTGAAGCCGAGCTATTCCATCTGCTCTGAGCGTGGGAGGATGGAGGCCAGAATGTGAAGCCAGATCGGAATGAAACACCTTGAATGTAGTGGTTCTTGAAAGAAAGAACCTTCTTTCAAATTGTAAAAATCCCTATTTAATAAGGGATTTAAATAAAAGCCTGCCTATGTAAACCGCCTTGAATAAAGTCTTGAATAAAGACCAAGAAAGGCGGTATATAAATACCTGTTGTTGTTATTATTATTATTATTATTATTATTATTCAATTTTTTCAGTTTTATTTTGCTAAATCCTCAATCTAGTGTCTTATTCCTCTGCTTTTACTATCGCATTATTGCTTGTCTTGATTCAGAAAGAGTTTATTGCCTCTTTCCTATATACATTAAAAATAGGAAGTCACTTTTTAAAAGTAACACTAGTAATGAGGCAAGATTACATACCCTACTAATTTTTTTAAAATCTTAATTTTTTTTTTAAATAGCCACTAAACATAGCAACTGTTACCCTGCACATGCCCAATCTCGTCTGATCTTGGAAGCTAAGCAGGGTCAGGCCTGGTTAGTACTTGGATGGGAGACCGCCTGGGAATACTGGGTGCTGTAGGCTTATACCATAGTCTTTCGAGACTGAAGGTTGCCAACCAAACATATGTAGAAGAAAGATTAAAGCTGTTTTCTCACCTGAGGTTTGGGAGATAAAGGGAAGCATTCTTCATGAGGCTGCTTTAGCAGGAACTGAAAAGGAACTAAAGCAGTGGTTTTCAAACTCTCAGGGAGAGTTTGAACTGCAGTAAGTTCTTGCGGGGGTTGGGGGAGGCAGCAAAGCGATCCCCAGGATCGCCTCGCTCAGGGGGCTGCAGGGACTGGCATGCACTCATCAGTCCCTGCAGCAGCATTCCTGGGCTGCAGGGAACCCTGCACAACCTTCTGCAGAGCTCCCCAGGACTTGAAAAGTGAAAGCGCAGCAATCGCGCTCCACTTCCGCAAAACTGGGAGTGCAATCTTGCGCTTTCACTTTTCAAGACCTGGGGAGCCCTGCAGACCCTCGCGCAGGGGTCCCTGCACCCCTGAGAGGCTGCAGCAGGGACTGGTGAGTGCATCCCAGTCACTGCAGCCTCCTGAGCAAGGCGATCCTGGGAAACTGGGATCCCCAAGGAAAACTGGAAGTTGCATTTTTCAGCCTGAAACGGACTTTCTGAAGCCTGCAGAGGCCGTGGACAGCTCCAGTTGCCTTCAGAGGATTTAAAGGGGCCGAAACTGCAGATTTTCTTATTCGCAGTTTTCAGTATTCATGGGAGGGTCCAAGAACACATCTCGTATGCATACCATTGCTCCACCTGTATAAAACAGGTATGCTTCAATTTTTGGCTTTATGTGGTTAATAAAGTTTGCACACCATTTTGATGGATATGATGGGCGACTGAAACGTTTCACTCATTTTAAAACGTCTTCATTCACAGTTTAACTGAATTTCTTTTCTCTCCCCCAAATATTTAATTAAAAAGTTTCAAATTTCTTGCTGAAACTATGAGACATAAAAGAATCAAGCTTGTGATTCTTGGGATTACAACTGGCTGCTCTGAAATGTTTTATGTGTTAGTATTTGATCCATGAGGCATATTTTATAGATTTCCTGATCTAATGTATGTACAAGTATCTTTTTGTTATATCCATGGTTACATACCCTTTAGAAAACAAAATATATAATAATTATGAATATGCAAAAGATGTGTACTAAATATTACTTAATGAAATTAATATGTTTAGGTCATAAGACACTTTCTAATTCCCAACTGCCTTGTTTTCTATCGTATGGGTAAGAGACTGCTGCAATTCTCTCTTAAGATATGCAGTCCTGATAATTGCTGATTATTATTTCTATTTGAACGCAGATTCTAGTGCTTATATTATTAAAAAGCTTATAACTTGTTCTGACCCTTATTGCCGGAAGACAATATACAATTGCCGTGATTACTGGTCATGTAAATTAATTCTATTTTGCTTTAAGCTATATGTCATTTAATCTTTTAGCATTCATAATTACTGCATGAACAAGAACTGCCGTTCAAAACAGAACATGCTAATATTAAAAGGATAAAGCAGAGGTTCTCAAACTTTCTCGGTTCAAGGCACTCTTACTGTCTCAGTAATTTTTTCACAGCACCCCTACAGTTTCATCAGTGCGTTACCCTTAAAAAATTTAAAATATCCCAAAGCACCCCTTTCTGTTCACTGTGGTGACCTGAGGTACCACAACACATAGTTTGGGAACTGCAGTGATGAGTATTTATCCAGCCTTCTTATACTACACAAGAAAAAAATGGAAATAAAACATAGATAAAAGTCTATCTATATGAATAGTAGCCTCAGATGGCTGTCTTAAATTGGAAGCAAAATAACTAGAGGAACTCCGTAGGTACACAGATGTAGCTAAGTTTGTAAATTGAAAGAAAAAGAAAAAGAACACCACCCCCACCCCCACACAATCAACTTGATGTGAACTAGGCATGCTCGGTGGCCCCCAGGAGCTACAGAATGTTGAAGATGTTAGTTAGAAAAAAAACAACAGCAGCAGAACATTGGGAGTGAGTCCGTAATTCTATAACATTTGATAAATATGGTGTGTTGTCAAGATGGTCATGTACAATTATATGGGAATAGGGCAATTTACATTTGGTTTGCCAAGAGTAGACGTTTCAATTCTATTAACTGTGATCTCTTTGAAATGCCAGGAAACAAGGGGAAAATGTGACAGAAACTACGGTTGGTGGCCTGAACCCAGAGCACTACCTTTGTTCTGCTGGGGGGGCGGAGAGCAAAAATCCAGCTAGGGAGATATCTTGGTGTCACCTTTTTTGGGCGGGGGGGGGGGTTGTCATCTGCAAGGTGAAGAATTATTCAGAATAGATTAGATCACTTACCCAGACACTTGGATCTTGTAGGGGGATTAAAGATTAAAAATACCTTTGCCAGCTAGCATGAATCAGGAAAATGTATAGCATCTTGTCAAATCAATTGGCTCAATTTAGTAAAAGAATAGGGGCTAAAAATTGGACCCTTCTACCTGCTAAGGAAGAGGTGCGGTCAGTCTGCTTCACGATGTCCTGCCTCTTCAACTGCTTAGGCCCGGAAATGCTTACTGTGAGTAGTTTGAGTTAGCTAATTTCTTTTTTTATTTTCTGTGCTGGATGGGGATGTTCTGAACATAACTGAAACTCCATATGGGTGCTCTTGTGTACCCCCCACTTATTCTTTTAAATGAACCTTTTATTTAAACAGGATTCCCTTTACTTTCTCAAAGATAATCCCAGTTGTCCAAGAAAGCGATGGCAGAACAAAGCTTATCTACTGCTGCTATAAACTCCTGCTTTGGGTATTTATAAGAAAATTCTCCACCGCGTTGTAGATTTCCAGGGAAGGAGCGACATACCAAGGGTTGAAGGCACAGATTGGGTTAGGGTGTGCAAAGGACGTTTTGATGAATGTTCTCTTTACAGGTGTTCAGCTACATCATTTTTAAAAGAGACCTAGTCTTGGATGTGAATATTATTTTAAGCAATGGAAAAGATACCATTCTTTGTGAAAGCTATGCTCTTGGGTTATCATTGTTAACAAAAAATATGTCCTTTTCAACAGATCCAGAATGAAAACAAAATGACCCTTTATGGAGGAATCCTCTTATCAAACAGTATCTCACAGGGTATGTTCATTCTACTGTTCACTTTCCAGATTATTACCTATTCATCGATAGCACCAACACAGCCAAACAAACAAAAAAAAAGCACATTAAAGTATGTGCTCATTCAAGACAAGCATCTTAAACTTCATTGTACTGAACTACATATGTTACTTTGAGCAAACCAGAACCCAAATACAGGTCACATAGGGTGGTTTTCACCTCTCCACTAATTCCTAATACATTTCTTGGTACAACATCAACACAGTTAAGTGCTTCATAATAATTCAGCACTGTGTCGAAAAATCATTAAAACTGGCAACAGTTGGCTGTGTAACAGAATATGATTTAAAAAATGATTTGCTCTACTATATTGTCATGTTACACAAGCCAAGATTCTCCTTATTAAAAGACACAGCAAATCACTCTCCAGGTAATGTGTGTTAGCCATTATTAGCACAAAACAAGCAGCTGGAAGAAAAGACCCACGGCAGCCAGAGAATGAAAGTTCCTTCTCTTGTAGGTGTGTTTCTGACAGAACTGACACAGACCTTTGGGTCGTTATTATTTCCTGCTCAGATTTCCACGCAGCTCAAGCTGCAAGTAGTAATGTCATATGTAATGTTCACAATTACTCAAATTACTTTTATTTCTCATACATGAAATAACACATGCTTTATGGGGGGGGGGGAGAAATTTGTAAGATGAAAAAACTGGTCTTACTTTTTCAACTCCTAAGCCTTTCAAAGGTTTTTCTGGTTCTCTGTCTTTCTTCTTTTCTTCTTTCTTTTTTTCCTTTTCCTTCTGTGGAAAGAATGTCCTGTTAGCAGCTATTATATAAAACAAACTTTTAATATATTAAAAATTTAATAGCCACTCAAAATCATTTCCATTAGTACAGCACTTTACACACACTAGTCTCTTCACAGATTGCACTCCTACATGAAATCTTCACATACGTACTTCAGACTTACATTAAGCCAGCCATTTTCAACCACTGTGCCATGGCACACTGGTGTAATGTGAATGGTCCCCAAGTGAGCCTCAGGAATTTGGGAGAGGGTCATTTGTTAGTAGAGCCACTGGGGATGCGAACCCTCCACTGGCAGCAGAGTGTGCCTTGTCAATTGTCAAAAAACTGATGGTGTGCGTTGACTGCTTTAGAGCCTTACTACCATGCTGTGAGATGAAAAAGGTTGAAAATCACTGCATTAAGCATTATCAGTGGTAACAGGGCATTCTAGCTACATGTTGTGATCCTTCAAAGAGATAAACTGTAGAGGTTTTGCCATGAATTACTACAGGAGGGCTACAAAATGGGATCTATAAGCATGTTCCTCCCAATTTTTGCCAGCCTTGACCATGGTTTAAGTGCTGCATCTGAATGAATGCAAAACACACCTAGTGTCAACAAGGTTCCCTCTTAACTTGGATTTGTAATCTCTCTTCAAATCCTGAACGATAAAATCTTGTTAGCACTGATGCAGACTGAAAACTAAAACATGATCAAGGCAAACAAAAGGAAAAAAGGAAAGCATATTCCTAAGGCTGGCTCCCAATTTGAAAACCATGGTTTACAAGGGGTATTTCATTAGAGATCGTATTAGGACAGAGATGCCACTTGGAAATTGCCATTAAAATGAAAGGGACCTACTACAAAATAAATGTGCTTAGGACTGGGGCTGGCAAAAAGTATGCTACTGCAAATAACCAGAGAATTATAGTGACTATTGGAGCCATTTCTTATCAAAATTGGTGCAGAGTACTTGCTAACCCTGGTTAGCATGGCATGATTTACACAAGTGAGATATCTGATACAGGTTGGGGGAATCTAAGATACACTTCTAGAAAAATACTGCTCTTCTCTGAAGAAGGGTAATGAATGAGTTCTGTGTCTTTCAAAGAAGGATGTAGAGGAGTATCAACTGATCTATATAGTGTTGCAAAACAGTGCAGAAAATGTGAATATTGGAATCACCAGTCCAAACTGGATTATGAAAGTTAGAGTCAGCAGAGTGATTCACTTCAGTTGAACACAGAAGTGATATAATCATGCTTGAATTTTATCTTTAAAATGTTTGCAATCTTCTCTTTTGTTACTCTTCTCATTGACAAATCACTGCACAGGCATAGAGAAATTATTCCACACCATCATTTAAATCAACTACAGAAAGCTTCTGCATCCAAAGACAGCACATACACTAGGAAGAAGGGATACCTCCATTTTGCTTTTCTCAGAAGCAGCTTGTAGAGAAGGAGAGGATGCCAAAGGCTGAACAGCATCAGAGGAAGACATCTGTACAAAGCAGATGAAAGATGAGAAAGGCCCCAAGGCAGATTTAATTAACAGACAACAGAACAGCCATAAGCTTATTTTACTGCTCTCCATTAATCTCAGAGGATACAGGTACAATGTAGAAAAGACAGGATAGAGATGAAACAAGCAACACAAAGAGTCTGCATGTTAAAAGCTAGGCAAACTTTGCTACTGCTTGCATTCTAAGAAAGATGGATGAGGTTCAGGAAGGACTTCCTTATTTCAGCCTATGTGTTTTACTCCAGGTTGCAAAAATTAAGCCACTGTGAAGAGGAGGAGATACTGTCAGTTATTCATTTATCTTTTGAAATTTACTGGGGTTTTTTTCTAAAAGGAGACAAAAAAATCAGGTAATAGTGAATGATTTATGGATGAATTCACTAGCACATAAAATAAGAAATGAGCTTGGATAAGATCATATCACAAGTACAGGGAAAATAATTAAGTTTCAGCTATTGTTCAATTTTATCCAGTGTGACTGTTGAAATATTAATGTTCTGAAGCTTGAGAAGAACCCTGTCCCATGGGTACAAGGAAGGAGGCAAAGGCGCCTTTGTTCTTACAGAGTCTAACAGAATATTTATTTTAAGAGCAAAACAAAATAACTCAGAACTCTAATTAAATTTATAACTTTCAAATAAAATCCTCCATTTGGAAATAGAAACAAAAAGAGTTAACCAGGAATAGCCTACTAGTCATAAACTACCAAGCTTATTATGCAGTTTATATAGTCTTTTCAATATCCCTGTGTACAACTGCAGTCAGCAGGCTATTTTCAGCTTTACCCACAGTTTTATTCAGTTTGTAAATGAACAAACACAATTATCATATGAAAATGAGATTTATATAGAAGGATTCTCAGAAGTTTCTTTTTGTTCCTATTATAGTTACCAAAAGCTAGAAAAAGCTCCTCGTTGCTTAAAAGATTGAGTTTCTGTAATTATGAATTTAGTAGCTCATAAACCAAAAGGTTCATGTCACCAAGCTCCTCAGTCAGAACTAAAATTAGAAGTAGGAATGACAGTTAATCTACAGCCATTGCTTACAACCAGCCACCTCCTTACCATCCACATCAATCTTGTGACAATCAGTGAGAAAGGTGGTATACAAATGCTGCAATTATCATCCTCAATACAATTCTCATCTGCCTCTCCACTCACACTGAAATTGCAGCTGTGCCATGTCAGTAAAGTGCAAAGGATGGAAACATGAAGTGTGAAATCTTATTACGCCTACATTTAAGATACCCCCTTATTAGTCAAGACCACTATTTCATTACTGTTCCTCACTTCCAACATTATGCTCCATTAAAGAGGGACGTACCTTTTTTAATTAGTATTTTCAATCCATAATCTTACATTTCAAACATTCATACAAACTCAAGCCCTTATGTATTAGAGGAGATGGTCTACATCAGGGGTGTCAATCTCATTTCATCCTGGGGGCCACACTGGACTCATGACACCTGTTGAGGGTCGGTATTGCACATCGTATTTGTATAACAGACACTGACCGCAGAGTGGTTAATCACTATTCACAACTATTGTATATTATTGGCTATATCCACCTACCCCTATAATGTTGTTACTCACAACTGAACAATTTTGAAACAATAGAAATAAAAAGGCATCACTTTTGTACCATGATGTGATTGCTGTTCATTTATGTTGCTACTTGCAAGTGACTGCAACCCTCAGAACAGCATTCACACTGAGCTGAGTACAATGCTTTGGCTTGTTCATATGAAAAGAGAAAACAGAAGTTAACAAGAGTAAGTTGTCCCAAACATGAAAATAAATTCTTGCAGCAAAGGCTGCCAGCTGGAGGTATTTTGAACTTGGAAAGCAGTAAAATGCTCCCACATCAACCACACTGAATTTACCCCTTAGTATAGAACCACACTGCATATCAACTGTAAATCAACTCCAACGGGAGTTCTTATGGCACCTCATTCACCTGGGCAGAAAATGGGTTCAGCAACATAAAAATTTACATTGCTACTTGCTTCCTGATGCCTGACATCTTTTAGCTTAGACCACAGCATCAAAGTTGGGAGCACGTGACTGAGCGGTGGCAACCTTCAGAAGTTAAATGTCTGTCACTTAGCTGAGAACGATATTTGGACTTATTTATATTCATTAAAGAAAACAGCTGTTCACAAGTGTACATTGTCACAAACATGGACATAATTCTTGCGGCAAAAGTTGTTAAGTTGGGGTATTTTGAACTTGTGTATTGATAAAATGTTCTCACATCAACCATACTGAATTTACCCCTCATTATAGAATCACACTGCATATCAATTATCTCCATTTGGAGGTCTTCTGGCACCTCATTCACCTTGACAGAAAATGGCTTTACAAATATTGCAAAGTCCTTCTCAAAACACTTGAAGTCAGCAAATCAATGGGGCTTACTCTCAGGAAAGGGTGGTTAGGATTGCAGCCTAAGAAACTTATTATGCAGAAATTGGGGCAGACACACATGCACATGGCTATGATTTTTATTTATTTTTTTTACAGAAAAAAGAGCAGGAGAAAAATAGCAGGTAACTGCTGGCAGATTCACCTTTCTCCTTCAGGAAGTAGCAGAGAGTTCTTGGACGCAACCCAAATGTCTGAAGCACAAGGTGTGCTGGCTGGTGGGTGCAGGAACTCCAAGGGGGGGGGGATGAGGCAGGAATGCTCGCTGGTGGCTGGTGCAGGGGAATGAAGCCCTGAGCAGGAGCACTCGCTGGTGGCTGGTGCAGGGGGCAAACTCCGATGAGGAGTGCTTCTTGGTGCCTGGTGAGGGGGGAAAAAGCCCTGAGCAGGAGTGCTCGTTGGTGGCTGGTGCGGGGGGACGAACCCCAACTGATGGCTGGTGGCTGCAAAGCAGGAGCACTGGTGCAGGGGGAGGGGCAAAGCCCCAAGGAGGAACTGCACTGAGAGGAGCGAGGCAGGAGGGCACCTCACACCTCAGCAGCAGTGCAGGAAAGCTGACTGCGTGCTTGGTCAAGGTCTTTTATAGGCCTTGAGCTCACGTGAAACCCAGTGAGCCCAGAGCCTATAAAAGCCCATGCGCAAACACAAGGCTGGTATTCCTTCGCTGGAGGAAGGAGGGGAGGAGAAGGAGGAGGTGATGTAAAGGCCTTCCAAGGCCTGAAAACATCATTCTGATGGTAAATAAATGTATACCCATTCTTCATTCTCACTGCATAAGTCTTTAGCCCATTGCATTTTGTATGTTCTTATCAGCACTCCTTCCAATTTGCCTTGTATCTGTGCTAATTGCTTCTTATACAATTCTGTAATCACAACTTCATCATATTCTGTTGTCTCTCTCAGCAAATTGTCTTTTCAAACCATGTAAGTAACAATGAACCTATAAGTATTGGAAAAATGTAAGTCTCTTTTTTCATAATCTATTCCACCGGATCATAAACCTGCATTCTACAAGGTTATGTGCCCAAAGAGTTCCTTGTCATAATTTAAAAGATTCTAAATGCTTACTGTGATCAATTGTTTAACATTTCTAATAGCAAGAAATACATTGCCAATTTATTTTTTACTAATATCCCAAACTTCCAATAATCCATTTACCACCATATTATCAGACGGAATGTACTATGTGATTTAACAAGCAATTTTTAAGAATTTCTAATGCACAAACTGAAAAGCTGAAACCATTGCAGCAACCCAAACCATACCTCTAGTGAACAATTCAGTCATACATTACAAAAGGCGCGCTTTTCCTAATACAGAGATTGATCACATATCTTAAAAGGCAAAGCATAGTGCAGTTCTTAGCAAGAGGGCAAATACTGAGGAGGTCTCAGCTTCAGGTGCTGATGCTATTTTTTGAACATATGAAGTTACACTCCATTACACTGATCCAGTACCATGTCTGCTCTGACATTAGCTCTCCAAGGCTGAGGCTTTTCTTAGCCCTATGTGAAATTCTCTTAGCTGGAAATGCCAGGGCTTGATCCTTAGTTTGTCTCATGCAAACAAGTGCTTTGCCACTTAGATATGGCCGTGGACTGCGTCTCACAATGGCTGGCTCTGAACATTACACCTCAAGTTGGATAAACTATCGCAAATCATGCTGCCAGCACTTCTTTGTAATATCTGAAGTCACTTAAGTGTTTCATTAAATGCAATTTCATTCCTACTCAAACTCTTTACATATTTTTAACATTAAAGGGCCAATCTAACAAGTAAAGCTTGATGTAGAAATATGATCAATAAGTTGACAAAACTCTTTGCTGCACAATGAGGGTTCCAGGGACTTTAAGTGAGAGTTATAGCACCTAATTCAGGTAGACACATAAGAAAAATGTATTTTTACTGACATTTTAGTCAACTCCTCAGGGTGAGTAAAGCTAGCTAAGTACAGTATAAGGCGAATGAAAAAGGGTACATTTATTATTAATTAGCAGACCAAAAGCAGTATACACCTGTTTACAATGGGCTGGCTAACTATACAGCATGCATTGGGCCAGCCACTGTTGGGAGAAAAAAAGCTGTCTTTTGATCGGATGAACCTTTTGATCAGATATAACAAAGAAATTCTTATATTATAGTTTTTTTAAAAAAAAATTAAATTTTTTTTTTAAAAACACGCCCATGTTCCTGTTGGCTTCAATGATTGACAAGGGAGGGCACCAGGATGCAGGTCTCTTGTTATCCGGTGTGCTTCCTGGGGCATTTGGTGGGCCACTGTGAGATACAGGAAGCTGGACTAGATGGGCCTATGGTCTGATCCAGCAGGGCTGCTCTTATGTTCTTAAGTTTTGAACTCCAGGTAGTCCATACTTCACTTCAAAGCCACAAACTGACGCAAGCA
Organism: Tiliqua scincoides; assembly: GCF_035046505.1. Classification (NCBI taxonomy): domain Eukaryota; kingdom Metazoa; phylum Chordata; class Lepidosauria; order Squamata; family Scincidae; genus Tiliqua; species Tiliqua scincoides. The sequence goes on along the minus strand of NC_089821.1, from coordinate 176,801,364 downwards.
AATAAGGTTCTCCCCAACACAACCTCTGCTTTACAAAATCCTTGAATAAACTTTGCCAGATAGTCCTTTTCGTTGTCTTCACCATGAGTACAAATCTGTAGAAATCTATCTGCTATACTTCTGAACTCCTGTTCCAACCCCATTTACTGTTTCTTGTTCTCTACCCTGACTTAGTCTAGCTCCTCCCTCTCTCCAGCCTCTGCACAGACACAAGGCTACCACAGTAATTCCATTTTGGATTAAAGTCATTCAGGCTCAAAGCTGGAACCTGACCATTCCTTTCTCAGAGTATTAACCATTTCTGAGCTGGCACTGTTTACAAAAAAATTAAAAAAAGCAACGCTGCAGTTTCCAGAATACAAGCCCTTGTAGGAACCTACAGCTCAAAGTTCCAACTGAATTACACCCTCAGTTAACAAAGTACTTTATTTTTCAAAAAGTCATTAATCGTGCGTTCTATTAGAGATAACGAAGATCAGTGTTTCCATGCCTTTGTATTAAAATCTATTTTCCAGTGAATCCCTTGCTAGGTGTTTAACTTTCCTATATATAGTACTTCTCTTTAGAGGTACTTACACCATTTTAGCATGCATGATAACTAAGTTCTCACATTAATATGCTGAACAGAAATTCAGAAGAGAATAGTTATTGCTTGCTTACACTTGTGACGTTAATTGCATTCTTGTCGTAGTATTTCTTTTTCTCATATTTATCCCTGATAAAAAATTCCACAGCTCTGAGATCAGATAACTTAAGGAAAAACAGAAGGTAGACCAAAGAGAGTGTACAGTGCAGAACATTAATTCCACGTTTATATTCGAGGTAAGGTTTTAAAACCAGAACTGAACCTACTGTAAATATCTGCAAGCACATTCAATTTTAATTAATATTTTAACAAAGTCCTCATTCAGTGCTTGATTTCATTTGGCAATTCTTAATACCTCTATTATTCTAGCACAAATGATTTTGACCTACATCTTTAAATCTATGTGAAAACAGTGACTGATTAAGGCAAGCAGAAAATATCTAATATTTCCCCAGCTTCCTTAGTGAATACCGGGAGAGGGGACAGATGTTTCTACAGTAACACAATCTCATCTATGCTGCATCAGCTGCTGTGCACTGTTTACCCTTTCTTACTTGCCATCAATGAATCAGAAGAAATGACTCAAAAGAGAAATAGGGTGCTTGAGTGTGTGGTGGCATCTCAATTCCAAATTCCCCTATATGACTCTATTTGTCTCATTTTTCTCCCAGAGGGCACCCAAAGCTGCTTACAATAATTATTAAAAATGCATACAGTATACATAAAACTATAACACACAAAAATAAATGTCAACAAAATATCAACTACTCTACCATGTTAAAACCCAATCGGCAAGAGTCACAACAAATGAGGATAAGAGCACAGAAATACCAGAATAAATAAATAATAAAGCTACCTCTAATTCATTGGAAATGTCTTGATCATTTAACTGTTTTTTTTCTTTTTCCTTTTCAATTCTCAACTTTTCAGTTTTGCCATTGTACATAATTCATTGTACATAATTCAGAATCATTATGACATTGTGAATATATTGCATAACATCTAAAATACTCTAGCCTTATCCTAGTATGGAAAGACACAAAGGATACTGATCTGTTTGAGGTCTTCGAAAGTTTTCTGGTAGATTTGCTTCATAAAGTAACCTTGCCTTGGTGTTGCCCATCTCCTGCATGCACTAGGAAAAAAAATAAAAGGGGGAAAAGTGTAATTCTCAGTTGAGCATTTTTTATTTGAACAAAATCAATCCCAAACCTGTTCTTGGTTTTGGAGAACTAATTTGATTGCATTATACAGGTATTTTCATTGGCCTAGTTCAGTTGTGTGAGTCACCTTAGGGACCCTTCTAAGGGCCAAAAAAGTGAACTTCCTTCTATTTGGACTCTCTAAATCTGAATGGTGGCAACAAGAACAATCTTCTTCCAGTCAAGTTCCAGTTTATTCAGTCAGTCAGAAGTTCTTTTTACCTGTATTTGTTCTGGTGTCCATTGGTCCAAGTTGACAGACTTGACCCTGGATATATGAACCCCCAGATTTCGATGTATTCCAGCACATCTGATACAAATAAAGACACCTGTGTTCCAGGAAGCCCATCGTGGACCTAAAGAAAAAAGAATCGATTAGTACAATATCTTAGAATATGTTTTATTTCATGAATATAACATACAATTTTGTTTCCAGCCTTCACAGTGGAAGGGTATTATCTGCACAACCTATTTCCACATGTGCTTTCCTACACATGTATGAACGCTTTTTCTTTACTTTCCATTCTGTTGCCCACTGCTGAGGCATCACAAATTGCTTTTCAAACTGAAGAAAGGCAAGGGGAGATCAGATTTCCTGCACTTCAGCATTCAAGGCAGCATATATCACTCTCTCCACTGTCTATCCTTACAATACTGTTAAGTGTTTTATGCAGCTGCCTTGAGTGCCCTTACTGGGAGAAAGGCAGTCCATGTTCAGCACCCTAACCACTGCAAGTCACTAAGACCACCCTGATACACACAAGGGCACCTTGTACACTTCTCTGGATCCGAATTCTGAAGTCATTTATACAGCGCAAACTTAGGGCAAAATTTCACAAATAAAGTACCAACAGCATTTACTCACCTGCCTTTCTCAAATTATGTCATGTGAAGAGAGATCCGTACCTATTATCACAAACATCCACCCAAATGAAGACTTACAAAAGCTTTTTAGAAAATGCTCATATACGTTTACAACAGAAGGAGATCTGTTGCAGAGCAGTCCATAGTGCCTTGCTATCTTACATTGTTACACAGCCAGAAAACAAGAGTTAGTTGTATTCATGCCCTAGAAAAGAAGTTTGAACAAACCAACTACAATAAGGTCCAGTCTGTCTCTGAAAACGACAGCTACCCAAAGGGTATGGTAAGATCATCTGGAAAAGTTCTAAACAACCAACACAGGGCCGGAATATACAACACCACTCTGTGTAACTACAGAGACATGCCAACACCAATTAGGGGCTATGTGGTAAATCCCACACCAGGCCCCCACACTGATGCACTGGGTGCTACCACTGAAACAAGTGCTGAAGTTTCAGAGGTCAGGCAGGCCCAGTGGGTCCTCTAGGTCCTTGGCCAGTGCTCAACCTGGCCAACCTCTAAGAGAGCATTTCAATATACTCTTGGTGGTAACTGCCTTCTATTCACTTGCAAGGGATCAAGTGATATACTTCTAAAGTGCTAGTGATCTTGCAGGCCTCCAAAGATGTGGAGAAAAATTACAAATTCATGTGATTCACATGAAGCTCTTGCTACAAGGAGACATCCACAAAAGGGAGCAATTTAAACCAACATTTTTCTTGGTCCAACAAAATGGTAAACACATGCTCCATATAAGAAGATACTGCTGGTCTTCTGTCCACAGATATAAGGATTACATTTAAGGATTTAGGATTAGGTACTTACTAAATAGGGGGTGGCGAAGAGAACTAGCTGCTTCAAATACTCATTTCAGATCATGACTAACAGACAGTATGATGGCTGTTGACCATGGTTACAGAGAATACAGCACAGGGAATTAATGAAGAATGAGGAGGAGTTGGGGGAAAAAACCATGTAATACCCCTTGTCAGTCATAAATCTCTTAGCAATAGTTATATATGCACTAGTTTAAGTTAATGTGAATCTGCCTCTGCCAAATTATAAACCTAAAATATGTATGGACAATTTTTCATCAGAACCACATGATTTCCTTTTATCATTTTTCTAAAGTTTCAACATAATACAGTTTGTTGTATTAATTAAATCTTTTTGTATGTGTTTTATAGAGCTGCACTATCAATTTTAATGAAGACAAGAAGTCTACTGGACAATGCCTGACACAGGAACTTTCAAGCACACCAGACACAACTTAGTTACTTGATTTCTCAACTTTTCAGTTCTCCAGATGATGACACTAGCTGTTTCCATGGGACACTGTTTTCATCATCTATGGGCACAATCCTAACTAGGCCTACTCAGAAGTAGGAAACTGAGGTTAGGATTGCAGCCTATGTCTGCTATTAAAAAATGGTTTAGCTATTGACTTAAACCAGCATTTTATATTATAGAACTATCCTCTCTTCAGTGTTTGCCTCTTCAGACAAATTCTATTTCCAGGGAGAGCAGAGGCAGTGTTACAAGCTAGGTAGAGGCAGGGCTTGCTGGCACACTTCTCTCAACAGTATCTATGGTTACAATGTTCACAGTTGTATAAGGAGTGAATAGGGTTTCTAAAAACCATACATATTAAATTACTTTCTTGCTGACAGTGTTGACCATTACATGGTTATACATGTAAATATGAAAACGATTCCCCCTTGAAGATGTTTAAATGTTTCAAACTTGTAAGCTATATTTTTATTACCTGTATTGCATATTTGTAGGATTTTGATTCAAATGATGCCTCAATTTAGGCCTCTATTTACTGTTGTTTATTATTAGGCTTGAAACAGATTCCAATCTCAAAAACAAGAGAAAAGCCTCTTTTTATTGTAAGTTTTGAGAGCTTACTTACGGAGGCATACTTACTTACCTTCTAGAACAGGGAACATTGATAAACCAGATGCATTGTGCATGCACACACTTACATAATTACTGTCAAGCATAATACTGTCAAGCATTAGTCAAGCAACATGAAGGTCCTAATAGTACCATGCTATTTTCTACAAACTGTTATTTTCTTTATAGGCAGCTACAATCAGAAGCAGGTCAAAGAGACACACATATCTCTACAGTTAGATCTAGATTCTGACTGTATCTCTGTTGAAAGCTTAATAGCAGTTACCAGACACAGGATGCAACATGAAGAGAACCACAGCATGTGAATATAACACTAATTAGTCAGCATCTAAATCACCATTGTAAAAATCAGAGACAAAAAGACACAAGACAGCTGCAGGGACTAAGTGACATTTTAAGTCATTTTCATGAGGGAACACTTTTTTTCTCTTGATAAAAATTCATTTGAAATGCATTGGAAACATTAATTCTTGCAGCCACCTCTTTGTGTTCTCTTTTATCTGAGTGAGCATTTAACTCCCCCCATTTGCCCATTGAAAATCATCTGCCAGTGCCATATACCCCACATAGTACAGCAACGTGGAGAAGAGCAATTTTCATTAGGGAGATAGGAGGGGGAATTATACACCCCACACTTTTATCCTGATTGGATTCAAAGCCCCATCTAGCTCCTCTAAAAAAAACACAGGAGAGCTAATCATGGATCTTCCAATATCACATCTAGTTACATCCTCAGTCTCCCCTTGCATAAGAGAATATCTTTATAGTCACATGCTGGAGGCTTAATTGGATCTATTTAGATAATCACTGTACAAAAATCTTTGAAGTTTGAGAGAATTTGTGGTGTTTGGGAGATTTGTTCAGTAATGGGAAAACAAACATACCTTGTGCTCAAAAATGAGGCATTCCTCATTTAAAAAAAGAAAAAAGAAAAACTACCTAAGATGGAGGCTCCACACTCCATTGTGGGCCCTCTGTATTCTAGATTTTGTGGGCTATTGTGAACTCCAGTTGCAATCTGGAGCCATTGTGGGCTCCAGTTGCTTGTAAATATGTGTATTCAAACCCTTCTGCTTTGTTGGATGCTTTGCATATAAGGCTTTCCAGATGACTGCAGTCTTTGTAGATTGTGTGAAATGTTGGTTACAGCTGAACAGACAAGTGTCAGCAGATCTAACACTTTCTGCTTACAGCAGGGCTCTCCAGACTTCAGCCCATGGAGCTCTATGGAAAGTGAAACTGAGTCACACTGTAGTGGATCATGCAGCAATCCAATTTGAAGGGTAGGCCAAGAAGTATGCGATGCCACCAGAATAGTCCCAATCCAATGAACATACTATATATACTAATGTACAAGTCAAAAAAATTTATGCCTTAGGATTGAAAGCATGGGTCAACTTATGCATGGGTCAGTATGACAAATAAAGCTTCTGAGAGCAGCTGCCTTGTGAGGTAGGGGTGGGACTGGGCTTAGAAGTAGGAAGCAGGGGTGTGGGAGGAAGGAGCAGTTTTACTTACCAGTAATTGTTCTGAGGCAGCAACAGAAAGCAACAAAAAAGTAGCCATTTTAGATTCTTCTACAGATAGGAAGAGAAGTGAAAGCACTTATGGGAATTGTATTCTGTATGAGGGCTGCTGCTATTGAAGTGCAGCATTGTACACCTCACAAAGCCTAAAACCCATAAGCACCTTCATCTCCCTTCCTGCATAGAGAAGAAGGTAAAATGGCTCCTTTTTTCTTTTTGCTGCTGCTCAGAACAATTCCTGGAAAGTCATTTTCAAAGTGTTTCACCCACCCCTACAGTTTACCCCTGACATCCAAGGGTCATACAAAATTCCATGATTTTTGGCTCAAAATCTAACCCTGACTTATCTGTGAGATCAAATTATAGGCAAATGTTTACTGTGGTCCTTGGCTGAATCACCAGAAGAACTGATACAAGAGCTAGCCAAGAGGCAGCAGAAACTGGTGAAAAATTATCATTCCTGGATTTCACACTACTCTTATCTCTAGGCTAAACAAATGTAGTATTTCACAGTGTTTATGCAGATACTTCTGTTTTTAATTTTAATGGATTTATCCAGTTCTGTGTGTCCTCCATGCAGTGGGTCTTTTTGCCAGAGGAGAGCATAAGAGAAGTGCAATTATACTTCCCCTTATACACCATGGTTTTGTATGAGAATTTGAACAAGTGTAGTATTTGTAGTATAACAAGTATTTGAAAAAGTGTTCACATTTTGAGTTTTGCTTCTATGTTTGTTAATCTCACCCCAGCAGGTAGGCAGAGCTACGAAAAAGATATTGTTCCTTTAACTTTTCCTGTTCCATCTTCGACACACATTTCCATGCTTGATCCAACAAAGAGAACAACATATAGAACCAGGTTTCCACACATATCTCCTGAAACAAGAATCATGTTCCTCAACGGGAACAATACTCAAGTGCGTATTTCACTCAAAGCAATACAGTACAGACAGCAACTGCACATGGATACACATCAAATAAATGCATCCACTACTTTAAATGCAGGAATAGAGGCTTTCTGTGGCTTAAAAGATAAAATGGTAGAGATGAATTTGGGAAAGGCCAGTTCTCCCAAATATGCATACTTTAGGTTACAACAAATTCTCAGCACTGGGCCAGCTTACTGCTCAAGCTTGCCTGCTCATTCATGCAGCTAATGTTTACTAGTAGCCATGGTCCCCATCAGTTAAGGGGGACATGGGTTGTTTCCAAAAAGCAGAACTTCACTGCATAACTTTGAGATCCATTTCATCTGAAGTAACCTTCTTCAGCCATGTTCTTACTCCTATGCTGGGGACCAGAATGTCCACATACGGAAAACCCACTTTATTAAAGTGTGGCATGATCACAGTCTGTTGTATTTTTGTGCACTACAATCAGATCCAACAGCATACAAGTTTCAAGTTTATGAAAATAGGAATTATGCCAGTTAATGCCATACACTATGCCGGTTGAGTACTGTCTTCAACAAGCAGTTAGCATAAAAGCAATAAACTGTAGACAATGGTATTCGTTTCTTTAATGTGACCCAATAACCATTGAATCTACCGCTCTGTACGTAACGTTCTTCCATTAGTGGTTTTTAGACATTGCTGTATTGATTGCTACGTTAGTATAAATGGGTTTTGTTTACTGTAATAAAGCAAAGCTGATGGAATAAATCCTGCCTTAAAGCCTGCTCCAAAGCAGAGCCTTCTTTAAGTGTTTACAGTGCACATTTCCCAACACAACTGTCAGGATCTTGAGCCCTTACAAACAGACACATTTGCAATGTGATGCTATGCATGTACACAATGAAAGAAAATTCCACTATACTCAAGAAAACTGAAAATTCTGTGAAAACCCCAAATGCGTACTTCCTCTTATGCTTGAATACCAGTGGCTCAGGACTTTAACCACTTCCTCAATTCACAGGCAACAAATATCATTTACAAAGCTAATACCTATCCTGTAATATAGTAGCCTAGTCCAGTTCTACAATCTGAACTACCTGGAAATCCTTGACGAATCCTGGACAAATCTACCAGGATTTAGGATTTGGCATGGACTGCAGGTTCACATGCATCTTGCCTCCATCTATACCTCACATGCACGAAACCCACCCCTTTCTGTCTGAGCGCAGCAATACATACCACATTGGCAGAAGATAAGAGTAGGTTCTTCAATAAGCTGAGGAGGAGCCCTAGTCTTGAAGAACACCAAAACTAGAGAGAGAAGAAGGCCAGGCAAAGAGGAACTGTGATCTCCTTCTATTACATCTCCTGAAATGGATCAGCATTAAAACTATGAAAAATCAGGAAATACAATTATATATGATGTTGTCCACCACCAAATATTTTAAGGCACTAGTTCTCAAACTTTTTAGAGGTCCTAGAGGCTGCTACCTGATTTATAAATGCCAAAGGGTGTGGCTATAATGGTGATTGGGCAGCACTGCCCCTCCCCAGTAGTATCTTATTTAACCCTCGATGAACATATCCTAACCTGGCCTGTCAGTTTCACAAATCACCAAAAACTGGGTCCCTGACCCACAGTTTGAGAACTGCTATTTTAAGGGATGTTCCTTACTCTAGAACAGGGGTGCCCAAACCCCGGCTCTGGGGCCACTTGCAGCCTTCAAGGACTCCCAATCTGGCCCGCTGAAAGCCCCCAGTCTTCAACGAGCTCTGGCCCTCCAGAGACTTGCTGGAGCCCACGCTGGCCTGACGCAACTGCTTTCAGAGTAATGGCCAACTGTTTGATCTCTCGTGTTAGATGTGGAACAAGGGCTCCCTCCACTGCTTGCTTTTTCACATCTGTAATGCAGCAGTGCCAGCAAAGGAAAGACCTTTGCCAGACCTTCATTCATTCATATAAGTTCCATCTCTAATGTATTCATTTATGTAAGTTTATTCAAATTTGAAATGTAAATTAACTCTTTTTTTCCTGGCCCCCAACACAGTATCAGAGAGATGATGTGGCCCTCCTGCCAAAAAGTTTGAACACCCCTGCTCTAGAATATAACACGGGAACATTTTTATTTCCACACCTGTGGACTATCATGAATATTCTGAGCCTATTAATTATTTATAAGCAGCAAGTTACTGTCAGTCACAGACAGTCACGACAAAAGTCACTTTGTTATACAACTACTTTTCTCTGTGATGAACAAAATGAACAGAGAATCATGTAGCCCCTTAAAGTCAAACAGAGCATAAGACATGTCCACCCATTAGAGCCAATGGGGCTTACTCCTAGGAAAGTGTGGATAGGATTGAGCTGTAAAACTCATATGAAGCTACATGAACCTTAAAGAGTTGGGTCAAAAGCAATCTGTGACAGTTGTATTCAAATTTCAAAATATAAGTAAAACAATTTTTTTGTTTGTACATCAATAGTGTTTATAGTTTGTACATATATAGTTTGTACATCGAAGTGGCAATAACACTATCCTCATATTTAACACCTGTTAAGGGAAAAATCTTTGATCTCAAACCCTAAGAAACAATCCAATTTGTAGACACATTATCGTTTAAAAGGAGAGTGCAGTGTTAACTTCTGAAGTTTTTTGGGAGGAGCTGAACTCAGGTCATTGTGCAATAGACTAATGCTGCAATCCTAACCACACTTTCCTGAGAGTAAGCCCCACTGAACAAAATAGGACTTACTTCTGAGTAGACATGGTTAGGAATGTGCCCTAAGATGCCCACCCTCCTAGATAAAATGAGTGTGTGCAGCCTATTATGCAGGATCGCAAGCAGAATTTCAATCATGCAGAGGTGCTGCTGCAGCCCCTTCCCTCCCTGGAAAAGGCATTCATGAGAATCAGAAGATCCTGAGAATGTGGCACAAGGGGCTGCAGTGGAAGAGAGAAATTGGTAGAAACCCAACTACACTGATAAAATGGGCATAATAGAAACCTGGTGAAATGCAAAGAACCTGTGGCATTCCAGGCCACAAACTCTTTAGGAGAGCAGGAGGTCTGGTCTAGATGACAGAGTCACTGTTAAGCTTGAAGATTTAACATGTTCAGGTCATCAGTTCAAGATCACCAGAAGTCTCTGTGAGTGGTGAGACCTTGAAAGCTGACAAGCCAGGCCCTTTTGGGTGGAAGCCAAAGAAAGCCAGCTCCAGCTCTTTCCTTGAGAGGGAAAGCAGCCATCTTTCAGCATGGGAGACAGCGTTTCACCAGACCATGAGAGAACCACCCGGACTGAAGATTGTTCTTGAAAAATAGAACTTATTTGTGATTGTAGAGAAAGTCTGCCTGCGTAAAGTGCCTTGAATAAAACCAAAGGAGTAATCCAATGGCAAAAAAGGCAGAATATAAATACCAGTTGTTGTTGTTATTGTTATTATAGGAGAGGCAGGAAGTGGCACCAGCATGTAATCAGTCTGTGGAACTCCTTGTCATAGGATGGTGTGATGGCACCTGGCCTAGATGCCTTTAAAAGAGGATTGGACATGTTTATGGAAGCAAGGTTCATTACAAGTCATGATGATTTCATGCAATCTCTGGGTTTTAGAGGTAGCCAATCTCTGAAAGCCAGATGCAAGATTCAGGTATCTTGTTGCCTGTGTGCTCCCAGAGGCATCTGGTGGGCCACTACAGGAAGCTGGACTAGATAGGCTCCTGGTCTGATCCAGCAAGGCTCTTCTCATGTTGTTATAGACTGGAGGCACTCCACCTGCAGCAGTGCCTTCCATACATGCAAGGGGTTTTCTGTATCCTGTCCATCATTTATTAGACTATCAATATTCATCTGCATTAACCAGCATTAATGTCCATAATTTCCAGTTCAAAGTGCATCACTTTGTTTCTCCACTACCTCAATGTAAATTAACACAAGTTTCCACTTGGACACTGACATCATGATACGTGCTACTTTACAAAGAAAAGTGACAAAGAGCACATGCACACATGCAGAAGACAGGTACAGTAGATTACAATTAGAACACATACTATTCTGCCATCTCTTCCCCAGCCTAACTCTCATGCATCCTTTAGTAGCCTACAGTACAAAAAATTTCTCATCTGAGTTTTGTGGGTCTCTTATTCTACCCATTGGCACACCCAGCATCATTCATGGTACACGTTCCAAATATTTCCATCATTTTACTAGAGGCCTCTGAAGATCAAGCATTGTGGAAGTCTATTGAGGTTCGCTTTGTGAACTTTGTTGAAAAGCGGTATATAAACACTGTTAATAATAATAATAATACTACGTTTGAAACAAGATTTTCTGTGGTAATTTCCCTCAGCACTTCTTTCCAAAGCTATTTTGAAGTTTTCTGCCTCTAACGAATAGCTTTTTTACTTCCTTTCAACAGAGTCAAAAGTCTCGTATCTAAAATCGTATGCTGATGATTTTAAATAAAACCAGATTTCTTTTCAGCCACCCTACCTGCCAATTCATTTCTCCTATATATTTTACAGCAGCTGCATACTACTGAAATACCTGAGAGAATTATCCCAACTGCCTTTTAAACTCAGAATATGCTCAACATACTTTTCCTATTACTTACATAATCATTTTTGCCTTCTTTTTACAAGTTCACCCTCTAAGTATTTCTGATTAGTAGCATATCCCTTTCAGTAAATCAACAGCTAGCACCAGCCTACTTAAAGATGACTCATTTCTATCCCTTGCTTGGTATGATGGAGGAAGGGCATCACAATAAAATGACAAGGAAGTTCTAGGTCAAACATTACATACAAAGCCTGTTTCCCTGACTTTGAAATATAACAGGATCTAAACCACACAAAGAAGCATGGGCTGACTCATAGAAGTCTCCACGCCACCCTTCCCTGACAATTAGTGCTGTAACTGTTGAAATATGGCATTTATTCTGAAATGGTTTTTAAATAAAATTATGTGTAAGAAAAGTGTACTAACATTTCTAGACCAACATTTCATGAGTAATTACTAAAATTATTTTTAAAATACCACCATCCTGCCATCCAGCTTGACAATTTCCAGAGTAGTTTATATTGTATAAAAATGTTACACACACTCAAACAGTAGAAAAATTAATGAATACACAAAAACAGCAGAGCAAATTAGAAGGATAAACCCAACCTTATGGCATGATTAAAGAGTATGAATAAGTAAAAAGGTCTTCCCTTGGCACTGGAAAGATGAAACTTGGCACCCAGCAAGGCTGCTGGGGGACAGTGTTCCTCAGGTGCCATGCCACAACTGCAAATTCCTTCCTCCAATCACCAACAGTCTAACTTCTGAAGCAAAGAGTACCCTGAGAAGGTCTTCAGAAGATGATCTTACATTCAGGCAGGTTCATGTGGGAGTAGTTGGCCCTTGGGACCCAGGGCCCAAGCTGTTTAGGGTTTTAAAGATAAGCACCAGCAACTATGAATTGCTCTTGAAAAACAGACCAACAGTCAGAAATGTTGTTTGAGAAATGCTGAGATATTCCATTCAGCCAGTCCCAATCAACTATCTAGTAATCTCATTTTGGACTAATTTCAATCTCCACGACATCAAAAACAGCCCAACATACAATGCATTCCAGTAGATTACAGAGATAGGCTGAACTCTTTCTCTTCAGGAATGCTGCAACTGAAGCAGTAGCATCAGCTAATGGAAGATACCTCAAGTCACAGATGTAACATGGGCATCCAAACAGAATGAAGCATATAAAAAACAATCCCAAGCTGCAAATTGGATCCTTTAGGGGAGTGCAGCCCCATCCAAAATGGATTGAACACAACTTCACAGGACAAATGAGCCATTCAGTAACAGGGTTTCTATCTTGTCTTGACTGAACTTCAGTTTGTCGAATCCCATCCAGTCCCATCTTGATTCCACATACCGATTCCCCACCTCAATAGCTTTAGTTGAATCTGATGAAAAAGAAGTAGAGCTGGGTGTCAAAAACATACTGATGGTATCTCATTCCAAATCTCTCTATGACAACACCCAGCAGTTTCATGTAGATGTTATACAGCTTGGGGAACAAAATAGGAGGTCTGCAGAACATGATAGCAGAAGCACCAAAGAGCAAAATAATACCAACCCAGCAACATTTTCTTGAACCAGCTGGCCACAGAAACAAAGCCACCCAAGTACAATGCCTCCCAATCCAGACAACCAGTCCAGAAAAACACCATAGTATTGAAAACTGCTGAGAACTCCAGCAGAATTAAAACTGTAACTGATGACAGAGAAAAATCCTGCCATTTCAAATATCTGGATATAGAGACCACCCGTTTTAGCAGATCACTGGGTTCCCCCACCCCAGTCAATCACCTTTTATCATATAAAAACTGATTTACTGGCACATTCAAAACCACAAGATCCTCCTCATTACCCCCCCTTCCAAATTCCTTTTGGTTTATATGCTTCTACAGCACAATATTCTGCTTTTAGCCCAATGCAGTCTGAATTCAGTTTAAGCTGCACACAGACACACAGAAAAAGTTAAAAATTGCCTGGTATGTTCATTTTATAGCTGTGATAAATGCTCCCACAGCTATAATACAGGCATACCCCGTATCTGTGGGGGATATGTTCATGCCATTGCTGATACCCAAAACTGCAGATAGTAGCAAACCCTACTCACATCACCTTCATGACTCACCTCTCTTTATTTGTGAACAGGAGAGGAAGTTGGCAGACAGACAGTAAGAACACTAGGCTCCACTTTCTGTTAGTGTACTCACTCACCTCCTCTAGTGTTCCTCGAGTCTAGTTTCTCGCTGTTTGCTTCCTTTTCTGAAGCAAAAAGGAAGAAAAAGCTTCCTTTTGCAAACAAAGACAGGTGAGTCATGAGTGTGATGGAAGAGGGGGAATTTGAGGACTATGGATAAGTGAAACTGCAGATATAGGACCCGCAGTTACACAGGACTACTGCATGTCTATTTCCATTTCCCATTTACACCAAGCATGCACATATGTATTTCTCACTCAAGATGAATAAGCATACTAATCTTTTTGCTAAGCCATTAATATTTCTGCCCAAGGTTGTATATATGCAACAGGGGCCAAATGTGTGCACCTATGGGAGGGGAAGAAATGGATTAATGTAATCATTAATTCATTAAATGAAAGATGTCCAGAACCCACCACTTCTAGCTTAGAAGTCTTTCCAATATGCACAGAGCTCATTGTAGCTATTGCAGCTCACTGTAGCTGAATTCAACTGAACCTACTTTCAAGTGTAGATGTTGAAATACCAGGTCAATGGACCTTACTTCCAGGTAATATGCTTTGAATTCCAGCTTCAGCCCTTAAGTAATAGACATTTGGAAATTCCTGCCATTTCAACACACTGAATCACAGGCTCATCCTCAGGGGTTTACACAATGTAACCATCAATTCAAATAATGACTGAAATACGAAAGGACCACACAATTCTGTAAACCCAAAGAGGCGATGGGGCTTGAGGATTCTGAACAACACATTCTCTACCATACCACAAAGCAAAACTCTTTGAAACTACAGGAAATTCTAACAGTAGTTCATAATATGACATGAGGGTCAGCTATACGAAATAAAAATGTCCCCCAAAAAAGGCAACTACAGTACATATTTCCAAAATTCTGGCACATCTAAACTAGTGTGTTGGATCCCAGCTGGTATCATCCCTGATTCAGGGGTGAGTGCATGGGTTGGGTGAGCTCTGGGCCTAAGAGCAGTTTTTTAAAGGGCACAGAAAATGTTGTTAAAAGCTTTACTTCTTGGCCACGGTGAAGAAGGAAACAACATGTAACACATGCACACATACAGAAAGACACATCAGTGTCAGGATGCTGCATCCCTGATGATGATTTAGCTAGACTGGGTTTTAACCCCTGCTAACTTGGTAAGAGGCACTTTTTCAAGTAGGTGCTCCTCTGATTAATCAGGGGGAGAGTAACTGGCCCTCCTCACCCCAGCAGTGTCAGGGGACATTCACTAAAATTGAACGTTGGGAGAGTTAGGACAAACGAAAATATTTCTTTATCCACCGTGTGATTAGTTGGTGGAACTCTTTGCCACAGGATGTGGTGATGGCATTGGGCCTAGACGGCTTTAAAAAGGGATTGGACAAATTTCTGGAGGAAAAATCCATCACTAGTTACAAGCCACGATATGTATGTGCAACTGCCTGATTTTGGAAGTAGGCCACCTCAGAATGCCATATGCAAAGGAGGGCATCAGGATGCAGGTCTCTTGCTGTCCTTTGTGCTCCCTGCACATCTGGTGGGCCACTGTGAGACACAGGAGGCTGGACTAGATGGGTCTATGGCAGCGCTTCTTTAACTGGGGCATTGCGGCGCCCCAGCCAGAGGGCCCTGGACTCTGCCCCCTTAAGCAGAGCGATCGCGCTTTGGCCTGAGTTAGGGGGGCTCTTCTTATGTTGTCTGCTGTTGCTCCTCTGAAACTTTTAATATTGTGAGCCCTTTTGGAACAGGGAGCCATTTGGTTTATTTGACTTTGTAAGCCGCTTTGTGAAATTTTCATTGAAAAGCAGTATATAACTGGGTGAGAGGCACTTTTTCAAGTGAGTGCTTCTCACCCCAGCAGTGCCTTTTCTAGTGGCTGCCTGCTGGTGTTCTTTTGCATCTTTCTAGATGGTGAGCCCTTTTGGGGCAGGGAGCCATTCAGTTATTTGATTTCCTTTATAAACCACTTTGTGAACTTTTTGCTGAAAAGCAGTCTATAAATACAGTTAATACTACTACTACTTATGATCATAATAAATACAGGTATGTGCCAAGTAACAATGGGGACATGTTCTATCCCTGTTAGGCGATTAGGTCATTAAGTGAACATTCAGTCCAATCTACTGCTTTTGCTGCGTAAGATGACACTCCCTGCCGGACACTTGCTGGCTGCACAGGCTACTGGAGATAGACTGCCTCTTCTTTGCATTAAGAGGCCCTCTGTTGTGGAAACAGACACTCTGCTGCAGGCTGTGGGAGACTCGACTGCCTCATTAGGAGCATCTTTACTGCGCTTTGACCACCGTTGTATATGCGGTCCGTCACTAAGCAGATGGTTGTTAAGTGGCACACACCTGTACTGTTAATGATGATGATGATGGTAAGTGACAAGGCCTTATCAGCTGTGGTGGCACAGGGGCCATGAAAGCAGACAGGCCTTCCAAGGGAGTCATCACCCACTTCCATTCTCACGTTCACCCCGCAACACGCAAAGAAAGATGATGCCCACTCACTCCCTCCCTCTCACTCACACACCTGGCACTGAGGAAGCCACGCCCCCGAGCCCCTGGCCCGCCCGCCCGGCCCCCGACGCACCCTTGGCCTCGCAGTCGGCGCAGTACTTGTTGTCTTCCTCCCGCAGGAGCCTAGCCAGGATGGCCTGGTGCTGCTCGTTCTGCTTCTGCGCCTTCTCCCGGCACGAGCGGGTGGACATGGCGGGGGGAGGGGCGGGAGAGCGAGGGGGCCTCAACACCCGCGCGGGAAGAGAGCGAGGAAAGGAGTCCGCCGGCGGGGCGCGCAGCAACAGAGAAGCTGGTAATGCGGTAGCCTCAACGCTTCCTCCTCTTCCCGTCACGGAGCGCGCGCCGGCTCGACCAATCCGCGGCGGCCGGGAAGCCGGGCAAGGCGAGGCCGGGAGGGAGGAGAGGAGGAGGCTCCAGCGCCGCCACTTCCTCAACCGGAACTACTCGAAGCCGGCCGCTCCAACAGCTTTCTCGTGACGCGCCTTCTGCCTCTCTCGCGGCAAAGTAGTCCCTGGGCGGACCTTCGGGGACGCGCTTCGTGCGCTCCACCCCCGTGAGGTCCCCTGGGCGCCCACACCCCCAGGGGGTGAGGTGGCTTCCTCTGGCAGGCCTGCTCGGAGGCTGCTGCCGACTCAGACGCTGTGGCCAGCAGCCGCCCTGCCCTGCCCTCTTGGCGGTGACTCGTCAACCGCCACCCACAGGGAGCGCTGCATGGCATGGCAGTATCCATCCGCCCAGGGAGGCTGCACAGAGACGTCCTTGTGGCGCTGGAGCGCAGAAGATCCCGCTAGCTCAGGCCGGGTACGCACCTGGCCCACCTCCTGCGTCTCTGGCCCACCAGGGAGCACACAGGCCCACAAAAGACCTGCCTCCTGGTGTCTCCCTTGGCAGCTGAACAGAAGAAGAGCCCCGCTGGCTCAGGCCAGGGACCCACCTGGCCCACCTTCTGCGTCTCAGTGGCCCACCATAGCACACTCAGTGGCACACAGGACCACAAGAGACCTGCCTCCCAGTGCCTTCCTTGGCAGCTAAACAGAAGAAGAGCCCACTGATCAGGCCACAGACCCCCCTGCTCCAGCCTCCTACACCCCACAGTGGCCCACCGAATGCCCCAGGGAGCACCCAGACAACCAGAAACCTGCATCCCAGTTCCCTACCCTGCATCTGGCATGCTGAGGTAACCCACTTCTGAAACCAGGAGGTTGCACACACACACATCACAGTTTGTAGCCCATGATGGAGTTTCCCTCATAAATTTGTCCACTTCCCTTTTAAACGCATCCAGGCCAGATGCCATCACCATATCCTGTGGCAAGGAGTTCCACAGAGTAACAACACTGGATAAAGAAATACTTTCTTTTGCCTATCCTGACTTTCTCCGACACTCAATTTTAACACCTCTAACCTGGTTCTGGTGTTGTGTGAGAGGGAAAAGAACGTCCCTCTATCCACTTTATCCATCCCCTGCATAATTTTGTATGTATGTATATAATTTTGTATGTCATGTGTTGTCGTCGTCCCCTCAGGTGCCTTTTTTCTCGACCAGTGGAAAATAGAAAAAATGTAACAGCCGGGCAGCCCAATCCTGAAATAATGCCATCAGGGTAAGCACATGCACTGTCACAAACATGCCATAAAGCACAACGTGGCAGTGTGGACTATTGTGGTGCAGCAAGACACCCAGCTCCTGCAAAGGACAAGTGTGCACCAGAACAGGTAAGCTCTGCATGGGCCAGTGAAAGGGCAGGGAGAAGATGGAATGAGGGTGGAGAGGGGGTGTAATGGAATGAGGGCAAGGGAGGAGGATGGATCAGGCCTGGGAGAGTGTTGATTTGGTGGCAGTGGCCTCCACCATATCCTATCCCCCTGCTAGGCCTAATTTTCCTAAGTGAGGTGCTCGGACTTCCACCATCGATTTTGCTGGCATAAGCTCAGTAGCAGTTGCTGGGGCTTATCTTGGGGTAAGAGGAAATGTCCCCTTATCTCAGGGAGATCTCCAGCAGCCTCTCTACCCAAGCTAGATACAGTGCAAGCTGTTGTGGTATCACTGCATTGCAGTGCAGGAAGTTAGTTAGGATTGCACTGTCAATATCACAGCCATGAAAGGCAGGAAAAGCTCTGTTATAGAGATTATTTGTGTTTCTGCACTGGCGTGGCATGGGTGGTGTGCCTGCAAACTTCAGTTCAAGCTTCTTTTTAATAGATTCTAAGATCAGAAGTGACCGCAAGGATTCTATTTTACAGAACAGGAGAATACATTTGTCTCCTCTATTGTATTATTAATATTATCAGCTTTATATACAGTGTAAATTATATTGGTATTAACAATCTTTAAAAAGCAGAGCTCCTGTTACACTCTCTGTGTGACAGAATATGGGGAAACTAAACAAAATTAATAGCAAATATTAATGCTTATATTGTGGGCTATCATTACCTTACGCTGGGGTCAGAGCCTGACCTTCCTGCCTGATTGGGCAAGGAAGTGTCTTTGTAACTCCTCCTCTCTCCCCCCTAGCAAACCTTAACATTTGCCTGTCTAATGAGCCACACTAGCTGTCACCTAGGCGTTCCTGTTCTCCAGTGAATCTGGAGGAATTGTGAAAAGATGTTGAAAAGATACTAATCTCACTTGAGCTTGTGGCTCAGAAATAGCCAGTCTTCTAATGGAACCAAAATATGCTATCGGAAGATACAAAGGTAAATTCACAGGTAAGTGAACATCTACAGTTGAAATTTGTGTGCGTTCAAAAGCAAACATTGTTTGGAGACAAAGGGTAGTGCACTGGTAGATCTTAAGTGGGCGAGCTGGGCCTTTGTTTGCTCAGGCCCTTGTATTTTATTTCAGCAAGCAGAACTTGATCTCAGGAACCCATCCTGAAACACTGACGCAATTGTTGATCTGATCAGTTTGCCTCTCCAGTTCACATAATCCTCTGCAGGAAATGGCAACATCATGCATCTGCTCAACAAAAGAGAGAACTGGTTTTGTTTAAAAGATGAAGCCCTCTTGGCCCTTGTTTCCCTTTCAGAAGTCTGAATCCCAATGTTATGTGTCGTGGTCAATTTACATAATCCATAGTCAAATGGTAAGGTATGAATAAGGAATATGTATTCATTTGATGGGTGTACTACTGCAGGTACACTGCTCTCTACACCCCTGGTAACAGATTCTTTTATTAATTGTTGTGATCATTGGATCCCTTACTTGTTGTGACCCACTGATAGGGACTCAGTGCCTGGCATTTGTTACCAATCAAAATTGGAAATAAAGCGGAATACCCTATTAAACGTATTGTAAATATCTAACACTGTACAGTATCTTTAAATACATTTTCAAACGTTTATTGGAGCTTTTATAATTTATTTCTTGCCTGTTAAATATTGCCACCATCAGAGTGAGGGTGGTGTCATGGTTAATATTGGAGTAGGTCTTGGGGAACTTGAGCTGAAATCCCCATTCACCCATGAAACTCACTGAGCTAGTCAACTGCTCACAACCTAGCCTTCCTCACAAGGTGGTTGTGGAGGTGAACTGGGAAGGGGAACTATATATGCTGCATTGATCTCTCTGGAGGAAGGGCCAGATAAAAATGCCCTCCATCATATCATAGGGAGAACGCTCCACTCTCTGTTGCAGAGAAACCAGATTCACAGAGATGCATAAATAACTAATCCAGCAAAGAAAAAGCAACCTTCAACTGGCAACTATCTGTGAAAGCTAATAGCCTGTAAAGCATTGCTTGTAGTTTTCTCCACTTTTATTAACACGGGGTGGTGGTGTAAGTTACTTTCCCAAAGCTGGAGTTTCTTCAAGCCTCCCACCACTCATATGGTGTAGTGACTCAGCAGGAAAACAGAATCCCATTGCCTCTGTACTGGCTGAGGGACATCTGTTCTCTCTTCCAAGCACACATGGATTTCTTGCTGTTCTTTATCTATTTTGATGCTCCTAGACTTCTTCAGAGTTTCATAGCAAGGGCTTCTGTATCTGTGCAGCACATCTTTATTTAGATTTGAAGCATACCCAATCCCAGAAATTCAAAGAAACACCCTTTCCCCACATTTAAGATGAGCAATTCTGGCTTAGAGGCAACTTTTCCCATGCTAGCCAGGACACTGCTGAGCAAAGAGTTGAACTCAGTTCTTCCACTTGCAGTCCTCTATTCACTCTTCTGAGTCACTGGAGGGAGGCTGCAATTCTTAATATACCTACTGAGATATATGTTGCAGCAGAGTTAAGGTATTGGTCTTTTTAATGTCCAGATATGTTATAGCAGGGGTGCCCAAACCCCGGCTCGGGAGCCACTTGCAGCCCTCAGGGGCTCCCAATCTGGCCTGCAGGGAGTCCCTAGTCTCCAATGAGCCTCTGGCCCTCTAGAGACTTGCTGGAGCCCATGCTGGCCCGACGCAACTGCTCTCAGCATGAGGACGACTTTGACCTCTCACCTGAGCTGTGGGATGAGGGTTCCCTCCACTACTTGCTGTTTCACATCTGTGATGCAGCAGTGGCAGTGAAGGAAAGGCTGACCTTGCTTTGTGCAAGACCTTTTATAGGCCTTGAGCTACTGCAAGACCTTCATTCATTCATATAAATTCCATCTCTAATACATTCATTTATGTAAATTTATTCAAATTTTAAATGTAAATTCTTTTTTTCCCCGGTCCCCGACACAGTGTCAGAGAGATTATGTGGCCCTCCTACTAAAATGTTTGGACACCACTGTGTTATAGGATTGTTCTTAGCAAAATGTCAGACTCGGAAAAGAAGACCAACAACCTATCAGTAGGAGTCTGGGTGGGAATAATATGTGTCTTGCACCTCAATAGTATAGAGCCAAGATGGTGTAGTGGTTTAGGTGCTGACCTTAGACCTGGAAGATCTAGGTTCAAGTCCCCACTTAGCCATGAAGCATCCTGGATGACTTTGGGCCAGTCACTATCTCTCAGCCTTGCCTACTTTGCAGGGAAGAAGGGGAGGAACTATGAATACCACCTGGAGTATATAAAAATGTAAAAAATAAATATGTATAAACATATTATATGATCCACATAATTATTTCATACATTAAGAAATTAAAATTTCCCTGGGCATTTGGTGGGCAGCTGTGAGATACAGGAAGCTGGACTAGATGGGCCTATGGCCTGATCCAGTGGGGCTGTTCTTATGTTCTTATGTTCTCAGCCCTTGTCCCAAGCTACCCATTCCCTGTCCATTACTAAATTCCACATTGCTACAAAACCTTCTGAATTCACATGAATAGATGCAGTAGAGTTTTTAAAAATTTCATGGCACCATGTAGCAGTGAGTCATTTGTCTGCCATGAGTCTTACAGGCCAATCCAAACCAACTTTCCAGTGCCAGTGTAACTGTAATGCAACCCTGAAATAAGGGAACAAACATTCCCTTACTTTGAGAAGTCCTCCGTGACTGCCCCTTCAGTGGTTTCAATTTTGTACTATCTAGTTATGGACTCTTGTCTTAGCTTCATGGCTCTTTTCCCTTTTTTTGTTGTCCTTCTTAGGACACTTTTCTGCCTCTACATCCTGACTCAACTTCAGTCCTTCCTGCCTGCCTGCCTGCATGTCAGCAGGAGAGAGTCTCCGAGTTCTATTTTCTCCTCATAGCTTGGAGACCCAGCTGGCCCTGGCTGATCAGAAGAGGCTCCTGCAGCTTCAAGTGTTCCTGACCCCTTGCCCCCGATAATGATGTGTCACAATTCAATCTTGTGGAAACAAATGCACCACAACAAACAAGACTTGCCTGAGCCTCTGCAGACTCATTTTCCTGATATCCAAAGCACAAACAAATTTGGAATGATCATGTAGCTATCGAAAAACATATACCTGACAGTTCATACATGTGCAATTTCAGATTTCTCTCTGCAAAGCACTGAATACATAGAACTGATGGAACAAGTGATACTTCATCATAAAATACAGGTCTTTTTCTCTTAAAACTCTTCTCAAAAGGTTTATATAGGGCCCATTACATCTCCTGCAGGCTCTGGCCAACAAAAGTGCGTACAGTTCAGAGTCACATGTCTAGATTGCTGATGCGTATTTATTGTCCTCTCTTCACTTCAGTCTTTTCTACTGATCATTGCTCCCTAAAACTGTCCTCAGAATTGTCAGTGTTACCATAGCCACTACCAGGAATTTTTCATTTGAGGTGAGCATTGAGGGCCAAATCATATGTTACATGGGAGATCTTTGACTAACTCCCAAATATTTTTGTTTTGACTTTAAAGCAGTCCAAAAGGGCTTCAGATTTGATCAGCACAGTGCTCTGGGGAAGGGGTGTTTAAATCTTTTCCCCTGTGCTGCTTTTCTGATCTAAGCTGACCCATCACAACTGCTGTTAGAACAAATTAGAAGAAGTCTAAGGCCTTAATTCTATACACACTGTCCTGGGAATAAGCTCAATTGATCACAATGGAACTTACTTCTGAGTAGACACACATAGGATTGTAGACTTTGAAGAGCGCCAACAGTAAATTCATATGCCATTGAGTTAATTTGAACCTCACAGACATTCATTTTATAATGAATAAAAATTGAACTGAATGAGTTCTGTTTTTCATTCATTCTGAAACGTATACACATTTGACTCTGAGCATAGTTACATTAACAGAATATCAGGATGGGAAGACGAGTTGCATGGCAGTGTGCAGGGGAGTCTTAAAGTGCCAGTGATTCCTCAGCAGGTTTGGAAATTTCAATGTGATGTAGTGCATCTGTAGGAATTGTAGTATTTCTGTAGAAAATCACATCCTTGAGTGACATCTATGAGTGCCAATGCACAAGGATTTGCAACCATATATTCAATCTGGGGGTTTATCCGTGGAAAAAGTTAGACCAGGAGTGTCAAACCTGTTTCATATAGTGGGCTGAATAGCAATAACCCTCCTCAAGTGCTGTCAGTCATCCTTCAGTTGTCTTCTCATGTCTGTAAGAAATTCTAACAGCAGATGCTAGCTCAGAGGGGTGGATTTTCTCCCTGATGGTTTGCCCTTCTGAGGCAGTAAACTTCCTACTCCTGCAAACCTTGCCTGGGAGACATTTCAGGATGTTGTCTCACCTCTTCTGAGAGCTCAAATACAGATATATAACCATGTGAGTTTTCCAACCTGTGGGATGTTCAAAACCCACGTGGAAAATTCTGAACTCACAGATTAACTGCCCAATCCTAACTAAATCCCCCCCCCCCCCCACTGATCACTCACACACGAGGAAACTCATGTGGGTTTTGCATCCAAATGTACTCCAGTACATCTGTGAGAAATGCTGATTTCCAGGTAGGTTTTTACACATCTGCTCGGGGCCTAAAAATTGAAGAAGCCAGGTTTAAATCTTATCTAAAGGTGGTGGCACAACCAAATGATCTCTGCAAATCTAAAAAAGCTATGGAGGAGAGGAAAATGTGGGATGTATTCTGTAGATTTACTTAAAAGACTTTTTGGAAAAAGAAGAACAACCAACCAACATGCTATATGATGCATCAGCCTGCTTGTGGAAACATTTTTATCAAGAAAATGTTTTCAGGGAACCATAACGAACAGATAAAAAATGCAGATACCCCATTAGCTATCTTGCAGTTCACAGCTAAAAATAAAATTTTTTAAAAAGTGTCATTTCACACAATACAAAGTGTTAGCAGCAGTTTCTAGGTGCATATTTTCAACTGCTGTGTGCCCAAACGCACTCATCTCCTCCACCAGTATTATGCTGTTCACTCCAATGACAAAAGGCAGACATGGTGCAAAGAAGTCTTTCAGTATAATATGAGGAAGCCCTACCTGAAAATCATGTGCTATAGGGCGCAATCCTAACCAGGTCTACTCAGAAGTAAGTCCTATTTTGTTCAATGGGGCTTACTCTCAGGAAAGTGATTAGGATTGCAGCCTTAGTCGTACTTTGTTTGGCTTATTCCAACAAGTCTTGAGTGAGGGTATCAGAAATTGTACTCTGATCATGTTAGTTCTAACAATAACCAACACAGATGGTTAACAGCAATCTCACCCTGTATCTTCCTGTATGAGAAAACAAACACTTTGGCAGTCCTCTTGCTTTTTAGAAAACAACAAAAATGTATATAGTTCTGTATACTGGTGACAAAATATGTTTCAGGACCTGATTCTACATTTTTCTCTCAAGAAACAGAAAGAAAGAAAGAAAGAAAGAAAGAAAGAAAGAAAGAAAGAAAGAAAGAAAGGCTTTCATATTATTTAATGCCCCGCCTTTCTCTCCGAGGGCGGCTAACAGCAACTGAAATACAAAACAGATAAAATACCTAAAAAAAGATAAAATACAAATAAAACTATAAAATATATCACAAAAGCCAAGCAGCAGCACTAAAACAATCAATTGAAACATTAACTCAATTACTAAAATAGCAGCTATCATACCCCCTTACAGACCATGAAAGGCTTTCTGGAATAAAAATGTCTTCAGGCCTCACTGAAAGGTTAATAATGAAGAAGCTAAAAAGGCAGGGAATTCTACAGTACAGGCATCACCGCCAAGAAAACCCTATTTCTGGCTGCCATCCCCCTGGGCCCAAGCCATAAATTATGCCAGTGCAATGAAATGCTGCTTGGCGTTTAAGGTATATTTTATAGTTTTAATTGTATTTTATCATTTTTTTTAGGTATTTTATCTTTTTCATCTCATAATAATATAAGCCTGACTTGTGATGTTGCCCAAGCATTTTGACCTGCCCTAAGATATCACACTGCTAAAATGGGTCAGCAACCGTGTCAGCAACTTTTGCCATAACCCGGCACAGACAAATGTGCCATGCAAAAAAGTTGTGTGGCTCCAAAATGGTGGGATGGGTTCAAGCAATGTTAACTACCTGAAATTATACCCAACTTCATCTCAAGAGCTCAGAATGGGAAAAAATATATTAATTACAGATGGGGCCTTGGTATCAGTAGGGGATTAGTTCTTGGACACCCCCCCCCCCACATATACCAAAAATTGTGGATAAGCAAATCTGCGATTTTCAACCCCTTATGCATTCTGAAAGGGACAAGTGCCCTCTTCCTCTGCAGGCTCAGAATGGCCCACAGACGTGAAAAAACGCCACTTCCTGTTTCCCAAGGGAAGCTGGAAGTGCTGCTTTAATGCCTTTTAAGGAATTCTGAGGCCTGGGGAAGGCGGGCTTCCCCGGGGCCTCAGAATGCCTTAAAAGGCAGTAAAAATGCCTTCAAAGGTTATGTACAGATACATTTGAACTGCATGGTTTAAAATGGAAACATCACTTTTTTTTTACTTTATTTCTGTGATCTACTTGTGCCAATCTCACTTTCCCCACTATTTTCCCTCTCCACCCACAAGTACTTGCTAGGACATTTAGGGATACTTGAAAAAGAATGGAATAACAGCGGAAAAAGGCAGGTCTGTATGAGAATGCCTTGTGAGTCTGGCAAGGCAGGAAGGGAGGCAGCTAGCAGGCTGTGAAAGCACCACCAACCACTAGGCTTCTGGTCACCAAATTGTGTATCAGATATGTATCAATAGTTGAAAAACATAAATTTGAAATAAAAGCAACTATATTAATTACAAACATTTGCAAATATGAAGGGTGCAATTTATGGAAATGAGCTGCCAAAGGATATGCCAGTGGAAAAAAGATGGGATCCACTGTTCTAAGGCATTAAAAGATGACACTGATATATTAATCCCTTTGGTGGTTTCCTAATCTTAGTTTTTTATTCAGCACAACACCAAGTACATCATTCACAAGCTAAGATGTTGAGCTTGCCTACACTTCTGCAGTGTGACAAAATAGCATTTGATGGACACAGCAGAGAAAGAGTAGATTTTCTATTGTGCAGCTTTGTCCCATGCTACTGGCCCATTTGTAAGAAAATGATCTGCAGCAGGCCTGAGTTGAACTTAATCTCACTCTGACCTTTATGTGCACAGTCGAAATGAAAAACCAGAGTACGTTAACAATACAGAGAGAGTGAACGAGAGAATGACAGGGAGTGAGCGGGAAGAGATCAGCAACATCCCACACTCATCAAGGTTTCAAAGCACCATTCTTTCTTATTATATGGCAAACTCAATTCTTTGGAAAAAAAACAGTCAAAAGAAACATACAGACTTTTTTCTGTTTTGTTCCATAATATTGGCAAATTTATGTACATTTTGACAATCAGCCTTAAGAAAACACAGGTCATGGTTTAGGATGTGGACTCACCTCCCTGCATTACAATCTCTGCGCACAAACTGGAGGTTGTCCATGACTTTGTGTACCTTGGCTCAACGATCTCCGACACTCGATACCAAGCTAAACAGACGCATCAGCAAAGCAGCTACCACATTTTCCAGACTTGCAAAGAGAGTCTGGTCCAACAAGAAGCTGATAGAACATACCAAGATCCAGGTCTACAGAGCTTGTGTCTTGAGTACACTTCTGTACTGCAGCGAGTCATGGACTCTTCGCTCACAACAGGAGAAGAAGCTGAACGCTTTCCACATGCGCTGCCTCCAACGCATCGTCGGTATCACCTGGCAGGACAAAGTTCCAAACAACACAGTCCTGGAACGAGCTGGAATCCCCAGTGTGTATACACTGCTGAAACAGAGACACCTATGTTGGCTTGGTCATGTCGTGAGAATGGGCAATGGTTGGATCCCAAAGGATCTCCTCTATGGAGAACTCATGCAAGGAAAGCACCCTACGGGTAGACCATAGCTGCGCTACAAGGATATCTGCAAGAGGGATCTGAAAGCCTTAGGAATGGACCTCAACAGATGGGAAACCTTGGCTTCTGAGCATTCTGCTTGGAGGCAGGCTGTGCAGCATGGCCTTTCCCAGTTTGAAGAGACACTTTGCCAACAGACTGAGGCAAAGAAGGAAGGCCCATAGCCAGGGAGTCAGACCAGGGACACACTGCACTTGCTCCCAGTGTGGAAGGGATTGTCACTCCTGAATCAGCCACACTAGACGCTGTTCCAGAACCACCATTCAGAGTGCGATACCATAGTCTTTCGAGACTGAAGGTTGCCAACAACAATATATAGTAACATATGCTAAAATGGAACCTCCCATTCTTGATGCGTGTGGAAATCCATTTTAAATTAACAGGCTCTGATAGTTCAAAAATGTTTGAAGGGCTAATGTATTAAACAAATTTAAAAAAAGCTAGGTCTCTGAGAATAAAAATATGTGCCATTACAATGCAAGTGCAAGCCTTAATGAGCCTTGCCACAAAGTAATCTGTTTACTAGGACGGAACAAGTCACCACTAAAGGTGGCATTCTAGTGACAGTTGATTATCTCTGTTAGGCTAAGAGGGTGTGTGTATATAGGATCTGGGACAGGGGTGCCCAAACCCCAGCCCTGGGGCTACTTGCAGCCCTCAAGAATTCCCAATCCAGCCCTCAGCGAGGCCTCAGTCTCCAATGAGCCTCTGGCCCCCCGGAGACTTGCTGGAGCCCACGCTGGCCTGACGCAACTGCTCTCAGCCTGACGGCCAACTGTTCGACCTCTAGCGTGAGCTGTGGGACGAGGGCTCCCTCCACTACTTTCTGTTTCACGTCTGTGATACAGCAGTAGCAGCAAAGGAAGGCTGGCCTTGCTTTGTGCAAGGCCTTTCATAGGCCGTGAGCTATTGCAAGACCTTCATTCATTCATATAAGTTTCGTATCTAATATATTCATTTATGTAAATTTATTGAAGCTTGAAATGTAAATTAATTCTTTTTCTCCGGCCCCTGACACAGTGTCCAAGAGATGATGTGGTCCTCCTGCCAAAAAATTTGGACACCCCTGGTCTGGGAGAACAAAGCAAGCCTGCTTTCTGTGCTTCTGAACCTGCTTGGTGGAAGGCTTGCCTACAAACACCTGATGTAATAATAGAGGATAATGCTATTGACATATGCAAAATATATCCCTTGTCACACAGCAGCCACAACCTATTCAGTTTCAAGAGAAGACTTGCAGATCACAGGATATGCACACTCAAACTCCAGAAGATCCTTTTCAGAAAATTCATTACTAGTCTTATGCCCAGAGGATGGGAAGGTAGAATATTAATACTAAAAAGAACTACTCAAAACACTTCGATTGGCCTTCAGTGGAAATAGGCAGGATATAAAATCCATATAATTAAAAAAAAATGCTGCTGCCAAGATCCTCCCCCTCCTGCCCCTGCCTGGTTCACAATCCTCCCCTGAGCTGCCCTTGCCAACTGACCTGTTCCAGTGGGACATCTTGGAGCCACTGTCACACATGCAGGGTCTCTAGCTGTTTAATCCAGCGACCCTGAACCCATGAGGCAGCACTGCTTTTGTCTAGGGCTTACTGTGGTGGATTGTGAGATCTGGATAGAACTGAGCTGCCAGTTGCAGCCATGTACGAGATTGTGGCTGTTTGTATTGATGGAAGGGTACAGCCTTATAATTTGTGTTTTATATTCATATTGTGCAAAGTAATAACCATGGTCCCTAAATAATGCAGTAGGTACTTTTTAAATCACCTTTTCAAGACAGAAATAGATTTGTTCTATAGAAGAAAGGTCTACTTGCAAGGTCTTGGAATGAAGTACCAAAAAGCAATGAGTTATTGGGTTCTTAATATTTTCAGAATACAATAGTGTCTCCCGAACAGATTACCATTAAGTGAGGATCCACTGCATAGTAGCAGAAACCAATTTGAAACTTCCTGTAAAGTTTGCATCGCTAATACCTTTACTTTTGAAGAAAATTTAAGTTGTTTGATGAGGAAGACTGATAGTACTTGCATGAACAGGTTTTATTACTTAAAGTAATAAATTTCAGATGTCTCAGGCTGTCACCAAGTAACAGGGAACAGAGTGCTTTTAGCAAAAGCTTAGCCTCATTAATTTAATCTTAAACTCATAAGTGTTGGAGCTTTTTGTAATCATAAAAATGTAATACCATAGCAAATAAGGACTAGAACAGTCTCCTTTATGGACTATGTTGTGTCATATACATTATTTACTAGGTTTGGTGTTAAGGTTATAAAGGAATTTTATCTGCATCATGAAAAATACAATCTTCAAAAGGCTTAACAGT
This sequence comes from Tiliqua scincoides, assembly GCF_035046505.1. Taxonomy (NCBI): domain Eukaryota; kingdom Metazoa; phylum Chordata; class Lepidosauria; order Squamata; family Scincidae; genus Tiliqua; species Tiliqua scincoides. The sequence continues at coordinate 176,772,051 of NC_089821.1, read as the reverse complement.
CAAAAATTCATTCTTTACTCAAATGGCACATGCACACAAATGTTTGTAGCAGTTGTAGAAATTAAGATTACTGAAGTACAAAATAGCTTGCTTGGCTTTATTGCATTTCAACTGCAGTTTATCACCACAGCAGTCATAAGAATCCATTTTTTCCTATTTATTCCCTAATTACCGTATTCTAGAGAGAAAAAGGAACAAGCGTCATTAATCTGTTTCTGTTTATTAGTCTGTGAAAAATACACAGAATTTTCAAACAAAAAATTGCATCATATTAAATCAATAGCCGCTTGTAACTGATACACAATTATATATGGCAGTGGTTCCCAAACTTTTCAACATTGGGACCCACCTGAAAAAATGGTTCACTCTACCAGCCTCTCAAGCCTCTGTGGCTATGATTGGGCAGCAATGCCCCCCTTCAGCAGCAGATTATATAACCATTGATGCACATATCCTTATCTGCCTTGTCAGATTCACAATCCACCAAAAATGGGGTCTTGACCCACTGAAGGGCCACAGACCCACAGTTTGGGAACCGCTAATACTAGATTAACAGATTAATGTGGTTGAGTGACTACAGTTTGCGTGAGGATATCCAAAGCAAAGCAGCCACATATTTGGGTGACTCCTTAAAGAATGCAGAAGTAGATAAATTGTACATTAAAAGACAAAAACAGTGGACTGACATGCTTAATGACACCAGGAGTCATGGAACATTGAGATGTTAGTTGGACAGCATCAGAACACAGGGTAGGTCAGACAGGGAAAGAACATTGGCCTGCTTGAGCCAACGGGGTATTTGGGCTTGGAAGGGAAACATTTTGTTGTAGGTCCCTCCTCGATACCTAAATCTGAACAACTTGTCTAGACAAATTATGAAAGTGAAACTTTGTGCATTAATATATATGTTCAACATTATATGTGTATATGTATGTTCAATAGATTTTCGTTTAGCTTCACATCAGGATGGAAAATCTCCCATACTATTTTGGGAAAATTGATTTTTAACACATTTCCACCAAAATTCACAATGAATTTTTCCCCAGTCCTATGAAATATAGATCTGCTAGAATCTTTCTTAAATTTTCTAACAGGCCAATAGTTTCCCTTCAAAAGACACAAATTTTCAGCCAGCTTTCATAAACAAGCAGATAATCTTTGCAAATTGACTCTTCATCTAAATAAAATCTACTGCTCAATCATTCTCCTTTATATATGGCAGCATAGTCTGTATCACCACTTCTTCTAGAGTAGATAATAAGCAATCTACTCAGCAAGAATGAAATAAATTAGGGTTAGGAGAATCACAATAAATTGGTGGTTAAGCATTTAACAGTTTAAAAGGAAAACTGCAGAAACATGGTAGGTGTTAGAAAATACTAGCCCTCTTGTAATTACTAAAATATTAAATTATGTAGTGTTGAATATGAAAGTAGCGTCCATTTCAAACAACCAAACATTGGCCTAAAGAACATAGCAACTTCAATATATTTTACAATCAGATGTGCTGTCACTATTTCATCCATCACACTTACTTTGTGTTGCATGCATGAGTGAAAAAGTTGTTTCATAACATTTTGAGCGGAAGATTAAGCACCTGAGACAGCAAACAATTAAAAACATTGCCACCATTGATAACAAACACATTTTCCTAGACATAGCGGTGCACTGCTGAAAAAACTCTAGTTACATGAAAACAGTCTTAAATGTCTTACTTATAAGTTAATCCCACTGAGCTCAGCAGGACCTACTCCCAGGCAGGTGTGTTTAAGACTACAGTCTTAAATTCTACCAGCTATTTGATTCACATCATCATCAAGATCTCAGTCAATTAAGGTAAACAAACACTCCTTTCCTGTTCTTAAACATATATTTATTCAAATAAAGTATCCCTCCCATAACATAAATGCTGGAAACATGACACTCAACTGCACATAAATGCAGAAGGAAAGTTTGCTTCATCTGGGTAGTATTTCTCTGCCAGTGGTACCTTCTCCCAAATATGAAGTCACTTAAAAATCTATACAGCGTCCTTTTCTTTCCCAATCTCCATAACGAGTTGGTTCAGGACCTTTGGGTCCACCTTTTTCTTTTGTAACAGGATTGATGTCATCTGGAAATTCTAAGAAGATACAATAAAATACAAATAAACAGGCAGTTCTGCTCAACTAACAAGAAAACATCATCAACATCACCACCTATCTTACAGTGTTACCATGCCACCATGATACAATGCACCCATTCAAGGGTAGGAAACAGCCTGAGCTGAAATATTTTCCTTAACTTTAGCAGATCCACAATTTTGGAAATAAATCTTCTATCAAAAACCTGCAAATTCAGGGTTTGTGCCAAGACTTGGCCCAAGGTAACTTAGGGTATTTTATTTTATCTTGATTACAAACAAAGAAGACCACATAAAACTAATGAACTTGTTTATATGAACATGTTGATATAACATTTAAAACCATACTTAGAATAGAATAGAATCCTTTATTGACATATAAAACACAAATCTTCAACCATACTTAGAAACTGAAATAATTAAGTAAGGTTTAAAGGTACAGAGCATCTACAGTAAATATTTTATGTTGTCAGATTTGCCCCTGCTGCAGTTCCCATCCTAGCCTCTCCCCACCATGCTACTTTTAGTGGGGGGGAAAGTCCACTGGTTTTCAATGAAAGGCCTTTTCCTGCAAAAACAGTGCATTGGGGTGGGGAGCTATGAATGGAACTGAATATGCAATTGGGATAGACTCCATACCCCTGTGTTGGTTTTGCCCCTCCAGCCCATTGTTTACAAAAAATAAAAACAAAGGGCAACATTACACATTTGTGGTAATGTGTCGTTTTGCCTTTAGTTTGCTTCAATATACAGATACAATGAATGAACATAGTAGTACAGAGAAAAGGAGCAAATCAATGGATATAACAGAAGAAAAACATCTAATTTTAAAACCCACTTCTTTCAGCAGCAGAAATTACATTTATAACCAAGTTCATCCCTTGAAACTTTAACATCCGCACACTGAAACATACTGAAATTCCTACAAGGAATGTCAGACAAGAATCCTATGTATTATCTGCAAACTATGGGCACAATCCTATCCAACTTCCCAGCACTGATGCAGCCACACCAACAGGGCATGCACTGCATCCTGCAGTTGGGGGGGGGGGAGTTACAGAGGTTTCCTCCAGGTAAGGGAATGTTTGTTCCCTTACCATGGGGCTGCATTAGCGCAGGAAAGTTGGATAGGACTGGGTCCTTCAGGTGGTTAACGTTTCATGCAACTTAAATCAAATGTAGAAAATTAAAGGATGCTATTTTTAATACTTGTTGAAAATCCTGGATACACTAATGCTTAGTAATATTCTATGACTACTAAGAGAACAGAATGCTAACGACTACTGCAAAGGACTATAATAAGGTGTGTACTATTAAATGTTTCAATTCATATACCATATACTGGGAAACCAACCAATTCTCAAGGAAGTTTCAGCATCTCTCAGAATGAGATCTGTCTAGTGACTTTTTCTAAGTTTCACATATTACACATACACACACAATATACTTACTTTCTAGCAGATCCTTCTCTGCACTGGATTCTTCTGGCTCATCAAAACGACCTACTGGCAATTTTGGTTTCTTAAGTGGTTGCTTGGTAGGGTCAGCATTTCCTTTTGTGCTAAAGTTAACACTTCCTGAAGAGCTGTATAACAAGGCTGGTCCTATTATAAACACAGATTATTCAGAAGCATTTATTATAGAAAGCCTACAGTTCCCATATGTCTAAATTAGACTTAAGTTCAAAAAAAGTGAAGTGCTAAGCTGAGGGACATTACACACGTGAGAATTTTAACACACAGTTAACAAAATGAAGTGATCATACTGAAACATTTCTTAAACTCAAATTTTTAAAGATGCAATACTCATGTCTAATAGAGTACCAGATCTTTCTTGCTACTTTCTATGGAAAGAGAAATGCAACCTAAGTAAAATCTGGACATATACAAAAAAAATAAAAATAAAAAAACAGTGAGGACTGTAGCTGAAAATGAAACTATATAACACAAAAACTCATCAGGGTGTAATGTAAACAGCTATAGGCAAGTCTGTCTACAATGCGCAGACACATTATTCAGGTACAAAACTGTCATAGATAAAGTGCCCCCTCCCACATAAACATATACAGGTTGAGCCTCATTATTCGCGTGGATTCTGTTCCAAGCACTCATGTGGATGGCAAAAACTGCACTAGAGCAGATCAATTTAAAAAACAAACTTTCTTTGCTCCAGTGATTTAAAAACAGCCTTGCTGACCTTTGTGATGTAAGATAAGAGTCATTAAGAAGACAATCCATTAATCAGTCACTTAGAAAGTTGTTTCACTCAGCCCCTCACTTCACCAATGCAAAGTGATCACCTTTCTTTCATGTGCTCAAGGGGAAGGGAAGGGTCACTTGGAGAGAGAATGATTGATGCCAGCTGCTCTCTCTCTCTCATTAAAGGACTGTTCTCTCATTAAAGGACTCTCTCTCATTAAGGGACTGCTATTCTTAAAGGACTGTTCAGTTTTTGAAACTGATTTTAAAGGGATGCATTTTTCCCCTTCTCCAGGGATCAGCACATTCCTTCTCATTTGCAGTGGCCATTTGTGTTGAGTCAAATCCGTGTTTTAATAGGCTGGACCTGTACACTTTAATTGTGGCTATACTTTAAATTATGCAAAGTGTTCAAAACCAAAGACCAGAAATGTCTTTTGTGGTTATTTTCTCTAACTGTATATTGAAACTGCTATAGATGGAACCATATGATTAGTCCAGTGGTATTCAAACTGGGGCGTTGTGACGCCCCAGCCCGTGGGTCCTGGCCTCTACACCCTTAAGGGACGGGGGCAGCCAGGAGACAGGGGGAAGGCAGCGGTGCAATCCACAGGATCGCACCGCTGGGGGGACTGCAGGGGCTTGGGTGCACTTGCCCAAGCCTCCTGCAGCCTCCTGGGGGGGGAGCCCCACGCAACCTTCGGCAGGGCTCCCCAGGTCAGGAAAAGTAAAAGTGGAGCGATCGTGCCCCGCTCCGCAAAACTGGAAGTGGAGCTTGATCGTTCCGCTTTCCCTTCTGACGGGGCTGCAGGGACTGGGGTGCACCCTCCAGTCCCTGCAGCAGCCGTTCCTGTTTGCGGGGAGCCCTGCATGAGCGCCTGCAGGGCGCCTCAGGTCAGGGAAAGGGAGAGTGGGGCGATTGCAATGGTGCACCCCAGTCCCTGCACCCCCTGAGTGATGCAATCCTGGGGATTGCGTCGCTGCCTTCCCCCTGCCCTTGCTTCATTCCCTCCCTCCCCCGCAAAGACTTACTGTGGGTTTCAAACTCCCAGAGAGTTTGAAAACGGCAGGATTAGTCATCTAGCAAGGTTTTCTCCAATAGGAAGCAACTTTCAAAGGTCTCACTGCAGAGGTTGCTCCCTACTCTACCACCTGAGAGTGTTTCAATTACAGATTGAATGTGGACACATACATGAGCCCTTTTACTTTCATCATGGATTAATGAATTTGGACCAAAGCACCAGGAGCAGCAACACCAGGTACAGTACTTTGTCCCACAAACAAAAGGTAGCAGAAAAGACAAGAATTCTCCCTTTCCAGACAATGTGAATTTAGCATGTTCTTACCTCTACATGTCCTGAACTTTCTGAAAGCTCCTGAAAAGTTATAGGAAAAGTCTTACAGCACAACCCTTTATATACCACAGATACTCGCCTATAAGTTGATCCCACAGTTAAGCCGTGATCCATGAATCAAATCCACCTTTAAAGTGTCTGGTGTGTTAAGCCAGAAGCTCTATATACAACATACAACCCATAACATAACAGAAGCTCTATATACAACATACAACCCATTGGGTACCCCTGCTAATTGGGCAAGAGGCACTTTTTCAAGTGGGTGCTCTTCTTTTTAGCAGGGGGAGAGTAACTGGCCCACCTCACCCCAGCAGTGTCTTTTCTAGTGGCTGTCTGCTGGTGTTCTTAAATCTTTTTAGATTGTGAGCCCTTTTGGGACAGGGAGCCATTAGTTATTTGATTTTTCTCTGTAAACCGCTTTGTGAACTTTTAGTTGAAAAGCGGTATATAAATACTGTTAATAACAACAACAACACATAACTGAGAGTGTGCAATTCAATCCACAGCAGAGGGATGCAGCTGCATATATTTGCAACCATTTTTACTCAGAAGCAGACCCACTGCTTTCCATGGACGCCTTTAAAAGGGGATTGGACAAGTTTCTGGAGGAAAAATCCATTACGGGTTACAAGCCATGATGTGTATGTGCAACCTCCTGATTTTAGAAATGGCCTATGTATCAGAATGCCAGACGCAAGGGAGGGCACCAGGATGTAGGTCTCTTGTTATCTGGTGTGCTCCCTGGGGCATTTGGTGGGCTGCTGTGAGATACAGGAAGCTGGACTAGATGGGCCTATGGCCTGATCCAGTGGGGCTGTTCTTATGTTCTTAAGCAGGGGTGCCCAAACCCCGGCCCTGGGGCCACATGCAGCCCTCAAGGCCTCTCAATGCGGCCCTCAGGGAGCCCCCAATCTTCAATGAGCCTCTGGCCCTCCAGAGATTTGCTGGAGCCTGCACTGGCCCGATGCAACTGCTCTGAAAGTGAGGGGAAATGTTTGACCTCTTGTGTGAGCTGTGGGATGAGGGTTCCCTCCACTGCTTGCTGTTTTACGTCTGTGATGCAGTAGCAGAAGCAAAGGAAAGGCCAGCTTTGCTTTGTGCAAGGCCTTTTATAGGCCTTGAGCTATTGCAAGACCTTCATGCATTCATATAAGTTCATATTTAATATATTCATTTATGTAAACTTATGTAAATTTATTCAAATTTTAAATATAAATTAATTCCTTATTCCCCCGGCCCCCAACACAGTGTCAGAGAGATGATGTGGCCCTCCTGCCAAAAACTTTGGACACCCCTGTTCTTAAGTAAGGGTGCACTGAATTGTAGCTTGGGACTTTGCTTCAAACGGAAAGGAGGATCCCTTCCTGGTGTTGAAAAAAACAGATCTCTGCTAAATGCAAAACAGAACCAGGCTGCAACAGCATTTGCAAAAGGAGAATAAAAGGTTAACTTTGGCTGGAATGTTACTATAGAAACAAACTATCTCTGCATTGCTTCTACTGAGCTTGCTTTAGCAAGAACTTAAACTTTTCAGAGTTGAAAAGCTCTGCCCTTTGATTGACCCAGAGATAAGGCAACGCGATAATTGGAGCTTGATTACTTGGCAAAAATTTTAGGTACCAGTATCTATGATATATACTAGGGGTGCCCAAACCCCGGCCCGCAGGCCACTTGCGACCCGCAGTGTGTCCCCATCTGGCCCCCAAGTGGGTTTTGTGTCTCCAATGGGCACACGGCCCGCGAAAGAATCTCTGTGGCCCGCGCTGACCCAGTGTGCGAGCTCACGGCATGTCTTTCCCTCGCTGCCGGCAGCAAGGGAAAGACCAGCCCAGCGAACTGAGCAGGGCGTTTTATAAGGTTAAAGTAACGCGAGACTTGCTGGTCTCGCATTACTTGATTACTAGAAGCCCTTCTGGGCATGCGCAAGGCTAGTCTCTCCCTGCCTGGCTCCCGGGCAACACGTGGAGCCTGAAGCTGCAGGGAGAGACACAGCGCCTGCGGCGCCACCTCCACGAGGAAGGTTGAGCAGGCAGGCAGGCAGGTGCTTCATCCGCGAAGCGCGGGTGAGCGCCACCGCTGCCACACGGCAGCAGCAGCAGCAGGCACCAGGGGAGAGCAGGGAGAGACTACTCCTCCACCACTGCACAGCAGCAGGTGCCAGGGAGAGCTGGCAAGCACCCCCGCAGCAGCAGCAGCCACCACCCTCACCTACAAGGCTCCCTCCCTTTGGTGGGAAGCAAAGAGTGAGTCTCCATTTAAAAAACTTTTTTCCTCTGATTTTTAAAATGCTGCTCTGTTGTGGAATTTTTCCTAAAGTTCATAATGTTCTTAGTTCATAGTGCTCAAAGTTCATAGTTCTCATGTGTTTTGCCTGTATTATAGTTCTCATGTGTATTTGTATTATAAAGTTCAGTAAAATTCATTTGTTCATATAAGTGCCACCTGTAATGTATTCATTTATGTAAATTTATTCAAATTTGAAATGCAAATTAATTGGGTTTTTTCTTCGCCCCCCCCACATGGTGTCAAAGAGATGATGTGGCCCTCCTGCCAAAATGTTTGAGCACCCCTGATATATACTTAGAAATAAATCACATTGAATTCAATGGGACCCTTACCTTGTCTTAGGTAAGGGTGGACAGGATTGCAGCCCTAGATACCCATTTTGGCTTTGTTGGTTTTGTTGTTTTTCTTTTTTCAGTGTGCAGACTTATCTACATCTGCATCCTAGGAAAGCCCCCAAGTATGTTGGAAGTGTTACTATCTTATTTGTGGGTGCCTCATTTCCCATACAAACTTATAAGTATTCAGTTATCATTAGTATATATAATATGGCTACAGTTGTGCTACTCTTTACATGATACAAAATGTAACAGTCAATCGGAAACTGAGGAGTCACTGCTGAACGTTTATTTTATGATTTATAATCTGCTCTGTCAAAAAATGAGATACCAGTTTTTTTACATAAACTAAAAATAAAAAATACAGGGCAGCTAATGAAGTATAATTCATTTGAACTAATTTGAACTCCCTTTTCAGAAAGAATGAGTAACAGCCCAATTTGAATGTATGACAATGCAGTATTGGAATCTTTTGTGTCAGGCTTTAATAAGAATCAATCATTTCTATCACATCACAAAGTTAATTAACTTAGCACTACTAGGTCAATGCTATCACCTATGACAAGCAGCCCAATCCTATGCATATATACTCAGAAGTAAATCCCATTGTAGTCAATGGGACTTACAACCAAGTAAGTCTGGATAGGATTGCAGCCTAAGAATTAGTTTTTTACCATACTGATCTTATACACTTTTAGGCTCATCACAACACCTTCATTTCCTGTTTTTTTTCCCTTTTTTGCACCCATGTCTGTATTAAATACATACATACAAATTACATACACACATGCACCTACTCTCTTAGGATTATACTTCATACAACTGATGAAGTGTATTATAGAAGTCCATGAAGCTTATATTACATTTGTCAGTCTCTCAGGGATACAAGACTGTTGCTTCATCTCTTTGAGTGGGTTTGTGTTGAATGTTTATGTTCATGCGACCATATGTCACAGTTGTGATGAACCTAGGGCAGTGATTTCCAAACTGTAAGCCATGGCTCCCTGGGGAGCTGTGGCAACCAGGCAGGAGAGCCATGAAATTCTTGCAAAAAAACCCATCATCCTACCAATGTATAGCAGTGGTTTTCAACCTTGTTCATCTGATAGCACACTGAAGTTGTAAAACTGTCAATGCACCTCATCAGTTTTTTGTCATTGACAAGGCACACCATGCTGCTGGTGGGAAGTTCACATCCTCCAATGGTCCTACTGATAACCCTCTCCCAAACTCCTGCTCAGGGCGACCGCAAAAGAGGACAAGGCACCCCAAAATGTAGGACATCCAGAAAAACGTAGGACATGACAAAATAGAAGCCGAAAACACTTGTATGTTGCTTTCATGTGGTTAATGAATCACTATATTACTTATTCTTAAATTTAAGACTATATTACGTATAATTAATTAATGACAATAAGATTATGCGCTGCCTGCTCACAGGGAAAAAGGGGACATCTCAGGTCCTCTGCAGATCAGGCGGCTAAAGAAAGAGGACACCTGGTCGCCCTGAGCGAGCACCCCCAGTACACCACCTCAGGTGCTACTGGTCGTACTCCCACCACTGCTTGAGAAACACTGAGTTGGTGCCAAGAGCAGAAGCCACGAGGGGAGGGCGCGTCACGCCACCTCCTGGGCGAGCTTCCAGTCGCACACGGGGGGTGCCCTGCGACCCCTTCCCGCGTCACGCGGGGACCACCTTGCTGGGCAGGGCACGGCCACAGTGTCTTCAGCCCCCCAGCCCAGAGCTGCCCCCCTGGAGCGGCGCCTCCAGACCCCCCTTCACGGCTGGCTCCCACCCGTCCGCCCGCCCGCAGCCTCCAGAACGTGCTTACTGAACGGCACCGAAGAGGAGCGACGCGGGGCCAGGAGGAGGAGCAGCAACAGCCGCCGCCCGGGCACCATCTCGGGCCAGCCCAGGGCCGCTCTCGGGCCTGCTCCGAAGGCTCCGCCCGCTCCTCCAGCGGCCGGGCGCGCAGCCTCCTGGGTGGGTGCGAGGGAGGGACTGAGCCAGTCAGCGCCGCCTCGAGCCAGGCGGGGGGAAGCGCCCCCGAGGCCGCTGCTTCCTCCACGCTGGCCGCGCCCCGAGCTCGCTTGGAGCGGAGTCCTCCGACTCCGCGGCTCTCAGCCATGCGCAGCTCCGGCACACTGACAAGGCGCGAAGGCGACGAGCCTATCCACACTTTCCTGGGAGTAAGCCCTACTGACTAAGATGGGACATACTTCTGAGTAGACATGAATAGGACTGGGCTCTAAAATGGTCCAGGCACACCATCAGTCTTTTCACCATTTGCGAGGCACATTATGCTTGTAGTGGGGAGGATCACATCATCCCCCCCCCCTTGTTGTTGGCATCCTTCAGTCTCGGAAGACTATGGTGTCACGCTCTGAATGGTGGTTCTGGAACAGAGTGTCCTCTTCAGTGCGCGAAGCCTGGGTAAAGTAGGTATGGAGGATAGGCTGTTACCCATGCAGCAAATCCGCCCTCTCCACGTCGCTGAAATGGTCCAATGGAAAGGCAGAAGCCAATAGGGTTGGTTCCAGGAGTTGCCAGAACGTGACTGTGTTCAGCCATGAACTGCCTCAGGGACTCCGGCTCCAGATTTTGTCTCCAGGTTGACTCCTGAAGCCTTTTCCATAACTGGATGTAGCCACAAGGCAGTGGAGCTTTGGGATCAGAGTTTTCCTTCTCTCAGATGAGCTGCCTTCCCAGGCTGACAAGTCCCATCTACCCGGTGGCTGTTTAGTCACCTCTTAATAAAAGTACAGCCAAACTGAGGGCCTATTCTTATCCCCAGCCCCCAGAGGAGATCATCCCCCCCCATGGCCCTATTAATACATGACATTCCCCCAAACTCCTGCAGCACACTTGCAGAGCATTCATGGCCCACCAATGTGCCACAGCACAGTGGTTGAAAATGGCTGCTTTGGCTGAACAGGAAAATAGGTAAAACAGCCATGGGGCAGAACAAGGAGTAGATGGATAGCAATCTCTCTTTCCACATCTTTCCAAACGCCGTAGCCTTTCCTCATAAGGAAGGTGCCCCAGCCCCGTAATCATCTTACTCGCTCTCTTTTGCACCTTTTCCATTTCCACTATGTCTTTTTTGAGATGCGGCAACCAGAACTGGACACAATACTCCAGGTGTGGCCTTACCATTGATTTGTACAACGGCATTATAATATTAGCTCAATACCTTTCTCAATTAGTTCTCAATACCTTTTCTAATGATCCAAGCATAGAACTGGCCTTCTTCACTGCCACTGCACATTGGGTTGACACTTTCATTGACCTGTCCACCACCACCCCAAGATCTCTCTCCTGATCTGTCATAGACAGCTCAGAACCCATCAGCCTATATGTGAAGTTTTGATTTTTTGCCCCAATGTGCATGACTTTACACTTACTGACATTGAAGCGCATCTGCCATTTTGCTGCCCATTCTGCCAGTCTGGAGCAATCCTTCTGGAGCTCCTTACAATCACTTCTGGTCTTCACCACTCAGAAAGGTTTGGTGTCGTCTGCAAACTTTGCCACCTCACTGCTCACCCCTGTCTCCAGGTCATTTATGAAGAGGTTGAAAAGGTTGTCCTAGTACAGCAACAGGAAAAGTAGCTGTAGGAATAATGTATGTCTAGTAGTTAGAACATCAGCAGTTATCAGAATAAAATAGTAACACAGATGGAAAGGGGTATAACTTGTGTGGAAGGAGCCATCCATGAATGAAAACAAACTCTGGAAGACGTGTACTAAGAGAGGCTAAAGAGACAATGAAACTGAGAGCCTTCCCAAAAATAATGGGAAAGTCTAAAGATGACGCAATATGGAGCAAAAATAATGGAATATAATAGTGTCTAGAGCACACGTTAAAATGGCTAGGGCATTTAAGAATGAAATTGAGCACAAGAAACATGTTAGTAAAAGGGGGGGGAAAAACTACCTTTAAAGCAACCAATTTCATACTGGTCCCAAATCCAGCTCTAGCCATACAGTATAGTGTACAGTTAGATGGAATGACACAAGGCTTCAGAACATTACTATTATAATTGCATATGCTGAGACACTTTGGGGCCATGTAAGGATCAGATGGGGCAATTAGAAAATGTACAAAAATAGAGACTGCAGGAGACTCTGAATCCAGTTGTGCAATAGTGATCTTTGTGGCCAAGTAAATCTAACCTACTTTGTCAGATACACTAGTAGCATCTCTTGTGTCGTTAAGTGAATTGGTAACGGAGACAGGAATCTGAAATACATCCAACCTTTCCTTGAGTCTGCTGTGTTCCATGTCAGTACAGGGCAATGCTGTCATAGCAACCTGGGGCTTTGGAGATGAGGACTAGCTGTATTTACTGCTTTGGAGAACAGCTAGTTTCAAAAATCATGACATGGCTAGTATAATTACACCATATCCAAATACTAAACAATACAAATACAAAACCAATTGAGCACCCTAGAAGTAAGGCAAAATATTGAATATTTTAAAAATGGAAACTTCAGTTTTACACTGCAATTTTACATACTTAGTTTGAGATTCTTCTCTAAAAGAAATTATTATATAAAAAGTAAGTAGCTGACAGCCATTTTGGGGGAGGGGGTGCTACTTGGGATGCCAAGGAGAATATTAGTTGAGATTGGGTTGTCATATTTGGAGGAGCCTGCAGTGAGTAGGAAGGCTAACTAATGTTAATGGGTTGCATCTGGAGTAGCATTTCTGCCATCAGGAGCTCCCTCTGATGGAAGGAGTATTCTGTTTATGCAAGGAACACTTGTGTGAGCAGGACTCTCCAGTTCCCAGAGGAAGCTTCTGTGTGTACACAAGCCCTAGTGGGTATACTACCCATTTCTGTAATTTGTTGTTGGCTGCTTTCAAGACCCATTTGGTCTAATGGTCTACACATTTTTCAAACATACACTTGGACACAAACTGGAAAAGTATTAAACCATGTACAGTGCAGACTGAGTACACCTTGCCCAGAACATGTGGGTGTGATCAGAAATGTTCTGGATGTCAGATGTTTCAGAATCTTGGAATATTTGCATAAACCTGACATACCTGTACCTTGGAGATGGCAACTGGTTTCTTGCAGACTAAGAATGAACCTGCCGTTGGCACAGTCTGCAAAGTGCTGTTCAGTGTGGGTGAGGCCCCTGGCTCGCCTCTTCCGGTCATGCCATTCCCCCTCATTGCAAGGCCCCCCCAAGACACCCGCTTGGCTCTGCACCACCTTCTGTGCAGCCCAACGCCAGGGATCACAGTGTAGCTGGCTACCTCACTGGGTAGCATCCTTGCATCCCTTGCACTATGCCGGCCAGCTTCCTTGGCTGGGTAGAATTAAGACCTAGGAATGCCTCTTCCTCTCCAATGAAGGAGAAATAATAACCAGCAATGCGAGATGCTGGTGACTATTTAAGCCCTAAATGACTTTGGACCAGCACCTTAAGGCTTGCCTTTTCCCACATGAATCTGTTTGTCCATTAAGATCTTCAGCAGGGCTATTGCTCTGGTTCCCAACTTTTTCAGAGGCTCAGCTGGTGGTGACTTGGATCAGAGTCTTTTTGGTAGGGGGACCTACATTCTGGAACTCTCTCCTGTTAGTAGCTCCTTTGGCTCCCTCATTGAGTATACTCTGTTGCTTGACTTAAAGCCCAATCCTGAGCTCAGCGCTCTGGCTTTCTGCCGGGACGCACTGTCGCAAAGTGCCATAAGGCACATTTGCAAGGCTTACCGCTGGACTATTGCCCGTGCTAGCCCGGCACTGGGCTAGCGCTGGGCAAGCGCCTGGCCTCCGCCACTTGGCGGTCTCATGGACCGACAAGCCGTGGAGTGGAAAGCACGGGCGGGGGGAGAGAAGGTGGTGTGATGGAGAGGCAGGGAGAGGGCAGGGAGGAGGTGTGACGGGAAGGTGGGGGCAGGCGGGAGGTGTGCAGGGGGAGGGAGCAGGGAGGCAGAGAGCCGGGTCTGGTGGAATTCCACTCCACCAGATCTTGTCCGCTTGTGTAGGACTCGAGGCCATACACAAATGCGTTGTGGGGCTCCATTGCGGGGCTACTTCCCTTACCTGGGAGAAGGGGACAAAAGTCGCCTTCTCCCGAGGCGCCGCCCACGGCAGCCCGACGTGCACAGGATGCGGCGGCAGCCATTTCAGCCACTGCCAAAGCTGCGTGCCCCAGTGGTATTGCTGGTGCAGTTTACACTCAGACTGAGCATCAGGTGCTCAGAAGCAACAGGTGCTGCTGGCAGCAGTGGGCCTGGGTTTTGTGGTGCCTAGTGCTCAGGCATGAAGTGCAGCATCCTGGAAGTAGTTTGGCGGTGGGATCATGATGTCACGGCACGGTGTCATCACCAACTGATTCTGGAGTACCTTGATTTGAAGCCAATTGGATGCCAGGGTGGGCAGGAGGGCCCTTCCGCCTGCCGCTCCAGACCTTGTGCCAACAATGCAGCAAGGGCCAAAGACTCTGGTGGTGATGGCACTGCTCCCTGGGGTGGGCTGCACCAGCCACACTGGTCCCGTGACGCCACTGCTTGACTAAGATCTTGTTCATCCATTTGCCTGATGAATATTTTCTTCCACCCAAAAGGCAGAACTCATTTGGGCTTCTAAGAATTTATTGCCCTTACACAAAGTTCAACAAATTTGTTCCAAAACAACTATTGACTGAAATTAAATGAAAAGACTGTCAGAATAAACAATATTCAAACTGTGACTCTGCTTACAATGCATATTCCTCAGCACTTTGAAAAAGGCAGAAAACTGCTGTCTGTGTCTATTAGAAGTTTGTTCAGTTTATTAACACCAGATGCAACAGCACAATGCTAAAAAATAAACATGCACTAGACATACAACAAATGTATATTTTCAGAAAATCTGTTCATTACAATTAGTAAATGCACAGGACCTCTTCACCTTTAAGTGCGTTACTGTTTGAAACAGGTAGAAAGGGGATGAAGACTATTGAACTCAATGCTGTTCAGCACCAGTAAAAATTCCATAGACCTTGAACATTCCTGGGTATTAAAAACATTTCATTATCACTAAATTTTACGATTTTGTTCCATTTCAAGATGCAATTGATTTCTATTTACAATAATTTGTCAATAAAACTTAATATTTAAAAATCTATATTCATAAAAGTATTGCAGAAATTTATAACCTTTGCTTTTTTTTTTTTTTAAACATACATACAAGGGAAGGTTCACCAAAGAACTGAACTGACAGTACAAGCATTTTATTCAACTTTGCAAAACTCCATTTGAAGATAGCTGACATTTCAACATTCAAAAATCCTTAATTGCTGCTTGCTTATGAAAACTAATGTTCCAGTAACAAACGTGAAAATGTAAACCAACATGCTCTTGAGATCAGTAGAAAAATGTAGCTTCCACAGGCATAGCATGTTCAGTAATGATTCTGCAGAAAACAGTTAGAATGCAGTGATATAGCAAACAAGCGACTCAAACAGTAGTCTTGAATAAGACGTACAGATATCACTGTTGTTTTTTAGCAGCCAATAGTCTTTTCCAGTTCAACTTTCTACAATATTAAATAGATCAAATTCAATACCTTCTGAGATTTTTAAAAAATTCAGATTTGTTTTGGCATCTAAAAACTCATACAAATGTAGCCACATAACATCAACCTTTTGCAGTCTAAGAGCCAAAAAACCCACTTATTATGGTACATACTGTGCTTAAATCTCTGTTCTGAAATAATTAGGTACCTAAAGTAAGAATAGAAAAAAGTAAAAACGGACATAAAAAACCATATTGCACAGCCACGTTACCTAGAAAGTAAAGATGATGTTAAAAAAGCTCTTCACATGGAGGATATAAACTATCTTCCATATAAAAAAGTATAAATATCTTTTAAAATACAGCCGCAGCTACAATTTAATATCACACATTATTTGAGTCATCTGTTAATGAGGTAATAGCCAAGTCTTAATGTTTTTATTCCTATTGGAAATATTTTAGGGCAGCAACCAGAAAAAACTTTTCTAAAAATATGTCTGAATCCAGAACAGCAATATGTGCAGCTCTTCCAATGAGAGAGTCAGCTGTATTTGGCAATGCACAATGCACATTATACCGAACCAAACTGCATTCTTTGTTTTGAAGAACAGGCAGAAGTAGATTCTGGATCATTTCAGCATATATTGGTCCTGTTGATTTAAAAAAAGGAAACCACATTAATTTTTTGTACATTTATATTCTGCCTTTCCATCAAGATGCAAGCCCTCAAGATGAATAAGAGTAATTCAAGAATATAAAGTTAAAACCATGCATAAAAATCAAGCACAGTAATACAGATAAACAAATCAAAACTTGTTTAAACCAGCAAATCAATAGATATAGAAACCAGTCACTTCAGGTCAGAGGCCTGCTTAAAAAAAAAAATCAAATTTTGGCTGCCTGAAAGAATGCAAGCAGCAAGGGAGCCAACTGGATCTCGGCAGGAAAGACATTTCATAGTTCAGCTGCCAGCACTGCAAAACCTTGTCATGTTCCCACCAACCACTGGGATAATCAGCAAGGCTTTCAGAGATAGACAAAACACACCAGTAGGTTCTTATGGAATGAGATGGTTTGAAACACTGTGTCAACCTGACTATTCTAAAAGAGCATGACTTATATAAAATTGTTTCTCACAACTACTCAGGAAGGTAAATTTAAATTATTGGTTATGAGACTGGAAGAAAGTGGTAGTGTTAGCATTTATATATGAACACAACACTGTGTAAATGAGGTGGTGCAAGGAAGTGCCTTCTGGTATTCACTGTCTTATACTGACAGCTCAGGGCACAGGGATTAGTTGCTGTTAGCTCAGGGTTTCTCAACCCTGGGATGGGATGGATGAGCCATCCCACCAGCCCTTGTGTCCAGTTGGCTCAAACTGGAGCCCTGCAGATAAAACTGGAGCCTTGCTGGGTCTCTTCAGATCTCCAGAAACTGCTAGAAAGCCACTCCAGTTTACTTCTAGGTTCATGAAAGTGACTTCTGGTTGCTTCCAGAGGCCTGTAGAAGCCTTCTGAGGCCTGGCACTGGAGAAGGAGAAAGGTCACAGCGCCTCCACTACAGGACAGATAGGTTAGGTGAGGGGAGGTTTGAGAACCCCTGTGCTAGTGGCTAATTCCTTACTCTTCACTCTCAAAAGCAACAAAACCAAAATATGTTCAACTAGAAACTGGTTTTAACTGGCACAGATAATTAGGCAGGTAGCTACTTACAAGCTTGAGATAATAGAGTATTAGGAAATGTTATTTTATCTATAAAGCATAAATGTTACTATGCTAACAAGAGCAGTCATAAGCCAAAAACATCATATTAATAATGCTTATAGAACTTTGAGGGTATAAAGTGTGCTTTATATGTATTATCTTGATGATGTCCTTACAAAAACCCTGTACGGTAAGTCATTCTGCTGGAAAAATGAGCTAGGAGGGAGCGACTTGCCTCAAGTTGCTTGATGAGTTCATGGCAGAGGCAAGACATGAATTGTGAAAATTCTGATTCACAGCTCCATCTCTTAACGATTATGAAACATCAGCTGTTGACGAAGCATGGGGGAAAAGCTACACAGGAAAGATTTTTTTTAATATTAAAATGTTCTGGGATGCTTTGCTGTGTGTGATTTCACAAAAATGTAGACTTCAACATGTGGGTCCCACATTGAACGTTTAACTAAAGATGGGTTATCTGAAAAGATTAAAAACAAGCTACCAACCCAAGAATGAAATCTCTTCATTTGTTAACGTAAGCTAAGCAATGTTTTTATAATGGGTTTTATGCAAGTGTATAAATTTCCAAGGTATAAAGTCTTTTCTCTTAAATATCTACATTTTGAGAATTACCGGAGCTCCTTGGTGGAAGGGGGAATATAAAAATGTGAAAAATAAATAAATTACCTGTCTGCTTATCTTTTAAAGCTGTTTTACACATCTCAACGCGGGCAGAATGGTAAGGGACATAACGGTCTTGCAGAGATCCTACTAATACTATGTTCTTGAAATACTGAAGACCTGTAAGAAAACAAATATATAATCATAAATATAAGCATACATAGCTAATAGATTTTAATATACATAGCAACTGGTTGAACAAGGAAGGTTAACTTTGCATGGGGTGCTGCTGGGGGGGGGGTTCTGGGTGGAGAACTGCCATTGGCTAAAATCCTCTGTGTGTTAGAAGAATGCTGCCCTTGGGCAAGATTGTCCACCTCCAGCCTAAGAGATACAGTAACGTAAAAAGCTAATCTGATCATTGAGTTATAATCAGACAAAATATAGTTCGAGAGACAAGTATTAACCTTACTATTCATGATACTAAAAAAATTTAACCCACATTCAGTTCAGGAAAGAGAAATTAAAGCTAAAACAGGTGTCAAGAGGGGCAAAGATAGCCATTTTGTGGAAGAATGGTGAAGCTAGGCTCTTTGAAGCTTTAGTTCTACAAAATCTGAGCAGCAAAGAAATGCAGATACGCATCCTCACAAATATATGGCCCTTTGTTTTATCCATTGTTGGCATCCTTCAGTCTCGGAAGACTATGGTATCGCGCTCTGAATGGTGATTCTGGAACGGAATGTCCTCTCCAGAGCGCAAAGCCTGGGTAAAGTAGATATGGAGGACAGACTGTTACCCATGCAGCAAATCCCCTCCCCCTCCACGTTGCTGAAATGGTCCAATGGAAAGGCAGAAGCCAATACGGTTGGTTCCAGCGGCCTCGCAGGAGTTGCCAGAACATGACTGTGTTCAGCCATGAACTGCCTCAGGGACTCCGGCTCCAGATTTTGCCTCAAGGTTGACTCCTGAAGCCTTTTCCGTAACTGGATGAAGCCACAAGGCAGTGGAGGTTTGGGATCAGAGTTTTCCTTCTCTCAGATGAGCTGTCTTCCCAGGTTAACAAGTCCCATCTATCTGGTGGTTGTTTAGTTTGTTTTATCAAGGTAGGCATAAACTAACATTTACTACCTGCATATGGCAGATTAGTTCGCCACCTATGGGAGGACTAAAATAATTACTAGAGTTTTTCGTATTTCCATAGGAACATTCTTCATTTCCTTCACTGTCCCACCATGCCTCTATGCAATCTGAGACCTAATGTACAAAGACGTAGTTTTGACCCACTTAGTCTGAAGGTATACTAGGCTAGATCCCAACCTTTAATGCTGTGGTGCTCCATGACTGGGAGCTCCCTCCATTAAGTGGAAGAAGGTTCCAGCCATGTACTACTGCAAAGTGTAAGGTTACGATCCAACTGATTCTTCATTCCCACCGTAAGCTTTACAATACTGCAGACAGAGTTTAATTCCATTGTGCCACACAAACCACTTTTTTTTAATAGCCTGAGAATGTTCCATGTAAATGTGAAGGCTCAGTATATTGCGCTATGAACAGCACTTTCTAGTACAAATATTATTTTACTGTCCTTTTGAATTATTGAATGGCCCACGCAGCTGATTCATTTTGATTCCCAAATCCATGTAAAATAGCAATGAAGTTTTCAAATTCTGGGGTTCAACATAAAAAAAGATGTTGAGTCTGTCTGGATGACCTAAGAAATAAACTTGACTAGTATGCCTGCTGAGTTAGAGACCAATCCTGAGCTTGGCGCTCCAACTTTCCACCGGAGTGTAATGTCGCAAGCGTGCCTGTTCTCCTCTGCTCAGAGGTCTCACGGACTGCCGAGCTGCAACACAGTAAGTGGGGATGGGGAGGGGGCAGAGAGGAGGCGTTCCAGGGAGGGGGGAGGCAGGCAGAGGGTGGAGAAAGGGCAGGGAGGAGGCGTGACGGAATGTGGGAGGGAGGCGGGTTCCTTGGACCTCCTCTGCACCAGATCCAAGTCGTTCGTGTGGGGCTTGGCACCCTACAGGAACGCTTTTACCTGTGAGTAAAACATTGCAGGGCTGCTTCCCTTACCCTGGAGAAGCGGATGAAAGTCCCCTTCTCCTGAGGCGCAGGATGTGGCAGGAGCTGCTCTCAGCACCGCTGCATCTGTGTGCCCTGAGCAGCTCAGGATTGGGTTGCCTGTGTGCTCCTCCCTTCTTACTTTGCATGTCCCGGAAGTCAAGATCAGTTAAATCACCGATCTGACCTGGGGAGTACTGCCTTAACTAGGGTTTCAAGATGTGAAACTGAGATTGGGATCCACATTTCTAGCAGACAGACATGTAGTTTAACTAAAACAGGATGTGGTTTAACTAAATCAGGATGCTTACATCAGAGCACCATGCTTGAGTGAAAAAGAAAGAAGGGAGTACATGGGCTTGGCAAGTTTTCTGGTCACAATCATGATACAAAACATGACTCACTGGATCATTTGCACTGATCCTACGTAACTCTGAAGTTCCTACTTAAAAATAAGTAAATTTTAATCGATGTCATGCTTTATTCTTTTTTTAAAAAAATCAGATGTATGAATAAAACTATTATTCAATTATAATGTAGTGCCTTTAGAATCATGTGACCTCATTAACAAAAAACTCTTACAAAGTCATTAGAATTCCTGCTAGAACAGAAACTGCTGACTGCAAAGTTACAGGATCATTGTGTTCATAAAGTTGCCAAGCTGTTGCATGACAGTGCACAATATTAAATGAAAGTATTCAAGTAATGAATAGCAACAGAATATTCTAGAAGAACTTTGATATGCAGCTTACCTGCCTTTCTACTAAGCTTGTACAAGAAGGTTTGCCGGGGGTCTGAATGATCACGACAAGTCAGTTGCAATAAAGACCCTGACTTTTTCCACTTTTGCATAAACCAGAGACCTATATATACACACATGTACAGGATTTGTGAGTACATACACAACAGAATCTCCAAAGAACACAAACCAAAACTACTCATTTAATTTAAAATGTTACCACAAATGCATATTCACTCAGGTAGTGCTTCTTTAAAAACCACCACCACATTTCCTTCCCATATTGACAAGTCTTCCCATGTTTTAGAAAAGAATGCATGATGAATTATAGCTTCCTCCTTCACAGAAAGACAGATAGATAAACCTTCAGGAAGGAAAGCTATAGTTCTTTAGCATAGCTTACATGTCTAAAAACAGAATTTCTACTCACATCAGAACACTGAATTCACATTTCCTTACTGAAGTAATTCTTCAGATCAATAAGCCATTTAAGAACTTTTTTTCTGCACATTTTAATGTATGTTTCTAATCAAACTCTTTTTATGGTACTCTACATTAATGAAAGCTAAGCACTAAAGAGTTTTCCAAAAGAAATTTAATACACCCAATTTATTTCTAATCTCAAACATCAATGTGTGTTCAAGAGGTGCAATGCACATTGACTTCATTTCTGTGGCAGAAGAAAGCTTGTTCACACATACCCAATGAAGCTTCTATCGCACAAATATTGCCTGATCTTTCAACATGATGAGAAATAATGTTTTTACCTGTATTAACAAGAGCACTGCTGTTGTAGAGTGTACCAAGATGTGGTCCAGACAGAGACAGGAAGGTGTATAGTTTGTTGAGGTAATATTTAAACCTAGGTCTTGTCAGTACTGAGCGGATTATTAAGTTACCCAATGAATGTCCAATAAAACTGAAGAAAACAGCGAGAAACCAATATCACACAACAGTGAACAACATTTTAGAACAAAGCTTTAAAAAAATTTCCAAATGAAAACTATTACATTATCTTAGGGCCTGAATCCTATTCAACTTCCAGTGTCGATGCAGCCGCAATGCCGGACTGAGGTAGTGGAACAATGATTCCTTTACCTTGAAGAGGCCTCCATTACTGCCCCCCATCACAGGATGCAGTGCACATCATGTTGGCATGGCTGCATCAGTGCTGAGAAGTTAGATAGGACTGGGCAAAATTTGCAAAAGAAAAGCATAACTAAAAGCAGTCAAAGTCATTGGCAGACCTTGTCCCATTTAGTCAACAAGGCATATGCCCTGGATGCGGAGACTTGCGTGCTTTAGGACCCCACAGAAGCTTCTCTGAGGCTTCCAACGGGGTCGGAAACTGTGCTTCTGGTTTTCCCTCAGAAGCTTCAGGAGGCTTCCCCGACACGTCCTGGAGTTGCACGAGGCTCCGTGAGCTCCAGGTAAGGGGCAGGCAGATTTGCGTAGGGGGCACCAACACAGACCTTTGCCCAGGGGCGTGGGGCTGGGGTGGTCTGCCACTGGTAAAAGCACATATTTATCATAAATATTTATAATCATGAAAAGAGGAGTATAGCTGCACCTTCAAAACATTCAACTGATCACCACAGGTTTGAAGCTTCTGTGCATCAACCTTCAGGGAAGATAGTAGATAATGCATTTAATGGCATCTACCAAAGATGTAAACGCTAATATGCCTGCACAGCTTTGCTGGTCTCAGAGCCTCCCACAGTACTACAGTATTTCACTCATCTTTCTTCTGCACATACAAAGGTGGTGTTTGCATGGGCACACGTGTACAGCTTCAGTGAAAGCTGCTAGCCAAAAACTGATCTTGTTCTCAGCATCACGCATGTTATTATGGGTAATAGCCACTGATGTATTTCCTAAATCCTTTTCTAAAGTCTTTTAAATTACCGGCCATTCTATTTACTTTGTGGCAGTGGATTCCATAAGTTAACTATGTGCTGTATGAAGAATTACCTCCTCTAGTCTAATCTCAGTGTATGACAAATCAAATTAATTGGATGACTTCACAGGCAGAGAGAGAAATTCTCTCAAACCTCTCCCATTATTCTAGGTCTCTATATCCAACATAGTCCCTTTAAAATAACAAAATATTTTAAAAGGCTACAATTTTCCAGCTTTATTCATAAGGGAGGTGCTTCAATCCATCAACAATTTTGGCTACCTTTTTCCAGCCCAATTATATTGTTTTCAAGATGAGGCAACTGAAATTTATGCTCCAAATGTGGCCTCACCATCAATTTAATATTACAAAATTAGATTTTTTTAAATTTATACCCTAATATTAGCTCTTCAAATGCAATGCCCTGAAAGAGCAAATTGAATGCAGGCATTCTTCAACATCTTCCATCATGAAGACTGATGCTCAGAATTGATTCCGTTTCTCTGTCTTGGTTTTGTGCTCCTTTCACACTGTTTTCTTTTGAAGTTGTCAGTGCATCTGATTTCCTGCTTTTCATGCCCTATAAATTATCATTAGTTTTATATTTTTAGCAATTAGTCCCTGGACTCGCCAGTCCCCCCTGACTTGCCTGATCATCAGTTTACACTGGTTTTCTAACACACTAGTAATGAGTTTGTTTTTACTTTTTTAAGGCAACTTCATATCAAGTCACACAGCAGCTTCCCAATGCGTAAAACAAATGTGTGGTTTTCACACCCATTAGGGTACAAAGATTCTTTCCAACAGCTATGGACAAAAAGCATCATGTGTGAATTAGCTCTCAGAAAGAATAGCCTTGCACAACTTATTTGGGGCTTGTGCCAAGAGTTCAAGATTATGGATTAGATCGCTACTCTGCTTCCACAAGCAAAATATCTTATCCCTCTGCTACACACAGAGCCCACTGCACTCTATGAAAAGTTTCTCCATAGGATTGGGGAACTGCAAAATAACCAAAAATCAAGCCCAGATACCTTGTATGAACATCAAAAATTTGGGGAAGGCACCTTGATTGCCTGACTGTTTATTGCTGTTCAGACCCATTCAATAGCTTTCTGAAGGGGTCCCCTGACCTTTCTGATTTTGGGGGAGGCACAAGGAACTACTGTGACGAAGAAGGGTAGAGGAGATTCTCCTGTGTAAACTTGCTTCTACCTGCACTTTGTAAGATCTAGCCATATGGGTAGAAGACACTGCTTGTGCTGCAGATGACAAACAGCAAACTAATACCTGATTTTTGAAATTGTTAGGTTGTAAATTTGAATGTACTGTATTATTTCATCCAAAAGACGATCCGTCATTGAATCAAAATCCGCAAATGTATCATTCTGTAGAAAAAGAAAGTTTTGCAATAAGCGTGAGCTCTCACTAATCAGTATAAGCAACATGTATAAGAAGATTCAAACACATTCCAGTTAAAGAAACAGGTTTCAGGGGAAACAGGCCTTTTGGGGGGGCAGTTTGCTTTAAACCATTTCTGCCCAATGTTGCATATATGCAATAAGGACCAAATGCATACACCTGTGGGCTGGGCAAAAATGGGTTAAATGCATCAAGACAACTACATTTTATACCAAAGGTACAACAGTAACATGGCATTTGCTCAAAAGGGGCAAGGTTAAAGCTTTATTTTCAAGACTCTGCCCAATATCTTAAAAGAAATATTACTACATGTAAAAAATAAAAGTTTTATAAAATCAATTGAGAGGATCTGAGGATCCAATTCCCAACTATTAGCCACCAAGTTCCACAAGTCCACAGGAGTTTTCCTCTCCTAGCATTCAGCAGGACAATCATCTTCAATCAAAGATAAACTTAGAGGGATAGCCATTTTTTTAAACCAGCAAACATACCAAAACACCTTATAAATCCATAAAGACTAACACACTTCTTGTAGCGTTAAGTTTTCATGGAATGCAGTCCACTTTATCACATGCATTATGCTATCCTCAGTTGGTACAGAGGAGTATAAAAATGAGTATATAGAAAAACACAAATATAAACACTGAGGTTAAATAGCTATGAAGTGCAAGAGACAGAGGTTGGCATTCAGATTAATGCTACGTCTACAAAAAAGATGCTGCGTGAGTGGAAGGTCATTACGGAAGGTTGCTGCATGGAGGAATCAACCTCAGTCCTAAAGTAGTACCTGTGTTAGTTGAAACTACAGAAAGATTTAGTGCAACTGCTTTGATAACATGATGTAATTGTTCTGCATTACACTCTCACTGGCCAATCACATTTTACTTGTGTAACTTAACATACTGTATAGCTTCCACACAGCACAGTCATTGAATTATGTGGCACTGCACCCATTTCAATGTACTATTAACCATGGATATGCAAGTCTGACTTTCCATTTACATTATTCCTGTATGAAAAGTAGAAATAAAATACAAGCACACGGGTATTTCAGTAACATTCTAAATTACAAGTCACAAAAATAAATTAAAGAGACTCAGTGTTGAAGAACTTATCAATAATAATATTCCTAATTTTATCTGTTCTATCAGTCCTTTGAAATCCCCAAGTCCTGGTGCAACAGGAACGGGCAGTTCATTTGTGAGAGTCACAGCCCAATCCTATGCATGTCTACTCAGAAGTAAGTCCCATTAGTGTCAGTGGGGCTTACTCCTAGGAAAGCGTGGATACGATTGGGCTGTCAGTTGACAGGAGTACAGCACTGAAGATAGCAAGGTTATGAGCCATTGCATGTGCCATACCACATGGACTGTCTTCTCTGGTTTGAAACACATTGGCCCTCTCCTCTGGGTACTGTGTCAAATATGGAAACCTTTTCAAATCACCAAATATTCACTCAAAGAGGAAATATTTCTGCTGTGAGCACTATTCAACACTGCCTCTTCCAATTGTCTAGCCTGGCGTTTTTCAAACTGTGGGTTGGGACTCATTTTCTGGTGGGTCCCACCAAGCTTCCAATGAAAAGAGAAGTGACAGAAAGATCAGATAAACGATTACCTCAAGCCCTGAGGCTATGCAAAAATCATATAGCTGATAATTGCCCTATAAACAGCTGAGCTCCTGCAGTTTGCAAGCTTGTGGAAATATTATTTCTTTCTTTTTGTTATTTCTTTCACCTTTCTTCATCTCATAAATTTAGGTGGGTCCCAATAAAGAGACATTTTAAAAAGCGGGTTCTGGTGCTAAAAAGTTTGGGAACCACTGGTGTAGCCCTTCAAAAAGGGAATCAGAAGGAACAACAGAAAGGGAGAACCACAGGCATCTGAAAAAAATTAACAGACAGCAATATAGTCAAATGGCTAGTTCATTCTGCCATACTAGCAGTCTGTGTTTTAAAAAGTGTGCAAGAATTTTTGTCAGATGAACCCTGCCCATATGACACACACACCCAGAAGATATCCATGTCTAGCATGTCACCTCTCCAGAACTCCACGGAGAACACTGTGGAGATTCATACATCAAATATACATCCAGAAAATTTTGCACACATAGGTTGTTAATGTCTGTGTTACAGATAAATTGCACATTAATACATGGTATTTCTTCCAGTCCTTGTAGATATGTTCAGTAGCAGTATGACCAATGAGAAAGATATGAGACTAGTCCACAAGATAAATTACGTGTGGAAATCCAGAAGTCACATAGTTTGTTTCATGTGCATAATTTCATCCTCCATGGGAGAAACAATGAGCTCATCCTGAAGTGCCTTTGTTGCTTTACGGAACCGATTGAAACGCATGCTCACAAAGAACTGAGGGAAGGCCCATGGCAGCACCTGTAGCCAATATGCAGAGCCCTCAAATATTACCTGTGTTTTAAGGATATTTTTATGCACCTAAATCATTTGCCTTAATTGTGGTCTCAGCAGATGTCTTCCTGTCACGGTGATAGAGTTGAGTACATCTCTCACCACTTCTTGGAAAGTGGGAAATGCTTGGCCTGTGTCCCATGCATCCCCGCAACACAGGTTTTATTGTAAGGAAAAGCCAATACACTGTTACGGCTAATATTGGCAAAGGCAACTCACTTAACAGTAATTCACTGGTCATTCACCAAAAAACCAAAGCAAAAGTACTTCCAAGAGCTTTAGAAGGACTTGTACAATCACCAAGAGAAGGAGTAATGCAGTCTTCTGGCAGTGCCTGCACAACATACCTACAAATCACAGGACCATAATGGAAGTTTGTGTTACCACAGAACATCATTGGCTGGCTTTATTGCTCAAATGCATAACAGCTGCATGTCCTCACTACATAACTGAGTGGCATGAGGATGATAGCTCTCTCAAAGTTAATCCACTCTCTGTGAACATCTGATAGAAAATCAGATGAGGCTTCGGAGCTCTCTTGTGTCAGCAGCATAGATTCTGAAGCTTCTAATACGTGTGAAAATGCTGTAGAAGTTATTGTAACTCAAGGAACAAACAGCGGTTTTAACATTCATACCCCAATCACTACCAGATGACCTCCGATAGACATGTAGAGTTAGCAGCACTCCATGTCACAGAGCAACACATGGCAGCAGGCAGGGTTTCTGGAAGCAGATTCCAAAGCAAAGCAGTGTTGTGAGTCAACACAGTTAGACAGCTGATCATGCTACAAGAAACAATCCAATATTAAACAGGACGTGTATAAAAAAAGATTATGCAATGGGTGCACAACTGCATCTGTGGTAGCACAGTGCACTAGCACAGAAGTACCCTTCAATGAACTTGGCTTATCAGAACATGAGAGAATCACTGCAAGACTTATGAATATGAAGGAAGTCCTTGGACTTGCATAATACCTGTTATTACACACACATTTCTCAAAATTAAATTTAAAATACAAAGTTTAAAAAGCTTACAAAAAGTTACAAAAAAAGCATTCCATGCAAATTGCAGTTATGTTCCCACACTGGAAACTGAAAGAGATCACAGATAATGACACTTACATTCCACCCACGGGGAGACATGGTGAGTCTCACTGAACTAAGTAGGGCTTACTTTTGCATAGACATGCATAGGATTGCGTGGTTACATCCAATCCTATGCAGGATTGGGTTGCTGAGTAAAGTGCATTACAGCAGTGGAAATTAATTCTGCTGTTGTAAAATGGTCGCTAACAGCACACACAGCACTCTAACGATGGCCACTCTGTGAGCGGTGCTGCAAGAGGTGGAAGTGCTGCATCTCTGCCACACCCACTGAAACTGGTAAGTCAGTGACAGGGGCAGGAGGTGGGGGACTTGGGACTAAACAGGATAGGAAGGGGAGCAGAGAGGATGGATTAGGCAGAAATGGTGGATGGCAGATTCAATCCCCTCCTTTCCACAGCTCCCCACCCCCTTGTTCTCCTTGAACATATGCCACCAGAAGTGGTGACTTATCTTATGAGACCCACAGGCAACCCCAGATCCTACTGCAGCATAAGTACAAATGTTTTATACTTATCTCCTCTTTGGCCTCGGGTTGTTAGACGCAATGCACATCTTTTGGAATGGCTGCATTCGCGAGGGGTGGGGGAGGATAGGATTGGGCTCTTAATCTGCCATATTACATCTGTTTTAAAATCCACTGAGATAATAATTTTGAAGCAGACCATCAGACATTTACCAAATGGACTGATGCTAGCCAACACAAAATTTTATAAAGCTAAATCTTCAAGATTTTACCTTAAAAATTATATGTATATAAATATTAGCAAAACGTACTTTGCAAAGCTTATAGATTTACACAAAAAAGGCCTTTTTGCTCTATTTGCATTATGCTGCATTGCTTATTGTAATATGCTTTAGAATCTCTGAGAAAGCCAGGATAAAACATTTTAAATAAATGTAACTGAGAACAATAAAAATCTATATCTAAGATTAAAATTAAACTTCTACAATCTGTCAAAAGACCCCTTCTTACAGAATATTACACCCTGAGTTATTGGAGGGATCCATAAATATACAACATTACAAAACATAAAATTGAATACTGCATCTAATGGACTGTAATCTATTTAAGTGTATACCAAAATAAATTTGTTAGCCTTTAAGACTACCAGTTGTCAGAAATATTACAATAATCTGCTGCTAGGTACAAGTTCAGCACTTCAACCTACAAAATGATTAGTAAACTGGCTCCCAAAATGATTAGTTACAGGCATCTGAGTTACAAATTACTATGTCCTTACTTTCACACAGGTGCATCAATCCATTGTGAAGCTTCTGTGCAAGTGTGATAGTGCTGGGCTGACAAGAGCTGGCATTTTCTACTGACATACATTCCAACTTCCAGACAGAACTCCAGAGTGAAACTCGTACATATGTTTCATCACACTAAATGTACAACTTAAGTTACATCCATAAGGTGATTTTTAAAAGAAAATCTTTCCAGTACTTGCAAATACCTGATTTCTCTCCGACATCAAAAAATCTATACGGCTTCCAGGAAGGCCAAGTTCAATATAAGTCTTTACTAATCTTAAGTCTGCACTATTACCTAAAATAAAGAAGTAAATATCAGGTGTGAGAAATGTTACTTTCAGAAAATACAATATAATAACTTCAGAATAATTATGCCCAACATTTTACAAATGCTAACATGTGCCCTTTAGTTTCAGACTCACTTTAAGTTAAAAAAAAATTTGTAAACTACAAGGAAAGATGTTTCATATATAGTTGAATTAATAAAATATTGCAGTATTTTAAGTGGAATTTCTTCCTTTGTGCTCAGAGTTGGAAAATGTGTTAAAATCCAGCTCTTTAGAATGATAATGAGTGCTTTAGGATGCCACTAGCTACAATGGAAGTCAAAGTGTATATCATTACTTTGAATAACATTAAAATTATATTTATTGTTGTGAGTATATTCCTGTTTATCAAATCAGGAATAGTCTAAGCATCTACCAACAATAAATATTTTCTGAAAAAACTGGCTATAAAAGTGCAGACTGGGTATGATTTTATTTTTTAAAATTTAAACAAAATGTATTTTTCTTAAGGTAAAAAGCTCTACTGTAAAAGCAGTGACAATGTACTCTACTGCCTACTTTTTTTTAACCTAAAATCATATTTAATATAGAAGATAGAGGAACAGATGCAAGAAAGATAGTAATTTGACAAATGGAAAAAATGTAAATAGTTCTATCTATGTACAATGCTTTATAATAGATGAGAGAACAGATCCCTGCTCTAAGGGGCTCAGAGTCTAGGAATAGACACAAGGATGGCAACAAAGGGAGGGGAATAAATAGGGGAAAATATGCAATTATTTAAATGCTCATGTATTTAGACTTAGTTGCAATAGGATATAGAGACTAAGGGCTTGTGCTAAAGGCATCATGGAAAAGGTAGGTTTTGAGGAGGAATTTGAATGAAATAAAAGAGGAGGTATCACACAGGTGATTTAAAAGGAAGTTTCAGGCATAACGGTCAGCTAGGAAGAAAAGGACAGCTGAAAAGGAAGTGGAGGACAGAAAAGGACTTTTGGACAGCTGAGGGAAGTGGAGCTGAAGGAGCAAAGATCACAGGCAGTAGCATTAAGAGGCTATGAGAGCAGAGTGATAAGGAGAAAGACTATGGATAGTTTTGAAAGTAAGGACTGAAAGCTTCAGATGGATATAGGGATAGGAAACTAGAGCAGAAATGAAAGGAAGAGTGTAACACAAATCAGAGCGATGAGAGAGATGCAGGATTCTGGTGGCAGAATGTTGGGTGGAGGTGAGAAAGCTGAGGCCAACCAGAATACCAGAGAGAACATTGCTGTGGTCAAAGTGAGAGATGATCAGGGCATGCGCTAGCATTTTGCTGAGGGTAAAGAGAGGAAGAGCTCGATTTTGACAGTATTGGAGAGGGGGAAATGACATGACCAAGCAACAGGCCAGATAAAGAGAATAAAAAAGAGCAAGTCAATAAGTCAAAGACAAACGCAAGACTTTCTACAGGATGGATGGCAACACTGTCAATAGATGAGGAGGGCTTGTGTGGAAAAATGAGAAATTCTATGTTGGACATACCGAGACAATTAAGAAGCATCCAAGCAGAAGCATCCAGCAGACAGAGATTTGGGACAAGATGGAGGCAGAAACTTCTGTACTACAGAAACAGAGCTGTGCAACAATGGAGAACAGAGAGTGCAGAAAGTCATGGAATTTGATTATATAACCCAATGACAATGTGCAAGGAAAAAATAGCAGGGATCCTGACAAAGGAAAAGGAAAGGAAGAGCTTCTCCCTGTGGAACTTTTAGAAGAACTAGACACGTAGGAAGATAACTAGTAGAGGACGGAATTGTGGAGACCAAAAGCATAACAAGAATAAAGTAAGATTATATAATTAATGTAATCTGGTAGTAAGGAGATTGTCAGTAAGTTTTGTAAAAGCAGTGTCAGTGACATGCAAAGAATAAGAGAAGGACTGGATAAAACAACCAAGCTTCCTGAAGCAGCCCAATACCTCTGCCACCCCCACCCCCTGCAATTGCTACTTTCTGCCCAAAACTCACTCACCTCTTACCTGGCTCCCTCCTCCACGTGGGCTCTTTAATCAAAACAGGAAATGCAAAGCACCCTGGGATTGCTCCCAGTGTGCTTCACATTTCCTGCTATGATTCAAGAGATGGAAGAAAGAGCCAGGATCACTGCATTCCAATCCTTGAAGCACAGCAATCTGGCTCCCTCACCTTGCTCCTTCCTCCACATAGGCTCTTTACAGGAAGCAAGAAAAGAGTTCACTGGGAGAGATCCCAGTGTGCCCCACATTTCCTGCTTCGATTAAAGGAAGTCACTCCACTCCACTACTTTGTGTGTAGGAAGGAGCTGCCAAGGAGACTGGCTCTGTCTGTAGCAGTTATACTGAAACAAAAGCAGTCATCCCAAGGACTCTTAGAGTCTTTAGTACAGATCACAGAGTCTGAATAGTGCTATATATCAGATCTATAGCAGACAGGAAGGAGGAGAGGATGAATTTATAATAGACGTAGCCAGCAAGTTCTTTGGCTCATACAGTGATTTTCAGCTACACCATGAGAATGAATGCCATGGATAGAAATGAGAAGGGTGAATAGGGTAAATGTCAGAAGTTGAAGAGCAGGAAGAATTGAGCATAGAAAATGCAGACTCTACACAGGGGGCAAAGGTGACGATGCTTGGGAGATAACCACTGGGTTAATGCAGCACAGGTTGCAGGAGAAGTCAAAAGAAGGAAAAGATTAGGAGGATGAAATGGGAAGCACCTGGACTATGGAATTAACATCAGTGTTAAAATTACCAAGGAGCAAAGTGGAAGTGATGCCCAACAGGAAGGTGAGCTAAATATCAATGTCAGAAATGAAGGTTATAAGAGGGAAGGACGGGGAATTCAGAATTGCAATACGGAGTGTCAAAGAGTAGTATGGTGTAACCAAAAGCATAACAGATGAAAAGCGGTGTGCCCCAATGATCTGTCCTGGGACCTGTGCTTTTCAACCTGTTGGAGACAGGGTTGAGCAGTGAGGTGGCTAAGTTTGCAGATGATACCAAACTTATCATCTGCAATGATGAGTGGTGAAAACCAGAAGCAATTGTGAGGCGCTCCAGAAGGATCTCTCCAAACTGGGAGAATGGGCAGCAAAATGTTTCAGTGTAAGTAAGTGTAAGTAATGCACATTGGGGCAAAAAAAATCAAAACTTCACATATAGGCTAATGGGTTCTGAGCTGTCTGTGACAGATCAGGAGACAGATCCTGAGGTGGTGGTGGACAGCTCGATGAAGATGTCAACCCAATGTGCAGACGTAGTGAAGAAGGCCAATTCTATGCTTGGGATCATTAGAAAAGGTATTGAGAACAAAACGGCTAATACTATAATGTAGTTGTACAAATCAACGGTAAAGCCACACCTGGAGTATTGCGTCCAGTTCTGGTTGCCACAACTCAAAAAGGACATAGTGGAAACGGAACAGGTGCAAAAGGGAGCGACTAAGATGATTACTGAGCAGGAACACCTTCCTTATGAGGAAAGGCTACAGTGTTTGGGCCTCTTCAGCCTAGAAAAGAGGTGCCTGAGGGGGAACATGATTTGGACATACAAAATTATGCAGGGGAACGATAGAGTGGATCGTTCCCTCCCTAGAGTTGCTCTTTTCCTTCTCATACAACACCAGAACCAGGGGACATCCACTAAAACCGAGTGTTGGGAGAGTTAGGACAGACAAAAGAAAATATTTCTTTACTCAGCGTGTAGTTGGTCTGTTGAACTCCTTCCCACAGCATGTGGTGATGGCATCCGGCCTAGATGCCTTTAAAAGGGGATTGGACAAATTTCTGGAGGAAAAATCCATCACAGGTTACAAGCCATGATGTGTATGTGCAACCTCCTGATTTTAGAAATGAGCTATGTCAAAACACCAGATGCAAGGAAGGGCACCAGTATGCAGGTCTCTTGTTGTCTTGTGTGCTCCCTGGGGCATTTGGTGGGCCACTTTGAGATACAGGAAGCTAGACTAGATGGGCTTATGGCCTGATCCAGCGGGGCTGGATCCAGCGGGGTTGGACACAAGGAACATCTAAAGGTAGAGAAGCAGTGTCAGATGGGGAGACAGACTGAAACAGCAGATTTTGGAGGTAATGCAATCAACACCACTACTGTTATCTTTAGGGTGAGGTTTCTGAGAGGACAGGACATCAACAGTGGTGGTACCACTGGGGATGGAGAAGAGTAAGTTTCACTAAGAGTAAGTTACCTGGAAGAGATGAGATAAAAAGAGATCCTGGACTGCTGTCTGTGCTCACTGGAAGAAGAGCAGCAATTCCAGAGGGACCAAGAGAAGGGGTGTGAAGGGGCAGGCAGTAAATGGGGATCAGATTATGAGAGGGAGTCAGGATGCCATGGTGCTGAAACCAAGTACTAAAATGTTGAAAACGGTAGGGATGTAGATGTACTGACAAAATAGGAGTTGGAAAGTTATCCTTCTAATCTAAACCAATACATATTTCAAGACCCGTGGCATAAAGGTCTATTAAAAAGCAGAAGTTTTCATTATTCTTATATGTATAATCCCCATAGGCTTGAATAATATCTTGTGGCAATGGTTTTCATAAATGATTTAATATATACATAACACAACTGGACCTACAAAAAGCTATATCATTTACCATGTTTTCTGAGATCAGAACTATTAAACGTCACTTTGATGTTTCACACTTAATCTTGAATTTAATCCAATTTTAAAAAAATACTTATTGGTGGCTCATGTAAATAGCATACCAAATGTAAGCAATTCCCTAATCAGCAAACATTAAATAAAAATGGTAATCTAAAAAGTTTCTTATTGAATGAAGTAAGTGAAGTGAGGCTCTTAATACACTTAAATGAATCTATTTTTTCAATATGGTTTAATGTGGAATTCTCACATCTAAACCAAGACTTGATCTAGAACCTCAACTGTTTTCTAATCCATTATCAGCTGCCACAGCATACCATCTAGGCCATGCACACAGATTATGAGATGTATTCCATCTTCTGAACCTGCTTCCTCTTCAGTGCTGAAATAAGGTACAGAAGATGCCAGTCTGGGAACATCACTATACATAAATCCAGGGAGCTGAAGTTGCTTCAGTTCCTCTTTAGCCTGGAGGAATCTGAAACAAACAGACTTCATTCAATTCAGTAAAATGCTGCATATGAAGATAAGGAGTAAATCAGACTTGCTTAACTTTCAGTTCAGTTTAAGAACACAGGTGGTTGACAAGATTGTCAAAACAAGCAAACACAGTGTTTCAGATCAGAAACCCACAGGCATATAAGCATAACAGATTAGTTACTCTAATTATTAGTTAGTCTAATAGTCTACACTATGTGTAGTAGACTACTACACAGCCAATCCAAAAGATACATGTAGCTCTGATGACTCTTAGTAGCTTTTACAAGTTATCTGCAGTGGCACTTTGAGAGGCAAGTGGAGCAATCTCAATATGCTATGCTGAAAAATCAGCATCCAGTTACTATGCATCAGCTGTGTACACTGATGTCTTAGTGATGAAATGCCTTTAAGGAGCCTCCACACTACCTTGAATGATCACAGACACATTTCTGTTCCAGGTAGCAGCACTGGACAGGTATCACACTCTCATGTTTATTAATGATGATGGTTGCTTGCATGATTTGCAACTCTATCATGTTGCATCTACACAACTATCTAGGCTGGTTTGCAGGACTGTAGGTCATGATATTGAAACTGGTATGATGCTATTTTGAGACAGATACTTGCCTGTAGAACAACCCATAGGACTGAGTCTTTAAAAAGCTACTGAAATTTAAAAATATGAAGTCATATCCCATACAGTTCATAACTAAGCTACTAATAAAATTCAAGATCAAAACCAACAGCTGCCAATCTCTCTGTGCACAATTGGATCAGGCACTGAAAAGACTGAAGATGGGAAACTTAACGTATACCTCTGTCCAGTTCTCAGCTGTCTCTAAAAGCAAATCAAACTTTCCAGGTTTTAACAAATGTTAAATTTTTAGATAGATTACTTTAAAATCTTATTCAGTAAAAAATAGTCAAACTTTAAAATAATTCATGCCTCTCCCCACCCCAGTCCAATTTCCCACCTAATTGCAAAAAAAGTGATTACAACTGGGATTCACCTCTTTCAGGAGCAAAGAAACTGAAAGTTGTGCCTTGGAAATCATTTCTGCAGACAACTAAGATATAGCAATGGCGTTCACCCCAAAAGAACTAGTTCTAGTTCTCAGTCAATAGAGACCACTATAAAAATTATGTGATAAACTATTGGGCAAGCTCCAGGTGGTATCGCTGCCAGTCAGTGGCAAGGCTTTTCAGGGGGGGAGGAGGAAGGCCAGAGGGAGGATCTGGCCCAGGAGGGGGTTGGAGACAGAGGCTGCTGCCAAATCCTAACACCCCCCAAGCCACGGAGATTAACAAGGGTCACCTCCGGTCTGCGTCCGCTCAATAGCAGGTGCAGATCCAAGTAGACCCATTGGGGCCACCTAGGCTCTACATAGGATAAGGGAACTAAGGTTGCCTTCCCCTGAGGTGACCTCAGGCAGCTTCCCTGGTCCCAGACGATACAGTGGTGGCCATTTTGGCACCACTGCTCCTCCAGGTGCTGGGGAAGTTTAGGATTGGGCCCTATGTCACAGCATTAGAAAGTGCCTGACTGAAATTCTTTATATACAATCAATCCTATGCATGTTTACTAAGAAGTAAGTTCTGTTGTGTGCAACAGACTCCCAAGAAAGTGTTAAAGGATTACAGCCACACTCACCTGGGTGTGACTCACACTGATAGAGGTGCTTGTTTCCAGTGAATAAGATAGGATTACAACCTAAAGTCTTACTGAACACGGTGGGCTTACTTCTGAGTAAGGTAAATAACACAATTTTCAAACTACCGACTGAACTCAACAGGGCTTACTTCTGAGTAAGTATGCACAGGATTGCCCTGTGAGACAGGTTCCACCTTCATACGAGCAGCACCTGCCTTTCTCATTGAACTGATACACTATTTTAAAATTATTTCCCTCTCTCCTCCTGTGGATCACAATCATAGTCCTTATGCTCTGAGACATCAACACTTGTATAATTTCATGAAGAAAACCTGCAATATCCACATCCAAACCAAGTAAAAAATAGCAAATAAAAAATGTCTGTATTTGTAAAGTTACGTTTTTTAAGTGAAACACTCAAAATTAAATGCCAATGAAGAAATGGGCACAGTTTCTATATTTTCTTACTAAACTGAGCTTTAAACACATTGTTTTAAATCATATCACTTACGCAAGGATTTGAGGTTTAGGGGAGCACTCATACCAAGGAACAGATGAAGTTGTACTGCTAGACACACTGCCAGATTGCTTGCGAGTTGCACTAGATTTGTCCTTTGAAGACCATAACACACTGCATGGATATCCTCTCAGCGTAGAGGGAAAAGCCAGGCTACTTGAACATAATGGAGCCATATCTGTTGTATCCCTGAAAAGTTCACTATTCATTCGTTCAGTTCTTAAAGATCTCGAAGTTGTTAGCCCAAGATTCTCCTCAGAATCATGTAACACTTCATATAAATTAATATCATCTGCTTCTTCAAAATAACCATTTTCAACCATGTCTTGATCTTGCTCGTCTTCCTCCTCCGGTGGAAGGGAACACACTGACGATCTCTGTGGACTAACCGGATTGCTACTGTCAGCAGAATGTGCATCAGTACTGCTTTGATAGCCAAAGTAGTTCTCTACAAGCCCTTGCTTCAATGTATCAGTACTTCCCTCCAAGGAGAATATGCTCATGCTTGTAACCTCATCTTTTTTTCCAGTTGGCAATTTATCAATCTCTTGCTTTTGCTCCAAAGGTTCACTCAGATTTCCTTCACTTGATGTCTTCACATCATCCTCAGCACAATTACAGAGTGAATCTGAAACCATGCAGGATTCCCCTGGATGAACGACTCCTGAAGGCATTTCAGTTGCTTTTTCTACAGCATGCAAGTCACTCTCTAGCCTTTGGGAATCTTGACAAATTGCATCATTATTTGACGGTGGGCCAGAAACATTCACTGCAGATGCATCCTCATCAAAAACCAACTGTAAGGAGTCTTTTACATTTGAAGGTTGAGAAGGCAGAAGTGTAGTTTCACAGTCTGACTGTCCAGAGAACACTACACACTCATGTAGCAAAACATTTGGTTCTTCAGTATCATTTTTTGTCAAATCAATTGCTCCCAGGTCTAATATAGTTTTGCTGTCGCTTAACTGGCATTCTGGTACAACAGATATTTTAGAGTTTTCATCAGGGGACAAATCGTCATCAGAAGGCAAAGAGTTTATTGATGTCAAGGAGGACTGAATTTCACTAACCGCACTTGTACTTTCAGTACAGTGACTTTCTATTAGGTTTTTAATAGTGAAATCTGGTTTTAGCACAAGCTGAGGAAATATTCTTTCACTGTTGCATGCACTTTGCCCTTGAGGAGTTTCAAAAGTCACATCTGCACTTGGGAGCATTGCAAAAGAGCTTGGTTCACTTTCTACACCAGAATCTGAAAATCTAGATGATGCATAGGTAACATCAGGCAGCTTAAGTATATCTCCACTTACAACTCCAGCATGGGTTTCTTTTGTGGACAAATTGGGCTGGTTGGTTTTAACTCTTGCCAGAGCACCCTCAGTATATCGGAAGTCTGAAAATACTTCCTTTTCAAGCAGTGCTTCCTCTTCTGATTTAACTCTCTTTTCTGTCCCTGAACTTTCAAAGATGGGCTCCTGTAAGTTCTCTCCTCGTGCTACACTTTGTGAAACTTCTGTCCTTGTTCCAATTCGAACACACACTCTTTCCCCACCATAAATATTTTTACAATATGGTTTTACCTCTATTTTTGTAACTCCTGGTGAACCATAAGAATCTTCAACAGCATTTCTATGTGTCAAGCTGCTATCACCGTGAGTTCCCCCAATGCCTGCTTGGGGGATATCAGATCCACCAAAAATGATTGAATCTGCATAATGAGAGAGGACAGAACTACACTGGCTATCCTCACCCCTAATCAGGTTGGCAGTTCTTTGTTCAGTTCTTGAGGGCGTACTCTGAAGGTCTTTCTGACTGAACTGTCGCGTAACACCCTTTGTGCCACAAGTATGCTCACCAACTGTAGAATCCAGCTCTTCTTTCTGGTTACACAAAGGCATTGCTTCAAAGCATTTAGAGATGTCCTCTGGTGCTGCACCTTTCAAGCACTTGTAGCCTACCAAGACAACAGAATCCTTAGAGTTTTGCTTTACAATTTTTTTGGGATTTTCAGGTTTCACTGTTTTCATCAATTTGGTAACCTTAACTTTGGATTTGTTTGCATCTTCACATTTCCCTTTTGCAGACCTTGTGAACTGCTTTTCATTTTCTGGCTGCCAAGCATGGGAGGGAACTGAAGATCTATTTTTCAACTCTGGGCTAGAAAAGCCAGTAAAATTTTCTTCAGAATCTAGTTTATCAAGTTTCTTTGAGTCAGACCTCTGATGAGCAGCCAGCCAGGGTACATCCATATCTTTTAAAAAGAGGGGAGAAAAAAATTACAATATGATAATGGCAACCAATACTAATAACCAACTATTTAACATTTTCATGGATTTAAATATATGAACTCATACATATATAATTGGACCTTGGTACCTGCAGGGGATCTCTTCCCCTGCAGATACCGAAACCTGCAGATAATAAAATCTGTGGGTTGGCCCACTCTGTACCTCCTGGAAGAGTCTTCTGGCCATGTCCAGGAGGCCTTCTGAGGTCCAGGGAAGCCTTGCACATTCTCCCCAGGCCTCAGAAGGGGAGACAGCTCAGACGTGACTGTAAGATACTTCTGATTGCATACAGAAGATACAGGGAGGTCTTCCTAACCCACACTGGGTCAATTCTGAGGATCCAAAATCTGCAAATAAGGAGGCCTGACCCCAAATGTCAAATTCATTAAAAAATATCATTTTTCCGCCAATAAAAAAACAGATTAATGCATGAATTTATGATAATTAGTACATGGACTGAGTTCTATAGAGAGCACTCATGTGTGCAGCAGAGCTTCTTTTATTTGCAATACCACCCAACATATTCATAAGAATCTTGTAAGATAGAAAAATTACTAAACTCTATGTCAATATAACAAGACAAAATTTGAATAGCCTTGATTTACCTTTAGTGACTGAATCTAAATATCGATCCTCAAAAATTATAGGCAAGGAGTTTAGATCTCCATCTAGTTCACTGCATTCAATAGGTAGAGGTGGGAGAGAACTACAGAAGGACGTGCTTTTTATTGCAGTACACATCTGGAGGTAACTCTGAGCACTGAAAGACATCATTTTATGTTGAAACAGCTGTAAAAAAGTAGTCCTGCACCACAATCAATAACTGATAATACCATTAATTTTATTCATATACCCTTTGACATAGACACTAGCTTGTGCAAATTCATTGTGTTAATAATGACAATTATGTGATATTCAATACAGCTAAATCAATTTTGATTACATAGCATCTATATTCATCATCAG
Organism: Tiliqua scincoides; assembly: GCF_035046505.1. Classification (NCBI taxonomy): domain Eukaryota; kingdom Metazoa; phylum Chordata; class Lepidosauria; order Squamata; family Scincidae; genus Tiliqua; species Tiliqua scincoides. Next base: position 176,732,161 of record NC_089821.1, on the reverse strand, counting down.
CATAAGTAATAACCTTTTGGAACAGTGCTATTCATGCACTGTCCTGATTGTAAAACTGAGCAATCAATGAACAGAAAAAATGAGGGAATATAGGGTATTCCTAATATAGGATATTACAGGGCAGCAGGCACAATATGAGAAACTGACAGCCCAGTCCTATGCAGGATTTGGCTGTACTATGGAGGGTTTTGTGACAGTGGAAGAACCTCTCCACTGTCACAAAATGTGAGAATGTTCCCCATCTGTCACCAGAGTTGTCCACAGCTGCTGGAGCAGGTTAGGCTACGGAGGGGGCAAAACTGAACAGGAAGTGGGAAGAAAAAGGGGGTGGAAAGGCTGGGGGGAGGGGTAGATTTGGTGGCAATGGCATGTGCTGGAACCTATTCCCTCCATCAGCAGCCTCCCTGCCCACTTACTGTCCTCGGACTTGTGCCAGAGCAAGAGGCTTATGGAGGAGCAAAGGGATTTAAATTCCCTTTCTGTTCCAAAGCTTCCAACTCCTTCCCCCCGCCCCGGTGGTTGGATACACCACACTCATTTTCAATGAGGCTGCAGCAGAGTGGGGGAGGGACAGAATTGGGCTCTAAGGCTAGGTAGGATCCACTGTGAGGGTTAAGGAGCTGACATGTGTGAAGTCCTTCAATTTAGTCTCTGAACCCTGCCTCCAAAGAAACATAATTTTTGGTGTGTTTGCAAAGACCTGTCTACAACTTAAAAAACAACAACAACAACACACACAGTTGAACCAGCAATTAAAATAGTACATTGCTATTAGCCACTCAGTAATGTAGTCTCAGGATGCTACATAAACCACGTTGTGAAAAGGTTTTTGTTGAAAAGCAGCATACAGGCCCGATCTCCTAATCTGCAGATTTGGGACCCACAGACTTAACTCACTGTGGGTTCTGGGTCTGATGTGAAAGGCAGAACCTGAGCTCCAGGATGTGACTGGAGGTGTTTTCCTGTCGCATCCAGGAGCCTTTCTGAGGACCAGAGAAGCCACATGAACATGTTTAAAGAGCACTTCTGGTTTTTGTGAAAACATGAAGTGTCCTTCCAATACTTCTGGGGCATGTCTGAGGCCCGTTGACTCTGCGTGCAACCTCTATAGGCCTCAGAATTGTTCCAGATGTGGCCGGAACAATTTGAGAAAGCCTGATTTATGTAGCACAGGCATATTAAAGATATTACTATGCTAATTACAGGGTGCATGGTGAGTGTGTGTATATACACATGCATGCACAAAAAGAACTGTACAATGATTCCGTAATAGTTAGTAAACAATGAACTCTTCCATAATCTTCTCTATGTAAAGAAACTTACTGTAGTTCTTGATATGCAAGGGCTGCTTCCCTTGGATGTTCCAGATAAAAGAATGCTTCAGAAAATCTGCGCACCTAAAAGTTTCAAGATCATAAAACAAGAGGTTCACAGTGAGGGGCGGTTTGCCTTTCCTTTTCTAAGAGAGACATATATGTCACAGTTTAACACCAATGGAGCACGTTCAACAGACAATAAAAGCATTTGTCATAAAATAGTAAGTTAAGCTGAATGAAAATTGTGCAGCAAATATTTTAACAAGAGCCCAATTTTTTCTCCATTTGGAAAGATATGTCCTAATAAAACCCCATTATGTGTTAATAAAATCCCATTATGTGTTAATAAATAATAAAAAAGTATTAAGAATCACACTAAGCAAAATTCTGTTATGCTTTGAGTTATGCCTTCTTTCTCAGTATGAAATGCACTTCATATTTATTGTCATTGTCAGTTGTGCAGACAACAAAAGATGTCTGCCCAAGTCAGGCAAGTCACCACTCATCAGAAAACCATGTATCTATGTCTCCAATTATCAAACATCTTTTGAGGGGGTGTTGAAAGGACATCAGTTATTACCTGAAATAAAGTTTCTTGGAAAAGTTTATTTCCCACTTTCTCCCTAGGATGCCCTCCTGCTTAGAGACCCATACTTCACCGAAGCACCAGTGTTGACAGAACATCAGTGGGACTTCTCTACAATGCTCCTGAAGATCACATCTAGGTGCAAGTGGAACAACCTTTCCATGGATTCCTCCCATACCATACGAGTAACACAAAGATGAAGGAACTACATGACCAGGATCAGTGGTATGGCTCCCTCTTACATGAAACTTGACCTTCTAAGATACGTTATTAGAATAGCAAGGGAATAGCATTGGAAGCAACATCACTGGTCCTTCCTATGTGATTCCTTCATGCTCACGGCATGGCAAGAAGCTGTTAGGAAGTGGTTCTTACAGTGCTGCTAATAAATGTGAAGACCCTTTCCCAGCTTCATCAGATTGGCCACCTTGGCCTTGAGCAAATGTATATTTTCTATTGAAGATCAGGAGCTTTCTGAACTCGGTACATACCTGGAATGACTGACAAGATAAGCAGAAATTCACATATCATATGTGTATAACACTAGATTGCTCCCAGCCACAGTTTTCCTACACATGCCAGCAACTTTTGACTTTATTCCTCTGATCTCCATTCACCAAAGGTGAGCACATAGCAATCTCACTCTTTTACCTTCTTAGCACATGGTTAGGCAGTTCACTTTCCTTCATACTTTTGCAACAATTTAGGTTAATTGGATATGCTTCTCAATAGAGTGTGTGGAAACTTTAAGGGTTATTCAATAAAGTCAGAATACATGTGCCATTGGCCTTTACCTCAAGGGCATCAAAGTCAAGAAGCAAAGTGACCTGGGCAGCCAAGGGATGGTTTAGATCAGATATGTATTCCAAATTATACTAAACTTAATCTATATTTCAATTCTAAAACTTGTTCAGAGTTTACACACAATAAGAACTAAACATAAAATTAAAACTTAGCTTTACCCAACAGTTAAAATCTTTCAGTGCTCAAATGTACCACAGATAAGTCGAGGACAGGTTCTGAGCCAAAATAATGGAATTTTCTATGACCCTCGGATAACTCGGGGCTTAAACTTAGGGGGGTGTCTGACTATAGTTTTGTCTGATTTTATCCAAGGCCGATCCTGAAAAATAACCTACCACTAATTGTTACCTAAGAACTGTAGTCTCTAATTTATTAAAAACATAGTAAAAGATCATAAGATACATTTTTATTCTTTTTAAATTCTGGTCTTCACCATCTTTTTGTAAACATTATCAAAGTAAGTGCACTGTAAACTACATACCAGTAAAACAGTGGTTCCCAACCTGGTATTCATGTACTCCCAGGGACACTCAACAGGACCTTTAGGGGTACTTGAACAAGAATGGCATAATGGCAGAAAAAGGCAGGTTGTGCTCCAGAATGCCTTGCAAGGACCAGCAAGGCAGGAAAGGAGGTAGCTAGTTGGCTGTGAACCCCACCAATAGCTAGTTTTAGGTCATCAATTCATGTATGAAACAGTGATTGAAAACCAGCACAGTAAAAAAGCTGAAACATAATATGGAAAGTGATCAATCAGCCAGAATTTCTCAGCACACTTCTGGTGCAAAGACAGTCTTCTTCAAACAGATAAAAAGAGAAAATATATGATGAATACATGAAGTCTGGGCTTTCATATAGAGAAGAACGAGGGCTTGTATTATTAATTACAAACATTTTGCTAATATGAAGGATACAATTTATGGAAATGGGCTGCCAAGGGATATGCAAGTGAAAAAGGTTGGGAACCACTGCAGGAGAACCATGAATCAAATCTACCTTTAAGGTGTCTGGTGTGTTAAGCCAGAAGCTCTACATATAACATACAACCCATAACACATAACTGGGAGTGTGCAATTCAATTCACAGCAGAGAGATGCAGCTCCATATATTTGCAACCCTTTTTACTCAGAAGCAGACCCACTGCTTTCCATGGGAGTTATTCTTAAATAATGGTGCACTGAATCGTAGTCTGGGACTTTATTTCAAATAGAAAGGAGGATCCCATCCTGGTGTTGAGAAAAGAAAAAAAAAGATCCCTGCCAAATGCATGCATTTGCAAAAAAGAACCAGGTTGCAACAGCAAAAGGGAACAGAGGAGAATAAAAGGTTAACTTTGGTTGGAATTTCCCAGGAAAGTTACTATAGAAACTAAGATCTCTGTATTGCTTCTGATGGGCAAGAGGTGCCTGCCTGAGCAGAGAAATGAAACTTTTCAGAGTTGAAAGGCTCTGCCCTCTGATTGACCCGGAGATTAGGCGAAGTGATAATTGGAGCTTGATTACTTGGCAAAAATTTTACATACTATACATAAGTATCTAAGGTAGTTTTTTGAACTAAAAAAAGACCCAGTTTTAAGAACGAAATCTATCATTCAGTTTTTGAACTGGGCTTTTCTCCACTAGGACTTGGATTCTATTTTTAAAATCTGTCTCGTAACATGCTGAATACATACACGCATTGTATGATGTTCTTGTGATAATAGCGCAGTGACATCATCTTGAAAGTTAATGGCCTCAAGAAATTGTCCCCATAAAGCCATCAAAAGCGAACAAAGCTGTGCAAGATTCATGTTTATAAGTTCGGCCAGTTCATCAGGATTTTCCATTTTCTGCATCGATAGAAAAAAATATTTTTAGTTTTAGAAGTTAACTTTCTAGTCCTTCAAGATGGACATAGAACAGTTTGTCTCAAGAAGCCAAAAGCAGATGTTCTCAACACACAATCTAAAAATAAAAGCTTTTAATGCTAGACACCTTAACAACCATCCTCCTGCAGGTCATTCATTTGCATTAAATTTAACTTTGCATTGCTGTATGATCCATTCTTCAATAAATTTAAATTTCAGGATTACAAAGTTTCTGAAAAGTCAACATAAGAAAAGCCCTGCTGGATCAGTCCAAGGATCTATCTAGTTCAGCTTCCCATTTCCACCAAAGTCCAACCAGATGTTTCTAGGGAACCCAAAAGAAAGACAAGAAGGCCAGGGTGATCCAACACATTTCTGCCTTTTCACTGTCACCAATTCGCTGTTTTTACTGCACAATTCACTGTGTACCCCATAATCTCTCTACTGGAAAGTCAAGTAATATCACCCATAACGCTATTTCATTATTGTGCTCTTTGTCCTGGCATGAGAGTAATTCTAGCCAGTGGGAAGAGTACTTTCTGGGAGCCATGGGGCCAGTCAGCACCAGTTTCCTGCTTTAATCCTTATTGAGGAAACCCTACTTCTCAATTTCCCTCATAATGACAGATGCCCATTAACTGTTATCACCTGCTTCTATGACCAATTCACAAACTTGAAGAGGTCTTATTTTCTTTGCCCACAATTTCAAAATGTACTCAGGAACCATTGGAGAGGGACTGTCAAAAAGTTTTTCAGAACTCCTGTATCTACGACATTATCCCTATAACAGGGCTATAAAATTATGTGAACCATAAAAAGATATTCCTTAAATTCACAAAGAAGTAAGCTACAGTAGCTTATATTGTAGAAAAGGTATCTAGGAAGAAAGCAAAGATATTGGCCCAGAACAGAGTAAAAGTACCTTTATTTCTTCACTGAGTTCCAACAGACGTGCTTCTACATCTACATCTATGTTCTCTGAAAAGATCAGAGTACAGGTAAAAAGAATATTAAAAACCACATTTTATAAATCGTACAGCAAGACGCTATTCCAATTTCAAACACAAAAACATTTTTGTCTCGTTTCATAAACACCACCATCCAGGAAATTTTAAAGGCAAGGTTAGAGTTTTCAAGATATTGAGAGAGTCCACCTGTTGATGTAAACATCTAGTATTTCACTATTTATTATTGAATTTTTCCTGTATAAGATGTAACGAATATAAAAATAGATCATGTGATATTCCTTATAACTGAAATTTTTAAAATATTCAAATTTATTCTGTGAAAATTCCTCCATTACTCTCTAACATTCCCTGTTCAAATGTGTCTAGGTTTTGACACTGGATATTTAAATTCACACCTTTGGAATTATGTTTCTCTAATAAAATCTGCATGGTGAATTGGAGCCAATCTAGCTCTGATTTCAGTTTCATTGCACTGTACTTTTTTATTCTTTGAAAACTTTTTGAAATATATGATCAAGAAAAGGCTAAAAACAAATAAAAGTAAAACACTACTTCCAGATGTAACAGAAGATCACAAGAACAACAGGGTGTTTAGGTACATAGATACCATTTTTTTTTTTAATGGAAAGATTTAGTTTGATCACCTAAAGGTTACAATTCAGTAGAATGCCTTCTTTTTAACCAAGGTGTAATCCATCATCAATGGGTTGTATTCTAAGTTTAGCTAGTCATGATTAAATTCCATTACTTTCATAGTTAAAGGACTAAATTCCTTAGTCACGACTACTAATAACTAGACTTGGCATACAACGTATTAATCATTCTTTTCCATACAGGGACACCATCCTAGAACAGCATAAGAGAAATAAGCTGGGGGTTACAGTCCCCTTGGAACAGTTATCTTTAACAATTGCAAATTGGGCTCTGTTGCCACAAGGGGTCAGGACGCCAAAATGCTGCCCCCCCAACCGAAAAACGTCACTTTCTGCTTTCATGGAAAACAGGAAGTGCCTTTTCCAGCATTCTGAATGTTTCGGAAGGCTTTCTGGGGGATGGAGAGATAGTAGACAGCTTCCCTGGCCCTTAAAAGACCTTCTAAGGCATCAAAAACAGGCTTGAAGAAAGAAAAAATGGTAGTGGGGGAAAGGTTGCATGCTGCTCCCCTGCAGGGTGCCGCCCAGGGCCATTTACCTCACTGACCCCCCCCACCCCCACGGTACGCCAGTGATCTTTAAGTCACCATAGTTTCAACAAGTACTTTGTGTACAGTCAGCCCACATCTTACACCCACTTTACCTACACGAATTCAATTTCTTTATGCCTGCCTATTGAGATTTTCACTTCGTGTGTTTGATGAAGTGGATTGTGGTCCATGAAAAGTTTATGGTGAAATACAATGGTTAGCCCTTAAGGGACTGCAAAATTTTATGTTGCTTTTACTGCAACTGACTGACATGGCTACCTGTCTGGAGGCTCTTTTGTCTCCTGCACAAGCAGGGCTTCTGATTTTGTTTTCTGGCCTGTGATACTGCCTCCCTTTTTTTGCTTTTCTTTTTTATAATAAGTCACATGGTTTTGTGTGCCCTTCATAACGATGCTCTCCTATAGACTACTCTTAAGCTAGAACAGTTAATCAGCATGGGGCTAGACTTAAACTTGTAGTAGGATGGTACCAAATTAGTACGGTTCAGGCAGCTAAATAGAGAGGTGTCCCATCTAAATTTGAGGCTCCCATTTCACCTTAATTTCAAATATGTATTCTAAAAATATTTGTAAAGAGTATGCTTTCAGATAACCCAAAATATATATTAGCTTGTTTAAAAATAATCCGGTTTTCATTTTTAATTACTTGCATGCAGTATTTACCTGTATGCCAAAGTGCAGTGGACGACAGCTTTCACACCCAAGTAACAAAATGGTTGATCAAAGCATTATACAATAAAAATGAAGTACAGCAGACAAGGAGAACATAAACATTGTAGCTATAACAAAAACCAAGTTGTTTCATAACATCATTATATCAACCATATGGTTTCTTTGTTAAAGAATCTTTCATTTTTACAAGTGCTAGACACTCTGTGGACATTATGCATGCTGGCATCAGTGCAACTGCACACACAAGGATTGCCACTGGGCCTAATAGCACCCATCTCAATTCTCCTCCTTGGCATGCATATGCTTACACAATGCAGCAGCCATTACCTAGAACGGCCACACAGAGTGCTTTCTGTTAACCTATTTAGCCCTTCATCTCCAAGCTACACCCTCACTCAGCATTTGCTCTAAGTTGAATTATGTATCCAAACACTGTTTCAGTGGTGAACAAGGGCTGGGTGGGAAGAAGTGCACAAACCACATATTTTGGATAATGGGCAGCACAAACTGAAAAAGAAAAAAATCCACTGGGTCCTATGGCAATTGTTTCCCAAACTGTAGGCGGAATCACAGTCATTTTCATGGTCAGACTGCTGGACTTACAAAACTAATAATACTGAGTATTTAATACTAAATAGTAAGTATTTAGTACTAAATACTAAAATGAGTATTTCTTTATGCAGTTTAAACCAATCAATATCAGTCATCACCTCCTTTAGCCAATTATGTTCAGAACTGCCATGCAATCTGCTGTTGGTTCAGAAAGGCAATATATGGGTTTGCATCAATAATTACCCAGAGAGGGGAAGTTTGGGATGTGTGCGATGCAGCTCTAAAATCTTTCTGTGGTAGGGATTTGAATACTAGCTTTTGAATGGAAGATTATGCTGTTATTTTAACCTGCTAACAAAGCCATTATGCTTTGCAATCATTTCAGGTTTAGAAACACAAAACGGGGAACCTTAACTACAATGAAATGAACTCATTTCATCATCATTGTAGGGTGAAACAGGGCTGCATTTAATGGCCAGGTTCAGATGCAATGCTACACCATCATTTAGTGCTAAAAGAACAAGTCTCAGACTCACACACAGCCTCCTTCACCCTGCCCATGTAAAAAAGGATATTGAAAGTGTTCGCTTTCCCTGTTAGCTAGGTAACTATGTTTTATCTTAACTCACACAGTTAGGGTGAGACATCTTTTGGTCCCTCAGAATCATGAGGAAGCAGCATGACAGTGCCTGTCTGGCTCAGCATAGTGTTACTCCTTTGTATAATCCTGTGGGGGAGCCACAAATGATTATGATGGATGGTTCACCTGCACTCCCGCCTCCCAAGATTATGCCCTACAAGATTTGGATGTGGTCAGTGAAAGTCTTGTTTAAATTGGTCCAAGATAACAAACAATGGCTTAATCTTGGTTTATAAAAAACCGCAAACTACTGTTAGACCAAACCACAGTTGCTCAAGCTAGGACTTAACAGGGGAATTGGTTTATTCAAAAGCAGAAGCTGACAATCTCCTCTTGCAAGCATATCAGGAGAAGGGAAAGTGAAGTGCAAAAACTTGAACTCTCATAGGGCTAAACCATGACTGGGTTAGGTCTCAAATAGGGCTGAGTAATACCATTAGGCTCTTTGCTCCTGTTTTAACATGAAATAAAAGATATGCTTTACAAACAACAAAAAATATGTTTTATTATAATGAAACCTAATGGGTTATAAATATAACCCTCTTTTTAAAGAAACATACCTAGATAGGCGTCTCCCTGGATTCGTAGGTATTTTCTTCTGAGGAGGCGTTCATAAAGGACCTGCATGCTGGACTTGGCTAGTTATAAGGATTGTACACACGACTAAGTTACTACACTCCTTTTTTCATCTGTGTCTTTATTATTATTAGCTTTAAAGTTAGTAAGAAAATTTAACACTCACCTAATAATTAGTGCAATTAGATAAGAAGAATTAAAGAGCAGAATTTATAAGTTCTAGTCAAAGAGTTACTGATGTACATTATGGCCCTTATTGGACTGTCATTACCTATTTGTTTGTTAACTCAGCAGTGCCCAAATGCTAACAATTTCTGTTATTTAAAATATGTAAATTTATACACAGCAGTGTATGCCATTTCTTTGTACAAGATTCAACCAATTTTTTAAAAAGCCAGTTTTGGAACAAAAATGTACATCACAGAAATCTGTAAATAGTAGGCAAAAGAGAGAACAGCAATCATAAGGTAAATGGAAAGAGAAGAAGAGTGACATTTTTCTGAAATTGAAACAGGATTTCAGAACTTTCCCTCCAAAATCCCATTTGAATCTCAAGATTTTGAAAGCGATTTTATGAAAACAAAAATTTTAGATCGTTTCTAACAAATTACACAGCAATTATATTATAATGGTACACTTTGTTCATAAGACTATTTTCAGGGAGTTGTATCCTGATTTGTGTAAGCAGAGAGAAGTTCACATAAGACAACTTCCTTGCCCCATCCTTTCCACATCAGCCCCCTGTGGCCTCCCAAAAAGTTTCTCCAGTAGATTGGGGGACTCTCATGAGAACAGGTTGCTTACCTGCAACTCATGTTCTTCAAGCAGCCACCTGTGCAGTCACACATATGAAACCTGTGCTGAGTTTTACTCAGAAATATTGAGAGCTTTGACCAACAGCAGAACTTTTCAATCTTTTTTGCAAATACCATTTTTTCCTAATTACCAGACTTTGCAGGTACCACTTCTGCAAGTATTAGCACTGCCACCAGAGACAACAGTGGTGCTCAGGAGTGGGCAGCTTGCTTTACAGTTGCTGCTTTGCTGCACAACGTCCTTCTCTTTTGAAAGACCAGGCAGCTGCACAGGTACATCATATCCAGTGGTGAACCGCTGCCCCACCTGTATCCACTTCCAGTGAGATGGGCCAGTCACTGCAACATCATGTAGTTATAACTCCTGTGAGGCCACATATCCACCTGCCATTTGATGAAGTGTCGCTAGTGGTATTAGTACCACTGGCTGAAAAGCAATGACTCACAGAGTATTGTGTAAGGATCCTCCGAAACATATTGAGTATGCCCAAGAAGTGGGTGCCACAATTATCCTCTCCATTTTGTGCAGACCATTACAGCAAACATCTATAGCTGCAACAGTAAAGGAGGGAGGGTTATGTAGCTGCACAGATGACCACTTAAAGAACATCAGTTCAATCTACTCTTTTTCTTTGTGGTCTCTGTACAGGCACACACATGGAAACTAGTAAGCTCTCTTACCTGAATGGAGGATGCAGGTGTCCTCAGGTAAACAAGGAATGTAGCACAGCCTGACCAAAGGCAGCACCCAATCCCACTCTAACATCTTGCACATAGTGCTTAATAAGGCCTCATTCTAGAATACCACAGCCAGTTCATGTTTGTCCTGTGGGAGATGATCAAAGAAAAGTGTGAGCTTTTCCCCAGAAGAAATATTGGTACTTTGACATGCAAGTGTCATAGTTCATGAGAAACAGTGACAAGGTTGCACATGAACAAAATTTTCTACGCATGCCACGGAACTTATATTTCTCTTGGTAAATGGAAGCTGTGTGGGGCACTTGCTGATCTTTAGTTTAAGAAGCCTTTATCATTACCTAATTTTGCTTAAAACCAAAGATGCTGATCTCCTCTTGGACCTTACGTATGCATGAGGGTTGGTGCGATATAGGAAGATTTGTTCTAGGAGTCTTTACGCTACCTGGAGAAGAACCAGGAGTCTTGGAAAACCCAATGGCATCCATTTGGACAATTGGAAAGTGGTATCATTAGTTTAGACAGCGGGTTATGTAAATTTCTAGGGCAGAGGCTTAGCCACATGGCTCAATTGCATTGCACAGAGGCAGAGGTCTTACAACTGAGAAGCTGGCTTCAAGTCAGCTATGATGTAAGGAGGTCTGAGGCCCTATAGAAGGTATTTACTTCCAATTCCAATGAAATTAGATCCTGAGTCTGGGGGAGCTGTTGTAACTTGAGAGCCTGAGGTATTACTAATGAAGCCGGAGTCTGAAAAGTATTCATGCCAAGATGCTCGTCATCAGGATCTGTGGTGGTGCCCAAGACTCCAGCATTTATACAAAGTGAGGTGAAGCCAAAAAAAGCATCTGGTCATCAGAGTGGGAGCCAATGTGACTGGTAGCAGTCACTGACTGGATAGAAAGAGGTAGAGCTGACAGAGCTGGAGAAACCAATGAATATGTAGTAGAGGTAACTGTAGCTGTTGAGAAAGAAGGTCAAAAGTATGAGGATGAAGATGTCTGTCCCAGCCGCACTACTGAATCTTCAAAAGTCTGGAAAGTATAGCCAGTGCCCATTTCAAATCCATTGGGCAGTGATGAACTGCAGCTGGAAACCATGAATGCTCTCTGTGTGGTGTCACAGTCTTATTAGTCTCAGTAGAATGGTTTTTAGAAAGGGGCATACAAAGTTAGATCCAAGACAGGTTCCATACCACACATCTACCTCCCCAATGAGATTGTGAGTAGGAAGGAAGTCAGTAATATGGTTGACTTGGAGAGAAAGCACATCAATATTTCTAGTCCTCTCTTTGGAAGGTGTTGTAATAGTGGATGCAAACATCTGACAGTCTCTTGATGAAGACTTCTCATTTTTTTTTTTTTACAAATGTATATTAGACAGTTGCTATGGGAGGGAACAGCCTTTCCTGTTAGCTGCATGGCACTGTGGCCACACAATCATAATGGAAGCCCCATCCAGCTGTAAAAGGTTGCTGTGCCCTGCAAGAGGGTGGCACTGTGGTGAGAGAACAGGCATGGCAACATCAAAGCCAACATCAAAGAAGTGCCAAGGTTGCATAGGTCTCCCAGAATAGAAAATGGGGAAGCCGATATTAAGCCAAGTTGTTTTGCAGGACAATTCTGTTTTGCACAGAATTGATTACCATTATCACCTGCTTAGGAAGAGTCTCTCAGAGGCGTGGATCTGTTCCAGTGGACCTGTTTGACAAAATACTGACAAAGTGCATCTGCCTACTTTTTGCTCCTTGCCCAGGCAAAAGGGGCAGCATACATGACAGGAAGCTTGCTCTTACAAACACTTTTTAAATGGAGGTGTTGTGACACAAGTATAGAGCCTAAAGAAAGAGGAGAAGCAACTGAGAGAAAACAAAAAGTCAAACCATTTAGAAAGATAACAACGAAGAAAGAAAAGATAAAAACATACATATAGATAAGGGTACACTAAGCTCATTTTGGAAAGAAACCCAGAAGAAAAGTTCTCTTTAATGCTACCGCTGTAGTGGTCTGCACAAAATGGGAACACGGGGGAACATAGAACCACCAATTGGGTACACGTGTTATGCTTGAGAGGGCAGGTCTTTGTGACCAAACTAAGTTCCCAACTAAGATATGCACAATCACAATTTCCACATGTATGTGTGCATATAGGCCACAAAGAAGAACAGGATGGCATGTGGTGCGTGAGACCACAAGGTGAAGGGGCAATCTGTCAAAATTGGGCAGAGGTGCCTTCTGCAAGTAATTTCCACTCACAGAAGTTGCCTTTGCCCAGTTTTCAGCAATTCCTCCCCAATATCCTATCCCACCAAACTTCCAGAGTGGTTGCCAACGCCTCCCAGAAGATGGAGGGGTTGTGGTGCAAGGAAGCCCCCTTACAAAATATTTCTTCTGCTCACAGAAGTTCAGGATACAATTCAATGTTTGCAATCTGGGTGCAGAATTGCATGTAAGTAGGCCCTAATTCAGACTTACACACATGCAACATGAACTGGTCTAAATCCAGTATATCGTATTCCCATCTTCAAAAATTCATATACAGAATATTAAAATTACAGAAACTGTCAGCAATAAAAGCATCACACATTGAAAATGAGCATTTGGTTTTAGAATATTAGATCTCTTTTCTACTTTAAGTTCTCTATTCAAAACAGGTTAATAGTTTGCTAATAAATAAGCCTGATCCAATTATCACAGAGGTTAGATCAACCTCATTTGAGCAAGCTTTTATAGGATATTACCTATTATTAAGAAGCACTTTTTAATCACATGTGTAGAAGGTAAAATATTTAGAATGCTTAAGAAAAAAGCTAATGCATTCCTACGGTTTGACTAGGGCATTCAGAGCTGCATGACTGGCATACCTTTAGGTAAAAATGAAGGGTTACATAATAGAAAGTGCATAAACTGAACAGCTAAAGCGACTTTTAAGACTTTGTTAGGGACAAGGGGATTTAACTGTAGAAAGAAAATTATGGGTCTCCTAGATACCCCAATTCAATCAACACACATATCTATTTTTTCATATACATAGAAACCTAGCTTGCTACACTAGGACAGCAGAATATATTCCACAATATAGTATTACATATTAACTGCAGGACATTACTCTACCTAGATCCTGTAAGCAATTTCCACAGTTGCATACTAAGCACCACATCTTGCCAAGTGCAAACGCACTAATGTAGCTTTCTGCTACTCCCATGGTCTTCTGGACCGGTTGTAGCAAGTCCCATCAACATACCATATCCCTCATTCTACCAACTACATTGACTGGAAGGCAATTCTTCAAGTTTTTGGATGGTTGTTATCTAAAGTAACTTAATCCAAGCTGGAGACCATTGCGTCTCAGCAAAACTCTCCCTGTCCTGGCCAGCACTTACTGTTCTGTCAGAGCTCCACTCAGTTTCTCCTTCCACTGCGGCACAGGGATGCTCCGGGCAATTGTATCTATTGTCCAGTGTTCCAGCAGGCTGTGTAGCAGGATGTTGGCGCAGACGCAGCAATTGATTGGAAAACTGAGCAGCACTCTGACAGAACAGTAAGTGCCGTTCACTGGGGGGAGAGATTAGGCAGCGTGCCAGATCTGGCCCATGGGCTGAAGTCTGGAGAGCCCTGATCTAAAGGACTAGCATATGAAACCATTGAGAGCACTTCAACAGTATGTGTGCAGCTCTCACATACCCTGACAGTGTTTTTAGATTGCTGCTAAAGCCTAAGTGGAATAATTTCATACTGTTAAAAGAACAATGTTAGTCAACAGGGGTAGATATCATCCACTTTATCTTTGTCACACCTAACTTCCAAGCATTTTTTGAGTCTCATTTTGCATGAAGTTTTTACACACGTAGTTAATAATTTTTTTGTTATACTATGCACTTAAGTAGGAACAATACAGCTTGTAAACATCTGCAATTCCTACAGACAATAAAACCACAGACACCCATGTCTATAACAAGTTCTATCCTTTAAGAGGTTTCAGCTTTTTAATGAAGAATCTAAGCTTTTAATGAGTTCTACTACCGTTTAAGTTTTTTTAAAAATTCAAACCTACTGAGTAATTGTGCACTATAAACACTAATTTTAAAATGTGGAACTAGAAGTGTAACAGTGACCTATATACTTTAGAGAAAAATCACAACTGAAAGGAGCCACCTACATCCACATAAGCGATACTGTAGGCACACTTAGAGCCTGACTTTTAGTATAGCTATACTGAAGCACAACCTACTTTTTAATCATCTCCAAGTTAAAAAGCAGCCTAATTGTCTGATTAAAGAATGGAAGGGGGGAGAAGGAAATAGGGGCAGGGTTACACTCTACTGAAAGCTACAAACTGAGCCTCTACTGAGGCTCTTCATGGTTTACTTCAAAGCCTCTCAAAACCCAAAGTTCTGTGATTAGTTGTATGAATGTGCAAAACTCCATTACATGTGATTGCACAGAGACCATGAAAACGACAGCTTACCTGCAACTCTGCATTCTGGAGTGGCCATTTGTGCAGACACATGACCCCTTTTCACTTATCTTCAAATGAGTAAAAATGACTTGAAGTATATCAAAGAAGGGAGGTTCTCCAAGACCCCAGCATACTTGATGCAGATAGGGTTTCTCCAGTTCATGACAGGGACTGAATGCTCTACAAAGCTCTAGAAGCTCCCAAATTCACCTCTGTTTGTACACAGAATTACACTACATGCAACTGCATGGGAACTATGAAAAAGAAATCTGGCTTCCAATGTATGGTACGTCTAGTATGCACCTCCCACTCCAACTAGCTTTGTTGAATATTTGGAAGCAAACCAATAAGGCAAAATTTAATATCCTTTGTAATTCAACAACCCTCCCCCCACCATAACCTTTGGTAAATATACTAGCCTAGTATTAACAAATGAAGACATGTCTGTTTCTAAATACACACCCAGCAAGTGGTTTGAAAAATACATCTTAAGTTTATGATCTACCCTGATAATTTGAAACCAGTATTGGTAATATACAATTACTGCTGTATCTGTGGATATTATATTCATATATATTTCTACTTTTCAGCACAAATACATCAACATATATTTCATTAAACATGCTGCATTGTAAAAAAGCAAATATCCAAGTCAAGAAAAAAATAAAAAGTAGCCAGCATGCTTGATTAAATTGCAGTGTTTCATGCTATCTGAACTATTCCTCAAAACAACTGCATCCCAGCTCTAACAAACAGCGTTATACAGCAATGTATCTTATAGATCACAGAAGATAAATGAGTAAGAGATAGAGAACAGTAGTATAAAAGTTCATTTCAATCAATACAGAAGCATACCTGTATCCAATTTCTGACAGAAAGGCAGCTCCTTTGATAAAGTGGTGAAGTAACTATGCAATCCTTTGAATGCAAGCAGTAGGCTGGCACAAAGTGTGTGATGGAGATTATAAGCATGATTCAGGAAAGGTTCTGCTATTATGAAACTGCAGCCCTAAAAACAGATTTGCACAAACATTAATTTTAATTCAGAAACAACATACTCAACATTTAAATATTAAGGTCAGAATCCCAAGTACCCAATACAGCTCTCCCCTTTTTGGCAGTAGCCTTGAAAAAAAAGCTCTGGAGGACTTCATAACGGAATTCACGAGGCATGAGATGCAATGGTTGGAAGGAAAAAAATGGCCACCCTCCTACACTCTGAACAAGCTGGCTCCTGGTACAAGACTACAATTCTAACCTATATATATCTACACACTTTGTCAGTAGTAAGCCTCACCGAGCTCAACAGGACTGTAAGGGGAACAAACTGGGAAAACAAACAGGTGAGGCACTGCAGTCAGATAACTCAGGATTTATTGTCTCCAAGCAAAAAGTTCAGCAAAAAGAACAGGGGGCTTCCCCGAAAAACCTGCTTCACCTTCATCCTGAACCACATAGCACCTGAACCACAACACTGGCATTAGGTAGAGTGCCTCCTTCCAGGGATCACCTCCAGATATGGTCTCTGAAGGTATCAGAGAACCTATACTACCTGCTGATGTAATGATTCTATAGGATCTGTGCCTTGGCTGGATCTCACATCTGCTTGAGAGCGCTGCCTAGCTCGTCCTTGGTTGGACAAGATTGCTAGTTGGTGGCCTCCCCCAACTGCACTGGCAGCTATCCTTTTGGGGGGCAAGGAAGTCTTTTGGTGCTGCTGCCACTCTGTCTTTCTCACTTGTTCCCTCCTCCTTCTTCTCTTTTCCTCCTTTTTTTGCCCATTCCAGTTCTCTTCCAGTTTCCCCCTCACTGCTTCTACTGCTCTTCCTTTCTTTCTCATTTCCAATCCTCCTCCTCTCCCCCACATCTCCACGCTCCTTACATTCTCCTATCTTCCTCTTCCTCTCTGCTCTTCCCCCACTTTCTCTCCCATGTACCGCTTTTAAGGGCTTGTACCAGCCCCACCCCGCATAATACAGCTCACAGCTAAGTGTGGATGACAACCAATAACATTAACAGCTGTCGCTCCATGCTCCAGCTCATTGGCAGCACCTCTTCTTAACTTGGTGGAGTGCTACAGTTAGCTGGGTGCTATATGGACTTACTTCTGAGTAAAAACACATAGGATAGTCCTTAATGCAGGGTTTCTCAAACTTTGAGGGAACTTTACTCCCTCAGTAAGTTCTTGTGAGGGAGGGGCTAGGGCAGCAACGCGATTCCCAGGATTGCACTGCTAATGGGGGGGGGCAAGGGGAGGGTGCTTGTGACTTACTTGGCATGGTGTAGGGCTGCATCAGGCTGCAGGAGGTGCAGGGAGCCCTGCGCAGCCCTCCACAAGGCTTGGAACCTGCAATAGAAGCAAACGTAAAGCACTTCTGTTTTGCAGGAGGTGCTTTGCGCCTCCTTCTATTGCAGGTTCCAAGCCTCAGGGGGCACTGCGCAGGGCTGTGCAGGGCTGCGCAGGGCTCCCCACACCTCCTGCAGCCTGATGCAGCCCTACACCATGCCAAGTAAGTCAGAAGCACCCCCCTTGCCAGCGCAATCCTGGGGATTGCGTCGCTGCCCTCCTTCACTTCCCCCGCCCCTTAAAGGGACGGGGGAAGCGTTACACAAACTGGTGGGTCACAGTCCACCAGTTTGAGAACCACTGCCTTAAAGGATTTCATACAAACCATATACTGTAGAAAACTAGATCTGATATGCAATACCACAGGAAAAATAAGGCAAAGCTTCAGTCAAGTAATCTTTCAATATACAGGATCCTTTACATTCATGTTATACGACTGCCATATAATACAAATACTTTGTGCACAAAAATACCATATTTATTTCTGCCAGCCCATTAAACTAAACATCAATAACTCTAGAAAAAATTATTACAATCTTACATCAGCTGATAATTGTTTGGTATAATTGTTGCCAAAGACGACACTTTCAAGAGAAGGAATCACAGAGTCCCTGTTCTGTGCTGGTGCATTCCTGTTTAGCCAAGTATTCTTCACTGGGCGAGGAAAGCTAACAACAAATAAAAGCAACATTAAAGCCTCAGGTTAGAAATACAAAGTGAATTAGGGACAAATGAGAGAAGAATAACCAATATAGCATGACATCTTAACCCAAAATATCTGTTTGGAATCTACTGAAACTAGGAATACATGCAAGTGTACTTCTCAGACTGCAATAAGGAATGTAGAAACCTTGCAAAGAAATTACTGGATGGATTCAGGTAAATGAATTGGTAATTCTAGCCAGCACACAAATTACCATACAATTAGTTTTAGGCAGCAAAGAGGGTTTTAGGTTAGTGTTTCTCAAATAGCAGCCCTTCCAAATTTCATGCCAAACTATTTCTGAAACCAAGCAGATCTTTAAAAGCAATTTTTGAGATAGCAAGCAGAGAGGAAAATGTCCTGTTCAAAGGAGGAAGTCAACATTTTCAGTGGGTATGGCCAAGCTCTTGGATATACTTAACATAGCTCTTCAGATCCGTCATGAACTCTACTTTATCAAGATTAATGATTAAAACACATGTTCTACTCAATTTAATTACTTTTGGATAAGTTATAGTTATTTAACATAAAAATCACTTGCAACCAGATGACATAGAAAAGTCAGTACCAAACACATATCAAGGTCTAACAAAACTACTTTTTCTAATTAGCTGAAATAAAGCATATGCCTCACATGTGAAAAGACGCAAAGTTACATACATACTATTTACAATTTTTAAATAATGCAATTTGTAGGATAGATCAGTTTCACACAAGGTAAGAGATAAAAACAGGCCTGTGCTATCTTCTAGTTGCTTAAGCTTGTGTTGTCAGGCACTGAATTCAGCTTTGCGGTAAGCAGTCACTCCTAAGTGTGAGTTAACAATGAAGCACCAATAGCCAAGTTCAGTACTCACACACAGCCCAATCCTGAGATGACCGGCGCAAGGGGCTGCAGTAGCACTGAAAATGGCTGCTGTTGCATCCTACACACTCCAGGCAGCCGCAGCCATCTCCTCCTTCGGAAAAGGGGACTTTGACCCGTCCCCCTGGGTAAACCAAGTACCCTGCAATGGGGCTACATGATTCTACAGTGACCCAAAGGTCGGCATAGAATCAAGAGCCTCCATGTCGGGCAGCTAGTCCGACAGAGGCTCTGGATCCGGTGACCCACCCACTCCCTCCCCTCGGAATGCCTCCTCCCTGCCCTCCCTCCATACCTCCACCTACCACTTCACTGCTTGGTGGGCTGCGTGACCGCCGATCAGCAGAGCTCTGGCATTCCACAGCCACTAGCCCAGTGCCAGCCAGCACTGGACTAGCACCAGTGGAGCACTGGAGCTAGGGCCTGCAAATGTACCTTACAGCATGTCTGTGACAGTGCACACCATGGTGAGCTGGTGCACACTCCATAGGATTGGGCCCACAGTCATCAATGAACAGGTAGTACAACTAAGAGCTGAAAAAAATCATTGCGCAGCTAATACTGAATCATCTTTACACAATTTCTAGTAATATTTAAAAAAAATTAATTCAGAACAATCCCTACACAGCATAATACAGATATCAAGAAGACCATAGGCTAATCTGTCAAAGAAAAGCAGCCAATATGATTCCGTCTCAATAAATAAGACTCTTGTGACATCTAAAAGACTAATGAATTCATTTTAGCTGAAGCTTTTGTGACTGAAGCCAACATCATCAGCTGCATCAATGCAATGAGCTCCAGTTACAAAAGCTTATGCTAAAATAATCAACAAATAATTACCAATTACATCTGATTAAATAATTTTGAAAGCATGAATAACCAACATTTATATCAACTACCTTATCAATGGCTGATGAAGGGCAACTAAAGAGGCATGGACTATAACAGAGATAACAGAGAGATGAAAGTAATCAAACATAACATTGACATAGTGATGAAGGCCTCGGTGTAAGGTAAAATGCAACTTCAGTGTTCGGCTGCTAATTAGTTGCAGTGTGCTCAGGTCCTCTGGCCTAAAAGAAGAAGACTATAATCACAATCACCGTTTCATAAATAAATGATAAAATTGAATGCAAGTATCCAAATCAACATGATGAATTCTTCAAATCAGTTGTACTGTGTAGTAATTCATTTATATAACACACATTTTTCTGGATCCAGCAATTTATTTGGCAGTATAGTACACTCGTGAAGTTCTGCCACTGAAATAATCGGCAACTCAATCCCACTCCATACAGAAAACATCTGCACGTCTCTGGAAAGGGATGATTAAGTACAATTCTGTACCTAATTATTCATGTGTAAACTCAGTGAAATCAATACACTTGCAAAAGTGTGCAAGGTTTCAGTAATGTATTATAGCAGTATAATGGAAGATATACAAGAAAACGTTACAGAAGTAAAATGCACACAAAAAAATTCACATCCAGGCATTCATAACTGGAAAATCCCCCATGACATTATATACAGTGGTGCCTCGCATAACGAATGCCCTGCGCAGCGAAAAACTGGCATAACGAAAGAGTTTTTCGATTGAGTTTGGTAACTCGCATAACGAAAATTTCTGGCCTTGCTTCGCATGACGAAAAATTTTTTAGGTCCGTGCTTCGCATAACGAAAATTTTTTAGGTCCGTGCTTCGCATAACGAATTTTTTAAAAATTAAAAATTTCGTGTATGCTTCAAATTTTAGAAATCCTCTGTACAGTATGTATGCCTTTAAAGAGCACGTAATAAACACTTTGTAAACCAAATTTGACTTTGTTTTGACCTTTTTTGCCCATAGGAATGCATTAATTAGATTTCAATGCATTCCTATGGGAAAACGTGATTCGCGCAATGAAAGTTTCGCATAACGAAAGGATTCGCGGAACGGATTAATTCCGTTATGCGAGGCACCACTGTATATACATGTAACCCAAGGCTAGTTTTCTTTAAAGTCAATTTTTTAAAAACACCAAAGTGTAATTCCAATAAGTTTTACTATTTACGACATAAATTCTATCATGCAGCTCACTTCAGGGGTTGTTATATACTGCACAAATTCCAGCACATACATGAACCCAAAACACACAGACATTTCAATTACAGTGGTCCTTCCTTATGCACGGATGCTGAGCCTGCAGCTGGAGGGCCTCAGAGATCTCCTGGATGCTACTGGAACCATCTTCCAGTCACATCCAGGAGGTCTTCAGAAAGGCACTTTTGGTTTACTAAAAAACCAGAAATGACTCTCAGAAGCATCTGGGAGGCCTTCTGAAACACAGTTCCAGTTACTGGCAGCCCCCCCCCCCCAATTTCACCATCTGTGGAATTTGGTATCTACTGGGAGCCCTGGAACAGATCCTCCCCAGATCAAGAGGGCACATGGTTCTTTAAAATTTGAGGCAGCTCTTCACAATAATAAAGTTTATCAAGTGGAACTTGCCACCAACATTGAAGCAAACAGGGAACTCCTTGAGCACATGGGCACTATTTTCATATACTGGTCATACAGAATTTTGAATGAGAGCCATTTCAGTTAAAGCATCTACAGCTAGAACTGCAACATTTAGGAACACCACAAATGTTAGTTCTGAACTTACGAATAATCTGTATCGGTAAAGTGTAGATCTAGAGAGAGCAGGAAATTCATTTCATTAAGAGATTCTTCAATCTAAAAAAAGGTTTGAAAAGAAAAAACAAACAAAAATGACATATTTGTAGTACTGCAAACTATGGTTTCCCTGCAAGGATATGCAATCCTATCCCTGACCAATTCTCTTGGTAAGGATTATTCCTTAATTCCCTTCTGATGGCAGAGGCTAAAGATGCACCAATTTAGGAAACCCCATGTTGGCACAGTTCTACTTCTGCAGTAGGAGTAAGTACCAATAGTTGACAACTGCTAGGGCAAGGGGAAAAATTGAGTGCAGTTGGGGTCATGGTGGAGGAAGAGTGAAACGTAGAAGAAATACCATGCTCTTTCTCACAGCATAAAAATTACAGGTGCCAAAGCAGTTATGTAAGTTAAGCACAATGAAATCAATGAATAGCTCAATATGACTGGCCCCAATCACCTCCCTCTCTACTCCCCAGACACAAGGGAGGACAGGATTCCAAAAAAACTCTGCAACCAATCACAGCACACTACCAGGAGTAAATAAAGCCCAGCAAGATAACAAAGATATTCTATGTCAAGGTGGTCAACATGGGATCACAACACTTTGCCCCCATGTCTGTTTTTGCTTCTCTAGACTGTCTTGATGATTACATTAGTTCTCCCAAGAAATGAACTGAAGATAGGTACTGGAGGACTGCAAATGGGAGAGTGGGGAGATGGCTCAAGCATGTGGAATGGAAGCCTGCCTAGCTCTCTCTATACTCAATAGCCCCCCAGTGAGCACTCAGTCACCAGAACTCTGATATAGCTGCTAGTTATTTTTTATGATCACCCCAAAGTCTCTCATCTCCAAACACAGTCTTTCAACATTCCACCAGAAGCAAAGACGACAAGCAAATGACTGGAACAGAAAGCAATGATAACCCAGCTGACCCTCTGAGAGAATGCCATCTTTTTGCTCCAGCGTAGCTCCTGGACTTTTCCAGAATGAAATGCAGGTGCTAAATTAACAGGTGCAGCAATGGAAATAGGGACAACTGTACCTATTATTCCTCTGTCTTACATCTTTCTGAATCACTAAAAGGACTGGCAAACCCATACCTTTGTGATGCTTTCAGAGCTCACTCCACAACTGTGCTATTCAATAAAAGCTCCAACTATTTCAATCATCCCTTTATTCTCATGATGGCAAACAGATAGGGAGTTGTCACCCCCCCCCCCAAGGAGATACTCACTCTAGCTATCTTCATGATGAGACATACATCATGGGAGGGACTGGGTTTTCCATCACAACATTCCACAATGGCTGCAGCACTGAATCTTAATCATGGGCTTATCCCTGGATTACTAGCAAGGGCAGTGATCCTCAGTGGTTTCAACAAAGGGATCCTGACTTCACATCCCATTTACTGCTGGTACACTAACTAACCCATCTGTTAGGCTTCCAGAGATTGCCACCAGATGAATACAGTACTCTGTGGTATGCTAGCATTAGTCCTGGACTAGTGGAACTGCAGATTATCCCACAAGTCATAAAGGTATTTTAACTGTCAATTATACACAAACGGAAGATTACCTTCCTTTCATCTAAGAGCAGTTTAATTTTGAAGATCATAACATCATTCACAGACACCTCCTCATTTTTGTAAAGAATCTGGAACGTTTTACTGCAGACTACATTGTCATGGACTGACGCTGGAAAGGCCAGTTCAGCACCTGGATATAAAAATATGGATATCAGACAATGAAGGGTTTCAAAAACACAACTGAAAGTATCAAAATTCTGTCTCTACTTACAAAGTGACAACTGAATTCTTCATGGTTTATGACTGTATTTAATAAATTGATAATTGTAATAAACAGTTTTGCCATTTGGACACTGTATACTATAGTTCTGTCAATGAGCTGTACTTTTATTTCAAACATTTTGTTGGGAAAAAAGGAATGGAGATAGGGTAATAACATTCTCAATCTGTTTCATAGAAAACGGCAGCATGTGCAAATCAATCCAGCTCTGTCTAAATTTTCATGCAAGAATAAAGCAGATAATGTCAACAACCAACAAGCTGTAATGTTAATAAAAATAAAAATTCAGCAGAAACAGAGTTATATATAGCAGTGTTCTAGCAGATCAGGGGTTATTTACTACTTTTCCAAAAATGTCCATGGAATTTTCTTTAACCTTTTTAAACCTTTAATAAATCCAGCAATAGTAATACTTCCAGTTTGAGTAGCAATGCTCCAGGATAACATACTCTAAAGACCTATTTTAGGGGTTGGGATGGAGGAGTCAAGATAAAGTTAATCATTTTGAGCTATTTTCCAACAATGGAAAATAGACACACTTCTGGTCCTCAAGATTATGCCTACTGTAAGAAATAGTCACTCCCTCCAAATTTCAAAATTTTTGTACCAGTGAGTGGAAACTTTCATTGTAGGTGTTTACATTTCCTCAAAAATGCACCAATTTTAATGTATACTGAAACCCAATACTGAAATTAATCAACTTATATGCTTAACTAAACATACTTTAACTGGTTGGCAGCTCTGCTTTATTTATTAAAAAGCAATTTAAAGTTCAAAATAGTGATAAATTTCACACTTACTGGTAGCACGTAATAAGCTTGCTTCTATTTTGTGTGGAATTCTTGGAGGAATTTTCATTGATGCACGAATCTGGTAAAAACTTAAGCGGATAAAAATTCTAAGTAATGCTATTCCATCATGCCCTTATATTTAAAATATTTCTAACTGCCACTTTTCCATCCACCACTTTTCCATTAAACAACCAGACCATAAAACCAATTACAAAATCTATGAACAAACAAAGCAATTAAAACTATTCAGTACTGGATCAGATAGAGGAGTCAGAGAAGCAGAATATGTAGTCCAAAATTTAAAAAAAACACAAACAAATATTACAAGTGTTCCAATATTAAGCACCAATTAAGTCTGGACCATGACAGCAGACAATCACATCATCAACCTATCACAGTGGGTTTCTGTTGCAGTGTACTCTCCTGTTTCACAGGGTATATGCACAGAAACCAAGAAATTCTAGTGTGAGAGAGAGAGAGCAGAAGAATGACTCTCATAATAAACTGTGCATTCTGCCCATTGACATGGCAGAAAATGAATATCAATAAGTATTTATTGATACTTCCATGAAATTGTATTGTTCCCACTGACCTAGGGAAAAAAGTAAAGGACACCAACTGATGACAAATTCTAACCTTTCCATTGTCATTTTTACCAAGACTGAGCACTTGCATTACTTACAATAGTTCTTAGAACATTGAAAAGCATGTATTAGTGTGGTTTCTATTTAGTTAGGCTATTGTTTTAGAGGTCAGAAATGGAATTTTAACTGTTTGTTTACTTTGTCCTGAGTTGACCACTGTGAGATTATAATATTAGGATTAACAAATAAATGTTCACATATTAAAAACTGTATTATGTTCTGATGCAGAAATCCACTGCGTATCAGAAAGCTACCTGCCTCATGTACTGATCTGTGGATCTAAGATTTAAGTTTTTTCAGTGCTGCAGATTAGTAGTGAAGGGGGGGGGGAGATGAAACTCCCCCTCCCTACAGCACTATTTCAATGCTTGAAAACCCACTTAATAAATTTGGAAGAGGAGAATAGGATTCAGTAAACTCAACACTAATGGAATAATTAAATATGTAGAAAAAATAGGTTAGATTTGAGAGATATTAATACAACCAGTTTATTAATTGGACTTCAACTGGAGCAGAATGTATTCTAAACAATATTACATTGAAGAAATTGATAGTTTAACTACATAATGCTCTGTCTAAATCCAAAATAAGACTTGGCCTTGGATTTAATCTCTGTTCCTCAAGGCATTACAGAACATGATGAATCTGTAGCTGTGCCAACTCCCTACCCTACAGAAATGTTTTTTTCACACACCCCTAATAAATGTATACAACTTTTCCAATTAAAAAAAGTTCAAAAAGGTTAACAAAGCAAACAAAATTTTTAAAATGGTTCTCTGTCTCGAACAGGCTCACAAATCTAAAAATATACATTTAAAAACATATATACATCTAAAAAACTAAGGCTGCACGCCAATACAGTTACCTGGGAGTATGTCCCATTGAAATAAATGGGAACCTATTTCTGAAAAGGTTCTATAGGATTGTGTTGTAAATATATGCCCCTTCCAGTTCTAGAAAAGGCAATGAAGTCGCTATGGTTTTCCTTCTAGCTACCAGAAGAGCAGACAACTAAAACTCTGAGTGCTCAACTGACATCTGTGTTAAGAACTGCTTTCAAGTCTCCATATTCCAGAATACAGCCAGATTTTGAGGAGGTTCCCCCATTTCTGAAGCCTTTTAGTTGTCATATTTTTATGGTATTATTTTTTAATAAAAAATAATCTGGCTAGATTCCCAAATTAAGATGACATTAACAATGGCCTCTCTTTCATACAACAAACTGCAGTCTAAAATATTAAAATAGCACAAAAGAGAAAATACATACTTCAGCACACCACACGCACATGTTCTGTCACCATCCTTGGTGCAGATGACAGGGACACAGGACTGGGCTTTCTTGGTGGTGTCACCTGACTTCAGAGTTCCCTCCCCAGGATGCCCACTCTACTCACTTTTAGGGCCCAATCTTATCCAACCTGCAGTCTAGAGGTAAAGGAACAAACACTCCCTTACTGTGAGGATGCCTCCATGACTGCCCCTCTAACGCAGAATGCAGCACATGTCCAGTTGGCATGGCTGCATCAGTACTGGAAAGTTGGATAGGATTGGGCCATCTGATGAGCGGATAAGACATTGTTTCAGTTAGTTTTTTCGTGGATTTTTAGAGTTTGTTAGGCTTCGTTTTGGTGCTTTTTGTTTGCGAGTATTGCTATGTTTTAAATTGTTTTTAGTGTGTTTTTATTTTGTTGAAAGTTGCTTTGGATGCTCCGTTCAGCAGGGCTGTAAGGTGGCCTAAAAATGTTTTAAAATAAATAAATACAGTAATATTCTCAGAAGAGCAACTAACACCGTAATCCTATGCATGCCTATTCAAATGTGTCTCACTGAATTCAATGGAACTTATCATCATCTAAGTATGTACAGCCGCGGTTCTGGGGGGATAAACTGGGGGTCGGGACACACCAGTGGATCATGACTCCATCCTTGGTGAGTTGCAAAACTGACAAGCTGATTGTTGACAAGGGAAGTGTATTGAGCCCTATGGAAGCCAAAAGGAGCAGTATGTGTGCATTTACTCATGAGCAGGCAAATGTGCCTTCAAAGGGCAGTCCAAGAGAACATAAGAACATAAGAACAGCCCCACTGGATCAGGCCACAGGCCCATCTAGTCCAGCTTCCTGTATCTCACAGCGGCCCACCAAATGCCCCAGGGAGCACACCAGATAACAAGAGACCTCATCCTGGTGCCCTCCCTTGCATCTGGCATTCTGACATAACCCATTTCTAAAATCAGGAGGTTGCGCATACACATCATGGCTTGTACCCCCGTAATGGATTTTTCCTCCAGAAGAGGAATGCAACACCACCAGAATGGTCCCAATCCGATTAACACAGGCCCCAACAAACTCTCCAGAAGGAAGCCACCCCCAAGTTGACAAGAAAAATGTATTGAGGTCTATGGAAAGCAGAACTGAGTCACTTGTGCACATTTACTCATGAGTAGGCAAGCGTGCCTTGACTCTTATCAAAGACCAGACAAAAGGGAATGCAAGGCCACCAGAACGGTGCCAATCCAATTGAGATACACAAGCAAATCAGAAAGCAGCCCCTCCCCCATAGTAAAAAGGATAAATACAGAGGTTTGTAAAGCAAAACTTTTTCTTTAGTCTTGTAAAGTTAGGTGGGTCCAGTGGGTCCCAGTGCTAAAAAGTTTGGGAACCACTGACGTACAGGATTGCGATCTAAGCCATCTATGTTCAAAAAGTGAGTGCAGAAGCAATTCAATAAAAGACAGATCTTAATATGATTTAGCATGAGACTTAAAGAAAGCAACTTAACTAAAGAACTAGTTGAAAACGTATATGATAAACTTCAAGAAAGAGCATATCTTTCTTGATAGAGGCGGAGGCAGGGGCAGGAGGTCTGGTCTAGAGGGTAGAGCCTCCGTCTGCCTGAAGATAACATCCACAAGGTCGCCAGTTTGAGGCCACCGGCACCGTGTGACCTTGAAGCAGCTGACAAGCTGAAGCCAAGCTATTCCATCTGCTCTGAGCGTGGGAGGATGGAGGCCAGAATGTGAAGCCAGATCGGAATGAAACACCTGAATGTAGTGGTTCTTGAAAGAAAGAACCTTCTTTCAAATTGTAAAAATCCCTATTTAATAAGGGATTTAAATAAAGCCTGCCTATGTAAACTGCCTTGAATAAAGTCTTGAATAAAGACCAAGAAAGGCGGTATATAAATACCTGTTGTTATTAATTATTATTATTATTATATCTTCTCAAAATACATTTGGATTCATTTTCTATTATACTGCTATTGAACATGCTTCGTAGGCATTTGAGTAAACACACTCTTGGTCTAATAACTCACTCAAGGTAAATCGCATTTCTGCCAACTTTCCATTCCCTTGCTATAACTATATAGCTTTTTGTTCAACTTTATCACTGTAATACTAAATAAATAGCACTTTAAAGATTTTTCAGTTCAAATATCTTGTCTTTCAGAAATAACTTTTGACATCATCTTAGTAGTTCCAGACAACACCCAATGAATTTGGCCAGCCTTTACTGTACCATAACAAAATTCTACAGCCAGTGAAGAAAAATGAGGATTAAAACTGCTAAGCACACCATGATATAGTACCACACAGAAAATTATGTATGCTACCGATGTGCTGCTGAATCTCATGACAGAGCAAAACAGCTGCCAAGTCAACATAAATAGAATTAACACAATCAGGAAGATAAAAATTAAATTAAAGGGCAAAGAAAATGCTAATTAGACCTATTTCCATTATACTAGGCACCAATGAACATGAAAATGCCTTTTTTTGTATTTATGCAACATAAATTTCTGGCCAGACCACAAAATTTAATCAAGAAATTTACTTGCTCAGGGCAATAGATTACGAGGAACAGATATAAAATGACATTTTAAAAAAGTGAATAAGAAGTTTAGCTGTAACTGGAGGTTTCATGAAACTAGGATTCATTTCTAGTCTATTAATACACTGACAGAAGATAAAAGCATACATCCAAGTAAATTTGCTTAAGTATTGACTATGAACCAAGGAATAAAAAACCTGCAATGAAAATGACTACTATCCATGATTGTTTGCAAGAATAGCCAAAAGGACCTACTCAGCTGTCAGAGACAAACAGGCAACTGAGGTAAAAAATTGACAACCGTCAAAACAAAGCAAGTTTAAAATGTGTTGATCTTTTATTAATGAAACAATCCATTAACAGGCATTTACTTGTGTGATTTCATTTTGCTACGCAACAGGGCATGTGATAGCATGAATTAAGTAACAACTGCAATGTTTCAGCATAATATAGAGTGCAATGACAAATTTCTCTTAAATTTCTGTTTTACAAAAGAACAAGGAATCCTCCAGAAACAAAAAATTCAATTGCCCAAGCATAACCCAAAAAGTGTGGACATATGTGGGGCGAATAATTTTTTAGCTATCTATGAAAGAGAGGACCCCAGAAACACTCCAGGTTTCTAAATTAGAATTTTAAAAAATGCCTCCTGCATATAATAATTCTGAATGATTTTGACATTTAAAAAATTAAAAACTCTCGTGTATGAGAGTTTCATACAGATCATATACGAATATGTGTGTGTGATTATATATAAAAATGAATGAATGAATATAATCATTAAGACAATTAAGTTCTTATGACTAAACTCAAGTTACACTTGTCACTCCATGAAACAAACACTGCTCCTTAAAAGGTATTAAACGACAACACAGCTGCAAGAGTTGTGTTCGAGACTCAACAAATCCAAATCCAATTTTGAGTTCATTACTCCTCCACACTATAACCTTCTTAACTACCAAAGTCTCTTCTTCAAAACAGCAGATATGAAGTATAGTCAGGTTTCATCTCACATGAGGGTTACGCCCTGGAGTTGAAATGTATGGAGAAAATTGCATATAGTTAAAACTACTATTAGTTAGCCATTAGTTATTTGATTTTTTTCTGTAAACCGCTTTGTGAACTTTTGTTGAAAAGCGGTATATAAATACTGTTAATAATAATAATACCTCAAACCTGCAAAATACATATTGTCTCTTTATAAACTAAAGAGAGACGCATAAGGCTTGAGAGAAGAGCAGGTTCATTCTTCCGTCTTGTGCTCACTCTAGGGCACAAAGCAAGTGGAATGGCAAGGCACTATTGAAACTGCTGCTTTTCTCTCTTTTATTTTTCTTGTTGCCAAGAACATATACTTGAATTAGCACAAATACAGTACATACATATTGAGACCTGACTATACTGTCGCCCAGAAATGCCCTCAAAGCTAAACAGTCAAGAAAATAAATGTCACGATCCAGTGATTAATCCATTTCTGCCCAGCCAACAGGTG